>NC_135375.1:82649673-84052173 GCF_049243985.1 Paroedura picta | reverse complement strand
TCAGAGAAGTGGGGATTATGAAGAAGCCAGCCACACCCAGGCACCTTAAGGCACCTTAAGGACGAAACACAACTCAGATCCCACACTATTTGATTCCTTACCCACCTCCATGCCACTGTACTGGCTATCTGGACAAGAAATGTGCTGAACGTATTTTGAGTTTGGAAGTTCTGTAGAAGGTGAATAGGGTTGTCAACTGGCCTGGAAAACATATTCTGTCCCTTTAACTAACAGGAAGGCAGTTGGGCTTAAGGATGACACATACAACCTTTTTTTTTTAGATTGGCAACAGGCCCCAGCTTTTATTCTTTTAACAAATCAACATGTTGGCTGACAAGGAGCAGGAGCCTACCTTTCCCTGGGTATCCGACCCTCCAAGACAGTCTAATGGCGCCCTCAGTATCCTGTCCCAGACCCAAGGGATCCCTTGCCATAGAGTCCTCTCACAGAAGATGGCTGGAATGCTTCAGTAGGGCCCATTATGCATGGCCACCGAAACGGTAATTTCGGGTCACATGGAAAACGCGGAGGGGGAAGACGCGAAGCACACCAGTTATGCATGGGACAGGGCACAACGGCGGCAAAACCCAGAGTAACTGATTATGCACGCGGCGATCCCCGCACCGCTTTTGGTTGCGCCCCGGTCACCCGGAAGCTGCGCTTTCTTCTGCATTTCGCAAACCCGGCTTTTTCAGTTGCAGCCAGTTGCAGTCGGCACTGTGCATTATCGGTGATTTTAGTCGCCGCCATTCCACCCCGAATGTGCGTTATTCCCTCCGTGCATAATGGGTCTAGGTGTGGACCTTCCTCAGCCACTTCAACCTAAAGTGCCTTGGACCTATCAGTCTGGGTTGGCTGCACTAAAGCCTCTTCCTGAGCCCCCCCACTTAAGGGAATACCATCACTCTCCCTTTTCTCCATCCGTGCTTGTTTAGGCTCCTTTTCCTTGTCCCCCACCAGCTGTGACAATAAAACCCATAGCATAAAAAAAACCCCAACACTGCAAACACCCCTCCACTAACAACCTGGAATACCCTCAGATGTAGGGTGGGAGGGCAGGATGCTGGTCCTGGGCTGGCCAGGACGAAAGAGGCGCTATTTAAGGGCTGTGCCTCGCTCCTCTTTCCCCCAGCTCTTGACACAGCACCTCTGTGCTGTGCATGCCCAGCACACTGGGGAAAGGGGAGGTGGAAGAGCGTTCTCCCCTGCACCATCCTCCCTCCGTCCTGCCTCACCGCAGTGTTAATGGTGGCGGCAGCAAGTTGCAGCCACACTTTAAGAGAATGCTAATATGTGGAAATGGCAGCTGCAGTCTTTGATGGCATGGAGGTTAATAACATTCCATTAAATCTCTGTTAAGGAAACAAGGCCTGTTAGCAACCCTAAAAGTAAAATTCACTGGGTGTAGGGAAGGGCAGTTTGTAGTTCATGGCTGAACCACGAATTGAACCATGAACCTATAAGAACCAGGAAGCTGGTTTGCAAACTGAACCCATTCAATTGGATTCATGATCCCTGCTCCTTGCTGCTTTTCACAGGGAGCAGAAAGCAGGATTTTAATAGACCAGGGCCATTTAAATGAAACTGCTGATTATCACTCAGCTATTTGGTTTAGCTGAACCCAAGAATGGCCCTTTAAACAGCTGACACATGTGGAGCTCCAGGTGGCTCAGCTTTTCAAAGGGGCTTTCTTGGACACCCTGAGTGGCTGCCCAAGAAAACCCCTTTAAAGAAATGCTTAGCAGTTTGTGCCATGTAGTTTGACTTTTCGTTCTCCTGGATTTCTCAACAGTTTTTGATGGCATTGTTCATGGTCTTTTGGATTATCTTTTTGGGCTGGGACAGGGAAATGCCATTTTCAGGTGGCCTTGGAAGTACCTGGAGGGCCAGTTTCAGAAGTTTGTGCTTGGCTTTTGGCTTGAGGTGCTCTGCAAGGCACCAACTTGTCCATGACGATTTGTCACTAGGGAGGGGAGACAAAAAATAGCAGCCGAGCATCCCTCATGGGTGGCAATGATGTCACCTATGGGATCCAAAGAGCTTCTGTAAATTTGCCATCTGGCTGGAGAGTACACTTTCCCATTTCTGCATGAGGATTGATGTTCGGCCCTTTGTGAAACTGACAGATATTTGTATATTTCCATCAACCAGATGCAGTTGCAGAGCAACATACTCATGGGATGCAGGTAATATTGGTGAAGGGTGTTTGTGGGCAAGCTTCCCTCAAAGTGAGGAGAGGTCTGACCGCAAACAATGCCACATCCCCCTCCCCAGCCTTTTTGGGCCTACGTGCAACAGAAGGGAAGGCTTGACAGTCTTGCTTGTTGCAGCACATATCTAATCCTCTCTTAAGAACCCATTTTTGAAACTTCAGTAGTTAAAGCATTGCTCACTCTATAGAGCAACATATAAGTGAAGGGCAAATATATATACAGGTGAAGGGAAAAAAATCACTGTGGTTATTTCAACAGTGTTTTAAAATATTCCAAGCCACAGAAAAGGGCCAGAGGCTCAAGACTTGAATTCTTGAAGAGTCAAGGTTATCTTAATTAGGATCTTTTATCTTTAATTTCTAAGCATAAATTCTCAAAAAGAGATAAATCCACTTATGAAAGTAGCAAACACTTTTATCTAACTGTGTTCAGGATATGGAAGAATGAGTGAGTAAATTTAATTATTTTGTGGAGACATTGGGTGGGCCAAGTGATGACTAAAATGGTGGAAGAGTCTAGTGGTGAAGATTTATTTTAACATCACTGCACTAACATTATTTGTTTATATATATATAAAAATGTATGCCTCTCTAGGAACATTCTCAAGGTACCTTATAAAATAAATAAATAAAACAAAACCTTCAAAAGTAGTCATTAAAATCCAGCATTCAAAACCCATTGCAGTGTAAAAACTTGGCCCACAGAAGCAGGCCATTGATAGCTTAAGATAACAGTTTCTGAGTAAAATAGTATTAAAAGACCAACCTCTTAAGCCTCAAGGGCAATGGCATTCTACAAGTGATGTGCCACTACTAAAAAAGCCCTGGGTTTGCTACTTGACTCACTCTGAATTTGTGAGGCGGGTCTTAATTGGCAGGCAAGACAAATGTTAGGAAGTGGTCACCCATGAGTTACACTACAGGTTGCTACCTCCTGGCTCCTGCTGACTGACAGGAGAAAATGCGGGAAGGGTCGTGCGGCAAACTTGGCAACATCACTTCTGGCCATAGTCTTGTAAATGCTCTAGGAATTTCCCCAGTCTCTATGATCTTTATCATAGAGATATGGGGGAGCTCCTTGTATGTTGTCGATCTAATGACATCACTTCCAGAAAGTGACATTGCCATATCAGCAATGTTGCCACTACCCACACCCTAACCCCAAAAGCTCTACCAGATGCCTAACCTTACACAGACCAAAATATTTCTTTAACCCAAGCTTTTAATTAAGAGGGTAGAATGAATCCTGAGTGTTTTTCCCCCATACATGCCCCTTCAAAGCTTAGAAGAAGACAGCCATTTTCTGTTAGTGAAAGGGAAAAGCCTAGACAGGAGGATTAATGCAACAACAATGTGACTCACAGACTGTTTATGCACTGGGAACTTCACTGCCCCAGCTCCTGTGCAGGAACACAAATCAGGGGCAGATGAAGTGCACTGGGTCAAATGCTCCCCTGTGTGGGTGCGGGAAGAGGTGGGGCAACCTGCCTTGACTAAAACTCCAGCCTGCAGCCCTGCATGAAACCTCGAGTGCATAAACGGTCACAGTGAAACTTTACTATTGAAGAATGAAAAAAATAGGTTTTTCTCTCAGTCTGAGAGGAATATTGCCTTTCAGCCTGTTCCCAAATTCTGAAAAGTTGAAGAAGAATTATGGGAGACAACTTCTTGAGTAACTCAGTTGTTGAACATATTAGGTATTTAAACCAAAATGCAGCTGGTGTCCCGTTAAAAAATTTCTGCTGCTGCTGATCAGCGTGGGGGTAGACAACAGGATCTGGGGATCTGGTAGTCTTCTTTCAAGCTGGAATCCACTTGCTTGCAAGCAGATACTATTGAATATAGAAAGTCTTTTTTTTAAATCAGACATGCATACAGTTACATCCTTAGTAGTAAATAAAAGGCTTCTGGCAATACTGTCAATTGTTTTGTTGTCAGAGCTTCCTGTTCTGTTGCTTCCTGAAAGGAAAGAACTCCTAAAAGTTTCTTCTTTTTTTTTTTTCAAACCAGCAATTCATAGTTTCTGGGAAGCTAGTTCAACACATAGCAGTGAGCCAATGCCTTTGACTTCTACATTTGGTCAAAGGCCTTCTTACTTTTCTTGTGTTATTTTACAGCATGGAAAGTGAGTTATTGAGCTATGGATCTAGAGAACTGATCAGACTGAGCGCAGAAGTGCCCATCGCCTTCTTTATCTCATAAACCTTATTCTTCGGAGTAGTGTGTTGAGCAGTGGGTTTTAAGAAAGATCGTGCCAGCTGCCACTTTGAAGAATGTATCCTGTTGCCATTTGTAGGCTCCCTGTGATTACACTCAGAAGAAGATCCTGAGAGTACAGCCTCACCTTCGTGCATTTTTTTTTCAGGTTGGGAAAAAATGAACCAAAGGCCTATAATACACACATTGGAAGATGCACTTTCAATGTACTTTAGAAGTAGTTTATCTTGTTCTGCACAGGAAAATCCAGCTGCAAAAGCACATTGAAAGTGCATTTTCCAATGTGTACATAATGGGTCCTGATCAAAATCTCCATAGGGAACCAGGGCTAGTTAAGTGCAGTAATTGCCAGCTGTTTGCAAGTGTACACTAAATTGTCCAAAAGTACTCAATGTCTAGAGCATACTCAAGCAAACTCTCCTCCTGTGCTTCAGTGTGATTTTTTCTACCTTTAATTGACTAAACTTGGAAATAAAGAGCTTCATGGAGAGGAAGTAGGCAGCGGGCCTTCCTCTGTGTCCCCGGTGGCCCTCTTCCATCTGTTGGGAAATACTACAAATCTCCTCTAGCTTCACTACTAGGTACACATGTACTGCAGACTGGTCATCTAGAGGTATATGTGCAAAATGCTCTCTGTCAATTATCATAGCATGATAATTATCATAGCATATGGATCCAGAGGTTCAGAAGCAGAGGAGAACGACTTCAACTTGGCCGGGGCGAGCCTGCCACAAATCAAGTCCAAACTATGCAATGGTGTGAATCATCCCAATTGAACAGGTGCTGAGAATCTGATCTGTGCCTGCATGTTGTCTCCAATCTTTTCATAAAAGAAAATCTTTCTGCTCGGAGATGCATGCATAAAACAGAAGCCGGGGAGGCGGGAGTCTATCAATCTGTAAAATGGTTAACGCTGGCACCAGCAAGATGTAAAAGCTGCATGGCAGCAGATCTGTCTTGGAGCATTTCCCTTCCCTGTCTTGCCGTGTCTACTTCATGAAATCTAAACTGAGCATTCAGAACAACTGGTGAGAGAGAAGGATGTACATGCCTTAATGTATGCATGGATAAAAGAGTCTGCAACTAGAATCCTGATGTAGATAGTTGCATATCTCCATTTTACTGCAGTCAGTGCCTTGGATAGTATCATCTTTACTAGGTAACGGTGATAAATCAATGGTGGTTGTTCTCTGCCGAGATCCACTGTGCGCTCTCCATGCCATTGATAAAAGCCATCCTTATTGCAGGATATTACTTGTGTCAGAGAGCTGTCTGTCTGGAGGGAGGCAGGCAGGCAATCTAAGAGGCATGAAGAGATGAGCAGCCTGGGAATACAGTCTAAAGGCTTGATAGGGCCAAATGGAACCTCATTGGTCCTTTGCATCAGCTATTCCTTGACTAGCTGGTATCGAAATACTAATTCCGTGTTATCTGCATTGCTGGTTCTATAGTCACAAGCCTCAGCAGGCTGGTTCTTCCAGGTCTAGCAAACACCAAGACACTGCCTTGTCCCTGCTAGTAGAATCATTTGTTTGAATGTCCACATACTCTACCATGAGATACAAGTCATGGTCAGTGGTCAAACTGACAGTTTTAATCCAAAATGTTCAGCGCATTTCTAAATCAATGGATTTGGCGCAGAATGGTAAGGCAGCAGACATGCAGTCTGAAAGCTTTGCCCATGAGGCTGGGAGTTCAATTCCAGCAGCGGGCTCAAGATTGACTCAGCCTTCCATCCTTCTGAGGTTGGTAAAATGAGTACCCAGCTTGCTGGGGGGTAAACGGTAATGACTGGGGAAGGCTCTGGTAAACCACCCGTATTGAGTCTGCCATGAAAACGCTAGAGGGCAACACCTCAAGGGTCAGACATGATTCAGTGCTTGCACATAGGATCCCTTTACCTTTACCTTTAACTCTGTTTAGGATTCCTCTGTAAGGTAGTTGGTAATCTCTGAGATGAAATAGAAGGCTGAAGATTATCATGGTTAGAGACAAAGTGCTAGGGAATCCTTTCAATGGCTGTTACATTATTTGCCTGCCTTCTAGGAAACTCAGACCATGGTGTTGTCTCCTTTTGTTTGCCCAGCAACATTGCAATGTGGATTAAACTGTGACCTACAGTGTTATCCTAAAAAGAAGCTGCACCCTTCTGAGTTTATCTATTTATTTGTTAAAACACTTCCAGACTTTCTTCTAGGCACAAGGCAGCCATTGAAGTCTCAAATGTCACTGCTTAGGTTGAGACTTATACAAGGCTAATCAGATAATTTCATGTATAAGAAGGAATTTAGATCAATAACTGCAGTAATTACGTTACGCTGGCACAATTTATGTAGTTGCAGGCATTTTTATGGTAGGTGATTACCTATATTTGGGCCTAGCAATAATGTAAAAACCATCAGTAGAGTTGGATTATTAGAGTTTGGCTCTAGATCTTATGTGATGCCTTGTTGCCTTAATTCTGCCCTCACCTTGGTATCAATCTGTCAAATGAGGATTATTATGCAAGGTTCTGGGGCCCTGGGAGAGGTTTAGATTGTAACTCCACTCTGTAGTCACTATGTCTCATCAGATTTCATATCTATATGGGAATATGTTATTTCATTGAGATCAAGATTAGTTTTTTAGTATGCCATAGGAATGGTAGTACTGAAGTGGTAGCACTTATGAATGCCTCTGAAGTGCTACAGAAGTGGCATCTTTGCCTTATTTAAGATTCACCACTGTTATCAAATTGGATATATATATTTTAAAAAAGAATGGAAGGTTGTATAATGGAGATAACATTGCTTATGGGTTCTGTGCTCATCCTACTGTTGCCTCTAGAAAACAGCTTGTGCTGGGAGATTTCCTTGTTTTAGTTTCTTGAGAATTGGGCAAATCCTGTGATGGAGATGGCAGATGGGCAAAAGAACTGTCCATGTCTGAGGTTGGAGGTCTACGCTTTACTAAGTTTCAGCCCTCTACCATCTGTCATAAACTATATTTTATTGCTCTTGAATATACAGCTGTAGCTTCTCCAGTGTGTGGTTAATCCACAACACAGAACACCTTTTTGAGCCATTTAAGCACCTGAGGCCCAACCAGTTGATGGACAACTAACGGTGACTTAAGTACTAACTTCTGTCTAGACCTCTTCTTCTAGCAGGCACGATCAGCTAACCTGATGAATTATTTGTCCAAAAGTCAATGTAAAACCCCTTTTCCTGTTTTCCATAAGTGAGAAGGATTACTACTTTGTTCTCGCACAGTGTGGATATGTTCATTCCATCTTCCATATTTTCGTGCAGTTGCCACTGAAATGTTGCCAGAAATGAAATTCAAAAGAAAAGCAAGGAGCCCTTTTAAAATGAAAAATTTCAAAATGGTTCAATAAGACTGTTAAAATGTATGAGTGGGACGGGGATGAGAAGGTTCTGCATACTCCCAGACCATTTCTGCATTTGAGACATTGAGCCTTGTTTTAGCCTTACTTTGGAGTGTCTTTTGATGCTGAGAATGGATGGCTTTCTGGATTTGGGTTTTCCTCCCTCATTTCCCAGGCTGAAATTCATCATATGTTTTTTGCTTCTGAGCTGGAAAGAGGCAGCCTCCCATCATGCTTTGCTCTGTTTCTGCTTTCCAAAAAGGTTTTCTTTGCAAAATGGTGCCTGCCTGCACCTAATTCCACTATTCTGTGACCTCAATTACCTCCCCTTTCCCCCCAAGTATACGTGATTTTAAAAAAGATTTTTTAAATGAAATGTAGGTTTATCGCGTTACAGTGCTGCTGCAGTGTAATGCACAAGACTGCCATTAGTTTTTTAATGTTTACCAATGGTGTTGTAACACAATAACCCTTAAAAAAAAAGTCAGATGTTTTGGGAGGGAGGGGAGGAAGGATGGCAATAAAGAAGGATGTGTGCACAAATGACTCAGTGGCAGATGGGAAAAAACAAACAAATTAAAGCATTTCTCCGTTGGACGGTTCCAAATAAGAGTCTGCCTTGAAAAATGAAATCGCTGTAACTGGGAATTCCTTAATCATGTGTTATGTGAGAGGGTGATTGGGATCTGCACCTGGAAAGGCAGATTTTAGTGTGGAAACAGATGATATAGTTGGCCCTTTAAAAAAGCAAAGTCAAACAATATTGCTAGTGCAGAAACGATCCTAGTGTGTCGATGGAATTCACCTAACTTCAATTCAGATGCCCCCCTTTGTGAGATATCTTAGGTGTTTTGACAGAAATCCAAGCAAGAGACATTTTCCTAGTAGTGGTGGTTCACACATGCCTAGCTGATATTAATTAAGGTTGAATGTCCACTGAACTAATTTCCAGCTCTCACTGCATGGTGCTTTCCTATAGTCCCAGGATATGTTATGACACCAAATCATAGATACAGAAATCTGCCATCTGGATGAGCTCTGAGAAACCTTCCTCTTCAGTGTTTTCCTCTCACGGCATATGCTGTTTATATTGCATTTTCCCTCCTGGACCAGAATGACACTGGCTTGTGCGCCTGCCCTGAGCTATGCTGCAATGCAGCAAGATGGGAAGTCGTTTGATGTTAGTGACTATTAAAGATTCTGTCCTTCACATTAGATATTAATCCACACTTTCAATTATTAGAAAAGGTTTGGGCAAGATCATGGTATCATATGAACACATGAGGCTGCCTGATACTGAATCAGACCTATTGAAGGAGAGAAGAGCTGTGGTTTTGTACTCTGCCTTCCTTTCCTCTCCCACAACAGTTACCTTGTGAGGTAGAGGAGGCTGCGAGAGCTCTGGGAGAACTGTGATTGGCCCAAGGTCACCCAACTGGCCATGGTTCCTCCCCTATCATCACCATAATTTCCTTTTCAAACATTACTGTGCTGCATTCTGTGTGGGATGTGGCCCACAGCATATGGAGATGAACTGGCAAGAAATAATGGACATGATTCAGTCTGGATCACAGCATTCAGATCAGCTTTGGACAAAAGCATGAACAAGTAAGTAGTTCAGTCATGAAGCTGAGACATTAAAAGGTCTGCATTTCTACGTCAGGCTTCTTTGCCTGTTGAATAGATTGAGAATGTTCTCCAATGGTTTTCTGATTGCCTTACTTTTTGTTCCACTCTTTTCTATGAGGCATACATTGGATAATGCACCTTAAATGCACTTCAGAAACTATAAGGGCACATTGAAAGTGCATTATCCAACGTGTGCAGAATGGGTCTCTGTATGTAACTTCCCCTTCTCTCAATTGCTCAGTAACTTGCCCTGCGAGGTACTGTTAATTGTAAGTGTAATCATTTGGCAGTGTTTTGTATATGAAAAATGATCTTTACCAAGTCAGATTGCATTTTGTTCTGCTCAGCCCTCTCGCCCTCCCTGTAGCTCTTGCTCCTCAGATAATTCCGTCTCCCATTGACCTTTTCTGACCGAGGCGTATTGAACCACTTGAGGACTAGCCATGCCAGCTCTTGGTGATATATTCGAGATCTGCACAAAGCTCGGGAGCACAAATCCTTTCTTATTATTTTCTTTTAAATCAATTTCTCATTTTTCCCCACTCATTTTGTTAAACGTAATTTTATGAGGGATTTTTGACAGAATAATTTAAAAATGACAAGCACACCCGACGAAAGAAAAATATTCTTGCTGCCCTACTCAACTCCCCCAACAATAAATCCAGTAACCTAGTATTAAATATAAAGCGGACATTGTTTACTGACACTAGTACTTGAGTAATCAATACATTTGTAATTACAATATACTTTATGACCGACAACTCCCCCCTCACGATCTACCAGCACTAATTGTTTTATGTCGTGCCATCTCTGTTTGCAAGACTATTGTTCGCCTTTGTTTTAGAGTTAACTTCTTGTGGTTTTTTCCCTTTGGATTCCAAAGTCACCTCTCTCCTCTCCTTCCTTCATGTCCCCCCTTCCCTTGCCCCCACTTTCTGTCTCCTGTACTCTGATGGGGAGGTGGAGTTAGAAAAGATTTCGAGATTAAAATACAGTTATTACCTTTTGATGTAATGGCACAGATTAAAAACACTTGAATGTAGCTGAGTCGCAACAGACACAATTGAAAAAACTTCATCACTCTTGTGCTGTCTTTAAATGTAATGATTAATGTACCATTGCAAGATGATATATATGCCCATAGATTACTGTTTGTGTTTTATGACTTATTGTTTGCCCGAGATCTCTGAACATTTTATTTAAAGATCAGTGAGGGATTAAAGCTGCACTTGCCTTTCATCCTCAGAAAGACTTATATAATTTTTGTTCTAAAGGGATGCGAGCAGGTAAAAGGATGGCTCGGACCAGGCTGAAATTAAGTGCCTAGAATCAAATCAATCATTTGTCGCTGAGTCTTATGAAAAGTTTAATGCACCTTTAATAGTAAACAAGCCCAGAAAATAGATGTTATAAAAGTGGGATCTTAATGCTGAAGCCCATATGGCCCTGCATGTACTAAGATACAAGTGACTATGCTTAGAAGGGAATGAAGTAGCTGTAGGGAAGGGGCCAGATATCATTGGGGCTCAGTTGCTAGCAGATCTGGAATGATGGTCAGTGTGGACTGTCTGGGCTTTTAATAGACTGATTAATGTTGATTCAAAGAAGGTGGTCAGGGGGAAACAGGGCCATTCACACAGAAGAAGAAGAATTCGTTTTTAGACCCCGTTTTTGACTACCTGAAGTCGTCTCAAAGCAGCTTAAAATTGCCTTCCCTTCTTCTCTCCACAGCAGACACCATGAGAGGCAGGTGGGGTGGAGGGAGCTCTGTGAACTGTAAGTGACCCAAGGGTGTCACCCAGCAGGGTTCATGTGGATGCATGGGGAGTAAAACCTGGTTCTCCAAATAAGAGGCTGCTGCTCTTAACAACGATACCATGCATTTGGTTGAATTTATTTGTTTGATTTTATCCTACCCTTTGTCAAAAGAGTTCAGTTTAATTTGCGTGGTTTTCCTGTTTTAATTCTCACAACCAACTTGGTGTGGTGAAGTTAGGCAAATAGAGTGACTTGGCTGAAGGTCATCCAGAGAGCAACATGGCAGCGTGGGCATTGCAGACCTAGTTTGATACTCTAATCACTATACCAGAGAAGCTATCACACGAAATGGAGGGCCACAGAAGAATCCAGAAGCTCAGCCGGGTGATCAGACCAAAGACTTGGGGACAGCCATGAAGTCAAGCCACAGCTGTTGGAAGGCCATCCAAATATTAAGTCTGTTTCTGCACAGAGGTGCAAATTTCATGCTTCTTCCTGCTTGAAAACATGTGGTTGTAAGCTGTGCATTTGCATGCCCCCTCATGGGAGATCCCTCCTGTGATTTCCCTCTGCCTGCAAAGGAGGCTGCAAAGGAAAACAAGCTGAACCTCTCCCCCCCCCCACTCCTTGCCTCATCAATCACAGCAAGCCACCAATCACAGCACAGTGGTTCTTTTGTGGACTGAAACTTCCGTCCCCCCTAAGCCCCAAAATTATTATTGTTTTTTTAAAAAGGCACTTCCATGTTGCTATGCAGTAATACTACAACACAGAAGCATTTTAAATAAATAATTAATACTTCTGCATTGCTATGGAGATACACCAGAATGGTACGGCATCCCCCCCCCCTTTAGGGGTTCATGGTGTTTCAGACTCTGTTTATTTCTGCATAGATTTGTGAGAGGTTGGACATGGTAATTGGACCCCGAAAAGTGATTTTGTGTGAACAGTGAGTTTTAAAACAATGTGCATAGATGCTTGGCTGATTTGGAGAGGGCTGTTTATCCTGTGCCTCCCCCCCTTTCCCATTAATTCCCCACCATCAGAAAACACAAGTGGGATTGTGTTTTGCCTATCTGATCCCAAAAAAGACCGTGGACACTTTACAGAAGATTTTATTTTATCTTTGACGAAGTAGATTTGCGGTCCCACAACAATGTGGACTGTTCCATAAAAGATAAATAAATCTCAGAGCAGGAAATAGAGAGGGGAGGACGGTTGTGATGGTGGGACAATGCGACAAAGACTATCATACCTTTCTCCCTCCATACAGTCTTGCCCATGGTTGCTCCCTGATGAGAAGAATGATAGGGGGAGGCAAATCCAGTTTTGGTGATTTCCCTCATCCTAAGATACATCTGGCTAAAGCCAGCTCTTAGACAGCCTCGGGATACAGATGATGTCATGTGGAGAGGGCTAAAACTCACCAGCAACCAGAGGCTGTCCAGAAGCAGATTCCTCATGCAGAAACAGCCTAATTTATCAAACCTCAAATGAAAATGTCTCATAATATGGTTGATTATAATTAATGGGCTGGATTCCAACAATATTTTCTGTGAAGAGAAACAGAAGGCAATTTTTACTGATTCTCCCATCCCATTGTAGACCTCCAATCTATTCCACATGATATTATCCTCCATCACTTAAGAGCAGCATTTGAGTGAGATCAGTTAGCAGAAATTGTTCTTGGGATCCAACCAATTATGAACTGTAAAATTAATCACCATTTGGAAATCTTCAGATCTGGCTGTCATTCCAGTGTCTTGCTGTCTAGCTTAGAGTTCACAAAAATTGGGGAGGGAATGTCTGGAGAGAGTGCTGAGGCTATGTAACTGACATAAACACTTTCCACTTGGCAGTTACACTGATAGCTTGGGTTAGATCTTTCTAAAGTGGTGTTTATACCATTTACACTGCTCGATAGTGATGCCAGCCTCCAGATGCGATCTGGGGATCCCTGGAATTAGAGCTCATCTCCAGACTACGGAGCTAATTTCTCCTGGAGGAAATGGCTGCTTTGGAGGATGGTTTCTATGGCATTGTACCACACTGAGATCTTGTCCTCCACAGGCTCCACTTCCAAATCTCCAGGAGTCACCAAACCTGCCTCCTCATCCCCTGCCAGTGGCCAGGGAGGAACTGTCAACCCCACTGCTAGACCACTTATATGGAGAAGATGTTAGTTATTATACAAGCTGTATTTGTCCGGATGCTGCAGCTTCTCTGGCATAGGGACAAATATTTAGCCTCCATATGATGGCATACATCCAGTCTGTGTCATGTGCATGCATCAGTGACATGAACACATAGGAAAGGCATATAGACTTTGGGTTAAATAAATGAGATATAAGACATCATAGATGAAGATCTTGGATGCTTTAGGATGCTTAGGATGCTTAGGGCTAATCCTGCGTTGAGCAGGGGGTTGGACTAGATGGCCTGTATGGCCCCTTCCAACTCTATGATTCTATGATTCTATGATCTCTTGATGTCTTTTCTTTAAAATCAGTGGCAGAGGGGGTGAATCCAAGTCAGTCCAAACTATTCCCCATTAAAAAACATATTTTCTGCTTTTACCTCTTGATAGGAAAAGAGACCAACAGGATTTTTTTAAAGATAAACTGGATTTAATTGGAAGGCGATGTCTTCATGCATTGACATGAGTCCTGTTCACATGTAAAGAAGGGTATACATGAAGAGACCCAGGTTCATCCAATGATTTTTATGGCTAAGCTGGTATTGGAAAACAGGTTTCCAGTGTGCAAATCTGACAAGCTAACCAGGGTACAATAGTGATTTCCATGTTCTTTTTGTGTTCATAGTGTGAGACGCCCATTTTTCCTCCATAGTATGAAAAGCAGCTGATGTGTGTATCATGGATTGTTGGAAGGGATCTCCAGGGTAATCTAATCTGACCCCCTGCAGAATGCAGGAAAGCCGCAGCTACTTGCTCACCACAGTGACCCCAATTCCATGCCCAGATTATGACCTCCCCCCCCCCCAAACAACCCCTCTGCCCTGCTGTTCCTGTGCTCAAACTTTCAGCCTCCTGAGGCAACTTTTACTTTTTAAAAGTTAGGGGAGAGATACAGGCGACTGCAAGTCACATCTAGTTTGGGCCTGAAAGGAGAGGATTTACGTTGTATGGCATGTCCTTAGAGCATGGAATAGGCTGGGAAGGGAAAGGGTTGATCGTTCAAATTTCTAATAAGCAGCGTTACAAGAGACTGAGGAGATGATTATCTTGTGAATTCTTTCTCTGGATCGGTGGGCATTTTGCTTGAAGTGTCTATATTGTGAGCTTGGCAAATTTGAGCAGTAAATCTGTGTTACTGTGGTCCCCAGAGGACATTGTTCCTTCAGCTATAAATGGATTCATTCACTGTGGCAATTGAGTGCTGGCAATCCACAGCTCCAGGAGTGCATATTGGACAGTTAATTGACTGAGGGTGGAGTTTTCCAAAGCAGCTAAGAGCTGTAAAGCACCCAGCTCTGATGGAATTGAGCTTCTTTGACCACCTGGCCACTCCAATGTGACCCTGTGCATGTTGAAATTAGAGCCTGAGCTTTCATCTTGAGAAGGAACAAGGGAGAGAAATGGTACTTGAAAAAAGGATACAGTGGCTTCCTATTGGAGCTCTTTAGAAATGTGGTTTATGGAGCCATCATTGACTGATGGGAATGATGTCCTTTGCAAATATAGAAACATTCAATATGATTTTTGGAGTCCACTCATTTGTTCCTGAGGATGTAAGAATGGGCCCTCTCATTTTATTTTGCTTTGGTATGTTGGTAATGTAAGGTTTCTATGCTTCAGGGATGGTGAAGTTGACTGCTGCCCCTCCCCATTTTGTTTTCTTAAAAGCAGGACTGAGGGGGGAAAGTTGTGTTTATACCCTGCTTTTCTCTAACCTCTCAAAGCAGCCTACAGTTGCCTTCCCTTCCTTCCCCCACAACAGTTACTTCATGAGGTAGGTGGGGGCTGAGAGTTCTGAGAGAACTATGACTGGCCCAAGGTCACCCAGCTGGCTGCATGTGGAGGAGTAAGGAATCAAACTTGGCTTTCCAGATTACAGTCAACCACTTTTAATAACTACACAATGCTGGTTGTCTTAGGTATGGGCTAGTTAGCAGCAGCCAGATGGGAGATGTGACAGCTCTTGTGTACCAGGACTCTTGTTTTTCAAAGGACCTGTTTTGCATGGATGGAAACTGTACCTGCATGGAAAATCCATACATTGCCTAGTTCACACTAAATAGTGATGCATGAATTGGGTGTGTTTTGGCAATCCATATGCTGCTGCCATGTGACTGGTAAGCTTCATGTGATTGGAACATCTACAGGTGTTTCAGTGTTTGGTTCAGCAATAAAGTTTTAAGATTTACCCTTGGATATATTTAAGACCAGAGGAAAATACAAAGCATGTTATTACTTTTTAAAAAAACAACCTCATAATAATCAGAGATATGGATGGGTATGGGAGGTAATCAAATGTGATTTGAAATGTAGGTGTTGACTTTGGTTCTCCTCTATCCTCCTTTCTAAATAGTGACCTGTTTGGCAAAAGGAAGATAATAATGTTGAGTTAGGCTTGCTAGGTGGATCAGAAGTGATTGGTTTAAGAGATATGTTTCTGTACGAGGATTAATTTCTACACTTTGTATTTGACCCCCGAAGCAAGGTTTACTAGTACAACTCAAGTGGCAGCATTAATCTCCTAATTCAACTTGCACACCATTGTTCCTTCAACCCACAGGGTTCCTCAGAGGTGTCCGTTCAAGGCCACACCTATGAGCTTCTTTATAGGACCCTGTCTGAGCTTCTTTATAGGACCCTGTATCCAAAGGCACCAAAGTTTTGAACTTTTTTTGAGATTTCTCTCAATCCAGCATACTGTGAATTTCTTTTATGGGCCACATCTATAATCAACTTCTAAGCCAGCCGAGCAGAATTCAGACCAGTTGGCTTGGGGCTACTGTCTGCTATTACACAGGCAATTTATGTACAAAGGTTGGTGTTGAGTCCAAGCAGCTGCATTGGAGAGATTATTTGACCAGACTTTGAACTTGTCAGCTCACCCATTCAGCTTGTCATGTTTGATGCTAAATGTTTTTTTTTTCCTCCCCTGGCCCTCAAGTAAAGAAAAACAACTTAAAGACGCCTTTCAGGAACAATTTACTTGAAAAAGTTTTTCTTTGAGGAAAGAAAGAAAAATATCACAAATTTTTTTTAGAAAAAGAAGGCTGTGAAGTATTGTCTCGTGTGACTCTTGCCTTGCTCTTTTCTTGCTTCACTTACAGTAGAAAATGCTGTACACAAATAGAACATCTTGTCAGAGAAGACAATTGTCTCTTTCACCTTTGAGTGGGCAAAATAGTTTGGCTTTGCCATTCTCACATCCAAAATTGTCTTGAGATATCACTTATTTGAGAAGGGATCCCCCCCCCCCGAAAAAATATACCTTTATTTAAAGAGCTATATCAATGATATATTAATGAGCAGAGTATGTTCAGGAATACAGACAACTCAAACCAGAAGCAGTTCTTATATTATGAGGTGGCCATTGTAAACAGTACAGTAAACATTCATGAAATTTCATGCTGGTCATGGTGGTTTGTGGATACGATTCTGTACAGTGTCTGGTCAGTTAAACTGAATTTTCTTGTGCAGCTAAATTTTACAAAGATAGATTATTCTATTTGTGGTGACTGTAGATGGGCTTGCCTCATGAAGCGAAGCTTTCCATGGCTAATTTTACTGCTGTTCCCCAATGACAAGATGCCTTATTTGCTGTTGTGCCTTGATAGCCCTTGCCTAGAGATTCTAAAAGGGCGTACAGGATAGAATCATTAACACTTAAGACAATTTTTTAAAAAAACGGCTGCTACGTTGACTGAATTTTATGGCAGGTATATAGGGAGCGAAGACAACCATTATGGACCTTATCCTTTGTTTGTATTTACTTTATTTGTACTTGGAGTTATTGCCTGACTGTATTTCGGAATTTGGGAGGGGGAATTTTAGCTAGCAGCCAGCCATGCTGCCAACTGCAGACCTGATAAGAAACTGTGCTTGCTGAAATCCACTCTTCTACGCCATTTTAAAGGAGGGAAACCTGTCCTGTGAGTAGGAATGGGTATAAACCAGCTCAAAAATGAAAGTTCATCATGAATTTTGGCTGGTTTGAGAAGCAAAGTTCATGTCAGGGTGGCCAGCATGGACATTCATGAAATTTCATGCTGGTCATGGTGGTTTGTGGATACGATTCTGTACAGTGTCTGGTCAGTTAAACTGTTTACAAAACTTCAAAGAAATGGGGATGGGGGAGAATTCTCCAGCCTCTGAAACACCAACAGGAGTCTTCCAAAGCTTAGCATCCCCTGCTGCCTGCCAATAACATGCCTGCTCTATGGGATCACAATGTCTGTATATGCTCTCAGCTTAGCTACTCAGCCTCTTTTCTGTTGGCTGTTGGCAATTAGACAGAGAGGCAGGGAACTTGTTAAAAGCAGAGCACATTCATCATTTATTTCTGATTGTGCACACTTCTCCCCTGATGATGTTTGGCAGTCAAGTGGACTCAGGGCTCTGAGCCACCCTGTCTCTCTGCTCATGCTAAGTAGTGGGGCTTAACTACTGGCTGAGGACTCACATTTTATACCCTCCTGATTGTAAACTCTGCTGCTGGGGTTTGGGTGGTAAGTGGACTCAGGGCTCTGAGCTACCCTATCTCTCTGCTGACACTTAGCAGAAGGGCATAGCTACTGGGTGCCACAGCTGAGGACCCATACTTATATCCTCCTTTCCTTCCTGGTTGCAAATATCTCTCCCCTGCTGGGGTTTTGGCATTAGGTGGACTCAGGGTCCTGAGACACCTGAGTGGCTTGGGATAGGACTCACATTTTATACCCTCTTAATTGTAAATGTCTCTTCCCTGCTGGGTTTTAGGTGTTAGATTAACTCAGAGTACTGAACCACCCTATTTCTATGCTTGTGCTGGGCGATGTGGGCTGGGAATGTCTCTGGATACTGATGGGAAGGCAGATGACACACTGGCATAACCAGTTGTTAAGGCCAGCCAGTTGGCACCTCCTCCTCAGAGAAATTGCACCAGTGGAACAGTCATCTCAAGATGCACTGAGAACACTTACCAGCCATACCAAGGCTGTTTATCCTGCCAGGAGTTGAAAGAAAGAAAGAACATGGACATCATAGCCTGTCCCACTAAGGTCTCCTGAACCAATGGAGCTTAGAAGAAGGAAGGAGCATTAGAGATTATGGAGCATTCACCTGACACAGCAATGATCATAGTTGGTTTCTGGAGTCTTTGCAGGATCAGGATTGACAAGCTGATGGAAAGCAGCAAGTTTCTACACCTGGGTGTAAACTGCACAGAGCTTTTATTCCAACCCCAGATTGATTCAGTCCCTGCCCCCTACACAGAATGCGATTTCCGTTTGGATTTTGGGCGATTTAAATTTTCCTTCTGCAGCAAGAAAGATTGATCCGGAGTGACCCTACCTTTATATATCTCAGAGTGCTGTTAATCGTCAATATCCAGATTGGGAAAGAAAGCTCCGTGGGAGAGAACTTCTGATAGGCTACACCTGGTCATTTGACAAGCTTGCCTTAAAGGAGAAGCCCCTAATTTCTCTCAACTTCTGTCGGTCCTGGATTTTTCCTCCCTCCTCTGCCTTTTTCGATCCTCTCCCCCTCCCCTCCAAGAAAAGAAAGAGGCTCCCTGCCTGGCTCCTCTCCCCCCCCCCCCCGCTTCAAGAAAAGAAAGAAAGTGGCTTGGCTCCCCCCCCCCACCTTCTGAGCCTCTCTAACCATGTGCAGAAGACTTTCCTGTTTCAATGGGGAGGAGGGGGGAGAGGAAGACCTGAGTTCAAAGCGATCTGAATTCAACAGGATTGACAATGGAATAAACAAAGTAAGTGAAGACTCTGCCCTGGAGTATGAAGAATCCACCAGAAAGAAGTGACACTTGGGACTTGGGGATGAGTCAGCAAAAGGAAGCAGTTAAAAGGAACCCACTGAGCAAGGCTTGACATGGAAGCAACTTTGATCTCTTGGGAAAATAGCCATCTCCTTGGGATCCAGTTCTAGTGAAGAGGCCAGTACCCAGTCCAGCCTCAATTTGAGGGGATGAATTGCCCCCAGTTTGCCATATTGGAGCAGAGAATATTGATGGTTTCCTGGAAGGGCTTGAGGGCATGCACTATTGGGGAGATGGTCACCCAGTCAATGGAGATGATGCTGAGCTCCTCATCCCCATGCAGGATGCTCATGATGATGAGGTTTTGTGCTGCACTCTTCTCCACCAAACGTGTAATTGAAGAGCAAGCTATGTTCCTTCCATGTAAATAATGAGGAAAATATCAGCAATGCTATAGAATAGATCAAGAGAAGAGTTGAAGTTTTTAATAAAATCAGACAGGAGAAAGTTTAGGACCTCTGGACACAGATATTTGGGTGGATGCCTAATATCATGGAATGGTTAAAAAGGATATTAGAAGTCTGCATAGCAATAATTGCATTCTTAATGATAATTTGCTGTTTTATTAAATGTAGTCAAAATTTATGGACCACGTTTATGTCTTACATTCAGAGGAAAAGGCCTATTGCACAGCATCATTATGAAGGTTTTCAAGTACGTGCTGAGTTCAAAAGTGGCTCTTATGCCATTGTATAGAGTGCCAAAGGGGGGGTGGGAATGAAGGACTAAGACTATTTTTGTACGAGTAGAAGAGCAGAATTAATGCGCCCAAGTGATTACCACATGACTGCTTGAATGTTTGATAAAGATGGGCATGCATGACTAATAAGCCTGCTTGTATATGTCTATGTGCTAAGAGAGGTCTGCATGAAGCCATAGGGGGCATCTGAGCATGCCCCAAAGTTCTTTTAGTCTGGTTATAAAAATCATGCAACTTTTCTTGGCCTTCAGAGTTCAGGCTTTTGAGGCTTGGGTTCTCTTTTATTTTAATAAAGTTCTGCCTACTTCTGGAATCTCCTTGCTGTGTTCTTTATTGAGTGTTGACACACCAGGCAAACATCCCAATTTGGGCATGAAGTCATTGCATAGGTGGAGTCCCTCATCCCCCTGCCTCTGCCAATTGTGCAGCAGATGGGCAGACGATGCCAAACAGGAAGTAGGTGAAGCATGTGTGCCAAGATGATGCCCTTGAGGTGCACTGGCTTCACTGCTGCCAGCATGTTGGTGCCAACAGCCATGACCATATAGCCACATATGATATTGCCACCGTCTACCCACCCCCTCCCCCAGGCTGCTCTTTATCCCTACAGCAATGTTTTGCATGCATTTCTCAATGCAGAGCTGGTAACCCTAAATTCATTAAAAGCCCAAATAAACTGGATCTTTCAAATATACTTTTCCCCAACTGCACCGTAGTTGAAACTCAATTGCAGTTCCTGAGCTGTGTGAAATCTTTCTGAGATACCTTGCTAATTTATCAAAACTCTTTAAATTTTGCTCAAAAATTCTATGTGCTTTGCCTTGGTGAAAATTCAGTGGCAACACACAGGAATTACTCCTGTCACGTCTTCAGTAATTCTAAGCCCTTTGAGTTTTTATGTTTTAACAATGTGTATGGGGGAGAATGGACTACATGTGATCTTTGTGATAAAATGACTGCCATTTTGCATGGAATTCCTCTTTTGGGACGAAATAATGATTGTGCCTATCCAGAGAATCCCATAAAGCATGTTTCCCTATATGCACTGTAAAATGCATTGCCTGAAAAGGGCGTGTAGTATTTAGCTTTTGTATAGCACCTTCAAGAATTCATAGCGCTTTGCATACATAATACTTACAAATACCTTGTAAGATATATATTGTTGTTATCCTCCAATAAAAAATGAATAAGTGAGGTGAAAAGTGAGCAGCTTAGGTATGACCAACTAATAGGTTAATGGCTGAAGACAGATTTGAATCAGGACTTTTGGATTCTTAGTCTTTGAACAGAAACAGCCTTATAGGAAAATGATGCAGGGAGGAAAGCTGCAGTTTCCACAGGGAGGCATTAAACACACGCTGTCTGTTGCTTGCAAATGCATGGTTAGAAGCTACATGTTTTGCAAGCTTACTGATGGGAGACCCCTTCCTGTGTTTTCCCACCACCTCATTGCGACTTCTTCCCTCCCAATGAGGCGGCAAGGGAAAACAAAGCGAAGTTCTTCTCCTGCTCCTCGGCTTGTCAATCACTCCAAGTCACCAATCACAGCATAGTAGTTGTTTTGGGGGCTCAAACTTCCTTCCCCCCAGAGCCCCAAAATTATTATTTTTAAAATGGTACTTTTGTGTTGCTATGCAGTAATGCCACAACGTAGGAGCATTTTTGTTTAAAAGATAGCACTTCAGCATTGCTATGGGAAAATGTCACAACAATAAAGCATCCCCCCTCCCCACTTTTGGGATTTGTGGTGTTTTGGTTTCTATTTACATTTGGGTAGGTTTGTCAGAGGCTGGCCATAGTAACTGGACCCTGATTAGTGATTTTGTGTAAACAGTAAGGCTTAAAAACAAGGAGCACAGACACTTAGCTCATTGGGAGAGGGATGCTTCATCACACGTGTCCCCTCTTTCCCCGTTAAAACACAAACACCTGAAAACATAAATGAGGATGTATCTTGGCTGCCCAATCCCAAAACAGATGTGGAAGATAATCAGAAAATTGTATTTTAACTTGGGGAATGTAGCTGTGCAGTCCTGCAGCAATGCAGACCATGCTATTAAATTAAAAAAACTCTTGCAAGCAGGAAATGGAGAGGGGAGGGTGAGTGTGAGGGCAGGACAACACTAGTGAGACTGTCACATGTTTCTCCCTCCATACAGGCTTGAACCTGGTTTCTCCCCGATGTAAATAAGAAGTGCCAAATCTAGTTTTGGCAATTCCCCTCATCGCTAGGCAAATCTGCCCAAAACCCGTGCCAGCCCCTGCACAGCCCTGGGTTGCTGATGACATCATGTGAAAGCAGCACTTAAACTTGCCAGCAACTAGAGGCTGTCCAGGGGCAAATTCCTTGTGTAGAAATGGTCCTGTAATCTCTTTTCCCCAGTCCTGCTCTGCATTAGTCCTACCTGTATGCAATTTCTGTTTTTAAAGAATAGCATTGAGAATTCTGCTCATGGAACATCCAGCATCTCAGGGCTTTAGGGACTTGAGCCCTAAAAAGCAGATGATATCCATAGCATAGTTGACCTTTCATGAATGATTTGTGTGGGTCTTGCTTAGGGATTAATGGTTGTCATAATGACAACATCCCACACCTTCTAAAAATTAGTTTGCTTCCTCAGAGGTTTCAAATGCCCTCCCTAAAAACTGACTGGGACAGAAAATCTGCTTGGCACACTGACTTGAATTGAACTTTGGAGACAACTCTTATTTTACAAAGCAGTACCACAATCAAAATGGGAAACTTCAATATGGCTGTACAAGTCAGCACAATGGGGGGAAATTTACAACCTGCCAGACTTTGTCAGAAGCCAACTGCACTGATTTTGTGGAGCGTATTCCTAAGAAAGTTTGCATAGGGTTGCAGCCTGCGCATTGCTGCTGGTAATAGATGCGAGGTTCATTGAATAGGCAGATCACAGAACAAAAGCCAGGCTGCTTAGTTTTAATTCCATCAGGATCATTTACTTTTTGAAAGATAGAAAAGAATGAATTGAAGATCAAAATTGCCAGCCTTATATTTGGCTTCATCCAAGATTTATGGCCCCAAGCTTTCAAGGGCAACTAAAAACCAGCTGCCAAATTGACATCCACACCATTTTCTCCCTCTTCCTTCAATATTTTATAAATGTTACCGGCAAAGTCAACCTTTGGGGACATTAAAATTAAACACACACACCCTTTTCCCTGATGCTTCAGTGAGAGTGGGCATTGATAATCTCTGGCTTTAACAGAGCTGGTAGTGATAGCTGCTATTCCCTCTACTTGTAACTAGTAGTTGGCGATTTTTATAGGTAATGTTTAAGTTCTCTTTGAAACCTAGAGATTAATGTATTGCCTCTTTTACATCTTTTATGCATATTCTTCTGTTTCTTCTTGCACATAATGGTAAGGTCCAAGCCAGACCTGTAGGCACTCATATCTGGAGTGAGTCATAAGTTTTTAAACTAAGTTACTGTTGACGGGTAATGACAATCTACCGTTCAATGGGAAAATGTCTTGTGCAGGTTCTTCCATAAGGGCAGAAAGTCAGGATCCTACTATTTGTGATCATTTGTATGTTTAAAATATTATTTAAAGTCACAGCGAGCCTTGGGGGTCTTCATAAAATTAGATTAATTTTATTCTTAAATATATTATTAACCAGACAATTACACAATTATTAAAGAATTGTGCAATTGTAATTATACAATTACAAAGAAGGAGGTAACCTTTAACATGAGGTCAATCCCCCTTATTTTATCTAACCATTCTAGCACATTTGGTGTCACCTTGGATTTCTAATGCAAAGGTTAAACATAAAGCCATAATAAGATTCAGCACATTCACACAGTGTTTTTGGCATCACTGAGACATAACTGAGTAAAATTAGATTTATTTCAAAAACAACCACAGTAGTGTAGCAGCTAGATGAAAATGTGGAAATTCTGGTTTAAATCCTCAGGATGTTTTCTGGGTGCCTGACAGCCATTCTCTCTCAGCTTAATTTATCTTGTGGGATAGTTGTGAGACTAAAATGGGAACAGGAGAACAATGCATGGTACCCTGAGCTCTTTCGAAAGAGAATGAGATAAAACGTAGATGATTTTTTAAAACATCTCTTCATTTATCAAATCAGTGCAGTATGCATCATGACTCTGACTTTTAAAAAGGATCTGACCTTATGAATGTAACCCCCAGGAACTAATTGGTTAAGCCCATAAGGGGTAGAGTCAGTTAATTGGAAGGGTGTGTATAAATTTAGTATGACTGTTACAATGATTGTAATCGTAGTTATTTCTGGCCTATAATTACCAAGGTAAAAATGTATCCCGGAGTGTGTGATAGTCTGTTTCTATCGTTTTGACATGCACTTTGGCCAAATAATACATGACTCTCAGGAATGGCATTAACATGACCACAGCTTTATTTACTACAACCAGGAAAAGAAGGTTGGCTCATAGGCATGAGGAAGGAAGCCCACAACCCACAGCCATCTAGCTGCTATATGACCCAGAGTCCAGAGGCGCTCTGGGATCAGCCTTTACCCAGCCAGGAAGGCCGGTCCCTTCCGTCCACTGGGGAATCGGCCATCATGGGAACCAAAGGGCACCTCATTTGGCTCCCAGGCTGTTTGGCGACGAGCCCCTGACCTCAAAGCCAGGTCAGCCATGCTCATTCCCAGCCATGCTGATTCCCATTCTCTTTTTGAGACCCCACACCTCAGGGAGTCCAGAGTGCAGACTGGCCTCCCTGCCAACAGACTCCTGCTCGTGCCTCCTAATCCACGTCTGTGACAAAAATTTTCATAACTATAACGACCAACTGTTAACAACTTTAAGAATAACCAGTAACAGATAAAAGGGGGGGGGGCAGTCCCAATGGCAGTCTGGACGGAGAGGCCAGGCTCACTGCTGCATGTGGTGCCTTATAAAGGTGATGCTAAAGGTCTGCTGTCTTGCTGTGCATGCCACTGGCACTCATGCTCCCAGCAGTCACCACACCTCATTTGGTGGCTTACTGCTGCATCAGTTGGCGGCTGCCCTTAATGGTGCCTGCTCCTCAATGTAAGAGGTATGTATTGGAACAAGGGTAGTCAACCTGTGGTCCTCCAGATGTTCATGAACTACAATTCCCATGAGCCCCTGCCAGCGTTTGCTGGCAGGGGCTCATGGGAATTGTAGTTCATGAACATCTGGAGGACCACAAGTTGACTACCCCTGTATTAGAAGACTCTAACACTAGGATTTGGAGGAGTTAAGAGTTGGCTCACCACCAAGTTTCAAGCAGGAGCTATTTGCTTTCTTAAACTTATAGAGACTATATATAAGGTACATTTCTGGTGGTTGATACATCTCTGTGTATAACTGTATACATCTTTGAGTTTAGAAAGAAAAACTTTTTAAAAATTGCCCTGCAAGTTCTATTCCAAAGTTAGCGCTGTGGAAATAACAAGGGAAATGATGGTATGAGCTTCCCCAGACATCCCATGCTCAGGATTCAAAACTTGATTCATAGAAAGAAACAGGGGAACAGTGTTTTTAATATCTCTGTTATGATATGTGATATGCTGGTTTTGGCCACCTTATGAGATGGAAGGACTCCCTGGAGAAGAGCCTAAGGCTGGGAGCGATTGAGGGCAAAAAAAAGAAGGGGACGACAGAGAATGAGATGGCTGGATGGAGTCACTGAAGCAGTAGGTGCAAACTTAAATGGACTCCGGGGAATGGTAGAGGACAGGAAGGCCTGGAGGATCATTGTCCATGGGGTCGCGATGGGTCAGACACCACTTTGCACCTAACAACAACAATGCTAGCTTTAGTGTAATATTAGTTTGGAAGAGTACAGCATCTGTTTACTTGTGTGGAGGGGAAGATGAAGTGCTTAACTCTTTCTCCTGAGTTCTTTCTTCTGATCAAAAATCACCTCTTTAAACTGCAGCTCCTGCAGAGTTCTATATGTGTGTTTAGTACATTAATGTTTAGCTATATATATCTTCCTTTCTCTAACATGCAGTCTTCTTCATAAGGAAACAAGAATAAATGAATCTCAAAGTGGCAAATTCTGGCCATTTTGTTTGCAGGAAGGCTCTTAACAGTTTAACTCTCTGTAATTATTGGAAAATGGGATTTTTCTGGTTTTTTTCGCAGTTATGGTGCTATCTCTGATCTGTCTCTTGGCTAAGCTCTTGATGATTAATTGCTCTGAGTTCTAGGCATAAACACTTAAAAAAATGGAATCGTAGAAATTTGTAAAAGAAGCCTATTCTGTGAATGATTACTCAAATCCCATTTTTTCAAGTAAAGAATGGATTATGTCCTTTGACTCTGATAAAACTCAAAAGAAAAAGGGTAAATCGTTCAATAACTTACAAAGAACAAAATTCAGGATGATCTATGCAGAAAACATTAATCTTCCATTATCACATGAATACGCAACCAATCTGGCCTCAGGATCTATGATGCCACTCAATAAAATTTATCATTTTTGATAGGACGCCATTAATTTACAACAGTTGCACTCAATGGTCTGGTTCTGTGGTGTGAACTCACCTTTGATATATCTCAACGTCTTTACTGCTCTGAATCTCATTATGGATCCTCTCCCCTTTAAAAAGGCAGCTCATAATTTGTAACCCCATAGTTTCCTCGAGTCTTAAGGATTAGCTTTTTATCCAGGCAAAATGGATGTCAGGCAAGGACAAAAAGTTTACTTTATGAGTTACTTCTTTCTTATTAATTCAGAAAGCCACCGGTGTTCTTTTGGTGATTTCTGAGACCAGCGCTTTAAAACATAGTCTCTGCTTTCTGGGAACCCTCTCCACACTGACTCATTTTTTGAGGAACACCTAGAGTATGTTCTAGTATCATTGATGTGGCCTGTTGGGTCCTGGGGATGCCGCACTTGGACCCAAATTATGATTTAACTAGAATTTAAGACCGCTGTAAGAAAATTACAGCAGGCGTTAGCGGGTAGGGCTGTAAGGCGGGCCCAGGAATAGCCTGGCCGCATGTGCCATGTGGTGAGGCTGTTCCTGGGCCAGGGAGAAGGCCCCCACCTACCGTGGCCTCCCTACACAGCCGTGTCTTCGATCCCTGCTCCTTTCCTGAGGGAGAGGGGAAGCCGGCCGGCGGACTAACTGTTGGGGAAGGCTTCTCCCTCTGAACGGTGACTCCCCAGCCAGCCTGGGCGAGTCCGGGCCAAGCAGCCAATGGGGGCCCTGGATTGACACTTGGAGTGCAGGAGCGGTTTACAGATACTCTAGAACAGCTACATATTGGCAAACCACTTTTGTTCATGTCTTGAGGGATTGCCGTAAGTGGTGAAGATAGGTTGCTGTAGACCAGCAGATTCTCAAGGGAGGTTGCTGGCTGTTACTAAATCTAATCAGAGCTAACATAGTTATTCAGGGCCTCCAAGATGGAGCTCTTCTGCCAGGTTTTTGGTTGAAGCCAGGCTGATAAATGATCTTGCCCCTCCCTGAGGGGTCCCTATCAGATCACCTCTGGAGGCTGGTAGATTGGGATAGAAGGAGGGGATGTGCGGGACTTGACTGTGATTATTAGTTGCGGGTTTCTGTGGTTTTTATGCTTTTATTGTTATTGTTTTTACTGTTGTTAGGTGCTGCCAGCCAGCAGGCCGGTGACAGCGGCCTAAAATGTGATAGATGGTAGATAGATAGGTAGGTAGGTAGGTAGGTAGGTAGGTAGGTAGATAGATAATCAAATATCTGCAAAAATTGATGGAGATGGGGTCACCACTTATGGAAACCCCTAACGTAAGGCAGAGCCAGCTTGATGTAGTGGTTAAAAAATGGTGGTCTCTAATCTGGACAGCTGGGTTTGATTCTCCACTCCTCCATATGCAGCCATCTGGGTGACATTAGGCTAGTCACAGTCCTGTTAGAGCTGTTCTCATAGATCAGTCCTGTGAGGGCTGTCTCAGCCCCACTTATCTCATAGGATGTGGGGAGAGGAAGGGAAAGCAATTGTAAATTGCAAAGATACTCCTTCAGGTGGTGAAAACTGGGGTATAAAAAACAACTCTACTTCTCCCTCTTCTTTAAGGGGTTTTCAAAGAAAAAGATGAGTGGTTTGCCATTGCCTTCCTCGTAGCACCCCTGGTTTTCCTTGGTAGTATCCCATACAAGTACTGACCATGGCTAGCCCTCATTAACTTTGGATCTCAAACAAACTCCAGCGAGTACTGGGCTATTTGGGCTGACACAGTCTGAACTTATCAAACCATTTTCAGTGCTGGATTTCAGCATTCTTTCAACACTATTTCTGTCCTTTTTAGCCTCATAGCACTAAGGCAAAACAGATTGATTTGGTGCTGTCTACACTGACTTGAAAGTCTCTCTACAAAGTGTTATGCAGAGTTCTTTTCCAGCCCTTTCTCCTTTTACCTCAAGTTGTCAGGATTAAATGTGAAGCTTTATATATGCAAAGCATGTGCTATGTGAGTTTGGAAACCAAGTGTTTTACTGTGCATTGGAATCAGTGGAGTCGAAGGGGTGTAATTCTGCTTAGCGTGGCACTGCTAATATGCTTGGTGCCTCTTGCTAAACGATCATTTCTCTGCCTCTGCTTGGGTGTGCAGCTTGTAGCATGGTTGGCAATTTGTGTTAAGGATTACACTAGAATGATGTCAGTCAGTCAAACTTTATTGCACTAGGCCATAGGCCATCGCAAAATCGCTAGAATGATGTGAAGAAGCATGTACAAAACTTGCAGTGCTCTGTTCTATATCTCTGTGTTTAGGCCACCATCTGGGGCAAAATCCTAAAGTCCAATGTTATGGATTAGCTTCAGTATTGTGGTGTGGCAAACCAGGTTTAGGTTTCACTAATTTTGTGTCTCTAAAGACCAAAGGTTACTCTTTCAGGAGCTGCCTGGGAAAAAAAAGTCCAAGTAAACTGGCTTGGCTAATGAGAAATGCTTAGACCTATAACCTAAACCTAAATCTACACTGAATTCAAGCTGTTTTGTGGCTTATTTTGTATGGCATTGTGGCATTGCTTACACATACATCTTGCCCCTTTCTGCAGTTCATGTTCTTCAAGGGCATGGGATTGGATTAGTTTAGACAACAACCTGCAAGCTGCAGGTTAGACAACAACCTGTAAGATTTCCTGGTTGTATGGATGGCAAGTTGGAATTCTGGCCAAGTTCATACTGAATAGAATGTGCACAGTCGTGTTCTCCTGACACTCCAGGAAACTGTAGCACAAGTGTTTTTTCCAGTATAGGATTGCAAACTCCAGCCTGGGAAATTTCTGGAGACTTGGGGGCAATGCCTGTGGAGAAGAGAAGCTGGAGATAGATTTTGTTTAACATCTTTGCTATGCCAGAGAGTCCACAATTTTTTCTGGGAAAACAGATCTCTGTAGTCTGGTGTTCAATTATAATTCTGGGAGAACTTCAGGATTTGGGCAAACCTTAATTTCAAGGGATACCTGGGATAAATTAAGACGACTTTGCCAAGGCCAAAAAGAACCTGGCCCTGGTCGAGGCCAGGTGAATATTCTGGAGGCCCAGGACAACCAGCAATGGGGGTTGTAAGGATCACCTGGCCTCCACGTGCTGGAGAGGACAACAATCTTGTAAACAACATGGGGAGGAAAATGGGTTATCTATATCTACACAGATAAACTGCACTATTTATTTTAAAACATTTATTTGACTAGCAGGTGGCGACTATTCCAGTAACGACGCTACCCCAGTTTCTTGGCGTAACATGGCCGCAGCCGTTTATTAACAATAACACCCTCAAACGGAGGGTTGGCCTGATGCCTGTAGGAATGCCTGTACCCCTGTCAGCCGTCCGGCTGCACAACATTACCGTGGCGCTCCAGCTCCTCGCCTCACTCCCAGCCGGGAGGATGGGATGCTTTTCGCCACGGGAATAATGGGAAGCGACTAGCCAGGATCCAACGGGCGTCCACCTCCATTGTGATCCCCCTCAGCCGCCTGGCCCCAGGTCCCTGGCCTCCCAGCCAGGTAGGCCATGCCCGGTTCCCGGCCGGTCCCTTACGGGGACCCCCTACCACGGGGATTTCCGTACACAAATGGGTCTCCCCGCCAAACAGGCTCCCTACTGAGCATCCCCGCCAGCTGCAACAAAATAGAACACAGGGAGGGAAGGAAGGGTGACTGTCCCAAACAGCGCGGCGCGGGAATGGGGGCACATGCATGCTCTCGGCCTGATAAAGGCCGGCGCTCCACCCCCTCCGCCCCCGGTGTGTGCCGGGGGCCATCAACGTCACTGGGGTGCGCCACCTGGGCGCCCCCGCTGTGTCAACGGCGGCCGCGGTACAGCCACGGCCACTATATCCCACTTTCCCTTTTCACTTACAATAATAGTTAAAAACATTTTCAGTTAAAACAAACAAAAATGGCAAACCTCAATCTCCCCCACACTCAGTTCCAGACAGGCCACCCTAAGTGGTGGGATAGCCAACAGATGGCTACTTGATTACTGTAGTTGGGGACATATGGAAGGAGACCAATCAATCCTTGCAGAGAGCTCTTTAGGAATTAGTACCCCAAGTGATAAGCATTCCAGTGTATTTTATTTCAGGGGTACATTAAAGTTCTGAAAGCATCTTCATCTATGGTTGCCATCTCTGGGTGGGGAAGATGCCTGAAGAGTTTGGAGGTGGAACCTGGAGATGGTGGGGTATGGGGAGGGACCTCAGCATGATGCAATGCCATAGAGTTCTTTCTTCAAAATATCCAACTGTGGTATCACTGTTTAAAACTGTGGGGTGGATCCTTACAATCCAAACATGAGCCCTCTGTAATGGTTGTAACAATTCAACATGTTAAGCTCTTCTGTAATACAGTTGTTGTTGCTGTTTTTTTTTTTTAAGAAATTACTTTTTATGTGAAATAACTGTGCACAAAAGAATACTAAAAGTGTGTAAGAAAGGTATATATTGCCACCTGGTCTTTATGAACATTTTATTCTGAAGCAAAACATTTCCTTCTCCCGGTAACCAAATGCCTCTTTGGCAGGCTAAAATTGCTATGTGAGCACAGCCATTCCTCAGGAGGCACTGGCTTGCTGCTACAGTCAGTCTGCTCTCTCGTTTTCAGTCCTACCAATTTAGTCGGCCTCTCCCTCTCTCCCTGCAAAAAGAGACAACCTTTGCAGAATGCACTGGCTATCATTTTCAGCTAGACACAGTGAATCAAAATGAACATTAGCAGAGTAATTTTTTGTACATAGATGGATGAGATCAGAACTTTTTTATGCTGTGCCAATGAATTCCTGTTCATATTTCTTTCAGGTGAAAATAGCCCCTCTCTCTCTATTTTGGGGGATTTATGTTCAGCTGAGTAAGCTGTTCAAGCACAAATTAAGCCCCCCTATAAACAACAGATGTGGACAGTTTGTCTTTGGGCATGAACTGCATTAGGATTTCCTTGCCATTACTTCAAATCTGTTTCTGTACCACCATTTTTGTTTCTTGTTCTTAATCCTCTCTCTCTCTCTGTTTGTGTGTGTGTATGAGAGAGAGAGAGAGAGAGAGAGAGAGAGAGAGAGAGAAATAATATTTTAAGCAAATTCTTTAGACTAGCCTTTCTCAAGATTTTGTATAATTGAGAACCCCCTGAAACATTCTTCAGGCTTTGAGAAACCCCAGAAGTGGTGTGATCCTCTCTAGAGAGCCAGTTTGGTGTAGTGGTTAGGAGTGCGGACTTGTAATCTGGCATGCCAGGTTCGATTCTGCGCTCCCCCACATGCAACCAGCTGGGTGACCTTGGGCTCGCCACGGCACTGATAAAACTGTTCTGACCGGGCAGTGATATCAGTGCTCTCTCAGCCTCACCCACCCCACAGGGTGTCTGTTGTGGGGAGAGGAATTGGAAGGCGACTGTAAGCCGCTTTGAGCCTCCTTCGGGTAGGGAAAAGCGGCATATAAGAACCAACTCTTCTTCTTCTTCTTCTTCTATTTTTAACTTTTAGCTCCCCATTCCCCACAGTTGTCCTCTGAAGACAGGGAAAAAATGGCAGTGCTACCTTCATTGCTGCTGCTTCTAGTTCCAGTGACTTCATGAGGTGTCAGGTATTAAATATCCTTACTGTGCACACTTATACCCTTCTAAGCTCAATGAAGTCAGAGGTGTACCGCTGTTTAGGAAGGGACTGTGAAAGTGGTGACCTGCATTTTATAATAGATGGCAGCTTAGCATCCTTGGGTAATGATTGGGGTTTTTATATTTTTATTGTGGGGATACCGTATTGTAACCCATCATGTAACCTGCTTCTCTAGGAGTAATGGGTAATAAATAACATAATAATAATAGTAGTGACGGTGACGATGACAATGACGATAAGGTGAAGTGTCTACTGCAAACAGGAGGTATTACAATAATGAATTGCCCCTTCTGTGGAATACTTTTAGGATTATATTTGGCTGCTTTTGAATGTCTTGCGGTTTTATTGGTGATATGCTGTGCATATAGTGTGGTTGCCTTATGCCCCCTTTTAGCAGGAAAAGTGAGGTATAAATATTTAAAATCCATATCCTGAACAGCTCGGAATTGTGCCTGTTTTGAGGAGTATCATTAAAGAAGGGTCTGACAAATGAAGCACAGGGAGAAAGACCCCTGTATACTTCACAGGTTGTCAAATTCTTAGCTAAAAAGAACAATTTTATTCTCAGATCTCAGAAGTCCAGGATATTATGGGAATGAACATTTTCTGGACTTTCTAAAGCCAGTAGTTGAATGTATCAGAGCAGCATGGGATAAATTCCAGGTATGTAAATAGGCAGGATAGGAAGAATAAAGCTTTCTTATGCCAAAATTGTCAAATGAATGTTTCAGCCTTGAGGCAAGCTCAGAAATGGCTGAGATAATAATCTCATAACTGCAGCACTGGAGAAAGATGACTGAACCCTGAAATTTTTATTTGTCAACAGCTTCCATTTTCTGTAGCCTTGCAAATGTTCTGGCTAATTACCCTAAGAATAAAACGGCAAGGGCTAAGGGGAAAGAAAGAGGAATACTTGACAGAGATTTAAAAAACAAAACAACATCCCTGTCTAAAACTATGTATCCTTACAGTCAATGACAAATGGTGTGATAGGTGCCAGTTCTGGCCCCCACAGGGGGCTTTATGAGGTGGGCCAGAGGATAGTATAAATGAAAATTACCCCAGCCCCTTCTGCAACTACTAATTCCATTCTTGACAGCTATCAAAAGGAAGTCTGACCCCACCGTGTGCTGATTCATATTTAAATATAACAAGATATGAAAAACATTGCTGGATTAATTTGGAAGTCCTTCTCTTCTATCATCCAGTTTTCAAAAATAACCAGCCAGGTATTTGGAAAGCCTGCAGCCTAGACATAAAAGCAAGAGCTCTCACTCATGTTTGACTTGCCCAGCAGTTGATATTCAAATCTCTACACATTGAACTGTGCCCTTTTCACTCTTGTTGTACACTAAGCTGTTGCTTTTAATAAACTGATCATCACACTTCCAAGATTTCTTTGCTGAACAGTCATAGCGAACCTAGATCCCACCAGTATACATGTGAAGTTGGTATTTCTTGGAGCATAGGGGTGTCCATGCATGTTCATCCATTTACACTTTCCAATGTCATTGGCTGCCTGCTCACCCAGTTCGCAAAAACTCCTTCAGATTGCTTTACAAATTGCTTGCATTCACATCTCTCCCATGGCCGAATTCCTACCTGAAACCTAGATTCGTTTTCTAGGAACATTTGCAAATCAATTGCTTGAACATTTTGTGAAAATTCATGGTAAAAGTAGGGCAAGCAATATCTGAACTACCTCTTTCGATTTAAATGAATAATCACCGGAATGTTGTGCTACTGGCCCGGGTCTAATCACTGTTTTAGGGGGAAATGTTTTGAACCTCAAACTCAGTCATCTCTTCAAATGAGGATATAGGAATGACATTTTAGGTTATTTGATTATCTCTATTAGGAGAGAATTATATGATGCTCTGTATTTGGAAATGGGGAATCCTAAGGCCTCCTTTCTTTTTGAATAATTGCAATGGTAAATTAACTTGATTATAAGGTACTCTTAAAACCCTTGTTCCATTTGTCTGACATTTTATAGTGTGTTCTCAAATGCTGAAATGACATCTTATACAAAATCTGCAAAATTTGGTATTATTTCTGTGCTGCAAAAAGATGCTGGGAGGGGGAAAGTTGCAAAGTAGAAACAGGGGCAGGACACGGCAAGCTGAGAAATGTACTGTGATCAGGTGTGTGTAGAAGATTTCTAGTAGGTTGTATCCTGTATTGCTAAGAAGGTGGATCTGACGCCAGATTTTGTCAAAATATACATTTCGAACTTTCTCCAGTTTTCTATATCAGAATTTAAAAAGGGAGCCCCCCCTGATTATACCAACTAATTTACAGTTGATATGTTGCTGCTGGTGCAATTCTAAAAACACTTTCCCGGGAGTAAGCCCCATTCAATAGACCCTAAGTTGGAGTCTAAGTAGACCTGCTTAGAGCTGAATCTGCACGGAGCTTTTATTCCAATTCCTGAATGCAGTTTCCATTTTGATTTTGAGCATGATTGCTCTAGAGTGACCTTACCTTTCCCCAGCAATATCCTGGAGTGGATATAACCCTCAATATTTGAAAAATCGGCATCAAAAATCATGCAGCTGTCTGCTTTCTCCAAAATAACTTGCTGCCGAGCCTCCAACATTGAAGAAAAGCCCTGATTGACCAGGATGTCAGTTCAAAGGGTTCCTTGTTCCCAGGTTGCAAGGTTTCCCTTAAAGGGGAAGCCCTAACTTGTCTCTGCAGAAGCTCCAGAAGCCCTAACTTCTCTTGGCACAGATTTGCCTCTTGGATTTATTCCCCCTCCTCTGCTTTCTCCAATCCTCTCCCCCCTCCCCCCTGCTTTCAGAAAAACAGAGGCTCCTGCTGCACTTGGCTCCCCCCCACCCTTCTGAGCTCCCCTAATTATGTGCAGAACACTTTTCTGTTTCAATGGGGATGGAGGAATAGAGGAAGACCCGAGTTCAAATCGATCTGCATTCAGCAGGATCCACAACGGAATAAACAAAGTATGTGCAGAATCAGCCTAGGATTGCTCCCTGTATTGTTTGTCAAGTACTGATGAACTGGCTTATTTAAGCTAATTATTACTTACTGTCAAAATTTACTATCCAATACTGAAATTATGTCAAAATTAATGACCCTAAGATGGTAATATCCCCTATATATCTGTTCCAAAATGTGTCAGTTGACATGCCAGAAAAGGGATTGCCAACAGGCCTGGAGAAAAATGTCTTCTCCCTGTAACAGACATTTGATGTGCAGAAATAAACAGCAGAAGCTTTTTGCAGCATGGAGGTAAAGGGCTGGGACTTTTTTCTCTGTTAAAGGGATAGGATCCCACCCCCCTCCCAGCAGTTGGCAACCATAGTTATATAAGTGGTAAAAATTATGGATTGATTTTATTTTGGAGGGAAAAAGCCAAGTATCTGGGATTAGGAGGACCATAACTAAGTGGTGAGTTGACTTCATCAGATCTTACACTATTTGCAGTTATCACAGAGGTAGAGTCAGTATTGCTTTAATAAATTTATAAGGTTTTAATTGTTTAATGAACAGGTGTACTCCCAATTGTAGATTAGATAGTAATTCACTGTAACGCTTCTCTCTACTTCCATATGTCTCCCTCCAAGCATACATTCCAATCTCCCATTCCAAATTACATTAGCTTGGACTATTCATTACATTATATTACAATCTACTTTTCAATTCTGTCATTCCAAATAATACATAAAATAAAATGAAGAGGACGTATAGCCTTTTTTGGGGGGTGGTTAGGAGTACAGATATATGGGCGGAATGAGTTTAGTTTATGTAGTGAGAGAAGAAACCAATATCCCTGTTGAGTCCTGGGAATTCCATTGTTTTAAGTGTTGTAATCACTTGAAACTCAGCAAATTCTCTTTCCAGTCTGTTCTTGAAATACGTTTGTAATAAAACAACTACTTTGAGGTCACCTAGTGGAATGGGAGGTTGAAGTATTCTCCTACAGGTGACTTATGGCACTCCAAAGATGGAGTGAACTATTGTAAGTGATGTAAGTGAACTATGTAAGTGAACTATGTGAAGATGTAAGTGAACTATTGAAAATAGACTATGGTTATAGGGTGAATGGAGGCACTGTCTGTTGAAGTCTTGCATGCTAAAGTTGTAAATTATGCTTCTGATATTCTTTCTGTCTGTATCTACTGAATTGGATCTGGATCTACCGAATTGTCGAATATTGTGTTCTATTTTGATGAATAGGAAATAGAAAGAAAATTAATTGCCTCCTTTTTTGTTTCTGTATTATGAAAGACCTTTGGTTTTTTTTTATGTACTAGCATTTGCCATTTTAATGTATTAATGCATCTTTATTCTTTACCATTAAACTGTGCCATGGTACTTCTGTACTTGAAGACATTTTGGGTGTGTATATGTTGTGTAAGCCAAGTGGGTTGAATATGATATACACATATGCTCCTAATGCTTGCATTCAAAACCATTTGAGGAATTTTCCCCTTCAAATGTATTGTATGTATTTCTCAAATCATTTATTTTCTTTCTATAACTTTTTTTTGTTTTTTTAGCATGATCTTGACTCAAAAAATGTAAACTTTCTTTTTAAAAGAAACTATTATTGATGTTACCGCTTGCAATTTTGGTGACATTTGCTATTTTATATGATAGGGACATTTCAATAAATTCTGTGCTTGTAATGTGTAGTTATGCTTTGAAGTTCATCAGAGAAGGCTTCACATTTTGGTATACTTTTAAAGTTTCAGCATCACTACACATTTAAGCTTTCTTTGGAATATTTTGAACTTTGAAGCATGGAGTTTGGAATTTACAACTGTAAGAAAGAGAAAACCTTTACATAGTCAGACATGTAGACTGGACTTCAAGAAAGCAAATTTTAACAGACTTAAAGGTATGTTGGGTAGAGTCCTGTGGTCAGAAAGATTTAAAGAGATGGAGTGCAAGGGGCTGGGAGTTCCTTAAAAGTGAAATAGGTAAAGGTAAAGGTACCCCCTGTGCAAGCACCGGGTCATGTCTGACCCTTGGGGTGACGCCCTCCAGCGTTTTCTTGGCAGACTCAATACGGGGTGGTTTGCCAGTGCCTTCCCCAGTCATTACCATTTACCCCCAAGCAAGTTGGGTACTCATTTTACCGACCTCAGAAGGATGGAAGGCTGAGTCAACCTTGAGCCGGCTGCTGGGATTGAACTCCCAGCCTCATGGGCAAAGCTTTCAGACAGCTGCCTTACCACTCTGCGCCACAAGAGGCTCAAAAGTGAAATACTGAAGGGTCAATCACAAACTTTTCGGTCCTGGCCCCCACCTGGTGGAATGAGCTCCCGGAAGAGCTACAGGCCCTGCGGGAGCTTTCTACATTCTGCAGGACCTGCAAGACACAGCTCTTCTGCCAGGTTTATGGTTGAGGCCAGTGCACTGAAAAAGATCTTGCCCTCCCCATTGGGCCCTATTGGGCTACTATTGGCGGATTAAATTGGCGGATTAAAGAATAAAGATCAACCCCTTTGTCCATCCCTGGGCCTATTAGTGGATAGGATTTGGTTGCTGTGGAGCATTTGGATGGTCTATGTATAGACTGCTATGGTTGATTGGTTGGGTTTTTTAATTATTTGAAATTGTTTTATGGGATACTTATTAAAGAGGGGATACTTATTAAATTTGCAAATGATACTAAACTGGGAGGGGTAGCAAACACAACAGAAGACAGAATCAAAATGCAGCATGCTCTTGATAGGCTCGAGAACTGGGCTAAACTGAATAAAATGAAATTCAATAGGGACAAATGTAAAGTTCTGCATTTAGGCACCTGCATTGTGTGGAGGGTTGGACTAGATGACCCAGGAGGTCATGATTCAGTGTTCTCTGGAAGTGGGGACAGGGTATAAGATGCCAGTTTCTGTAGCAATATGAATTTCTGTAGAATGTGCAGTGGTGTATATTCCATCATACAGAACTTGTTTGCTTTGGAGGATGGTTAATTCCCTTTTTTAAGCAAAGTCTTGCAAAGTCGTTGTTGGAAAACTGCAGGAAAATACCTCCTTTTTCTTGTGGTGGACCTAAACTTGATCCCATCACCTTTTATGACAGCATTTCTTCCATCTTTAGAAACATAAATATTCACCCCAAATATATGAAACTTGTAACATAAAAAAAGATGGGTGATAGTGGGGGTGGGCTGAACTTATTTATTATTTAACCAAGGACATTTTTATAGTGGTAATAAACTGCTTTGGAGCCCAAAGGCAAGTTGTAGAAAGAGACCCTGTTGATGGCAGACAATAAAACAAGAGACACCTTAAAACCATTAAACCAAAATAATTACCAACTCTAAATCATTGCCATAAAATTAAGTAGGGACATTTAATGGATATAAGACAAAGAGGTAAAATAATCACAAAGGGCACAAAATGGTGTTTGAGACAGTGAAGGAAAATATATATCATTTTTGCTAGTTATTACTTTCTGACTTTGTTAGTGCTCTGGGGAAATGTGAGGAATCATCTAACTGACATGCTGTAAGAAATATTAAGCTTCAGGTATGCAGATGTGAGTATCAAACCTCTGGTAGGCATCTACTACCAAATGTGGAGCTCTGAGTGACCAAAATAGTATCTCTTATGTGATCATTAATTTCTGTTAGTCTGAGGTGCTATCACCATCTGCCATCTTGGGAGCAAAGATCTGTCTTTGTTCCAAAACATGGGTCTCATAGTTATTTCACAGCTTTCAGTTGTCATCCTATCATCATCGTTCTTTCAGTTTAGATTGTGGTTCAGCCAAAGGAAGTATCTTGAAAGAAGTCTTCTCCCCCCTCAAATAATAAGATGCTGTCCAAACTAGCAGACTGGCTCTAGTTAAATCCCAAGACCATGGGGACAAAGGGAGAACATTTCTAGCAACTACCCAGTTGTAAATCTGCCCTGTAAATCTGTAGTGAACCAACATATCTTGGGGCAGCTTATTCTGGAGTACAACTCTTGAATTCACTCTAAATATGTGGTCACTATTGGGAATGTTTCTCTGAATACGCCGAGGCCATTTCCATATTGAGGGGTAAAACACAAGTGGCTTCCTGCTGGCAAATGCAGGATGATAAATCTTGTGTTTGCAGCCCTCCTCATGGGCTGACCCCTCCTGCATTTTCCCTCCGCTCCATCGAGGCTTTTTTGCCTTCTGACGAGGCTGCAAGGGAAAACAAGCCTAACGTCTCCCTGTACTCCTTGGCTTGTCAATCACAGCAAGTGACTAATCACAGCACAGCAGTTCTCTCTGGACTGAAACTTTCTTCCTCCCTAGCCCTAAAATTAATTTCTTTATATAAAAAAGGCACTTCTGCATTACTATGCGGTAATGCCCTAACACAGATGCATCTTTATTAAAATCAACACTGCCTCGTTGCATTGGAGAAATGCCAGAATGATACAGCATTCCCTCCCTTTTGGAATTTGAATCTTTTTGCACTTTATTTCTGCCTGGATGGATTTCTGAGATGCTGCACATTGTCCATTGAGCCCATGTGTACAGTGGTAGAATTTTGTTCTGGAGAGGAAAGAGAGGAGGCCCATGTGATTTTGATTTACTTGTTTGGGCTTCAACCCTAAGCCTGAGAAAAATGAAGGGTTAGGAGTACCAAATATAAAATTATATATTATCAAGCAGCAGGCCTGATTTGGATTATGGATTGGAATAAATACTCAAAACAAAGACTAATAAAACTTGAATCAGAAGACCTAGATAAAAGCTTACATAATTATTTATGGATTAAGAAATCAATTAAGATACAAGAAAACACAAGAAAGATGTCATATAATCAGAGACAGACTTTTGAGAATATGGCTTATACACTGGTATTTATTGGGCCTTCCAAATTCTCTGCTCATATCCACAGTAGAAGCTTATTATGATAAGAACATGAGAAATAGAAGTGGGGCCATTTCCCACGGCTTAAAAATAGCACAATGGTTGCTAATTGAAAACGCTACTAATTTGGCATTACCCACGACGTCGTAGACAATCTGCAACACTCCTGAAACCGATCAGCAATAAGCGCTTCGTTTTAGCGCTTTCAGGGGAATCCAGAAAAGTGGATTCACCCTCCGGATAGCGATACACTCCTGCAACCAATCTGCAACACTAGCGCTAAAGACCTGTGCGTTACCATTGTTGCTGGTTCTTCAAAGTCCCTCCCCCTGGCTCTCTTCTCTGAGCTTCCGGCGAAGCGATCGCCATTTTTTTTTCTCGGAGCGAGCGGGGATAAACGCACCGGCAAGCCTCTTTCTGTTTAGAGGCTTCCCTGGCTTCATTCCTTCACCTTTAGTCACTAAGCACAAACCACTTAAAAGCCCGTTTGCTGAAATAAAGTCCCTTTATTTTTTACACATAAATTCAGCCGAAAATCGAGCCCGTGAGAAGGGGGGGGGGAATTTTTTTTATCACTCGAGGCAGCGTGCAAACGATCATACAATCAAACGACAGCTCACATTAGGCAGCTGGATGGGTCTCTCCGTAGCAACGAATCTACACAGATTCGTTGCTATGGGTCTGTTTTTTTTTTAAAAAACCTTCCTTAAAGGGAAAGCGGCTGTTTGGGAGCATGCTAACGGCTGCCCATTGGCTGCTTGACGGCCAGGGGCGGGACGAGCTTGGCAATAGCGCTTCCTTTCTAGCGATTTCTGCCGAGACCGGAAGCCTGTGGGAAACGCTAAAAAACGCAACTGATTCCACTACAAAGCCGTGCAAAACGACGAATTCCACTATTTTAAATGGCGATTTTTCATTCCGCAAACAATTTGCAACAAAGATCCCTGTGCGAAAAGGCCCGTGGATTTTATATGTATGGCATTATTGTAACTGCTCTTGGGAAAATCAGTTCTTGGCAAGATATTAGAGAAGAAGGAATCAATATTCAATGGTTGCTATATTATCAATCAGTTTCAAGATTTAAAAAAGTATTATCATGGAAGGTGGAGCTCTAAGAGAGGTGACTGAGTTCAAACAGCTGATTATAAAAGACCATTTGTTTCAATGGATATATAAATTACTTCTGTTAAAAATGAAAAAAGAACAGGTAAAAAAATGTAGGATTAAATGAGTGCAGAGTTTTAGAGCCAGATAGCAATGTATCAATAGGAATAGTTATGGGAAAAGATAAATTCAGTTTATAGCTGGTCAGACTGGTCTATTTGAGAAAATAGACAGAAACTATATAAAGGAAAATGCTGGAAATGTCAAGACATAGATTGAACATTTTACCATGCAAAAGCAAAAATATATTGGAAGGAAATACATGAAAAAATGCAGAACAAATTGAAACAAATCCCCTATGAAAACTAAGAATTATGCTATTAAGTATACTGTCTGATAAATTACCAACAATTTTGGATGAGATATTTAAATATATGGTGGCAACAACTAGAATTATCTGCAAAATTGAAATTATTCTATCCAAGCATAGAAGAATGGGAAAATAAAAAAGCAGGAGATAAATTTAGAATGAGTAAAAGTTTAAAAATTGTACATAAATGTATTACAATGCAGGATGAGGACAAGTTTTGAATATACATATATAAGGAAGTAGATTTTGAACAGAAACATTTCCTTTGTACTTTGATAAATTATAGCAAGTATGTAGGAATGGCAATATATGTATATTAACTATGTAGTAATGATGAAACTAATAATGTAGTTGTAAAATAGATCAGTTATGAAATTTGATATTTAAAATGTTGAATATAAATAAAAGTACCCCAACGGAAGTATGGACCATTGTATATGATAATTTCTTTTAAATTATATTGAAGGAGATGGTGGGGAGAAATATTTTCTGTTTTTTATACTCTGTAATATATACTTATCCTTGACCTGTATAATGTTAGATAACCCATCTTCTGCTTTTTGTATTCCACAAAAAGAAGTACATTTATACATTTTTTACAAAGCTGGGAGATCTGTTAAAAGGTGAAAAAATGCCATAGGAAACAGTTTCAATGAATTCACAATAGTTATAGGCAAAAGGTGAGTTGGCATGGTACCAATTATCATTACTTTGTATGTACCATTAGTGTTCGAAACCCCATGTATTTCTGCCATTATTCTATTCTGCTGCTTATTAGAGTGCTTAGCTAGCCTGGCCTTTGTGCCCTGATGTAACCCAGATGCTTTAGCTTGACACCCCAAAGTTGATTTCCTGCCATTGTATTTTATCCATGTCATCCCTCCCACCTATTCCTCACCTCCCCTTCCTTTAGTGCACTGTAGTTTCCCACAACATCCTGTTCCTTGAAGCCCAAATGCTTATCTCTATGTTTTGACTCCTTTGAACTGTGCCTGCATAGGGGAGCCCCTATGCTTTCTGAACCAGTTCTGACTATGACTTCAAAGTAGATGCTTGCATTTTCTAATAAATAAACTTTAATTCAATGAGTTTACTTATTTAGAAATCGAAGTCTCTCACAATTACTTTGCCATCACCATGGTAAAAGCTTTTGCAGCAGAACAGAATTGTGCTGTAAGGTTTTTCTTTCCACAGCATTTCTGACTATGGTTTGTGATCATTTCTGACTGTGGTTTGTGGAAGGTTTTGTTGATTTCTATAGCCACAGGTGTGACTGTAATTTGCTTTTAAAAGTGCTAAATGTGTATTTAACCCACATTTTAAATTTGCTTTTAAAGGTGCTTTTTTGCTTTTTATTGCACACATTTAAGAAAGGGTGCAACTGCACAAAATGGTTCTATTGCAACAAAGCAATACATTAAACAGTGGTGCTTCTGTTGAAACCAATAAAAACACACACAAAATGACTGTTATAATGAATGTAATGAAAATGAGCCAAGGTTTGAAAAAATGAGTGGAAAAAATGTGCATCCCTGCAGTTGTCAGGACTAGGGACATTAGCATACTCCAGTAGGGATAACGACTCCTGTCAACCCACAACCCTTTTACTATTCCCCTCTGGCCTTTTGAAATAAACTGGTGGTTATTGGGAAAAGCTATGACTGATGCACTTTGGGATATAAAGTTTTATTCTGTGGCTATAGCACCACACAGAATACCTGGCAGAGATGTATTTGAACACAGCCCTACCAGTACACTCCTCAGTAGCCATGACATTGGCTGTGATTTATTTATATAGACAGTTGTCTTGGGGCATGTAAAGGATGCACTGCAGAAAGGCTACGCCCATAGAACTGGAATAGTCTGGAGTGTTCAGTACTTGTGTCACTGCACTGAATGAATACATACTTAGAGCAAAATATCATATGGCTGGGATTTGTACCTTGGACTACTTTACTTGGGTCCAGTTTAGTCGAGTGATGGAAGGTCACTGTAGCCCTGAACAGGTATCCATATGTTGATTGACCAGTTGTGGAGTGAGGTAAGGTGTGAACATTCTGGCTCTGCTTGCATGTTGTGGCTGAAGGGCTGCCAACCTCCAGGTGGGGTTTGGAGATCTCTTGGAATTACCAGTGATCTCCAGGCAATGGCGATCAGTTACCTGGGAGAAAATGGACTTTGGAGGGTGGACTGAATGGCACTTCACCCAACTGAGGTTCCTCTCCTCCTCAAAGCTCACCTTCCCCAGGCTTCACTTCAAATCTCCAAGAATTTTCCACCCTGGAGTTGGCAACCCTATCGAGTCATCTGCATTCCATGCACAGACTCCCTCCCTGTGATTGACAGTGGCTGGCAAACAGTGTCACTGATCACGAGGAGGGTGCACATGCATAGGCACTTTCTTCGCACAAGTCCTCTGTGCAGGGCTTGTTGTGAACTGTTCGGCACATATGTTTGAACAAATAACCAGTTAAGATATTTCTTACCCTGACTGTGCCTTGTGTGGGCGATGTGGCAAAGTGCTATTGAAGCCCTTGTGATATTTACCTTAAAACATCTGTAGGCTTCATCCAGCATGGCTGCTCTTATGTCTCTGTTCTTACATACAGTGCACTGACTTTGAAGCAATAAAAAAACCAAATTACTTCATAAATTTCTTTGTATAAAAAATGCAGGCAGTCAAAACAAGGAATAAATTGAATGCTCTATTCAAAGTCAAGAATAAAAGTTGAACTATAATAGTCGGAGATAAAGTAAAGGTGTGTGTGAGAGAGAAAGATGCTGGCAGCTTAATGCCCTGAAATAAAATGGAATTTCAATTTACTCTGTCGTTTGACTGTTGTTTAGGCATCAGTTGCGCTGTGTCTTAAAAGTTATGTAATAGTGGCGTGTGTTCATCTAGAATTATGTTCATGCAACTGTATATTGTAAAATATAATTTAACAGATTTAGTGCCATAAAATACTATCATGTAGCCCTGGTGGATTGATAATGCCTCCAAAACCCAGAGATGAAGCTGGGAAATATAGCTTTTGACAGAATATGTATCTCCCTTTCAGTTCCTTCAGATGCCTGTAGTGATGGCTGAAAACATGATAATTGGCAGCATCAGACCTCCATCGATCCGGTGACTTTGTTACGTTGAGCTGAGGAGCCTTTTGAGACTCTCTCTTTGTAAGTTCATTCCGTCTCTTGTTCTAATAGGATGGTTGTATTTCCGTAACACAAGGAATGGTAGAATATTTGCATGTGGCGTGAAAAGATGGGGAGGGAAATAATAGCTTCCCTGGAATCAAGAACTTAGTGAGTACTGCAGGTTTAAGAAGGCATCCTGGGAGCCAGTATCATTGCAGAAACATGTCACTGGTCACCAGATCACCTATTGTGCCTAGTGGATACTTGCGACAAAATAAGGTGACAGAATCTTGAAGCAGCGGGGTGGGGCTGGCGGAAAGGGACGTCAAATCACAGCTGATACCAATTCCATATACAAAGGAAAAAATGTTCCATTCAGCCCCATGGTGCCATGAGGCACTGTGGAGCTGAGTGGGGCATTTTCTGTCCCTTCCAAGCCACCAGACCAGACCCTGTTGGCTCTTGCAGCAGACAGGGGAAAGCAGATATTTCTGCATTCCCTTCATGCAGGGAAATGGAAGCCCTAATGTGCAACTTGCCCAGGAGGGGACCAGGCCAATGTCATGTGGCTGTGGGGATTAGCCCTGCTGCCCTACAGTTGCCAGCCCTGCTTTTTCCACCCTGTGTGCAATTGGTGTTTGACACTGAACAAGAAGAAGGGTTGATTCTTATATGCCACTTTTTATACCAGAAGGAGTCTCAAAGTGGCTTACAATCGCCTTCACTAGACACCCTGTGAGGTAGATGAGGCTGAGAGAGCTCTGATTTTACTGCTAAGTCAGAACAGCTTTGTCAGTGCTCTGGTGAGCCCAAGGTCACCCAGCTGGCTGCATATGGAGGAAGAGCGGGGAATCAAACTCGGCTCGCCAGATTAGAAGTCAGCACTACTAACCACTACACCAAGCTGGCTTAACTGCTTCTGTATGATGACTCAAATATCCTTTGGTGGTCTGTCCCAATACCCACAAATGCCTGGCCCTGTTTAGCTTCCAAGATCCTATGAGATTGGGCTAGCCTGTACCATTTTAGGTTTCAGTTTAGAAGCATACCACACATGGAAGAATTCCCTATAAGACTCCCCCCCCATCTCTACTCTCCCGTTGACTATTGTAGGTATGCACCACAGATTTTATGAGCCTCTTGTGGCGCAGAGTGGTAAGGCAGCCGCCTGAAAGCTTTGCTCATGAGGTTGGGAGTTCGATCCCAGCAGCCGGCTCAAGGTTGACTCAGCCTTCCATCCTTCCGAGGTCGGTAAAATGAGTACCCAGCTTGCTGGGGGGTAAACGGTCATGACTGGGGAAGGCACTGGCAAACCACCCCGTATTGAGTCTGCCATGAAAACGCTAGAGGGCGTCACCCCAAGGGTCAGACATGACTCGGTGCTTGCACAGGGGATACCTTTACCTTTACCTTTACCTTTACCACAGATTTTCTATTTCCCAGGAACGTTTTTTTGTCTATCTGCTTTTAATGTAAGAGAGAATTCATAACTGTGATGTGTAATCCTGCAGTATAAATTGGCACCATCAGACCACATAAAAAAGACAAAAGTGTGGGCAATTAATTAATTAATTAATTAATTAATTAAAGTGAACTATAGAATAAATAAATAAATAAATAAATTAATTAATTAATTTATTTATTCTATAGTTCACTTTTCTTGCTAAAATAGTGCAATCAGGCAAAATAAAACGACCAAGGAGCAACACAATAGGATTAAGATTACAGAATTAGAGAACAATGCAAACAGTTTATTCATATCTTCCTCATGTATTTCTTATTGCATAATAATGAACTTCATTCTCTTCAGCTGCTGATGTCAGACTAGATACAATATTAGCAGTTACATATTATACCGAGGGGCTTTACGCACCGGGATCTTTGTTGCAAATTGGTCACTGAATGAAAAATTGCCATTTAATGTAGTGGAATTCGTTGTTATGCATACCTGCCTTTGTAGTGGAATCCAGTTGCGTTTTGTAGCGTTTCCCACAAGCTTCCGGTCTCGGTAGAAATCGCTAGAAAGGAAGCGCTATTGCCAAGCTCGTCCCGCCCCTGGCCGTCAAGCAGCCAATGGGCAGCCGTTAGCATGCTCCCAAACAGCCCCTTTCCCTTTAAGAAAGGTTTTTTTTAATAAAAAACACACCCATAGCAACAATTCTGGGTAGATTCATTGCAACGGAGAGACCCATCCAGCTGCCTGGTGTGTTTGAGCTGTCGTTTGATCGTTTGATCGTTGCCACGCTTCCTCTGAGTGAACCCCCCCCATCTCGCGGGCCCGATTTTCGGCTGAATTAATGTGTAAAAAATAAAGGGACTTTATTTCAGCAAACGGGCTTTTCTGTGGTTTGTGCTTAGTGACTAAAGGGGAAGGACTGAAGCCAGGGAAGCCTCTAAACAGAAGAGGCTCGCTGGTGCGTTTATCCCTGCTTGCTCGGAGAAAAAAAAATGGTGATCGCTTCGCCGGAAGATCAGAGAAGACAGCCAGGGGGAGGGACTTTGTAGAAACCGCAACAATGTTAACGCACAGGTCTTTTTCGCTACTGTTGCAGATTGGTTGCAGGAGTGTATCGCTTTCCGGAGGGTGAATCCACTTTTTGGGATTTCCCTTTAAGCGCTACAAGGAAGCGCTTTTTGCAGATTGGTTTCAGGTGTGTGGCAGATTGTCGGCGACGTCGTGCGTTATGGCAAATCAGTAGCGTTTTCAATTAGTAACCATTGTGCGATTTTGAAGGCATGCAAAAAGCCCCCAAGAATTGCCGCAGTCAATGAGAAGAAGGTAGAGGTTTATAAGTGCATGTCTGAGTACAGAATCTTCTGCCCACCAGCAGTTTATTACTCTGCAAGCACTTTTCGCTGAGATGAGAAATGTAGCTCTGAAGTGGTTTGAATTATGAGAGAGAACAATCAAGGGTGGTGATAAAAATATGGGCAGGACATACACATGGAATTCAGCCCTGCAATCTCAAAAAGTGTAAATATCAAGCTCCTATGCCTTGTTTGAGTAATGAAGAGAAGCATGGGCAATATAACGATGATGTGTGTAGAAACAGATGCGGGAATTGTTTAGGAGAAGATCAAGGAAGAAGGATGTTAATGAGAGCTAGAAACTTCATAAGTCTGGCAACATTTTTCTGGTTCCATGCTTAAAATTGAATTCTACTGAAGATTGAGAAGTCAGTAGTTTGAGAACCAATGTGGTGTAGAAGCTACAACACTGGACTTCAACTCAGGATGAAATCCCGTCAACCATGAGGGTCATTTGGACCAGTTACTCTCTCTTAATGTAATCTTTCTTGCATAAAAAATGCAGTTGGATTAAATCATGCATATCTCCACAAGCTCAGTCAGTCAGTCAGTCAATCAATCAATCAATCAAATTGTATTACAGCAATTGTCAGCCATAACAGAAAACTATAAAACAGTAAACTTAGACTAAAAATGAATGGTTAATAAAACAGATCAGCCATGAGGTAAAAACTACATAGCAGTTATACTTAGGGCCATTTCGCACGGCTTCAAAATAGCACAATGGTTGCTAATTGAAAACGCTACTAATTTGCCTTAACGCACGACGTCGCAGACAATCTGCAACACTCCTGAAACCAATCAGCAAAAAGCGCTTCGTTATAGCGCTTTTAGGGAAATCCAGAAAAGTGGATTCACCCTCCGGATAGCGATACACTCCTGCAACCAATCTGCAACACTAGCGCTAAAGACCTGTGCGTTACCATTGTTGCGGGTTCTTCAAAGTCCCTCCTCCTGAGCCTGTCCTCCAAACTTCCGGCGAAGCGATCGCCATTTTTTTTTCTCCGAGCGAGCGGGGATAAACGCACCAGCGAGCCTCTTTCTGTTTAGAGGCTTCCCTGGCTTCAGTCCTTCACCTTTAGTCACTAAGCACAAACCACATAAAAGCCCGTTTGCTGAAATAAAGCCCCTTTATTTTTTACACATTAATTCAGCCGAAAATCGGGCCCGTGAGAGGGGGGGGGATTTTTTTTTTATCACTCGAGGCAGCGTGCCAACGATCATACAATCAAACGACAGCTCACATTAGGCAGCTGGATGGGTCTCTCCGTTGCAACGAATCTACCTAGATTCGTTGCTATGGGTCTGTTTTTTTTTTTTAAACCTTTCTTAAAGGGAAAGGGGCTGTTTGGGAGCATGCTAACGGCTGCCCATTGGCTGCTTGACGGCCAGGGGCGGGACGAGCTTGGCAATAGCGCTTCCTTTCTAGCGATTTCTGCCGAGACCGGAAGCCTGTGGGAAACGCTAAAAAACGCAACTGATTCCACTACAAAGGTAGGTATGCATAACGACGAATTCCACTATTTTAAATGGCGATTTTTCATTCCGCAAACAATTTGCAACAAAGATCCCCGTGCGTAAAGGCCCTTAGTGGTCTGATTTTAATTAAAATTGCACAGTACTTTGCAACCTGGAAGGTGGTGGTGGTATTATTTCCCATAAGGAGCTTTTTAATTCAATCCTCTTCCTCCTCAGCTTTCAAATATCTAATCAGAGGATCAATAATCTTGGCATGAGATTTCATATAAAAAGGGCTTCTGAAGAAAACATAGTTAATGGTTTCTAGTTCCTTGGTGTTACATGGACAAATTCTCTTCTCCCTCCCCCACAAACTCTTTGAAGTAGTGAAAAATGGGATAACGTGATAGTTTCCTTCTTTGCACAAATTGGTCTACTGAAGTAAAATAGATCTAGGTTGTGGGTTGACAGGAGTCATCTGGGTTCACATTTCTTTGTGTCCATAACCCTGATGATGTAGCCATAATACTGAAATGCAGTGACTGGGATGTGTGGCACAGGTCATGTTATCACCAAGATTCCATTTCTTAAATTGTATAAATGCCAAGCTCACATCCAGCCTTCTCTGCTCATATCAGGGCCCAGTTGGATTGGTTCAGGTGCTTTCTGCATGCTCCTTTGTTGTGCCTGTGGCAAGCCTTTTGCCAAAATACCAGCCCAAATCTTGCATAGACAACTTTAAAAGAGAATTAGATAGATTCATGTAGAATAGGACTATCAGTGTCTAAAACCATGGCAATTGAAAGCAGTAAACCTCTGAGTACCAGGGCCAGGAAGCTACAGTGGGTAAGGCCTCAACCCCTATACCAGGCTTTCTCAACCAGGGTTTTGTGAAACCCTGGGGTTTCCCCTTAATATATATTTTAAAATGTGTTAAACATTCATTGGTTGATAAGACCATATAACCTGCCACCTCAAAATGGCCAATGGAGGCAGTAGAAAGGCGAGGGGACCAGGGGTTGTGTGTACAAGGTCTTTTTTTGGGGGGGGGGTTGCCCCCCCCAAAGATTAAATAAAAGAAAGAATACAAACATCTACTGATTGAATCAATGAAGACCTATTTACAATGGTACAAGATTGAATATGTGTTAAAATTCCAGAAAAAGTAAGAAAGAACTAGTTAAGAAGTTTCATGAAGGTTCTGGAATGTACTGTAATTCTCCCTTTAAAAATCCTGGGCACAAACCTGGACCTGGGGATCCCCTGGAATTACAGTTCATTCCAGGTAACAGAGATAATTTCCCTGGAAGAAATGGCTACTAAGAAAGGTGGATTGTATTTCTTCCCCCTCCCCAAAACCCATCATCTGCAGGCTCCAACCCCAGAGTCTCCAGGTTTTTCCCATCCCAGAGCTGGCAATCCTAATGCCCTGTTGTTGGCCCTCCTTAGTAACTGGCCACAGAATGAAGCAAAATACAGATGGACCACTGAACCAGCTGAGCTTGTCTTCTGTTCTTATCCCCAGTAGCATACATTGTACCATCAGAATTCTTGACTGACTAAAGCTCTTTTGAAATGCAGCAGTTGTTTCCCTATCTATGGCTGTATACTTGTGATTGATTTGCTTGTCGTCATCGTATCCATCAAGCTACTCCCTCTTGAAACATTGTCCAACAAATTAATCAGGCAAGGCTCCAGTATTTTCATTGATAGCACTGCTGGCCCCTCTCTGCTTTCTTCTTTCTTCATCAGCCTCTTGGTGATCCAGACCTATTCAAGTTTTTTTGCCACTGACTTTTAAAATATCGGCTAAAGGATTTGGAGGGGTTGGTATTGCTGTTTCTATCACAAGGAAATTGCCCCCCCTTTCACATCAATCATCCCATATTGAGATTGTGATGAATGTTATGAGATGAGTACAGCATGTGGTCACTTTATAGGCAGCCAATGTGAAATCCTTTTAGGTATGCCTGAGGTTTTGATATTGAACAAATGCAGGGATGTCCAAATTGCCTATCATCTGTTGACTTTATATGCCTTTCTCACCTTTCTGCCTATAGGTTTTTGAGGCAGCTGGCAATAAAACATAATTTAAAACCATATTCTCAATGAAAAAGAAAAACACAGTATCAAGCAGCAATACAATGAAGCAGCTAAGTGCAAAGTAGGAATTAAAAAAAGAAACTCATGAAACTGCAAAACCTTCTCTCCCTCAAAAGCATGATGGAGGAATGAACAATCCTTAAGAAACAGGTTGAAAACCAGTCCCCCTGAGTACCTTCAGGGAGAAATAAGGCCCCCGAGTACTTTTAAGGCCAGGGAGTATGAAATGTGTTTTGTCCTTTCCCATTCTCGCATATGTGGGCCTCATCCATGTTGTGGGGCTCCTATGCACATGATTTTGGGGAGCTTTGCTAATGAATCTCCCACTGTCACGTGCTATGTGGAATTTGAATTTCATAACTGGACTGGGATTCTAATCCAGATCTTGATGATTTATGCCCAGCAATCTCCTAAACTGTTAGGTTTGTGATATTGTTATGTGATATTGTTATATTTTATTTATTTTTTACTGTAAAAGGCCTCTTCTGTGTCATTTCAGTAGATAAAGTTAAAGGAGTGATCTTCTCCCTTCCCTCAAGTTTCTGGGCTGAGCCAGCAGCAAAATATCATACTGTGACAAGGTGGAAAAGCCATAGATGTTCTAAGAAGAAACCAGATTCAAAGGGCTTCTTAGAAGGGAGAGAAAAATTTGGGGGGCAGGGGACTCTGAGGGCGGGATTTGGATTGTGGACTACCAAAAAGATAAATAAATTGGTTCTAGATCAAATCAAGACAAATTATTAAACTGAGGCTATCATAATTTGGTCCCATTATGAGAAAAACGAGACTTTCTTGAAAGGGCAATAATGATAGGGGATAGTTAAAGACAGCAGGAAAAAAGAAAGACTTAACATAAGATATGGTTTTATTCAGTTTGCAAGATCTGAGCAAGGCTGCTAATGATAGGACATTCTGGAGACCATTAATTTATGAGGTCACCAGGAATCAGAAATGACTTGGTGACAATACACACATGCACAAGGACTTCTGTCTTTGATTTGCTCCATAAATTAACATGGTTATATCTCAGAAATTCTTGGCTTCCCCCCACCCCCTTTTATGTTAACCTATTTCTCTTGGCATTCTATCATTCATTTCCATTCTTCACCTTAGGTCACATAAACAGGTGAAAAGCAGTTGCCTTCCCATTTCCACAGAGAGAAGACTGCCCCCACACCCACTTTTGCTGCTGTGGGGATTTTGTTAGCTTGAAATGACAATTTTAGGAAGGGAAATCAGAGCTTCCGATGTTGTTGAGGCTGTTAAAAATTAGATTGCCAATGCTGGGCTGCTGGCACAGAAACCAGAATATTGTAAAAGAGAGAGCAGGATCGAGTGTGTTTTAAGTCACCATAAAACCATTGTAGCATTTCCCCCAGTGAGCTGTCGTTCAACCAGATTGTTAAACTTGGCTGGTAACTTCTCGTGTGGATTATATTCTAGCTGTAAACTTGCCAACGTTGACCTTCTCCTTCACGTATCCTTATCTTCTTTTGTTTTTTCCCCAAAATCCTTTTGCTAATAAAACTCCCCCCTTTGTTCCATCCCCTGCTCTATGCTTTCTGCAGCAGTTTCTGGAGTGTAAACGATACGGTTGAGGGTTTTTCATATTTCACAGGCACCAAGTGTGATCTGTGATGTGAAGGGAGAAGGAGAGAAAAAAAATCAAACATGAACTGCCAAAATATGCTGTTTGCATGTCTTTCTGAATTAAAGTCAGAAGCAGGGCATAAACAAATGTTATTTATCCATAAGAAGACAACAGATTGTCACTTTATTTATTTATACTCTGTACTTTTCGTCTTCTCCACTGGCACTTGGGAAAGCTATGCTTATGAAACATTTATTTACCTGTGGCAGGTAGGTAAATTGGCAGCTTAATAAGCACTGGTAGAGTGTTTTTCAATACAAGGATGCTGTATTTTCTGGGAAAACATCATAGTTGCGTCCCCAGTGTCCAGCCTGGATTAAGTATTATGCTGAGCAAGATATGGAATCCAGCCCCAAGTGCAATTAGTGGTTCTCTTGTGGTCTCCATATTTGAAATGCTCTATCATATTTTGAAAGGTGGGCTGGGTGGGTAGTGGTGCCTGGGTTCCACTGGAAGTCACTATGGATAAGTAATATGTAAGTGTGAACTGTTTAATTCCTAACTCTCAGTGGTTTCTATAAAAATACTTCTCTGAGTATGCACCACTGAGAGAGAATTTCACAAGAACAGGAAATAGCTAGAATTTTAAGATAAACCTCACTTCAATAGACCAGCTTTCCCCCAGTCTGTTTCTCATGATCTTTCTTCTTCTTCAGGGGCCTGCACTTATGGTTGCCACCTCCAGGTAGAGCATGGCATTCTCCTGGATTGACTATGAATCAGCCTTTTTCAACCTTTTGACTGGGGAGGAGCCCCTGAAATCATTTTTCAGCTTTGAGGAGTTCCAGAAGTGATGTCACCAGCCACGCCTCCCTGTCCTTCCCCCTGGAAGTGCCATGTCACCAGAAGAGACATCACTAGCTGCGTTAATAGACAGGCACGAGGAGAACTGGGGGAAGACCAGAGGCAGTTTAAGGGGAGAGTAGGCATGCAGGCATGCCCCCTGCCAGGCATAGAAACCACAAGAGAATTCAAGCTTGGGAAGAGGAGCAAAGGAAGCAGCCAGTTCCCTAGCTTGTGGCTGAGTCCATTAAGATAGAAAGGTAAACACCGCAGACTGCCTCCAGATGGGTCCTTGGACCCCTGGTTGGGAATCCCTGATCTTGACTATCAAGATGAGCTCTCCTAGAGAAAATAGCAGCTTTGGAAAACAGACCAGAGATTCTAGGTGATCTGTTTACACAAATTCCACAGGCATTGTCCCCATGTTTCCAGGAGTTTCCCAGGATGGAGTGGCAGCCCTATCTCCACATCTTTGCCCCTGTTTGCTTTCCTTCATGCTTATTAGAGACTCTCAAAATTAGGTCAGTTTCCTAAGTGGAGGCTGGTTTCTCTTACCTGGCCCCAATGTTTTCACTGTTATTTGCAGGATTAATAACCAAGTCGGTCTGCTTCAGGCAAGGGATGCTGAGAGCCCTCCTGTTTCCATCTTGGATTGTTTTATGTAGCATTCCTTGCAGTTTGGTCTTTGGTCTTCTGCAAACCAGGGTCTATGAAAACACTTCCACATGCAAGTAAATTGACAATTCATAGCGGACTAGGCAATGTGAACCGGTATGCAATTTCTTTTCTTCTTCCCTGCTTTGTAGTGTTAACAGCTAATTTTATTTACCATTTTCATTACCATGGAATAAATAGTAGAGTTATTCACTGTCCATGCTCCCCTCTATCCTGTGGAGAGCAGCAGCAACACAAAAACATGAATCAGTGGTGATGAGGATACCTATTGAACTCTGGTAGACTTGTTTATTTATATTTTTTAGAGATTTATGCCTCACTTCCCCTTCCCCCCTGAGCAGGGTCCCAATACCATTTACAAAATTGTTCTCCCCTCCTCCATCTTATCATTACAACAATAGCCCTGTGTGGTAGGTTAGACTGAGAGAGAGTGGCTGAGGAAATGTTTTCATTCTAGTAAACATATAAACACACCGGAAGGGTTCAAAGAATATTTTGAAGCCAGAAAGAAATTTTACAGCCTGACGTAAGTCCAAAAAACAACTATCCTTAACCAAGGCCTGGGACAACCTAACGTGGGCTCTTCAACCTTGTGACAATTGGTTGTTCTGGCAACTTGTGGGCCAGGGCCTCGGAGGTACTCGATCTGCACCAAACTCTACTATCAATATGGAATCTTGGATAGATCATTTCTTTAAAGTCTTCTATGATCCCAACCTGCCACCTGATGGGAATGAAGAATTGTTAACACCTGGGTCTCCCTACTGGTCTCCAGGCAAAGAAAATGAAATCAGAGAACTCATTCCCAAACAAAAGTGTTGTTAACAATATTTCTTCCAAGTTATATGGTTTTATCATAGAGCTTGGGGGAATCCGTAAGCGTCCCACCAGCACAACGGTGACACTTTCAGTTCTGTGTGCCATGCATTGGAATGCATGCATCTTCCCCCCTTCCTCCGTCTTTCTACTGAGCAATGGCAGCCAATCTCGGGTGCCAAAAGGGAGACTGAAGAGCATTTATACTTTGTTATTTTAATACTTATAGACCTCTTCATATTGGATACTGTAGAACCATTTGGAGAGTGAACCATATACACTAACATATCACCATAAGATTAAGTTTATATTCTTCTGATACATTTTTATAATTGAAAATAATTTATTTAAAGAGGATTCATTGATAAAATATTAAGAGTATCACATATCGATACCGAAAACGGAATATACCTAGGAGTTCATTTTGATGATTTGGAAAGTCTGAGGAAATTGTTTTCCATTGGATTAAACAGTTATTTGCCATCGCCAGCTTGAAACTCATTTCTTTTGCTTATATCACGGCTGACAGGTCTTCACCTGTTGAACCAGGAAAGGGAGCAGCTGATGCACAGAAGTAGTAGTAGAAGAAGAATGGGTTTTTATAGGCTACTTTTCTCTACTAGGAGTTTCAAAGCAGATTATGGTGTCCCCAGATGTTCCTCCAAAAGTGGGACAATCTGGTCACCTCATACAAATGATTTATAGAACAACATTGAACCTGCCCCTTCCCACAAGAGCCCCCCCAAAGCCCTCGCCTTGAACAAATGGAATATAGATATACATCACATCTGCAAGTAAGCTTTATGATTACTCTCAGTATCCTATGAATTTTATAATTTTAATTATTAGCTGTTTAAACTGTTTTATTGATTAATATTTTAATGTAGTGATATGTTGTAAAGTGCCCTGAGCTAGTATCCAAGTAGTAATAAATAAATACAATGAAATAAATATCACTTTCTTTGTTCCCCTTTTGATGCAGCTTGCCACTATGGTTACTCTCTTGTAATTAAGATTCCCCGCTCCCCTAATGTGGGCGATTTGAATCTGCAAGAAAACAAAATGGTCTGATTTAAGCCATTCATTTCAATAAGACCATTTAATTTATATAGTCCCTAAATAAAAGGGCCTAGTAATTGCTAGCTATAGCCATAAAAATATATTGACTGAAAATGGAATAAAGTTTTTATACAGGCTCACGGGGTCTGTTATAAGTGGCTTAAATACTTTTCACTCTTTCAAAAATTATATACATTATATACAGCTTATTTAAGTATTTTATTCCTTATTCCAATAGCCAAGTTACCTGCTCTACAGTTACTGTGAATAACGAGGCCTTCGGAAAATTGGGATGGGGTGTTTGTTGTTTGCCACACTATAGAAAATGGTGACAAAAGTGCTATTAAAATATCTAGAAAGCTGTGAAAATAAATTTGAGACCAGACTAGCTAGTTCCTTGCCTTCCACATTAGTGCTGACTCACTACAAAAATGGCTACCCTGGACCACATAGAAGTAGTTGATGTAAATGAACCCACCTCTTGGGACAGTTATGCAGAAAGACTGTCTTGCTGTCTACAAGCTAATGAGATCAAAGGGGCAGAATAAAAGTTTGCAATTTTATTGACTGTCTGTGAAGTGAAAACATTTACTGTTGTTCATTCTCTAACAGCACCTGCTGCACCATGTATGAAAACCTATGATGAACTGAAAGCTCTGTTAAAGATACATTTTTGCCCAGCATCATCTGTTAACCTGGAAAGGTTCTGTTTTCTTAAGTGTGATCTGCGAGCAGGTGAACATATAGCAGAGTACATTGCAGGGCTCTGTCAACTTTGCTTGAACATTGTGGGTTTGGGGATCTCCTGGAAGGCTTGTTATGCGATTGGCTTACCCGTGGAGTGAAGGATGAGACCATTCAACATTGCCTCCTCTCTGAACCAAAGCCTACTTTTGTTGCAACACAGAAACAACAAGCATTAGGATCTGAAGGTATTTCATGCAAGGTCTGATGATATTATAACATATCACACTGACACCGACATTCTCCAGCAAAATTATATGGGGAGCAAGTACAGAGGGATGCCCTGGGGATCCCCTGGAGTTACAGCTCATCCCCAGAATACAGAGACCAATTCTCCTGGAGAAAATGAGTGCTTTGGAGGGTGGACTCTGTGGCACTGTCCCTGACTGGGGTCCCTGGCTTCCCCAGGCTCCATCCCCAAATCTCCAGGCCTTTCTCAGCCTTTCCCACCAGTGGCCAGTGGCCAGGGAGGACCCGGCAACCCTAACAGAGACTCACATGTGCATCACTGGGATTCTGCAAGTCAAATAATGCATCTATGTGTTTAAGCTGTGAAGGGCAAGATAAATGAGGTGAATGTAGATTCAGGAGTGCTGAGTGTCACACTTGCCAAAAAAAGGGTCACAGAGAAAGAGTTTTAAAGTCTAGGGCTAATCCCAGGAAACAAAGAGAGAGAGGAAAGGTTCCTGGCTTCAAACTGCCCATAGTTTGCTGGGTTTCCCTGAGGAAGAAGTACAAACATTGTATCCCATATTCATGCTGTCAAGGGGCAATGCCCAGAAACAATTGCCACTGTAAAGATAAATGGTCAGAAGTGTGAAATGAAAGTTGACTCTGGGGCCGAATCGATCATCATAGACAGCAGCACATTTTCACAGCTATTCCAGGACCATTCTCCCAAATTACACAGATCAAGATGTTGCCAGCATGGCTACAATGGACAGATTGTTCAGATCCTTGGAAACTGTGATACAGATGTTTGCCATGGACTTGTCAAAAAGACATTACCCTTGCTAGTTACCAAAGGGATTTGTAAAAGCCTGCTGGAAAGAAAATGGTTCACACCCTTGGGAATCAGTGTTCAAGGAGTATGTAACATAGTGTTTGTTCAACAATACTGGTACAACTGGCATCTGAGTATCCACTAAGGCATTAGGAGCATACAGTGGTCCCCCAGTGACTTTGTTTGAAGACCTGGAAATGCTCCTTTTGCCCTGCAACTAAAGATCGATGAAGAACTTGACTGGCTCATTGCGCAAGACAATTCATGCAACCTGGGGCCTATTGTTCCTGTTTTGTAACCATACAGCAATGTATATATTTTGGGAAATTACAAATGTTTTGTAAATGAGGTACTCAAGCAAGATCCATATCTAGTGCCTGCCATAAGCCAATTGTTCTCTATCCTAGCAGAAAGAAAGATGTTTGCTAAACTGGACCTTCCTGAAACCTATCAGCAATGGATAGTGGATGATAAGGCTGCAGATACGGAAACCAGATGAGCTTCAATGCCTTCAGTTTGGAATCTCCTTGGCACCAGGAGTCCTTCAGTGCTTCATGGAAACTTTGTTAGCAGGTATTCCTGGGGTTGTGCTTTACTTTGATGATGTATTGTGAATCAACTATAAAGGTTCTGCAGAAGTTTGATCTTTCAGGTACCACAGTTAAGAAAGAGAAATGCCAGCTGGGAGTTCCCAGTATTGCATTCCTGGGATAAGGTAAATTTAATACACAATGCCCTAGAGCAAAATGCAAGGGAGATCTTCAGGCATTTCTAGGACATGTACATCTTTATCACATTTTCTTAAAACAAAGCCATTACAGCAGGACCCCTTCATTACCTGTTAGATAAAGTTGCTCAATGGAAGTGGACTCACCAATATGAAGAAGCTTTATTGGCTGTAAAGGAGTTGTTGATCTCTCTGTATTTGCTCCCTATGATGAACAGAGACTGCTGTCCATTATATGTGATGCCTTAGCATTAGGAGTTGGGGATGTCCTCAGTCACATACTACCAGATGGTACAAAAGTGTCAATTGCTTTATATTCTAGGACAATGACCTCAATTTATGCTCAGTTTGATAACATGGCATTGGCTATTGTGTTAGGAGTTGATTTTTTAAAACATAGTGATGTATGCATCCTTTTGGAATCCTTTTGGAATCCTTTTGGAATCCTTTTGGAATCCGAATAGATCACAAACCACTTCTTGGAATTTTCATAAAAGATGAATCAATGCCTACCATTTTAGCTCCCCATATGCAATATTGGCACATAATACTGAATGTGTGATAATAAACTCAGTTATAGGCCAGAGAAAGAAATTTGGATGCCTTGTCTGTCACTTGCGGGCTGTGCCATTCCTCTACCAATAGAAGGGCTTGTGCTGGAATCCATGCCAGAACCTCTCTTCAGGATGCACAGATTGCTAGAATGACAATAAAAGATCTCATCTTGTTGTATGTTCTCAACTAGGTATGGAGGGTTTGATGCACTAAAAACCTGGCTGAAGTATTCAGACCATTTTCATCCCCTTAGTATAAACTGCCAGCCCACAAGGGTTGGGGAAACAGGGAGGTCATTCCAGAAGCAGGCTACTGAGCCATACTATCAACTCTGCATCCCGCATATAATGGCCTGGAATAGACACTGATATTGAAAGGGTCATGAGTGAATACAATATATGTCAGGCTACCTGCCACAATTCATTAAAAGCTCCAGTTTTCCATTGGGAAATGACAAGGAAGCCTTGGTCATGTTTCCACATAGACTTTGCTGGCCCCTTCTAGGGCGAAACCTTCCTAATTGTTGTGGATACATTTTCAAAATGGCTTGAAGTAGCCATTATCCCAGCTGTAATCTTGAATGATGCCATCACAGTCCTCCATCAGCTTTTTGCAACTCACGGAGTGTCAGACTCAATTATTTCAGCCAATGGCACAGCTCTGCAATTTCCTAAGACTTTGCTAATAAAAATCTCATCAGGGCTATCATAGTGGCCCCTCACAGACCTTAGGCAAATGGAGTGAATTATATAGACAACAAAAAATGTGTTGTAAAGGACAATTTCTGGAGACTAGGCAACCAGACTGGCCCAACATGTTATACCTGACTACTAGAATATAAGCTCAGTGCCTATGCATGTACAAAGTGCATGCACAATTTCTATTTCCATAATTGGCAATGCTGCCTTTAGGGCAATCCTGATTTCTGTTCCTAAATGTGTAATTTTGTACATGAGTAGGCAGTGTGCTCCCTTTCTAGTGACTGTGTATGGGTAAGGAGTAGGAGACCTATCCACTGGCAATATGATAAATAAAAAAATGTCCTATTTTTGTGGTTTTCCTTGTTTCTTTATTCTTTAGGACTTCTGGCAAAACGGAATCCAGGTAATCTCCGTTTTCAGTTCTTTCATCAGTAACAAGTCCTTATATATATTAATAGTATAATACTGGCCACAGGCTCACATAGGTATGGGGATACCAGTCTGTATTGACACGGAGATTACCTGGATTCCATTTTGACAGAAGTCCTAAAGAATAAAGAAACAAGGAAAACCACAAAAATAGGACATTTTCTGTATTTATCATATTGCCAGTGGATAGATCTGTTTCTCTCTGTTTGCTTTAATTATTAGACCATCCTTCTTATACTCTTGTATGATGGGTAAGGAGTGGGGCCAATAAGATCATTCTCAATCCTGCTCATCACATCTGGGCTTGAGTGTCCCCAGATAACTTTGAACAACATTGTATAACAGTTGCAGGACTCACAGTGAACACCATGTTTGATGGCTCAATGTGGGATTGGTAAACTTATTTTATGGAGAAACAAAACACAGGCGCTTGTTAAAAACTTGTGGTCCACAGTAAATTTCTTTCTGTGTGTGAGTATTCAGTTTAGTGATTCATAACTTACAGAGGCCTATTTTATTCAGCTGAGTACTCTGAAGTCCAGTTCAAATATGCATTGGTGTAACTTGTGCTACATTCTCAAAATGCCACCTGATTCTACTAGGAAGTCAGCTGCCGGTTGATGACAGTAAAATCTTACCACTGCAGTAAAAACCCAGCAAAGTTTCTGTTTGTATTATTTCTTTAGCAGCCATGGCCCTGAGGTCTTGACTTAGATGCTCAAGAAACCAACAACTTCAAAATAGATCCATCACTACAGAAATTCTCTCTGTAAGGTGCTTGGAGGGGAAGGAAAAGCAGCAGAAGAGGTTAATTTGTAGCTATATTCTCTATAAATTATAGTGTTAGACTGAAGACCAGCTTGGAATTTTCTCACAGCACAAGGTTGTGGGTCAAGATCTTTGGGCATAACAATCTTCCTGAGCATTGTTGCTATAATTGAAAGGGCACACACTGCCCAGCATACCAGTAAACTTGATATTATAAATCACTATTTATGTGGCTTCAAACAGACTTTTAAATATCTTCTGTCTTTTTGTCCTTTTTCTACAGCTGGATGGTGTAAATCTACTCTGCAAGGTGGTGTGTGACTTTCTCTGCCATCCCAACCATCATGCACATTCACTTTGAGGCCCAAATTATATAATCTCTCAGTGGGAACTCTGCGCTTTGCTATCCTCAAAGTTGGGAACAGCTTCAATCGTTATGTTCCCAGGCACTCAGACATAATGATTTTTAATCATTAAACAAGCAAACACAATTTCCCCTTTCCTCGGCTCCTCTGACATGGCATGACAGGCGGCACCGTCTAAATTGGCTTTTTTTCGCCATTGTTTTCTTCTCTTCCTTTTGTGACACAATCGTAATGGATCCCCAAGGTACACTGATACGTCAAGAATTACAACGTTGTCTTTCCAAGACGGGTTTGTGACACGCGAGCCAGATGGCGTTCGACTAAATTGCTGTCAAGGCAAGCGCGTTTTATGAATTATCTTTTGCTTTTGGAGGCAAGCAACAGAAAAGGTTTCAAGAGATTGAGGTGCAGCTAGGGTGCTCCGCCGTGTGATTTGTGTTACTTATTTATTTTTGTGGCATTCCAAAAGCTTGCTGAATCTGACAGTTCCTTCTTAATGGCAGGATCGGAATCTATTTCTTATGAAACTCTCCAAATCCATGACCTAGGTGACAGGTTACCAAAGGCTTTGGCACTGTCCACCTATTCAAAATCCAGTGAAGATGGTAGCTAATGTTAGAATGGGAGTGGGGCAGGACAGAGTTTTGAAAGGGGTCTTTGGAAGAGAACAGTGCAGAGAGGCCTTTTGCCTCAATAACTATGAAGATTTTAAAAATGAGATGATTATTATTTTAAAAATAGAAGCAAATTTGGGTTCAGGTGAGATGAATTTTTAATCCCCTTCCCCTGTGATATCATGCTTACTGGGAAATCCTAAAAAGAGATATGCCTGTCTAAACCATTGACTTCAGTGGACTTATAAGGATGTAAATCGGCACTGATATGCATGTACTTATAATGCCATCAAGTCACAACTGACTTACGGTGACCCTTGCAAGGGGCTTTCAAGGCAAGTGAGAAGTAGACGTGGTTTGCCCTCACCTTCCTTGACAGTCTCCCATCCAAGTACCAAAACTGTGTAGCTTCTGAGATCTGACAAAATTGAGCTCCCATAGCAATGGTAGTTATATGAATGTTTTAATAATTTTCTGTGGTTGCTTTTTTGTGGGGAGCTGGAATGGTCTGGTTTGTTATGTATGGCTGGACCAGTGGCACCTCTCAACCATCTATGCTTATGCAAAGTCAGACACTGTGTTCATAGTCTGCCAGGACCCAGCTGGTCCAGACTCCATCTTCTCTCCAGCTTGTTCTAAGCCACAGATTGTATTGCTGATCAAGTATCCAGCAGAGTCGAGTTTGTCGAGAGGCTTCTAGGCAAGTTCCTTTGTCTCTCACCTCTGACTCAACCTAAGCCAATCTGCTAGAGGAAATTGCTCTCCCTCCCCATAGCTAGACCTATTGAGACATGATGGCTTCCTTTCTTTAAACTCATCAGCACCAGACCCAGCCAGGCCATTTCCCAACTTCTCACCCTTGGAAATTTCCACCATGCCCCGATCATGCCCCTATTATGTGCCAAGCACAACCCCTCCTCTCCAAAAGATATAAAAACTCTGGCTTTGCCAAACCAAAATGTGCATCTGATCCAGGGTTCATTCAGATCACCCTTCACACTGCTGGATGTGTCATACCTCTCTGCCTCTCTACTCTCCTGGACTGGTAAATATACTTACTGCAACCCTTTCCCCTCTTTGAATTCCTGTCTGATTGACTGTTAGCTTGCCTGATATATGTTTGTCTATTTCTTTTTATTATTTTCTTATAAAGATTGCTTATTATTTTACTATTACCATTTCTAGTCCACCTTGAGTTCTAAAGGGTTCAATTACCTCGTAAACATGGGCAAACAATCCATTTGCTACGTTACCAACCTCTCACAAGCTATTCCCCAATCTAGAAATATACACGTGTGTGTTGGGCACATGTGTGTTTTTGGTAACAGGTTGCAATCTCCCCATCAATAAAGACTGAGTAATTGAGTCTCAGTGGAACTCCTAAGTGGACTGGCTGAATAGGTTTGTAGACTGAGTTGTATGTGTACCTCTTTTCAATTTCTGGCTGTTTGGGTTGCCAAACTGACCTTTTGGGGGGAAAAAATATTTTTGTTCAATTAACACCTGTCAGGGTAGTGGAGATTTTCATACCATGTCCTGGTTTTATGGGCAACACAACTACAGTGTGTTGCTTTGAGGTTTCTTGCCATGGTCAGCAAGCCTTTATCATAGGCTTGTTTTTTTGGCAGTTCAGACTGAATACAATCTGCCAGCAACTCTCATAGCCTCTTAAGCATTTGAATTGAACCCATTTGTGCAGTTACAAGAAGGCAGCTTATTATGGGCCATGTTTGTTGAATGTGTTTGCATAAAAAGATACCCTGGAGGGTGAATGGGTACGATGTAGAGGGTAGGAGCAACCAGGTAAAGGGGAAGGATCCCAGAACCTTGTTTCCTAGTCCAGACCTTCCCTTAGCTTGGATGCTCCATCAGTCACTCTCAGCTGCCATGAAGTAACCCAGTCCTGTTTCAAATGGAGTTATTAGGTACCCAAGAAGAACACAGCTTTAGTGGGAGTGCAACCCCATCCAGAACAGGAGACACCTCAGTTTCTGGGTCAGTCCTTCTGTCCACCAATAGTACCGTAGCACTGTTATTTTAATGTTCTCAGTGTTTAGACAGATAAATGTTATAAATTATTTTTGTTTTAAGATTTAGTATTGTAACATTTTGGTTTATCACTAGCTGCTTTGAAGACATTGTCCCAAAGGCAGCAGACAGAAGCACTGAGGGGATAAATGATGATAGCCACCTGTCATTTCTTCAGGAAGCACTTTTCTGGGGGCACCTTATTTGGGGGGGGGTCCATAAGCCAGACCCCATACATCCAGTCCTCACCAAACTTGAAGAGCAGGCAGAGGAGAGCCCCCTGTGATTAGTCCTTCATGTGGCTCCCCTGACCAGTGTTCCTGTGATTAGTCCTTCATGTGGCTCCCCTGACCAGTGTTCCTGTGATTAGTCCTTCTTGTGGCTCCCCTGACCAGTGTTCCTGGGGCTTGATATGAACTGCAGGGATGGAGAGATATGCAAGAGAACTTTGTGTGCTTCCCATACATGGATAATAGGAGGCAAGCCAGGATTTCAAACACCTGATTACCTAGTTGGCCTAAGTGGTCAGCTCCATCAAAGCCAGATCTGCCATCTCCATTTGCAAACACCGCTTCCATTCCATTAGGAGAGTTAAATTGTGTTTTCAGCGCTTTTACAAGACTGCCATAAGCATTTAAAAATATTTCAAGTCTCTGAATTGGTGAAGAGCAAATCACTACCTTCTTGTTTAGTTTGTGACTTAATGAGGTCACCTTCTATCGACATTCGGATCTCTCGGAGCACTATTTTCTTCCAGCTATGAATTTAAACTGTTATTGCTCACGATGTTTGAGAGTCACTGGGGCCTGTTTGTTAAAGCAGCCTTGTACACAATTTGAAAATAAAGAAGGGGAAAATCCCGAATAAGTCAGTTGGACTTTAAATTATGAGGCCTGGTTGAAACGTAGTATCGGCAAAACGGCTTAAAGCTTTGAAATCTGAGCTGTTTGACCACACGCTTTAGTTGGACCCTTTGAATAGGAAAGAAGTCAGAGGCAGATCTATATCTAAACATGCACACACACCAGAAATAGCAGAAGCACCCTGAATAGCAAAAACAGTGGCAAAGGGTTAAACAGCTTCTTTGCGAGGTACAAAGGAGTTCCATTTAGGAAATCATAATTGCATTCCATTTTTTCCTGCATGTCAAAATGTAACTACTGGTGCTCCATCTTCGCACAGAAATCACAGTTTATAAGCCATTTTTCATCAGACCAGTATGAATGGTAGCTGATCACTGCAAATGACTTTGCCATTAGGACCATAGCTTTAGTATTTCTCTCTCTCTCTCTCTCTCTCTCTCTCTCTCTCTCTCTCTGTGTGTGTGTGTGTGTGTGTTTTTGCAGTGTGGAATCTGCTTTGGAAAGCAATATAGAGAACCCTATTATGAATCGATAAGTGATTAAACCCAACTTTACTTGGATATGTGAAGATGCAGGCCACCGGCTTCCTTGCTAACTTGAATAATTTTCAGCAATGAAGGAAGCATTTATCAGAATGATAAGCATATACCACAAGGTGTCCTTGGGTGAATTGGAGTGCAACTTGGAAATAAATAGATCTTAAAAATACCCCAAAAGGTAAAGGACTAGCAGTAGCAGGTATTAATGAGAGCCTAGAGAATATCTGCTTATACACAGGCTATGCAGGCTTTTACGTCCATTTTGTTGGGATCTGTGCTACAGCTGAACTGAAAGTACTTTTTTTTTTTTTTTGCAGACAGCTTAGTATTTAAAAAATGGGAAACTGCTGTCCTTTTCATGGGGGCTTTTTTTAGTATGAGAATTGTGCTAATACACTTACTTGCATGCTCTCCCTTTCAGTTGCCTCTGTCCTTGGTGATGTCACTGAGCTAAATTAGGTTTGGGGGTTGTGTATGTAACCTAGTCACTTTGTGCCTCTAATTTGGTGGCCCCACGTATGGAATGAATCTAGGTGTGAGCACCGTAGGATATTCAGAACCTTGCAGACTATTCTTCAATGGCCAGATTTGCTGTCCAAGCATATGCTGCTGCTTTACTTTATATGGCTAAGGTTGAGTTTAGTGCTCTTTCAGCTTGTAGGATCCCATGACAAGTAAACAGGGCAGAACTTTGCAGCTGTGCCTTTGAATCCTCCTGGCAACCATGTGTTTCTTGGCAACTGCTAGGGAAGTAAGGTCACCACCCATATGACTCTGTAGACTGCAGAAGGAACATTCAGCAATCCACTCTTATTCAACAAATACCTTTGTGTTAGTATAGCTACACCACACAGGAGCTCTTATATGGCAATGATAGATGGCCCTGCAAAAAGCGGTGGGGCCTGCATAGACTATGGGCACTAGTGCTGGATGACACCATTGCTGCTATTACAGGCCTAGGAAGATAACCTCCATAGTAGGGCTAGCAAATCTTTATCCAAATAGGCAGTCTTCTAACTCATTGCCGGAATTAGCAAAGGAGTCTGAGCAAAAGGCAGGTAACTGGGATTCTTCCCCTATGTATACCAGGATCCCCTCCCCACATGAGAACTCTTGAAATAAACCAGGGAGATGTTCAACTGGAAAGGTTTATATAAATAAGAAAATAAAAATCCATACACACAGAAACTAAGAAAGCACAGAGAAAGGAGAGAGATTTTAAGGAAAAGGTGATAATTAGAGAATCTTGAAGCAGTCTGTGGAAGCAGTAGTTGAGGAGCAAAATTGCCAGCATTTTGGGTGTGAGAGGAGGGATCCAAGACACACCCACACCACACAAACAGAACTGGGTAGCAGGGTGCCATAGTTATAGGGCAAAATGTACCCTCGGGTAGGGATGACATGCTTGCCACAAAACAATGACTTAGTAGTTTTACCTGAGGTAGACAAAAGGTATGAGGGTCTTAATGGCTCTGCAAGCACCAACCGGGAACAACAACTGGGAAGATGAAAAGATTTAAGCATTGATTAATTGTTACTTAATCAGAGGGGTAACAGGTGAGGGGAATTGAGGCTGGGGTGCTGATGGGATTATGCCGAGTGAATCCATAGGTCCCGGACAACCCATTTTTCTACAGTTATGCATCTCTCCAGGACAAGAAAGGCAGGACAATTAGCCAGCCACCCACCCTGACATGTTTTGAAGTTGTTTTCCCAGGCTGGCATCCAAGCACTGCCCTACACTGTTTAACCTCTACATTGCTCTTCAGCAGGAGAAGGGGGTGTGATAACAGATCCCCTAGTGTTGCCAGCTCTGGGCTGGGAAATACCTGGATATTTTGTGAGTGGAGCCTGTGGAGGCTAGGGTTTGGGGCATAATGCCATAGAGCCCAACTTCCAAATTGGCCATTTTCTTCAGGCAAACTGATGTCTGTTGTCTGGAGTTCAGTTGTAATTGAAGAACATCCCCAGAGGCTCAACAGCCCCCCTGGGGCTAAGGGGGAAAACAGCAAGGGATTTGGGAGAAGTCTGGCACAGGACTCAGGGAATCAGTAGCAGGGTCTGGTTATAGCCAGGCACACCATACTATGGAATCTGATTCATAGGAGCAAGAGTTCTGAAACCAGGCAGATAACAGTCTATCCTCTTGGTTCTGACTCCTCACTTTGCAGGAAACCAGTGTAGTGCGGCCATGAAAAATATCAGTCCAGGATCTGAGAAACATGTTTTAAGGGCCCTCTCCAGCCATAAATCTCATGAGGCCATCTCTCAGTCCAATCTGCTTTATACAGATGGGAAGATAACATTGGGGAGGGACATATGCTGCCCTGATCAGGCCTACTCAAGTCTACTCCCAGAAAACTGTTTATAGGATTAGACTACATCTTTTTCCTTTGGAGTCCCAGAGAAGTTGGGTGAAACCCAGAGACTTGGCAATTCTAGCCATGGTTACAATTTTAAAAATGTTATCCTTATTTTCTGTTTTTATTTCTTGAACATCCTTGTGGTTTCTCATCAAAAGTTACAGCCAGGATTTTGACAGTTTTCAGCCCCCTCCCCCCACTCCAATTTCTTCCTTTTTTAACCGCTAAGACAGCACAGAGGCTAAATCAAGGAATGGTGATGAGTATATTATGTAGGTTTTTTTGCATCTTTCCAAACTGTGTCAGACTGTGCTCAATGGGAAAATCATTTCTCTTGTGGAAGACATCTTTGGACAGGTTTATTTTAGTGCCATATGTTTGAAATAAACCCTAAAGAGGGAGGGGGTGAGGGAGGGGATGGGCTGTGTAAGAACTGATAGAAGAAAAATAATTCTAGGGGCCTGTGGACAGACCATGTATTTTAACCTTCCGATGTGGAATCGACATATCAGTACGCCATTTGCCTCTGTTAAATGGAAGCCTGTCTCTAAATGGAAGTTTGAAGTAATCTGACATCTGAGAAGAAATTAAAGCAAGCAACGGGAGATGGATGCCAGGTGGCCAAGGGTAGAAGTCAATTTAGTAGGGGATAAATGCCTCAGAAATGCCTCAATGCCTGACCAACAATACTCTTTGCAAAAATAGTGTTGCATAGGACTAGCAACTTGAAACTGCAGTGGGAGATGTACAGATGGGATCTCACAGCAGGACAATTGAGGAGGCCTGATACATCAAGGAGAAAGAGCACAGAAAAATATGCAGAAAAATATTCAAAGGAACAGAATGGGTAGAATGCTCCCATCCCCAGCAGAAAGGCAAATTTACCCTTCAGTGCCAGGCCAGGCAATGGAAGGGCTTTGTGTTCTACTTGGGAGCTTCCCAGGCATTTCGGTCCAGCCACTGTTGGTCTGGATGAGCCTTCTTTGCTGTCCCCAAAGTCTCACCTGATCTTCAGGATAAACGGACTCATATGGTTCAGATGTGCATTGCAATGTGGATGCCCTTCTGGACGAACAAACACATCCACCCAATATGTAGGTTCCGGATCCAGTAGGAAAAATGGTGTGAAGGAGCCTGCTTTCACTTGGCCTTGTAAGAAAGAATTCAGATAGACCTCCAAAGTCTTATTGGTAACCAGCTGTATGCTTTGTTAAACAAAAACTTAAGGCTGTATTTTATATCCACAGAGACGGGTGATAGCGAAATACATATCTGAAATAACACCAAAGAAAATAACACCAAACTACTTTGGGCATAAGGTGCCAGAATCATGTGCATTTAGGAAATGTTTTGCATACGTGTCTACATTTATGCGTTCGGGTAGATTTCTGGAGAAATCAACTGATTCTCTCCGTGACTGGTACAGATTGTGTAAAGGTTAAGTGAATCATCCTGGTTTTCACTGTGCATGGGTGTAAAACTGACTGGTAGCAGGGTGCTTTAATCTCTGTTGCCTCCAAGTACTGAATAGGGTGATTATTACAGGTGCTGTAGGATGACATTTTCCATTTATCTAAAAATTCTCATACATTTGTTAAAAGGTGGCAGTTTGAACATGCAAACTAATCTTTTGCAATGGCCCATAGAGGAAGGGAGGGGTTCAGCTGTAGGATTGGGCAACTGTTATAAAGCAGGGGTAGTCAACCTATGGTCCTCCAGATGTTCATGGACTACAATTCCCATGAGCCCCTGCCAGCATTTGCTGGCAGGGGCTCATGGGAATTGTAGTCCATGAATATCTGGAGGACCACAGGTTGACTACCCCTGTTATAAAGGGCTAATGTGAACACAGCAGAAACCCAGACAACCACAGCCCCCAGTTGTGTGGCTAGATTAACGATTCTTCCAAGTACACTCTTTTCTAAGCGTGCTTTTCCTAGGATGCTAGGATGTTTTAACAGGCATTGCCAATGTCACTGTAGGCTGTAGCTCTTACTTCTTCTTATGCATTTCCCTGGTAATGCCACTGAGTATTTTTCTCTGTATTGCTTAGGGTCAAAATAATCTGCGACCTCTTCACATTTTCACACTCTGTAATAAAACATTTTGGACACTTTCCAACTTTGTTTAAGCAGTTAGCTCACTCTCTGGTGTGCCTTTTGGCTGGTGTCATCCTCTGGCCCTGTGAGGACAGTTCTTGGCTATTAAATGGCTGTAAAAATGTGAGCCTGTAACAGGACAGGAGCTGCATGTTTATTCCGTGGGCAGATTTCAGGTGGGAGAAACTGTGCAGTGTGTGAGGAAGGTCTGAACTTCCTTTCCCTGTGGGGCACAGTTCTGATCTGAATCAGAGCCCTATATGCTGGTATTTAAGGGGGGGGGAATGCTATGGCATCCATATATGGAATGCTTAGAATCTCATTTAGTTTTGGCCCTTATTCATGCATCCAGTACTTTATGAAAGTTTTCTTCTGTCTCCACATGAAGGAAATGTAATCAATGCATTAAAAAATGGAAATAGCATGAAGATAAGTAGTCTTGATGTACTGTAGGCCAGAACACTCAAGCGCTAGATGGGGTCCTCTGGTAATTAAGCAATCCACTAATGACCTGCTCATAATTATAGTGGCTTCTCTAATTGCTCCCTTTTTGCTGCAAATGTTTTCAAGCGCCTTCATTTTTCAACTTTGCTCACAGTTATTGCCTGTGTTGATGTGGATGTCAAGTACCTTTTTGCCAGAAGAAAACCTGCGCATCCTCATCCCTTGTTTCTTTTTGAAATACCATCTCATGGGGCAGTGATATTAGAAAGGTTTTTTTTTCCCCTGCATTTCATTTGGTTCAATTTTAATGAAATGACATAAAAAATTAACTTCCTAAAATTTTAAAAACACATATATGGATGACAACAAAACCTCAAAAAACATAGAAAATGAGAACAGAGCCAATGGTGTTCATTCCAAATCACATCCCACACTGTGGATTAAAACATTATCAATAAAAAATTTGCAAGACCTTGGACATTTGATTGCATGTTGTGACAGAAAAGGTATTCTCTCAACCCTAATCAGTCAAAATATGAGGAAGAGGCTGCACGGATTGTTAAGGCATGGAGGAACAAGGATGTATCGGGATTTAAAAGTGACAACCACCATGTAATATGGGGGCAGAAGCGACTAGGAAGCCACTACAGGCAATCAAATATTGGAATAAAAGAGGTCTACTTTAATAAAAAAGATGTTTGAGATGTTTTCTAGGGATGGGCCCCATGAAAAATGCAATGCAGTAGTTTACAATTCAATCTGTTAAAAATTCGGTGTGATTTGTTGCACTTCACTTCCCTCTTTGTCCAACAAAAGTACTTGAGGTGGTTTACAGTGGCTTGTAGCCAACAAAAGAGCCAATGGACACACTGATGTTCTCATGTCCTTTCCACCCCTGTAGTTTCTATTAAGCCCTGAAATGGTTATTCATTGGTTTATCTAAAAGGATAAACAGCTGTAGAGTTTTGGAGTTACAGTGAGTAAAAAGGAAGGAAGTCATCTCTCTTCCTTCTTGCTGCAGCTCCTGTGATGTGCGAGCCATGAGGCTATTCATCAGCATAGGTCCCCATGATCCCAGGAATGTATTTATTTTATTTACTTATAATTCCACTTGTATACTGCTGCTCGGTGGCTCACAACATATAAAACATCACATACTTCTAAAACATCTCAACATTCCTATCATACAATAAACCCCATAAAACATACTCTTACAGTTAAAATTAAACAATTAAGACAACGGTAATAAACAACCTTCTTCTCCCCTATATACCCATGACCAAGGCATCGGCAGGGCCAGCACCATATAGTTAGATGGAAAAAGAGGATAGGGAAAAGATGTCCTCCATCCAGGCCTGGTCTAATACTGGCCCCAGTATCTTTCCAATGTTAAAAAGGTACAGCAGGTTGAAGAGGAATGCAAGGAACCACCTTTTATTGGTCAGTATCCAATGAAATATCAAAGATATATTTGCATGACTCACTTCTATCATCACAATTTGATTCTTTGTTTTTTTTCCAAGATGAGCATTTTTGTTGAGCTTTGCTGAAACATGTCTCCTCTTTTACTGGGATACCTCTGACAATCCCTTCTTGCCCATGCGGTGGCAAAGAATTACTGGAGGGGGATAATCAGCCTCCCACATACCTTCCATAATTGTTTCTCCCATCTTTGAATAACTTCTGCCCTTTAGTAAAGTTGTAGGAAACCATCAGTGTATAATCATCTTCTGAGGAGGCTGACAACAGGTGGCTCTGAATACAGAAGGAAAAGAGCAAGGAAAGTATTATTATTTCTGAGTCAGATGGCATCCCTGCCAAACTCAGCTTGGCCTCTCATTGCTTTTGCCTGCAGCCCGGACTGGACAGTCCTTCTAGCTGATGGTGTTTTCAACCTTTTTCCAAAAGCCACTAAGTTGTCACTCTGGTTTCATAACAAAATGTGAGTCCAAAGACACCTTTAAGACCAACAAAGTTTTATTCAAGGTGTGAGCTTTCATGCACGCATGCAAAAGCTCACACCTTGAATAAGACTTTGTTGGTCTTAAAGTAAGGTGACCAGAATTTAGAAACCGTAAGGCAGGACGCGCCACCGCTGCTGCTGCCGCTGCAGCAACGTGGCAGCAGTGGTGGGGGTGGCAGCGGCAACCTCCCTCCCTTCCTCTGACTGGGCTTACCTCACCTCCCGTGTGCCTCTCCCATGCCTCTCCCATCTTGTGCACCTGTGCGGCGTTGGTGCATGCCAGGTGGGGACTGAGGGTGGGCCTCTGCCTGGTGCACCTGCACAGGCCAGCCAGGGCAGAGCTCTGCTGCTGGCTATCCTGCTGGCCGGGGGGCAGGGAGGGTGGGAGGCAGGGATGGGGCTCCGGCTGGTGGGACTTTTAAGGACCCGTGCAGGACCCGGAACGAAGAACAGGAAAGCGTGAGTGTCCTGTGGTTTTCGGGATGTATGGGTAGCTTATCTTAAAGGTGCCTTTAGACTCACATTTTGTTTAGACCAACACAGCTACCCACCTGAATCTATCTTTGGCTTCATGTCTTCCTCCTATTGCTTCTGGGAAGTGGGAAAGGATGGAGATTGAAGAGGAAAAAGGAGGCAATTCACAAATTAGTACAACAGTTGTTAAGTTCTGTTTGTCTCTCTGGGTTAATGTTATGTTACTTTAAGTGACTTTACATTTACAGTGGCTTGGATTCCTGCTACGGAAGGTAAATGGTTTTATTGACCTACAGTTTTCAATCACTGCTGAAACAGCTGGAGAGGGACAGTGGCAACAGGGCCATTAAATTCCAGAAAACAATAAATTGGCATTATTGGCACAGGCATTAAATATCTTGATATGTGGAGCCATAGGTTTGCTAATATCACTACATTTGTTCAGCTTTTGCTGACACATGTTTCATCATGACAAGATATTGAGGAATCTATTAAATTTATAACATATTTGGACAATATCATATGTCATCTCATTGATAAAAACATTGGTTTCTTTGCTTTTTTTTGGTCCCAGGATTTGAAGTAGTAGTAGAAATAAAAAGGTTTAAGAATGATAGGGTAGCCTGTGTGGATAGGGATGAAATCTGCTCTTTCTCTTCACTGTGAGACTGAAATAAATTTCAGTTGGTGGATGTTTTTTGAAAATAGTCTGTATTTGGGGTTCACCTGTTGGTTCAAACTTTGAGCTACCTGTGGACTGGTTACCTGCGAGATATCAAGCAGAGATTCAGCATGACTATTTCCAGGCCATCCAACTCTGACCAAAGGAGAAAATTATAAGGAGATGCCCAACAAGGAAGCCTCTTTGCAACAACTGGCCAGAACAATTCAGGTGCTAACTTCCTGACCTCTGTAAATGTTTTGTGAGCCAGGCTTGCATATAGGTCAGAACAACTAAGAGTCTCTGCTGTTGGTGACTGCAGACTACCTTTGCCTCACTTGGTCTGCCTGTGTGGGCCAGAATCAATGAATCAGAATCAAAATAATTTTTAGTTTTGGCAGATGAGGTTTTCTGCAGAACTCAAAGCCCTGGATAAGGCTCATTCTTTTGTTGTATTTATAAAATTGTATTTATAAAATTAATTTTATATCCACTAGTTTTATCAGGGCCATGTATGAACTAAGCAAAAGCTTGAAGAATGAGAAGTTTTGGCTACACCTTCTGTTGCATCTGCATGAGGTGAGTCATGAAAAGAGGGCTTTTCAACTTCTTCCTGTGTGAACAACAAAAGTAAAGGTAAAGGTAAAGGTATCCCCTGTGCAAGCACCGAGTCATGTTTGACCCTTGGGGTGACGCCCTCCAGCGTTTTCTTGGCAGACTCAATACGGGGTGGTTTGCCAGTGCCTTCCCCAGTCATTACCGTTTACCCCCCAGCAGCAAGCTGGGTACTCATTTTACCGACCTCGGAAGGATGGAAGGCTGAGTCAACCTTGAGCCGGCTGCTGGGATCGAACTCCCAACCTCATGAGCAAAGCTTTCAGGCGGCTGCCTTACCACTCTGTGCCAAAAGAGGCTCTTCTGAACAATAAAAGTAGGGTGCATTAAAAGTTCTTCTGTTAGTGTGTCACAGATGCTTACTCCCCTAGACATGCTAAAGGATAGGCAAATGACAATTAAGCATGTAGAGAACCAAGTTTTCTTTGCTTTTCATATTACTCTTTGTGATTTTACACAGGGCCACTAAGAGAGGGAGACTGGGGGAACATAACTTGAGGGGCCCAATGTCAGCTTGAGGGCCCCCTGCTGGAGCTCTCTGACAGCCATCTCAGTAGAGTTTAGCTCCCCCTGGAATGTCTCTGCTCTTCCCATTCTGCTGTGATCTCTCCATTGCTCTCCCTCTCTCTCTCTCACCCACTCCGTGACATAGGGCAGTAGTGAGAGATGGATACTGAGGTGGGCTCAGTTTCTTCTGCCTGGGTAGCCAACCACCAACTGAGGTGGGCTCAGTTTCTTCTGCCTGGGTAGCCAACCACCATCACCCTCTGAGCACTGGCAGAATGTGGGGTTCCTCCTTCTGCATGGCAGCAGCTGTGGCTTAGTCGCAGTGCATCTGCTTGGCATGCAGAAGGTCACAGGTCCAATCCCTGGCATCTTCAGTTAAAACAACCTGGTAGTAGGTAAAACGAAAGACCTGAGACCCTGGAGAGCAGCTGCCAGTCTGAGGAGACAATATTGACCCTAATGGGCCTTGTATGATCTGTCTTCCAAAAAGCCCACTATTTGCTCCATTCCCTGAGCTTCATCAGGAAGTTCCTCTGCTGCAAGAAGAGGACTGTGAGCTGGTCAATGAGCCCCTAGATGGAGGCAGCAGAAGATGTGGGGGTGGCGGTACCTCTCAATTATATCATGCTCCAGAGAAAAATACGATGGAAGGGGCAGGAGTGCTAAAACTCACATTGTGATGTTGGAGAGGCAAAAAGGTTTCCAGCAGTTGGCCAGAAGAAGTGTCACAGGAGAAAGATCAATGTCTGAAAAGCAATGGGAGTTTCAAAGAAGGTTGTTTTGGAACTGTGCCTTTAATGGCAGCCTGAGTTATAGAAATCACCAAGGGAGCTTTTGCCACAAGAGAGCAAACACTTATTACTAGCCTGTTCCTGCAGTTCAAGCTGCTGTAAGAGCTAAACATTAAAAAAGGAGGCAATCTCTAGATTGGGGTGAAAATAATTGCAGAGGTGGAGGGGACATTTGCAAGTCCGAAGGGCAGATAGGGCTGGAAGGTGGAAATGAAATGAAATACAAAATATAATCACACACAGAAGACATATGTGGAGTAAAACAGGCCACAGCTTTATTGATTACAGCACACAGGAGCATGGGCACAGAATAGGGCATGGACCCAGACACTGGGCAACCTACTAGTCAACCAATAGAATCCATCCTCAACCTGGTTGCTGGAGGAACCAGGAGTGGCAAGGTGGCCATCCCATTGAAGCACAAACCTCTGAGTGGAACCCTTGCCTCCTGAGAGTGACCACTCCTGAGATGGGCAGACACCTGCAAGGGCTTGATCCCCAAGATCCCTTAAAGGGGTCCCCAACTACACAGTCAGGCAGGCAGGCACAGACTCCCCCCCCCCCAATGGATCCACCAAAGCCAGGATGCCAGCTCCTGCCAAAGCTCCTAATGCCATAACCAAGAAAGCAGAGTGTTAGGCATGCTATGAAGCCGCAAATCCTGCCTCCAGCAAGACAAGTGAATGCCATTAGCCATGTACAGGGCAGTCTGTCTAAAGGAGATATCTGGGTGGTGAATCACTGAGCCACCAACTGGGTGGTGAATCACTGAGCCACCAAGGTCAAAGAACCACTGGGCTACTGCCCCCTTTCTTCTTCCTTTTGATAGCCTACATAGGCAGGCCTGGAATGTGAGCATCAGTAACACAGTCATCCTCAGAGTCATAAGCAGATGCATCATCAGACAAGTACTCACTAGAAGATTGTTCACTGGATGTCTTATGTTTACTTGATGACTGATGTGCTCTGTGATGCTTACAATGACTTTTCTTGCATACCCAGCATTCTCTCAGCATTCCCTCAGAGCTAGAATACTAACTAGATGACTATGTCCTATGGTGCCTTCTGGTTGCCTGTGATGTGCCAGTCGGAGACTGGGAGGGGCAGCCTAACCCAGCAATGAATGATGGAAGGGCTTCAAGGGCAGGAAAAGAGCCAAGCTGGCCAAACCGTTCATTAAGAAGGATCAACACCTGCAAGATGATCTCCAGAACAGCTTTTCTGTGAGACGCAGGAGGTGCAGGGATGGCTGGTAGACCCTGGGGTGGATCTGGAGCCCTGATGCCCCTTAGGAATGAATCTTTCATGTTGACATGTTCAGGGGGTTCCCATTCTCTGTATGACTGTATTGGATGGACTGGAAATATTTCTTGATTATGGGCACCATAGCAGGTGGGTTCCTGGATGGTTATTGAGTCTTGTGCATTCATGTTACTGGAACAGTGCTCCCATGTTGTCCTATGGTCTAATTTGCATGATGACAATTTCCATAGTCATGTCTCAGAGCACCACTCTGGCAGCACCACTCCTGCCTGTACAGTGAAAGTCCAGGACCAGGCAGCAGCTTCTCCCCATATCAGTGGCAACACAGTTTTATAAGTATTGGTGCCAACATGGAGAGGAGTTGCAGTGTGGAGTCCTCTTATATGGTCTAGTGCTTCTTAGGTTCTCTTTGTGACTTGGGGAGAAGCAGTGGTTCTTCCTGACCACAGGGCATTCATGGCCACTTGTGCTACTGGAAGTCACAGATACATGGTGTTGGGTTTACTCAAAAGTGTGTTCACATGTCCACATGGGACCATGCCAGTGAGCTGGTTCCAGTTTGTTTGGTTCACATGCTTACACAATTTCCAGGAAAGCTGCATAAACATGGGCCTTTTCTTCACAGGTTAGGTACCTTAATTTCCTCAGCTAAAAAAATGCATTGTGGGAAGGAACAACCTTTCAAGATTCTCTTTTAAGGGTGTTATCAGTGCATCCTGGAGTAGACCTCATGGATAAGATTATTCCCATGCCGCTCTGGTAATGTATGAGTTGGATCTCAAGCTCTCTCATGTGCTTTCCTGAGACAAATTGTCCTTGCAGTGGCATGAAAAAGAAAAATCTGCCAGTGCTGTCAATTATTTATTAAGGAATTAAGTATCATCTCCCTTTCAAGTTGGGTGATCTTCAACAGGGTTACAGTCAAAATTCTGAATTTTTTGTACATCAATCTTTTTGGACTTTGCTGTTCCAGACAAAGAGGTACCTTTGAACAGCTCTTTGATCAAAGTTGGCTTGAAATGTGCCAGGCATTTAATTCCCTAATAAATTTTGGCAGCATTTGTAATATGGTGTTCTTTTTCTGTGCTCTTTCTAAACCTAAAAGCATTCAGTTTTTCTAAAAGGTTGCCCAACTTTGTTTCCATGCTGCTAAATGAGAGCCCAGTTAGCAGCTGAAACAAGAGGGCAAGTTATACCTTTAGGGGGCTTCTACATGCAGAAACTTGTTTAAAATTTCTATGGTGTTCAACTGAAAACGGGAAACATTCCCATTCTGATGATGTGTTCCATTTGAGAGGGGCCATGTTGCTGAGGGGCCACCTTTCAAACCTTAACCTCTCATTTGCTGTACTTTCATATTTCAACTAATACATCTCTTCAGTCAGTCAGTCAGTAACCTTTTATTGGCATAAAACTAATACATCTCTTATTTGTCACAGTGCTGTTATGCTTCCCTGACCATCCATGACTTACTTCAAGGAGACAGTATAGTTGCTGTTCCTTTTCATTCTATCTGCTGCTAAACTGGGGTTCAACTGAATTGGCAATGTAGATTACATCCTCTTTCTATTATTGGAAACTGTTTCCAAGGCTTTTTAAGGTTTCAAGGTCATTTATTTCATCCACATCAACCATAAGGCACCAAGACCAATGGCTATAAGAAAGTCCTCTCTCTCCCTTTACAGTCTTGGCACAGGTCTATGTGGATAGCATATCTTGATGGACAGAATCCTGAGATATCATGTACCATTTCAGATTGCAGGTGGAACAACCACATTTTGAGTGTTTCCTGATAGAAAAACTCTTGGCAGATAAGACAAGCACATCACAAAGAAGGCTGGGTTCTGGTGATCTAAGTTTCTGACGGGAGATTCCTCCTGCACCCCATGGGGACCATTCAAAAGTGGCACTCCTCACCTTCAGCCTGAAATGGTACAGTCTACTCTACCACCCCAGGAATTACCCCTCCTCCTGTTTTATGTATAAATCAGAATGAATGAAACATATGGAAGAACAGAGTGGTAGTGGCTGGTCTGTCCTGAAGACCTAACACAGAAGAGCAATAGACAGATGTATATTTGTTAAAGGGTGACATTACAAAACAGAATCAGAATGCTAGCAAATACATTTCTGATAAAATAAATAATACATATATTTTTAGAATGGCTTTAGCAGGGATGGGATTGGTGGAGGTGGTGGTGGTAGTGGTGGGGAAGGCTTTGAATTAACACTCCCACCTCTGTTTTAGCAGCGTGCGATTCCTGACAGGAATAAAGTGAGTGTATGTTATATAAGTAATTTATTTGTGCATCTTGGCATTGCAGCACTAATAGGCTGGCTGCCAGGTATTCTGGGCTGCAGTTTGTCATGTCTGACTTTTTAGTCCTTTTTAAGCAATTGAAGAAATGGCCTTCTGCAGGCTGTCAGTGACAGATACCGGCTCACTCACATAGATAAAGCTCAATTAGCTCCCGGAGAAAGCATCTTTTAAAAATGCAATGAGCTGCACCGTGAAAGATAGGTAGACAAGTGTTACACTAAAACAAAATAAAATGTTAACGTGGATGAGCAAGTGGAGTCACTGGGCACATTGCCGGAGCTTTGCCCCTCTGCGTGCTCTGAAAAACTCTGCAGCAATTCACCTTTAAGGAGCCCTCCTGAAAAGTTTTTGTTTTAGTCATCTTCAAAGACTTTTTAGTGCTGTTCTTTTGTGTGCTTGGCGGTGGTGTATTCCTGTAATGTATTCTGGAACAATGTAGTGACCCCAGGACACAAAAGTTGGAACAGCTCTTCTAAGATCTGTTTTGTGCAGCGAGGAGGGAACAGAGGGCTGGGATTTTGCACTGTCCGTTTGAGGTATTTATCATTCATTCCTTTGCTAGCAGGCAAATGTTGTCAGCATTGGAAGTTGAAGCTTTATAGCCCAGCATCCTTATGCGGATAGCATTTCGGCTATTTTATCCATCCTTGCAATAACCAGGAACCATTTCTCCCCTTTTCAGAGGGGATTAGAGTGTGGAGTTCATGACATCTCTGCACTGCAATCAGTCCATCATGCTGCCTTCTCGGCAATGCCATTTATTTCTCCTTTTCGATACCCATGTCAGGTAGGTAGAGTATTTACCTTTTGTACCCCATACGTTCTCCAAGGATCAAGGGATGGTGCAGATCCAATTTCCCTCGTTGAGAAAACCTCTTCATCCAGACAGCTTTATCATGAGCAGGAGTTTGAACCCTGCCGGGTACATCATGCGTTCCATGGATTGACTTTGACTAATAGTGATGCTGAAGAGTCTCAGACTGAGAAAGAGATAGCCAAACACCAGCAACTTGAGATCCTTTCTCTAGAGATGCCCAAGGTTGAACCCATGGCCTTCTGCATATATACGTGTGCCCTGTCCTACATGAATGCTTGCTTTTGCATCAGTGAGACAAAAGATATACTTGTAAGTACTCCACATGGTCAGCTACATTGCTGGCCAGCAGTCCAATCCCATCCAGGCTTATTTAGCAAGGTAATTCTAGTGAATCTAATGGGTTTTCTCTCAGGTAGTCCAAGGGTGTCTTGAGGTCTCGTGGCTCAGTAAAGAAAGTTTCCACACCGAGGCATTGATTGAATGCTAATAATATGCATTTTTTGTCAGGAAGGGTGTTATAGGGGGATGACACAATAAAAACGAGCATTATAGATCTTCACTGCCTTCTGATATATGTTTATTGTACAACCTGGTGCAGATAAATGATTCACATTTTATGTTATACTGAAATCTGAACTTCTGTAAATCTGATTTGGATTGCAAGAACAGAACTCCGTCTAATAAAAATTCCCCCTTCATAAACGGTTAGCCGAATTAATGCATAGGGCCTGTTTAAAAGATTAATGGCATATATTGATGGAAAATCAAATCTAGGTGTTTTATTTTCCTGGATTGTCAGAGACTTGACATTTCATTTGCTAGTCTTTTCAACATAAGTCCTTACAACTCACTTTATAAAGCAAAAAGAGTAGTGATACATATTTATATGCCACATGATCTGGGACTCAACAAGAGTCGTATCATGATGGGAGAGAGGAAAACAAATGCTGGTAGCATTAAAATGCTCAATGCGCTTATTCCAAACTTGATTTTTGGAGGGCTGGTTTCCTTGTTGAGATTGTGCAGTTTCCAAATCAATTAGAACTCTTTCCTCAATTAAGAGCCAAGTTATTTGTATCAAAGTTAATTGTTGGAAGAAGGCTAGTTTTGGAAAGCCAGAAAATGATGCTTCAACAATTGCAGGATGGTTAAGGAAAACCTTGGACATTGCCAAAAGGGACAGATGTTGTCTGGAGGAAGAGACTGAATTAAACAGATGAGGTTGGGAATAGATAGGTCTCCTTTTGTGAATTAGTGGAATGTTCAATGAAGAACGTTAGAAACATTGAATCTTTTTTCATGAAAAGAAAAAGAAAAAAGCTTTTGATGTTTCCCAAAAAGCTACTCTTTTGGATCATAGCGCTTGCTAATTCCACCAACATGCCAACAGAGGGCCCGATCCAGCAATAGGCCTGAACTGTGCAAAATTCCTTACCCCATTAAAAATTGCTTAGGCAAATAGATGCTGTATTTCACATAAAAATGAATGTATGCAATGCATGTGAACTCAACCCAATAGCTACTGCATAGTGGTTACAAAACATGGGCATAGTACCCTTGGTCTACCAGCACCTACACAGACCAGCATGTAAACCATGTGCTGAGGACCAAATTCAGTTCCTTCATGTATATCAGCAACACCACAGTTGCCGAGCCATCATAAGTTTGCGGAGTGAAATGGTGGTGGCAGTCCACTTTGAGGAGGATCTAGCTTTCCACACTCTATCTACATCCTTTTCAAAGAGGGCATGTTGTAAAACTAGTTGCTGAGGAAACAGAGAGAGAGAGAGAGAGAGAGAGAGAGAGAGAGAGAGAGAGAGAGATTTTAATTGCTTTATTCCTAACAGACCTGCAATTTTTGATCAAACATTTGCTGAAATTCTGCATTGAATTTCAGAATTCACTAGATCTCCAAGTGGTTATCCAAAGTAAAGATATAGAATCTGAGTGGCTGGCATCTAACCATGTAATGCAAGGCGTAGCTCAGTTGGAAGGCACTGTGAATACTTCCCACTTTGCTAACATCTTTAGCCCTAATAATGGTTGGTTTGTATGTGGAAAACACACCGTTTAAAACCCAATAGGGAGAGGGTATTCCCACACTGATGGCCAATTGGTGATCTACTTCACCCTCATCCTCCTTCTTTGTGCCGCTTCCAGGCACTTGGGAGGAGGAAGAGCTGACAGAATTTAAGCTGAGGAGGGGAGGAAGAAGCCAGTAATGCTCTATGGTACTGCATTGGCCTGGGTGGCCTAGCTCACTGGCTGGGACACCCTGTTCTCAGGCCTCCTGCTTGCCAGCAAATGACAGCAGAATGGCTGGTTCTGTGGATGCAGAGACAGCCCACATGGCCAGCTCACCTAGCTGAGCTGCCAACTACTCCAAGGCCTCCCTCCCACAAGAGAGCAGGGCAGGAGAGGAGGGCTGGTTACCTTCCAAAGCAGCTGTTGGAAGTTGTAATTCCTGAAGATCCTCAGTCCCCCACTGTGGAATTTGGCAACTCAATTGTTTGCACATGGAGGAGGAGTGGGGACCCAAACCCAGCTCTCAAGATTAGAGTCTGCCATTTTTTAACCACTACACCATCTTCAGACTGATTGGGGAGAGGTGGGCCAGCACCCAGGAAGGCAACAGTGCAGGTATGCACACAAGCGCCCATTGTATTCCTTGGTGCAATGGGCTTTGCCTCTAGTATTCTTATCATTCACTTTGGTTCATTGAACGTGAAGGAGGAGAAGACAGTCCAGGCTGAGCATGTATAATAGAGACGCTGTGTATTTGTGAGTGGTATCAAAAAAGATGTGTGCCTTCTTAGCAGGACCCCACAGTATGGCAAAAAAGGGGGGGGAAAGCTCCAAAAGAGAGGAAGATAGGGAGTCTTGCTAGAATGCTATTTTGATGCTCTAATGCTTACCAACCTTATCTGTTGCTGGCTTCGTTCCAGCATACTGTAGAAAGCAACTATAATTCGGAAGTAGTCATTCAGGGTATAATTGAGGAATCAGTTTTTTTAAAAAATACTTCCCTTCATAAAAAGCTGAATGAAAACAGAAATGAATGGGGCTAGAACATGTCTTGTGATGTGCTGTTTTTCCTGTTTGTAGGGAGCAGTTTGATATGTAAGTGGAGCATATAATCTCTTGCTAATAATCTATTAACCACTAGTGATGTAGGGATGAAATGGAATCTCTTTAATACTTCCTTCGCAGCGTAAATTAGTGATGGTCAGAAATATCTAGGAATATCTAGGGAAAAACTAATTTCCTGTATTTCTTGTCCATGTAGGGCCTGAATTTCTCTATCACGCATACTCATTGTCCCTGTGTAAATATTACTCACTACATACCAGGGATCAGTGAACGATACTGGGTTGGGAAAAGACCTGTTTGTAACCTGTTATATGTGATTAGGATAAATATACTGAAGGGAACCATGTAAGTATGGAGACATAATTAAAATGCCACAAAATGAGGCAGATTTTTACCATGCACTTCCATGAATAAGTGATTTACATGTTACCAGTGCCACGTCCTAACATTGATATACACAGCAGTCAAGGAAAACAGCAATAAACTGACCTTGGTTTGTGTTGAAGTTGGTGAGTAAGTACTAAATTTGTAAGTTGGTGAGCTGCGGGTCGGAGTTAGAATGTAATGTTTAGACCAGTAGTAAGCATGCACCAGATTTATAAAGGTGGCAGTAATAAATAGGGACTGATGGAAAAGACTGTGTCATCTCCCTTCCTTATTCTACTTTCCAAGGAAAAATGAAATCACCCAGAACTGAAATAAAAATGTTCTTAAACAGCAAATTCCTGCCGAGTTCCAGGCCAGGTTGAATTTTAATAGTTGAGTTATAAGGCTCTACATTGAGGGTTTTATGTCCGAAAACTGCTGACACAAACTTTAACGGCAGCAATGCAAATGGTGGCACTCTAATAAAAGAAGCAAGGGAGGTTTCAATATGTTGTCTAAGAGCTTGAGAACATTGAAGATGATTTATGGCCAAGTGGACTAAAAATTTAAATGCTTTTTCCCCCCTAGCGAAGGTACATTTTTCAGTGCAACTCCTGTAGATGCATAGATGATTCTGCATTCTGTCGCGGGACGTGCTGTGACAATATAAGCCTTCCCCCCCCCCCCCCCGATAGAGCAACATTTGCAATCCAAGATTAAAATCGAGGAAACTTGTCAACAGAAAAGGATGGTAATACGCATGAAACTGCGGCTATCAAATGCGAATGCCTTGCAAGTAATTTCTGTAATGGTCAACAACATACAATTTTCTCCTCTCCGCCCTCTAAATATGAAGTGGGTTGCTGTGAGGTCACTTTAATATTTTGTATAACTGTAGCTGAAGCCCTGGGATCGGAAACTAGAGGAACAAGGAAGCTATTAGGCACAACACAAACCAATGAAATCTTGACCGTCATCGCTTTGACCCTCATTACGGCTGAGGGTGTCCTTATCTTGATGAATAGGATGCACCATGCCTATTGAATGCGAATCAGATACAATTCTGTGAACACGGTAAATTCAAAGGCTAGATATTCTCAACTGTCTGCACCTGAAATGAATTCTAAGAACTTATTTTATTTGCTGAAATCAAATACCTAACACCCATTTCACAAGCCAATGACATATTCTTAATCATAGTAGATAAGAAGTAAAACTCCTGCATGGCAATACCTGACTGCACATTTCATTGCTTAGATATTTCTTGGATACTGACATGGGCCAGTGTCAAAGACTTGTGTATAGTTAGCTGGTATATGGACTGTACTTTGAATGTCATTTGAGACCGTGGAGGAAAAGGTCTTGTCAGAGGAAAGGTTTCCGAGGGTAGGACACTATTCTCCCTTGCTATATATTAATTCCAGACTGAACCAGGTATAGATCCATATCTCAGTCATAGACTTACTTTGTAGTCTTATTTGAACTGCATCACTGCCAAAATGGTTTCTTAGGCTCCCGCAGAAAAGATGGAGGTTAATCCCAATTGACTTATTCTGTAGATTTCCTTGAGATTTACTCTTGACTAACTCTTACTAGATTTGAGCTGCCTATATTTGAGGAGCTAGTAAAAGAACAACCATGGTAAAAGTGCTAACAGGCATATTTGAAGTCTGAAGGCATTTTGGATGGCTCTGGGAGGGCAGCAATGGGAAATCATGTTCTGTGAATGGCAGTCCTTGTGCCAGTGGATCCCATGCATAACTGTGTATCCCCCCTTCTCCCATTTCTGGGTCTTTAAATTTGTCTACTGTAGCTTGGATAGATGCATATATGCATACAAGGAGCCCATCTCTTACAAACCTACCTGACCACTACAATCATTTTTGAAGGCTGTGTTTCAGGTGCCTCACCTTCAGAGATTAGGTGGGTGGCATCCCAGCAGAGGACCTTCTCAGTCATGGCATCAAAGCTTTAGAACTCCCTCCCCGAGGCAGATTTGTCTGTCCCCTTCTGTTGCTGCCTTCTGTCATTAAAAAAAAATGTTCTGTCCATATTTTGGTTTTAATTGATTCAATGATGTGTGTGTTTTGGTAGGGGGGATGATTTAAATATTTTTAAATGTGATTTTATCAAGTATGCTGCATTGGTGGCTCTTGTAAGGGTAGATTGGCTGGCTATAAACCTGTAAATAAATAAATACATAAATAAAATAGCAAACAACCTTCACATGGCATGTATGATATGTAGATCTGTGCATAGAGAGCAGTAAATTAACAAAATTGGCACATTATCAGTGTTGTTTAGATGTACAAGATATATTAATATATTAAATATGAAAATCACTTTTATATATAGGTATAATCAATGAGAAATTTCAGCACTGGCTAAGGATGCATGAGAGGAAGGGGTTATTTAATAAGGACATAGGAAGAGTGCTGCTGGATCAGGTTAAAGTGCTATCAGCTTAGCCAAATGTTTCCAGGAAGGCTCCAAGCAGGTTGCAAAGAAAACAAGACATTATTATTTTTGTTTATATCCAGATATTAATTTAACTTTCAAAGACTCCATTAAATTATTACGGTCAAGGAGCATTCCTCATGAATGTGTGTACTCCACTTTTAAAGTAATCTAAACCAGTGCACATTGCCCCATTGTGTATGCCACAAGTTAGTTACACATTGTATGAATGAGAACCGTCATCTGTCTGCTTTAAGGCGACTTCCAAACAACCTTATTGGGTAACTCTGAATTCTTGTATTACTAACAAGGGTAAGAGCTTTCTTAATGGGTGAATGGAAAGAATATGTGTCCCTCATTAAAACACAGATAAAATGCATTTGCAGGAGTTGTTGATATGTGTAAACTATCTAGTATTCCAGAGATATTGTAAATTATTTGCAAGGGCTTTTTACACAACCATGTATCCGTTTGAGCATTTTATAAATATATTTATTAACTTGCTGTGGCTCATTTATAGCTTTGCTTGAAATAAAGTGTCATCCTGGCTTGGAAACATCTTGGCTCTCGTCACCCGTAAAGCTATATTAGGTAGGTGACAACATACCATATAATACGAGGCTGTAAAAGTTTGTCATTTATAAGGCCTTCCCAGGTATCTCAGCTAATACGTACGTATATAAAGTTAACGGGGAAGCTTTGCTCAATCCATCGGCAAGAGCCTGTCTTGTTTACGCACAGCTTATCAGCTCCTTTTTAGTATCACTTCTGAGCTTATAGCGCTAAAGTTTTAGAAGAAGCTGACAGGCAAAAATTCAATCATTCCAAAGATGAACATTAGATCAATTAATTTTTTTAAACAATTAATTAATTTAGATAGCACTGTTGGCATTTTTTTCAGGGAAGAATGTGGGGTGAACCCTAATTTGTAGTTGTGCAGTCATCTTTGACAAGTACATCTGTGTAAATAAGTCTGGATTAAGACCAGTCATCTGTTTGAAGGGCTGACAAAGGCAGAAGAAGCCGCAGTCCAAGAAGGGGTTAATAATATATGGTACATGAACAGATGTTTAAGTACCCCTCATTTTTGACAATCCAGTGTGTTCATGGGTTATTATATGAAGACAGTCTTGAACGTTTGTTATTGTTAGCACTGTTAGTTGCAAAGTCATGTCCGACCCATCACGACCCCATGGACAATGATCCTCCAGGCCTTCCTGTTCTCTATCATTCCCTGGAGTCCATTTCCCGGAGTCCATTTAAGCTTGCATTTGAAGGTATAGCAGGGGGGTGGGGACAGAATGTGCTCAAAGAAAAACAGAAGGTTAAAAGTAACTATGAGACATGAAAGGGGGGAGGAATATTAGGGGAAATTATTCTCCCCCCTCCCCCCATTGGTTAATTTGGTTAATTTACTATGTCATTTCCCCCTGCGTACCTGAAGAGCCCATCAGGAACATTAATACTCTTGCACTGGCCTGATGGTGTGACTTTCACTGTCCACTGAGAGGTCGTTCTATTTGCTGCTGGATACAGTGGCAATAATCAAATCATACCTCATGAATCAAAAAGGGACGTGTTTACATCTCATTGTTAGAATAGGGTGCACACACACAAGAGAACTGTAACTTGATTCCCCCTACCTCTTAATTCAATACCATTCAGTTCTGCAACCAGGTATGGTATCTTGTCACAAGTCTTTGAATCTGAGTCTAGCCTTTCAGTGTCATTTAGTTGTCAGTGGAAGAGCAATACAAGGGCAATTCCCCTCCCTGTTGCTCAGAAAGTGATCATGATAGGTCACATTTTCTGATCCACCTGGTTTTGAGGCATAACGTTCCTTGGTTTTAGCCTAATCCTTACAAAGCCTAGATTGCAGGTGTCTGGCTATTTCTCATAGTGTTTTCTGGTCATAGATAGAAGCATAGAATCAAAGAATCATAGAAACATAGAGTTGGAAGGGACCTCATGGGTCATCTAGTCCAACCCCCTGCACTATGCAGGACACTCACAACCCAATTGCTCATTTCCTGTAATCTGCCACCCCTTTGCCTTCACAAAATCAGCCTCTCTGTCAAATGGCTATCTAGCCTCTGTTTAAAAATTTCCAAAGATGGAGAACTTACCATCTCCTGAGGAAGCCTGTTCCACTGAGAAACCGCTCTGTCAGGAATTTCTTCCGGATGTTTAGATGGAATGTCTTTTGAATTATTTTCATCCCATTCATTTTGGTCTGTCCCTCTGGGGCAAGAGAGAACAATTCTGCTCCATCCTCCATATGGCACCCTTTTAAATACTTGAAGATGGTTATCAGATCCCCTCTCAGTTGTCTCCTCTTCAGGCTAAACAGACCAAGCTCCCCCAACCTTTCTTCATATGTCTTGGTCTCCAAACCCCTCACCATCTTTGTTTTCCTCCACTGGACACATTCCAGTTTGTCAACATCCCTCTTCAACTGGGGTCCCCAAAACTAAACACAGTACTCCAAGTGAGGCCAAACTGTAGCAGAGTATAGCGGTAGCATCACCTCCCGTGATCTGGACACGATACTCCATTTGATACAGCCCAAAATCCTATTTGCCTTCTTAGCCACTGAGTCACACCACTGACTCATGTTCAATGTATGGTCTACTAAGACTCCTAGATCCTTTTCGCACATGCTACTGCCAAGACAAGTCTCCCCCATCTTATATTGATGTATTTGGTTTTTCCTACCTAAATGCAGAACTTTGCATTTGTCCCTATTGAACTTCATTCATTCAGTTTAGCCCACTTCTCGAGCCTATCTAGATCATCTTGTATTCTGTTGCTGTCTTCAGTTGTGTTTGCTACCCCTCCCAGTTTAGCATCATCTGCAAATTTAATAAGTATCCCCTCTCATCCCTCATCCAAATCATTTATAAATATGTTGAACAATACAGGCCCCAGGACAGATCCTTGGGGTACTCCACTTGTCACTCTTTTCCAAGAAGATGATGGACTATTAACAAGTACCCTCTGGGTACGATTTGTCAGCCAGTTATTGATCCACCTGACAGAATCAGGATCCATACCACATTTTACCAACTTGTGAACAAGGTCATGCAAAAATATGTGATTAGCAGCAGATTATCTTAAGACATAGGGAAGAATTTTTTTTAAAAAGACGACATTTGGACACTAAAGTTAAGAGTGGGTGGGTTAACTTCCTGAAGGCAGAGCCAATGACATCAAGGGAATATAGTGCTTGCAAATTTAATTGCAGTATCTGAGAACACAAGAGGTATTGTGCGTGCTCAGGTAATCATTTGCTTCCAGTCACCATTCTTTGCACTTTGTGGGAAGTTGCATTTTGGGATGTAGTGGCTGCTGTGAGGAGGAAGAGACTGAAAAGTACCAGTATGTAAAAATCACAAGGTGTGTTTTTTTGCCTGGGGATGGGGTCTGGATAACCCCTCAATATTTATAATAGTGGTGAAAAACTGGGATCTGTGGGACAAATGCTGCCAGGTGTGGTGGTTCCACATGACCCTTCTGTTTCCAAGGAAGGAGCGTGGAGAGAATAGAGGCTTTAGCCACAAGAACTGCTAGCCACCTGATTTTCAGAGTGGCATTGTGGATATGATATCTCAATGATTATTAGACATTCCCAGCATACTGAGAACAAAAATAGTTGCACAGAGTTGGAGCCACAGTGCAAGGGGGAAAGGGGATATTCTCTGATCTTCCCCTAAAAACACAGCTTTACTGATTGTAACTGATATCTCCCGCTGCACCCTTAGTTCAGGGCTAATAACAGTCTAAGTAAGCTGCCGGGCATGGTCAGGTGTGCTGCTACTGCAGCATGGTGTTGGGTCAGGAGGAAAGCCAGGAGCAGGAGCAGCTGCTGGGTGCTATCGTAACTAAGTCCAGAGGTTCTTGCAGCCATCCAGCATCCAGTCATAAACAAGCCAGGAGTTAGAAACCAGGACAGGGAAAGTCCAGAACACACCAAAGAATTAATCCCCTCCCCCCCATGATACCAACTGGAAATGTCCAGAGTCAAGGTCATTGCTATTGGTCTGGAGCTGTCAGGTGGTACAGGAAAAAAAAGGTGGAGACAGGTTGCTTTAGCATGTTGCATCCACACTGCATTCTTCACAGCAACTTAAATCATGTTGAGCAGTCTGTATAGGAGTCATCCTGCAATCACTCATTGTCAGGATCCTTTGCACACCAGTGGCTCAGTAAGCATGCTGAATGTTTCCTCTCATGCAATGTGACCCTAGGTTTTTTCCAGCATGGTGTGACTGCTTTGGCCAAATCTGAACTGCTTGACTCAGGTGTTGTGATTCTAGGAATACAGTTTTGATGTTCCTGCCTGCACCTGATCAGCCTTTGTTGATACAACTGGCTGCATTCCTTTGTCCTCTGAGCTGACAGCTATTTCAACCTCATGAGAAGATAGCTCACCAGCTTCATCAGGCAAACTACCTGATTTGGGGGGGAGGGGCACAACATTAGGGGCACGACTGTCCTTGACCAGCACACCACACAGGGGATGCTTTAGCCTGATTCTACATTGATTAGACTAGATGGCATGAATGGGGTTCCAACGCTATGATTCTATGAGTTTATGGATATTTATTCCTACTTCAGAAACTCAAACGCTGGGAGCTATTGAGGGCAAAAGAAGAAGGGGACACCAGAGAATGAGGTGGTTGGATGTAATCACTGAAGCAACTTAAATGGACTCTGGGGAATGGTAGAGGACAGGAAGGCCTGGAGGATCATTGTCCATGGGGTTTGCGATGGGTCGGGCATGGCTTCGCACCAAACAACAACAACAACAACATTCCTACCTCCAACCATACTGTGGCTTCAATCTGGATTCAGGTACTGCACAGTTGCTATTAAAAGAAGAAGAGCTGATTTTTATACCTTGTCCCAAAGCGGCTTACAATTGCCTTCCCTTTGTCTCCCCAAAACAGACACATTGTGAGGGAGGTGAGGCTGAGAGAATTCTGAGAGAACTATGCCTGGCTCAAGGTAACTCAGCTGGCTACATGTGGACAAGTTGAACCCACTTTTCTCCAGATTAGAGGCTGCCGCTCTTAAACGAGTGCCGGCTATTATCCCTTTAAATCTGGGAAGATGATAGCTCTTAGGTGTCATATTTGGTTAGGCCCTGAAAACCCAAAACTAACATCTGTCCAGAGAACAGCAAAAACTGGCCTGATAGGATCCTTTCAATGTAGAACCCATGGGAAAGTTAGCTCTTTTGGTAGTACTTTGAGCCTTTCTGGAACCCACTATTAAATCCAGTTGCTCGAACATAAGATGATATGTCAGATCTATTGTGCAGGACTTTGGTAGCTGTTGACAAGGTAAATGTGTTGACACTATTTATATGATTGTGAGCCATCTCAGTGTAGTGATGATTTTCAACACTGTGGATCAAGAGGCCTTTTAGAATCAGCATGTACAAACTTGCAGTAAAAGCCCATCGATTTTTAGTAAGCCATTTCTAAGTAAACATGATTAGTCTTCAGAAAAGCAACGACAATGCAGAATTGCACATTTTTGCCATCTAGTTGCAGCTGACTTACGGTGACCCTGCAGGATTTTCAATATGAATGGCAAACAGAGGTGGTTTGCCCCTGGCTCCCTCCACATCACAACCCTGGACTTCCTTGGTGATCTGCCACCCAAGTACTAAATTGGCCTGACCCTGCTTTGGTTCAGAGATCTGAAGAGATCAGGCTAGGCTGTGCTATCTAGGTCAGAGCAGAGCTGAACCTAGCACAGGCTTAATCTGTACTGCAGGGGAATGGCATTGCAGAGCAGAATGCTGGGTACGCACAGGTTGCAGCTCTCCCACATAGCTGCACTTGGCCCTCAACTGGCAGGAAACATCCTCCTTGTAAAGACTTCAACAAGGACAGTAATGATGGAGACAGCAGCCTTTGAGGGCTGGCTGGGCAGTCCCTGTTTCACCCTTGAGACTGTACTGGGAAATCACATTTTTATATCCCCCTGCATTAACACTCCCTGCAAATAGAAAAGCAGCCAAGCTGGTTAAGATCTGGGCTAGATCTTTCCTTCCTGCATGCTATGTTTCTGTTTGCTGGGAGTATTTCACGAGCAGGTGTGTTCCAGGGTGATATACTGTCCTTTGTCTGCTGCCCAAAGTTATATCAGTCCCATTACCTTATTTTACAGCACAACTTTTGCTGGTGAGCCAGACTAGTCTGAGTGTTGGATACCTGGGCTGAATCTGCACTTTGTTTACTCCAGTGTGGATCCTGCTGAATTCAGATTGATTTGAACTCGGGTCTTCCTCTATTCCCCCCTCCCCCCATTGAAACTGAGAGTGTTCTGCTTGTGATTAGGAAGTTTACTTCAGGTGTGTCAAAGTTGCCCTTTTCAGCCTACCTCCTCCGAAACGGTCCAAAGCCGACAGAGCTTGCTGAAAAAACGGGGCAAAAATGTATTGGCAAGTAACATCAATGGATCATCTTTTGAAAGCTGTAGCTTCTTGTTAGCCATCACAGGTGAAGCATCTCAGCTGGGAGAGGCCAGACTGACAGAGTGTTTTAATTTGCTTCTTACTAACAACTTGCAAAGACTATGCTGATGTCAGAAGACATCAGCATCAGTTTGGGGGGTGACTTTTTGAAGCTCCCCACCCCTGAAATAACAAATAACGAGTTGCTCTCTTTTGATAGCTCTTTTTATATAGATTTTTTTCCAGCAGATGGATCAAAAATCGTAATGAAGACGTTTGCACCCCGTGAAGGGCACGTGTGCCTTTGTGCCGCAGCTTCACGAGTATGCAAATGGGTTTCACACAGGAACATGAAAAGTAAATTTAGTGACATCTTAGGGTTCTTTGTTTTTTAATGACCAATAATGTGCTCTCTTAATGCTTCTGTTACCATCTTTGTATTCTGCGGTAGGTGGCACCGGAAGATAATCGGTGTTTTCTGAAGGCAATTAAAGAGTTTATATCCAACTTGTTCTGCCTATTAAAAAGGGTCTGTTCTGCAGGAGAAGCCATTAGCATTCAGACAATGTGGAGTGTATAGAAATAGGCAGTGCACGATGCCTGTATGTCTTTCCGAAAGTACATAGCAAAGTAGCGCCAGAAGATATATTCTTGGGCCATTGTTAGAGGGGAAATAAGTTATTCTGTCCTCAGAACTTTAAAAAACAGTGAAACGGCAGCTAAAAATATGTTAGATGGAATGCCTCAATTCTTAGGGAAAATAGGTGTCATTTGTAATGTAACCAAAGGGGATAAGGGTTTAGGCAAAGGTTTTATTGTCTGTCTGATACTGCATTAAAACAGATAATGGTTCTTTTTAATAGCAAGTTTCAACTAACCGCCTGATCCCCTGAACAGCTGAATCAGCGATTCGTGGTGGTTCCCCCCCTCCCCTTTTTCCTTTTGGTTCTTAAAAAGTTCTTAGGTGCAAGGCTACAAATAACAGTAACACATTGGTACAGAGGCCTGATCACAACTCTGGGGCTTTTTGTAGTATCAGGATCCTGGTATCTCCTGCAGATTGTAGGGAAGACACAATGGCAGTTGCACTAGGGCCATACTTGACTTAGGGCTGCCCCATTCAGGTTGTGTTTAGGGACAGAGAAGTGACAAGAACGTCAAGCCCAAACTGCCAAACCAGGACAAGAGTATTTGGAGGGGGGAGCACTAGCCAAGTGGGACAAACAACCCCAAAAGACTGAAGTTTGAGACCTCAGGGCAGAACTGCCACCAGTTCCCAGGTTTGATTCCCCGCTCCCACACATGCAGCCAGCTGGGTGACCTTGGGCTCGCCACAGAACTGATAAAGCTGTTCTAACAGAGCAGTAATATCAGGGCTCTCTCAGCCTCAAGTCCCTCACAATGGTGTCTGTTGTGGGGAGAGGAAAGGGAAGGTGAATGTAAGCCACTTTGAGAATCCTTCGAGCAGAGAAAAATGGCATATAAGAACCAATTCTTATACCATCCAGATGGTCAATGACTAAGGGACATTGTTTCAGGCCCTCCTAGAACTAAAATCAAGAAAGTCACTCTTGCAGGGTAGGACACCTCCATGGAGAGTTTCATAAACACTGACCCTGGCTGCTGTAACCAGTACTGGAGTCAGATGGAAGCTTCATGAATTTGAGAATTCCGTCAGAATGATTAAAGTGATTTACTGAAAACTGTGCAGAAACAATCAAAGCAGAGCAGTCAACAGTGAAGGTAAGGCAACAAAGCTAGAAGTCTGTCTAAGTACTTTAACACATAATGGCCCAAGATTTCTGCTATTGCCCAACTGCAGATTGACTGCTTGGAGAACTGGAAACCCAAGGCAAAGTTCCCAGTCAGTATAGGGCTGCCAACTTCCATGTGGTGACTGAAGGTCTCCTAGGATTACAACTGATCTCTAGGTGACAGAGATCAGTTCTCCTGGAGAAAATCACCACTTTGGAATGTGGACTCTTATGGATTTATACCCTACTGAAGTGCCTCCCCTCCCCAAGCTCTACCTTCTTCCGGTTCCACTCCCCAAATCTTCAGGTATTTCCCAACTCAAGCTGGCAGTCCTAGGTCAATAAGCTTCACCACACAAAACGGTATCCCGGCTAGCCAAGTACAGGGTCAATCACAGCAAACACCTGAGGCTGTGGTGTGACACAATGGCCAGCATAACAGCTTGTAGAGATGGATTTAGGACAACAAGCTAGAATGAAAATCTTTACTTTATGCCCCAGGCTCAGTGTGGGCCTGATTCTAATTAGCCAATCAGGTGTAGAGTTGGTTACAGAGTCAGTTATAGCTCCTTGGAGAGAACGTTCTAGCCAGTGTGGTTCAGTTCCACCCTCCTATCTGCCTGGGGAAAGAGCTTGGACTTGTCTCTTATATTTGACAGATTTTTCAAATTAAGAGTTGTGGTATTATTTTGTTGGTGTGTTGGGGCACTGTAAGCCAACCTGGGACTCCCCGGAGGAATACACATGAAAATGTAAAGGTAGACCGCAAACAGTGCTGCTCATGAGGTTCATGGATATGCCACCATGTTTTCTATGCTGTTGTTAAGAGCTTTACTTTGTAATGGACTACATTGACCAAAGTGCAATATTGAATGATTTTTTTGGCATAGATGGAAATATATTGTAATATGTCATTACTGTCATTACTCCCATTTTTTATGAAGCAAAATCCTATGGAAACTCATTGATGAACCTGTTAGACTTAATGGTGCAGCTATTGGATATATGTTGTGTAATTGTGCCTTTACACAAATCAACCTTTTGTGTAGGATTTCCTGGGGAAACTGTTGCAACCCTGAGAAGCTAAGTTGGTTGTGTTGCTACAGGTTGTTGAGAGTTGTGTTTCTGTTGTGGTGCTTCATCTATAGGACATCCTTTATCAGAAGGAAACTTGAAACAGATTTTTGGGTTATCTTCAGATGGTTTAAGACCGTCTTCTTTTTGAAACAATTTGGGTTGGTATGACATTATAAGAGCCTCTTGTGGCACAGAGTAGTAAGGCAGCCAACATGCTGTCTGAAGCTCTGCCTATGAGGCTGGGAGTTCAATCCCAGCAGCCGGCTCAAGGTTGACTCAGCCTTCCATCCTTCAGAGGTCGGTAAAATGAGTACCCAGCTTGCTGGGGGGGGGGGGGTAAACGGTAATGACTGGGGAAGGCACTGGCAAACCACCCCGTATTGAGTCTGCCATGAAAATGCTAGAGGGCGTCACCCCAAGGGTCAGACATGACCCAGTGATTGCACAGGGGATACCTTTACCTTTACCTTTATGATATTATAACAAATATATTATAAGGAGGCTTTGTTTTGTAAGATCTGTAATCTGCCTTGAATTTATGTATTAGAGGAAGTTGGATAAATATTTTTATTTATTTATTACACTTCATTTATAATTTGGCTTTCTGAGATTCAAGGCACAGTTAAGTACTGTAGGATACATACAGTCAGCAATAATAAAATGGAATTACCAAATGAGAGTAGTGTGGTGAATGTGTTATATACAACAAACAATGAAACAATGGGTTTAAAAAATCTAAAACATTTACAAAATTCTGTGTCACTTCATCACTACATTCAAAGCAGTTTGCAAACTAAAACCTAAAAACAATAAGATAAAATCAAACAATAAAGAGCCTGCGCTGAATTTTCAAAGGGCAATCCTCTAGGATGGGCTTCATTTAAGATAGCCTTTCTCAATCTTTTTACTGTTGAGAAACCCCTGAAATATTCTTCAGACTTTGAGAAATCCTGGCAGTGATGTCAGCAGACCACACTTTCCTGCCAGAGCCCCGGAAGTCACATGTCACAAGAAGTGACATTACCCAGACACTCCTACCGATGTGATATCATCAGGCCACTCCCACAACACATGCAGTGACAGCACAGAAATATTTTCAGATGATTTATGTACAGAACCATACCTGTACTCTGGGCTGGCTACCAGTTTGCTCTTCTTCACCAAAGGGAGCCTGCCATGGGAGCCTGCAGAAACAGGGCCAGGGCAGGCCTATGTCATGTTGTCACCTCCAAATACCCATGACAGAAGGCAGTGAATGTGAAAGAAGCTTGAGGAAGACGGAGCTGTGGGGAAACATAAACCTGGGACTTTAGGAGTGAAAGGGCTTAAGGAAGAAGGAATAAGTTGGAGGGGGGAGACATAGGGAAAGCAGTACTGGTGTATTTGTGATGAGAAATACTAAATACTAGAGAGGCTGAATTGGGATTAATAATAGACAGCCATGTGCATGGCTGAATATCTCTGGTTTCTACAGTTGCCAACCTCCAGGTGGGGCCTAGAGAACTTGCTTTTATAGCTGATTTCCAGATGATGAAGATCAGTTCCCCTGGAGAAAATGGCTGCTTTAGAGGGTGAACGCTATGGCCTTGTAGCATGCTGAAGTTCCTTCCTTCACCAAGCCCTGTCCTTCTCAGTCCCCACCAAAACCTCTAAGTATTTTTCAACCCAGATCTGACAACCTTTCTGGTTTCCTTGCAATATTAGGTCTATTATTTACTGTGGTTTTCAGTAGCTCAAACTTCTAGGAATGTTTTCTTCTGAGAAACAGCTGCATTCACAGGAAATTGTGTGGCATGGTTCAGGGCATGCCCTCCCACGGGCAGCCTCACTGTGATTTAATTGTTCACAGAGAACACAACCAGTTCCCCTACAGTCCTGCCTTACAAGAGAAGACTGGTAATGACTGAGCCAGTGGCCTATCAGAGAAGTTTGGCTGCTACGACTAATCTTCTTGGGTGACTTTTGATAACCTTCTGAGCAATGAAAGCTCCCCAGATTACCGTCTGAAAACCTCACTGCACATGAATAACTAAATGGTAAATGGGCAACGGGGGAGGAGAGGAGAAGAAGCCTTTCCTCCCAGTTCTCCTTCACCTTCTAAATTTTTGCTTTTTAAGCACAGTCTCTAGATGCAAAAAAGGACTGCCAAGTGCATGATTACTGTACTCTTCTGATTTTAATTACTCCAAGTCCCGTACGCTTGGGTGGGCACTGTCTAAAAAAAAGGGGGAATATTAACCAAACAGCAAAAGCTCCAAGTTTTGAGGTGCAGGCAAGAGACACTGATGGATGAGATTTTGAGGAAGATGAAGACGGTGGGGGGAGGGGAAATGAAGGCCTCCAGGACTGAACTCTTATTGGATTGTGGAGAGTCTTCTGAGGAGCCCCCCAATTCAGGTTTAATTCTGACCTGCATTAGGTAGATAAAGATGAATGTGAATTTTAAATTATATTTAATCTTCATTAAAGTAATTACCTTTCTTAATGAAGAATTTGCTGGGTGGTGGTTGTGCAATGGAGTATAAAATCCTAAGTGAATAAAATCAATTTAATTTTTCAGGCTGCCCCCCCACCTTCATTAATAAACAAGACAGAGTAAGTCTTTTGCTTGGAGGGTAAGGGGTGGGGGCATCACTGATCTCAGGCTAGCATTGCTTGGACAGGAAGACCTTTGTCTGCATCTCATGTGGTGTTTTGTCGCTATAAAGAGCTTACCTTGGTCTCCCCTCCCCATACCTTACATCCTTCTTTTGCTGCACTTATCCCCCCCCCCAGGTGTTCCAATCAAGGCACATTGCAGTGATATTTCACACCTAAATGAATGGACTAATGAAATGGCGTTTTATACGGTTGGACATATTTCATCCCAGTGCTCTGGATTATTAATCACAAGAATATGAATGAGATTCTGGCATGCTTATGTTTTGTAATATGTATGAAAATTGCTTATTTATTTCCGTGCTGTTGCAGTGAAAAGAAACAGACCGATTCTAAATGGCAATGTACTGTAGTGTGAAGCAATTAACTGAATTATGTGTGCCCTTCAGTTGGGATCATTTTTTATTAACTGTACAAACTCATAGAGACAGGACCAGGGCGGGGGGGGGGGAGAGAAAGAGGGTCCATGGCTGGAGAGCACCAAAGATCTCCTGGTGCTCAAAATGATCAAATTGAAATTATTTGGGGAATAACATCATAACAGAGGATTAAGGGTTGGGAGAGTTTAAATTGGCAAAGGGGCAAAGCAGCAAGATGCTTAAAGAATAAAATAGTTTCACAGGGAAGAGAAATAACTATCCAAAGAGAGTGGAGAGAGAGAGAGACCTGGCTGACTGTTGTGGAGGGCATGCAGAGAGGAAGTGTGCTCCAAGGAGCAGGAAGTCTCCGACTGAGCCCGTCAGGACATAGGGAGAGATTATTTGAAAATATCAGAGAGTTCCTAAACTAAATATGCTAACTACGTATCTCCCCTGATACCCCCCTGTCGGGTATTCTTCATTTGCTATTAAATCATGCACACTACAAATCTTGCATATTTCAGCCTTAAGTAGGAGTAAGGATTTGGATGCAGGTCAGCCTGAGTTTTTCTGGTCCCTGCTCTGTTTGAGGGCAGGCCTGCTCAACTGCAACCCACCAAGAGGGACACAGCCTTCCAGTCATGTATGGCAGCCCACCAGGAGATCAAGAACCTATTTTTTGCTGTCAGACTAGGTCCACAAAAACACCAAGCTTGCTACAATACATGACCAGTGGGTCAGTCACCACTGATGGCTGTGGGTTTGCTTTAATTACAGAGGAGCTGCTTAAACTGCTGTTTGAATGGTCTGTATCTCCATGATGACATTACATAGACAAGGAGCAGTGGGTTTTTGCCCAGGATGGTCTCGATCAAAGTAATTCACAAGTGAATGGATGATGAATTTAAGAAAACTATATTTGAAAGATGATTTTTAGTTTGTATAGGAATCCAACCAAGCTTTGGAGTATGAAATTGGGATCATAGGCTGCTTCCTAAGGCGTGCCCCTAGAATTCTGCTGCCTCATATATCTATTCTATACAAAATGGCTATTATGGAACCGATATAGGTGCCTCGGGATGCTGGGAAAAGTCATTGTGGTCTAGAGACCTCTCATGCAATTCTCAGTCTTTTCATCAGAATGCAGTTTTCAAGATTTTAAAACTAGTTTAGAGTGTGAATCGCCCTAGTTTTACAAGATTGTCCCGTCAACAGGTCTAACCTTGAATGCTGTACCAGTCTTTAATAGTGAAACAGAAGCAGAATGCTCACCAAAAAACATGGCCTCTATTCTATTATTCTGTTCCTTGCATGATGGAGTCTTCTCAACCTCACCTACCCCCACAGGGTGTCTGTTGTGGGGAGAAGAAAGGGAAGGTGACTAAGTCGCTCTGAGACTCCCTCGGGTAGAGAAGAGCGGCATATAAGAACCAACACTTCTTCTTCTCTTTGACCGTTTACGCATTGGAGGTTTCATGCCAGGCTACAGGCTGGAGTTTTAGTCATGGCAGGTTGCCCCATCTCTTCCTGCACCCACATGGGGGAGCATTTGGCCAAGTGCGCCTCATCTGCCAGTGCATAAACGGTCTTTGTGTTCTTTAGGACAGTTCCTATAAAAAGCAAAGGGTCTGAAATATCTCAAATGTATGTTGATTAGTTTTCTGTTCAGGGAAGGCAAGTCAACATTCATATACATTCCACATGATATCCGGCTTTCTCAGATTGCTCCGGGGTAAGCAAAGTAGAATATCCATTGCTTTCTCACATTGTCCCAGATTTTCAGCCTGGTACTTGATTGCACTTCAGAAAATTACCTCTATGTGGGTGGAAAGAGTAATAAGACAACCTCATGGAATGTCAGTGAGTGTGGGATTCGGCGTTCTTCATGCTGAGCAGTCTGCCAACATTTTTTTTCTGTCAGGTTTCATGTCAAGAGAACAAAATAAAGTGCACCGTTAATTATTTATTAATGGTATTGCTGCAGTGCCCTTTCAAAGACAAGGGTTCCAATATCCCCAGCTCTTCTGTCAAGAACATTGACATGAACAAAATAGATTCAAATGCTTTGTGGAGAGGAAAGTGCCATATGAGTGCTTCACCCTGAAGGGTGGGACTAAGGAACAAAGAAATGAGCCTGTATTTGGAGAGAGATCCTGACAGAGGGAACAGGCCTGCAGCTTTTCCTTGTGTGATAGTTGCCTTTCCCTAAAATTGGTCCCATGAAATAGCCTGGGCTTTGGATAATACTTTTGCAATGTGATCTTCATGCCACTACAATAATCCAGGAAGGGCACCGAGGATCCTTTGACTTTATTAATCAAAACAACTTCTTAGAATTCTAGAAAGCACTATTCAGAACACAGAGAAGAAATATGTGCCATATTTTTTAATGCTCTCCAATACAAAAAGCTTCCTGTTTATTGTAAACTGGCACCCAAGAAGCTGCTTTATACTGAGTCAGACCATTGGTTCATCAAAGTCAGATTGTCCGCTCAGACTGGCAGCAGTTCTCCAGGCTCTTAGGTGGAGGTCTTTCACATCACCTGCTATTTGGTCCTTTTAACTGGAGATATCAAGGACTGAACTTGGGCCAAACAGATACTCTACCACTGAGCCATGCCCCTCCAAATATGGGGATTAGTCCATTAGGTAATAATTAGGTAATAGTAATAATGCAGAGAGTTTTTTTTTAAATAAGGCATGAATTAATTAATTAAGATAGCTATAGCTTCCTTCTGTCCTCAGTCTTGACCTTACAACAAATTACTTTCAACATGATTATCAGATTCTATATTTTATCCTCACAATAACAACACTGATAGGTAGGTTAGGCTGAGAAATAGTGACTGGCCTATGGCTATGAGCCATGGTTCTGTCATGCGCTTCTTCAGTTGCATGTTGTTGCTCCCTGTTCTGATCACTAGTCTGGCTGACTTCCAGATGTGACTTGTGACTTGTTAGTTGCCTGTGGGGAATAGATGGAATCAGAGGTCATTTGGCAAGTCTGAGAATGGACCCATCTCCCAGGAGATGGGGATTGTCAACCCTTCAGTCTTGCTTAGCACTTTGTGTGAGATAAGGTGTGAAGAGATGGTTGTTTTGTGGGTGCTAGAGGAAGTTGCTGGTTATTTGGGTATTTTCCTTTGAAGTGCAGATTGGAATATGCACCTGTGAAAAGCAATCATGTATTTCCACTTCTGTGAGAAAGAGTGCTCCTGGGAGGGGGGAAGGGTGAGAGCCATCCCTCCAAGTAGTGATGGAGATGTGAAATGCTTTGATGTGGAGGGGTGGGGATGGTATATATTGGTTCTGTATTGCTTATTGATTTCAGATGCAACAATCCTGCTTTCTAGGTTTGGTTATGCTGCCTTTCAATAAATGTTTTCTGCTCAAGATGCAACGTGTTGTTATTGGAAATGCTCCCAGGATCATGACACCAGATCCCCCAGCAAACCATCCATTTCATAATGGGATTTCAAAACTGGGTCTCCCAGATCCTAATCTGGTACACTAACCATGGTGCCATGCATATCCATTGTATAACTATGGTCTCTGTGACTTTGATCAAAATAGCTCTATTTTATTCACTTCATTCCTTTGCCATTTGAACCCAGGTTTCTTTATTTCTGCACCATTTTCTACTCCATGTTATTTTTTCTGTAAAAGATTTTTCTACTATTTTTTAAATATCATTTATCCATGCATACAGGAATACAAATAACACATATTAAAACATAAATGGCATGCAAACTCCATATGAACTATACTTAATACTAATACATAAACAAAACCAACAGTGAAAAAGAGATAACCAGAGCTGTTGGCAAACCAACAAATATAGGACCAACACAGGGAGCATTCTGGGGTGTACTGCAGACAGCCATCCTCCTCATCTGCAAGCGGAAAGCCTGTGCTGTTGCACAGGAAATGATGACATAACACTGGTTACTTCTGGGCAATGCTTTAGTATTAGGACACTATGGTAAAAAGCTATTTTTAGTCGCTTGGCGTGATGGTTAAAGGTGGAGGTCTCAAATCTGGAGAATTAGGTTTCATTCCCTGCTCCTCCACATGCAGCCAGCTGGGTGACCTTGGGCCAGTCATGGTTCTCAGAGCTCTCTCAGCCTCATCTGCCTCACAGGGTAGGAGAGAAGAAGGGTAGGCAATTGTAAACTGCTCTGGGACTCCTTTGGTTAGTAAAAAATGGGGTACAACCCCTCCAGGTCTTCTTCCCTTTTCTACCACAGAGTTTTTGCCCAAAATGTCACACACTTCCTGTATGACATGGCCTCTGTCTCCCAATATGTCTTCCTCCATCCCATGTTGATTGCCGGGAAAGACCTGGCAATTCTAGTTCCACAGAGAAAGAAATATTTGCCAAGAGCTAAAGGGTGTGAGAACCTCTACACTCACATACAAGATTTCAGAGACTTTCCTTTCACTGAGATCATTTCCCCGATATGTTATCTGACTGCCTTTCCCCATTTGAAATTTAAATTCAGTACAACTTGCAACGAACTGTGCTCAGGAGCCAAATTTCCCTTGTTGTTCTAGAAAACTACTTCACCACCACTTTCAAACTTTGTGAAGCCACGCAACTTTCTTTTCTGATTTATCCTCATAGCCAAATCCATAAATCAATGGCAAATATGAAAAGAAAACAAGAGGAAAACCCATGGATCTAACCGCTTGCAAGAAGGCAGGCAATTAATGGGAGGCTTTATGCCTTGCAGGAGACACTTTCTGCAGTGAAATCTGTCTCAGGTTGTAGGATCCCAGGTGGCTGAAAGAGAGCAATTCATTTCTGCTGGTGCAAACTGAGGTCAAAAATCAGAGTGCAGAAATGTGCCTTGGATGGAGCAAACAACTTAATGGGTATGAAAGAGAGCAGAAGGGGATTCAAGGTAAAGTGTAGAGACAGACGCCGGCAAGTTATGTGTATATACACAAAGATTAAGCTGTAAAACTGCGATTGGATTTCCATTTGCTTCATATTTTTGCAGTGACTTGGATATTTGTGTGCTTGTGGAGAAACACATGTGCATATGGACACATACAGTCAATACAAATTTGGCTTTCCTCTCTGTGTATGTTCCAAGATAACTTTCTTTTGTTATTACTACATTCCCCTTGATGTTTCTAGTTCTAGTGTTCTTGAGAGCTTAGCTGCCCACCCAATTAAAAAAGCCAGGATAGGCACTAGAATTCAGATTGCAGGCTCCTGTCTAAAGAAAGGATGCTATCTTATTTGCAGTCCCTTAAAGCTACTAAGTTGCCATAAGGAATAGATATATGTCTCCATGGTCTTTACTAGAGGTGGGAAACCTGGAAAATGGAAGTTTGTTGGATTTGTGTGGAAGTTTGTTGGATTTCGTCATGATGAAATCTGGGGCATCACTGGCAGTTGGGTAACCAAGCAGAGGCAGGGATGCCTAACTCTAGGTGACGAAGCATGTCCAGGTATGTTTTTGGACTCTCCCTCCTGTGGAAGTGGGCAGCCATGGCTCAAAACACCACTCCACCACTTTCACCACCCCTCGATGCAGCATCTTCAGTAACAGAAGTCATAAACAGAAGTCATAAAATCACAAGATGTCATAGTCCCATTGTTTACGGCACTGGTCAGACCACACCTGGAGTACTGTGTGCAGTTCTGGAGGCCTCACTTCAAGAAGGACGTGGATAAAATTGAAAGGGTACAGAGGAGAGCGACGAAGATGATCTGGGGCCAAGGGACCAAGCCCTATGAAGATAGGTTGAGGGACTTGGGAACGTTCAGCCTGGAGAAAAGGAGGTTGAGAGGGGACATGATAGCCCTCTTTAAGTATTTGAAAGGTTGTCACTTGGAGGAGGGCAGGATGCTGTTTCCGTTGGCTGCAGAGGAGAGGACACACAGTAATGGGTTTAAACTACAAGTACAACGATATACGCTAGATATCAGGAAAAAATTTTTCTCAGTCAGAGTAGTTCAGCAGTGGAATAGGCTGCCTAAGGAGGTGGTGAGCTCCCCCTCACTGGAAGTCTTCAAGCAAAGGTTGGATACACACTTTTCTTGGATGCTTTAGGATGCTTTGGGCTGATCCTGCGTTGAGCAGGGGGTTGGACTAGATGGCCTGTATGGCCCCTTCCAACTCTATGATTCTATGATTCATGGATGTTTATGTCCAAACTTCCCACTGTGGCCTACAGCTCCATTCTCCCATCCCAACACTCCACATTGATTGTGACCACTGTAAACTTATTTTTCTATTGGAATTGCTGGATAGGAAATGATACTCTTCTCATCAAAAGTCTTCTGTGAGTCACCGTGGATTCCATGGGAGGAAGCACTGCCCCTTAACAGGGCTGATATTCTACTCCCCACTGTTAATCACATCTGGATTGTGTCCACCTGGTGTTAGCCTCCGTCTGGATCACCACAGCCACCTCCCAATGCTAACCGCACATATCCACCCAGATGGGTGGGTACCTACCAGAATATGTGGCACCTCTAGTGGTGTCTCCATCCATGGTGAGTCCCAGTTCTGATGGGTCAACAGGATTGTTTCTGTTCCATGTCTGCGAGCTGGTCTAAGAGGCTATGAATGAGACCTACTGCTAGTCCTTGAGGATGGGCCTAAGGGTGTGTTTGAGGCAGATGCAGGCATGGTAGCTTTCGAAGTGAAGGGGCTCCCCCTTTTAGTTTTGGGGAGGGAAGATGTGAGAATTGTGATTGTCCAGTGGAAGTCTTATCATTGGTGGAAACATTAGTTTGGAGCCAAGACTATATCTTCAAGTGTGCTTAAATGCACATTTGAATGATTTTACTGTTCGCAAATATTGCAAGCATTTTTTAAGTTCTACTCCAGTAATTAAAGGAATAATGCAGGCAGTGGCATAAGTGTAACCATTTATTATTGCCCATAAAACTTCTAGGATCAGAACTGTGTATACTAATTTATATTTCCATGTGAAATAAATTTAAAAAGTCCCTGTCCTCCATTTTTAAAAAGCTATCAATCACGATAATACAAAATTTTAAAAAGGAAAAGCAAGCCATGCACAATTCTGGTCTTTTGTAGGGAAACATAATCAAATGACAAAATGATTATTTTGTATGTGGGCTTTTATCGTAAGGACTTTGGTGACTTTTTAAAGAATGAATGGCTGCCATTATAGAGTGATGTATGTGAATTTAATTAGCTTCATAGAAGGCCAGTCAATGGGCTACTTTAAAATAAGTGTAAAGCTTCACACAGCTGAGTCTGACTGGATTATGAAGATGTTAGAGAAATTTCTGGAAGCAGCACTCTTGCTGAAAAATTGTATGTACATCATAACACTGATACGCATGTGAATATTAGAGTGAGATAGTGAGACAGACAATGCAGTCTTTGTGCAGAAGTCTTCCATGGCAAATTGGTTTGAGAGTAAAAATTCATCTTTACTGAAGAATGTATTTTTTTATCCTTTCAAATTAAGGTTAAAATATTATCTCTCTTTAGTCTGCTTTTAGCAATACATTTGAACAATGGGTAATGGGCCACTAAAAGAATAGGAAGTTTTGAAAAGGGGACAGACAAATATGTAGAAAGTTTGAAGCGATGCAGTGTTCCAGTCAGCATTGGAGGCTGATTCATATATCGTGTACTTGGCTGGATATCCCATCATTCGATGACTTATAACTGGGTGTAGCAATGTGAAGGTCATTATTTCTTGTGAAGGTCATTATTTGCAGGGATGTCGGGTGTTACCCATGTCCTGCAATTCAAACAAAGCGAGCTAGAGTGTTACACCATCTTGTAGCTGCCGAGGCCACTCCTTGTGAACTAAACAGTATTCAGACACCAAAATATGTATTGATGTGTGCTTTGAATCTTTGGATGAGAGAGTGCTGGAGGTTTATAGTCTTACGAATGGTTGCCTTATTTACAAATATATGAGGCAAAAGTATTCAGCTACAAGGCTACAAAGCACCTTCATTTGCATCAGATCTCTGATAGGAATCCTTGCATGCTACTGCCACATTTTTACATTGATCTTCTGAGGAGTTTAGGGAAGCATGCATAGTTCCTCCTGCATCCATTTTAATCTCCCAGCAGATTTGCATTTAGGCCCTAAGCCCTTAGGTAGAGAGTAACAGACCCAAGGTCATCTAAAGAGTTTCATGGTTGAATGGAAATTTGAACATGGGTCTCTCAAGTCTTATTATTTCGCTACATTATCCAAACCTGCATCCTTACAGGCACATTACCCTGGAGCATTATTACTGTAATGGATTAATGAGAAAGTTAGAACTGACCACAGCCCTTTTACTCCAGATCTGTGGGTTTTTCTTGAAAGGTCTATGTGATATTCCATGATATTCAATTGTGTAAGTAGTTCCCCATTCATCAATGAAAGCATGCAAAAACATTTCTTTTTTTTTCCTTCATAAAAGGCCTATAAATGCACCTCAGATTTCTTTTTTTTTAATTCAAATAACATGAATTTTTTTGCATTACTAAAGTATACAGGGATTAATGAGGAGCCATTAAAATGAAAGTTTAATTTGAGTGTAGCAAGGGTTTCCCTTCCCCTTAGAAACTGTATATAAACCCCATAGAATTTTCAATTAATATGGTGTTATTTATTGCCTCTGTGGCCTTCCGATTTAATAAGAATATTTTCTATTAAGCTAAACACTCTGCTATGTTCAACACCATTAATTCATGATCACACATAATTTTTCCTCCCATTTATGTTCAGAATTTGGCTTTGCTATCTGAATCTCTGGACATGTCAAAACATTGTTGTTGTTATGTGCGAAGTCGTGTCCGACCCATCGCGACCCCATGGACAATGATCCTCCAGGCCTTCCTGTCCTCTACCATTCCCCGGAGTCCATTTAAGCTTGCATGTCAAAACATAGAGGTGCATATTACAGAAGGGCAGATCTATGCAGATCTACTTCTGGACTGGATCCTGGCAAAGAAATTGCCAGGCATGCTGTTGCCATTGCTACATGCCAGTCATATGGCTACAGCAATACTATACATATAGGGATGCCAGTCCCTGGAATTATAAGTCATCTCCAGAATAAAGAGATCAGTTTTCCTGGAGAAAATGGCTGCTTTGCAGGTCAGACTCTATAGCATTATACAACACTGAGGTCTCTCCCCACTTCAAATTCTGCACACTCCTGGCTCTAGCCCCAAAGTCTCCAGTATTTCCCAACCAAGAGCTAGTAACCTTATACAAGGAACACTGTGAGATGGGTGGTGCTGCCTGTTTTGACCATAAATGATTACCAGTTTGAGAAGTGGTGTGAGCAGACTGTGGGTTGGGTCCTTTCAAGACTTCCATGCACACAAGCATGTTCCTTCTCCCATAACAACCCAGAATCCCCCCCCCCCCTAAAATGTTGCTTCTGGGGAACAGGGGAATTGGCAAAAAGTATCCCCTGTTGTGTGTATGGATCTATCCCAAAAGATCCAGCCCCTTTTGCCCCTCTAGAAGGTGATGGTTGTCATCCAAGTTGCTATGGATTGAGGCCTGGAGCAGAAATCTGAATGAACTGAGCATGTATGTGTAAGAGAGCCACATGTGCTTGAAGTATTCTCTGTATTTTCATTTGCAATATGTCAGTTGGGGGTTTCTGGAGCAAAACTAGAGAAGAAATTAACCATTGCATGTTTACTAATCTCATAATTAAGTCAGTCTTATTTTAAGGAAAAACACCATGATGTTTCATGTTTTAGAAGCTACAGGAAGGAATCTGGAGTTGCCCTCCTATTTTTGTTCGAAAATGGTTTAATGGAAAATGCCTATTATGTGGTTATCAATTAAACTGCAGCTAAAAGTCAATTAAGTAATAATTGGAGATTAAACTAATGGATTTATCTTTGGTAAGTTTGAAATCATATTTGAAAGTGTATACCTCATTACTGCAGCCTCCATGTATTAAAATTAATTTATCTGTATAATGGCATTCATGAAATGTAAAGTTTCAGTTGCTAGGATGAACGTCTCATATGAATGTTACAAGATACAGACGAGGAAACGTAACCTGCATTTTGAAGTGATGGCAAAATATATTTCCCATTGCTGCTGTTCGCATAACGTCAGATAAGTGAATTCATTCTTCATCATTTTTAACAATTGTATTAAGAGAACAAAATTAAATATTTTTACAGCAGCCACTTTAATTTCTGGCAGTATTATCCTTAGTGAAACTGACATACTTCTAAGCTCACCAAATCAGCTATGCCTAGAATGATGCTGTAAACCACTGATCAGTCCAGCCAAGGCTAGCAGAAAACCATGCTTGCTAGGATCAGAAAGACCTCCCTGAAAACTGACTCAGAATGGCTCTATATAATTTTGGGGTGTGCTTATAACAAGCCAATACGGCCAAGCACAAGTTGCATAGAAACATGAGACCTGTATTTGGAAAGAATAATTCCCCTGGGATATTTCAGTTTGTACAAATTGTTCCACAGTACAGTAAAAGCTTTCTTATTCGGTCATGCATTATCCAGAACACTCAGTTAACAGGAATCATTCAGAATGCAAGCTCCTCCCCTTAAGCTGCCATACCCCTGTATGGATGCTTACTCCTTCATGTCTCAGCCATTGCTTGGCTTCTGGCTGCTGGTACTGCTGGGTAATGTTCTCCTAGTGTGGTTTCTTCCCCTTCAGACTGCCTCAGGCTGTTGTGAGACAGCTTGGCCAGAGGAGGAGCCAGATAGCTTATCCACCGTTTGTCTTCTTGTTGCATAAGATGGTGTTTTCCAACATGTAGGTTTTGACTAAAAAGTAGGCCATGAAACCTGTGAATGTGGGCCCATGGCTTTTGTGAGGTTTTTAATTAGCCCAGGTAAGCTCAAGCCCATCAGATCTCAGATGCTATGCTAGTATTTGGATAGGAGACCTCTAAGGATCTGGGTGGTTGTTCCTCCCAGGACCACTAGGGGCCATGCCACAGAGACAAGCAATGGCAAGCCATCTCTGAATGCCCCTTGCCTGGCTGCCACACAACCCCTGGATATCCTGCTTACACTGCACATGCAATATGATAAATAAATAAATCCTCCTTTGTGCATATATATTTTTAAATGAGCCGCTATACCAAGTAAATTTTGATGTCACCATATCAAAAAGAATGGCTACTTCCCCCATAGAACAGCTCCCTCTCTTGGCAGCATGGCAGCTGTTGCCATGGCAATCCAGCTGGGGTGAGAGGGCAGGGCAAAGCAATGCATTTGAGCATCCACCACATTCAATTAATCAGCAGACCACTTTCCCCACAAAGCTAGAATATAACCCAGCATGTACAAATATGGTCATAATGTTGCTATTGGAGGACCGCATTCACATCACCTGTTTACCTGGAAGGAAGTCTAGATTTTGGCTGCATGTGCCATCAAAAAAATAGAGGTGGCTGTCTTACATTTTCATAGAAATTACTGTTTTCAAATAGCCCTTATGTGTAGATTCACTTTTTAATGGGAGTCATCTCATATTTCAAGTAAATACAGTAATTGTTTTTAACATTTTGATACATTCTCCATTATTCCTGGAGTTGGATAAAGGAGCAAAAGTGTCATAATAATATGCCAACTCTATGGATCTTAACTATCTCTGAAAATGGCTGGATAGTGTTCTGATACTTCCTAGATTTGCTAAATAAAATAAAGTTTTTCTGTGTGGGCATATGTGCTAACACATGAACACACTGGGTTTGAAGTGCCTGCCCTTAAAAGTCCTCTGAAATAAAACTGGGGACTGGTGGTGGTGCAAATACCTAAAGATTGACACAGTGCTCCCTGCAGGAGGAGTTCTATGAACTTTGTGCCTCTACTGAAAATACCATACTGCTTCCCTCCTACCGAGGGACAATGGAACAAGGCCAGTGTATGGCATGGGTTGTCCAAGCATACAGATAGCGTATATGGGAGAAGGAAGTTCTTTAAGCCAGTGGTCCCCAACCTTTTTATCAACGGGGACCACTCAACGCCAGGTACCACTCACCGGGGACCACTCAACGCCTTTTACTGAGGCCCGGTGGGGGGGTAGTTTACTCCTCTACTCTCAACCACTGCCCTAGTGCTCTCTGATCGCTATGGTAATGTTTAAACATCCCTTCAAAATAAGATACAGACACGCCACAACATTGAAGTGTGTTGTAAAGGGCTGGGGGGGATGAAGTAAAGGGCCGGGGGGGGGAGAAGGTGTCCTTCGGGGCCCACCTCCAATTAGTCGAAGGACCACATGTGGTCCGTGGCCCACAGGTTGGGGATCGCTACTTTAAGCATCCTTTATTCCTGGAATGAAATTGTACACTTGAAGGTAGTTTATGTTATTTAGGAGCAATGGTTCTATAAGCTACTTTCCCACATACAACAGTTGTGTAAGTTTGGTCAGTATTATTATTGTCTTTATAGTATGTGTGTGTGTGTGTGATGGGTGGGAGTATTCTATGAAGTGGCTTGCCTTTTTTTTTTTTTTTCAAGAAGAGGAGCAAGCTGGTGAGAGATGAACCTTGCCATCTCCTCACTTCATTGAGTTCCTTTCCTTTAAATGTCCTGGTGGCCCGTTCCATTTCAGCCCTGGTACTCCGGACTTGGAACTGGACTGGAAGAAAAATTCTTCAAAGAATGGAGACCAGCTAGTTAAGAAAGGGGAAACGAGGTTTGTTTATTTTTTAATTTAGTTATGTTCTGCTTTCCTCTCCATCAGGGACTGAAAGCAGCTTACAATGCCAATCTTCTTTCCTCCACTTTATCCTTACAAGCATCTTGTCAGATATCTTAGGATGAGAGTATGTGACTGATTTTCCTTGTCCGCTTATGTTCTTCCTGTTGCCATAACCATCTACAGATCCCCAACTGAACAACTGCGCCTTTGTACCTGTTTACTTTAGGTCTTTTGGATAAATAGTATAGTCACTAGCCCTTCCTGGGATGTCCTTCACAGGGCTGGCTTATCCGTGTAACACGTGTAGTATGTGCTACAGGCCCCATACTTCCAGGGGCTCCAGACAGTGCCTTCCCCCCATGAATCAGGGCCATAGCCTCTCTCCTATCACCTTTTACCTCTTTAAGGACACTTGGAATGATTCTCCTTTCTACTGCCAGGGTGCTATGGGCCCCACATATCTTTAAACCACTCCTGGTCCCCCACATTTCAACTAAGTGGTCTTGTGTCATATTCCTGTGCAGAGAAGGCAAATGTAAATCCATCAATGTTACAATTCGGTCTTCCAGCTCATCTCAGAACATAATATAATTCTATAGCACTAAAGGACACAAATGTCATCAGCAGTTGTTTCAGTTCATTCAGAACTAGGTAGTGTAAAGTCTTTATTTAGGTGATAGTGACCGTGCTTTTGTTGCCGTCCTAGTAACCAATTAACATGCATGCTTGTTCGGAAAACATTGGAATGACAATACAGGAATCCCGACTGAAATCAGTTATTTAAATTGGCCTTTTTTCCATTGTTATTTTTTTTTGTTATTTCAGCCAATGATTTGAATGGCCTTGATCAGTGCCTGCTGTTGTCACCAGGGATGAATTTGGCCAAGTGTTTGCCGTGATCCATCAGGTTAACCTTCTTGCCTTTCAAGAACCTTTCCTCAGCTATAACATTAGTAAGTGAGAATATTTAGAGCTGGTTCCTACAAATCATCCTGGCTGGTTACTTGGCTAAGTTGGGGGAAACGTGACAGCTCTGACAAAATACTTCTGTGAACAAAATTCATTGGGGAGGGAGTTGAAACCATCCGTCCAAATGTAATCAATGTCTGTCAAGGAGCACTCGTTTTTTTCCCCCCAGCAGTTGCCGTTCGGGTTTCTAGAGTGCAGTGGGGGGGGGGGGGGAATACCTACTTGCTGAGTGTCATATAAAACCCTCAGCAAAATATGTAATAAATAAATATCCATATGCAAAAAATACACATATCTGAGAAAGGAAAATTGAACTCATGACCTAACGTTGAACTTTGTACAGAAGTGTTGGAATCAAAATGGGCCATGCCGTCCTAGCAAAAATGTGAAAAGGAAAGCTACCCTACTACTCTCAGTGCCATCCACCCTCAGCTGCACTATAGCCCTGACTCAGTACCCGTTCCCCTAATGAACAGCAGCAGCCACCACTCCATGGCCATGCTGACCCTAGGTGGCAATACAGCAGAAGGCAAAACCAGTGCTATGGCATCCAGCCCTGTCTTGGTAGCCTTGGATTCCAGCTTGGAGCTCAACAGTCATTCCTCCACACTTTCCTCGGGCTCTGTATTCCTCTCTCCCGAGCTCTTCTCAGACAAGGAAGCTACCAGCAAGTTGCAAAACATCCAGCACTTGGACTGGAAACCAATAAGACAGAGCCAGGAGCAGCTTGTCCTAGAGATTCCCCCCCCCCAACCATAACCATCAACCCACCCCTTTTCAGAACTGGGTCCCTTTTCTTTTCCTCCTGACTCTCCTGAAGCTGGGGGGTGGGCACATGAAAGAAAGAAAAGGTGAGGGAGTCATGCTGAATAAGCTGCTATTCAGAACCAGACTGTGTCGTCCCTGAACTGGGGGGCGATGGGTAGGACAACGAGATAGGAAAGGCACTAAAGTATGAGTTTGGCTTTCATTTGTTCTTCCTTCCCTGAGTGTACTAGAAATGGAGAAAACCAAAGGAAAGGAGATCTGAAGAAGGGCTTATAGACATCGTTCTGGGATAAAAAGGAGACTTTGTATATCAGTTACCAAGCTCTCAGCCCCTAGCTGCGTACTTCTACCATCTAATCATCCCACAACAGCGTAGAGCATTCATGTTAGCTAGAACTAATGCTTCACCTTCTGCTGTTCTATATGGGAGATTTCAACAGATCCTGTATTCAGCTAGGTTGTGCCCATGTGGACAATGCTGTATAGAATCAATTACACACGTTTTCTTCCATTGTCCATTTTATTCTTTGATCCGAGCCAAATTTCTTAACTCACTGCTGTATAAAAGAGAACTGCATTCGGACGAACGAAAGACTCAGTTTCTTTTGACACCCTGGAACCCTGATATAATTGAACCAGTAGCAAAGTTTTTATATCTTGCCATGAGAAATCGTGAATGTATTATGTCTAAAGCATGATCTTTGCCTTTGTTCTCACTAGCAGTGGATCCTTTTGCACTTTCCCTTCTTATATTGTACTTTTATATGCTATTAAAGGCTTGTTGTTGTTGTTGTATATCAGTTTGTTAACAAAGAGCCCCCTACACAAAAGTTCCTGGTCTTGTCGCTGGTTGTTAGGGAAGGATGTTACCCTTTAATTGTGTGGTATCTGTAAGCCATGGAAGTGGGCTTTGCATGCTCCATTCTAATCTTTTTTTGGATTTCTTTAAATACTTGCTTAAAATCCTTGGGACTTTTCTTTCCTTCACATCCCTCTCCCCCCCCCCCCCGATTGACACGTGGCTAGGAATCTATCCTTTATATTGGCAGGACCACCATTTAAGCATTGGAATGTATTCCAGGGTTGATCATAAGAAAAGCATTTAATCTCATGGGGAGGTGGCTCCGAGATCCCTTTGTTGTGGTTGTCAAGAACAGAAAGAAAAGACAGTCATGAAAGCAGTTTTGACTTCTTTGTATGCAGTCTATTTCACCATTTAGAAAGCAAGCTGTGGTAGCAAAGCAGGAGGTGGCAGAGGACGTGAACATGGCATGCAGGGAATATATCACCATGTCCCCCAGTATTGCTTTTAATAGTCCTGCCTGGGAGTGAGGATTCTCTCGCGTACGCAAATGAAATTCCTACAGGCTCCAGTGCCTGAACAGAAGATTACGGTGATTTCACTTTGCAACAAAATGTCTGGCAGAAACACAGAGGGAACTTTCAGCCATGGTTAGGCACATGTCTATCAATGAGAAGGTAAAATGTTGGAGCAGTAAAAAACAGAGCATCCTCCCAGCATGTGATAGCAACAGTCAACTCCTGGATAAGTTCTCTTTGGCTGAGATGAAAGCTTTCCTTGGGGGACAACTAGCAATTCTAAATATTTCATGCTTCCTTTCTGACAAAACAGAGCAGTGAGGAATGCTGCTTCAGAGATGTGCCTGTATTCTTTGTTACAGCTATGTCTGATGGAGATATTGCTGATAAGAAGTAATTTGGGGGCTATCTGTAGCTGCTGTAATTAAAGGGCTCTCAAGACACTTGCATGCGACAGAGTAAAGATATTCTGGATCTGGTAGTTTGGTGAGGTCTGAGAATGGTTTTTGAATATATTTGATCTGTGGAACAGAAGGTGCTAGCATCACTTTTAGAAGAAGCAGATAAAATCCTGGGCATTAGTACTGTTCATATATGGAACAAGCCTGTCAGCAAGCATATCAACATGTGTTGTGAGATAATTGATAATGGGATTGCTTATCTTGTTTTCGTATATGAACTTATGCATGGGAAGACATCATCATATACTGTAGCACTTATAATAATTTTTGGTGGAGCTGGAACTGGGACAGAGCTCCTTGAGAGAAGGAACTAGGAAGTAGCTTATTCGACTGGATGACTTAATATTCAGCAGCAGGACTCCTGACAAGCTGGAACTGGAGGTAGCTGAAACAGGTAGTTTAGTAAATGCTAGTGTTCAGAAGCTGGTCCTTTTAAATCAACCTAGAGGCATAAATAGGTAGCTCTTGGGAAAGCAGGCCTAACCTTTCCATGTGACTTTCCATGTGACTTCTCTGGTGTGGACACGCAAGAGTTAATTTATTGTGGAGGCAGCAATATTTTTCAGTGGCATGAGCACAGGCTGCAAGCTGAGTGTTCCTCAAATGTAAGCCTCTCTTCTTGCAGGCATGTTGGCCTGATGGTATTGGAAGTCAGGAGACGAGCTACTGCGTTGTGTCTTGGCTTTGGATGGCCAATGACCTTCCATCTGGCATGGGAAGTCATCTGTATCTTCTGACAGGGTTGGTCTTAGAACAGAATCTTCTTGAAGGCCCCAAGAAAGTTACCCAAAATTTGCTGGACTCTTCAAAAGGAGAAATGATAGAAAACAGGTTAAATTTGAAGTTGTGAAAATGTGTTTTTAACTGGTCCGCGTTTAGGCATTTTGCATTATTATAGATTAAAGATGTTTCTTCCCTACAACTACCATGGAGCCCATCTGTCAGTTATCTCTGCTTGTCATAGCCACTGACAGGTTGCTTCCTTTGTTAGCACGTGGAGGCTGGCAACACTGATCCTTTCTAGGATTTTTGTAGCCTCCAATTCTGTTAGTTTTTTGCTACTAAAGATTAACATTGGCTACCCTTTTGGAATGTGTGACAGTAACGTTTTTTATTTGAAATGCGCAAGGTGATTTTATAAGCCCTTTTCTCCCCTTACACAAAGCTCCACAACGCTAGTTCTTTTTTTCTTTTCTTTTTTGCTGTTAATGCTTTATGACAATTAACTTTTTCTCTTAATCAATATCCCTGTTCTGTAATTAGAGGTATAATGTTTCTCGAAAGGGAACGACTCTTAATAGAAAGGTCAAGTGTTCGATTATAACAACCGGCAGCCAACTATCTGGTTTTCAAAAACCAGGTACTTAGCAGTCTGGCCGTACGTTTGTTTCATTGGACTGCATGTCTTCATGGCAAGAACAAAACTTGATCAATGTGCTCTCAAATAAGAGCCTGTCGAAAAACATCCAGCCAGCATTCTTGGCATCCCTTCCAAAATGTGAGCAGCCCAGGGCTTAATGGCCTGACTTCTGGACTGCAAATCGCATGGCAGAATGAGGGGAGGGGGAGGTTTGTTCTGGATCTTTCATTGCTTTCTGCTATATGAGTGTTGGCTGTTTTGCAGGGATGGCAATGATTATTCTGGCAGAAGCCTCCTTAGCAGCTTTTTCTATCACCACAAGGTAATATCCATCAGAACAACCGTTCTTTTTCGCACCCAGCTTATTTCTAATGAGTGTTTTAAGGTTCTGTTCTCCAGAACTATTTTTTGGTGGCTGGTGGTTCAGCACCTTTTTAAAGACTATTGGCTTGGTGTGTGGCTCAGCTGTTTTTGTCTTCAACAGGTCAGTATGGCTAGCTGTATTGTATCTTTCATACTATACATGGAGTTGGGCACACTTACACATTAATGTAGGTGACCATCCAGTGTGATATCAAATGGCCACCAAGCAGTGCCTATAAAATGAAACTCTTCCAGCAAACCTTTGGTTGAGGCCTTCCCAACAAAAAAAGACATCCCTCATTGAGATATCTACCCGTGGAAGACCAACTGGCAGTGACCAATTTTCTGGATTTAAAGAAAATTGATGTTGTTAATCAGTTGACTAGCAGATGGCGACTCTTCCAGTGATGACGCAACTCCAGTTTGGCAAATAAATTGGCTGCAGCTGTTTATTAACAGAAACCCCCAACGGAGGGTTGGCCCGATGCCAGTATGGGAGCCTGACCCTGCCAGCCATCCAGCTGCATAATATGAACCGTGGTGCTCCAGCTCCACGCCTCACTCCCAGCCAGGAGGATGGGACGCTTTTCGCCATGGAATCGTACTAGAAAGCAACTGAAAGGGACCCAACGGGCATCCACCTCCATTGGTATCCCCCAGCCACCTGGCCCTGGGCCCTTGACCTCCCAGCCAGATAGGCCGTGTCCGGTTACCGGCCGGTCCCCTCATTGAGACCCAGACAGGCCTCCCTGTCAACAGGCTCCCTACCGAGCAACCCCTTCGGCTGCGACAAAGAAAACTGCAAAACCATAAACAAGGGAATTGTGTGTGGGGGGGTAGCTGTCCCGATCAGCGACCATGCGGAGAAGGGTGGGCACGCATGCACACAGCCTATTTAAAGGCCGGGCACCCCACCCTTCCTCGCGAAATAAAGCTGTGGCCATATTTCAATCCAACACTTGAGTCATGCATCCTTCCAGCCACAAGGTGCCCATCTGCAAGTCAACCACCACCCACATTTCATTGTCACTTGCCTACTATCAAGCTACCTTCCTGAAGATTTGGGGGTGGAACCTGGAGAAGGCAGGGCATGGATAGGGGAGGACCTCAGCAGATATGATGCCATAGAGTTTACCCTCCAAAGTAGCCATTTTCTCCAGGGAGAATTGTTCTCTTTTGTCTAGCGATCAGTTATAGTTCTCTGCTCTGTACAAATGGAACTTCTTTTCTGAGAAACACAGTGGCCTATAATGCTCTACTCCACCCTTGCCAGCTCTTTGAGAATGTCTGAAGAAACTGTAATTCCTGGATGGGATAAAAGAGGCAGTGGCATGCCAATTGCTGTAAAAAAAGATATCTAGATCTGCGAGAGCCCAATAACTATCAGTCTCACATTTAGCATTTTTGGGAAAAATGATAGACAGGGATGTTGCAGATCAACTATCAGCTTTCCTGAAAGAAGTCTTAATCCTAAACCCATCTCAGTCAGGCTTCTGACCTGGCCACGGGGTAGAAACAGTGCTAGTTGTCCTGACGGATGACCTCCACCACTAATTGGACTGAGGCAGGTCAGCATTGCTTGTGCTATTAGACCTCTTAACAGCACTTGACACAGTCAATCCTGAGCTTCTAGCTCACACCTTGTTGATGCTGGGATATGGAGGAACAGCCCTCAAATGGCTGATCTCCTTCCTCCGGAGTCACAGATAGAGGGTAGTAATGGGAGAGAGGATATCTAGCTGCCACTTGCTCACATGCGGAGTCCCACAGGGGGCAGTCCTCTCTCCAATCCTATTTGTGTGCCCTCAGCTGGTACGGAGGTTTGGGCTAGGATGACATCAATATGCAGATGACACCCAGATGACTGCCCTGATTCTCACACCTTTGCCAGATATCTGTAAAAAGTGATGAGGTGGCTGAAGCAGAGTTGTCTGAAGTTCACCCCTTAAAAGATGGAGGTCCTGTGGCTGGGTAGGAAGTGTGTTTATCTATCCTGGACAGGTTGTGGCTATTGATAGCTCACTCTGCTAGAAACCTGGGTGTGATCCTCTATGTCTTTTTTTCTATGGAGCCACAGGTCACAAGAGTAGTGTGGTAGGCTTTCTACCATCTATGCCAAGCCAAGACACTAGCACCCTACTTGGCCCCGGAACACATAGCTACAGTGATCCATGTGATGGTCACCTCTAGCTAGACTTCTGCAGCTCGCTCTATGCAGGCTTACTCTTAACTTTGTTCTGGAAACTGGAACTGGTCCAGAATGCTGCAGCCAGGATCCTCACAAGTACTCTGTGGAGGTCCCACATCAGGTCTGTTCTCCAACAACTGCACTCACTCCCAGTTGAATTCCAGATCAAATTTAAGGTCTTTGAAATCACCTTCAAGGCCATATGCAGTCTGGGCCCAGTGTATCTGAGAGACCACCTCTCTGCCTGCACCCCCCAAATAGCCCTACACTCTGCCATGTCCAACGGGCCCGCAGCTCTTCCGGGAGCTCATTTCACCAGGTCAGGGCCAGGTCCGAAAAGGCCCTGGGCCTGGCGAACTTTCCTGGGGCCCGGGATAACCAAAAGTTTAGCACCCGTAGAGTGAAAAAAATGGTTCTTTTGGGGTTTAGGTATATTGGAAACCCCTCCCCCAGTGAGTATTTCTCAATAGTCCTGAATTCCAATACCAGCATGGTACTTGGATCCAGTTTTTTGGGGTAATGGCAATTGTTTTTTGGTTTCCTACCCTATAGAGACCATTATAACTAATAGAGAATTTATACTGGGGTGTCTTGGGAATCTGGATGGGCCATTTTTAAGATAAAGGCAGCATAGCTGATTGTTTTTAATTGAAGATGCTGGAGGTTAAACTTGGGACAACTTCATGCCAGGCAGGTTCTTTGAGCCACAGGATAAAACTGTATTTGATAAATGCAACACATGAATTTGCTGTGTTGTTGTGACTCCCAAATGCAACAGTGACGAGGGGCTCCCACTCCGCAGATAAGTTATTCTTCCTTTCATTTCCAAAATGGCACCTCTGTTGGTTTCATACATTTTCTTCAGCCAGTCTCACGTAGCTGGCAAGGGTGGGGTAGATTATGGTGGCCTGCTGTGTTGCTCAGAAAAGAAGTTACATTTGTACATGACAAATTCTATTGTGAGGACAGAAGGAAAAGGAGGGAGGCGTCTACAGGAGGGTAAGAAAATTAGGATGAAAACATCTTGAGACCATGCTGTGTGTTTACTGAGAAGAGGATAACTGAAGCAAAGCCTTGGCAAGCAAATTGGTCTCCTTTTAAAATGTTGTTGAATTTTACTTTTGTGAGTAAAACAACGGCACTTTAAATTTTCTGCCTCACTTCATTTTCATTTTCTAGTACTTTGTAACCAGTCCTCCTTCAGTTTTCCTCATTCCCCACTGTGTAGCAGAACTAATCAGTACTGAAGCAGACTTCACCAATTAATTGAAGGAAACACTTGTCTTCTTTTCTGACTGTGCACAAAACCCCAGGACCTATTTTATCAGTTTATACAGGTTTGTTGCCTGACTGCATCTTAAAAAAAATACAAACAAATAAATGTCTATAAAGTTTTATTCAGCTCTGGATGTAAAAAGGGGCTTTAGTGTACAATATTTATTCTAAAGCATATTTGTATTTCATGACTTTCTTCTCTTTTTGCCTTGTCTGTTTTTTCTCTCACATTTAGCTCTCTTTCTGCAGATCTCTCCCCCCTCACACACAAACATTTTATTGCTGTAATTATACCAAGGCTGAACAGTTTAACTTGGCAGAACTTCATCTCAAAAACTACAGAACTGGTTCTTTAGGGAGGAAGGCTTTTTCCCCCTCTTGGAATTTAATAACAACATAATTTAACTCTCTTTGAAGGCTTGGTGACAAATCCTTTTTAAATAATTTAAATTTTTATTTGGTCTCTGTTGTGGGTAATTCCATGAGAGAAGCTTGAAAGCAATAATTTTACCCTCACAATTTCAGTTTTGTTTTCTATTGGTAACCATCACATTTTCCCATTCTGTTTCCAGAGAAATCAGTAGATGTTTTTAACTGTTTTTGAAAATTGAATATAAAATCACCATTAAAATCATACTTGCATTCTTGCAGATTACAAGGGCAGGGATAGCATAACTTGTTGAACCTGCAAATGTTTAGAATTTTGAGAGAAGGTAGTAGGTGTCATAATAAAATGGCTGCCTGTGGGGGGGGGGGGGAGCCAGGGAGTCAATGACAAAATGTTGGGACATTCCACAAAATGTTCTAAGCTAAGCTTCTTGCTAAAATGAAGACAGTGCTCCCTGGAAACACAATGGTAGCATCTCCTCAGCTGTTTTGAAGCATTTCTACTCCAACGGAGGGAAGAAAAGCCAAAATTGACAAAACCCGCCCTTACCTGCTAGTGGAACACATTTATAGACAGGGAAGGGGAAGATTGGTTTTCCACCAGAGTCTTGATAGATCAGGACAGTTCCCAGAGGACATTGTTGGTTTACTGCATGATCTTATGGGCATGTCTCTCAAAGCCCTGCTTGATCTCTGGAATAAGGAGATGAGCTGCGTGCCCCATACAGTTGCTTCTTGATGCTCCTTTCTACCAAATCAAAAGCATGTACATCTCCAGCTTACTGGGGAGCTCAAGGCAATGAAGCAGCAGGGATCATTGCTAGACCAATGGAGGAAATCTCATGATGAACATAACCAAATGAAAGCTAGAACAATGGAATTGTGTTAGAGAGGAAGCATCTCAAGAGATTGGAACATATGTAATAGACAGTATCTTTAATAGTTGCATAAAAGAAGTAATTCTGGAATGTATAGGTTCATGCAAGGTTAAAAACATGCACCTACCCAAATTCCCTCCTGTAAATAAACTTTAAAGTGACAGAACCTTTCCTTGTTAGCATCTGATAGACCTCTAAAACAATGGGAGTTTTGAGTGTATGAACCACTCTGAAATGCATAAGAGGTGTACAGATACAAGTCTCTGTCAGTTCCTCTGTCTATGAAGAAAGAAAAAGTAGGCAGTGAAAGGAAAAGTGACCTCAATAGGTAGTTTCACACAGCTGGTGACCAAGTTTGAAGCAGAGGACTTAAACTTAAAGGCTAATTACCTTATCACACATGAAAAAGTTAACTTGAATTATTTGAAAATCAAGATCTAAGTATTAAGCAAATTTTGAGATGGAGAATTACCCCAAACATGTAATAAAGCTTTCTAACCTGAGAAGGTTACTATGACAACACAAGCTTAAAATCCCATTTCTTCTCATAAAATAGCCAATAAATCCACCTCCCCCCCAAACCAGTAGGAGAAGCAGCATGGAATCCCCAAAATAGTAAGTACTGTTGAGGGATACAAAATATTTGATCAAACATTTGGGTTGAATGGGTTTTATGTTATCTACCAGCAATCGGTGAGCAGAGAAGCCTTATTAGCTATGTATTTAATCCCTTTTCTACTTTGGAGGACTTGATGGATTTCCTGAAATAATTTCATAAGCAGCTTTGCCATGGGATAATAAGGAACTCTTTTAGCAGAACAGTGATACGAGAGATGCTGGAGAGATAGACAGAGTTTTTTGTTCCATCACTACAGGTGTCTTACTGCTCCCTTCCTTTGTGTCCCTTAGACCTATTTATTATATCAGAGAGGGGCTTAAAATATACATGCATGCTCCCATGCAGACATGCAAGCAAACAGAGCAGATGTAGGCATATTGCTCCAGCTGAATCCTTTTTTTATCCCCAGTGAGAGTTTGTTTGAGGAGAAAAATATTGATCCTTCACACCAGAGACAGAGTTTGGGAATATAACCATCTTATCCAGAAGCGAGAACATTTCAGTGCTTCTCTGGGGTTTCTACCTAACAGCATGTTCTGTAAAGGAAATTAGGGAAATGGATTTGCCAATAGCTGGTAATATTGAATTTCCACTGCCATTGCTATCTGCAGCAACAACAGTGAAAAAGAAAGGCACAGTTAAAGGGAAATCGCCAAGTACCTCTTTAATGTATCTTCTAGAGGTTAACAAAGGGAAGGAGCTCAATGCCCTTTTCTTCTTTCCTTCAGAATTTCTCCTTTCAGAAGAGCACTCATTAATTCTTCCTTTTTTCTTACAGGAAGTATAGTTGAGTCTAGGGATTCTCAAACTCTGGAACAGGACGGCGTGGATCACTTTTGGGATGGAATTATTTTTACTCAGGAGTTTGCTGTCTGGGTTTTGGCCCAATGAGACAGACTGGGGGAGCTTCTTGTTTCACATTGGGCAGCACCCAGTCATTCCCGTTAGGCTGAATTTCTGCCAGAGAAGCTTTAGAAATGCTTTCCTCAAAGGTGATTCCTAAAATAAGGCTCATAAAATATGTTCAGGGAAATATATGTAGAGGGAAAGGTGGCAATTAAAACTGAGTAACTGCAAATGCAGGACGTGATCATATATAGAGAGACATCCACATTTTTCTTTGACATTTTATCTTCTTTGTGCATACGATCTGTGCCCTTCAGATAGGATTGCGCAATGCTGATGGCAGATTTCCCTTTGATTTAGCAGATGAGAATTAGCTCTAGTTATTACTTAGCAGTAGTCCATTGTGCTTTCCTGTCATTGTGGACACCCAGTCTCATGTCTAGTTTCCCCTCATTCATCTATGACTTGTCCAAGAGTTAATTTTGGAGAGCATTCATTGCAGTCAACGGAGCATGTAAGCAACATAAACTTGTACAAGTAAGCATGTTATTTGCATAGGGGATCTAAAAGTTGAATCCAGACTAGGGTTGCCAGGCCCAGCAAGGCCCATGGTGGCAACCAGCAGGAGACCAGGTGGGGTAAGATCATGAGGCCATGACCAATGGTGTGATGTCACCTCTGAAGAAGGCAGAACTGATTTCATACCTCTTTATGCATTATTTCCTAGAAAGGATTGAAATAATGCTTTTTGCAGAATTTTGTGGGTTTCTCTTGAATTTATCCAAGATATAAGGTTAAACATCTTTCCAAACTTATTTGAATGCTCTTCCATATTGGGTTTCCTGCAAAAAAAATCCGTCCACAAGCTTTGTTCACTCTTAGGAAACCATCATCTATTGAGCACAACAGTTACACATTTCTTAATAATGTTAAGAAAATCCAGTTGCATCTTTTATACTTTTTAAAAAGTTTAGCTTTGTAGGTTTTTATCTATTTTCATCAGAAATGTTAACTGTAAGTTTGGCTGGAACATTTACGAGGGAATTCTTAAGGGGATATACAATGAGTTTATGGCTGTTTCCACATAGTGGTGGAAAAAGCCACACCGCTATAGAAGACTGGGTCAATCTATCCTGTCCCTATACAGCTTGCTGCTGACACTTCTCCTCACCCATCTCCTGTCTCCATGGCTGGCAGCTTCTGTTAGATATTATAACTCTGCATTCAGACATATCAGGGAGGGAAAGGATTAATAGAAATCAGTCACTCCCTCTAGTTAAGTTGGCCCTACCCTCTCATCAGTTATATGTTGAGCCTCTTTGGCCCTTGCTTGTCTTCTCTTTTTTTGGAACTCTAACAAGTTAACCTTTAGTTCATATGCATACGTTGTGTATGATGTGCTTCTATTTTTGTAAGTAAAATTTCTTTTGCTTGCTACCATTGGAGACAGATAATCTTTGTAATTTGTTTGAACAGCATTTCCCCCTTAACTGTGAAATGTGGAAGATCAGGGATACTGTGCAAAGCTTCTGTGCTTCCAAGGCAAACAATTTGTTTTTTTTTAAACATTTAACCCAGTAGCCTCCTTCTGCCTTCATAGCTTGAGCCATGGCTCACAACTGAACTGCAGCTCAGGAGTAAACCAAGGCAAACAAGCAGCCTGAAATGGGAGGCACAAAGTGAAGCTTAGCTCCACCCCCTCCTTGAATTGGCTGATGGCAGAGTTTTCAAATAGAGGCTTTCTTGCAGCTTCCCCAATGTTTCCCCTTTAAGTTGGAGCAAAGGAGTTTTTCCTTTGCTCTGACTTAAAAAGGAGAGCTCTAGGAACCTCCTGCCTAAGGCTCAGAGTGAGCACAATGACTTGTAGATGCTCCCCAAGAAAGTGTTGACATACTGTGAGATCCAGGTTGGCGGCTGCTAAGAATAGCAGCATCTGATATGGAGAACTGGGTTTAACTCTCCATTCCTCCACATGCACCCAGCTAGGTGATCTTGGACCAGTCACAGTTCTCTCAGAGCTCTCTCAGCCTCACCTACCTCACAGGGTGTTTGTTGTGGGGAAGATGAGGGGTAGGCAATTGTAAGCTGCTTTGAGACTCTTTCAGGTTGTAAAAAGTGCAGTACAGAAAGCAGCTCTTCTGCTGCTGCTGTGTTTCACCAGTGGAATCAGCTGTACAGATGAGGGCACAGAAAGACACAAGATCATGTTACTTGCAGAACTTTAGCATAAGAAGGAACTGTAATATCTGTTTAGTCTTTGCCTGACTCAGTCCAGTCTCTGAATAAACTCCTGTCCTGCCACCTTGTGTTCCACACGTCCACTTGAGTGGTGCTATCAGAAGATAGCCACGAGGTTTCTGATGAACAGGGAGGCTAAAATGGTTGCCCCCAGGCTGTTTGAATTTTCTGTTCTTTGTGTCAGATTTATGTCTATTTTAATCTTTCCTCTGTCAAACACAGCTGTATATGTCCAACATCAAGAGTTAGTTAAAAAGGAAAAAAAAAGAAAAAACGAACAGGAGCTAGGGAAATTCACCTTCTTAAAAACTGATATAATTATTAAAAAGACCTCTCAGTTCTCCTCATGGTTTGGTGATACTGAGCATGCTTCCATGCCTCTTGGAGACCCAGAAACTGGGTGCAGTTGAATATCAGGGGGCAGGAATCAGTGTGAAATCACTGTGATTTATTTCTCACTGTGATTTATGTGTGTGTGCGTGTGCAAGGACTGGGCTATTTGTTAATCATAATTGATAAGGCTGATTCTGCATTGAGCAGGGGGGTATGACTAGATGGCCTGAATGGCCCCTTCAAACTCTAGGATTCTATGATTCTGAGCATACACATGAGGAAACAGATTTATAGCTGCATTTGTTTAAAACCCATTCAGTACAGAATTTTCCAGTCACTTCCTTACAGGAAATGATGGGGTAAATTCCTTCTCCTTTAATGAAAAGGGCATAAGCCTTTACGTTTTTTTTGGGGGGGGGGGGGCTCTCATTTTTTTTTAAAAGGTTGGTTGGTTACTCCCCCCCATACAGACACACACCCACAAACAGAGTTTTCAACTAACTCTATTTATGGCTCAGCTTATCCTGTTGGCTTCTCAGATTCAGCAATGTTACTGCAGGGGAAAAGTTCTCATTTGACGTGGTTTTGCTCATGCAACTACCAAGCTGTCTGAATGCTGCATTGTGTTTGTGGATACAGAGTCCCTTGGGATGTAGAAGAACTTCTCAAGGGGAAAAAAAAAGCATGATTGGACTACAGCTTGTCATGGCTGTAGCCAGACCTGGTGCTGGTTTTGACTACAGAGGTCACAGAAGATGCTTCTGCAGGCCAGAATCAGAACTGATGTCTCCACTAAATATGCCAAGTATAGACTCTATAGTTCCAAAGAAGAACAGCCCTGGAGTGAACAAAGAACAAAAGAGTAACAGACTTATATGGTATTGGGTAGATTAAAAATAGTATAATTAACATAAGTAGATATCATGTATATCTGAAACCAGGTATGAGAAGCATCTGAGAATGTCTAATTAAAAATACAGAAGTGAAGGTACAGTTTAAAGATGGGGTGTATTGGGTTAGGGCCCAACAGATTATCATATGTATGAGAAACTTAGAACGACTATATCCTTAGCTCTGATAAGAAGTAACAAGACTGAGCTAACATGATTTTGATCTGTTTGAAGTAATCTAGACTAGATTACTTTGTATAAAGTTTGAAGTTATGAGATTATTTAGCTAGCCAACATGAGCCCCTATCAGAAAAAAAATCTGGCTGCAGATAGTGGAAAATTTTCAGCACCATCCAAAACAGTTATCCCCATCAATGGGCTAAGAAGGCTATAATTCTTTTGGGGATGGCAGTGTTTGAAAACAAAGAAATTTGGGAGTCTTAATTGTTCTGAAATGCCTGCACTGAAGATGCTTCTCGCTTTGTGATCCATTTAATGGGCTTGACACATTCCAGCTCTTTATCTGTGTAGAATCAGTGGTGCTCTATTGCTTAGGTGCCCTTGGGCCTGTTACACCCACTCTAATGTTCTTGCCTCTCAGGGTTGTTGTGAGAGTAAAATGGAGCAGAGAAGAACAATGTAAGCTGTGTTGGGTCCCCATTTGGGAGAAAAGTGAATAAATAAATATTCTTTTCAATTAGTCAGTACTGAAAAGATTTTTAAAAATGTATTAGCTACTGGGGAGACAATGTCCAGGATAATGGCTGCCATGCAGGCAGGGAAATAAGAATTAGAAATATTTGAAATAAATGGTACAGTGCCACAGTGTGGATGCCTGAGATTATGGGTGACAACCAAAAGAGAAACAAAAGGACCTTAATGTTTCTTCTTCCTTTTAAGCTGATTTCTATATAAGCATTTTCTCTAATAGGCATTATAGCAGTAATCCTTTAGGTTTCATACAACTGTTGTCACCCATCCTTTGGGCAGCATTGCTATTTGTATGGGTCACCTGATGCTGTAGAGCTACCCCCACCTGCATCAGTCTTCTCAACAAGGAAATCCTAGGGAGCACTGGGAGAGAGGGACGGATGCTGTAGAGCTACCCACACCTGCATCAGTCTTCTCAACAAGGAAATCCTAGGGAGCACTGGGAGAGAGGGACGGAGACGTCTAAGATGTCCCTTCTGGTTCTGGAACAGGAAGAAGAAAAAGGGTTGTTTTTATATCCCACTTTTCACTACCAGAAGGAGTCTCCAAGTGGCTTCCAACTGCCTTCCCTTCCTCTTCCCACAACAGACACCCGGTGAGGCAGGTGAGGCTGAGAGAGCTCTGAGGGAAACTGCTCTGTGCGAATAGCTCTAACAGGACTGTGACTAGCCCATGTTCACCTAGCTGGCTGCATGTGGAGGAGGAATGCTCTCCAGATAAGAAGCCACCACTCTTAACTACTACACCAAGGCTGCTCCTAAGTGATGAGGATGAGGAAGGATGCCATTTCCTGTGTTTTGGACTATGTCGTATTCCATCCTTATAGTCTAGTCTTTTGTTTCCTATAAATATTGTATTGAGACCTCTTCCTGCAGGTCTGCACTTATTTATTTAGGAAATTTGTATGCTGCCTCTCCCTTATCCTGTTCAAGATAGCATATAAAGCATCCATTTGCACCTGCTATTAATAGGGCTGCTTCACAGGTTACCCAGTAGAAGTTTGCTATTGAAGGATGACTCAATGAAGACTGGTGGACAATCCCAACCTTCTGAATATCCCTGTGTGTCTTTTGTAATTTTGCTGTGGCTCTTCGACAATTAAAGAATATGTAATAATTCAGTCACCTGCCTTGTAACCGATTAATCTTTTGAATATGAATCAGTGAGCAGCTATGTAATTCTCAAATACTCGTCTCTTTGAAACACCCGAAGTGTGACCCAGCTTAGTTTAAAAAGAAGCTACCACTGATTGTTGGGAAAGAAGGCCATCGGTAATATCTTCGGTCTCATATTTGAAAGATAGCACTCTAGAAAAAAATAGGATGTAAGAAATAAATGAAAGTGTGCCATTAAATCTTGACTCTGCTGCTGAAAATGTAATACACTGATCAGATCTTGCAGATGGTGTTCATGTGCTGCATTTTTGAAATGTATGAACATAAAACATTTTGCGGGTACATCTTTTTCTTAAAAAAAAAACATTGTAATGTGGAAAGTGGCCATAACACCCTTTCATGTTGGGGGGTCTGTAATTCAAAGGATTTCTGAAAGCACTCATAGTGGAAGCAGAAAGCTGGATAGAGGCGGATAGCATTTAGTAAGATGCCTCAGAAATGCCTCTGACTCCCTGTGCGGTCTTGCTTTTCAGAGGAGTCTTTAGATCAAAGTCTTCTTTGGCCCTTATAAATATTGCATATGGGGCATTGTATTATTTAGACAAGTTATATAAAACCGCATGCCTGTTATTAATCTATTTACATTCTCTCTCTGATAAGACACACAACTGAAACAGTGTAAGTAGATTACCTTGCCAATGTGACACTTAAAGCCAATTTAGTTCCTGTTACAAATGCACTTTGTTTAATATTTTAGTATTGTGCTCTTTTGGAGTAAAGTGTTGCTGAAGGCTGCCTTGGAGATGGGCCATTTGTCCAACAGAGGGCAGTGTTTATTTGCTAAATAGCTGGCGAGACCTGACATTTCTAGGATGCTTCCCTTTTTTTCTTTCCTGAGATGAAGAACAGGAAAGGACATTACAAAACAGTCCTCCCATCAATGATTTCTCTGTCATTGCTGTAGCGCTGAGCATAAATGCTTTTTTATGAGGATTTTCAAAGATGTGAATGCAAAGGGGACTGGCACATTAGGATGTAGACACAATGTACTGTCCTGAAATCCACAGACATTCAGTATTGGTATTCTCCTCAGCAGCTCCTTCCTATCCTCCTGAAGATGATAGGTTATGATTATTATCCATGAAAATATCATAGTGTCCTCTAGTCAGTGTACACAGTAAGCAGTTTTTACATTGCACCTGACTTCTGATTTTTTTCTCCCTCTCCATAATTGGGTTTAGATATACTGCTTCTGATTACATAATGTGTCTACGTTCTTCGGGACATACGGTCACAGTTAGATGCACTGTATGTCAAAGGTATGCATGTATGTGGCTCAGTATCAGATATATATACTACTCAGTGCTAGGGCATCTGCATTATACAAAGACTGTCCCAGGTTCAGCCCCTGGTGTCTCTGCTTAAGCAGAATCAGGTCATGGATGATGTGAATGACCTCTGTCCAAGACCCTGGTTAATGGCTTCTAGTCAGCTTGGTGTAGTGAATCTGGCATGCCGGGTTCGATTCTGCGCTCCCCCACATGCAACCAGCTGGGTGACCTTGGGCTCACCACAGCACTGATAAAGCTGTTCAAGCAGTAATAGGGCAGCCTCACCATTCCTGAATCACTTGTGTGGCTTTTTCTTCTAGTATTCACAAACGAGTCAGGACAGATCCAGACAATGCTGAAAAAGTCCTGAAATCAGTGGTATCTGCCTTATTTGTGTTTGGATTTGTTCATGAAGGAGTCAATAGCATATTACTGGAAAAAAACCTAACAGAATGTTCCCTTTCCTTCCATGAAGACCATGAATCATGACTAGGGATGGATATGAAATGGCCCAAGAACTAAAGTACATGTTGAATTTGGGCTGTTTCATGGTTCACAAAGCAATATTCATGAATGTTACTTTTTTCACACATTGCCACAAACTTTTAGTGAAGTTTGTGGGTGGCTAGTGGTGATTTATGAATGAATACATTTTGCAGAAAAACTGCCTCTGATCAATCAACTTGTTTTCCAAGCTTTCCAAGGGGTGAATTCCACCTTCAGTTTCTACTGTGAGATTTTCTGCAGGCACCTTTTGGGGTGTGTGTGTATAACTCTGATCCTGTAAATCCAATCCTTACCAAACTTGGAGAACAGGTAGAGGAGTGTCATTTGGTATCCCTAGCACTGGGTGAGAGTAGGGGGGGGGACTTCCACAACATTACAAATGGAAACAAGCTGACTTAACCTCAAAAAAGATTGTTACAGTTTATGGTTCATGAACTGGGCACACCATCAACCAAACAACCAAACTTCATTTTTCTGGTTTGTCCCTAGTCATGACCTCTACCTCTCTACCCAGCAAAGGGTGAAGTCTTCCTCTAGACTAAGGGCCCTTCCTTCAAATGAAGTGGCTCTTCTACCAGTTGGAAGGAAAGTTCTAAGTCTTGACACTGAGTGGAGTAGAAGGACACAGGTTACTGTCAATCCATATTTATGAACTTGGTCCCCATATCTTTTCTTGAAATGTGGGTTGAAGGTATATGCAGATTTGGTCATATATTCAAAAGAATTGTCTAGTAGTTGTGCCACAGACTACATTAGTGTTAAGTATGGCAGCACCACTGCCTCACATGCTGGCACACTGTATTCCATAACCAGTAGTATTCCACAGTCAAGGCTTGGGAGCAAGCCAGACACACCCTGTGTCTGGACCATTCAATTAAACTGTAGATCAGGGGTGGCCACACTGTGGCTCTCCAGATGTTCATTAACTACAATTATCATGAGCTTCTGCCAGTATGGCAAGTTAGTGGGGCCTCAAGGAACATGAACATTTGGAGAGCCACAAATTGTTCAACCCTGTTGTAGATGAAGGTTCACATTGATGAGATGCTCCTCTATGAAATACAAAGAAGGTTACTATGTCAGGGAGAGGCTAAGCTAGACCTTTTCTCCCATTCTGGTATTGAGTTTTCTATGCAGAAGAAATATTTTCAAGCAAGCCTCTACCTGTTCTTTGTAATAGTGCAGCCCAGATACAAGTCCACTGTCATGTCTGTAGTGGTTTGAAGATGACTGAAGAGACTGAAGGTCAAATTCACATTGCAAGTCCTTTGGTCAGGTCAGGTGAGCCTAACCAGCTCACAGGGTTGTTGTGAGAATACACTGGAGAGAAATGAACAATGAATGCCTCTATGAGCATTGTGGAGGAAGAGTGCAACAAAAATGTAGTAGCTATGCTTTTAGAATTAGATCTTTCTACTTATTTGGTTAAAGGATTGACATTAAAAAAAGGGATACCTAGTAAACAATTCCAATAGCGGTTACCATAAAACACCAAAAGATCAATGCTTCTGTAATTGTGGAGCTTTAGTTCTGGAGGATCTCCCACATTACATTCTCACTTGCCCATTGTATACAGATCCTAGGGCCAAATTTCTTGCTGGCCTACTAGATGGGCTAAATGATAAATCTGACCAGGAAAAACTTGTGTTTTTGTTAGCAGATACTAATTCATTTGTTTCTAACAAAATGTCATTATTTGCCCTTGCAGCAAAGAAAATAAGGGCCAGAGTGGTGTTGCAGAGAGCAAGTACCTAGAGGAGCTATAGGATAGGTGGACATATGTAGTCTGGAAATGTTTTTATGATGTTAAGTGATTGTTGTCTGAGATTGCACATTCTTTTTATTAATGATTTGAAATGTTTTAAATCCTTTTATATTTTCCTTTTGTATTGTAATGGCCTATGGATACATGCAATAAAATCTGACTTGACTTGACCACAATAGTGGTTCACATAGGGATGCTAAATAATTTTTGAAAACCACCAGGTTCTAGTAAGGCTTGTGTCACAAAAACAAACAAACAACCCCCCCCCCCAAAAAAAACACAAGAATCAAATTCAGAAACACTTCCCCCATAATGGGCACAGGGCTGGTGCTGCCCCATGACTGCCTGCTTCATCTCGGCATGAAGCTGGGAGAAGGAGACTGGAGACCTCAGTCTCAGGTACAAGAGGAATGGGCAAGGTGGTGATGGCTGACTAGGCTCAGCACTGAGCCTCACTCGCTCTGCCGCCGCCACCCATCTTTGGCACCCGGCCCTACCCCTGCCCTGCACCTGTAATCTCTCCAGGTGAGTCAGTGTTGTCTGTCATGGTGGGGGTGGGATGGATAAACACATCACATCTGTAGTCATTTCTGTTTTGCTCCCACCCCCAAATGCGACATAAGATGTCTTTCCACATCAAAAACATTCCACCCTCTCCCCTGGCTTCTGGGCATTCTAGCAGTGTCTGAAGTATTTATTTGTAGGTAATAATCATGAAAATTCAGTATTTGCATAAGACTACATTTTGTATTCTGAAAGAGTGAAAGCCCATACCACAGCCTGGAAATAATAATATTTGCAAAAAGAGTATGGATTGACACCGCCTACCACGCGTTGGCCATGAATGCGGAACATGCATGTTCAAAAAACAAACAGAAGAGTGTATGCCATAAATAACAATACTATAAGACTGGGCTCCATAGCAATAAACTAGGCTTTCAGCGACTGTCCAAAAGTATAGTCTATCAATTCCAAACACAAACTGCTTTGGAATCAAAGGAGTTTCTATCCCATTTCAGTATCTTGTGTACTCCAAGTCAAAGCAAGCCACATTCCCAAAGCCGCATTTCAGTACACTTTCTGAATGCCAGCTAGCAGACAATCAATGCAAAAAAATGAGACTCCCAGGATATGTTTCTTGTGGTTCACAGTTATTTCTTTTTTTAACAGCAGTCTAGTGCTTGTTGAAAGAGTACCTGAAAATCAATATATATCCAATATCAGCAACTCTAAAGATGGATCTGGATAATTCCCTGGGAGGGCTCTTTTTAAAAAGTTCAGTAGCTCTTGCTTCTGTGTTGACCTAGCAGTTTATTCTTGACAGTCATAGAGGATGTTTCCTATGGCCTTTTCTGAGTGCACACCTTACTTTTAGTTATCACTGAGTTCAAGTTGGTATGGCTTTACTTCAAATCCTGTGCCCGCACTCTGTGTAGTATTTTTCTCTCTCTTTGAGTATATGTTCTGCATGCCATTGAGAAAAACTGGATAATGTCACAGCAGGCACTGAAATTTCTTTGTATGTGTGTCATTGATCATTCATATGCAGGGAGTGGGGTGCTCCCAGTGCAACACATGCTGGGCTGCTGGCTTACAGCAGTGCAAGGGAACTGAAGCAAGTAGTAACAGAGGCATGGTCATGGTGGCTTTTCTTGGCTATCTTCCATGCCCCATTCCCTGGTTGCAGCCAGACAACATACCTTTGGGAGGCTCCACAACTGCAGAGAGAGGCTTCTGGACATGTCAAATACCCTGCTCCCACAGCAGGGAAGGGAGTAGCCCAAGTTCTAAAAGAGCTAAGAGTCTGAATTCAGGGAAGAGCAGGATAGCTCTGAGAGGAAGTGTAAATTTAGAACTGTGGAAACAGGCTTAATCGGAGAGATCGTGTCAAATGAAAACCTTTCTCTAGCCAGGAGGGAAAATTTGAATACCTGAGGAGGGAAATTGTTCCAGACCCAGTTCTTCCACAGGGGATTACTTCAAGGCTGTGAAGTTTCCCATAGTAAGAAAGTACTTCTATCTCTTAAAAATCTAATAGACAACTGGAGGGAATCATTTTGATGTGGTGTAAATAACAAAGTCTGCCTCACACTTGATTATTATCTTGAATCTTTATTTCATTTAAAAACATTAAGGAGTTTAATAAAGTTTTGTTTCTTATGGTTAAACTTTTAGGAGTCCAGTGATTAAATCTCTGAGGTAAAAATATATGAGAGGGAAGTAGTCATAGAGTTGTCCTGCCCAGTCAAACCTAGCCCAGCCCTGGTGATTAGTTGCTTGCTCTTTCCCAAGTGTTTCTAAATTCTAAGTCTCCCTGTGCAAAGCAAGATGCACTTCCCAGTTGAACATGGCATCTCATTGACCATTTATGCACTGGGATCTTCATTGCCTCAGCTCCCATGCAGGAGCACAAATTGGGGGTGGACGATGTGCACCGGGCCAAATGCTCCCCCATGTGGGTGCAGGAAGAAGTGGGACAACCTGCCATGACTGAAACTACAGCCTGCAGCCTGGCATGAAACCTCCAGTGCATAAACGGTCATCCTAAAGGCACACATCTTTAAAAATCTTTTAAAACTTTAAACATCACTCTCTCATACAAAACTTTTTAAAATTTCCTGTCACAATCCCCCCCCCAGTGATCTTTCAGTGAGAAAGAATAGTATCACTCGACTAACCCTGTTTATATAAACATCTAATGGATATGCAATCATGATTTATTACTGATGAAGAGAGAAGGAGTGGCAGAAGGTGTGGAGTGGGAGTAATTACCTCAATGTGGGCAGTGGAGGAATGGCCTCCAAGGGGCAGAAAAAGGGTGGTGGGAGGGAGAATTCTGTCCAATTCCTCATTATGCTTTTGAATTCACTTCAGCTTGAGAGCAAAGCAAGGGGGGAAATCACCACAAAAGCACTCTTAGAAAATCCATAGAAACAGCAACCAGAAAACAAATTGAGCATTGAAGGGAGGAAAATCAATGCAGAATGAAAAACAAAACTGGACAGAGGTATGTAGTGAAAGCAAGGGGAAATACAGGGGGAAAAAAACATAACAGACATGTACTGCAAAAGTGTGGAAAAACACCAGTGCATAAAAGCTCTGTAATTACATTTTAGGTCTTTCAAATCTGAGTGGTTAGAATGCATGTAAATTGTTGAAGTGCCACTGAACTGAATGTAATGCTGTTGATTTACTTCAATTAAGGATATGTGTCCTAAGATTTTCTCCATATATACTTTAAAATAGCTATATTTTAACTGTTTCGGATCAAAATGGCTACCCACCTGTATCTATTTTAAAAGAGAAGAGTAAGATCACTTAGAGAATATATTGTTCTAAAATGTCTCTGTCATTGTTATCAACCTGTCTTTTGCCCTCGGTTTTCCATCTCAATGAATCATTTTTATTTTAGATAGAAAAGGTATTTTTATATGTGTAGTATATAGGCATGCTTTTCAAAGATATGGAGATTATTATTGTTATTCCTATATATACTTTTATCTGGGCCAGTGTAAAGTTGCTATAAAATCCCACCTCGAGCACAATTTGAAAGGAATGGGGGGGGGGGGTTGTTTCTCAGGTGAGATGTTTGAGAAGCTTCAAAGGAAGCCAAAAAGAGTTTCAAACAGAACAGTCACATTCCTGAGAGGGGTTCCACAACTTGCTGGGTTGTCATCCACTTCTGCCTCAAGCAAAATTCAAAGCAAATTTGAAGGTAGCTCCTCAGGCAAAACGCTGGAGGAATTTACAAAGGAAGTAAAGAAAAAGTTTTAAGGAAAACTAGAGAAAGGGGGGGGGAGGGAGAGAGATAGGTACAATGTTTTGCACATCTCTGACCTGGTTAGGCCAGGCTAACCTGATTTTAGTCAGATCACAGAAGCTAAGCAGGGTTGCCCCTGTCAGTATTTGGATGAGAGACCATCAAGGAACAGCAGGATCTCTATGCAGATGAAGGGAATGGCTAACTTCCTTTGCTCATCTGTTGCCTTGAAAACCCTATGGGGAATCACTGTAAGCTAGCTGAGACTTGCAAAAGAAAACAAGAAAACAAGAAGCATTTGAATATCTGGAAAATACCATTAACCCCCAGTCCATATCTTCTAGGACTCCAGATGTTGGTTGGAGATCTCCTGCTATTGCAACTGATCTCCAGATGATAGAAATCAGTATACCTGGAAAAAATGACCACTTTGAAAGTAGACTGTATGGCATTATATCCCAAGAGATTCCCTCCCCAAACCATACCCTCTTCAGGCTCCACTTCCAAAATCTCCTGGTATTTTCAAACCCAGAGCTAGCAACCCTATCTTCTCAGTTGGAAGCCTTACACCATTTTTTTGTGTTAAATAATTTCCAATAGAACCCAGTTCCTGATAGGCCAGCAGTGTTCACCAAATGTCTGTCTCGTTATTTACTATGATATGATATTCCATGGATGGCTTTTTAAAAAGCTATGGGTTTTTTCCCCAGGATACATGGAGACTGTGCTTGCAGTGAGGGCACTGTTGCTTAACTGCCACATTGCATTGCATTGTATCACATCTTAAAGCAGTGCAGTGACTATAGTCTCAGAACAATGTAAATGCAACATGACACAGCTTGTGAACATATTTTAAATGTTTCATCAATACATATGCTTCCTAAAAAGGGAATTGTTGTAAAGTCAAGCTTGCGAATCATTACCTTTGGGTGGGACGTTCTGAATGAGCCATGATGGCTGCCAAAGCAAAGTACTTTTAGCCATCACTTATTTAAATAGCAGGGAGTCAAGTAGGTCTGCTATTGAAATCAGCAGGGATTGTAAAAGTGTTTAACATTGGCCATATTTTGATTAAGGTTCTTTGTTTTCTCAGTTCATAATTCTGTAGTGGGACCAAAAATGGGTGCTGTAAACATTTTGTTATCTGACATTTGAATATCTGGAAAATACCATTATTTTGCTAGCATTACCTTGAGGGCAAGACCCAACCCCTAGAAACCATGTACCTGCATCTACTTTCTGAGATTTGGCAGGTGGCAACCAAGGAGAAGGATTTCTTGGTCATAATACAAAATAATATCATAGTATCAAAACTTGGAAATTCTCTTCTCAGGGAGGTTCTTAGGTCCCCTTCTGGAGACATCTTCCGGCAGTTGGTGAAGCCTTTTTATTTGTTTTGTTCAGTGTTCCTTCAGTGATCTCTGCTCACTACCCTATTTTCAGCGCTTTTGTATATGTGCTCTAACTACTTTAATAATATCTCTGTGTTTTTCTTGATTTGCTTTAAAAATGTGATTTATTATGTATATATATGTTTAGCCACTATGGTGTCCCTGATGAGGACAAAAAGGCGGGGTGTAGCACTTGCAAACAATGGGGGCACATACAACCCACTCCTGCCTCCCTAGCCAGCCAGCCAGCCAGCTAGCTTGGTGCTTCTAGAATCATAGAATCAGAGTTGGAATGGCCCATACAGGCCATCTAGCCCAACCCCCTGCTCAACGCAGGATTAGCCCTAAGCATCCTAAAGCATCCAAGAAAAGTGTGTATCCAACCTTTGCTTGAAGACTGCCAGTGAGGGGGAGCTCACCACCTTCTTAGGCAGCCTATTCCACTGCTGAACTACTCTGACTGTGAAATTTTTTTCCTGATATCTAGCCTATATCATACTTGTAGTTTAAACCCATTACTGCGTGTCCTTTCCTCTGCAGCCTTTCCTTCTATGTGTTGCATGCTTTTTGACAGCTGGGGGGGGGGCAGTTGGCACCATCAGCTCTTAGGCAGTTGCTCTACTAGCCTCCCATGTTAGCTGAGTTTGTGGTTTGGCAGGAAGTATAAGGATCCTGACAGCCTTGGGGGGCTTTCACCACAGTGTTCCCAAGGGTTTGATCACCATCATTCTCCATTACATTTGATTAACCAGGAGCATCCATTTCCTGTGAATGCAGAATAACAAAAGCTTTTACTGTATGTGATAAAGAGCCACATTTGCTTCAAAATTGCATAATTCCCTGACTGTGCCTTACATTGAAACTCTTTACTTCCTGGCATCCATCTGGCTCCTTCTATTAGTATATTTAAATGCTTGATAAAAATGTTCTTCTGCACACTGGCATTTAAATGATCTCCTACATCTGCCTTTCCCTTTCCCTTCTCTTCCCTTGTGTTTCTGGTATCTTATTTAAATTGTAAGCCAAAGATCAGAGTCTGTGCCTTATGTTGTTTGATGCACAATATCTAGTTCTTCAAAAAGCTTTAGAAATAAACAAATATCTTGAAAAGGCAGGCAAACCGGAGGGTATTTATTGCAGGGATGATTCTGTATGAAGCTTCTCTTTCTGCTCAAGTGTAAAAATAATTCAAATGATTATTCTTCTTAAATTCAAACATATAATCCAAGTTTTTGGAATCTGAATTGAGCATCTGTGTGTGTAACTCTGCACAACTTCAGTGATCTGCAGAGATCTAGGGAACAACCAACTCATGCTGAAAGGCATACTTGGCTTCTGTCCTAAACTTATGGGGTGGATATCATTTTGACAACGGACAACGGACCTCATGAGTGGCATAGGGATGCCAGCTTCCCTTTGTCCAGGATGGAACCTGAATAGCCAGCTTGGTGTGGTGGTTAAGAGTGGTGGCCTCTAATCTGGAGAACCAGTTTTGATTCTCCAGCCCTCCGCATGCAGCTAACCGGATGACCTTAGGCCAGTCACAATTCTCTCAGAGATCTCTCAGCCTCACCTCCCTCACATTGTATCTGTTGTGGGGAGAGGAAGGGTAGGCGATTGTAAGCTGCTTTGAGACTCCTTCAGGTAGTAAAAAGCAGGTAGTACAAAAAACATTTCTTCTTCTGAATAGCAGGTCAAGCTGATGGTTGCCACTTGACTTGGGTCAAGGAAGCATTTGAAACCTGTTTTCCTGACCAGCTACATAGAATAGGTTGTGTTCTTGGGAAACACAAAACTAATAGGTATGTAGAATGCTAGCATTGAATAGATGTCAATAAATAACAATCAATGAAGAAAGAGAGTACATTGGAATTACACAGAATATATTTGAATAAATCTATTGATTTATAAATGTTGATTTTTCTTGATTTGCTTTAAAAATGTGATTTATTATGTATATATATGTTTAGCCATTTATTATGTATATATATATATGTTTAGCCAGAGCCTCTTGTGGCGCAGAGTGGTAAGGCAGCCGTCTGAAAGCTTTGCCCATAAGGCTGGGAGTTCAATCCCAGCAGCCGGCTCAAGGTTGACTCAGCCTTCCATCCTTCCGAGGTCGGTAAAATGAGTACCCAGCTTGCTGGGGGGTAAACGGTCATGACTGGGGAAGGCACTGGCAAACCACCCCGTATTGAGTCTGCCATGAAAACGCTAGAGGGCGTCACCCCAAGGGTCAGACATGACTCGGTGCTTGCACAGGGGATACCTTTACCTTTTTATATGTTTAGCCACTATGGTGTCTCTGATGAGGACAAAAAGGCGGGCTGTAGCACTTGCAAACAGTGAATAAAAATAAACCTTTGGAGGCACATACAACCCACTCCTGCCTCCCCAGCTAGCCAGCCAGCCAGCTTGGTGCTTCTATGTGTTGCATGCTTTTTGACAGCTTGGGGGGGGGGCAGTTGGCACCATCAGCTCTTAGGCAGTTGCTTCCAAGCAACAGTGGGGAGGAAGGAAAGAGCCAACAGGAATATTGGAATTGTCTTCCTTCATGAGCCCTCACAGGCCTCATCATGTAACAGATATAAAAACCAAGTAAGACCCTGTCATGTAAGACTTCATGTTGCTTCAAATGTAATGTAGCAAAGGTGCTGAAGTAAAAAAGTAAAACAAAGTATTTGAAGCCTCAGAATAGGCTGATTATTTCATATTGATATGGGGGTTTAGATCTTTGTGTGGTGGTTCTCTCCTGTAGGTTTATATTCCTCTCAGATTCCTACCACTGACTTTCCTTTCACAATTCCTATGGATCATTTCTACTTCAAGCATCTTAGTAGGTGCCATTTTTTATGACCCACTGCCTTCTGAGCCCCTTGCTTCCTCAAACCTTAAGCGCCACCTTTGTTGTCTAGGCAGGGCTTCCTGTCTGGCTCCTTCCTAGAATTGGGCCAATGGAATTAATAGCTGCCAGTGACTATACTTCCCATCCTGCTACTTAGTAGAATTATGTAGGAAGGTCTAATCACTACCCCAGATTACATTTCCAAAGCAGCATTCTTAATGTATTGTGATCTGGATGATCCACAACACCACATTTTGTAAACTCAAGAAGGTAGTATTTTGAGTTACATCTGTAGAGTTTGGCTTCTTCTGTATTTGCCACTGTTACTGAAGAAACCTATCTTATTACCTTAAATATTGTGGATTGCCATCATGATCCCCAATGTATAAATCCAGGCAGTAGCCTAGGGCACTGTAAGACTCAATTCACGAACAGAGACTCAAGGCTTTGATGCCACAGGCACAAAAGAGATGATTCCCCAGAGTCTTAGCTTGCCTCATACAGTAAGTGATACAGGAATAATGTGAGGTTACTAATGTGAGCATTCTTTAATATAGAAAATTCAAACCACATCATTGCTAATTATTGAAGTTTTGTATCTAGGGTCTATCAGTTCAAAGAATGGGAAAGTTTCTTCAATCAGGATGATGAATCAAAATTACTTCAAAGCAAAATGAAAGAGGCTTGGTCAGAGTTGGAATCATAGTCATACTCTTTCACCAGCCTTGTGAGTAGAGGGTGATGGGACAGGCTCTCAAATCCATGATCATGACAATGAAAAAGGTAAGAATCTTCATTACAAAAAAACACCAGTCACTGATTTTGGGTTCTGAGTAAATCTGTGAGCTCCCTTTTACATTTGTCAGGACCTATTCAGTGAATGCCCTTACCTTGAATGCCCAGAATAGACTAATCTCATCAGATCTCAGAAGCTTAGTAGGGTTGGCCCTGGACAGTGTTTAGAAGGGCAATTTCTAAGAAATACCAGGATTGTGTTGTGAATACAGGCAATGGCAAACCACCCCAAATGCCTTTTGCTTGTTAAAAAAAAAACCATGGGGTCAGCATAAGTCAACTATGACTTGATTGCAAATGTTGTTTTGCAAGAATTGGATTGTCGCTTAAGATGTATGTGAGAACTTTTAAAATGGTAGCCACAGGGAAACCGTGAGGAGGAAGGGTCAGGAGCATCACATCATTGGCTGGTACAGTGGTTTTGTGCTCAGCTAGATGGTAGCATTAACCAAGCAAGAAAAAGAAGCAGGAGTCACACCACATTATAAAGGAGTTCTGGTGTTGCTACTCATCTACCACTATTTTTTGCAAGGACAGGAATCAGAAATCCCATTGCCCATGTTGGAAAGCAATCATTGAAGGCTTACATAACTAGGCAGAAGACTACTCAACTTCTCAGTGGAAGGTTGGCACCTAGAGGGCCATCCAAAGGACTGTCCAGAAAGCGTGGTGGCAGTGGTGGCGGCAAGTGCCATCAAGTCTCAGCTGACTCATGGTAACCCCTGGTGGGGTTTTCAAGACAAATAAAGGGATGCATGTAGGATCAGGGCAGAGACTGGGAAGCCCAATGGTCAAATTAAAACCACCTCAACCAGTAATGAAAGAAACCTTTTGACATCCTTCTGGCTTGAGATAACAGGCACTGCTCATAGTTGACAAGTCTCAGTTATGTTCTGGTTTACAGGGATCAGTTTCCCTGGATAAAATGAGTTCCTGGAGGAGACATGGACCCTATTGGAGTTTAATCAGTTCCATAGGGCCTGTAAATCCACCAGGCATTTTATTGAGGCTGGGCTACCAGAAACATCAAAGAACCCCTCTCCCCACCTCAAAACACTCTTTCCTGTACCATCTTGTTCTGGCAACTAATGAGGGAAGCAATGTGGGTGAGATAGGAAGTATGGCACACTGGTTTTTAGAGAATTTATAGATCTGTTTTTAACTATGTTAATTTTATTTGATGTATGCTGCCCTGAGATAGCTGGGCCAAGAAGAGTGATCCTATTAATCCAATTATAAAAATAAAAAAATAAAATGTTTCAGAGCATGAACTGTTTGGTATTGTTCCCCATCAAGGTCCCTGTCCTCCCCAGGCTCCATCCTGAAATCTCCAGGAGTTTCTGAACATAGAACATGTCTAGCTTCTAAAGCTCCCCCCAAATATTACCTCAAAAGCTCTGAGTACTAGAAAGTGTGCTGGAGAGGGCCAAAATGCACCAGAGTTAAATGTGATGCAGTGATTTGAACTAATTGGCAAATAAAACATAAAATAAATAAAACAGCTATCAGAATTCAGAGGTAGCTGAAGGACAGTCATCATCGGTGTGGCAGAGCACTCCATGGCCATAACAGCCAGAGGCCTGTGACAGAGCCCAGCTGCTTCCCCGTCCACCAGCTGCACTCCCTCATACCACAGGAAGATGGCAGGGAGGCCTTGGGTCAATGAGAGAAAGCTTCCAAAAAGATTATGGAATGTGGGCAACCGGTGTCCCATGGTCATCCCACCTAATTTGAAATGGCTGGCTTTCCTCCTTGAGGAAATGCCCAAGAATTAGGCACTGAAGTTGGCAGACATCTCCTGTTCTCAGAGGCTTCATGTCCTCTCTCCCCTCTGTTGAGGGCACAAAGATGGAAGCCATCTCCTGGACCTGCGGTGATTCTGGCATGCTTTCACCCCCCACTTCTATAGTGACTTCCATTGCCCAGCCTAGCTGTGTGTGCATCATAAGATGTTTTCACATCCAAAATGAATCAGTAAGTGAATATTTTGTCAAATGAAAATGGGACTGAAATTTTGGAGAGTATCCTCTGTCATCTGCAGTCTGAGGCACTGCAATCACCTCAGCATTCTGTTCTCTTATTCCCTCTCCCTTTCACTGCATGTATAGACCAGGCCTGAGATGATGATGCATGTGAAATTCTGCAGCACATGGCTCGCTACATTACTTTTGTTTATTAACCTGTTATGGCTTCACCAACAGGCAGGTTCCAAAGCTCAGTCCTCACTCAAATTCTAACCTATCTCTTGGCACAGATGCATTGATTCTACTACTAGCAATACATTCTTTTCTGAATCATCTCCTATAGGTCCTTATTGAATATGACCAGTGACAAAAACTAACAAAAACAAAAACAAAACCAAGCATCCACGCTCAATTAGGAGTTTCGTGGATAGGTTAGAAGATTTTACATAATGCCTTGAAATTTTGAATCTGGAAGTTAGTGAAGACTCCTTGGCCGCACCATCTGTCAAAGTCACACTGGAGTAATGCAGGTTCTAATTTAGTTGAGGATTGCTACTCGGCTGTGGGGCTTCTTTTCCATTCTTCCTCAGCAGGCTCTCTTAACTGAGTCGATCAAAACAAGCTAAATGGGATAGAAGATAATATATTAGAAGAATGAAGATTTTAATCTCCTCCCAGCAATGGTAAAATATTAGGACTGTGAGCCTTAATCAGTTTCATCATTAGTTTAATCAAAAACTTTAGCTGGTTAATAAGTGGGGCCAATTTTTAGTTAGCAGTGATGGAGAGCACACTTGTTTATCCATTGATGTTACGAATATGCCATTTTGCCGCTGAAATTTAGGATGAAAGGGGAAGCAAATATTTCCCTTTTAGCTGTGAATGGTACATTTTGTTTGTAATTTTCTTATACTTCCTTTAAGAGTTCAAATACACCTGTATAGATATTTGGTATTATCCACATTTGCAATGCAATTCTAGTTATAACTATCTATTGAAGCCAGTGGGATTTAGAAGACTGTATCTCTACTTAGGACTAGTGATTGACTACTGGGTTAGATTATTGTACCAGTTGACTGATTGTAATTTGCTTTAGCAAAATCATGAGGATAATGGCAGGGCTTGTCTTCACTTTCTGGTCATTGGAGGTGCAATGTAGAAGTTTTCAAAAATAAATGATAATTTATAATATATTTTTATTTCATATATTTGTGAATTTCCCCATCTGTGCAGATTTTTAATTAAATAAGGTTAGGGTTAGACTCAATATATATAAATATGCTTCCAAACACTGTCAACTATAATGCTTAACAATAACAAGAAAAAAACTGCAACCATCATCAATTTATTTACAGTCCATTGACTGTAACCCATCATCTTGATCATCTACAAAACAAAAAAGTTGTCTGAAGCAAAAAAGCTGTTTTATATTGAAGACATGAAACTGCCTTATTCTTAGTCAGACCATTAGGCCATCAAAGAGCCTCTGTTCTGACTGGCAGCAGCTCTTCATAGTCATAGACAAAAGCTCTTTCGTATTATCTACTACTTGATATTTCTAATTGGAGGTTCTAGGGAAAAATTCGGGATCTTCTGTATGGAAAACAAGTTCTTTGACTCCGAGTCATGGTCCCACCCCATTCCTTCCTAAATGCATAAGGAAAGCACAGTATTCCAGGGATTTAGGGAAACCAAAGAAAATACCACAGAATATGCTGCCATAGATGAAGGTGTGTTGGAAGGAACTATTAACACAAAAACAGATATAAGGAGAGATGGTCCTTTAGATATGTATTTTCAAGGAGGAAGGTAGAACATCTGCAATTTCACTGGAGCCTGGGAAGCAGCCAGTCATGTAGTCTTTCCAAATTAAGGGTAAAATGGTCAAAACAGTCTGTTCTTGGTAAATTATGGATCACTGCATTTTGAATGTTATAATGTCTTATTCGATATTCATTTTCATCATATGGAAATCCTTGTTTGTCATTCTCTAAACCTATTTAACATTGCAACATTGTGTTTTCTGCTAGTGAAAAAAGATCCATTGTTTTCTTTTGACCAACAAAACAGATACGCCATGGATCATAGGATCTGCCTGGAGAAAAGCCATACATGGGCAAGGGGCTTTAGGAAAAAGAAGAACTGGGCAAGACTGAACAACCCCCCTGGCTTTTAGAAGTTCCTTAACACACAGGAATCTAACAGATAAGATTTTTTTTTCCGGATGTGGAAATGAAGAAATGGTGAAATTTGTTCAGTTTCTTTGTGTTAGTAGAAGAAAGTGTATCACTCATGCCCAATCAGCTTGTGAATGTATGAGATGTGTTGTTAAATCACAGCTGACTTAAAGCGACCCCAGCATGGGGCTAACTCAATATACCTCTGGTGATCACATAGCTAGACATGGAAATCATGTACTCCAGCTATTCCTGTTTACTAGGGTTTCTGGTTCATGTCCCTCATTAATTACTGATCTAATTCTGCATGTAGCATGCAACTTACGTAAACTGCTGAAGTTGTCCTTTTTCAGAGTTCACTTCTATTCCCAGATTCAGGTGGGTAGCCGTGTTGCTCTGAAGTAGCAGAACAAAATGTGAGTCCAAAGGCACCTTTAAGACCAACAAAGTTTTATTCATAAAATAAATCTTTGTTGCTCTTGAAGGGTGCCTTTGGACTTACATTTTGTTCTTCTGTTCCCAGAGTCTCAGTGTAGCAAGTAGATGCATTTCATCCTGTGCATGAACACTAAGGCACCATTGAATGTATAGCCTTTTCTTTCACACATTGTGGATACAGAGATGTAAGCAGGACTGGTAGACTATGTTTTAGGACAATTAGGCCCTCCTCCCGACATACGTTTAACAAGATCAAACACCCTTCTGGCTTTTAAATCCATGAAAAATTGGAGCACCCAACCAAAGCATGGAGTTAAGCCTTCAGGAACATGTGAAAGTGTGAGTGGAAAGGTGAACGGAGGGCTCACGCAGAGATCCTTTATATGATAACTGAGACATTGTGAGCATGTCCTAATTTTCAACTGTGAAATGTCAGAGAGTATGGAAGAGGTGTAAATAGCTGCTCTGCCAAAATCAGGAACAAATGCCTCTATCCATCTCAGCATTAGCTGATGCAGGCTTGACATCAGCATCTGCTGACTCCTAAATCTGAGCCTTTATCGGCTCAGGAAGAGACAGTTAGCTATGATACCTTCACAATGTTTTTGTGATAAAATAACATAAATATGCTCTGATCTGCATGCCGTTTGTAATATAGTCCAGGCAGAAGAAATGCCTGTGTTTTGTCTGGTCTACTTGTGGGCCATTTTAACCCACTTAGTGTGATGGAGTATTCAGGGATCTATGAAGGCCAGCACTTGTGCACACTTGTACATCCTGGCTTGTAAAATTGTATAAGAACCACATTAATGGTGTCCATCATAAATCAGTCACTAACTCATGGCACCATTCTCCACTACTAAAACAAATCCCAATAGAAAAATGAGGTGGTCAGTTATCACCCAGTCTCTAATGAGCTCTTCTTGGGAAAAGTGATTTAGACCTTTTCCACACCGGAGGCTCTGCACCAGGCTGCGGGCTGGAGTTTGAGCTGGGGCAGGTTGCCCCGCCTCTTCCTGCTCCTGCACAGTGGAGCATTTGGCCCAGTGCACCTTGTCCATCCTGGATTTGTGCTTCCACATGGGAGACAGGGCAGCAAAGTTCCCAGTGTGGAAACATCTCAGAGAACTATAGTGGACTATCTCTGGGTTTTCTTAGGTTACTCTTGTACTCTGGACTCTTTTCACCTTAATTTCAAGTTAGGCCATGGAACAGAGGCAACCCTAGTATTTTTAGCTGATGACTTCTACTTGAATGAAGACAGGGGCTCCTGTTGGATCTATCTGCAGCCTTTGATAAAGTAGAGTGTGTGGAAGTAGAGGCAGGTATAAAATGAATTTGCCTTTGGCTAGTTTAAAATGTTCCACACAGACCGGACTCAAAGAGTTCCCATTAGAGACCAGAGAGTGTGGGAGCTGTCTTGTGAGGTTCCAAAGGGTACAGTCTGATCCCTCATGTCATTCAACTACTATGTAAAGCTTTTAGGATAAATTACTTATAGCTTTTGGAAGGGGTTCCATCAATATGCAGATGGCATCCAGCTCTGCATCCTTCTAACCCAATCCCCTGGTGATGTGGCAGAAGTCTTTAGCCCGTGATAGACAGATGTTGTTAAGCATCTGAAAGAGAACAAACTGAAACCAGACAAAACGTGATGGAAAGATGAAGATCATGAAGGATATTGGGCTTCCCACTTTTGATGGGGTTCACATGACTATGTCTGACTTGGTTAAGAGCCTAAGGATTATACTGGGTCCAGCAACGCTGTTAGAGAAACAAGTTAATGCGTCTGCAAAAAAATATTTTCTTCCTACTCAGTCTAGCCCAGAAGATGTCTTCTGCCTTGACACGGCTGATCTGGCTGTCTGGATCCACACTGCAGTAACATCAAGACTAACAACTGTAGTGCAGGTGTCTCCTATCAAAGTTAAATTGGAGACTCCAGTTGGTACGTAATGCCACAGCTTGGTCATTATCAGGAGCTAGGTGAAACATGCTGGTTTCTCCCATTCTGCAGTGACTAGATCAGTCACCAGTCTCAATCCAAGGTATTGACTTTCACAAAAAAGTCATCTATGGCTCATAATTTCTGCAGGTCTGCCCCCCATGCTTTGCCACGACAGCTTTGCTCATCTGAGCAGGGCCTTCTGCAGCTGCCAAAGTTTAAACTTCCAAATCAACAGCTGCCCATAAGCTGATGTGGTCAGGAAGGCTCCCATAATCCTGAATCACTCAGATTATGCTTGACTGAAATGTTCAGAAGGGCTTTTAATACAGGTAGGTCTGTACTGTAGTGGTTCATAGATATGCTTTGGTAAAAGGGTGGGAATGGTGAACTATAGAACTGTATCTTGTCTGTTGCTATAAATATATTCCTACAATATAATTTCTGAATTGCTTAGCATGTCATGTTACCGCTTAAATGATCAGTTTCAGCTCCATTTTCAGATTTCTGCTTGTTTACAGGTCTCTATTATCAAAAGCGTATTGCTTTGGTTATTGGCTGTCCCATGTATGCTTGTATTTGGTTTATGCTGTGTAATCCATCCAGAGTCTCAATGAGAAAGGTGCACTAGAAATAATGTCAATAAATAAATGAAATAAAGCTTGGCTTTTGAATCTTCAGAATGCAGCTGGTCAAGCCAACTGAAAGATACTGATGTTTTCTATTAAAAATATGAAGGACCACTTTACTTCCAGGACTGTTAAAAGAAGAATATTTCAGGAGAAAGCCCCATGATCTTCTGGCCCCAAGTAATGGTATGATACTGTCATATTTCTTATATAGGCATTTTTTAAATTTTGGTCTCTAGATGGTGCTATAGCACCTCAGTAATATTAATGAGAAATAAATATTTATTGTTAGTATTGCTTATTGATTGCCATCCTTCCTCTAGTTTTTCCATGGCTCTTTGGAACCACATGTCTGCTCATCTCTCATGTCTACACACAATGTTTCATTGTCTTCTATTGTCCTTTCTTTTTTTCATCTAGCCTCAGCTCACATACTGTAGAGCTTTCACGTGACCGTTTCGTACAGGTCCCACAAAGAGACCTTTAAGGATTACTTAGGTTTGATTTGCAGGCGACTAAAGGTGGATTATTACCATCATCAATAGAAGAAGGAATTTAGGCAACTGTGCTTGTGAGAAAAGCTGCCTGTGCATGGGCTGACCTTTCTACACAACTATTTAAAGGTACATAAGATCTGCCAGCCTTATACCAAGTGATGAGAGTTGAATATTTAGAATCTGGTTTACCTTCTTCACTTTAGAAAATGCTACTGTTATAGGAAGAGAGGAATCTCACTGAGAAGTTTCTACATCAGAAACTTGGATGCTCATGTCATTTCCCAAATCATGTGGCAACATGCTCCGAGTATGCTGGGGGCTGCAATCTGCCCTTTCTCTTTGAAAATTGTACCAGTATGTACATCTTCTGTTTGCAACATCTGCACCCTATGTTTTTAGGTCTGCCCTTAAACATCTTAAGTACCTTCTCTCACTTGGCAATATATGGGTTGTTTGGTTGCAAAAGTCAACTGGGGTTTGCATCTTCCAGTTCAGAAGGGTAAGACTCCACTGAATGCTGCACTGTCTTCCCTTGAGGGTGGCATACTGTGATTAGTAGGCTAATCCATGACTGATGAATAGATGAAAGTTTCAGGAAGAAAGATTGCCAAAAAAAAGAAAGAAAGAAAAAGAAAAAGATATTAACTACAGTTTAGGGCAGGGGTAGTCATACTGCGGCCCTCCAGATGTCCATGGACTACAATTCCCAGGAGCCCTTGCCAGCATTCGCTGGCGAATGCTGGCAAGGGCTCCTGGGAATTGTAGTCCATGGACATCTGGAGGGCCGCAGTTTGACTACCCCTGGTTTAGGGCCTGCAGGATACTGGGGTCCTTCCACTGGACCGTCCCATCTTGTCCCACAAATGAACCCTCTTTCCCCCCCCCCCCTTTGCCTAGATTTAGCATTGCTGGCTCTAGCCAAATTGAACCCAGGGATCTCCTAAACACCCTACAAGAACACAGATTTAATCTTGGCCTTGATACGCCAGCCCAAACCTGATACCAACCTTTAGTTATTGTTCCATCTTTCATCAGAAACAAGACTTGATGGCCTTTTAGTTACTTTACAATTCTATGACGATGCTGTGACGGCTTCCCGTTTTGCTTCCGGACACATTAGGCAGCCTAATATACTAATGTCTGGGAAGATTGAAATGGAAAGAGCTATAGAGGAGACGAGTCTTGTGGTAAGGAATGCTGACATCCGTTGGCTAAAGAGGAAGGAAGTTTCTGTGACAGCCCATTTATTAGTCTTCCATTAGGAAGTGTAATAATCACCTGCAAGGGGATGTCAGGATTCCGTTCACGAGCACTGCCTGTAGCTAAAAGAATGGCAAAGTAAAAAGATCCATCAAATAACTTTTATTCATGTCTGCAATCCTGTCTTATGCACAGATCCTCCTGCAGATTCTCTTCTTAAGGTTTAAGCATGCCCCCCCTCCCAGTCTATAAAGCCAGCAATCCTTTTCTCATGTGTGTATTTTCTTTCCTTTTCTGACTGCTCCTTAGTTTATAGAGCATTCCTAAGCAGGTCTACTTGGCCCTAAGATCCATTTTATTCTGTAGGTCTTACTCTGTGGAAGACATTGCAGCCTTAGAAAACCCTAAACTGCTAAAATGAGAATGGCCACTGGCTTTATTTTCTTTTCTTTTAATGGCCACTATTTTAACACATGGTGCATGTGAAACTGCATGGGAAAGATAGAGGAAGATGAAAAGAAAAACACTGGGAAAAAGTATTGCTTTTTGGTGGGCCAATATTTTCAGCAATGACAAAAAACATGTTTGAAGGACTCCTTCACTATCTGAAGAAGTCTCAACTGTTTCCGCACTGGGAACTTTGCTGCCCTGGCTCCCATGCAGGAGCACGAATCCAGGGCAGACAAGGGTGTAAACTGCATGGAGCTTTTATTCCAATCCCTGCCGTCGATTCAGTCCCTGCCGTTTACACAGAATGCGATTTCCATTTTGATTTTGGGCGATTTAAATTTTCCTTCTGCAACAAGGATTGATCCAGAGTGACCCTACCTTTATTGTGCGATATCTTAGAGTGCTTTTAATGCTCAATATTTTAAAAATCGAATTGAGAAAGCAGGCTGTTTTGAATCTGGGCTTTGCTCTGTGATAGAGAACCCCTGATTGGCCAAATCTGATCATGTGACAAGCTTTCTCTCAACTTCTGTTGGTTTTGGATTTTTTTCTCCCTCCTCTGCCTTCTTCGATCCTCCCCCCCCCCCAAGAAAAGAAAGAGGCTCCCTGCTTGGCTCCTCTTCCCCCTCCCCCACTTCAAGAAAAGAAAGAAAGAGGCTTGGCTCCCCCCCCCCTTCCTTCTGAACTACCCTAACCACGTGCAGAACACTTTCCTGTTTCAATGGGGATGGCGGGGGAGAGGAAGACCCAAGTTCAATTTGATCTGAATTGACAATGGATTAAACATAGGGTTGACAATGGAATAAACAAAGTAAGTGCAGACTCTGCCTAGGTGCACCAGGCCAAAAGCTCCCCTGTGTGGGAACAGAAAGAGGTGGCACAACCTCCTGTGGCTCAGTCTCCAACCTACAGCCCAAAGCCTCCAGTGCGGAACAGTGACTGAGAGAGCTTTGAGAGAAACTGTTCTGTGAGAACAGCACTAAGAGAACTGTGAGTGGCCCAAAGTTACACAGATGGCTCCATGTGGAGGAGCGGGGAATCAAACCCTGCTCTCCAGATTAGAGGTTGCTGCTCTTAACCACTACACCACGCTGGCTCTCCTTTTGATGGTAAAACAAAAGGGTCCTGGACTTACTTCCATTGTCATCATTCATTCTCAGTGGCTCCAACAGAGAACCAAAACTAATTGGCTACCCCTAGCATTCTGTTATCATCTAATAGACTGTGTAATGATATAATTAAGCAAGGGAGGAAGCAGAACCATAGGGGGAAAAAGCACCAAAGAGGTAACAATGGTGCTGAACAGGACAGAAAAAGGTAGGCAATTAACTGTGCAGTCCTAAAGAGAGTTATAGCCTTCTATGCTCTGTAAAGTTGCACTGTAAATTTCTACCCCAATGAAACTGCTATTCATCCACCTAAAAATAGAAATGAGAGAATATTCATTTCAGTGATAAAAGAAAGTGGAAAGTATTTGCGACTGTCCCCCAAAATGAGGCTGCAATTCTGAGCATAGTAGCCTTGACCTCACAAAAACCGGTCATGGTGAATAGAGTTCCTTCCCCCAGAAATTCTCCTTGTAAAGCTGTAGCCATCAATACCTTTTCCTTTCCCCCCTCTTTCAAAAGAAGAATCTCTTTTAAATTTCTTGTTGTTTTTTTCCTGTGATGCCTCTTTTGCAACTTCAGCCCTTGCAGGGTTAATTTAAAAAAAAAAAACGTTACACAGAGCAAGGTGCTCTAGCAGGAGGGCAGGAAGGTTTGGAAGATATTGTCTGCTCCTGAGAACCTGCAGAAAGAGCTGCTGAAATGGTGCAGAGAACTTCCCCTTTGTTAATGGTTTGTAAATTTTGTTGTACTCAATCCTGGTCATGTTGTTCACTGCCCTGAGACAACAGCCACTGCAAGGGGAGGTATAAAATCAAATAAAATCAATAAATAGTCTCTATGGGAGGGCTCATGTTTGACCATATCCCCAAATTTCAGCATGCCATTTTAGAACAAGAGAGCTATTCTTGTTCTAAAAGATAAAGCCTTTAAAAAAGAAAAGAAAAAGCCTTTAAAAAATAAAAAAGCACAATGGGGAGAGGGAAATTAATACTACCACTAATAATAAACTTTATTTTTATAACCATCCTTCCCACTTGGTTCAGTGTGGGCAACAACAAAATAAAGCATACATACAAATGATATAATTTTCATAGACTAATTTAAATGTGTATATGGTTTTATTCTTTTTAAAAACGCCTCCTTTAAAAACTTTACTGAGCGGGTTTATCTTGAGCGAGTCAGTATTTTGTGGGTCGGGGTTCTTAGGCAGGGAGGCACCATTTCCTGGCCTCAGCCATAGACCTGATGGAACAGCTCTGTCCTTCAGGCTCTCTGGGATTCTTGAAGGTCACAGAAAGCCCTGCTCTCACCAGGGAGAGCATTCTACCAGGTCAATGCCATCTTAGTTCTTTTGGGCTGGGGACCCTGAGCAAGTTCTGATCTTTTGGTCTTAATGCTCTTTGGGGAGAGTAGCAGAACCTTTTCTTCCACATTTCTGGGGCTCATTCTTATGGAGATGGAAAGGGCTGTCAAGTCGCAGCCTGCCTATGGTGATCCTCAGGGGTAGTCAACCTGTGGTCCTCCAGATGTTCATGGACTACAATTCCCTTGAGCCCCTTCCAGTGTTTGCTGGCAGGGGCTCATGTGAATTGTAGTCCATGAACATCTGGAGGACCACAGGTTGACTACCCCTGCTCTAAGGTTTTCAAGGCAAGACATGTTCAAAATTGGTTTGCCATTGCTTGCTTCTGCATAGCAACCCTGGATTTCTTTGGTGGTCTCTCATCCAAATACTAACCAGGGCCAATCCTAATTTGTTTCCAAGATCTCAAAAGACTGGGCTAGCCTGGATCATCCAAGTCAGGATGACTAATTCTTATTCCCCTCTAAATCTCCTTTTCTTGCGTGCTATAAAAAAGAACCCCTGCTCTTGAAATACTATGCTTCTCGCAGTGCTTTCTGGGGTGTTCTGAAAAGAAAGTGATTGATCTATGCTGTGAATCTTTTTGTCTCCCTCCAGATACCTGCAGCGGTGCTCCTGATTTGCGAACCCTTTCTGTAGCATGATGACGTTTTCTTCCATTCCCCAGAGATGACTGTGACAGGAAAAAAAAGGCATATTCTTGGTCAAACTGAGGCTAGGGCTACAATCCTGTGCACAGTTAGGGATAATGGGCAGGATTTACTAAAAAAATTCTAAGAATAATGGCTCATGGGAAACTTGTGAGTCTAGCAGGGTGGGAAATACAGCACATCTAAGAAAAGCATTCTGATTTGGTACCCCTTTCAAATAATGAAAAAAAGAATCAGATGGAATCTGGGCAAATGAATGGCGATCCAGCTTTCTGTTTATTTCATGAATGTTAAAATGTGCTTTCTACTTCCAGCAGTTTTATAACCTTTTTTCAAAAGTGTGTTTACATTTTGATGGCGTTCAGTGCCATTTTATTCTCCTGGCTGTTGCTGTTGAGCTCCAGTCTCTGACTACTTGTTTTTTCCTGGTTGTTTGCAGTAGATTTTGGTAAACCACATAATTTTGTTAATATTGCCACATGAATACAATCACGTTGGTCACTACAGTCAATTGGCATTGTGGGATCATCAACAAAACCAGGCCAATAAATTATACAGTAGAGGGCAAGTGAGGTTTATGACAATGAAGAGGAGCTTGCAGCAATGACAGAGAATCAAAGGCTGTTAAATAATACAAAACAATATAAATGTTGGGCAAGGGGGATTTTGGGGAGTTGATCAAAATGTGTGAATGGTTGCTTCCACATGGGGATTTCTCTTTGTCTATCTAGCAGGAAGGTCCTGCAATAAAGGGAAACATCTCAATGACATCATAACCAATTTAGGCATGACTTGTCTGGCTCCCATTAGCCCCCTTTTAATCCATTTTAAAAAATCCTCTTTTTCTCCAAAGTGAATAGGAAACTGGTGTAGCAAACCTTCTTGCAGCTTCGTTTCAGAACATTAAAGGGCCTTTGTTTTGCTTTACCAAGCCATTGTGTGGCAATATAATGTGTCAGGAAATACTAAAGAGAAAAGGCATTGGAAGAGTGTTGTGATGGAGATAATGAAAGGGTGATGGGGAGGAGCAGGGGGTGGCTGCAGATTAAGTGGTACAAGAGCAGGGAGTGTGGATTCTGATCATCCACTTCCCTGCACCACTTGCTGCTGCTGATGTGGTGGGAATGCATTTTTTTTCACCCGTGGATGGAAGCAGCCAGCAAGGGAGTGCTTATATCCACACTCCCTGACAAATAGCAGAGCATTACATTTGCCCATGTCTTGGTATATTTAGCGTTATTGCTTAACAGCTGTCTTTAAACCAGATCCACCTGTGGATCATATTTCTCAGGAATGTCCTAGTGGCCATTATAGGGTTCTGTCTTAAAGCACAGCAGAAGGAATCAAATGGCTCATTTGATTATTATCTTACATGGTTACAATCTAAGAAGATTGCTTTTTTCTTATCTACCCTGCAAAGTTTTGGTATTTTCAGTACAGTGTGTACTGAAAAGGACTTAATGAACTCTCTAATGATCTTACAGGTTTAATAAAGCCACCACATATCAAGATTTTTCCATCTACTGTTTTAACTGATAAGAAAGTGTCCCAAGCCACCATAAAGTCCATTTAATGAGGTAGAAAGTTTAGAAAACTCTAATATAGTCCCTGCATCAGAGGACTGAATTAGTCTCCTTAACATCAGGTCTTGCAGGCTTAGTAGACAGATCAATTAATAAGGAAGAGATAAACAGAGATTGTCTTTATAAATAAGGTTAATCTGGATCCTACAGCCAGGGATAGGTATGGACCACATTTCTTTGGCTTATTTCAGTTTGTGGTCCATAGCTGAACCATGAACCGGACTCTGAATAGAACCAAAAACTGATATGAACTGGGAGGTTTGTTAATGAACGAAACTGGTTTGTAGTGGTTTATGACCCCTACTTTCTGCTCCATGACACTTTTTACTGGGAGCAGAAAGCAGGAGTTTCCTTGTGAAAAGTGACAGGGAGCAGAAAGTAGGGGTTTAAATGGCTCAGACCCATTTAAAACTCTTCTTTCTGCTCTCTGCTGTTTTTCATGGGGAGCAGCGAGCAAGTTTTTTTTCTGTGAATATTGGCTCCGATCCATTTCAAACCCCGCAATCTACTCCCTACCACTCTATTGTTGTTGCCTTTTGTGAAGATCAGGAAGCAGGGGTTTAAATGGCTCTGAGCCATTTAAATCCCTACTTTCTGCTCTTCACAAACCACCATAAATTGCCTTAAAATTTGTAGGAGTTAATGGTGGCTTTTTAGTTCATGAATTTTGGTTTGCATCCCATGAACAAGCCAAAATTCATCATGAATTTAATATTTTTGATGCCTATCCCTGTCTATCGCTACTGTGCCTAGAGCATGAATCTTCCTTGACAAAATAAAAGGGTTGCCAACTGATACTAATTTAGGAGCACTGTGCGTTATAACTGAAACAATGGCTATCCATCTTTTTTGTGTATGAAGACAAAATCCAACCAATTTCAGTTAAAGCTAAGTAGCCAATCACGTTCAAATATATATATTTTTGGATGCATCAGAGAGCAATTGCTAGCATGTTTTCTTTTCTTTTTAAAGAGCTTAACCAGGCTGTGTAAGAAATGTAACTTTGCTCATCATAAGAACTCTAAAAATGGAAATAGCTATTTGAGATCTGTAATGGTCATTAGGTATTAATGGCCCATCTTCCAGCATCAGACTAAACAACTTAAACATTATCCCAACTGCGTCAGAAAAACAGTGGGGTATATAATTGTTCTAAATCAATAAATAATGCAGCTAGAGACCCATTATCATAGTAGGTTTCTAATAAGCTCTTTGGAGTTCTACTAATTTTTAATGAGGAACAGAGGGTGAGGACTTTAATAATATGGTGTTGTGGTTAGGCTAGTATCTGGAAGTCTTAGGTTCAAATCTGCACTCCACCATGGCTAACCTTGGACCAGTCACTCTTTCTTGGCCTAATGAACCTAACAGGCTTATTGGGAGAATTGTATATCACACCCTGAGTAATTGTGAGGAAGAGCAGGTGAATAATATAATGGGCTCATAATATGGATTTTCCCATAATACCAATTTCTTCTGCTTATGGTATTTAATTTTTATTACAAGGTAAGCAGTGAAATTATCACTTGGTGTATTTCAAGTGTCCAGAGTTGCTTTTGCCTTTGCTTATTTTGCAGTCCTCAGACTAGTTATCTGAGGCCAGTAGCTGCTATTGGCACATGTTCAAAAGTTGGTCATTATTAACCTGATATCTGCTCAGGCAGGATTTCGAAGAGGCAGAGGAACTAGAGATCAAATTGCCAACATACGCTGGATCATGGAGAAAGCTAGGGAGTACCAGAAGAACGTCTACTTCTGCTTCATTGACTATGCTAAAGCCTTTGATTGTGTGGAGCACAACAAATTGTGGCAAGTTCTTAAAGAGATGGGAATACCAGAGCATCTTATTTGTCTCTTGAGAAATTTATATGCAGGTCAAGAACTGAACATGGAATCACTGACTGGTTCAAAATTGAGAAAGGAGTTCGGCAAGGCTGTATACTGTCGCCTTGCCTATTTAACTTGTATGCAGAGCACATCATGAGAAATGCGGGATTAGAGGAGTCACAAATTGGGATCAAGATTGCAGGGAGAAATATCAACAACCTCAGATATGCAGATGATACCACTCTAATGGCAGAAAGTGAAGAGGAACTAAAGAGCCTGTTGATGCGGGTGCAAAAGGAGAGTGCAAAAGTTGGCTTGAAACTCAACATCAAGAAAACAAAGATCATGGCATCCGGCCCTCTCAATTCCTGGCAAATAGAAGGGGAAGAAATGGACATAGTGACAGATTTTATTTTCCTGGGCTCCAAGATCACTGCAGATGGGGACTGCAGCAAAGAAATTAAAAGACGCTTGCTCCTGGGGAGGAAAGCTATGGCAAATCTAGACAGCATCCTAAAAAGCAGAGACATCACCCTGCCAACAAAAGTGCGTTTAGTCAAGGCTATGGTCTTCCCAGTTGCAATGTATGGCTGCGAAAGTTGGACCATAAGGAAGGCCGAGCGTCAAAGAATTGAGCCTTTTGAACTCTGGTGCTGGAGAAGACTCTTGCGAGTCCCTTGGACTGCAAGGCGAACAAATCGGTCAGTCCTAGAGGAGATCAGCCCTGACTGCTCTTTAGAAGGCCAGATCCTGAAGATGAAACTCAAATATTTTGGCCACCTCATGAGAAGGAAGGACTCCCTGGAGAAGAGCCTAATGCTGGGAGCGATCGAGGGCAAAAGAAGAAGGGGACGACAGAGAATGAGGTGGCTGGATGGAGTCACTGAAGCAGTAGGTGCAAACTTAAATGGACTCCGGGGAATGGTAGAGGACAGGAAGTCCTGGAGGATCATTGTCCATGGGGTCGCGATGGGTCGGACACGACTTCGCACATAACAACAACAACAATCTGCTCTGATTGCAGAAACTGAGCTCTGATTTCTTTTCTTTTTTTGTAAAAGCAGTTATTGCTGCCTCCTCCCTGTCAGGATCAGTCCCCTGCTCTCTGTCATGTCTGTGCAAAGCTAACCAGAGAGACTCCATCTTTGTGTCTGTGTACTTTAATTGCTTTTACCCATGTAACCATTTGTGCTTATGGCTCTGTAGCATTCCTTTGAACCTCTATCCTCCCTTTGATGCCCCTGAGCTTTTCACACCGCCTGTTCCCCCTGCTGTGATACTTTCTTACAAGTACCCCCGTAAACAGCTTATCTACAACTTGAGGCACCGAGCAGACCAAGGCCGCGGCAACAGAGACACTTTGGCAGGAAGCCCAGGATGGCACCTGGTTGGGGGATGTCACCCCTCCCCTGGGAACGGGGCTGGTTTAGGCGGGAGAATTGTATTGATAACTGCTTGTTTTCCTGATATCGAACAGTCTTGACTTCAGATGTTTGAGTATTCAGATCTACTTCTGATTAAAGCTTTCTTTCTATAGAAGCCTTGTTGTGAGTTTTGTCTGCCTCTGACATTCCCCTTTCTCCCATGTTGGTAGATGAGATGCTCATGCAAGCCATGACCCAAAAAATCTAAGGAAAAAGAGAGGTTCACACAAAACTAAAGGTGTGTCAAGAAACATTTCCAAAGTGTGTCCAAACAACAGTGAGAGCCCTTGACTCAGTGGAAGAGTGGTTTGCATTAAGAGTAGCAGTTTCAGGATCCCCATGTTCTCCAGTTAAGGAAGTCTCCTGTAGCAAAAGCTGAAGAAGACCTGGAGACCACTAACAGTCGTATTCAGTAAATTGAACCAGTGATCTGGCTCAGTGTAAGGCATATTCATATGTACACTCTGGAAATAGAGGGCTCTGGTCTGAGGAAGGGTAGCTTTTTGTCTCCAGTTATATGCCACAAACATTTTGCAGTACTTGAGATACGTGCCTAGTACCATCTGCAAACTGTGCATGATCCCCAATTTGCATGCATATGGCCTTTGGCAGTTATCATGCTCAGGGTCTCAGAAATCCACCCAGACCGGAAAAAGTGAAAAAGAACATGAATTCCCCCCCCCAAGTAAAGGGGGGGGTGTTGTATCATTCTGGCATTTCTCCATAGCAACGGGGCAGTGTTGATTTCTATTTAAAATACATCTGTATTGTAGCATTACCGCATAGCAATGCAAAGTGCATTAAAAAAAATAATTTCAGGGCTGGGGGGGGGGAGTTTCAGTCCACAAGAGAACTGATGTGTTGTGATTGGTGGCTTGCTGTGATTGACAAGCCAAGGAGAAGAAGGCTAAGTTCCTGTTGCTTTCCCCTGCAGCCTTGCAGGAGGCAAAAAGCCGTAATTGGGCAGAGGGAAAATGTGAGAGGGGTCTTCCCAGGAGAAGGGCTGCAAACGCGAAATTTACCATCCCTCGTTTGTAAGTAAGAAGCCACTCGTGTTTTACCCCTCCATGCGGAAATGACCTTTGTTTCCCTGACTTACACTAAATCATGATCATTCCAGATTAGACACTAAATACTGCAAAAAATAGTTCCCAGAATTACTTGAGAAAGACCCAGCCACATAAAATGTTGTCAAACCAATCTAAGTTTGTAGTGTAGGCATCCTTTATCAGTCTTACTACTACCACGGGAATCTTTTAGTTGCTTTTGCAGTGCCATCCTAAACAGATTTGCACCATTGGAGACAATGTGCCACTCTGTTTAGGGGGCATTGTTAGTTGATTTAACCTGAGTCCATTCCTGAGGCTTCCTTTATTAACAATATTATCCAATTAATACTGTTCTTACTTAAGAAGAAGAAAAAGAAGAGTTGGTTTTTATAGTCCACTTTTCATTAACTGAAGGAGTTTCAAAGTGCCTTAAAATAGCCTTCCCTTCCTCTCCCCACCACAGACACCCTGTGAGGTAGTTGGGGGTCGAGAGAGCCCTAATTAAACTGCTCTGCAAGAACAGCACTAACAGGACTGTGACTGGCTCAAGGTCACCCTGCTGACTGCATGTGGAGGAGCAGGGGAATCAAACCCGCCTCACCGGATTAGAAGCCACTGCTCTTAACCCCTACACCAAGCTGGCTATGGGTTCCTATGTTCTAAACCCTCTTCAAGTTAATCACAGTGTATGCTAGAAACTTTTAAAATATGTCCATTTTTGACAAGAGAATATCGCTCTGAAGCACATTAAAGTCCCATTTCTAGAATGGTAAATGATTAGTTGAGCCAGTAAAAGGAATTGTCTCCAGTGCTGTGTACATTTCTTTATATGGCACCACTGAGGCATCTGATAAAGCACATTCCATGGCCAAAAGCAAGCACTCTTGTCTCCTTTTCCACTTCAGTAGAGCAATCGCATGCCCCTCTTCCCTTGTTAATGTTCCAGCTAAGAGTATGTAGACCACTGAGCTGACATTCTTTCTCTGGCCGACAAACTGTGGACAGCCAGGCTTCATGTTGGATCCTGATTCATTAACAAATAAAACAACCCTTTCCCCTTGACAGGGAAGCGAGGCATTACATTCAGATGTTTGCAGTGTTGAGAGCAATGAACAACATGTTTCAAAATCTTAATGGGAGCAATGCCATATTTCCTGGGATCATTAATTCCTTATCTGGTCTGTGCATGCCTGCTAACCAGACCCTTTTGTTTACTCCATATTCATCAGTCCTGGTCTCTCCTGCACTCTCACAATGCAGATTAAAAAGACCCAGTTTACTGAAATGCAGGGAAAGCCATATTTTGTTAAAGTTAGGAAACAGCAAGCAAGAATAGTGTTCTGTTTTTTTAAGAAAATATATTTTTATAGTTGAGCCTTGGTTGCTGACAGATGTCTTCTGAACAAAAGCTCCACATTGCAATTGCCAAGATAGCTATATCTTACTCTGCCTGGCATGCACAATGGTGCGGGAGAGTCTCTGGGCTACTGCCGTAACACTTTTTCCGAGATGGAAATGTGGTCGGCAGCAGGGTCTGCTTGTTATGTACTGCGTGATCCGAGAGTGATCCTGGAACCACGGCCTTGATGTGCAACGTGAGACACTTTGAATTGCTGAGCAGGGCATCTCAGAGTGGCAGTTGCTGTGGCCAACCCGCTGGGAAATGGGATGTCACTAGGAACAAATTGGTGTGAATAACAGCTGCCCAGCTACGATTACAGAAGTTTATCAAATTTACAGATGATATAAAAGAGACATTTTCCCTGCCCCCCCCCCCCAAGGTTAGCTGTGTTTGCCTGCAATGGAACAGTTAGTCTAGTGACAAACAAGTCTAGTGACAAACAAGATTTTGGGGTACAAGATTTCAAGGGTCAAAGCTCCCTTCTGTCTTTAAATGAAGAAAGGAGATTTGACTCAACATCTTATTCCCCCCTCCCCAAATCTTGTTGGTTCCTAGGGTGCTACAGGACTAAAATCTAGCTACAAAAGGAGAAACTCATTGAGGCTATGCTATATTTTTAAATGATCCTAAAACATGCCCTACAAACTCTACCACTAGAGAGTTAGTCTAACTGCCCCATGTTAGATTTGAACAAAGATTAGTTTACAGTGGAAGGAAATAATGACCAGATGCGGCTGGGATGAGACATGGGATGACCAACTGGACATGAAGATGGTTTATTATTTATATTTTTATACCGCCCTTCCCTATGGCTCTGTTACATAAAACATTGAATAACATTTACATAGATTTCCAGCATTCCAACAAACAACTTAGACAATCCCTCGGTAGTTTCGACCTCTCAGTCTGAGGGGAGGAGACTTGTAGGTGTTTTAAGTCAGTCAGCCTCAAGCAAATGCCTGGCGGAGGAGCTCCCTTTTGCAGGCCCTGCAGAAATGTGGAAGTTCAGGCAGGGCCCTGATCTCTCTGGGGAGCTCATTCCACCAGGTAGGAGCCAGGACTGAAAAGGCCCTGGCCCTTGTTGAGGTCCGATGTGCCTCTTTAGGGCCAGGGATCCACAGCCAGTTGGAGGAGGCAGAGCGTAGAGCTCTTCTGGGGTTGTAGGTGGGGAGGTGGTCTCTCAGATACACTGGGCCCAGACCGCGTATGGTGGCATGGTGGGGTCATGGTGGATAAAAAACTGAAATGAAAATGTTTGTGTTCTCATGATACGACTTTGGCTGCTAGCCTAAGGACACTTGTAAGAGCATTGAATAAGATGGGACTTACTTCTGAGAAGATCTGCCTAGGATTGTTTGTATTAAGGAGTGGTGTCATTTTTAAAGGTGATGTCATCTGAAAAAGAAGCTGTTAGTCAACTCATCCATATTAATGATCATTTATTGTATTGGTCACCAGCCCTTTCTCTTTAGACTGTTATTAACAGTCTTGATAGCAATAGAAACAAAGGGTGAATCTTACATTTTAGGTTAACTGGAAAACTGAACTGCAAATGTAGATAGCACCAGTTTTGGTTCCTAAAGGCCTTAATCTTTTATTTCTTCAGCAGGAACAGGGATCCAGTCTAGCCCTCCCACAAATGCTTTTCCTGACTTCACCCCATTCTTCCATCTAAATGCATGGTCCCCTTTCGTTCTTTTGCACGTAAAGCTCTGCAGTTGGAGGCACAGTTGCAGTGGGGGGAAACTTGGCCTCAGTCCTTATGCTGGGGGGTTCAGCTCTGAGTGACAGATTCTCCTACATACATCTCCCACAACATAATGACAAACATTCTGCTCATGAAAAACAAACAAGAAAAAGACTAAGGACCAAATTAGTTTGAAATTGGCCAACTGTACTAGTAACCACTTACATACACCATTCAGCTAGTAATGTTTGGCGAATCCTCAGCCCCCCCTACACCAGCCCTGAGCTATATAGGGAGGGCGGGTTACAAAAATAAAGATTTTATTTATTTATTGAGTCACTATAATTACTATAGATTACATATTGTGCATCTGAGGATTTTGGTTACAAACCATTTTGATGAATTATGAGCACGTTTGTATGAGAAGTTAAGTGAGGGTTTAAAATATCTCAGCAAACCAAACCTGTCACCAGCATCTCATCCGTCTTCTCTTTCCAATTTCAGCCTGTCACCACACACATGATCATTCACAACATGTTCTTGAACACCACTTTCAGAGCCATTTTGTTACTTTCCAGTTTTATATAAGATATATGTGCAAGGGCACCCTTGTAACTCTTTTAGAAACTGGGACCATTTCTACACTAGTGTTAGAGTTCAGATTTGGATTTTCAAAGGGCCGACTTTTCCATTTGTTTCTGCATTAAAATTCACCTTTAGAAGTACAGACCTGAATTGCCTTCTGACTTACCACATTTTATGCAGATTCCCAGTTACAATAATTTCGTCTGTCAAGGCAGAACCTATTTTGGGGCTGCTCAATGGGGAAATGCAGGTGTTTCGGTTTATTACAGCACCCACCATTTTGAGTTGTTTGTGCACACCCCTTTCCTCATTGCCAGCATCGAAGAGGGCAGGAGCAGGGCTCCCCATGCCTCCCTTCTCTGATGTGACTCAACAGCCAACTTCTTAGGCATTGGGCGCGGGGGGGGGGGAGGTGCAGGCAGATCAGGGAGGGTCAGTGCTGTTGACATGCTTTGCAATGAATGATTGTGGTTCACAAGCAAAAAGAAGGTACTTGATAGCCATGCAGCATCATACTGGATCGAAGCCCACTAAACCACTTTAAAATTGCAGTGTAGACATGCTGTGCAGCAGAGTAAACATTCAGGACTGAGCTAGATAAAAAGAGAATGATGTGGGAGAGAATATTTAACTTGTTTTCCTGTCCTTTGGGAAGATATGTACCATGCCAAATGTCAGACAAGAGCCAGTTTGGATCAGGAGTTTGCCCTGCTGTGCTCACAGCCACTCCTTCTCTGCTTTGTGGAAAACAGCTCTTCGTGGAAAACAGTTCCCTGAAAGTGGAGTGGTCTCCCTATAGTTCCCACCATCGTATAGCTGTCGCCTCTGTGATCTCCCCTCCTTTCCAGACCCTCATACTGAAATCCATGTCACTAGTATCCCTCCCAAGTTCTACCCATAAGGAGGCTTGCAGGTTTAGAAGACTCTGGAAACTCTCTTTTCCAGAGTGAAACAGATTGTTTTTAGTGCATTTGATAAAATGTATATGTTAATATGCTTGGAGCTCAATATAAAGATTTTCCTCGAGGTACAGTTAATCTACGTCACAAGATGAGCCAATACAGATAGCTTGTTCTGTGTGTGTGTGTGTGTGTGTTCAAAGAAACAGAAAGCGAAGAAGACCGAAAGGAGAGGGGAAAAGTTCCCAAGTAGTCCCTGTGCCACCAATCTGCATTACTATTTCACAAGCAACGATTCGCATTGGATATTCATTGCATTCAGTAAAGAAATCAATATGCCAGAAGGGGGAAAATACATATTTCATTTGATACTGAATTTCCTAAATGATATTTCCGATCCCGTCAAGCTTCTTGTTTGCAGAGGGAGAGGCGTTTGACATTGAGAGTGAGTAATGGTGCCTGTTATTGACCCCTGCTATCAAATCAGTTGAGCACTGAAACTCATCGGATCATTAGGAGAATGTTCTCTGGAACTGGGAAGTAGGGCTGGTTGCACTTTCCCACCAATATGGGAGGGGGGCTCCTGTATGTGTGAATGTGAGTGGGGCTACTTCCCTCTCCACTGTACGGTGCTTTTCATGGCAAAAATACCACTTGGATCACTTTGTTTCGAGATCCCCTCCCTGCATACAAAAATAGCCCTGGTTCCAGTGACGTTGAGACCTGCTCTCAACAGTAGGACTCCAGCAAAGCCCAGAAAAGCTCAGGCTCATTGAAAGCGTTGGGACTGAAGCCGATTGCAACTCAGTTGTTGATTCAACGGGGCAATCCTGAGCAGACTTATACCCTTCTAAAATCATTGACTTCAATGACTTTAGAAAAGCGTAATGCCGTACAGGATTGAGCTGTCTGTAACACCCGGCTTCAGCTGGATCAGAGCCAACATGCATAATGGATTCCCATCAAGGGTCCAATCTGACATGGCGCTCCGTTGGACAGCTGGACTGTGTCACAACTTCTTTCCCTTTCCTGACAGGGATGGATTAGTTTAAGGCACCTCAGGTGCCAGGCTCTGTTAGCAGCCAGCCTGCTATTTTACATCTGGTTCTCTTTGAACGGAGAGTCTAATAGGTTACACTGTTCAAATGGAGGTGACAGTTGGCATTGACAGTCGAAGGTTGAACGCTTTACCCCCCAGAGAACAGAAAACTGTGGCCATGTGTGAGAGTTTTTGCTAGAGGATTTCTGATTAGTGTGGGACACTCACAGTTTAGACAGGGCAGAAAGAGCTTCACATGAATGAGACATCTCTGAAGAATTGGAGTGCCTCTATTTGTCTAGAGCAGGGGTGGCCAAACTGTGGCTCTCCAGATGTCCATGACAGGGGCTCATGGGAATTGCAGTCCATAGACTACTGGAGAGCCACAGTTTGGCCATTCCTGCTCTAGAGCAACCAGGAAGATGCTAACATTAATCTGGAGTTATTACTCCTCTCCACCCAATTTTAGAATCTGCTTAAAAAAAAAATTCAAGAGGTGGATTTGTTTTGTCTTCATATTCATTAGATTCCTTTCCCCCATGAACTCAGATAACTTCTCTGTTTCATATATAATTAGAGTTAATTACATGTTGAAAGGTTATTGCAGTATAAATGTATTTCTTTACTGTATGGGTTGGAACTGTTAAGAAAATTATCACAATATACAAGCCCATTTTTTTCCATTTGTCTAATGTGTTAATGAGAATAGTCAGCAATTTAAACTGGAGGTTTAAGCTGTACACAGGGTTGCCAACCTCCCAGTTGGCAGGAGCCAGGAGTCAGATGTCTCCCAAAATTACAGTTGCTCTCCAGACTGTAGAGACCAGTTCCCCTAGAGAAAACGATTGCTTATGGCATTTTACAATGCCAATGTGGTCATCCTGGTTACATCATAACCTTGCATTGAGCCCCCACCCGTTTGACCACAGCACAATATACAAAAGGATGCAAGTGGCCCAAAATGGAGTTAATTGGCATTGATGAATATGTGGGAGGTTTCTCAGCATGACCTGAGCTAGGGTTGCCAGTTCCTGGTCGGGAAAAACCTGGAGACTTTGAAGGTGGAGCCTTCAGATGGTGGGGTTTGGGGAGGGGAGGGGCTTCAATGGGATAGAATGCTATACAGTCCACCTTCTAAGCAGCCATTTTCTCCAGGGGAACTGTTCTCTGTTGCCTGGAGATGAGTTGTAATTCTGGGGAATTGCCAGGTCTCACCTGGAGGCTGGCATCCCTAATTCATGAACAAATACTTTTAAAGCAGCCAACAGCCAAGGAGGCAGGAAGGAGGCTTTACATGCAGGAAGTCCCCAGTTCAAGCCTAACTGTGGCTGGGAAAGACCTCTGTTTGACCGTTTATGCATTGGAGGTTTGATGCCAGGCTGCAGGCTGGAGTTTTAGTCATGGCAGGTTGCCCCACCTCTTTCTGCAGCCACACGGGGGAGGATTTGGCCTGGTGCACCTCATCCGCCCCCTATCTCCTGATAGGGGGGTGGGGCAGTGAAGTTCCCAGTGCATAAACAGTCTTTGAGAATCAGCAACTGCCCTATAATCTTCCTTCCTTCCTTCCTTCCTTCCTTCCTTCCTTCCTTCCTTCCTTCCTTCCTTCCTTCCTTCCTTCCTTCCTTCCTTCCTTCCTTCCTTCCTTCCTTCCTTCCTTCACATTTGAAGCTAACATGAAAACGTCACTGTTTTTAAAGAATCTGTTTTTAAGGACATCAGTTGGATGTCCAAGTTGGGGTACTTGAACAAATTGTGGTTACTATCTTGCTTCCAAGCAGGGATTCTAAGCCAGTCTGAAGGTATAGTTTAGAATTCTGGTTGGCTGGCAAGACACAAAGTGTAATGTGCTAAAGAATTCCAAACACAGTGAAAATCTTAGCTCTTCATATAGAACTAGTAAACAAACCAGAGTTTCTTGATGGCTTCTCAATACAGGTAAATGTATGATAAGGTAATTTCATATAGGAAATCAGAAAACACTATGGAATTCTTGGGAGTAATTCAAAATAGCAGCCTAGTCTCTATCTCAGGAATTGGGGGAAAAAAACATAATCTAGTCCACTGTTGGGCTTAACATTAACTCATTGTCATGTCTCCACTTATTCATGTTTTGTCTTGGTACCCTCCTTTCCTATACTGTTTGATCACTACAATGTAAGAGGTGTTATACTAGACTCAGGAAGCCCCACAAAAATGGTACTTTATAGGACAGGCTTGCTTAAACCATGAGCTTGATGAACCTCTCTTGTTCCTGCCAGCCTGACTATAGAAACAGTGGGACTGGTAGAAGAAGAAGAGTTGGGTTTTATATGCCATTTTTCTCTACCTGAAGGAGTCTCAAAGCAGCTTATAATCACCTTCCCTTTCCTCTCCCCACAACAGACACCCTGTGAAGTAGGTGAGGCTGAAAGAACCCTGATCAGAACAGCTCTATTGGGGCTGTGGGGGAGTGGGGAATCAAACCCGGCTCACCAGATTAGAAGCTGCCACTCTTAACCACTACACCAAGCTGGTAGTGAATAGTTGGGTATAAAAACCAACTCTTTGTCTTCTTCTCTTTCTTAGCTTCTGAGCACTGATGAGTTCAGGCTAGGCTCTGCTACTAGGTTAGTACATCAATTAATACAGGGAGAAGGAAATAGGGGTTGTTTTTTTTTTTTTTGCAAATAGGTGGTATTATCTCCTCATTCATATTCCCAGTCCTGTATCATACTGTCTCCGACCAATTCCCTAATGGTTTTGCACTAGACTGTTATCCATGGATGAAGATTCCTTTAGGTATCCTGTTCCACTACCTGTAATGAATTTTAAATATATTTTAAGGAGATTTGATGTTACTGTTTCAATACCTATAGAAGAGGGGATATGCATGTTTTAATAAAACATATTCTCTCATGAGAATTGGTACAATAATACTGCACAAGTTTTATTTTGCACAAATCTCCTATTTCAAATGAGTCAGAATAAATCCCAGTTTTCTGCAACCAGGTTTCTAATTTCCCTTTATTCTTTAAACCCTATTAAATAAGTTTTACCATCAACAATCTACTTTTTTAAGTGTGCATTCTATATAGAATGTTTCCCAAAATGCTTTGCAACATAAAGGTAAAGGTAAAGGTATCCCCTGTGCAAGCACCGAGTCATGTCTGACCCTTGGGGTGATGCCCTCCAGCGTTTTCATGGCAAACTCAATACAGGGTGGTTTTCCATTCCCTTCCCCAGTCATTACCATTTACCCCCCAGCAAGCTGGGTACTCATTTTACCAACCTCGGAAGGATGGCAAATTAGTTTTTGGTGTACCTGCATAGCTTCTTTGGCACATGATTTCCTTAATGGCAGTAGTGAAATTATGAATTGGCTGTGAATTCATCACCCATCCCTTTCAGTTCAACCCCCATTCCAGGCATCTCATTCTGATCAACCAGATCTTCTTATACAGAGGCAACAAAATTCAGAATAGCAGTGCTAGGAGCAAGTATTAGGGAAAGGCCTTGCCTTGTATGTCTTGTTTGTTTGTTTGTTAGTTAGTTAGTTTGTTTTCCAAGGCAAATTGTTTGGACCCAGGATGCTGGATTCAGTAGACCAATGAACTGCTATAGCAGGGCTTTTTCTATGTTCTTACGCAAGTCCAGATTGTGTAGTCATGATTTACACTATGCTTTACTATAACATTCACCACTCAGGGAAGGGCTGTAGTTCTGTAAGTTCCATGTTCAATGTCTGGTATCTCCAGTTAAAAGAATCAGGTAGAAGACAATGTGAAAAGACCTCTTCCTAAGAACCTGGCCAGCCCGTCAAAATACTCTTCTTGATTGCCCAGTGGTCTGTCCGTGTATTCATCATGTGGCAGGCTGTGAGACAGAGTAGAGAGCAGATGCCTGAAGAAAACAGGGACAGACAATTGGGAAGCAATCTTTAACCAAGACGCTTCAGTAGAGCTGGAGGGTATACTTTAAGGCTAGAAGGAATTTTATACCTTAATCTGGTCTCTCACATAACAAACTTTTGTATCTCTATCTGAAATATGCCTAAGGCTTGCTTGCTCACATAGTACTGAATTGCAGAACTGTTCTTTGACTTTGAAACTAAAATGTACCCACGATATCCCTTAGAGTGTGAACACGATGATTCTGGAATAGTTATTATGCAACCCTATCTATATTATTATTGTTAGACTAATCAATTATTCTATCAGTAAATGCTGTGATGGTTTGCAGCTCTGGGTGGGGTACCAGAATGTATTCTTATATGGTGACCCACAAACTGACTTATGAATCAAGTCCTTAATTTCTTATACTTTAAAAACTTCCATAGTTCCATGGAAGTACGCTGGGAGGGACAGGGTATAAATTGAAAAATGTATAAATAAAGATAAAGTAAGTATCTAAAAAGCTGATTTCAGTTAACTAGGGTATAAACTGCACGAAGCTTTTATTCCAGCCCCAGATCGATTCAGTCCCTGCCCTCTACACAGAATGCAATTTCCGTTTGGATTTTGGCCAATTTAAATTTTCCTTCTGCAGCAAGAAGGATTGATCCAGAGTGACCCTACCTTTATTGTGTGATATCTCATACTGCCGTTAATCATGAATAAAGAAAGCTCTGTGGTAGAGAACCTCTGATAGGCTACACCTGGTCATGTGACTCGCTAGCCTTAAAGGAGAAGCCCCTAACTTATCTCAACTTCTGTCGGTCCTGGATTTTTCCTCCCTCCTCTGCCTTTTTCGATCCTCCCCCCCCCAACTAGAAAAGAAAGAGGGTCCATTTCAGTCATCTTTGGAGGCTCTGCTTCAGTTGCACCTGTCATCTAAGGCTAGATGGGTGGTGATCTGATAAACCAAAATTTTAGAACTCTCTTCCCAGAGACAACTCCGAGCTACCAGCCATCTCTGCCATTCATGAGCAGGGCACTTACCAAGCCCAAACTATTGGCCTGCTGTCTAGATCATGCAGTTCACGTGGGCAACTGTTTATAGTCCCATGAGCAAGGGCACCCCCAAGTGTGGGATGCTGTGGTGTCCTAGTCTGCAATGGCCTGGGGTCTTCCTGGTAACACATCATCAATGCACATCTGGAGACACCATGCCCTTTCAGTCTGTGTGCTGGAAGATGTCAGGCATAGCCAAACCCTTTTGGGGTGTTCGGAGGTAAGGCTGCATTCAAGAAGAATTCCTGATTTCATTTTGCTTGGGTGGTGTTGGGGTGTATCACTGGGCTCAGTAAGGTTATCCCACTGGCAAGGTATTTGTGGGGAATGGTCATCTAAACTCAAGGTGTCTGTGAGAGCATGCATGGCAAATCCTTCCCAGGAACAGGTTCAACCCAGAGCCAGTGGTGATCTGTTCTTTCAAAGATGTCTGGCCACAACCACCTATTAAAAAAAGATGGAAACTAAATGTCTGTGCAAGCCTTGTCCACAAAGGGAGGGAGGGCCTGTGGAGCTGCAGCCACTTGCAACTGTGTGGGGGCTTCTGGGCTTGGGCAGGTTGCCACTGCTTGTAATCACCTTCACCGTAGTGGACAGGTGGGTCCAGGGAGACACAGCAACCTATAACCATGCAGGTGGTTCCTGGACATGGGCAAGGGTTATCCCTGCCCCAAACTCATTTGGCCCCTGGAGTGAGGTTAGACCTGGAGGGACTATGTGGGCGGTTCCCAGAACCTCTGCAGAGTGAATTGGCCCTGCCTTGCAGTTCATAGAAGGAGGGTAGGATCGAGGAGAAACAGCCACCCACAACAGTGACAGTTGACACTGTAGACCATGGGATACTTTCCCAGTGCCTAGCTGACATGGGGATACATGGGAGAACAGCACTTTAATGGCTGCAATCCTTTCTCCAGGCTGGGGTACAGAGGGTAGAGCTAGGGTAAATAACCTCCCAATGGCATGCCCTAGTATGTGGGGCCCCACAGGGAGCTTTTCTCTCCCAAGTGTTGTTCAACATCGGCATAGGGACCCTTTCTGGTTAAGAGTTTCATTCTAAAATATTGAGAATTCCTTTTGAGGGCAATTTGTTTGTGCTATTTTACGTGTCAGTGTAAGATATCTGGAATGTATCATGCAGGGCCACTCATCAGATGGTCAAGATTCACTGCTGGTTGAGTGCTTTGTGTTTACAGTAGCAAACCATGTGAGGATGAACAAGAAAGACAGCACCGTGAGGCAGATTTCAGGGGTTGTTTGTTTCCCTGAGGTTCTATAAACGAACAAGAGACTTTTGATGATTTAAAAAAAAAAATTCTACATCAACATTTCTGATCGGATCTGTACTATAACTGCAGGGGCCACAAATGCCGTGCTTTTGGAGATAAGCTAGATATACTCGCCCCTCCCAAGCCCCCTTCCCTCTTTAAAGGTCTCTTTGCAACAGATGTATAAGGCATCTGCTTAGAGAAAGCTTCCCTCCTTCTGAAGTTTCTTTATGTCCCTGTGATCGAATAGAATTAAGCTATCAGGAGGAGAAATCGTCCCCTTGGAAAGGCCTTGGAAAGGCACTATCTAGGCACACGCAAATTTAGTTGCATCAGGATCTTCAGAGAATTCACACAAGGGAGGTGAGTGGAAGCAAAGAGCAGTCCCTTCATAGTTCAAGCTGCCTTTCCCTTGTCTTCTTTACATCGTCATTTGCTTTTGAAGTGCGCAAACAGCAGACTTGGGGAAGGTGGCACAGAAATACCAGCCCGATCTAAATACATTGTTGAGGAGATAAAAATAACATCACAGCTAAGTGGGTGACCTTCACATGATTTTGAGCGCTTGCACGAAAGCACTTCCAAGATGCCTTTCTTTCCCTTCCTTCCCCCGCCCCCTGGAAATTGTACAGCCTTGCTTACCTGGATCTAATCTGTTTTAAGCGGTAAAATGGTTAGAAGAGGAAGTCATTATTTTTGCATGAAGAATATAATGGTAACCATAAAACAGAGGGGGGCTGAGCCTGAAGGAGACAATCTGGGAATTACCCAAAGGGGACAGCTAATCTACTGAATCTTATTAGCATTCTTTGTGCACCAATTGTGGCCTGACAGGTAGTATACTGTGTTTGCATCTACTGTAGATGTGAATAAACCTTTACCTTTCTCTGTGTGAACACAAATGGTAAAGGTTGACTTCTATTGTCCTAGATCCCTCGTAGCACTGGGAGGCAGCAGAGTGAGCATGATGTTTGTAGGGCATCATCCTACCACAAAGGTCCTCAGCTGTGTTGAGCCTCTGGGCATTATTGGAATTTGGAAGTTGTGAGTGCAACCACAAAATACTTTCTCTCATCAGGGATGCAGGCAACCCAGAATCACTACCATGGGGTCAGTACCCAATAATAAATAAATAATATGCTGGGATGTGCTGTGCTATGTGTTCTCAGAGTAGAGGCAGACAGCTGTTTCCAAAGGGATGCAGACACAAAGGGGATGCCTCCTAGATTCTTCCAAAGCACCTCCTGCTTCTTTGAGGTGAAGGAAAACCAGGACTGGCTTTTCACTTTGGGGAAGAGATGCTTTGGAGAAGAGATGCTTTGGAGAAGAAGTAGGTGCCAAGAGACCTGTGGGCTTCATGGTATCCATGAGAACCATGTTGATGGTTCATTGTCCTATCAGTTAATTTGTGAAAAGAATGCTCATGGGTATGAAACCTGTTTGGAGGCCACAGCTCTGGCCAGGAAGTGCTTCTTCTTTAATATATATCAAATTCTGAACTTGGCCTGAGAACAGGGTCCAAAAAATCCACTGTGGGGCCATATGAAAAAGGGTAGATGTTCCTACCAATCTGGGGCAGCAGGCAAACAAAGACCAACAACAACAACAACAAAACCCAAGTCAATGGTTCAAAAATCCCCAGATCTATAGAAGAGATAGCATGAGACTTCAGAGGAAACCTGACTAGAGGGGGCCTGAAATAGAAAGCCTAGCGAAGGAACTTGCTGCTCCAAATCCATCACCCCCCACCAGTGAATCAGATGTCACTTAAAGGGCTGGAAAAAATGTAAACACAGTATGAAGAGACAAGCTAGGTGACCACCAAATCGTAGGAAGAGCCATGTGGCATCAGACCAAAGACCCATCTGGTCCAGCATTCTGTTCACACAGTAGCTGAACCAACTGCCTCTAGGAAGCCCATGAGTGGTCTGACTGCAAGAGCACCCTCCTACCTCTTCTTCCTGGCAACAAATATAAAGAGTCATAGTGCTAACATGGCTAAGTCCCTTTAGGGAGATTTGTTGTCCTTTGATATGGTAGATAAAGACCTTCAACAGTTTTGTTCCTACCACCACCTCCCCAAACAATAAATAACCTTCACCTTGTATTCAAAGTCACCTAATAGATTTTTAAAAAATTGATGCATGTTTCAATGAGGTTGCCCTGTTAGTTTGTTCCCCAAAAAGCCAAAGTTCTGGAGTACCTTGTGGATTCACAGATCTGTTGTAGCTGCAAGGGTTTGAGATCGACTGGACCCCTCCATGGGATCAGGTCCCCACGCTAACATTGTGTGCCCCGCTCTAGGTTGGCTGTTGGTGTGGGTTAGAGAGATGCGTTACCACCAATCTTGTTGTTGCAGTTAGGGTGATGTTGTTATTAGACAGGGTTTTATGAGGTTTTATGGTTTTATCTCTGTCATGAGCCCTTGGAGAAGTGGCAGGATAGAAATCTAATAATAAATAAAAGAAATAAGTAAATGACACTGATTCTAAAAGAACCCACACTGAAGAACAGCATAGCAACTCTCACTCCATCTAATCTAACTCTACACACATTTATTTTTGTGCGTTCCCTCGACTGTGTAGAGATGCAAAAACACCAGCCTAAATTTTAGCATGAGGGATGTGATTATTTTATTGGGGTTTGTTTTTGCCACGAGTCCCCAGAGAGTGGCAGGATAAAAATCAATCAAACAAACAAACAAGCAGCCCTGCACTGAGAAAAGCATAGTCATCTGTTGCAAAATTTTCTAGGATTTCTTGGAATGCTACTTGCTACTTAGTCTCAGCAACAAATGTCAATGTGATACATGGACAAACAGTTAGCTCGCCCATGCTAAGATATGGCTTTGAAACTCTGCTACAGGGAATCCTGAGGCTCCTATGGACACTATTGTGGTAGCTGAATGAGAAGCTCAGTTATGGTGAATGAATTTCCCTAGGGAACAACTTACCTGCTGCTACCCTGCAATGTGCAGCAACAATGGGGCCCAGTTAGCATAGATGGCATCCCCTGTGATCTGTGAATACTAGAATATGTCCCAGAAATGTTTGTTGTGCCAGTGGTTTTGTGGAAGACAGGCGGCAGGGTTCCTTGGCAGGCATGGACATAGTTGCCTCTGGGCAGAGTGTCTGAAAACAAACTACATGAGGATTAACAGCCCCCGCCTCCAACATCTCACCCATAGGCTTGATCCTGACATTTTTCCTGTGGGGGAAAAAAAGAAGAAGAAAGTTATACACTTTCCTAAAGAGCAAGGCTATATGTGGGGGAATATAAACCGGTGATCTATTACTTCTTTGCCTGTCAGATTTTGGCAGCGCGAATGAGTCATTTTTATGAATGTGCCTTTACTGTAATATTACTGAAGTAATATAACAATATATTTTCAGAATAAACATGATTTAACACAAATTCCTAAAACCACAGTGTCTTCCCCAGACCTACCATAGCTGTCACTCTCTTCCCTCCCAAGGCTTTGTCAGATGCGGTCATAAACTTTGTGAGATGACATTTCATTGTACAGGGGTTACATGCACCAACTATTTATTTATGTATTTTATTAACGTTTCATGATGGAAGCCACAAGGTTGCAAATAAACTTGACTTCATAACATGCACGGCTCCCCTTCGCCATAAATAATGGGATGGCATTGGGTGACTCACCAGGCATTGGCTGTAAAGCAATGGTTCCCTCGCCCCTCAAATTGGGGGAGTGCTGAGTAAGGCAAGAGGAAAAGGGGCCTCGGAGGGGCCTGGAAAGCTTCTCCTGTTGTACCATGAAAAGGATTATGGGTGCATCTGATGCTTAGTCAACAGACTTATACCCCCTTTGTTCTGGTCAAGTGCAGAATGAGGTGATAGAGTGCTGAGGTGTGTGTGTGCGGGGGGGGGGGGTGTTTTTGCATTTTGCAAAGTTCCCCTAAATTCAGATCCCCCAAATTAACCATTCCATGTAAGGGGGAAACTTGCCCAGCATACTGGGCTGCCTTCTTCAGAGCTGGCATTTTATTTGTAAGAACCTTTTACATGGGTGAGCATTCAAAATGTTCAACCTGCACACCCCATTCTTCTGGTTTAGAATTCTGTCGTCTCCTTGTGCTGTGTGTGTGGCGCAGGCCGTTGTATTTCTTGGGAATGCATACTAGCGAGTCAGGGCTGGACCACAGGGCCAGAGGAAGTCATAAGCACTGGGGGTGAGTGAATGTGTTACTTCAGGCATCTGTCTTTGAGGCTACAGATTATTGCCTGGCTTGTTTTATAAAATTATGCTTAGAGTGGAGAAAGAGGAGAGAAGAAGCTTTCCCCTAGAACAGGGGTAGTCAACCCTGTGGTCCTCCAGATGTCCATGGACTACAATTTCCACGAGCCCCTACTAGCAAACGCTGGCAGGGGCTCCTGGGAATTGTAGTCCATGGACATCTGGAGGACCACAGGTTGACTACCCCTGCCCTAGAATACTAGAACTTGGGGGTAGCAGCTTGGTGTAGTGGTTAACAGCAGCAGCTTCAAATCTGGTGAGCTGGATTCGATTCCCCCTCCTCCACATACAGACAGCTGGATGACCTTGGAGCTGTTCTCACAGAGCAGTCCTGTCAGGGCTCTCTCAGCCCTCCCTACCTCACAGGGTGTCTGCCGTGGGGAGAGGAAGGGAAGGCGATTATAAGCCACTTTGAGACTCCCTCGAGTAGAGAAAAGCGGGGCATAAAAACCAACACTACTTCTTCCAGTGAAATTGTTGGGAAGTAGGTCCAGGGCTGACAAAAGGAAATACGTCGTTATTCAATGAATAATCAGTTTGTGGAATTCATTGCCAGAGGACATCCTGATAGCCACCAGAGCAGGTGGCTTTAAAAGCGAATGAGACAGATTCATAGAGAAGAGGGTCATGAATGGCTGCTATTTATATGGCTTAAAGGGAGCCTCCATCTATAGAGGTAACAGACCTGTTAATACTACTACCAGGCAACATCAAGGGGGACATGGGGGTCATTCTCTGTTTGTTTAACCCCCCAGGGCAATGTGTTGGCTACTGTGCGAAACTGGATTCTCTGCCAGAAGGACTACTGCTCTGATCCAGTGGGCTCTTATGATTTGGTGCTTGCTTCTGCTCCCCTGTAAATGTACCCACTCAACCCACACATTTGGTCCTAAATGGCCTCTTCAGCAACTCCATCTTTCCAAGTGATTTTTTATTGGAAAGGGCAGCTCTGGCCACAGGGAAGATGCTTGTCTGCACCAATCACAAACTCCCAACGGAAGCAAATAATTAGGTACTTAGAATAGCAATAGGGAAAATTTTCTCTTGTGACGAATGTTCCCCGTTAACATAAAGAGCTAACAGAAGCTGAGTCTGACACATCACTCGTTCAACAAAAGTGTAAGGGGAGCAGCCAAATGCTGAATCCATTCATATAATGCGACAGAATTAAAAATGATTTGAATACTCGGTTTTTCCATGATGTCCCCCCCCAATCCACTCCCACAGGTTCTTTTAAAGCTGATGTGTTTGTAGTCAATATTGTAATGTTTCTGCTTTCTGCTCTGCTAACTGCAGATTGCATTCTGTCAACAGATTCTCTAGCCGACGGCATCACAGAATGCTAATCGTGGGCCATTTTTTCCTCCCTTCCTGGTCGCTTTGCTACCTAGTGCTTTTTCAAAGCAGCCTTTCCATCATTGCGCTTTCCAGACCTAAAGTCTAGGAATCATAAGCTTAATGACGGAAAAAATCTGAGACTCGTTTTGAAGGAACAAGACTAAAAAGGATACAAGAGGATCTTTCCATCCATTTCCCAGGGTTAGTTGATTTTTCACTCAATCTCACTTCCCCCTCCTTTCTGTAGCTTCTGTTGCCTGTGCCTTTGGTCCATGTGGTTCCTATGATCCCCAGCAGATCCTTTGGGACTGGCAGAGAGCACCCTCTCTTCCTTTTTTCGCCAGAGGAAAAGTTGGATGGATTCCATCCCAGTGTCTGAGTATCTAAGATTATGAAGAGCTCTGCTGGATCAGACCAAGACCCAGTTAGGGCAGCATTCTGTTTTTCAAACTTTAGCTTGTCGGGGCTTCCCACACAAGGTAGCAAGCATCCCCCTTTGTTTCCCCCCCCCCCGCCCTTGCAGGGGAATGTGTTGGAGGTGCCCCTACCAGCAGTCATACAATTGAAAGGAGGCCTGATTATTTTTACTGCCATCTCGTTCAATTATTTTAATGGGATTTTAATGGGGTTTTATTGTGTAACCCACTACAATATGGCTTGCCAAGAGTGACGGGTAACAAATCTAATTAGACAGATCGAATGGATGGATGGATGGATGGATGGATGGATGGATGGATGGATGGATGGATGGATGGATGGATGGATGGATGTTCCCCATTTTGGCACCACACAAAATTATAATTGAAATTAGTGGTGGTTAATGAAGTAACTTCAAACCATGGGTTCAGAACCAGGTTTGATGTACTGTAACAAGTTTGTGTAGTGCAGTGGTTAAAGTGTCAGACAAGAATTTGGAAAGCCCAGATAAAAATATTTCCTCTGCTGTGGAAACCCATTGGGTTATCTTGGACCAGCCACCTCAAAAGGATGTTTCTGCAAAGATACAGTTGAGAAAGAGATAATATTATAAGACACTTTGGGTCCCATTTGGGGAACAAAGTGAGGTATCAATCAATCAATCAGCATAATTAGTGGTGTGGTCTGTTTTCATAGCTGGACAGCTTGGTTTAGTGATTAAGACTAATCAGGGAGACCTTGGCCCAGTCACTATCTTGTTAGAGCTGTTCTCACAAAGCAGTTCTATCAGAGCTCTCCAGCTCCACCTACCTCACAGGGTGTCTATTGTGGGGAGAGGAAGGGAAGGGAATTGTAAGCCACTTTGGGACTCCTTTGGATAGTGAAGGGGGGGTTATAAAAAACAACTCTTTTTCTTCCAGCCATATTTAGGTTAATTCAGAAAAAGATGAATAAAAATAATTCCAGCCTAAGCTAAGTTAAAAGTCTTTCAGAGAGGTCACCTAAGAGACTAAGTCCAAGCTAGCTTCCGACAGGAAGTGGAGAAACGATATTGCCTCTGTGCAATTGCCATGTTACATTTCCCCTACGTGTGAATGACAGCTATTTTTGTATGGGGGATCCAATCATTGATGGGTTGGCTCACCTTGTCTCCAGGGCCACTGAAGGGAAGAGAGGCTAGGAGGACAACATTTGGAGGTTCTGTTCACCTATGGAGTTGAGCAAGCCATTTAATGTCTGGATTGTGTAGACTGGGTTTGGGTGGCGTGCAGGGGGTCTAATAGGAAATCTTTGGGGGCCTGCAAGGTCTCTTGGAAGTCCAGTGATTCCATTGTTATATGAGACTGTCAGGTATCCTCTGGCTCCCCCCCCCCCCCGTCACCCATTGCCAATGAAAAATGAGGCTTCCCCTCTAGGATATCTATATATCTCTCCACGCTTGTGTGCCTCCCCTCCACCAGAATTCAGAATTAAACAAAATATGAGCCGACTCCACACTGTCAGTGTGCACAGCCTTTGCTTGTCACTGTTTTGAAAGCAAAACATGAAAACAACCCCCCCCCCCCCCCATATTCTGCCTCCATCTAATCTGTTGCGCTGGCCGTTTGCCTGGTATATATACAATATATTAACATAGGAAAGCAATTGCTCTTCCCTGTCTCTCGGCTCTGCTGTTCCAATGCACGGCAGATTGAGGATTTTAAAGTTGTTCAGGCTCCCACAGGGTTTGGCCGGTTGTCCAGTTGCTCTGCCAAGTCCACAGAGCTCAAGTTGCAAAAAATAAAAATAAAAAAGGAGAGGAGTTCATTGTGCTAATCACATGGAAATCATTCAGCCGCTGCAGCAGCTGGAACATGATTCTTGTGAAACTAAATTCGATGTATTGACTTCATTGGTGCCCTGCCTTTTTCCTGGGAGGGGTCCCAAAAGGGTTTCATCATTCTCCTCGCCTCCATCTTATCCTTGCAACAGCTCTGGGAGGCAGGTGTGACTGGACCAGAGCTGGGACGGAGAACTGGGTACCTCAGATCCTGGTCTGACACCTCGTCTGATGTCAGCCTTTCCCTATTTCTTTAGCATGAGGGGTGTTGGTTGCTAGGCATACAACTAGGTCTGTGATGAGAATGGGAACTTACATAATGCCTTCTAAATTCACAAAGTTACTCCTGACAGGTCTATAAAGATAAACAATTTTATCAATAAAACATATTAGGGAAAGGGAGTATTTTGGAGCGTGTATTCACAATAAAAGATTACATAAATATGAGCCTATTTCATTGAGCTTCCTGTCAGTTTTCTCTCCCTCCCATGCTAGCAAAGCAGTTCAGAAAGCAAGACAAAATGGAGGAAAGACATATTTGCAGAGGTGCTGGAGAGCAAAGGAGAAATATGTAAATGTAGAGATTGCTTCTGATTGATCTGTTCAGGCTTCTGCTTTCAGAACACTTTCTTGATACTTGGCCTTCCAGCTTGGCAGGTTTTTAAAGAAGGCTTGACTTTTAGTTCCTGTACTTCCTGCTGATACGTTTCCTTCACTGTTTGGTTATGTCCCCCACCCCCGGGCTTTCCTGCTAATCTGATGGGATGGCACATCCTCACTCTCTCTCAAAAAACAAAAAACCCAACAGCAACCTGGAGGTGGGAGGAGAAAAATGAACACTACAAAGTCCACAGCAGTTCAGTAATAAAGCCATGCTGAGTAGCAGAAGTTGAGTTGCGATAACAGAGAATAATGATGACATTTTAGAAATGTAGCAAGGGATTAAATTACCATTCTCTGTGTTGCTTGCATACATACCTGCAGTAACTAAAGCAGCATTTTCCCCTGTCATGAATAAAATTCACATCGTTTAACCTGTGGGAATGTGTGTGTGCAAAAGATGAATGTGGTCCCCTCTTCCCGGTCTTCCTTGTTCAAACCATTACTTTGGCCTTGATTCCTTTTCTTGTGAATAAGAACATCATGATGAGTGGGGTTAACAAAGTTTACCAATTAGAACAGTGCTTCTTGAATGGCCCTTGATTGTTTTGCCCTGTCAGGCAGGTCTTTGATTTGATTGGTGCTTAGTATACTCCTAACGATGAGCATTCTTGCAAAATTTACAGCCATGTCTCATAGGTATTTCATAGCATTTACCACAGAAGCCTGCAAAACCTGTGATCCACCAAGTCACAAGTGTATATTATTTAAGAAATTTCTTGTTTTTTTCCTACCTGTTTTATGCTGAGCTGCAATGTATATTGATGTAGTGGTTAGGAGCACTGACTACTAATCTGGGCATATTCTGCATTCCCTAATAAAAACTGTTTTAAATTGCAACATTTTAAATGTACTCGGTTGTATTTTTAAATGATTGTGGTTCTGCATTATGCAGGAAATTTTTGAATACAACGTCCCTAGCAGTTCTATATCACAGAAAATCTGAGTCGTTGTGTCTGCCTAGCCCTTCCCAGTGGGTCTGCCAGCATCTCCATGGTTTTTCATTAGTCTTAGTACATCTCCCAATGTTGCCATCTTCAGCTCCCACCCCTCCCTCGCCCTGGCGACCATCCCGTGTGGTTCTCCCAGTGGCTGTCATTCCACTCTGTGCCCTGCCATTCCAGAGTAGTTTATCTGAGTGTAATGGATAATCCATTCCATGCTTTCTTTGCAACTGTTTTCCTACTATAATACATTTCAATGGAGCCAGCAGACAGGAGGGATGAGGAAATTTGAGGGCACCTTAGTGCTAGTATTAAAAAGACAGAGCAAGCTGGTGAAGCAATTGGCTAGGCAGCTCTCCCTTTGGAATGAATTCCACAAAATGGCCTCTGTGACAGAACACACGCCCATGGAGTCACAAGCAGATCCTTACCGATAGAACACAAAGGATGGAAGGATTGAGGGCAGAATCCCACCCCCTTTGTTTTTTCAAGAGCCCAGGTCACTTTCAGAGTATATGAAGATAAGTACATAAAAAGCTGTACAGCGTGCTTGTTTGAAAACAAGACAGTGCTAGGGATATGCTGTGTCTTAGTATATTTCTTAACAATAGCCCATCTGCAGAACAGTCAAGGCCATGAAAAGCTGTGTTGTCCTAACCCTGATGCCAACCAGCCATCCACTGTCACATTTATAAAGAAGCCAAGTGCCATGTGAAAGATCATTTTAAAGATTAACAGCTTTGGTTCAGGTCTGTAGAAAACGATCAGAAAATCTTTAAAGGTCATCTGTGTTGAGATTTTTGAAGAAGGATGTGACTGCCTCAAAGCCACTTGTTATAAATCACGGGAATAAGAGCTATTTCAACATTCACATTTCCCTCCAAGTTGGTGAAGAACCACAGGTGCACAGTGCACAGATATGTCGTTTAGATTGTACCAAGATCAGACAGCATAGCTGCTTGCTATCCAAAGTGCTGAAAACATCACAAAAAATGCAATTAGTATTTGAAGTTTCCTTGTTCAAGGTGGCAACTTGTTGTCACATGGACCTTTTTTGTTATTTGATCTTCAAAAACCTGCTTGCCACAAGTTTTGTTCATGTAGTTGCCAGATAATCGCTGATCACACATGACTAATCACCGTGTCCTGAGTGATCATGGATGTCTTTTTTCAGCTAAGTTGTATGTGCTGCTATAAGAATTCCCCAACTCCCCAAATTCCCCTTTTCTGTTTCTTTGGCTGACCAGTCCCTTTTCTTGTTCTTCATTGCTCTGTCTGTCCCTCCCAGTTGTTTAAATGTACATGGCTATATGCTGACAGCCTGGGGACTCGAAGGACCAACTAAAAGCCTTCTTTCATCTTTGGCTGATAACAGCTCAAGAAGCTGATGGGAACTCAAAACTAACACACTGCTTTATTTCACTTTTAGGGGATATGGTCAGGTAGTTATCACGTCTAGGGTTTAGAGGGTAAAGAGACAACAAGAATGTAGTAACTTTGTGTAAATATAAACATTAGTTTGTCACAATCAAGTACCTGTTTTGTTATTGAAACAGGTCCTTAAAACTGAGATAGGTCTCTTGGCACTCACTGCTTAAATAAGCAAGCATGACTTTGTCTTAAAAAAATGTGAAGTTTGTGGAGGCAGGGATATTCACACAGGTTCAAGTTTTCCTTCTTAACCCCTTGCTAGGGATCACCGGATTGGTGTAGTACTTAAGAACGGTGGCCTCTAATCTGGAGAGTCAAGTCAGACTCACCGCTCTTCCACATGCAGCCAGCTGGGTGACCTTGGGCTAGTCACAGTTTTTTTAGGGCCATTGTCACATAAGTAGTTCCATCAGAACTTGTTCAGCCCCACTTACCTCACAGGGTGTCTATGATGGAGGGAGAAAGGGAAGGCAATTGTAAGCCGCGTTGAGACTCCTTCGGGTAGTGAAAAGTGGGGTATAGAAACCCAACTCTTATTCTTCTTTACTAGAGGAAAAGTCTGTTGCACCCATGGAAGCAATGGGTGCTAGGATGTAAACATGCCTTCCAAGGGGCTATCTACATGGCAAAAGCAGAAGGAAGGAAGGAAGGAAGGAAGGAAGGAAGGAAGGAAGGAAGGAAGGAAGGAAGGAAGGAAGGAACACTGAGGCCATGTGATTTGCAGGCAGCCCTTCTCTCCCCCCCCCTCCAGATTCCACCTCCAAACCTCAAGGAACATTTCTAACCCAGGGGTCACCAACTTCAAGATGTCGCTTGGAAATCTCCTGTAATTGGAGGTTATCTGCAGACTATAGAGATCTGTTCCCAAGGGAAAATGGCTGCTTTGGAGGTGGGACTCTACAATGACAACTCATATCCAGGCTCCTGGACAGGAAAGGATTACTTAGGAGGGGAGAAACTCTGTGGCACAGTGCCCCAGAGAGATTGTGGGATGCCAATATCCAGTTGGGACCTGGATGTTGTAGGTCAATTGTAGGTTGCAGAGATCAGTCCTCCTGGAGAAAAGAAATACTTGGGAGGTGGGACTCTCCAGCTTTGGATCCCATGGAGGTACCAGGCTCCAGGTGGGGAAAAAAGAGAAATGCTGTGTGGCAGTAATTGCTAAAAACAATAACAATCCAATAATTCATAAACTTGCCAAAGTTTCTTCAATGACAATATTTAATTTATAGCAAAATATGCTTAAAGAACTGAAAAGCTTTCAGTTAGTATGTTCTTCAATTCAGTTCAATATCAAAGTAAATCAAAAACAGTTGTAGGTTTCAAACAAAAATGAAAACATTGGTTGATAAAGAATTTACAGTGGATTTCTCAATTACTGCCTCTACATCAGCTTTTCTCAACTTTTTTACCATTGAGAAAACCCTGAAATATTCTTCAGGCTTTGAAAAACCCCAGAAGTGGGATCTCCAGGTCCCAGCTGGAGGATGGCATTGCTGCCACTGTTTAGGGATGCCAGCCTCCATGTGGGACCTGGAGAACCCCCAGAATGAAATCTTTTCCCCATATTTCAGAGATTAGTTCCCCTGGAGGAAAAAGGTTACTTGGGTGGGGAAGGTCTCTGTGGCATTGAAAACATTTGTTGGCAAAGAATTTACAGTGGGTTTCTAAATTATTGCCTCTACATCAGTTTTCCTCAACTTTTTTACCATTGAGAAATCCTTGAAAAATTCTTCAGGCTTTGAGAAACCCCAGAAGTGGGATCTGTATGGCCCAGCTGGAGGCTGGCATCCCTGCCACCCCCAGGATGAAAGCTCCATTCTGGACTGCAGAGATCAGTACCCCTGGAGGAAAGGGCTGCTTGGGATGGATGCTGTGTGGCACTCCCCTCTACACACACACATACAGCAAAAGTATTCCTTTCTTCTGAAATTGCAAAACTTATAGACCACACAATAATCTCTCCATTTGGAAAACGCCTGAGTGTCTACCTCCTTGGATTGCTCTGAGAAGCCATTGGCCAGAAGGTCCAAATTTAAAGGAAAAGAATCACACAGGTGTCTGTTGTGGGGAGACGATGAGAAGGTAATTATAAGCCACTCTGGCTCTTCTTCCAGCTCTTCCCTGAAACCAGCAGGAAGTTGGAGGTGAAGTGTTGATTCCTTATTAAGCCCTTCCTGGCTGAGGACTGCCTCCTGATTGGGCCTAAACTACCTGGGGGGGGGGGTATTCCTGGATGAGGGCCAAACAGGCACTGGGTGAGCAATCAATTTGGGTCTTATAAGGTTTACTGACTAATGACTAGGAACTATTTCCTCCAGGGAAGGGCTACTTATCCCACGTCTGTAATTCCAGATCCTCCTTGTTCCTGGCCCTTTGCTTAACTCTCCTTCATTGTTCTCAATACACTTGCAACCATCATTCTTTCTATTTGATTCACTGATTCATTAAAGCATTAACCTTTTACTGTTAATTGCAGCTGTCTTTGCATTTGCAAAGCAGTCAAGGCTTCCTTTTTTCTCCTTTTTCCCCTTGCTGTTCCCCGCCAAGTCCCTCCCTTTCCCATGTCTTGAAGAGCCTCATAGCCATGGCAATTGGTCAGTTTCATAGCTTTTGTCTGTTTCATTTCAGATTTTAGATACAGAGTTGCATTCCTCCAAACTCATGCGCAAACACTAGAATGGCAGAGTTATGTCCCCACAAGTATTCAGTGGTCTCAGGATAGGGATGCCACTGGGGGTAGTTAGGGAACAACTGCTCTTTTTCTATTATTATCCAGCCCTCATTGGATTATGGGAGGTTGCCCTTTCAGTTTAAGACCTTGTCTTTCTACACCGCTGTTTCAATATCAGGAGGGTTTGAGTGGCACCTGAGATCCTTTTTTACAGGGTCAACTCATAGAATCTGTTCTTTCTGATCTCCCTTCACTGGGTCTTTAATCGGTCACCACCGGCTGCCCATTCTCCATGTCTCATGGAGAAATCTCCCAGGTCATTCAGCTGGAAATCTAATGATGGTGCCATACTTGTCCCTCTGGCTTGCTTGAGTAAATTGGGATAATCTGGATTTCCCCATTACTTCAATAGTTACTTTGTCGGGAGATGGCATTCTCTGCTCCTTTGCAAGCAGTATTTGGTGGAGGAAGTATCCTTGCTTGCTCTTCCCAGATTTCTCCTCTTGTGGCTATGTTTTTATTTACTACAAAGTTCTCTTAGAGTTGGGTGACATGTATCATTTATGCAGAAAGCAGCCTGTATCCTCCCTACAGGCAAACAGAAGATGAAGGCTCTTGAAACTTTGCCTGCAGCTAGTCCTGCTCCCACAGGAGGTACAACCCCACCTGAGTCATATCACAGAGAAAAAGGAGAGGCAAGCTGGGTGTTTCCTTTCCATTTCAATCATCCCCAGCAATCGGCAAGAAGTTCAGCAGCATGTGAGTACTTGAGGTCCTTTTAGCTTCCCTTGCCTGTCGTATGGGAACCACCATGATTCCAAACAGGAAGACTTGAGGAGCTTTGTGGAAAGTTATCATGTTCCCAGCCCTTGGCATCTACCTTGATTTTATTCACTTGATAAACGGAAGGGTTTTGGGACAGCCTCTTACTGATTTTTTTGCATGCAGCCCTATCTTGAACATAGCAACTAATTCTGTCTCTATATATGTCTCTGTGTGCCTTGCCAACTGAGGGCCATGGCTTCCTTTATTGACTTTATCGAGTCAAAAAACACACCAGAAAAATACAACAGATCAAACCCATCGGATTAAACATATGGAAATAAACATTATTGTTCTGAGCAATAAAGAAAGACATAAATAATATAAAAATATATGACAAAACCAGAAACGAAGGCAAAAACAAAAGGAACAAAGGGGGAAAGAGCTTCCCTGCAAGTCGTTTCTACATAAAATTATTTAATCCAATTTTAAAGAATATTAGATACATTACCTTAATCCAATATAAAAGAACTATGACAGCAAAAGGCCCCCATCCGATTAAACAACATTCTTAAATGAGATATATTCCCCCAAAATTCATCAGATTCTTTAAGATAAATGTTGAGCAGGGTCAACATCTCCAACAACTTCATTCTTTATTTTCACTATGTGGACTATAGTCCAGGGGTAGTCAACCTGTGGTCCTCCAGATGTTCATGGACTACAATTCCCATGAGCCCCCTGCCAGCAAATGCTGGCAGGGGGCTCATGGGAACTCTAGTCCATGAACATCTGGAGGTCCACAGGTTGACTATCCCTGGACTATAGTACCATCATTGAGAGATCTTTAGTGCATGGTATTGTAAACTTCTTGAAACTGATTTTTAAAAAATTGTTGCAACATTTGATTTCAATCCTTATCTTTAAAGTTAATATTAAATTATTTCCCAGTACTTTTTCACCACCTGCGTGTGAGTTTGTCCCTTCTTTAATAATATCTTGCATATTTAACAATTCTTTTCCTCTTTATCTATATTTTGAATGAATGCTTCACATTAAAAAGACATTTGATCTCTAATTTTCTTTGTTTGGAGGAAATTTAGGATTTGATGTTTCAACAGCTGTTTTGTGCCTTCAGGAACCCTTTCATCGGTCCAGAATTGACTATTATTGTTTACTAGTGTTCTGTTTGCATTAGTTAAAATTAATTGGTTAAGAAAGGGATCGCTACACCATACATTATAAATTTTAACAGATAAATGAGTTCACTTTTAGTTTTTTACTAAGAACATTACCAAACCCTAGATGAAGTCCCCCCATTTCTTTGGGACTAAATCTTTCTAACTCAGATGATGTGGGTTTCCCAACTTCTGCTCTAGATTTCTTGCCTTAATTTATTTCTTGAATGGGTCCATGTTGGCCATGACCTGCTTTAGAAATGAGTGATAGTTGGATATGGAGCAGGACAAGGGTGGTTTTTACTAGATTGTATAAAGGAGAATTCTCACTGCTGACTTTTTGGTGAACAGACACCTCTTTCATACTACATCTAGTTCTACCCAAGAGCCAGCTTTGTGTAATGGTAAAGAGTGAAGACCTCTATTCTGGAGGACTAGGCTTGATTCCCCACTCCAACTCCCCATGCAGCCAGCTAGGTAACTCTGGGCCACTCACAGTTCTCTCAGAGCTCTCCAGCCTCACCTAACTCAGGAAAGGAAAAATGTTTGCAAGTTGCTTTGGAATTCCTTTGGGTAGTAAAAAGGGAGTATGAAAAAAAAACAGTTCTTTTCTTCTTCATTCTAAGCAGGCAGAATTAGAATGGCCACATTAAATATGCAACTATATATGTTTACTCTTTATTGCACTTTCTGTCTCTCCGTCTTTCATTTTTAATGGCTTGTTTGGAACAACAACCCCCCAAAATAAAGATCCCAGAGACTGAGATCTGATCTTTAATTTGCCCAAACACTATTAAACATGCAAGAAGAACATTACAGGTGCCTGTCGAAAGAGAATTGATGCAGTTAATGTAAATGGAGGGATCATCAGGCAGTATTCATTCCTTTTTATACTTAGGGTGATATTTCCTCATACTTCAGTGTTCTCATTTGTTTGTCTGGTGACAGATTCCCAACTATCTGTTTTCAGTAAATGAAGGTCAATAGCAAACAGTCTGATATTAATAATGGAACACTTTGAAAAATATCGTGTTTCAGCAGTTATTCAAACCTGCTACATACAAAGCTGAACAACTGCATTCCTTTGTCTTCCCAAGTTACCACTGTTTCTGTCAGCAGGGCATGATAATTTACATATAGATTTTAAATACAAGACTGAGAACAAGTCCTTAAGAGTGAGGCTTGTATAGAATAGCCCTATAGCAGCTGCTACTGCTATAGTGAAATATTACTCCTTCTTTTGGTCCAGCACAGAGGCCAGATACCCCTGCCTACCCCCCTCCCTGTAGACTGATAAATAGATTATTGATATTTAACTTTACTTTTTCTAAGACTGGCAAATGAATTGATCCTTTTGCTGTTCTAGATCTTTGGCACAATTCATCCTTAAACATGCACAGTTTTATAGATGGGCACCCTGGCATGCACAGAAAGTGACCACCAGAGGCTTTCCTGAGCCCTTCTCCTCATTCCTTGACTTTGCCAGGCTTGTACAATGCTAGGCAAATTTCAAGAATGGCTGGCCTCAATGCTGCAAATGGAGAGAGAACCTGCCCTCTAAAGACCTGGTCCCACAACCAAAAAACGTGAATTAGTTGGGGGCTATGGAAATAGAGTGTTTCAATGATATTTTGACATGATTTTATAATTCTATGGATTGTTTAATCTATGTTGTTACCTGCCCTGAGCATTTAGGCAGGGTGGGTTACAAAAATAAAAAAATATGTATTATTATTTTATTTATTTTTATATTCCTAGGCCATGCCTCTCCAGGGGCAGTCTCAGGGCAGCTAATAACCATTTTAAATTCCATACAAAAACATAACTAAGAACATGCTCTGTCACCGTGATTGGTGGGGCATATGGATTGGATTTAACCACCCAGGCTTAAGATGGTGGGGGTGGAGAGCACAGTGGGGCCCATTCAGATGACAAAGGGCTAGCCTGGCCTCAACTCTAAGCCAGGTGGGAGAGTGCCATTTGACAGGCCTTTCAGAACTTTCATAGGGCCCAATCTACTGGCAACTCATTCCACCAGGCTGGAGCCAGGGCTGGGGACTGCCAATAAGTTGGAACTAGCTGAGCAAAGGGCTCTTCAAGGGATGTAATTGGTGAGATGGTCCATAAGAGATGCAGTTTCCAGGCCATGTGAGGCATAACTATTTAATGGCCTTGACTATTACATCTTCAATGAAAGGTGTGCCCACATCTCCCATAATGGGTTGTAGGAGTCAGAGCCATGGGGTGTTTGCCAGAGGTGTGGTGGTCCAGATAAATTGGCCTCCGTGGCCCCCCTACCATCCCACATGAAAATCTGGTAAAGGGAATGGGCGCGGTCATCCCAGTGCCAAGCAACAATGTCATAGTGCTGCAAATTCCTCTGTTTTCTGAATGATTCCCATGTTCATGCTGCATTTGGCCAACTGGCCTTGTTCTGGGAGCACAGCAACCGTCTCTGTCTCCTCTCAATGGAGCCACAAAGCATGGAATCAGTTGCTCTGATTTGCCCTACCCAACCAAAGGACAGTCCTGATGTCAATGCCAGGATTACTCTGATTTGGAACCCCCCCCCCCCAATTTCAGACTGTCCAGTGAGCTCTTATTACTAGTGATGCTGCTATTATTATAATTTATGTTTTAGTAAGCTAACTAATAGACTAAGGGACAAACCATATATTAAGCAGGAAATGTATGATCTCCCTGGGATTTTAAATAGTTGTTGCATACAGACCTGGGGGTTCTGAATTGGGTCTGAGGAATTGTATTCCATTTGGCTAGTCTCAGTGAAACCCTGCAGGTCAATTGTTGGCTACATTGGCAAAAAAAGGGATTAAGGAAATCCAGTGCTAGTATTCCAATGCAATTTGAAGTTGGTCCATTTCAGTGGAGAAGGAGCACTGGGGATTAATGGTGGAGCATCTGGTTTGTGTCAGAAGGTCCCTGAATTTCCAGTTAACATGATCAGGTAACAGGTGATGCGAAACACCTCTGCTTGGAATCCTGGAGAACCACATCTAGCCTGAGTAGTCTGCATATGCTTGCAAACCAATGGTGTGGTTCAGTTTAAGGCAGCTTCATGCTTATTTATTTATATGCCCACCTTTCTTCCAGGTATCCTAGTATCTGGAAGAAAAACACAAAGAAGTTGAGAACTATTCACAGATCTCCTTTGTGCTGTTTGGTTGTGCCTGTGTTCAACCAGTGCTAATCTATGCAGGATTCAAATTTTAATTCCACACACACACACCCCACACACATCCCCAGCATCAGTTGGTTGGAGGTTTTATGAGAGCTAAACAATAGCGGTGACTGTGAAATTTATGCCACCGTTATTTTCCTCGTGTACTATAAAATAAAGACAGTTTGTGCACCGAGTGAACAGCAAACAGAAGGATTTGAATTTCATTTCCTGCCAGTGCCTTAAGATTGTTGTAAAATACCAGGTGATATGGTAGGCAGGCTCCCTGTTTTACAGATGCAGTATGTTTTGGAGGAGAAAGGAGGAGATGGAGGTGAATGGACATGGAAGGTTCTGTTACCTCAATCTCGGGGTGTAGACAGGAGAGACAAATGGCCAGTGTGTTTGTTACTAGCGTTCTTGCCTATAATTACACATGTGAGAATCCTCACTGAAATCAGTAAGTCATGCATGTAAGCAATTGTGTGCCACCACATTATTCATATTCTAGGTGGCATACATTCTTCTTCTTGAAATATATTGGAAAATAAAGCATGCATACCATTTGTCCACATTAGGCTACTATTGGCATTCAATTTATTCTTTCAGGGAGGTTCTCCAATGCACGTGTAGTCAAGGACATTCTTGAGCGATAACCAAAATAACAGGTTAAAAAAAAAATCCAAGGAGAGTATTGGTAGACCAGGCCAAGGAATTGGCTATTTCAAAAGCCTGTTTTCATCAGTGGCCAAACAGATGTCCTGCCCTTCTGTCAAGGAGATTAAGGACAGCATACCTGATTCCTTCCCTTCCTCCATGTTAGCTTCGCAACAACACTGGGAGGTCAGTTAGGCTGAGTGAATGTGATTGGTGCGAGGTCAATGAGAGAGTCTGAAGGTAGATGAGGCTCACATATCTTCAAGGCAACCTCACCAGGTAAGCTGTGCTGTGCTACAATGATATTGCTTTGCTAACCTGAACACGTTTTGAAGGTCCCAGGTGAGATCAGAGGCTGGTCATAGCTTAGCATTCTCCACGGTGGTCCCACAAAATGCCTTGCTAAAGAGTCCTGCTTTTCACATTCCCAGGAACATTTCCATGTAAAATAGCTTGCCTGATAGTCAGGAAGGCTCCTGCACTAGTATTGTTCTCTGGAATGTGCAAAACAGGACCTTTTTGGAATGTATTTTATTGCTAGGGGGAGTGCTACTTTTTAATGTCTGACCATTAATTTAAGCTCAGAGCAGAACTGCCACAAGTCCCCAGGTGTGATTCCCTGCTCCTCCTCCACATGCAGCCAGCTGGGTGATCTTGGGCTCACCACAGCACTGATAAAGCTGCTCTGAGTAAGCAGTAATAGCAGGGCTCTCTCAGCCTCAGTCACCTCACAGGGTGTCTGTTGTGGGGAGAGGAAAGGGAAGGTGACTGTAAGCTGCTTTGAGGCTCCTCCTCCTCCTCCTTCCTCTTCTTCTCTTCTTCTTTTTCTTCCAATTTTTGTAATCTTGCCTTGTATTTTTCTGTGAGAAAAGAGTACTATGAATGAAACTAATCTATCTATAGCCACATGTGGATATCGAAATCTGTGAATTGGGGAAACATTTCTCCAAACTTTAGGAAACCCTCAGACTTGCTCCCTGCAATGAATAGACAGCCATGACATGATTACTGTAGCATGGATTAGCATGGGAGTATTGGGTGTCTACAAACAGGAAGCCATATTCCTCACTAAATATTTTGTTGTCCTAGTGACGTTTTCGCCCATATAAATAAAACTGATCTGGGTGATGGTGCATAAATGTTCTCCATATTTTGCCTAAAGCAGATGTCAAAGCAAGTATTCAGACTTCGGATGAAAGGTCTGAAGAATTTTGTGATGTGTAGCAACATTTCTCGGCAAGGTTCCTCTGTCCCCAGGATCTCCTTTCTTTGAAAACGATTAAACTAAGAATGCTTGCCCCACCAGATGGGTAGAAACTTCCCTGAAGAACATGTCTATGGTGCTGGTGGATCACACTGTATTCACCGAGTGCTAGACACAGATATTCATTTCTCTTTGCCAAATCCAAGAATTTATTTTGTGGTATGGATTTGTTTAATCTATCCTCCCAGCTGGAATTGAGAAGCCATGTAAAAAGATAGCAGCCCTGGCGACAGCAGCAACGAGTTAAAAATAGAGGAAAAGAGCACGGAATCTGGCTCAAGAGGAAAATCCAGTAGCAATTCTCCACAGGCAGCAAATAATTTGTTTGAGTGCATAATTAATAGATTTGTCAGAAAGTACTTAGATTGTGAAATATTGCAAGTAGACCTCCTTCCAGATGGATTAAGATGAATGGGTCCTCCAGCAGAGTATGAAACCTCATTGCTCAGTGGCTGGAGAATTTGCCACATCTAGATTTGTTTGAGTCTCTGCCTTTTTGCTCTCCTCTTTTTTCTTTCTCCTCTGGCTGCGGGGGAGGAGGAGAGGGGGGAGGAAAGTGAATAGAACACTTCTAATTCCAACAGTGAGTGGTGTCCTTTACCTAAAGGGCATCCAAGCAGACAAAACTAAATCAGATACTCAATAGGAAACTTTCCCTGCAAAAGAACATAAAAGAGTTGTGGGGGCATGGGGGAATGCATTAACATGGCTCAGAACAGTGAAATTAACTGCCCCTGCAGATCAGGAGTATATATTAGCTCATCAAAGAGTCATACATTAATCTATGTGAAATGGATTCTTTCGGCTGTTCTGAGAATGTTCTCAGCACTTGGGAGACATGGAAACTGACCCAGATTTGAAAATCCACCTAAGAAAGCCAGCAATTGGAGTTCTACGTCCTAGATTTTGGGGTTGAATAGGAACCTTTCTGGAGAAATGCATTCCATTTTGGGCTGCAAACCTCCCACAGTCATTTTCGGAGATTTCCTTGTTAATTGCTTTCAAGCACTGCTGTTATATTGATGGCTTCCCCAAGTGGCCAGTAGTTAAGCTTGGTTACGCAAATGGTTCTAGCTAGCAGAGCTACAATCCGTGGGCTATCTCATGCCTTGGCAGGGATGAGACACCTAGGAAGGATGTGCCAGATGCCATCTCCTCCTGTCCTTCCCAGGAAGAGGTACTATCTCCACTCTGCCATGGAAGCTCCCTGTTGTGCCAGTCCCTCTCAGTTTAATCTCCCTCCAAGTTGTGGTTATGAACGTACAACAGAATTGGGGAGAATGATGTCGTAAGACACTCCGGTTCCCTACTGGGGAGAGAAGAAGGAGATACTTATTGAGAAATATACATCCATCCTGCCCAGCCATGCGGAATAGCACAGAGATATGGACATTCACATTCACATGCAGGAGACAGGACAGGATAGCCTTGGTTTATCGGATTCAAACTGGTTGTTCTTGCATGCTCAAGACTGTCTGAGGCAGAGTGCATGCACACGAAAGCTCACACCTTGAATAAAACTTTGTTGAACTTAAAGGTGCCATTGGACTCAAAGTTTGTTGTATAACAACTATCAGCTGGAGTCTTTAAAAACTGTGGGGAAACAAAATATCCATGTAAGAAGAGCTGTTTTTTTGGGGTTTTTTTTTAATACCCTGCTTTTCACTACCAGAAGGAGTCCCAAAGACACACACCTTTTCCTTCCTCTCCCCACAATAGACACTCTGTGAGGTAGGTGGGGCTGAGAGAGCTCTGACAGAACTACTATGTGAGAGCAGCCCTAAGAGAACAATGGAGAGCCCAAGGTCACCCAGATGGCTGCAGGTGGAGGATTGGGGAATCAAACCCAATTCTCCAGATTAGAGACCATCGCTCTTCACTACTATACTACACTCGCTCTCTGCAGCTGGTAGTGAAAGATTGTAGTGCCCACCTATCTGTAGAGAAAAGTTCTCAGCATCCTTCCCAATTGTAGTTGACTAAGGAACAAGCTGCTCTTACCTGGATAGCCCAGGCTAGCCTCATCCAATCTTGGAAGCCCAGCTGGATTCACTCTGGCTAGTATTTGGAGGTGAGACTTCTAAGGAATGCCAGCATCGTGACACAGAGGCAGGCAATGGCAAACCACCTCTGAACACCTCTTGCTTTGAAAACCCCACAGGGTTATCATCAGTCAGCTGTGGCTTAGAATCATAGAATAATAGAGTTGGAAGGGACCTCCTGGGTCATCTAGTCCAACTCCCTGCACTATGCAGGACACTCACAACCCTATCGCTCATCCATTGTAACCTGCCACCCCCTTGAGCCTTCACATAATCAGCCTCTCCGTCAGATGGCTATCCAGCCTCGGTTTAAAAATTTCCAAAGATGGAGAACCCACCACCTCCTGAGGAAGCCTGTTCCACTGAGAAACCACTCTGTCAGGAACTTCTTCCAGATGTTTAGACGGAATTTCTTTTGAATTAATTTCATCCCATTGGTTCTGGTCTATCCCTCTGGGGCAATATGGCACCTTTTTAAATACTTGAAGATGGTTATCAGATCCCCTCTCAGTCATCTCCTCTCTAGGCTAAACAGACCAAGCTTCCCCAACCTTTCTTCATATGTCTTGGTCTCTAAACCCTTCACCATACAACAAGGAACAAGCCATGATAGTTCAGTTTATTTAATCTGGTTTGAGCATATAATTGTTGATTTCTTTCAGCTAGCGTTTCAACATGACCCCCTAATTAAGTATCCTTCTAAAACATTTGCTAGGTAACAATGTTCTGTCTGCATTTAGTACTTGTAGAATTTAATAAGTAGGAAGTGTTACAGCACCCAAGCCCCATATCCTCCCCCAAAGACAATATCAATGCAATGGAGACACAAATTAGACCAATACATTTCCTTGATGAATGCACCTGTTTAAAAGATGACTGAATCGGAAAGAGTGGGATAAAAGGTATTGCTAACATGTGTTTTCATACAAAATTCCCAGGATGACTGTTCTGTATCCTGCTAGCTTGTTCTCAAGAGGTCCTGGTGGGATGGTTGCTTCCAAGTCTTGTTTGAGAAAGGCATCTCCAGGGTTAAGCCAGACCTGATGTTAACAATCCCATGGATGAGCTTCTGCCCCCAGGAAATCTTTCCCTTTTCTAAAACAGCTGCATTTAGCCCCTGTGGGGAAGATGAGCCCACCTGTGCTGTTTCTCTGGTTTGACATGGCTTCAGGGAACTCCCATAGTCCTTATACACATCCTGATGAGGGGCATCTGGGGATACAGCCAGAGCTAGTTAGACAAGATGCAGAAGAGAAGAAACTTTGTCCCTGGCTTGGTTACATGCATAGGGGGAGGGGACAAATGAGGAGGGCTGGCCAATTGAAAGGGGAGAGGGAAGGAACAGGGAGAACAGAAAGGCAGTGGAATGTTCCTTCTGGATTCAGGATAATGGGCCCAGGTCTCTGCTCCACAAAATATTTTTCTGCCAGGAGCCACTGAGCAAGGTGGCTTCCCACCATAAAGTCCAGCAGTCAAAATTTAAATGGTCAGCATACCCTAGAGGTAACCTGTCCATCAGTGATAGAACTGTAGTCACTCAGCTGTACTACTTATGATTTTAAGAAACCATCAACCTTGGATAACAGCTGCTGCCCAGTGCCAATGTCTTTTCTTTGCCTGGACAGAGATGGAAACGACAACCCTTATTATAGACAGGACAGGCACTTCTAGCTTTGTCCACTTCTTCCTCATGGCTGCATGAAAGAAAGAAAGAAAGAAAGAAAGAAAGAAAGAAAGAAAGAAAGAAAGAAAGAAAGAAAGAAAGAAAGAAAGAAAGAAAGAAAGAAAGAAAGAAAGAAAGAAAGGGTAAATTTACCATAGGGGTAAAACGTCAAGGCCGGATTCCAGAAACAACTCACAGATGGGAGATATGAAATATTTACCCCAATATTTGGAGTACCGTTAATGACCTGAGATCTCCCAGCAGCATCAGACTGCTGGCTGTTAATTGGATGAACCTCCTAATCTCTTTGTTTGAATGCAGCCCACAAATATTTTATGTGGCTTCAAGCATATTCAGCAAACATGTCGTCCTTCTCTCCCTGACTGTATTAAGAAGGCAAGGTCTGGCTAATTGCTTTTGATAAACCCACAAGCTGGATGTCTATCCAGAGGATGTGACAACTTTAACAATGCTTTAAAAAGCTTCAAGGATCTGTTGAGCCTTCCAGAGTGGTGGGAGGAAATCAATGAACGACCAACAGTATATTAAATCCCTGCTGGAAGAATTAGCCGCTGTTTGTCCGATAACCACAAAAAATTTACAGTTATAGCAGCAAATGGCATAGATGCAGATAAGTTGTTAACCTGTCCCTTATTAGGGGTTTTAAAAAGCTATCGGATTCACAGGAAACTGAATCTCAAAACTAGAGGTAAGGATGCATTCCTTCACCAAAAATGGAACCCTGTGTCTTCTTCTCCTCTCCTTCTGGCAACTTCTAGTAAAAGGAAAGGAAACAGTGCCATCATAGTCCAATTTTCCCTGTGCATGAAAGTGAAAGTCAGTAAAGTGAGCAGGGAGCACTGAAGCATGACATTGCACATGTTGGTTTATTAGACATAATTGGGGGGAGAGAGGGAAAAGATACAACGCAGGTGGTTTGGAGCACCAGATGTGTGTCCTATGTAATGCCTGGGCACAAGGCTGCTGTTCTTTTTTGCGATTTGACCTTCCATACAGCATCTATAGGAGGAATGCAGGGCCACTAGATTTTTAAAAAATACACAAGAGGACACACCGAGGCTGGACACTGTCTCCTCTCAGACCCCACAATGCAAAGTACATTGTTGGCCTTGGGAGGAACACCTTGTCTAAGTGTAAAGCATCTTCAACTACTGCAGCTTTGTGCTTGGGCTGCTGTAACGACCCACAGGAAACACATCCAGAAGTTAACCATCTGACCCAACAAAGCAAAGTCCCAAAGCATCAGGCCCTTGATCAAAGTTGGTTTATGAGAGGAAACATACAGGAACAGGTTTCAGTGGAGGTTCATCACAGCAAGGACATTGACAAAGGCAATTTGAACAAGGAATCCACAGGGGTATATAGGGGTTCGGACCCCCGGCCCTAGAATCCAGGTGGGAAACCTGGTTCTCTCTGGTGAGAAAGCTGGTGCCAGCTGGGCTGGGCTGTCTCTCCAGCTGTCCTTCTAATTCTAGTCACTACAAGGGTTGTTTAGTGTTTCAAAGAGGAACATAGCGGTATTGCTCACCTCTTGCAATAAGGCAAGGGATAAATGGGAAAGGATCAGGAAGGGAGGGATGGAATGGAGGATTCCACCTCCAACCCTGGAAACCCAATAGAAATTGGCGTGGGCACATGACAGCTGCCTTGCTAAGCTCCCAATCAAAATCACTCCTTTCCTTAACTAAATTCAGGAGACCTTCAATGTGGTTAACACTTGACCATGATTCTCCTATCAGCAGAACATAACGTAGTCCTGAAAGCCATAGTCTAGCGATTCCAAGCTGTTGGACTTAAATGGGTCCCATTTGGCTGTGAAATTAACCAAGTGACCTTGGCTCAGTTGGGACCTCTCAGACCATCATCCCTGGCAGGGTTGTTGTGAAGATAACAAGGATCATGAAGATAAAACTTTCTACAGTGCCCTGTTCTTGCTATAAAGGCTGGTCTGGAAAATGAAATATGATTCATAACCTGTTTATGGCAGCAACAGGTTTATCCAGCTCTACCAGGAAAGAGCACAACTGTGAATTACTTGTTCACCCACGTTTATTGCAGAATATGCCAAAGTGTCATTCTGTCATTAATCTTAACACAGCCCGTGGCGGCGTGGGTGCCGCGGACTAAATAAAACGATAAGGGCTTGGGAGGCGGGATGTGTCCGGGATGAGGAAGGGTGCCGATTAGCCCCTTCCTCTGGACAGACTACTGGAGGGACCAATCGGCAGGTGCTTTGCGCCTGCCGATTGGTCCCTCCGAGTCCCCGCCAGAGCAACTGTGGGCCACGCACAGCGCGGCTTGCAGTTGCTCCTTTGCCAGTGGCCTGACGCAGCGAGAGGCGCTTTGCGCCTCTCGCCGCGTCAGGCCACTGCCCAAGGGAGCCCCCGGCAGCCGTGCTCCGCGCGACTGCCGGGGGCTCCCATGCCTAGCACCCACTGTATTTTAGGTACAGCGGGCTTGATTACTAGTTCTATTTTAATCCCAATACTAGAGTTGGTTCTTATATGCCGCTTTTCCCTACCCAAAGGAGGCTCAAAGCGGCTTACAGCCGCCTTCCCTTTCCTCTCCCCACAACAGACACCCTGTGGGGTGGGTGAGGCTGGGAGAGCCCTGATATCACTCCTCGGTCAGAACAGTTTTATCAGTGCCGTGACGAGCCCAAGGTCACCCAGCTGGTTGCATGTGGGGGAGCGCAGAATCGAACCCGGCATGCCAGATTAGAAGTCCACACTCCTAACCACTACACCAAACGTATCAAAGATAACCTTTGATTCACTGGATGCGGGATTTTTGTGTGGCTAATAAATGTTTTATATACAAGCGCAGAAGTGCCTGTTGTTGTGTTCTTGCAACACAATTGTTAGAACTTGCAGATCATCAAAAAGAATCTGAGTTTCTGAAAAGGATGTTATGATTTCTGAGCCCAGTCAGAGGAGGGGCTGCAGAGGCCAAGAATATCCTTGCCTGTTGGTAGCATGGATTTATTATATCTAGTGAATCCATCCTCTTGCTTCCATGAAACATTACATCTCCTGCATCTCGAAAGGCAAAGCCCTATTATTCAGAGGATCAGTCATTTTCTTTGATGAGCAGCGCTACTGAGAATCTGCATATGTACATATCAAGGGAAAAGGATTGCTCTCTCCTACTTCCAGTTTTATGATGGATAACAGAAATGCATCCACCAATCAATATCAAAATAATAACAATATCTTATTGCACTTATACAGAGCCTTTCATCATGAAAGATTTCAAAGGAGAAACCAGGAGGGGGGGGGGGGGAAGCAGACAGAAACTGTCCATTCACATGCAAGGGATACCTTTGGATGAGAGGATGAAGAAAAAGGGTATGTTTACACCCTACCTTTCTCTGCCTTAAGGAATCTCAGAGTGGTTTGCAATCACATTCATTCATCTCCCTACAACAGCCACCTTGTGAGGTAAGTTCTGAGAGAACTGTGGCCCAAAGTCGCCCAGCTGGCTGCATGTAGAAGAGTGGGGAATCAAACCCAGTCCTCCAGGTTAGAGTGCACTACTTGCAAATGGCACACCACAATGGCTGGATATAAGAGACATCATAGCACAGCATGTTAGTTAACAAAAGGGAAAATATGCTGCAGGAAGATATTGTAGTCTGAGTAGTTGCTGCAGGAGTATTGTGAATATGAGATGGCCAAATGTGAATGTTGGAATTGGGAGACTCGAGTTCAAATCTTTCTCAGTTATGAAGTTCACAGTGTGATCTTGGACAACTCCCCTGAGGGCAGTTCATCAGGGTGTTTGCATGACTGTCCACTTCTCCACTGCATGAATACCCCATAGAAGTGATGCTACAAAGCTGGACTTAAAGAGTTACCCTAGAATTTAAGTAATCATTTTGCTCTCTCTGCATAGAAAAAGAAGAGCTGGTGTTCATGCCCTGCTTTTCACTGCCCAAAGGAGTCTCAAAGCAGCTTACAACCATCTTTCCTTCCTGTCCCCATAACAGACATCCTGTGAGGTAGGTGGGGCTGAGGAAACTGTTAATGGCTCAAGGTCACCAGGTGACTTCAGGTGGAGGAGTGGGAAATCAAACCCAGTTCTCCAGATTAGAGTTGCCTGTCTTAGCCATTATCAAAAGCTGCATCTTAAGGTACCTAATATGTCTTCTGATGTTGGTGAGCAGCTATATTTTATTTATTTACTAATTTTCTTAGATTTTTATACTTATTCCTGCTGCAATCAGATTTCCAGAAACTCATGACCTTCTGGGATAGAAAGATAACACCCTCCCTTCTCTATCCTTAACTTGGAAAGATCGAGTTCAGTCTTCTAAAAATTTAATGATGTGGCTTTTTACTAAAGATAAATTAAGGGATTTTTTTTTTGGGGGGGGGAGGACATTTTCCATCCAAAAATCTAAATGAAAAAGGGTTTTCATTTGACCTTGCAAAATACATCCACATGGGGAAGGGGGGATTGCATTGAAGGTGGGGACAAACTGTTTGTTTTTGTACCCAGACTTTCCTCTTGCCAATACACGTAAGTGGGGAGTGGCAAAGGAGCATGAGGCACCATTCTTTCATTTTTCTTGGCACCCTGGGTAATATGTTTTTGTTTTGGAAGAACTCAAGTTCTAGTTGCAGTTGTCTTCAATTGCTTTACAGCAGAATCACCCTCCAAATGGCACTAGATAATATGGCCAATTGGTATATGTCAACCTGTTCACTATGGGTCTTGATTTTGCTGCACTTGAATATATTGCGCGTGAATATATTGACTAATATATATATATTAGGGCCCTGGGGACTCTTCATTTGGGGTTGAATAGGAACCTTTCTGGAGAAATTCTGCACGGAGACAAATAAAACAGTTTAAAAAACAACCAGTTTAGACCGCTTTATTATATTACACTCGTTGTTCTGCATTGAATATAGTCTGTTGAAAAACTACGTTGCAATGCTCTCTGCATGAAACAATTCATAGCCCTGCCCCCTGCAGTTTTGCCAACTCCCCTTTGTTCTCTAATGCAGTCACTAATCTGCATAACTAAAGAACTTCTCTGCATGGCTAATAAATAATCTCAGGCAGGCAGGAGAGAAATGAATCGGTGAAAAGCATCTTTCAGAAACAACACTTAAAAGACGCTTAAAGCACGGAAGAGGCAGTTCACCATGCAGAGCAAAATCAGTTTTGCGGAGTAAATTCACTCTTCTGTGTAGAGATCAGAAAAACAACGATGTATTTAGTGAGTCTTCATCAGCTTATCCATCATGCAGAAGAGGCCCTGTTGATCAGAAATCTACAGGAAACTGCATTATTTGAACACAATTCTCAAATGGGCAGGAACCTACTTGAATTGGGACCATGGCATACAGGAAGAGGGGACTTAAACCCCTTTACTATATGAAATGGCCTGGGAAGCCACTGTGAATTTCTTGGGGAAACTTTAGTGTAGCCATCAATACATACCAGCATTGTTGCTGAAAATTGACAAAAGGCACATTGCTGAATTTTATGATAGCTCTGATTTTGATTTGAAGCTTCCTTTGTGGTTTCTTCAAAATCAAGACAAAACTGCAGCTGTCCTTTGAACCAAGGTATAGGAACAAGACCTGGGAGACCAGATACAAATTCCTACTCTGCTATAAAACTCACTGAATGATATCAGACTCATTTATCACAAAAGTCCTTAGGTTCTTTCCAAATCTATGAGGTGGAATTTTGGAAGAGCAGCTCTGTGTTTAAGGGAGGTTTAATCCCCAGATCTGTGGGGGCCCAATTCAGATCAGGACCATGCCTCATGGGGAAAAGGAGTTTAATCTCTTGATCATTTTTATGTCTCCCCCCCCCCCAAGAGCCCACATGCATTATTGATATATATGGAAGGGATGAAAGTGAATGGAAAGCTTGCAGCTTTGGGTGCATTCTTTGCCTTTTGGATATTTCTAACAAACTAAATCTCAGTTTTGGCAACAGTGGATCTCAGGGTGGAGCAAACTCAGTCTTGTGAGTTTGTCTGCCATGCTGGGCAACCTCCTGCTGCCCCGTCTCCCCCTCAGTGGAACAGGAGAGGCCAAATGACATTGCATGACACCGTTTCCTTCATTCCTCAACCACAAATGCTCCTGCCTCCCCCTTCCCCCTTCCTAGCTGGTAAACTTGAGGAACAGAACAGGAAATTGGCTAACCTTTGAACAGGAGCTGGCTTTGCTGTAGAGACAGATCGAGTTAATTTTGTGTCTGCTCATATTTTTTCCCCCAAGTCAGAATCGTCAGTGCTTTCAAGAGTGCAGTGGCTGTTCTAGCTGATGGCGTCCGATACGATACTGGCTTCAATATGAAGAAAAACGGCACCGCCAGATTCTGCACGGATTTGACACAGACTCCGTCCCCAAGTTTTCATCTCTTCAGGTCTAGTGGTTACTCCTACTAGCAATTAGATTGCCTGTCAGGAGTAAAGCATTACTTTAAAAACAAAGGAGATGGATTACTGATAGCCGCTTGCTGTTTAGCCCACTTCCAAGCGCTGACATTTAAGCTGCTTCTATTCCCCGACTCATTCGAGCATTTTTCAAAACAAAGCAACAGTAAAATAGATGGTCCTTCTGTTGAGCTCGGCAGCTGCTGCTTCCCTTGACATTGCGGAGACGGCACTTGCAGGGCTTAAATTTAAAGATTCCAGAGAAAAAGCTGAATGCGTTTATTAGGGTTGGGGGGAATGGGGGTGGGATGGGGGGGCAGCTAGTTTACCATCTTGTTCAAGAAAGCACACAACTTTCTTTTGCTTCTTTGGCTGAATACTGAAAGATTCCGTAGGGCATCCTCCTTAGCTGGCGCAAGTCCCACTGAAACTGGGGCTGTGGCCTACCCAGCTGGGGATGATAATTTGAGATCTCTAAGGTAGCTCTTGTTGCCTTTTGATACCATTTTAGCACTGCTTCATGGCAGCTTTACAACCTGATCAACAGTGGTACATTCCAGGCACATAGCTGCAATGGTGGTGACAGAACATTTGCTCAGCATGCAGAAGGTCCCAAGTTCAATCCCTACATCTCGAGCTGGAAAAAGAATCAGATAGGAGGTAACATGAAAGACCACTGCCTGAGACTTCAGAAAGCTGCTGCCAGTCCTGGCAAACATTACTGACTTTGACAGGCCAATGTTCTGAATCAGCATAAGTCAGTTTCACGTGTTGATGTAATGATGTGAAGGAATTCTAGAGAGGGATGGTACCCAAATCAAGCTGGGCATAGACCAGCACTGTCTTTCTTCACACATTCTTGAGTTTTGGCTTGGATCTTTACAGGTTTTGGCAGGGGCCAATAAATAATAAAACAGTTATCCTTTTTGCACTGAAGTGTCTTTGGTTGTGCTGTACTTTACAGTGATCTATTTGCAAGTTGGATTTTATTTCAGGCCTCTACAACATATCAAGCACTAAGCTGAGCACAACACATTAGATATATCTGGTGCACACCAGAGGCATGACGAACACCCCATTTGGACTCCCTGCCATAGTCTGAAGGGGGTAGGTTCAAAGCACCTGCCAAGCTCAAATACAAGGCTGAATTTTTCTTGGTTGGATGTGGAATTCTGATCTACTTTATTCTGGATAAACAGCTGTGTTTTGTAGATATATAGTTTGTTTCATCTTGAAGCTCAGGCTCAGTAATTAAAGGAATTGCACTCCCCTGTCCACCAAAATAATAACAAATTGTTATCCTAAACAGAGTTACCTCCTTGAAGCCAATGGGCATAAAAGAGTGAGCGTACCACAGGTCTATGCTTCTAAACATATATCCTTCTATGTAGCTTGTACCATTGTAATCAGTGGGACGTCTAAGCAAACATATGTCATTCACATTGTAATACTGTAACACTGGTATTTCAGAAAGTCACTAAAAGGAGTCCATGTGTACTATATGTTGACCATTTCTGTTAACTTCCCAAAACACCCTAATATATTGCTATGGCAGACCTTCACACACTTCCCTACAATGAGATAAAATTTCCATCCAAAATAATAAAGTTGTTCCCTTACACGGAGGTCCTCAACCCCCAGTCAGCCGCGAAGGCCACAGTACTGGGCCGCCAACGGCCACGCCTGTCTCCCCCCTGTAGCGAGAAGCTTGCCAGGCCGCAAGCGAAGCGGCCGCTTTGCTCATGGCCTGGCTAGCTGCTCACTGAGAGAGGGGGGGAAGAGGAAGGCGCAGCCGCCGGCATGACAGCAATGCAAATGTGCATGCGTGGAGCTGCCGCGCATGCACATTTGTCTCCCCTGCTAGCAAAAACGCCCATGTGCGGCAACTCTGCACATGTGCATTAGCACCACCTGGTGGCATAAATGTGCATGTGCGGCAACTGCATATGCGTGTTTACACACAGCTGCTGCACGTATGCAGCGCCTGGGCCGCCAGCTCTCCCCCACCCCCGGAGGCGGTCCTTGACCTCAAGAAGGTTGGGGACCGCTGCCCTTACAGGCTGAGCTGCCCTTGTATGTCATTTCTTTGTTATAAAATAATGCCGATTTCCCCACCTGGCCACTGATACATCTTTTTTCTCCCTCAAACACAAGTCCAAGGAATTCCTCACACCCGATTTCCCTTTTTTTACTGGGTAATGTTCATCCTTCTCTCCTTAGAAGAATTTTTCCCTCTCCATTTGGCCTGAATTGGTAGTATGATCTTACTGCCCAAATTCCTTCTGCCCAAATATCTGTCCCAGTTCTCCAGACACAGTGTAGACCTACTTTTAGTAATGACTCTTTAATTAAGATTTTTCCTTAGAGCATTTGTTCAGCTGAGCACAGACAGGTCTTCCCTAGATGCAGGTTCTATCAGACTCAGACTCAGAATATTCTCCCTCCAGCATACAGCTACTATATCAATCCCCCTCTTAGCTGTTGCTGGCCAGTGAGAGCACTAAGAACTCAAGCTCTTTGTCGTAGTGAGGAATCTTAACCCTTCACTTCCTTTTTGCTGTTACTTCAGCACTTGGAACATTACTATTATAGTGCAGTCACAATTGCATATTGATTTAGCAACTGAAATGTGTAGTTTTCATTTATTCAAAGGTGTGATGCTTCAGCAGGTAATGATATTCTAAAGCAGTGGTCCCCAACCTTTTTATCACCGGGGACCACTCAACGCTTGACAATTTTACTGAGGCCCGGTGGGGGAGGGGCAGTTTACTCCTCTACTCTCAACCACTGCCCTAACGCTCTCTGATCGCTATGGTAATGTTTAAACATCCCTTCAAAATAAGATACAGACACGCCACAACAATGAACATAAGGAACATTTTATTTTCATGGAAATTTTAACTCATGACAATGACAAATCAATGGGAATCCTGAGCTTGTTTCTCTGCAACGAGATAGTCCCATCTGGGAGTGATGGGAGACAATGACACACGTGTTGTAAAGGGCCGGGGGGGGGGGGAGAGAAGGCATCCTTCGCAGTCCACCTCCAATTAGTCGACGGACCACATGTGGTCCGTAACCCACAGGTTGGGGATCGCTATTCTAAAGCACACAAAAACTGGGCAGAGAAAACATGTTGAACATTAATTTGGCCACAGTTATTGATGCACACATTATACCTAGGATAGACTACTAAAATGCTCTTGATGTAGGTTGTCCTTGAAAGCTGTTTGGATGCCATAAGGCCTCTTAAACTTGACATCATTAAACATGTCTGAATCCAGTTCTGCCTGTATAAAATCCTCAGAGCTATAGTAAGAAGGAAGGCATGTCTGAATCAGCCTGCACACAGAGGTCTGTGAGGTTTCAGAACAATGGAAAATGTTACTGATGGATCACCCTAGCAACCACCAACTATCTTTGTTCCAATCTACATTAAAGGTTACATGAATATATAATACCTAAAAACAAATCTCCTGAATAATAAATATATTAAACACTAAAACAGCTCCTCAGGAGTTGTTTTCAGTCACTTGGGTAAATAATAGATGTTGTATAATCTGATTTCACTCCCACCCCTTTCTCCTACAGCATAGAAATTAAGTACAGATGTTAAGCAGAGACTACTATCTTTTAAATGACATTCAGAGAATAGAATCAAAATGCCAGAAAGTTTTCAAAAGCAGATTGGCTCTAAGTACAAGCCACTATACCTGTTTACAAATGCCATGGGAAGTCTGTTCATTTTCATGTGGTAAAGCTATTTCTATCAATGCTGCCTTGCATTGTTTTTTGTGATGTGGTCAGGTACTCAGAGATTCCTTTAGTGAACTGAGAAGCATGTAAATCTATTTACCATTTCCACACGAGGAATCTGTTCCTGGACAACCTTCAAATGTTGGTGGGTTTTAGAGCCCCCTCCACATGACGTCACTTAGATCCCAAGGCTGTCCAGCAGCTGAGTCAAGTTTGGGCCATTTTTAACTCATGATTTAAGGAATCACCAAAACTGGATTTACATTCCTAAATCGCGTATCCCATCCATGAGCAACCATATGGGGGGGAAAACACGTGATAGTCTTGGCAGCATTGTTCCACCCTTACACTCATCCTCTTCTCTCCATTTCCATGTCCAAAATTTTCAAATTTTTTTACAACTCCACCACACATTAGAAAAAGAACCAGCCTTTTCCTTGCGTCTCCAGCACTTATCCTCATATTCTTTAGACATTTTACTAATTAGTTTAGGTCAGTAAACTAACCTGTAAAACATTTCTGTAAAACCTCCTGTCTGTAAAACTTTCTGTAAAACATCCATTAATGGATGTAAAACATTTTCTACCAGTTTTCTCCCAATAACTGATATTTTGTTTTAAGCTCTGCATCCATTTAATCATACAATTTTTGACCTGTTCACTCTCAGTCTTTTTAACAAAGGCTTATATATTTGCCCCTGTAAGTGAGGTTTGGCTTGGAATAGGGTATTTCAGTTAGAGCTGGTCCAGTATCGACCTGTTCTTGGAGCTCAGCCTTAAATCTCATTATAACTTGAAGGTATTCAAACTGCTGGATATCTATCTCCTCCTTATTGAGTGTGTCACAACTTCTTTTTTTGTGCCAAACTTCCTGTGATGTTTCTTGTCACATGTGATCTTAGCCTTTGAGCTTTAAACATTACAAGAGCAGAGAACATGAGGATGTTCCTGATGGTTGTCAGATTACCATACAGTGTTTCCCACAGAGAACCTCCATGTTTGTCCGACCTACCAGACTTTACACTCCACAAACAGCCACAGAAGCTCAATGACTCCTCTGTTTGGATTACAAATGGTTGGCAGCTTGTCCCCAGCAGTCACAAAGACTCTATGAACATTCACAATTGCTCATATTCTGCACATGTTGAAAAGCTGATTAAATAAACATGAGGTATTCCAGTCCATTGGTGGAGGTTCGGGTAAATAGTGTGGCTTTTCTCTTTATGTAGCATTGCTCATTTTGACGGGCTCATCCAAAGCTCATTAATGGATGTAATTGTGTCCTTTTGCACATGTGCATTTTTTTTGCACTCCTTTAACATATACGCACAAACCTACCCATCCAGATTGGTGTTGTCTACTCAGACTGGCAGCAGCTCTTTCATATCAGAAATTGTACATTCTGTTTCTGCCGTCTGCATCACTTCGGGTTTGTAATGTGGGTCAAATTGTTGAGATGGAGGTGACCAGAAAAAAATTGTAGTCCAGGATTCCTTGCTTTCTTCCTTTTCCATTTATGGGCAATCTAGGGGAGACACCTGGATACTTGCACAAAGAAAGCAAGGTCCTGCAAGAGCCCTGCAGTTTGTCTTCTTTCCATCGTGCACAAATGGCACAAAATGCCCCCTTGCCGGTCCTGCCATAAATCCACCCTACTGCCATTGAGCTACCAGCATCTGGCTTGGGATATGGGGTCACTGTGCTGAAATCAGGGAAGACAATGGTCAAGTTTGCCTGGCCGTACAGTAGGAGGATGCCAAGACAGGGCCTATTGTGGAACAACTTCCTTGCTCTGATACCAACAGCCCCTTTCAGTGATTACTTTTTACCACTTGTATGGGAAAAATACACTACTGCCTCCCTGGCTAGTTTTCTGTATTTGATTCTGTAATGTATTTGAAGACATTTTTATTTTTATTTTGGGCTTTATATTTTTTGCAATACGTTCCTCATAGTCCTTTTTTACCTGTGCTCCCTGTTATTACCTCATGTGGACTAGACTTCTAACACTTAAAGGAATCCTTCTTCCATGACTTTGTCCATTAGCCATTCAGGCCCTTTAAAGTGCCTGTTTTTACCTTTCCTAATCAGTGGTATACATTTTATCGGAGCTTCCAGTACTGTAGCTTTAAATAGTCTCCAGGCTTCCTGAAGGGATTTGACCCTTTTTACCTTTCTTTTAGACTTTTCCTTCACAAACAGCCTCATTTGGGAGAAGTTACCCTTCTAAAGTTAAATGTGGTTATACTGGTCTTTGGGGGCAACTCTCTATTTACATAAATGCTAAACTTTATAGCACTATGGTCTCTGTTCCCAACTGGTGCTATCACATTTACATCTCTCTCCAGGTCCTAAGTATTGCTTAGGACAAATTCCAGGATTGCCACCCCCCTGGTAGCTGCGGTGACCATCTGCTCCATGGCACAGTCATTGAGAAATGCAATCTTTTCCTTCTAACGTGAACAGATATGGACCCAATCTATGTGTGGGTAGTTAAAATCACCTAGTTATTTCATCTAGCTGATTTCCTGTGACAAATTACAGAACATAAAATCATTATAACAAAATTTTAAATAGCAGTAGGGAAAAGAAGAGAAGTTGTTTTTTATATCCCACTTTTCACTACCCAAAGGAGTCTCAAAGTGGCTTACGATTGTCTTCCCTTCCACTCCCCACAACAGACACCCTGTGAGGTAGGTGAGACAGAGAGCTCTGTCAGGACTGCTGAGAACAGCACTATCAAGACTGTGACTAGTCCAAAGTCATCTAACTGCATGTGGAGGAGCAGGTAATTGAACCCGGCTTGCCAGATTAGAAGCCATCACTCTTAACCACTACACCAAGGTGGCAGATGTGGCACACACATCATAGCTCCTTTTTGCACAGTCAGGTCACCTCTGGACCTGAAACTCATGCCTTGCTGGAGAAACAGCCATGTGGCAACTGAACTGCCTTCTTGAGCTCTTCTGGTCTCAGTCACATTCAACCCCTCTTAAGTCAGGTTCCTTTATTATTACAGAAGGATAGCCTATTGAAGCAAGATTCAAAGGCTAAAGGATATATTGTGGCACAAGCATTCACTGGCCAGAACCCATGGATCAAATATTACTACACAAATGCATAGACTGACACCTGGTAAAAAAATTCAGCATTCTGAAAATATCAGCTTTTTATTAGAAAACAATCTTTTAGTCCTCATGGTTACCAAAAAGGACTTGCATTTAGGAGTGCTCCAATCACCACCGCCCAAACAAAGCCAGAAAGGCATCCAGGTAAATACCTTGTGTCCTCACTTCATTTATTTACTGCCGCTGGAAGGTGGGGAGAAAAATTGTTGACAATAGTGACATAACCATGCAGCCTTGAAGGTGTTTTTTTTTTTTGAACTCCAATGGTTCAACGGTATCTTTTGGAGCAGCCTTGGATCCAGGTTGCTCTTAATTGTTTTCTTGGAGTTCTAAATCGTGCCACAGATATGGGTGCCCTTGTGGGAACAGACAGAGAAACATTTAGCCAACTTCCAGACCTGAAACAATTACCTTAGCCGAGGGGAATTGCTTGATGTTGCTTCTTTGAAAAGATTCCATTCTTTCGTTTTTTTTTTTTTTTAAAGATGGAACACACAGGCAAGAAATCACTTCATTCTTGAGTAGAGGGAGTGCCGTGTCTTTCTCTCGGCTCCCCTACGAGCATGGCAAGCAGGGGGTTGGGACAGTTAAACTCCAACTGTCAAAGAATCATAGTGATTTTGCAGAGAACAGCAGGGAGCCAGCAAGACTGCAAGCTGTTCTCAGTCAGGAAAGGAGGTGTTCTTTAGTCTCACACGTTTGAACAGTTCCAAGAGGCAAGGGGAGAGTGATGTATGTATGGTGTTTGGCTCTTCGCACGCATGCAACAAGTGTTTGCATAAACATGGCAGTGTTTGGGATCACAGCTACTGTGACCGAGAAGATGATTCTAATTCCCTAGAAGAAAGCAGATGTCACAGTGACTTTAAATGAAGAACAAGGTTGGAGAACCTGTTGACGTTCGCACGAATTTTTCATTTATATGAGAACTAACTTCCTCTTGACTATATAAAAGTAAAGGTATCCCCTCTGCAAGCACCGAGTCATGTCTGACCTTTGGGGTGATGCCCTCCAGCGTTTTCATGGCAGACTCAATACGGGGTGGTTTGCTATTTCCTTCCCCAGTCATTACCGCTTTACCCCCCAGCAGGCTGGGTACTCATTTTACCGACCTCGGATGGATGGAAAGCTGAGTCAACCTTGAGCTGGCTGCTGGGATCAAACTCCCAGCCTCATGGTCAGAGCTTTAAACAGCATGTCGGCTGCCTTACCACCCTGCGCCACAAGAGGCTTGACTATATATTGTGTCGCAAAATTGCGGAAGGCCATTGTCATCTCAAGGAGTCAGGTGGTGTGCCAGAATTTCTCCATTTTTGCCCGAGTTGCCCTTCAGACCTGAAGTCTTGTAAACCTTTGTATCTTATATGTATCCCAGGTCACTTGACTGAACTAAAGAGTCTGTTGTTTATATCTTTAAAGTTATGCACTTGGTACAGGATTAGAGAGGCAATAGCATAGTAATCAGTCCTGGATGCTTGCCACATACTCCCTGCCCATCAGTTGACCTTGGGAGAGTCTGAGAGGAATCACTTTTGTCAAGGTCAGTTTTGTATTTACATGCACAGGTGACACTTAGTGTATAAAGTCTTGAGAGTCACCCTGAGAGTTCAACCTCTGTGCATACTGAAAACTGTACAGCAGTGGTCATTTCCAGGGAGTCTGTCCAATACCATTCTTCAGGGATTCCTAGCAGTTGAGGAGATATACGGCATATAAGACGACTGGGCGTATAAGATGACCCCTCAACATTTCCACTCAAAATATAGATTTTGTTACATTACTTTATGGTACTATGGGCCACTATGGGCAGCTATGTCTATCCCAGCTGAACTGCACCCGGCATATAGGATGGACCCCCCCACACTTGGAGGCATGTTTTTCAGGGGGGAAAAGTAGTCTTATACGCCAGCAAATACTGTAAGTGTATGCATCCTTCTTGCATTGATTTGTCTGCAGATGTGATTTTCTTCTATTGATTTCTTAAGCTACTTAATAAAATCCATGTTCCCTCATCATCGGTGTGTTCCTTGCCTCCGTATATCTTCAAGGAGAAGAATCATAGCCCTTTGGCCATACATACTTCAGGGCGGGTGTTTATGAGACTGGTTCCTGAACATGTACAGGCCAATGGCATAGCATATTGCCCTGTGTATGCTACGTCTTCTTTGTATTTTTCAGTCTTTTGTCCCTGCCACTCTAAACGATATAAATCAATTCAAAACCTGTGAAATACCAACTGTTCCCTTCAGAACCAGCAACATGTCAAGATGTTCATTTTTGATATAGAATAGTGGCCACAAGATGACTTTTCCTGGTCTTATTAGCAGGGTGAAGACTTCTCCCAAATGCACCTCCATTTGCTGATGATCAATCTGCGTGCCATATACTGGCAAGTGATAAAACCTCTAAGACATGGCCATCTCTTTTTCTTTTATCTCGTTTGTCTTTCCTCTTTGGTGCTTGGGATTCCTAGGGACTGGCAAAACCACATCTGCTTCACTTCAGAAACCAAGCCTACAATAATTACTCTGCAACAGGGGCAGAATCCCTGTCGTTTCATAGTATCCTGAAATGGGAGGGGGATTGTGATTGTGACTGCATGTCACTCCCCGCCCCCTCCCCATGTTTTGCCATGTGAAGCAGCATGGAGATTAATGGGCTCCTGTTCTCCATTGTACTTCTCAGAAACTACTCACATGACACATGAACCTGTTGAAATCAGCATGCATAGGGGGAATGGGAATGAATGTGCCGGTCCTGTCCCCTACCAAACCACGATTGCTAGTTCATAAGCATGGAGCATAGCAACTACATAGGCAATTCCTGTGATTGACAAGAGGAAGGGAGCCCACTTGCCTACAAAGGAGTAGGCTCAGTGCTCATGCTGGGAATCAAGGCTAGTGGGCTCCTGATTGCTCCCTTTCTAAATGCATTGATTTCCATTCACCGAGTATTTGTAGTTATGGGTTTTATTGTATTTTATTGTACTATTCTGTTTTATGATTTTATCTTGTAACCTGCTGCGAGCTGGACTAGCCAAGAGCGGTGGGTAACAAATCGAAATATAAATAAATTAAATTAAAAATTGTGTGCTAAGGGCTGGACTCCTGGGCAAAGAAGCAGTTTCTTTGTTGCTCTCTCCAAAAAAGAAAAAAGCCAGCACAATTGTGCTACAGTGCATAGTCTAGTGCTGTCAGAGCAGGTAAGTGAGAAGCTACTGCTGCTGCTGCAGAAGAAGAAGAGCTGGTTCTTATATGCCGCTTTTCCCTACCTGTAGGAGGTTCAAAGCGGCTTACAGTCGCCTTCCCTTTCCTCTCCCCACAACAGACACCCTGTGGGGTGGGTGAGGCTGAGAGAGCGCTGATATCACTGCCCGGTCAGAAAAGCTTTATCAGTAGTGTGGCGAGCCCAAGGCCACCCAGCTGGCTGCATGTGGGGGAGTGCAGAATCTAACCCGGCATGCCAGATTAGAAGTCCGCACTCCTAACCACTACACCAAACTGGCTCTGTAGCCCCAGAGCTCATGACTGTGTCATGGGGTGATCATTAAATTGTTTGGCTTTCCCTTGAATTAATCCAAAGAAAAAGAAACTCATAAAGGCTTATTGAGAATTGACCATGCTAAGTGTCCACCAAGTATCATGGAATGTCGAGGAAAATTCTTAAATTAGCAGGGCTGGGAAAGGCCTAGGCGGACCACAGTGTCAGCATAGATGCTGCTGAACTAGATGAAGTGAAGGTCTAATCCAGGGGTAGTCAAACTGTGGCCCTCCAGATGTCCATGGACTACAATTCCCAGGAGCCCCTGCCAGTGAATGCTGGCAGGGGCTTCTGGGAATTGTAGTCCATGGACATCTGGAGGGCCGCAGTTTGACTACCCCTGGTCTAATCAGTAGAAGCATTCTCATATACCCTCAACCTAGTGATCTACTATGGACTGGTGTGCTGAGGTCTCAAAACTCTCCCTAGGTCCTGAAGGGAACAGGTCCCAGGTAGTGCTAGATCACAGTCAAGCCCAGTATGGAACCTGGCCAAGTCCTCTTTACCATCTTGACAACTACAACTGTTCCCCTACTGAGGTGCCAGCTGAAAATAATTTGTGTTATTAATTGCGTTTTATGTTCTGTTTAGTTTGATCCCTTCTGGATGGCTCCATTGTCTTATTTAACTGCTGAGCTTTTTAGCTGTCATTGAATCAAAATATATATTTATCTGTATTTGATATTTTAACTGTTCATAAACTGAATTGTTTTGCCTTTTTATTTACAACTGTATGATATAATTTTAATGTAGTAGTTGCCTGGGTTTTGATGCTTTACATGTGACTATTGCCCATTGACTATATAATCTTATTGCTGTACACTGCTTTGAGAACCTTGAAAAATTGGAAGTCAAAAGTACTACTCTGTTGTTAAGAGTCTTGGCCTCTGATTTGGAGAGCTGGGTTTGATTCACCATTCCTCCTCCACCTGTTACCAGCTGTGTGACCTTGGGCTAGCCACAGTCCAGTTAGATCTGTTTCACAGAGCAGTTCTGTCAGGATTCTCTGAGCCCCACCTACCTTCCAAAGTATTTGTTGTGGGGAGAGGGAGAGAAGGCAATTGTAAGCCACTTTGAGACTCTTTCGGGCAGTGAAAAGTGGGGTACAAAAACAACTCTTCTTCTTCATCTGAGTCCAGTAGTACCGTAGAGACAAACAAGAATGTCAGGGTATAAGCTTTCAAGAGTCAAAGCTTCCTTCACCTGACTCACGCTTATACCCAGAAGCTTTTGTTGATCTCTAAAGTGCTATTGGACTCGGATCTAATTGTTCTACTGCAGATCAACATGGCTACTCTCTGCAACTGTCCTCAATAGGGAAATAGCAGTAACGGAATCCTTCAAATGTGGGGCAACCACAGAAAAGGCCTGGTTGCCCTTGGTCATCCTTCTTCCCTCAATACATAGAGGCACACTCAGTTGGACTGTCAGTGTTTGATCTTAAGATCTTGGAATGTGGGACGACGTGCATGCACACTCTCCTTGTGCTTAGGCACTTCAAGTGATTATCTTGTTACAAGGAACTCAGTGGAAAGAGCGCAATGTAGCATGGCTTTATTGTAAAAACAACCATTCAAATGTTTTATAGTCCAATAGAACTTTCTGGCAAAGTGGAAAAGCAGGAATATACAAGGAGTTAATGTTAATTTTTTAAAAAAAAATTGCATTGCTACACAAATTCTTTAGTGCTGAGGTGATGAATAAGTAATGCTGCTGACTTGTGCAGAAATGGCTGATGGCCGTTACTGAGCCTCAACTCCGGAGTCTGGGGATATGTGTTTGCTTTCAGTGGGGTTGTGAAGTAGGGTTCTCTGTTTCAGTGCTGCATAGCGCCAAGGAGTTCAGATGACTTGAGGCTCTCCAATTGCTTCGCTTACCCTTCTCTTTGCTTTGAGTACTATGACCTCCATCCTTATAGCTCCAGAAGTTTCATGCTTAACTAAAATATGACTGTTCTCCTGGGCAATGTTAAGCATTTTAAAGGATTTTCTTTTTTCATACCAAGGCAAGACTAAAGCAGCCAAGCTTTTACGGGAGAAATACTATCCAAATCATTCATATTTGATTGCACGGAATGATCTGTGGTCAGGCTTGTTTAAAATAGATTCCGAACGGGTGGCTTGCAAATTCAGATTTATGATGTTTCCCCATGTCCTTGTTGCAATGCAGATTGGAGGGCCATGCTCATAAACATACAGAGGAGCAAAATCTGGCCCGTAACATTTTCTGACACTATTCTGGCCGGTCATGACCCAGACAAGGCCACACCAAGATTGTACTAGTTTCTCATGCCTAAACAAACAGCATGAATCGGAGGTTTGTTGAATCTCTGATGAGCCATCATACCTGCCCAGTGGACTCTGTTTTGTCTTGGTGCAATTACAAGTTGTGCAAATATGTCCTGCTAGTTCAGTGCAGCGGGTCTCATTAACCTAATGCATAACTGGGCTGAGAAAGTTCAATACCCCTTCAATATGTAGAGGTTGGATAGCAACATGAAACTGACCACCCTCAATGACCAGTACTTCCTTCTTTTATATTAAGTTGCAACATAGATCATTTTTGATACTGGTTTCAATCGGAACAGGCAAGATTATCCTTCAACCACATTGACTCCATGGAACTTTTTTCTAGAAGTGGCAAGAGAAGAAGCATGAATGACATGCTTCATCTCTCTCCCATTTTTGGCTACATCCAAAGCTGTGGGGAGATCTTTGTTGTTGTTTTTTTATCAGGAAAATGTTCACTTCCTTATGGAGACCTCTCACCATTTAGGCCATGACCTGAAGCATGAATTCATATTTGCTGTTTCAACACATGAGGTTGCCTTATATTGCACCAGAACATTAGGTGAACAATCTCAGTTTCATCTATTCTGACTGGTGGTATTCAAATCTGGTGGTTGCTTTCATATTCCAACATCTTTCAAATCACCAACTTTATGAATCTTTTAAACTGGAGATGCCAGGAATTGAACCTGAGACTTTCTGCATGCAAATTGTATGTTCTACCACTGAGACACAGTCTTTTCCTATTGCCTCTAGTTCAATGTGGATCTTTGAAGGGTCAGTGCATTTTCCTGAGACTTTGCTTTTAGCAATGACTTTCCTATAACTTCATTCACCAATCATGGTTGCAACTTTGACATCCTTCATATTTCACTAAGACAGGTGCTCTAAATCCAAACATCAATTAAAAAAAACCCAACACGCCCTTTTGTTTGATGGTTCTCTAGTTTAGTAATCATCATTAATATACTTTCAATGAAATCATTACAATGGATGACTGCTTGCTGTTTTGGTAAATGAGAAAGAAATAAAGCAGTTTTCCCAGGTATTATTATGTTCAGCAACACAATAGAAAGGCTACCTTTTGAGTTCTTGTTTGTTTTCCTGTAGTAAAATGATATAATGCCATGGGGGGGGGAGCAGTTTTTGAGAAGATGACTAATTTCCTTCTGTTCTTCCTCTGATATTGGCCTGAACAACAAAAGAATACCTGGCACAAATATAACACACTGATTTTGTAATATGATCTCTTCATGAATTTACAGAGCCAGTTTGGTGTAGTGGTTAGGAGTGCAGACTTCTAATCTGGCATGCCAGGTTCGATTCTGCACTCCCCCACATGCAATCAGCTAGGTGACCTTGGGCTCACCACTGATAAATCTGTTCTGACCAAGCAGTGATATCAGGGTTCTCTCAGCTTCACCCACCTCACAGGGTGGGGAGAGGGAAGGGAAGGGGCCTGTAAGCTGCTTTGAGCCTCCTTTGGGTAGAGAAAAGCAGCATATAAGAACCAACTCTTCTTCTTCTTCTTCTTCTTCTTCTTCTTCTTCTTCTTCTTCTTCTTCTTCTTCTTCTTCTTCTTCTTCTTCTTCTTGCCTGCCTAGGATTACAAACATGAAAGGGTCTTTGGCACATATGGGGAGAATGGATGGCTAGTGTTGGGTTTTGTGGATCCAGTGTTCAGGTCTTTTGTAGTATGATTCAGGACATGGGTAGAACATACTTGAAGCTAAGCAAGTATGGATCTGGTTTGTGCCTTGATAGAAAATCTTCTAGGATCTACCTTCTGGAATCCTATAACAGAAGAAGAGTGGTATATTTGGTGATGTACAAACTAGGATGTTGTGAAAATGGGTTGAAGGGGGGCTGCAGCAACTGGGCCGCTGCATTCTAGTTGCAGGTGAGGCCACTTATGTTGAGCACATTACAGTATCCAGTATGGAAGGCACCAAAACGTCAGACAACACCACCTCATTTGCTCTATCTTTCTCATGTCCTTTAGCAGTCATGTAGGCAATGCTGAGATACAATGAGAGTCCTTCAATCCATCCATAACTGGTTTGTCTTCATTTGTTCTCCATTTGCAAGATACAACACACATGCACACACCGTAGCCACAGGTGGTATTTCCATCTGTCATAAATTTATGTAATTGCTCTGAAATGTCTTATCAATAATTCAATTATTCCATTAGTTTTACATTAAGGAATAAATAGAGTTAATGCATGTATAATTTATCTACCTATAAACTAAATAGTTTAAAATGCATTTTTTTCAGGATTAAAGTGGCAATAGCTTATAAATGTAAGAACTGTGATAAATCCAGTTCTCTATAATCTAATATATCCCATTAGATAAAGTATATATAAGATGAACTGTTATGCCATCCAAAAAAAAGTTAATTTTACTCTCTCTCTAATGACTGGTAAAGTGTAGGGTTGGGCATAATTAAAACAGAACTTTCATAACTCATCTATATGATGACACTGAAAAGTCTGCTGTGTAATACATAGCATGCCATCACCACTTATGATCTCAAGAACTTCAGACTGCTTAAATTAGATTGATTCTGCATATTGCACCAAACAGGATAGCAGAATGCCAGACTGAATGGTGTGGGCCATATTTTGGATGTCCCCTTGTGGGGAAAAATGCTTTCACCATGCAGGAGACCAGCACATCAGAGTCAGGGCTTTAATGAAACTTTCTCTGGACTTTACACATTAGGAATTTTTTTGTCACATGGAGGAAGCATTCATAACTATGTTTATTTCCCTATACATACTTACAATCTAAAATGGTGCAGTCCTAAATTCCAGCTCCTCATTTTGAGTGCTATATAAAATAGGTAACATACTGTGACACATTTCAAGGTGCTGGCTTGCATCTTATATACGTGAAAGATCTTTCCTTATCCAATAATGTCCCCTCAGGCCAGCCATGGGCCCTTTTATAGACACCAGCTACACACCAAGCACAAACAAAATCTTACTTGTGGCTGTGATCTTGGTAGCAGCTTTACAATTATGTTAGTAATGTTAACAAGATGTTAGCAAGATAGAATCAATCTGGCATACTGAACAAGATTCAAAATTCTACTTCTATAGGATAAAACAGGATCCAGAATTCCAAAAGGAAGTTGATCAGTTCCATTTTTCAGTATAACTCACTTTTACCCTCCTTTCAGACTACATGTTGCATCCCTAAGGCCCATTATGCACGGCCGCCGAAACGGCGATTTCGGGTCACATGGAAAACGCGGAGGGGGAAGACGCGACGCATACCGGTTATACACGGGGCGGGGCGCGACGGCGGCAAAACCCAGAGTAACCGATTATGCACGCGCCGATCCGGGCGCCGCTTCTGGTTGCGCCCCGCTCACCCGGAAGCTGCGCTTTCTTCCGCGTTTCACTGACGCGGCTTTTTCGGCGGCATGCACCGAAGCTGCAGCCGGTTGCAGCCGGCTCCGTGCGTTATCCGTGATTTTAGTCGCCGCCATTCCACCCCGAATGTGCGCTAAAACCCCCGTGCATAATGGGTCCATGAGAGCAATAAGGAAAACAAACCTTGTACACTTTTCTCTGGAAGAAAAGATGGCACAGACCCTTGACTGAGATAAGGTTGCTTACCAGTCAGCAGGTCAAAGAACAGATTTATGGGGGGGGGGGCAGCTAGGGAGGAATATAACATCTTTCAAATGTATCAAATCAACATTGGCTCACAATTTGAAGTCAATTATAAGAATCTCTATCTTGCTTAATACATGAATGGTTGTGGGTCAAAGGAATAGTGAGGACAAAGGAATAGAGCTCTGCTGACCTACATGATAATCCCTAGATAGGTAAACACTGCTCTTATGCTCCACTGGTTTATGACCATGGTCTGTGGAAATATAGCTGAGGGATGCGATTGTTTGAATCAAGCTAGGTGGTTAATAAAAAATGTGATATGATCCATGCAAGCTAAACTCAAAATGGTGAAACTTTAAAGATCTGAGGTGAGAATGTAAGACTAGTAGTCAGCAAAATCATTTGGAGGGGATCTGTTGTATCTGGAAGACAATTAAGCAGGGCTTGAGATCAAATCCACACATGAGGTTTAAAAGTAAAGTCAGGGTGTTCCCTGAGATCCAATCTGTCACAGGCCAATGTAATTCCAAAACAAGAGAAAACAACGTGGATTAGATTCTTCTATTGATTCTTCAGCTTGCTGGCAACATGCAGTTGTTTTCATTCCTTTTATTACTGCAGGCCACTAACGGCAAAGCCCGTAGGAGCTGTGATTCTGATATGAGGACAGCTCTTGATTAAAAAGTTTCAGCTGCATAATTCTTTCCTAAGAGTGGAAAAGGGGAAAACAGAGAGAGAAATATGAATAATTTAGGTTAACTGGTTAAAAATGAAAGGTATTAACTGCATTTTCAATCATTGTTCACAGTACAATAATCTATTTCCTCATATGTTCTCCTTTTTGAGAGAGGGAAAAACCCATACCAGCTTTTATGTTTCTATGGTCGTGCCAAGAAAAAGTGCATAGAGATGATTAGCTGGTCGAATTTGACAGCATACAAAACCACAAAGGAGAGAAAGGCCCCAGTTGTGCCTATCTACAATGTATTATGCAGCTCTGAGTTTGCCCTTCTGCCCTCCTCTGTGTTGGCTAACCTGATTTACCTCGTTTGATTCATTTGGTGTGACTACATGTGGGCAAAGTATCCAGAGAGATGTAAACTATGTAGCAGTCAATTGAAAGGAAGGAAGGATGGATCCCATAAATCTTCCCAGTTCATCATGAAATAAATGCTTCGTTGGGAAACAGAATTCCCAGAGGAACAGTGCTAAGTGTAGGGAGCATCAGTTAAGATGCTGTATGTGCTGAAGCATAGTAAGCCTGGATCCATTTCAGGGCCCTTTACAAAAGATGAAATTAACTCCCCTTGAATTTCTCAGTCAAATTTTATCTGTCTACTCACTGGTATAACTGACTGCATTTTTTAAAAGCCTGCCCCCATACTGCTATGTACATGAAATAATGAAGTAAAATACATAAACACGTGTCAAAAGGGTATTTTGAGATGCATGAGTCCATCATTCCTTTGTCCAAATGCTCATGAAATGAAATATTAAATAGCAAATTAGAATATGTATTCAAATACATAGTTTTAGGCAAAAATCCCAACCCCTAAATAGATGGCCAGAGAAATGGAATGTTTATGTAGAGCTAATCAGATGAACAATGGTAGAAAGGAGTTAGGAGAGTTCATTTCTCCTTAACTTATATCTAGCCAGCTTTATGTCACAGATTTCAGTTCCCTCTAATACAGGGGTAGTCAAACTGAGGCCCTCCAGATGTCCATGGACTACAATTCCCATGAGCCCCATGCCAGCATTCGCTGCTCTAATACCCCTGCTCTAATAAATGAACCTTGACCCTCAGCTCCCAAGCTCATTTTAAACTTTGAGGCAGAACAACCAACACAGCCTTGTAAGAAGATACATTACTGAACTCTGGCCCTGAGATGCAATTGGAGGCAGTCAAGAGTTTAGGTGGGCTGGGCCTCCTTCTGTCATTAGACCTGTACGTGGATTAAAGGGTTCAGATGAACTCTGGCCTTTGTTCAAGCAACATCCGTTGTGTGCCTGGTGGAACTGTCCTTGGTCCTGCTGCCCATGCTGATGCCCTTTGTAACTGCAACTATTAAGAAGTTGAAAAGAAATGGAGAAAGATGCAATCGAAATGAACAAGATGTTGCATAATCTTCCTATGAAGAAAGGGTAAAACACTGGGTAAAATGACCAATGGCAGACATGATGATACTGTTGTTGTTGTTGTTGTTGGGTGCAAAGTCGTGTCCAACCCATCGCGACCCCATGAACAATGATCCTCCAGGCTCTCCTGTTCTTTACCATTCCCAAGAGTCCATTTAAATTTGCACTGACTGCTTCAGTGACTCCATCCAGCCATCTCATTCTCTGTCATCCCCTTACACATTTATATACTTTATATTTATAACATGCTTTTTTTACTGAGACACAGGGTATATAGCAGCACAACTCAATAGCATGAGTCATGTAATCAATGCAGTGGAACTAGGACTATGAACTAGAGGCAGTGTAAAAATCATCACACATGTGTCAAACAAAAGAATCCCATTGGGAAGGTTTTCCCTCCCTCCCTATGTTTGATTGTTTCAGTTCTGTATTATGGTTTGTGCTGGGTGCTTTTACATCACAGCTTGGCGGGGGGGGCATAGGAGGAGCCTGAGTTTTTGGGGAGGATGGCTTGCGGCCCGACTCCCAGGTTGGGACCTCTTAAGAGGTGGCTGGGGCGTGAAGGATTGCCTTTGTGGAAGAGGCTTGGGTTCACGCAGCCGGGTGGCCTGAGGTTGGACCAATGAAGGTGTGCGCCCCCATTTTGTGCAGGTCAAGGAATGACTCTGTGACCTCCTCAGGCAGGCCAGGAGCCCCAGCAGAAAGTGAAAGTATAGAGGAAGCTCTCTATGTTGCCCATTTGCAACACGGTACCTTCAGAAGGCAAAGTGACCGTGGTGAAGCATAACAGAGACATTCCTGGCTATGGAGAAAATAGACATTAGCTTCCTTATATTTTAATACTATAACTTTGGGGTAGGGTCATCCAAACAGTAATACGTCAAAGACAGACAAAGAAGATACTTCACAAAATTTGTATTCAGTTTGCTGCTGGAAAATGTTACTAGTTTAGACAGGTTTAAAAGATAATTAGACAAACTCTACCAGTCCATGTTAGCAGTCATAACTATATGAAACCTCCAATACCAATTGCCTAGGAAAGAACTGATGCCATTCTGATTGGTTTGTGGGCTTTCTAGAAGCACCTGGTTGGCTACTGTTTGGATAGGATGCCAGACTTCAAGGGGCCTCTTTCTGATCCAGCAGGGCTATCCTCATATTCTAGAAATAGGTATTAACCTAAGCCATTTCTCATAATATATATCAGAAATCAGAATATATTTTGTAATTCTGCCATTTACCCATCACAGAACTCCAGGCTGGCTACACAGGGTTCTAATCTAAACAGGGATCAGACTTTGGATCTGGTATAGATGTGCTGGGATGCCTCCCCCGCCCCCAATACACACACAGGGACCTTTTTGTTACCCAAGGCAACTGTTGCATCTCGGCTTCCCAATCTGCTGCTAGAGACTATTCTTTTTTTTTCCCAACTGAAGCTTATTCATTTTAGTCATACACTTCTTCCAATGAGATTGGAAAACTTCTAGCAGGAGGAAGTATTTTGTTAGGGCTGGAGCTGAAAATGTGCCTACACTTCTGCTGTTCATTGAAATCAGAATGGTGGAACTCTTCTTGGGATTCCACTGACTATCCTACTACAATTTCCTGAACAAGACACAAGACTTTTGCAGTCACCCCACTTGTAGCCAGTGTCTGAGGGTGGATCATTAAAAAATAAATGCTTTGAAGTTGAGAATTGTCAACTGATCAATTCCAGTTTTGTCAATTAGCTATTTTGCTTTGAATTCATACATCAATATTATTGAATAAAATAAATATCGCAGTATTGCAATGCAGGTGATAATTGGAGACTGTTAACATAAGCATTCTGCTCTGTTAATTAACATGCAAACCATTTATTGTTGGGGAAATCATCTTAAAACATATTTGCTGGAGCAAAAAATAAATTTCCTTTACAGCAACATCACCACAGCCATTTAAATCAGATTAAAATCCCCATTTTTTTTTCAATTAAACTACCAATTGATCAGTCTAAGGCTTTCCCCCATAAATCCATTGACTTTGATATTTAAACATTCATGGATTTTCCATATGAAAAGTCCATGAGGCTACATTGCAACTAAGTTCTACAAATATTAAAATAATGAATTGCAACCAAAGTCAGAAATGATCAGGCATTATTTGTGAATTGGTAAAGTAATAATGGTAGATTGTGAACGAAGCAATAGTTCCAACTCAGTAAACACTATTAAGAGACTCAAAGGAAGCAGCTCTGAATTGTGGGTCATTTACATGGACTATGAAGAAACTCTAACTTACTGCTACTAAAAGAAACATATTTAGTTCAAATTGTATTTTAGGGTTGTATGGAGCATAAATATGGCAGTGTCACTGCCCAGAACCTAGCAAGGTGTAAAACTGGGGGAGATATATAAGAATCTGTTCTATATGGGTCTGTTTTCCTTCCTTATATGCTGATGACATCAATTGTATCTTGCTGCTGGCACAATAGGACCAGCATCAGGTGCATCTGTCTCCTCCCTCAATCTGGCCGCCCTGTTTAAATCATGTCATTCCAAACACCTCAGAGGCTTGGCTCAGGGAGAAGTCACCTTTGCATAAGCATAGGAGCTCCTCAGGCATTTACAGGATAGGTCCATGTTCTCTGAGACCAAGGTCAAGTGTAAATCATCTCCTTGAACTTCAGGAGACTGATTTTTTCCTGGATAGAAGTTATCGAATCTATCTTAATGGACAGAGCTAATTTAGGATCTATTCTTTTTTCTCTCTTGCTTCCCATAAAAAATGGGGACAATTTTTGCAAATGCCCTTGTTTCTACCAGAGGCGATGCCACCTTTATTGGTTCCATCAGACTCAGATGTTTAGATTAGACCCCACATACCCTTTTACTTTGAAAACCCACTCACAACTTCTTCTGGATTAATTGGAATCTTCTGCATTTCCTATAGTTAGATGGAGAGGAGCCTGATGGTGTTTAGATAATAGAGAGACTCCTTTGTTTAGGACAATGCAAGCAATCTCAGGAGAGATTCTGAGAAAAGGGAGAGAAAGGCTGAGGGTTGCTCTTTACCAAATTTGGGGAACGAAGAAGTAGATGGCTTGAATAGTCACCAGGGCAAAGTCAACATAAAAAGGAGACAGATTTGGTAATTCTAATATTATTCTGTCTATTCCTTAAGTGCAATGTAGGGAAAGGGGATATAGAACTAAGGGCAAAAGGACCTTTTATATTGCCTTTTATCACTTTTTACATTTTTTCCCCTCTGCTCAGGTAATATTTGATGTTTTTATCCAATATGCATTGGATCCATTGATCCATTAGCAGAAGGCACTGATTGTTCTGGATGTTTCCTGCACATCCCTCCCACAGGCAGTCAATCCATGTGGACTAAAAGGGAATGAAATTGCCCTCTTTGGCTTCCATCAGAAGAGTTCCACTGATGGGAGAGAGAGCAAAATGCAATTTCACTCCTTCACCTTCTTCCCTGCAGCCTCTCTACCCACATGGCTGTAACACAATGCAGGTCCCTCATTCCCTGGGAAAGAACTGCTGGGGGAGAGGACTGTGGATTATCACATCCATCCAAATGTTTTCCTTGGTGTACACCATGGCTTTAAATAAAATGACCTCTAAATATTTCTTTTCATTGAATTGATGTCCTATTATGGTCAATCTGTTTCTTATAATGCCCATTCCCCCAAGTTTGTTCTGTGCATCCAAGGATTAAGAATGTGTACAAGAAATATCTGAATTTAATGAAGCATCTTTAAAAGAGACAGAAAGGGAATGTTTAGCTCACCTAATGGCTAAACGCATTTCTCTACAAGGTACTCAAGGTGGTGAGTCATATCATTTGCTAGCGATGTTGATCTATACCAGGACTTTAGATTTGAGTCCAGTAGCTCCTTAGAGACCCATAAGAGTAGTAACAGGTACTTCTTTTGGGAGAGGTGGAACAAGGCTTTAGAGGTGACCTCACTGAGTGACTTGGGATGTAAGCCAACTGGGTAAATGACACACTCCTTTGATAGCACTGAGGTATCTAAGGTCCCTGTTTTACCATCTTGTAGACTCTATCAGTTGTAGACCCTTCATGGAAATTATGCTGTTTTGAAAGACTTTGTTCTAAAGAGCTTTAAAGCTTTGTGGAATGTAAAGTCAAAGTTGCCTTTAGAATTTTTCTTTATTAGGCTAACATTTCATGCAGTTTCCAATAAAAGAAAATGAAAACAGTGACTTTTTTATGGGAAATGCATTTCTGAAAGGAGTTCAATAGCAGCATCATTAGGCTAATCAATAACCCTAAAAAGAATAAAGATCCTAGTTCAGATGTTCCTTCTTTCCTGCTGTCTCTTGCATTTTTGCAAGTAATCTATTGATAAAACATGCTGCTATTCAAGTTTTGAAAAGCAATTGTGGCTTGATAGAAAATAAACTGTCCATATTTTCCATCATACTCCGTTTCACCAAGCAGCTGGGGGAAATGCTGGCTTGCAGATTTCTTGCCAGTGTTTCATCTCACATACTGAGATGTAGCATCCGTTGGGTGAGCTGGGACCTACCACTGTTAGTAAACAGTGCAATGGTGCAGTTACAATCCAATCCACTTTTTATGTGCCCTCAAGGGCTCATGCATCCATAGTGGGATTTGCTTCTGCTTCCCCTAAACAGTGGCTTCCTGCATACCCACACAGTCCTGTGCCACATTCCCAAGCTCTCCTACTTTCAAGGGTGGGTGCATGAGGAAACATCCACCTTTGGTAGTGCACAGATATGTCATGCTTTTATCTACACAGATTTCTTTTTTGTACCAGTGAAAGTTTTGCTATTCCCTTCAGAGTGCCCATTGCTCCTCCATCACAACAGAATTTCCTTGGATGACTCCCCCAAAATATGCCACAACATTTTTGTTTTTCTGTACTTTGCTCTGGGTGAGTTTTCAGTTCTGTAGGCAGAGCCAGTGCCCCCTACGTTATGTTTTGAAAGATTCTGTAGTCCTTCCTGTGGCTGTCTGGAGAGCAATCAGTATATGGCAGGATTATATTTGTTGGTTCAGGATTCAGAAGACTCATCCCCCTCCCTGTTTTTATGCCTCACACTGTGACCCCCATTTCCCCTGCCTCTTAATAATAGAACTGCAAGAATGTTCCAGAAATGTGAGTTCAAGCCATACAACTTTCTTATAAGTATAAATTTGGCACATTGGGGCACACTGTGAAAAGAAGGTGACCTACTGGCCTTCAAATGGAGGACTCACTTCTGTATAACAGGGTACTTTGGTCAAATTAGGTTGCGCCAGGTAGCATCAGTGCTGCGGCCACCCCCACAACCACCTCTCCCTTCCTCCTTCTCAGCTGGGAAAAGAAGAATGAAAGACAGCTCTATACGGGTCAGAGAGGTCAGAATTGTAAAATGTAAATTTTGCAGTTAATGCATGTCCCTCTTGTTGGTAGACATTCAATTTAACCATTGAGGTTTTTTAAACATAATTTTCATCTCTGCATTTCTTTTGTTCTGCGTTCTTGGTATTTCTCAGCCCCCGCTGATCCCCCCCTTGACTAACTCTCAGCTGTTCTCAACAGTCTGTAGGCCAGAAGCATACCCATTTATCATCAGAATGATTTGAAGCTGGGTTTTTTATTTTTTGGTTAATTTATAAACTCAGATTTTCTCCAAGTATGTCAAATTCTCTTCCTTGTTCATGGGCGACCTGGTTTAGAATCATAGAGTTGGAAGGTACCTCGTGGGTCACCTAGTCCAACCCCCTGCACCATGCAGGACACCCACAACCCTATCTCTGACATTGTAACCTGCTGCCCCCATGAGTCTTCACAGAATCAGCCTCTCCATCAGATGGCTATCCAGCCTCTGTTTAAAAATCTCCAAAGATGGAGAACCCAACATCTCCTGAGGAAGCCTGTTCCACTGAGAAACCGTTCTAACTGTCAGGAACTTCTTCCGGATGTTTAGACATAATTTCTTTTGAATTAATTTCATCCCATTGGTTCTGGTCAGTCCCTCTGGGGCAAGAGAGAACAACTCTGCTCCATCCTGCTTTCATGGTGCAGCCACTTTATTACTGTAACAATAAAGCAGGATAACAACATAGGACCATAATGCTGTGATCAGATGTCAGTCACCATTAATATATCTAATCATACAAACACATTGAAGAGAATACAGGGAGTACATGTAGCCAGGCACCTGGTAACTGAATTTGTCTGTGTAGACTAGGTAATCCAAAATGGCAGCTGTAGTTTCATTTTGGACGTCAAGGTGAGCTGGGGGGGGGGGGTAGAGAGATGGAATGAGCAAAACTAGAGAAGAGGAAGGGAGGAATGAAAAATGTAGCAGAATGGGGAGGAATGGGGTATAGAGGGAAAGGAGAAAGCAGAGAAAAGGAGAAGAAGAAGAAGAAGAAGAAGAAGAAGAAGAAGAAGAAGAAGAAGAAGAAGAAGAAGAGTTGGTTCTTATATGCCACTTTTCCCTACCCGAAGGAGGCTCAAAGCGGCTTACAGTCGCCTTCCCATTCCTCTCCCCACAACAGACACCCTGTGGGGTGGGTGCGGCTGAGAGAGCTCTGATATCACTGCTCGGTCAGAACAGTTTTATCAGTGCCGTGGCGAGCCCAAGGTCACCCAGCTGGTTGCATGTGGGGGAGCGCAGAATCGAACCTGGCATGCCAGATTAGAAGTCCGCACTCCTAACCACTACACCAAACTGGCTCTCAGAAGATTCAGGGGGTACCAGGGGGACAGAAGGTGAAAAAATGGAGCTAAAACCAACGTGGGTTTAAGGATATAACTCTGCTTAAGGGCAGCGTGAATTGTCTGATAGACAAAATGCAACTCCAAGAGTTTGGTTAGGCGAGGATTATAGAAATCACTTTGCAAAGGAACATAGGGGTCTTTTACTGTTTTATCATTATCGATTATCGAAGTGTATTTTATTAAATGTTGTGAGCTACCACAAGCTAGCGGTCTCGGAGTGGCAGCATATGAGTTAAACAAACAAACAAATTCTAGCATTTTCAAAAATTAATGGGAAGTTTGGAAGCTTCCTCACAGTTGATAAAACTCTCTCCAGGCCTGTTAAATGACAAAAGCTACGGTTCATTTCAATATATCCCTCCCCATTTTTTATGATAATACACATATAAGTGCTATAAACATAAGTATAAATATTATATTTAGGCAAAGATTAGAATCATAGAATAATAGATTTGGAAAGTACCTCATGGGTCATCTAGTCCAATCCCCTGCACTATGCAGGACACTCACAACCCTATCGCTCATCCACTGTAACCTGCCACTAATTTCCTGTACTGTAATTTCTCAGTTAATAACTGGTCATCATTATGGCTTCATGGACTGTTCTTCTGCTGGACAGAGGCTGCAGACATTTACCTATGACTTCCTGTAAGAGGGGTGGTCAAACTGTGGTTCTCCAGATGTCCACAGACTACAATTCCCATGAGTCCTTACTAGCACAGGGATTGCAGGGATTCATGGGAATTTTAGTCCATGGTCATCTGGAGAGCCACAGTCTGGCCACCAGTGAATTTAGAACAAAATCTTATGTAGCCCTTGTGCTTCAAATGGAATAGATTCCACTGCATTCCTGGATATAGTATTACAATAGTGAATTACATTACATTTGTTTTAAAATTCATCTTTGTCCCAACTCTGAATTCATTAAGTCTGTGCATCCATTCATATACTGTTTAGAAGACTTATAATGATTGTCCACATTCCTAATAACATTTTCATTCAGTTCAGAATTTAGGCTGATTTTACCAACAAACTTGTCTGGGTGTTTTGATCTTATGGTACAGTCTCCTCCAGCATTCCTGGACTGGTGTGGGGCAAATGGATACATATTGGACAAATGGATACGTATTCTGTCAGGCAATGCTAAAAATGCTTCACCAAATCCCATTGTGTATGCTATCATAACAGTTTTGTTCTTGGTTGGTCGGATCATAAAAATGGCAAGTGGAAGGAATTCATAGAGGTGGATTGTCCAATACTTTCCTCTTACTCCCAGCTCCATAAGACTGCCTGGAAGTCAGTCCTAGGCTTTGAGGAATGCAAATAAGTACACAAATGAAAGCTTGGCTATGCTTTCTACACACACATGTGATCTTAGCCAAAAGGCCTAGAAGCAATGTTTTCTAATACCAGTAGAAGTAAGAGGTGCATGTGATTTTGCCCTGTTAGCCTGCCTTATCACAGCCCCAGCCAAACTACAAAATCAGATGTAAACATGGCACAGGTAAAAATGGAATGGAACTACCTGCAGGGAAGAATTGGCAGGTTCGGGAAGGCAAAATGCCCTACCTTCCCAATAGCACTCCCCTGCTAGTGATTCTTGGCCCTTGGGAAGTTCTCCTGGCCTTGACCAGGGCCAGGGCCTTCTCGGTCCTGGCCCTGATCTGGTGGGATGAGCTCCTGGATGAGCAGAGGGCCCTAACAGTGTTTTCTGGGTTCCTCAGGGCTCTTCCACCAGGTGTTTGGTTGAGCACAGGGTAGTAAGAACTGATCCCTCCCTCTGTAGCCTTGTAGTCGTAGCCCCCTAGGCTGACCATCGCCAGTGAACATCTACCAGGGCAACGGTGAATGCTATTGGAAGGGTTGAGGGTAAGCATGGGGGATCATAGATTGTCAATTACTGCTGCCATTCTTTGGAGGCAATGGGGATTTTATCCGGTCTTATGTTTTGTGTCTATGTTTTTATGTAAACTGCCACAAGCCAGCCTGGCCAAGAATAAATATAATAATAAATGATACAATAAATGCTGAAAGCAGGTTTGGAGACACAGATCTGCCAAGTTCTGCCCTTAGTGTTAGCTCAACAGCACATGCAGGTTTGGTTGTTATAGTGGTATAAATAGTCCTTAATCTCATTGACTTTGGTGGAGCTAAACAACCTCCTTCTGCTTAGTTGGAGTTCAGGGTCGTTACCAGATAACATACACAGGAATAGTCCCCTGGAGGTCCACAGAGCCACTGCGGTCTAGTGAAAACCATTTGAAGAAAGCAGCCTTTATTTCTCTCCAGCAGGTGAATCTGATTTCTAGGAAGTCAGTATGTTTGCCCTGGTGTTAAAGGAAATGCAATGAAAATGCATATCAACATAAGTTTAAGTCTGCATTAACACAGTAGTGTTATTAGCACCTGAGCACCTAGAGACCATTGAGCATCAGCACACAATTGCTTTTTTATGATTATTACAATGAAGATTTATCTTCTCTTAACTCTAACTATTCTCTGCAGAGGGCAACTCTCTTTTAATGGGTATCTGCAGAAGCCTCGGGCTCTTGACAAGCATATTTATTACTCTCAATATTAGGATATTTCTCCATTTTGTGCCCATTTATGGCTTTCATAAAGTATCTGCCAGAATGCTGAAATCAGCTCAGGAAATAAACAAACTATTAGTGGTCTCCCAAGATGGGAAGATCTGAAATCTGGAAAGTTAAAATTACTTAGTTCGGGTTTTAATGCTGTAGTCTGAGGCACAATCCACGGTGCGCTCTTTTGCCAACATTCATCATGCTTGCGTGGATGAAAGGCACTGATGATTTGCATCTCGTATTTGCAGCAGTGGTTACACCATTAAACAAAGAGTTTAATGACCTGAATTATAGGTGGAGGGATGATATGAAATGATTCTGGGATATCTGCAAGATTCTCATATTAGGCAAGATTTGGGATTTGAGATAGTAGAGGAGAACTTTACATTGGTGAGAACTTGCTTTTAAGGCACTATATTGTCATTGTTTTTCAAAAAGTATACAAGAGAGTTCCACACCTTTCCCCTTCCCCCTGTCACTCAAACCGATTCTTAATTCTTTCTCCCATTGCTGCAGCTGCTTTCTTTGTTCAAGGTCCTTCATGTTACTTGTGCCACTGCCACTCTGCTTCAGGGCTCAATTCCAAGTAGGGGTATTGATCTTTAAGGCCCTCTTGGGTTTGGGGTCAGCATACCTGAAGGATTGCCTTTTCCCATATGAACCTCTAGTCAAGCCCTTTGGAGGCCTTGTTTTGGTGGAAGTAGATGGATGGCAACATAAGAAAGGACCTTCTTGGTTGTGATGCCAAAGCTTTGGAGATTCCTCCCCGGGAAGATTTGTCTGTCTTCCTCTATGGCTGGAGCACTGGAGGTTTCATGCCAGGTTGCAGGCTGGAGTTTTATTCATGGCAGGTTGCCCCACCTCTTCCGGCACCCACACGGGGGAGAATTTGGCCTGGTGCTCCTCATCCGGCCAAATTTGTGCTCCTGCACCGGAGCTGGGGCACTGAAGTTCCAAGTGCATAAAAGGTCTATCACTGTCTTCTGCCAGTGGGTGAAGACTTTTTTAAGGTGTTAATTCCAGTAAGACTTATTAGCCCTCCATCCTGGTTGTATTGTCATGTGCGCTTGTATGGCTGTACGTATTCAGAAGAAGAAGAGTTGGTTCTCATATGTTGCTTTTCTCTACCAGAAGGAGTCTCAAAGCAGCTTACAATCACCTTCTCTTTCCTCTCCCCACAACATACACCCTGTGAGGTGGGTGAGGCTGAAAGAGGCCTGATATTACTGTTTGGTCAGAACAGCTCTATCAGTGCGGTGGCGAGCCCAAGGTAAGCCAGCTGGCTGCATGTGGAGGAGGAGCGGGGAATCAAACCCACCTCGCCAGATTAGAAGCAGTTGAGTACCCCATAATTATGTCTCCTGAGTAATCCAGGAAGCTCCTGCAAAGCATGGCATTTGACTGGAGAGGACATTTCCTGATTTCTGCATGAGTGTAAATATTGTTGGTCAGCCTTTGGTGAAAACGACATGTATTTGTACATTTCTAGCACAGTGATGCAATGGCAGAACAATACATAGTAAGGTGCAGGCAACTTGACAAAAGATGTTTGTGGGCAAACTGCCCACTTCTGGGGTTTCTCAAAGCCTGAAGAATGTTTCAGGGGGTTCTCACTGGTAAACAAAACAAAACAAAAAGTTGAGAAAGCCTGCTCCAACCACTACACCACATTAGGGATGCCAGTCCCCAGGTGGGGATCTCCTGTAGTTATAGCTCATCTCCAGACTTTTGGGAGTGGACTCCATAGTATTATAAACAGAGGTCATTGAGTTAGGAAATATACACAAGACAAAAGAAAATTCTGCAAAAATGCAGTAAAGCAGTGGTGACACCTAGAAAATTCCTTTTAAGGTAATTACATGGTTTACAAAAAGTCTGCTATTAATAGGAATTTAAGGTATTAAAAGGAATTTTCTACACTTGGTGGTTCTGTATTATGTAATGGTGACTTAGCTTTTCTAGGTATATTTACATGTGTACTATTCAAGTTTATGTGCCACCACCGCTGTACTGCATTCTCACAGAGACTATTTATGCACTGAGAACTTCACTGCCCCAGCTCCTGTGCAGGAGCACAAATCGGGGGCAGATGAGGTGCACAAGGCCAAATGCTCCCCCATGTGGGTGCAGGAAGAGGTGGAGCAACCTGCTACGTCTAAAACTACAGCCCGCAGCTCGGCATGAAACCTCCAGTGCATAAATGGTCAAAGTGAGGAAGGATCTGATCACCAACAACTTCACAAAACTATCAAATTGGAGAGCATAGCCTCTAAACAAAGCATTGAGCAGGTGTTACAATAGCAGTGGAATTCTTAGCAGCAGGTCAGAATCCAATCTCGTCTACAATTTGTGTAACTCAGTGGTTCTTGTCTTCTCCTTGACTTGTGCTCTTGGGAAGTACGGGGTCCAAATGTGACACAGTTTGTGCGAAGAATGTTTAAAAACTCTTGCATGATTGTCTTCCACGTTCCTAAGAAAGCACATTTGAAGAAAGACCCTTACATTTGGAGGATGAAAATCATTAAGGACCCATATCTCTCCAAGTTTTAATTTGTTTTGCAGTGCTGACCTTAGTTTATTCTATTTAGGCAGCCTCTCATGTCACAATATGTTACCGCAAACTGTTCTAGGTGACAAATAGCAAAATTCCTCTTAAGCTTTATTGGGTGCCAAGAAATATTGGATGATGTGCCATATTTCAAATTCAGCAAAACAGGAAAACTTGCTTGCTGATGTAGCCTTTTTTTACAGAGGGGCTGTGGCTTAGAGATAGAGCATCTGATTGGCATAAAGAAGGACCCAAGTTCAGTCCCTGGTATCTCCACTTAAAAGATCTTGCAGTTAAGTGATGTGAAAGACCTTTACTTGAGACCCACTGCCAATCTGAGTAGACCAAGCCCTATGAAGATAGGCTGAGGGACTTGGGAATGTTCAGCTTGGAGAAAAGGAGGTTGAGAGGGGACATGATAGCCCTCTTTAAGTATTTGAAAGGTTGTCACTTGGAGGAGGGCAGGATGCTGTTTCCGTTGGCTGCAGAGGAGAGAACACACAGTAATGGGTTTAAACTTCAAGTACAACGATATAGGCTAGATATCAGGAAAAAAAATTTCACAGTCAGAGTAGTTCAGCAGTGGAATAGGCTGCCTAAGGAGGTGGTGAGCTCCCCCTCACTGGCAGTCTTCAAGCAAAGGTTGGATATGCAGTTTTCTTGGGTGCTTTAGGATGCTTTGGGCTGATCCTGCATTGAGCAGGGGGTTGGACTAGATGGCCTGTATGGCCCTTCCAACTCTATGATTCCATGATTCCATGATTCTATGATGGACCGAGGGTCTGATTCTGCACAAGGCAGTTTCATGTGTTTCCATTTAGGTATGGAAAACACCTCCCAGAGATACACACTAAATATGAAGTTTTGTTTTCTGTTTGAATCTATCTAGACCCACACAGTGAGACATATTTTTTAAACAACAGTTTAAAGAAATGTGTATATTTTGCAAGAGGAAACATTGAATAAAGAAGCCAGTTGAACCTCACTACAAGGATTTCCACACCTGTGCAGCCACGATTCAGAGAGCACCCATGTGGAACAGCAAGAGAAAATATATAGTGTAATCCAAAGCACCCTTCAAAATCCATTGCCTCCAGTGCTCTTACAGGGGTGCAGCTATGCTTAGGATCAAGCAGAGAACCAAGTCACACTCAGGTTTGCTTATGGAACTCAGGCTCCCTGTGTATTTACTATCACTTTAAAGGATAAAAAGCCAGGCTTGTAAGGACATATCTTTTGTCTCTTTCAAACACTAAGGTTTTGATTAATAAAACTGAGCATGGCTTGAAGGGTTTGGTTCCATCCCACACTGCCCCAATGTGAATTACAGCAGTTTATGTGTACAATTTACTTTTTACAGACTGACATGATATTTGTCACATCTGTTTGTACCCTAAGTGTTATGGTGATGAATTGACCTACCTGCGCAATGTGGGGTCAGATTAATGTTCCACTTTCCATTTACTATCTGCTCCACGGCTCTTCTGTGTCAAGTGTTCCATTTAGCATCCTTCTGATCTACTGTGAATTTCTGTGCGTCTCATTTTGTGGATGAATATACAACAGGCATTTTAAAATGTGTTTTGGGTATTGTTAGGATCTGCCAGAATTGCAGCACACATGAAGGGGCTTGAGCGAAAGAGAAGGTCATCACCCAGCCCTCCTTTATGGCTATGATGCACTGCCGTCACACCATCAATTTCTTCAATCAATTTGTACAAGAGGCATGGGTGTGGTCACCATGCCTGGAGACTTTCAGTCAAACTTTAAATCTGCAGGATAGGGGATTCTTCCTGCTCACTAGCCAAAGTCATTGGGCTCAACTAGGCATGACGACATCCTTGTGTCCACCATTTTATAGCTGGGATTTTCATCTTTCAAAAATGCTGCTGGGGTTCTTGTTTCCACCCCCCACCCCCCCACCCCCCATTTCCAAGCTTCCTCAGTAGAAGAGCATTCCAGCCTTAAAATAGTGGCATGTCCCCATTATAGACATGAGGACACTGTCACATCAACTGGAGCCCATTGTCAAGCCAGCTTCCTTCCTCACAGCAGTAGCCTCTCTTCAGCTCCCCTCTGGTTTTCGTTGTGGTTGGCCCTTGTGTGCAGCCAGGCCACATTGTTTCCAGTCTGTATTCTCTTCCAGTCAGTCTGGCTGTACCATGGAGCTGACTTTCTGAATAGTGATATTGTATTTGAGAAGTATCGATATAGATCGATTCAGGTGGGTATCTGTGTTGGTTCGTAGCAGCAGAACAAAGTCTTGAGTCTGGGGTCACCTTTAAGACCAACCAAGTTTTATTCAAGCTACAAGCTTGAGTGTGTATGTACACTGTATCTGAGGAGATGTGAATAAACATGAAAGCTTACAGCTTGAATAAAACTTAGTTGGTCTTAAAGGTGCCCCCAGACTCAGACTTTGTTCTATTGCAATATAGAGTCATAGTTCTGTTATAATTATGATTAAAATGCACACTGTTATAATTATGATTAAAATGCACAGGAGCCCCTGCCAGCATTTGCTGGCAGGGGCTCCTGGGAATTGTAGTCCACGGACATCTGGAGGGCCGCAGTTTGACTACCCCTGGTCTAAATGCATAAACAAACAAACAAACAAACAAGAATGGAAGGCTCCAGGAAATACAGTCCCCAGGGATGCCAGTCCCCAGTTGGGACTTGAGGATCCCCTGGTTTTACAGATCATCTCAAGGGGATGGAGATCAGTTCCCCTGGAGAAATTGGAAGGTTTGGAGGGTGGGCTCCATAGCCTTGTACTCCATATAGGTCTCTCCCCACTCCAAAACCCAACCCAGAGGAGGTAACCCTGGCTGTACCATGTGATCCTGCTGCATTTGTGCCGCAGTTGTAAAATACCTAACTAGGGATGCAACCATGAAATGCTTCCAGGGATGTAGTTGATAAATGGATGAAAATGGAATTGAATGAATGCTTTAAAAGGTTCCCCCGTTAATCAGCAGCATTATTTTTAATTCAAGTATCCACAGAAGCCAGGCACTTTTCTTAGAAGATGAATAGCCCCTTCTCTCCCACACAGGAGGCAATGCCTTGTCTCCGCTGAAACCTACTGCAATGTGCAATAACATGAAGCCATGGTTTATTTTAAGAGTAACTGCATTGTGAAATCAGGATTCCACTTCTACTGTGATCACTCATATCATAAATGTGCCTCACCAAATACTAGTATCATGGTCTTCACTACAGTCAGGCTTCTCTGTAGCTGGGGAAGTGTGTGAGACAAACCATTATATCTGCTTTTCTACCTCAAATAAATCCATAGCTAATACTAGGTATGTACAATAAACCAACTCTTACTTTGAATTTCACATCCCAGTTTGACAGGTCCATATCTAGTGGAGTGGGACACATTTGGATGATCACCTGCATTACAGTATAATTTAAAGTTCCCAATCTTGTTGAGATTGGGGGCACTTTGGAAATTTTGAGTGTGTGGGTGCAAGCACAAAATGGCCTACATAGGGGGTGTAGACAATGACAAAATGGCAGCTATATGGGTGGGGGCCAATTACAAAAGTCCTGGGACATTCCTAACCCAGTGTCCCCCTGTGATGGAGGCAGCTTTTCTGAATAGGTGCATCCTGCTGACACAAAGATGTTGTCTCCTCCTGTGCTCTTCTCAAGCATCTTGTGAGGTAGAGGAAAGCCCAGATAGGCTCATTGCTTTGTGGTACAGACACTTTGGGAGGAAGGAAGAGAGTGTCAAGCAGTGCAGTGATGGATGCCATGTTGCCCACAGGCACCAGATTTTTTTTGGGGGGGGGGGTTCACTTGTTTAATTAAACCATTGTTCTGCATTATGTTGGAACTGAGTCCAAGAGGGAGATATTTATTGCTCTAGTCATACACAAAGCTATTCAGACACAATTGATTAACTAGTTAATCAATTATACAGAAATTATAATCAACTGGGAGATAAAGCAACTGAATCCTGCCCCTGGTCACTATTCCTCTTACCACTGGAATCTGGAAACACCTTAAACAAACTTTTCAATCATAATCTCATAGGGATGCCAATTTCCAGGTGGGACCTGGGGATCCCCCAGCTCTAAAGCTCATCTCCAGGCAACAGAGAGCAGTTCCACTGGAGAAAATGGCTGTTTTGGAAGGTGGACTCCATATCATTATACTCCATTGATGTCCCTCCCCACCCCAATTCCCTCCACTTCTGGCTCCACCTCCGAAGTCTCCAGGTATTTTCCAATCCAGAGCTGGCAACCCTACAACCTCAGCAAATATTACTGCATAAAACCTCAGTGGCCAAGCTCACAAGGCAAAAAGGAGCCCTGTCAACTCTAACCATTCTTTATATGAAAGAAAAATGCAAATGTACATCTTCAGTATGACAGTGAAAACCCTTGAGGCAGTTAATTCAGATTTCTCCAGTATGTACCTAGGAGCAAATGTAAAGCAAAACTTCTCCACAGTACTTCCTTCCTGTCTGTCCCACTCCAAATCCTTTGCTTTCGTGTTTGGCAGTTCTATTAATTTTCTCCAAGAGAAAATTAAATATAAGATGGGGCAGGAAGTCAGCTAAAATCCTCAAAGCCATGGAAGTCGTTTAGCGTGAGGTTGCTGTCAAAAAGTAACTCTGTATTTTTCAAACTGTAACTGGTTCATCAATTCATAATTAATTTCCTGTCACAATAACATTTGTGCCTAATTCCAGACTTCTCGCTGTGAGATCCCTTGATTTGGGATGGAACCCATGCAGGCATGTTCCAGAGTGATGACAATATCTATCACAGAACCATATGTGGCATGACACTGCCCCAGTAGGAGGCTGATGCTCCTTAGACCATAAAATACTCAACTTGCCTGTGCACTAGCAGAAGTTTGCTTGCCGGGAAAAAAAAACCGTATGAGCTTCTACCGTCTCCCAATTGTCAGCAATGTGTATCTCTCCCTCACCCAAGAAGGTGAAAACTTTGTATTTACTTGCTTGAAGTACTTGCTAACATATTCACAAAAACTTCCTCCAGTGGTTCCTAAAGTCATCCTAGGTCTGATCCTCTGATTCCTGAATTCCATTGAAATCTGTAAAATAAAAGTTAAGGATGAGTTCTAGTTCTTTGCCTGCATCCCTACCAGTATTTCTGATAGCAAATCTCGTGGGCCTGAATGACATATATTTAAGGGCAGTTAGGGAGCCTTGAACGTCTTCCTCTTATGAGCTAATTTTTCAATCATTACTTTGATTGCTCATTGACTATTTGTGGCTCTTTGGCAGGTTGCTTAGTGTGTAGACTCAAGACACCCAATGCAGTTGGTTTTCCATGCATATATGTTCTCACATAGACTGGTTGAGTTGTGCTATTCCACACTTGTCTTGCTGAGTAACTGCTCTGCTCAACTGGCAATGTCATGATAGTTGTCCCGGATCATGTTAGGCAGTTGAAAATAAATGCCATGTTTCGATGAAATCCTATTTGTCCTTCGGTATTTGTCTAAGTAATAGCTAGTGATGTTAATAGTGGCTGATCAATCACTGGCAAATTTGTGCATCTGAGGGTTTACAAAAACCCAATGCAAACCTTTTTGGCAGGCACTCAGGGCCAGTGGGGATGATCAGCTTATATCTGAACCAAGTCTCTGAACACAGTAAGTAACTTCAGCTGTAAAAACATATGTGGAAAAATTCACAATATCAACATTTGTGGTGGAATTCACAGCCTACAGGTACAATGTAGTCCTCATGTCTTTAGTTATTGAAATGCATGTGTTTTTTTTTTTTTTGGAGACCTACCAAATTGTTCAAGTTAGGGATAATGCCAAATTGTGGAATGGGAGCAGGGGGGGGGATTAGACACAAAGGGAACAAGCCTAGGGAAGTCTGCTCTGAAGCAAGGCCCATTTAAGGAGGCTTACTCCCAGGAAAGTTTTCTTAGAATTGCAGCCAAACTCATCCACTTCGGAAATGGCTTGTTACTTATAGGTTCAGCCAAACCTCCCTCCAAAGGTTGACTCAGCTTGTAATAAGTACACCTTGATGACAATCACTTTCAGCTTTCTCTGCCCTTTATTTTCTTATCTCATCACCCCAATCTCACCTTCTGAGGCGGAGCATGAGGGACATCCATGCTATGAAAATCAGAGTGTCCCTTTGTCTTCCCAGTATTCTGCATGCTCAGCAGGTTATTTTTCTTTCCAGGTCTGGGAGATGGAAACCTTGGAGGATACACAAAATCCTTTGAGAAGACTGGGAAGTAAAAGGTGGGCCCTCAGCTGGCCATCATTTTTCTATGAGATAAACTTGGAGAAGGGCTGAGGGACAAAAGAAGAATCTAGCAAGAGCTTAGGAAGTATGGCTTTGGCCTTTTCACATTTTGACACATTCTCTGAAAAAGATCCCAAGGATGACCTGATGTTCTGTCTCAGGTATCTGAATCAAGACATGAAAGGGGCAAGGCTCCCATTGCCAGTGCATATGAAGGAGTGAAAAGGGGCTGTCACCCACACCAGATCTGCTACTTTGACAAATGGCAAACGCTCCATTTCAGGCTTTCTCTGTGATTGGGTCCTAGGAGGGGGTCATTTTTTTCCTCCTTCTCCTGAAATGATTGTAATTTTTCATCAAAAGATGGATTCTCTTGTCTTGAAGCTCTGTCTCTTTCCACCATACGTCAGCGTGGATTGATTCAATTAAGAAACTTTTCAGTTAATTGCAAGGCAATATCATTTTAAATATGATTTCCCCCACTCAGGTAATTACAGCAATGTACTGCAAGAGCACATGGACAAATTAAGACTGTGCTTTCCTTCCAGAGCTGTGCAAACCTTATACAGGCAGCCCAGACTCTTTTTTACCCATTGTGGCCATGCTGGTGGCTGTATCTCAAGTGAAGGGAGAAGTAGAGATTTCTCAATCTGCTCCACAATCAAAGGGATGACCAATAATTCTGTTTCTGGGCTCATAAATCGACCCTATAGAATGAAACACATTGTTTACACAGTGACAATTCCAGCCTAGGGCTAAGGAGAAGTTTAAATGCTATTGTTTTGTCTTTTATCATTAAAAGCCATCAAATGCTGCTTGAAATCACATAATGGGCTGCTGGTTAATGAAACCTAGAATGATCTAGTGCAGCTGTCCCCAACCCCCGGTCCGGAGACCGGTACCGATTCGTGGATTAGTCAATACTGGGCCGCAGCTCCTCCTCCTCCCCGGCTGCTGCCTCGGGGGCTGCCCTGCTACTCTGTCGCTGGCACACCTTTGGTGCTCTCCAGTGGCCGCCATGGCTGGGGCTCCCCCTTGGCATGGCACTGCGCAGATGCTTCTGGCCCCCCAGTGGGCGGAGGGAAGTCAGGGGCGCTGGCAGGAAAGCAAGCGGAGCAGGGGCTTAGGCGGCAGCGACATCCCTCAGCAAAAGACTACCCCCCCCAGGTCTCAGTAAAATTGTCAAGCGTTGACCGGTCCCCGGTCCACTGATCTAGTACATATTGCCTAACTATGATCTGGGAGATTTGAATCCTTACTCTGCCATGGAAGCTTTCTGGGTGACTTTGGCCCAGTCAGTCTCCTGCAGTCTCACCTAACTCACAGGGTTTGTTGTTGTGAGAATATCAACACTCAGCCTAGACACTGTGATCAATGCAACAGTAATCTGGATTAGACTTCTGTATGCAGGGCTGCACTGGAAGCTGCTCCCAAAACTCCAACTAGTCCAGAACACAGCAGCTCAGTTCCTTAACAAGGACCCTGTGGAGACCACATACTACATCTGTGCTCTCCCTGCTGCACAGGCTCCAGATTAGAGACCAGATCAGGTTCCAGGTTTTGACTCAGACTTTCAAAGCCTCAAATGTTCTCGGACAGCTGTACCTATGCCCCCTGAGTAATATTATGATAGAGCAAACAAAATCTATTAGGCTCCCCAGCCATAAAGAGATAAACTTGGCCTAAAGCAGGGCCCTGAGTTTGGCCCTGAGTTTGGCCTCGTGGAATGCTCTGCCTGAGGACATCAGGACCTTAAACAGTTCCAGTCGGCCTGCAAAACAGCCTTTCTGCCAGGCCTATGGTGGAGGCCAGGTATAAACATCAAGACATTGACCTCTCTGCCTGAGTACTCACCCACCAGCAGAAGACCCTCCAAGCACTGACCAACTTCAGAAAGGTTGAATTATTATTAGGAGGTGGTTTAAATGTGTTAATATTTTTTTAGTAAAATGATATGATTGTTTTTAAAGTTGGCTGTTGCCCACCCTGAGCTGACCAGGGAAGGTTAGGACAGAAATAAAACATCATTATTATTATTAATAATAACATAGAAGAGAGTCATGTGCTTCTGACTTAATATAGCAATATAGCACATGGTGGAGAAGGGTGTTGGCAACCAGGGCCAGATTTTCCTATAGTCTAACTAGGCTTCAGCCTAGGGCCTCAAGATCAAGAGGGGCCTATATTCCACATTTTTATAAAGGTTAGTACCAATCACAACATGTTTCATTTAACATATTGATATATATCACAGTAATTATGTGGCCCATTCCGCATAGATACATTGTAGCAGGAGTGTGGCACATTGTAATCGCTACTAAAATGCAGTTATGCACAACGTCGTACACAATCTGCCACACTCCTGAAACCGATCAGCAAAAAGCACTTCGTTGTAGCACTTCCAGGGAAATCCCAAAAAGTGGATTGACCCTTTGGAAAGCTCTACAGTCTTGCAACCAATCTGTAACACTAGCGAAAAGTTCTGTGCGTTACCATTGTTGCGGTTTCAGCAAAGTCCCTCCCCCTGGCTCTCTCCTCTGATCTTCTGGCAAAGCGGTCGCCATTTTTTTTTCTTGGAGCGAGCGGAGAGCAACAAACCAGCGAGTCTTCATTCACCCAGTGAGGCTTCCCCAGCTGCAGTCCCTCCACAGAGCTGTTTTAAGTCACCAAGCACCACACAGCCCTGTTTGCTGGTTCCCTTTATTTTCGGCTGAAAATCGCGCCCGTGCACGGGGGGGGGGGGATTTTTTTTTCACTTGGGGGAGTGTGGCAATGATGAAACGGCAGCACACACACAACCTGCCAGCTAGATGGGTCTCTCCGTTGCAACGAATCAATGCAGATTCGTTGCAACGTGTGTGTGTTGGGTTTCTTTAAACCTGCATTAAAGGGAAAGGGGATTTTCAAGAGCATGATACGGCTGTCCATTGGCTCCTCGTTTTATTGTAGGCCAGAGGTGGGACAATGCTCGGCAAATATCACCTCCTTCCTAGCGATTTTTGCCGAGACCGGAAACCTGTTGGAAACGATTGAAACGCAACTGGATTCCACTACAAAGCCAGGTAGGCATAACGATGAATTCCACTATTTAAAATTGTTTTTTCTTTCCGGAACCAATTTGCCACATTGATCCTGGTGTGGACTAGGCCTGTATTTTATTATCTCTCATGTAATTTACAAACTTAAAAATGGGAGGTGAAAGGGCCACATAAGTGGAATAGCCTAGGGCCTCTTTCCATGTAAATCCGACCCTGATGGCAGCCCCACAGTTCGGTCTCTCTTCTCCTCCTACAACATCTAGGTATGTTCAGTGTGTGTTTTGCTGCTATTGTGCTGAAGGTCCTCCAAAGCAGTGCCTTTTATGAGAGAAGGAAACTCATCAATAGAACATCCCTTCACATTGCAGGAGAGATGGAAGGAAGAGATACAGGGCTGATATGTTTAGCAGCAACCCTAGGTCCCCCATAAAGTCTACTTCTGGACTTAATTAAAATCCACTTGGTGCCCCCCCTCCCCCCGTTTACATCTATATTGTATGAGGGCTAAAACTGCAAGGAAGATAAAGGGATAGACAGCCCCTTTCAATCTGCCACCATCCCCTGCTTCCCTACAAGTCTTTCTCGGGTTGAGGTTCTATTCTCCTGACAAGATAAGCACAGTAATTGATCCAACTTCTTTTCATTTCTGCATCTTCCTGTGTCCATGACTTTATTTCCTTTATGCCTTTTCTTTTAGCTCTTTTGTTCAAGATTCAAAGTCTTCCGTTCCTGAGGCTTACTGTAGGTCCATATAAATCATTCTTTTCATTTCAGGTTCATTAATGCATCTTACAGTCGTAAAGGGGGGGGGGAGAGAAATTGATTGAAATAGTTTGTCCTCTGATCTGGTTCTAATTTTTCTTGTTTATTATATGTAGTCAGCTATGGATTCCTTCACTTAATCTCCCTCCCCATCTAATATGGACTTGGTGATTAATCTCTTTCTTTTCAGGGGCTTGACCCTGTGCTGAATGCTCATATCCTAGTAAATTCTGTTAGTTTTTAAGTCTATTCTCTGTGTCTTTGTCAGAAAGACAGCAGGTAAATTCAACAAAATTAAACATGCATTTATTTATTGAGCAGAAGGTTTTGGGAAGAATCCTTGGAAGATACAAGATACAGAATGGGAAAAATTAGGGGCAAGTCTAAGCAGCTCTACTTTTATTTGGTGAGATTTATGCCCCAGAAACAGTTCTTAGGACTTAGGAAAGTGCTCCCTAGATTGAAAAACTGGCTACAGAAGGGGGGCGCAGGCCTGGAAATATAAATGTGCTGAAGGATACAGGTTACAGGGATATGATTAGATAGGCAGCATGTAGCTTATCAGACCTAGAGACTTATTTCAGTGAACAATATATGAATGACTTGCAGGCTTAGCAGCCATTCTTGCAGCAGTGGTCGGTGTTCTTGGGAAGCTTATCAAGATGCGCAGTACATTTTCTTTAATGGCAGCTTTTTCTTGGTTGTATGGTCCCTTTTTCTTCTACTTTGCTCTTCTGTCTTTCCACTCAGTAGTCTAAGCACAAACAGATATATGTTGACCCTGTCTAGAGATCTGAGCGACCGATGAAAAGCATTCTTTTGTCTTTGTATGATACTTGCACACATGAGAGCCTGATTTTTTATTAAATTTATGAGGTTTAGGACTTAGAAAGTAAACAGGCAACAAGAAAGATGTAACTTTGTATAAATATAAACACTAAATATTGTGTTACAAACATGTAGTTTTTAGTTATTGCAAAGAGGTCTTGGAAAGTATGAGGAAATTTCTTGGCAGTTTCTGCTCTGATAAACAAGCATAAGCTTATTTGTCTCACAGGCACTTAAGTTGGTGAAGTACCAGTATCCCTTCTTAGCCACTTGACAGGGATCAACCCCCCCCCCCCCTTACTAGTAGCTATTTCCCTCAGACTGTATAGGGAACATCCTCTTCTCTAGGAGCTATTCCTTTCAAGGTCTGAATGTGGATCCTTCTTGATCCTCTCACTCCCTTAGCCTTCCTTCCCAGACAGCCGTCAGTTCTTAACTGTCACTCAACTGCTACTTCTGACTGAGACTTGTAGAATTCAGTTTGAATCCCCAGCCATTCAAGATTATCGGATCAGGTTAAAGTGCTAATGTTTGCTGTCTATCATATACTTCCTCCACCAAAGCAAAAATATGATGATGGGGAAAGTGTCCAGTTAAAAATATTTTTGAATTCCAAAGTATGTTAACTCTTGACTTGTTCAAAATAATGATTCTAATGCCATATTAAACACTGTCAACAAATTAATTACTTGTGAAACAAATCTGTTCATCTGCATAGAAAATATATCTCGTTTTTAAATCCAAACAAATGGTAGAGGTTTCTATTTCCATTTCATAGAAAGCCAATGTTATGATACAGCTTCTGTTGCAGGAGACAACTTGACATTTGTATCTAATAACATTCATCTGACCATCACAGGGAAATGGATACATTCATTAATTATCCCTTTACAAAGTATAGTAGTCATAAAACTCATTTTACCCAACGTGGTTCTCAAATCAGGAACAGAAATGGTAATAAAAAAAAAATCTTTCAGCCACAACGTCTCCCAACCTCTGCTGTCAGTCAACATGGGGTCAACCTTTGCAATGTTGTCACAGCAGCCCTAAACTTTGAAAGGTGAGATTCTGCTTAGAACTGCAGTGTAAACATGTTTCGGGGTTGTAGATGCTACAAATACAGCTGAGAACTTACCGCGAGCAACCTGTTGATGCAGCGGAGGAGCTGGACAAAGAAAAAAGATGTGCTGGGGGGACGAGCCCAGCGGCATCAATGGTGAGTGTGGCGACGTTGTATTGCACTTGGGGCTGGGTGGGAAGGCGCGGGCATGGGTTACTTTAAATGGCACCACGTATGAGGGGCCCAGACTCCTTTGCTCGAGCTGCTGCTGCTGCTGGGGACAGCTCCCCTCCCACCCACCCTGTCCTGTTGGCTAATACTGTTTACAGTTTTGAATAGGCCACTGTTAGATGTATTTTATCTGCATTTCGTCATAGCTGGCAGTTTGGCATGGGTTGGAGCCTGTTTGGAGGGAGTTCAGTCTGTGCATTAGACTCCCAAGGTTTGGGGCCTCCTTAAGAAATGGCAGGTCTGCAAGCAGGGCTGACCCAGCAGGGGAAGCAGGGGGCTCACAATGCCAGGTAGCCTGGGGTGGCACCAAGGGAGGTGGGTGCCTCTCCTTGGCACCCCAGGGTTTACCACTCAGGTCCATGTTCTTTTGGTCAGTTGATTGCAAGTCAGGCTCCCTCTCGCATGCTGGGCCAACACTCCTGCAAAGTTAATAATAAAGCTGTGGCCTTGTTTAAGCCAATGAAATGTGCACGTCTTCCAAAAGCCCAAATTGCCCTCCTGCAAGTCAGCCACAGTTATGCCACAAGAATGCACAACAGCGGAATGTGGCAGCATCACTGAGCTCTTGTTTTCTCAGCCGATGCTTTCTTTGCAATTATGAGAAATTGTATCCATCAAAGGAGGCAGAGGGTATTTTATTTTTCTCACTATCCATCACTTAGCTGACACCTCTCTTATTACTATTACTTTTAGCGGGTTCTGTGTGACAGAAAGCAGGCTCCTTTTGATTCTTGCTGATTTGAGTTTGGTTTCCTTTTGGTCTGCTTTCTCCCTCCCTCCCCCCACTTAGCGGATCATTGCACTCTATTTATATAGTCAAGGTTTAGACGGGAATGTCACTTACACTGTGCAAATTGCCTCACCAAATTTTCCATTCAGGGTAATTAAATGCTGTCCGTTACCTGCCAGTTATAGAGTACAACATCTTTACATTTGCTCCTTTTTGGGTAAGGTAATTATCAGCTGTATTTATAGGTTAGTGCTCAGTTTGACTCATCCTCTCCGCTTTGTAACCATGCCAAATAAGAAGCAACTGCTTGCAATAAAGCTGTGAACAAAGCCATAGGTGAAGGCCTCTGCTGGTGAATGGTGCAGTAGAAACGTGTCAGGATCCTCCTTAGAGCCAGTTTGGTGTAGTGGTTAGGAGTGCGGACTTCTAATCTGGAATGCCAGGTTCGATTATGTGCTCCCCCACATGCAGCCAGCTGGGTGACCTTGGGCTCGCCACGGCACTGATAAAACTGTTTGGACCAGGCAGTAATATCAGGGCTCTCTCAGCCTCACCCACCTCACAGGGTGTCTGTTGTGGGGAGAGGAAAGGGAAGGCGAATGGAAGCCGCTTTGAGCCTCCTTCGGGTAGGGAAAAGTGGCATATAAGAACCAACTCTTCTTCTTATCCTTGGTGTGCTGTGGGCTTGTGGGGCAGGGTTTCCAGCCCCCAGGTGGGACCTGGAGACCTCCTGGAATTATAACTAATCTGCAGGTAGATTTGCCCAGAGAAAATGGCTGCTTTGGAGATTGGACTCTACAGCATTAAACCTCCATGGAGGTCCCTCCGCTTCCCAAACCCCGCATCCTGAAGCTGTACTACTAAATCTCCATGAATTTCCCAACCTGGAAATGGCAACCATAGGTAAACCACTTGAGGGTACTGAATGGGAGGCAAAGTCTACTTCAGACACTGCTGACAGGCAGTGAGTCTAGTCCAGTAGTGGGGATGTTGGATTTGGGTCTATGAGACCTGGATTTATGTCTCTGTTTTTGCTATGAAGTGCCTTGGGAACTGTCTCACTCTCCAAGGAGTGCATTTATCCTCACCAGAACCAACGAGAGGATGCCATGGATGCCTCTCTGAGTTCCTTGGGTCAGATAAGAAGCCTCTGAATAGACTGATACTCCATCACCTCTCCCCAACCTAAGTTAACTACTAATTTTCCAACAGCAGGTCTAGTTTTTTGTCTGGTCAATAGTTTGTTCTCTTGCAGCAATCTGTGCACCATTTCCCTTTGAACACTGGCACGGTGGGGAAAAGACTACTCCAAGAGGTTAATAACCCCTACACATTTGACATTAGCTTCATCTATGCCAGGAATATTTTTGTAGATCTCATGGACAGCCTGTTAGAAAAGGTAGCGCTGTACCAGTATGCTGCTCAAATGGTCCACCGCCCAAAGTATCCATTTTTCCAGAGGAATTGACATTTGTCCTCGAGAGATCAATTGTAATAGCAGGAGACTCCAGGGGCCACCTGGAGGCTGGAAACCCTGCATGACATCTTTATGCAATTACTTTCCTCACTGAACCACAGGGCTTTCATCAAGTGGTATATAGAGTGTTGGCCCAAATAAGGTAATTGTGGTGGGCAGAAACCCAGCTGCTCACTTGGATAGAAACATCTTTAGAGAAATGAAAAAAAACAAACATAGCAGTAATTGGGCCTCAATTTATGATCACTAGTAACAAAAGTCATTTGTACCCGGGGTGGTGGTGGTAGTGATTAATTTTGCAGCCTAGTTCTATGGGCAGCCTATCTCAACTTTTTTACCATTGAGAAACCCCTGATACATTCTTCAGGCTTTGAGAAACCCCAGAAGTGGTACATCCGTGCCGAATATAGTTGGGAAGCATAGCTGTGTACATGACCACCTGGGCCCCCTCCCCTTCCCACCCCCTCCAGGCACATCACTGGCCATTTTGGGAGGGGTGGGTGGGTCGACACAACCATATATGGTCATATCAGCTGATAAATGTTTAACAAATGTATGTATTTGTGTATGTATGTGTGTGTTTGTATGTATGTGTATGTATGTGTGTACAAAATTAACTCCCAACCCTTCCAGGGCTGTTAAGATTAACTCCCAACCCTTCCAGGGCTGTTAAGAAAACCCGCCATTAAGGGACTCCATATTGACTCAGAGGGGCCTGTGTTTTGTATGCATTGTCCAGATTTTATTTAGCCTGTGAAAGCTAATCATTGACACTGTGGCTCCATCACGTCTTGGGAAGGAATGCCAAAGGAAACAAATGTAGACGAGAGGTCTGGTGCTAAACTTGGCCTAAATTATCGAGAACCATCCATTCTGAGAACGCTCTCCATCCATTTAGGATTTCAGCCACGCTGGCAGGCAGGAAACTAGAAAGGGGCTAACTTTAATTGCAATGGGCCTTTAGAATGGCAGAGTCCTAATTGGTGTTGATCAAGTGGCCTACTTTTCACCAAGACTCATTAGCATGGTAATCAACGTTAACGTTGACTTTATCCTTTAAAATAACTTAGCCTTGTGTTTTTTTAAAGGGCTAATTAGTGCTACTGTTTTTAGACTAGATACTAATTAATGATTGCCTATAAATGTTTCAGCAAGATTACTGTACTATGAAGTAGCCATAAGAATCTGGCCACCTGAAGATAAAATGGACACTAAGCATAAGTTTAGGGGAGGGAAATGATCATTGTATTGTTCAGCTGGGGCATGGCCTGATGTATGTACAAAAAGGGATGCCAACTTCCAGGTGGGACCTGGGATTCCCCCAGAATTACAACTCATTCCCAGGCAACAGAGAGCAGTTCCCGTGGACAAAATGGCCGCTTAGAATGTGGGCTGTATGACATTATTCCTCATGGAAGTCACTCCCTGAACTCTCTCCAGGCTCTACCCCAAAGACTCTAGCTTTTTCTCAACCTGGAGCTGGCATACATACAAACCAGGTAGCTGAAAGTTCATTCCACTCATCTGTGTAAGGGAGACTAAAGCTGTTTACAGCATTGTTATCACTTCTTCTGTCCTACCCTTCCAACATCAGCCCTGTGTGGTGTGTGAGACTGAGAGAGGGTGACTAAATGAAAGTCACCCAGTGAGCTTCCATGGTTGAGGAAGAATCTGATCCTAAATCTCCTGGATTCTAATCTGACATTCTAACCATCCTACTATGTGGGCCCAGGAGCAAACCAGGATGAACATCTCCCTCAGTCACAAGCACTGCAGGGGCCAATGACTCTGGCATTTCACAAATCACCCATGGACTTGCATCAGATTTCCTTTCCAATGAGGCAATCACTCAGTGCTTTTGGGAGGGGTGGTATAAAAATGCAATAATAAACAAATATAATGTTTAAATTTTTTTTTAATGAGTTGATTTTTGAAAACATCTCTAGACAGTCGGGTTGCAGAGGATTTGTAATGCTACAGTCTGATATTGAAAACAAGAGGAGTGGTTTCTTATTGAATGGTTCCTGCAGAAAGTGGTATGTTTGGCCAAAATGGCATAACTGTAGATCTCAACCTTGAATGAGCCAGCAAACACACCCCTCCCACTTTTTCAGTTCTCCATTGTGTCAAGCCAGTCCACAGATCTTTATTTTTGCACCCTTTGCTGTTTCCTTGTGCTATTTTTCCTGCTAACTGTATGCAGCATTAAGTATTTTTGCCAATATTCTATAGATGACATAGAAGAAAACAAAGTACCTAGAATGCCAACAAGCAAATCTGTAATGTGAAAAGGCTTATATTGACAAAGGGTATATCCACCTGTGTGGTAAGTGCTGTCAAGTCATTTCTGACTTATGGCAACCACCTCCAAAACATCCTATCAGCCACAGCCTTGCTCGGCTCTTGAAAACGATGGCTTCTTTGATCGAGTCACTCCATCTCACATTGGGTCTTCCTCGTTTGCCCCCGCCTTAAACTTTTCCTTGCATTACTGTCTTTTCCAGTGACTTTTATAAGGTGACCCAAGTACAATGCTCCCAATTTGGTCATTTTAACTTCTAGCGAGAGTTCAGGCTTGATTTGCTATAGAACTCACTTATGTCGTTTGGATAGTCCACACTATCCATAAAACTGTCTCTAGCACCATATTTCAAATGAACCAACTTTCTTCCTGCCAGCTCTCTCACCCATAAACAGTCATCAGGAATACTATGGTATGATTTATCTTGATCTTAGTTGCCAAGAACACATCCATATCCCTATGGATCTTTTCTAGCTCTTTCATGGCTGCCCTTCCTGGTCCTTAGCTCCTTCTGATTATTGGTTGCAGTCTCCTTTTGGCTTTATGATGGACCCAAGGAATGCAAAATCCTGAACAATGTAGATTTCTTCAATATCAGCCTTTTGTGTAAAGGACCACCAAATTGCTGCCGACTTATGGACATGCCAGTGCAAGTGGCTTTCAAGGCAAGTGAAAAGCCGAGGTGGTTGCCCATTGCCCTTCTCTACAGAGTCTTCCTTGGTGGTGTCTCTTCCAAGTAACAGCTCTGCTTAGCTTCCAAAATGGGATGCACTTTGCCATCTTCCCTCCATTATCAACCTTAACGTTATGTAATGGTAAAAAAGGTGAATGCCATTTTGGAGCGGTAAAAAAGGCAAATGCCATTTTGGAGCGGTAAAAAAGGCAAATGCCATTTTGGGCGGTATCAATAGGGGCATCACATCAAAATCACAAGATGTCATAGTCCCATTGTATACGGCAGTCGTCCCCAACCCGCGGGCCGGCAAGCTTCTTGTTTCGGGAGGGGAAGGAAGAGAAGCTTGGCAAGCCGCAAGCTAATCGGCCGCTTTAGCTTTAGCTTTAGCGGATGATTTGCTGGCGGCCCGGAGGGGCCGGGAGGGGGAGCCGCGGCCGCCGGCATGGCGGCGGCGCAAATGTGCATGCGCGGACTGCCACACACGCATGTTTGCGCCCCTGTCAGGCACAAACGTGCATGCGCGGCAGTCTGTGCATGCGCATTTGCGCTGGGGCTGCTGTGCGTGCACAGGCCCCCGGGCCACCCTCTCCCCCCACTCCATCGCAGCGGCCCGCAGCGGCCGAAAGCTTGCGGACCGCTGGTATACGGCACTGGTCAGACCATACCTGGAGTACTGTGTGCAGTTCTGGAGGCCTCACTTCAAGAAGGACGTAGATAAAATTGAAAGGGTACAGAGGAGAACAACGAGGATGATCTGGGGCCAAGGGACCAAGCCCTATGAAGATAGGTTGAGGGACTTGGGAATGTTCAGCCTGGAGAAAAGGAGGTTGAGAGGGGACATGATAGCCCTCTTTAAGTATTTGAAAGGTTGTCTCTTGGAGGAGGGCAGGATGCTGTTTCTGTTGGCTGCAGAGGAAAGGACGCGCAGTAATGGGTTTAAACTTCAAGTACAACGATATAGGCTAGATATCAGGAAAAAAAATTTCACAGTCAGAGTAGTTCAGCAGTGGAATAGGCTGCCTAAGGAGGTGGTGAGCTCCCCCTCACTGGCAGTCTTCAAGTAAAGGTTGGATACACACTTTTCTTGGATGCTTTAGGATGCTTAGGGCTGATCCTGCATTGAGCAGGGGGTTGGACTAGATGGCCTGTATGGCCCTTCCAACTCTATGATTCTATGATTCTATGTAATTCCTCTGTAGTCATTACTTTTGTCTTCTGGATCGTCAGCTGTAATCCATCTTTGGTACATTCTGCTTTAACTTCCAGCAGTAGTCCTTTGAAGTCCTCACTCCTTTCTTCCAGTAATGTGGTGTTGTATGAATACCTCAAAATTGTTCACATTCCTTCCATCCATTTTCCACTCCACCTTCATCTTATCCATCATTCCTTATATGTTCTGTGACAATACAGGGAGATAAAAATGCAGCCTTGTCTGACTCTTTTTGCCAACAGGAAACCATTATGTTTAGCCGTATTCTGTCCTAACAGTCCCTCTTGTCTGGAGTTCAGGTTGTACACCAAAATAATCAGGTGCACCCCGATTTCTTTTAAAACCAACCATAGCTTTTCATGATCCAAACTGTCAAAAGTCTTGCTGCAATCTATCAAGCACAAGATGATTTTCTTCTGAAATTCTCTCGTATGCTCCAGTAACCATTGTAAAATTGAAATACAATCTCTAGTGCCTCTTCCTTTTCTGAATCCAGCTTGAACATCTGGCATTTCTCACTGCATATATGGTACATCAATACATCCCTGCTAATGAATGTCTGTGTGCTCCATTAATATCCATATCCTAATTAAATCTGTTTAAAGGAACGGATTGCTAAAATTCACAAAAACCTTCACAAAGGTTCAGTTATTTATGAGGATTAGTATACCTAATAATGCATGTGGTTTCATAGCATTTCATAGACTGTTGCTGCCTAGTGCTTGGAGAGAGACAGCACCTTTGCAATAAAATTCATGCTCTGCATATATGAATCATTTCTAAATCTCCTGTTAAAGGGGAAAACACCTACTCCAAAATACATATATAGTATTAGGCTTCATGGAGATTGATCGGTGTCATGGCAGCTTCATGCGTTCACTGACTTCTTTAGCATTTGTACCCTGCTGTTCTCCCCAAGGGGGGGACCCTAAGCAGCTAACATCATTCCCTTCTCCTCCAATTTGGACTTACAACAGCCACGTGAAGCAGATTACACCGAAAATAAAATAAAAATAATAATAATCAAAATAAACATTAAATGTATGACTGGCCTAAGATGAAATTCCATATTCTTCATAACTACATTGTAACTAAAGCAGAGCTGCCATGGGGAGACCCATATGGAGGTCTATATATGGGATGACCCCATTATGTGTGACATCATCTTTCTTTCCTTTTTACAGTGGGAAGGATTGTGTGAATGAGTCCTTCACAGATCTCTGCCAACGGTGTTGGAGGACTGTTGCCAAGGGGCTGGCATGGATTACTGTTCTGGGTGTGTCGTGATGTATAGAAGGGACCCTGGAATGGCACTCTCCACCCGCCCACTAAATATTGGCTTGGAGCTTATGTAAACTTTGTCCATCAAATAAGGACCACTTTAGACATGTTGCCCATGGAAAAGAGGAAACCTAAGTGCATACAACTTTCCCATAGGGCATATCATTATACAGATAGGGAGCTGGGGGATTAACATCAACTAGCAACATCTGTTCCTATGGCCATTCTGCCTAATATCAGCATACAGCCTATCCTCATATAGGTTGTGTGTAGGTTTCATTTGGGAAATCAGGAATGCTGTTTTCTAAGTGTTTCTGACTGCAGCAAGGAGGCTATATGCTGACATTAGTCTTGGGGCACATAGATATGGTGTGAATATTTATTTCACTTAATGTTGTTCTTCATCGGTGTGCTGAATGATATTTCTGTTACAGTAATCGCACATGCAGCTCCGTGTACTGGTCCCCAGTTTGATTTGTGAAGTGAATATGTATTGGCTCTTTCTTACAAGTAGATATGCACATGCACATGCAGATGTACAATCTATGTGCAGGATACTATTGACCCTTTCAGGCATTATTTCTCTGGCATTCCTATTCTGTATAATGTGAGAGCACACCAAAAACTATCATCTCAATATGCATGGTCAAACCATTTTGCCTGGACAGGGCAACACAAGTATTTTGTTGTTTCAAGATGTGTTTGCATGAAAAAATACTTGTCTTGCCATTTTCAGACAAATAGTGATTAAATGTAATGAAAGGATTGTTTGTAGCATGCTCTCCCAAATGTTTTGTGAATGTTACATTACAGTCAACACAGAGATTAATATGCAGTTTGAAGCCCGACTATATCTAGATACTGGCCCCTGGTTTTAAATGTAAAGTGTATGTTGTTTCATTGTTACATTCAACACATGTTCTGATGAGTATGCAATTCAAAGCTCAACTTTATCTAGGTGCTGGTCCCTCACTGTCTTTTGAGCACAGGGCTGCATTATATTTGCATTTGAATCTCTTGATATAGTTAGAATATTAGTTTGACAAAAAGGTCCCTTTTGTTTTAGAAGTTCTTTTTAAAAATACTAATGAGAACTTAGCTTGTCAGAATGATTTTTTTTTAAATCAAAGGTCTTTTTGGTTTATTTCCTTTTCGCTCAAAGCAGCCTTGACAAGCTGTATGTGAACAGAAGATGGAGGCTGGGGAAAAGATGTTGGACTCTTTCCCTTCTCCTAGAGTCTTCACCAAGCAAGTGTTGCATCTGGGAGTGTGTGTGTGAAATACCGGGAAGGTGATCTTGTAAATTGCCAGCTATGTGGGTTGAGCTCACCAGGGAGCAGGTTACCAATGTGACAACATCCAAGTGCTTCACAGCTAGTCAAAAATAACTATAGAACAAAGTTTGAGTCCAGTGGCACCTTTAAGACCAACAAAACTTCATTATGGGTATAAGCTTTCATGTGCATGCACACTTCTTCATATCCATGCAGATAAATGACGATGCAATAACAGCACAAAATCAAATCAAAGTGAGAGTGATGATTCTGTCTTCACTCTAAATGGGAGACAAAAATCCCTTGAATTTGCAGTTCCTTCTATTATCATTGAAACACTGGGCCACATTCCTCAACATTTCCCATCAAACAGGGCTCTCTATTTCAGTTCAGTTATACATGACCATCTTCAGTTTAGATCCTTGTGAACTTGTACTTCATCTTCCTAATTTACTGGGGTCCTTTACTCAGAGAATCATACCAGAAAGATGTGTTGGGATTCCTATTACACATTTCTGTGCTTCTTCTTCCTTCCTCCACTTCCCTTCGGTAATTTCCCTTATTAAAATGTGGGGCATGGTTTCCTCTTCATAATTTGTGAAGCAGGGAGCTCTGACTTACAAAAGTTTTGGCTGGAAAAAAAATTGTTGATCTTTAAGATACCACTGGAATCCTGCTATATTTTTTCTACAACATAGATACCCCTCCATAGTTCTACATTCAAACACAGTTGAATGCAATATGGATCCCTGTGGGACCTAAGTGCTGGTGCTAAATTAGGGGCCATTTCGCACGGCTTCAAAGTAGCAGAATGGTTGCTATTTGGAAACGCTACTAATTTGCCATAACCCACGACGTCGTAGACAATCTGCAACAATCCTGAAACCAATCAGCAAAAAGCGCTTCGTTGTGGCGCTTTCAGGGGAATCCAGAAAAGTGGATTCACCCTCCGGATAGCGATACACTCCTGCAACCAATCTGCAACAGTAGCGCTAAAGACCTGTGCGTTACCATTGTTGCTGGTTCTTCAAAGTCCCTCCCCCTGGCTCTCTCCTCCAAACTTCCGGCGAAGCGATCGCCATTTTTTTTTTCTCCGAGCGAGCGGGGATAAACGCACCGGCGAGCCTCTTTCTGTTTAGAGGCTTCCCTGGCTTCAGTCCTTCACCTTTAGTCACTAAGCACAAACCACTGAAAAGCCCGTTTGCTGAAATAAAGTCCCTTTATTTTTTACAAATAAATCCAGCCGAAAATCGGGCCCGTGAGAGGGGGGGGATTTTTTTTTTATCACTCGAGGCAGCGTGCAAACGATCATACAATCAAAGGACAGCTCACATTAGGCAGCTGGATGGGTCTCTCCGTAGCAACGAATCTACCTAGATTCGTTGCTATGGGTCGTTTTTTTTTTTTTTAAACCTTTCTTAAAGGGAAAGGGGCTGTTTGGGAGCATGCTAACGGCTGCCCATTGGCTGCTTGACGGCCAGGGGCGGGACGAGCTTGGCAATAGCGCTTCCTTTCTAGCGATTTCTGCCGAGACCGGAAGCCTGTGGGAAACGCTAAAAAACGCAACTGATTCCACTACAAATGCAGGTATGCATAACGACGAATTCCACTATTTTAAATGGCGATTTTTCATTCCGCAAACAATTTGCAACAAAGATCCCTGTGCGAAAAGGCCCTAGGTTTTCCAGCTCTGGGCTGAGAAATTTCTGGAGATGCAGGAGCAGAGAAGGCAGGGTTTGAGGAGAGGAGGGAGCTCAGCAGCCAAAGAAATTACCCTCTGAAGCAGCCATTTTCTTGAGAGAAACTGCTCTCTGCTGTCTGGAGATCAGATGTGATTCCAGGTGATCTCTAGGTCCACCTAGAGGTCAGCAACCCTATGCCAAACTCCTATGCTGAGAAAAACCTATGATTTAAACCAGGGGTAGTCAAACTGCGGCCCTCCAGATGTCCATGGACTACAATTCCCAGGAGCCCCCTGCCAGCGAATGCTGGCAGGGGGCTCCTGGGAATTGTAGTCCATGGACATCTGGAGGGCCGCAGTTTGACTACCCCTGATTTAAACGGTCACCCACCTTCAGAGTTTGACACCCCAATTAAGTCCTTAAAATAGTCAGTGGGATTAAAATTGTGTTACCCTTTTTCTTACCTCCTGACTATTTGAACTCCTACTTCCACAGAGGGGAAACAATCTGAAGAAATCAATCCATGCTACATTTTCAGACAGATTCTTTTCTTTGCCCCCCCCCATGACCGTACACTGTTTAAAATAGATTGTGACAGGAGTTACCGTTTATCCCCATTAACAGATAGATTTCCAGGTGTTCCTTCCCATTAAAATGATACCAGTTTTCTTCCACTGTGTGGGCTTCAGGTTTGGTACGAAGAGTGTTATGGCATGTGTGGCTGTGTGAGAGGAAAGAGAAGGGTTTCTCTGAAATTAAAGATATTCATTGTTATAACCAGTTATTTCTTGGCCAGAATACCTAATGATTTCCTTTTCTCCTGAAAACTGGCATGAGTCTCTGTTAAGAGGAATGCACATTCATTTGTTCATAAACCTAGATCATCCCAAAGTCACAATCAGTTGTTAAGCGCTTTTTGCCTCTTTATGACCCATTATGCACAGGGGTTTTAGCGCACATTCGGGGTGGAATGGCGGCAACTAAAATCACCGATAACGCACGGAGCTGGCTACAACCGGCTGCAGCTTCGGTGCATGCCGCCGAAAAAGCCGCGTTCGCGAAACGCGGAAGAAAGCACAGATTCCGGGTGACCAGGGCGCAACCAGAAGTGGCGCCGGGATCGCCGCGTGCATAATCGGTTACTCTGGGTTTTGCCACCGTTGTGCTCCGCCCCGTGCATAACCGGTGTGCGTCGCGTCTTCCCCCTCCGCATTTTCCATGTGAACTCGAAATCGCCATCTCAGCGGCCATGCATAATGGGCAAAACTGAAAACTAAATACATTAATGAAAAATTGTATATGGGCAAGGTTATCTCCAAGAAATGGCATAAAATTCTCCCATGTTCTGGAGAAAATGCATACAACACTCCCTTATCCATGATAGTATCCCATAACAGAAAATGGATATTGAAAACGCATCTTTAAGGGGCATGCTGCTGAAAATCAAAGTTTTCACTGTGCTGACAGACTGCTCTTGCTCAGAGCAACTGAGTAAACATACTACAGCGTGTCTCCCATTTCCCCCTCACCCACCAGCATGAGTCAGTAGGAGGTAATGTTGCAGGAGGAAGAGTTACTTGTTTATTCAAAGCAATGGCTGGGATGGAAATCACACAGTTTCAGTTGGTTTTTCGATAAACTTCCTCAGCAGCCAATATCCAAAATGTAGCAATAAACATAAATTTCTCAGCAGTCTTATGGGGGAGCTAGTCTGCTAAAAGAACACAATCCATAAAGTGATCATCCATTTGTCTGTCCTCCTGGTGGGGACTGGAGATCCCCTAGAATTACAATGGGTTCATCAGACAATAGAGATTGGTTCCCCTGGAGAAAATGGATGCTTTTGAGGGTAGACTCTGGGGCATTTCCCACGGCTTAAAAATAGCACAATGGTTGCCGATTGAAAACGCTACTAATTTGCCATAACGCACGACGTCGTCAACAATCTGCAACAATCCTGAAACCGATCAGCAATAAGCGCTTCGTTGTGGCGCTTTCAGGGGAATCCAGAAAACTGGATTCACCCTCCGGATAGCGATACACTCCTGCAACCAATCTGCAACAGTAGCGCTAAAGACCTGTGCGTTACCATTGTAGCTGGTTCTTCAAAGTCCCTCCCCCTGGATCTCTCCTCCAAACTTCCGGCGAAGCGATCGCCATTTTTTTTTCTCGGAGCGAGCGGGGATAAACGCACCGGCGAGCCTCTTTCTGTTTAGAGGCTTCCCTGGCTTCAGTCCTTCACCTTTAGTCACTAAGCACAAACCACATAAAAGCCCGTTTGCTGAAATAAAGTCCCTTTATTTTTTACACATAAATTCAGCCGAAAATCGAGCCCGTGAGAAGGGGGGGGGGGAATTTTTTTTTATCACTCGAGCCAGCGTGCCAACGATCATACAATCAAACGATAGATCACATTAGGCAGCTGGATGGGTCTCTCCAGTGCAAGGAATCTACGTAGATTCGTTGCTATGGGTCTGTTTTTTTTTTTAAAAAAGCTTTCTTAAAGGGAAAGGGGCTGTTTGGGAGCATGCTAACGGCTGCCCATTGGCTGCTTGACGGCCAGGGGCGGGACAAGCTTGGCAATAGCGCTTCCTTTCTAGCGATTTCTGCCGAGACCGGAAGCCTGTGGGAAACGCTAAAAAACGCAACTGATTCCACTACAAAGCCAGGTGTGCAAAACGACGAATTCCACTATTTTAAATGGCGATTTTTCATTCCGCAAACAATTTGCAACAAAGATCGCCGTGGGAAATGGCCCTCTATGGCCGTATGCCCTGCTGTGGATCTGCCTCTCCCCAAATACTACCTTCCCAAAATCTTCAAGAATTTCCCAACCTGGAGCTTAGAGATGCCAGTCCCCAGTTGTCTGCAATTCTAAGAAAACTTTCCTGGGAGTATGAAAAAGAAGAGTTGGTTTTTATACCCCACTTTTCACTGCCCAAAGGAGTTTCAAAGTGGCTTACAATCATATTCCCTTCCTATTCCCACATCAGACACACTGTGATGTAGGTGAGGCTGAGAGAGCTCTGACAGGACTGCTTGGTCAGAACAGCACTATCAGGGCTGTGAGGAGCCCAAGGTCACCCAGGTGGCTGCGTGTGGATGAGCAGGAAATAAAACCTGGCTTGCCAGATTAGAAGCCATTCATCCTAACCACTACACTACTGGCCTCCCTAGTTATGCTGGACATCCCGAGTTACAGGCTCGAGATCGAAGAACAGCTGCCTTAGAACCATGTTTGCTAAAGTTCTGTGATCAAGTTGAGGTCTGGCTTTTAATCTAATTACTATTATTATTTATTACATTTATAGACTGCCCATCTCGGCCAACAGGCTTGGGTGGAAGGGTTACAACATTTTACAATTTATTTTAAAATACAATAAAAACAATAAAACAATAAATATGCCAGAACTCTTGACAAAAAGAATTATCTTTTCTTAATATCTATAGGTACTTTTCCTGTGGCTGTTAACTATTCATGCAGTTCTGTCCCTTAGGGCTTAGAAGAAGGGACCACTTTCTGAAGCTGAAGGGAAGAGTTAGAAGCCTGCCTATCCACAAAGACAGTTTTTAGATTCTGGAAGAGATAGAGAGGGGTCTGCTGTGAGTGGACTGTAGCACCTTGAGGGTTCAGAATTTCCTTCTCTGGAGCTCTGAAGCATAGTAGAATATTGGCTTCTCGGTTTTTCTAACTATACTCAGTCTTTATGTGTCCTTATCACAGACAGCTGACTCAGCTGAGCTCCACATCTTCACTGCCCTCAAGAGAGAGAGATAACCACTCATATCAGAATCAGAAGACCTTTATTGGCATACAAATATTGGCTGCTCCATGGGAGTGCCTCTGCCTAAGCCCAGCAAAAAAACTTGTAAATAAAGGGAGCAGTACAAAAAATTCTTAAGTCTCCAGGTCTCTTTCCTCTAAAGGTGTTGGAATATGCAAGATTGCTAGTGTGTATGATTCAAAGGCATATGAAGAATAGCCTATAGGGGGCATAGGAGATGTGTATTTTGCATAATTAGATCAGGGACTTCCAGATATTTTTCAAATTATTTCCTCCAGAGTTCTGATTGGCTCAGTTGGAGAATTCCTGCTCCTTTGGGTATACTTCCTCCCTGCTTGCCTCCAGAACACATTGAATGAATGCAAAACAACAATTAGACAGTAAGTTAGGTCTTTGTCTTCTCTCCTTCTGTACAAAGCTTGTTTCTCTTCTAAAAATATGATTTTATTCTTTTAAGCATCCTGATGCTTTACGTCTCTTTGCATATTTAAATTCTGCCAACAAAAGGCAACTAGCCTGGGTAAGTGCATAATAACATGGAGAGCATAATAACATGGTAAAGGCCGGGCTCTCTACATTATGCTGCATGCATGCAGTCCTGCTCAGAAATAAGATAAAACCGGAGCAGTACAGTGACCGGCTGGTAGAAGACTTCTGCTAGCTTAGTTCCTCTGTTCCCTACACCTTGGAACAGAGGAGCAAGTAGAGCATTGTCTCTAACTGTCCTCCTTAACCCAGCTGACAATCCTATCTTTACACCTAGGGGAAAAATGTATTGTGTTGCCTATGCTCATGTCCTTCTTAGCTCTCCTTCTGTCGTTCTTTCTTTGGGACAGGGATCTCCTCCTATTATGCTTGAATGACAACCTTGCAAACTCATCTACAAGTGTTTGTAGTTCACAAAACTTTGTACTGGCTTCCTTGCAGCCTGGTTGCTTCTACTTACTTATGTCTGTAATGTTGACAACCTAATTCTTTTTTTTAAAGGAGCAATTATTTGCCAAGACATAAAAGACTCTCCACCTGGTTGCATCCCACAGTGCCTGTTTACAGATCTACTACTACGACTTCTACTTTATAATAGAGACACATACTTACTGATGATGCGTCAGTTGTTCAGTGGGACGAGTGGTTGAGAAACAGACCCTAGTGCCAGGCATTTCATTCCAGTTTCATTTCCATATTTCTCCTGGTAGATCTTACTAAGTGCTTCTGAATAGCACAGAATTTATCGGTTGCTTAGAGGCTCTTGGGGGCAAGGCAGCCTATTTAGTAAGCACTTCCAAGCAACAGCTCTCTCATAATAGTATTGCAATAATACAAGAGAGTGCTATTGCTATCATGATGTATTACCGAAAACATGGTGCCAGCCAGAGAGCCACCAAGGGAGCTCATAAAATGTTATTTAACCTTTTGTTAATTTAAAGTCTCTTCAATATAATCTAACTTATGTATTATGTGAGGGAAGGGGCTAGAGTCAATTACCCAATGGACTGTAAGATCTTCACATGAGGCTTCAGCTTTGTACAATAAATTCTGAATGGAACAGGGCAGGGATTTCAGCTTGAAAGCCGTACCTGTGAAATGACAAGGGGCAGCTATATCATTTGAATAGGTGACAGGTAATGGACTTCAAATGAGATCAAAACAGAATTAACCAGTCCAGTGCACACCTGGGAATCACCCCTGCATACCGATTTGCAGATGTATTCAGACAAAATCCTGTCAAGTTGAGGGGCACTTAACTCTTGCAAAAAAAGGGATCATATTGGAGCATAAAAGTAATTGCTGTTTGGGGAAGCACTATTTAGGAAGCACGTGCCTTCAGAATTGGCTCAAATCAAGATTCTGCTCAAGAACAGAGTGCAAATATACACACAAAACCCCCTCTAGATATATATATGGACAGCATAAGGAGGAATATACAGAGGTGGGTGCATTTTGAATCTGAAATTCTAGAGGCTGTGGAGCTGAAGGTTGTGTCCTTCACAATGATCTGTGGCCAGTTCAATGTGGCCCTGAAGTCTTTGGGGGGAAATTGGAATTCAAAACTCTTAACCCTAAGTAGCCAATTGTCTTATTTCAGATCAAATTTGTCTCAGACTCAGATGTGCAGGTAGGTTAGGCAGTCACTGGTTTGCCATCAATATAGCCTCTAGTTCTAGTTTTGAGAATCCTGACCCTTTTATATACCAGGTCCCCACTCTCTTTCTTAGACATCAGTTCCGTTTTCATCTGCTCCTCACCTAGACAGTTCCTGAAGCTATTGGGTTAGGGAACTAAATACTGCTTCCCTTTCATGTGAGTAAATGTATATTTAGGGCTAGGCCTTCATTGTGTAGTGATTCTAATCTGGTGAGCCGGGTTTGATTTCCCACTCCCCCACAAGCAGTCAGCTGGGTGATCTTGGGCTTGTCACAGCCCTAATAGTGCTGTTCTGACTGAGCAGTAATATCAGGGCTCTCTCAGCCTCCCTCAGCCTCAGTATCTGTTGTGAGGAAAGGAAGGAAAGGCGATTGTAAGCCGCTTTGAGACCCCTTTCGGCAGTGGAAAGCAGGGTCTAAAAACCAATTCTTCTTCTAACCGGTTTGTGTGTTGTAGCTTTCACCTGCTTCAGGACATCTCATTTTTGAGTTACCTTATTTGCTGACTAAGTTAAGCTGAGAGTCTGTGTTCTACCAAGGTCATGCATAAAGCTTCTGTGGGAAAGTGGGGATTCAAGCCTTGGTCCAACAGTTTTGAGCCTGATTTTCTAAACCAGGCTTTCTCAACCAGGGTTTTGTGGAACACTGGGGATTCTGGACAGCCCTGAAAGGGTTTCTTGAATGGGTGGGAGTTAATTAATTTTAGTATATTTTAAATTTGTTAAACATTTATCAGGTGATATGACCATATATGGGCATGTTGACCTGCCTAGGCCTGGAGGGTAGGGGAAGGGCCCAAGGTGGGCCTGTACACAGCTATGGTTCTCAACCATATTCTTCATGAAAGCACCACTTCTGGGGTTTCTCAAAGCCTAAAGAATGTTTCAGGGGGTTCTCACTGGTAAATAAAAATTAAAAAAAAGTTGAGAAAGCCTGCTCCAACCACTACACCACATTAGGGATGCCAGTCCCCAGGTGGGGATCTCCTGTAGTTATAGCTCATCTCCAGACTTTTGGGAGTGGACTCCATAGTATTATAAACAGAGGTCATTGAGGTAGGCAATATACACAAGACAAAAGAAAATTCTGCAAAAATGCAGTAAAGCAGTGGTGACACCTAGAAAATTCCTTTTAAGGTAATGACACGGTTTACAAAAAGTCTGCTATTAATAGGAATTTAAGGTATTAAAAGGAATTTTCTACATTTGGTGGTTCTGTATTATGTAATGGTGACTTGGCTCTTCTAGGTATATTTACATGTGTACTATTCAAGTTTATGTGCCACCACTGCTGTACTGCATTCTCACAGAGACCATTTATGCACTGGGAATTCAGTGCCCTGGCTCCCATGCAGGAGCACAAATCGGGGGCAGATGAGGTACACCAGGCCAAATGCTCCCCCATGTGGGTGCAGGAAGAGGTGAGGCAACCTGCCACGTCTAAAACTCCAGCCTGCAGCCTGGAATGAAACCTCCAGTGTGTAAACAGCCAGAGTTTTCTTTTGCCATGTCCATAGCACTATATTTCACTGAGGTCCCACTCTGCCCCAAATCCTGCCCAATCCCAGCTCCACCCCCAAAATCTCCAGGTATTTCCCAACCCACAGCTGGCAGCCCTATATCATACTGGTGTACATTTCCTCTAGTTTCCTCTTCCAGTCCAGATCTATCAGTAGCTAGATCCAGGTGCCTGCATAATTCATTGCCACCTCTGTAGTTCTGAACAGCTGTGTGGGTGTTCTATCACCTCCTTCCCCTTCCAGGTAAGCTCTTGACTAGAAACTGGCTCAGTTGTTTCATTCTTGAGTTGAAAAGCAGCCACCCCACTTACCTATAAATTACCTTGACATGCAGTTGGAGCCACATTTCTCTGAGCTTTTTAAAATTGTTCGTGAACTTCATGTCTCTGGAAAGGGAGTGAAAAGAAGGAACATTACAGGCCCCGGTGGAAGCCCTCTTTTGTCTTTTATTTTGAGACAGATCTGCTGATCATGATGCTAGGAGACCCATCATTATGAGCTTCCTCTTTCTCCCTGGAATCATTATGTAAAGAAGCCTCCCGCACTTACTCGTATAAACATATCCTTAGCTCGAAGGCTGGTTCACTGGTGGCTCATTTGTCATATTCTTTAAGAAATGCTGGCTGTGCAGCTTTGGAAAGTGGTAAGGCCTACGGCTTGAAATATGAAGGGCTTCCTGATTCCCTCTCTTCCTTTCTCTTTCTTTAATGCAGTTGCATTAAGACCATTGTTTCCCATTAAGTTCACCAATGTTAATCTCAACTTTTATTCAAAGGCACTGCAGTCTGACTCCAGGGGCATGGCGGCTTCCTATCACTATAAAGCTCAACAATTTTGTCACTCACTTTGAGCTGCCCTGAGCAACTCTGAACTTGGGGTTAGCCCAAAAAGAAAGGCTGCCATTTGAAGCAAGAAGCCGGATGTGACTGCTGCAAACGTGGGATCCCCAAACCTGTCTTTGCTGCAGTAATGCAGACTGAACCTCTTGCTGTCCTCTTGCATACCAGGGTTGGTATAATGGTCAAATAAAAGTGGGGAGAACTAATCTATGCTCTTCTGAGTCCTTGGAAGAAGGGAGGGATGCAATCTATTAGAAAACCCATCCCCAGTCATTGAAATGTAGCCAAGATGGAAAGGGCAAAAGGAAGGCTTGCTGAACTCTTCCTAGACCTGCTGAATCTCCCTTTGCAAACTTCCCCTGTGCTGTTTCCAGATCCGTCTGAAATAATAATAATATTTTTAAAAAATTCTAAGGAAGGTATTTGCAGGGGAGAATTGACAGAAAAGAACAAGAGCAAAGTATCATATTACCCCTGGCCAGTGCTGTGCCTTCCTTGACTGAAGTCCCAGAATCCTCTCGTGCTGGACCCTGAGTTGCTTTCTCCTCCTCCCTCCACCCTATCTCCCAGGCTCATGAGCCATCTGGAGCGAAATCACTGTTTGTTATGACTGTGTCTTCCTGTCTTGAAGTGTCAAGTTGAAAACTGTGCTACCTTTGTTGATAAAGAGTTGTGTTCAATGAGATCTTGAATTGCAAGCACAAAGGGTGCTGGCTGGGGGAAGGATTGACCCTACATCTATCCAAAAGTTTTGCCTAACCCCAGCTCCAGCAACATAGTGCCGTGTGTAGGCATTTGTAGTTCTCCTGAATAAACATCCAAGTTCAGATTCTGGACTCTAAGTATGCTTTTCTGGGGAAAATGCGATGGAACCTGACACTAAGTAGCTCACAGAATGTCCTCTGCAAATGTCCTGCTACCTCCATAATAACTTTGAAAGGCAAACAAATGGCCTAAAAGCATATTCAATATCTCCTGGGTACATCCCTGAATTGGGTCACAGGTATTCTAGGAGCTCTATGCTTCCTACACATATTAGGTCCCCCAAACTGGATCAGGACTATTGCAATGCAAGAAGGAGCTTAGATCCCCCCACCCCATGATACTGAGAGCTGTCCTTTGGTCCTCTAAGGAAAACTACAAGCAGCCACATGAGTACATGTGCAGCTCCACTGGGGCAAACAGTGGCTTTATCTAGGGTCATTTCAAGATGGGGAAATGACTCTGCTGGATGGAAGCCTGGCACAGCCTCCCTGTGTGCCATAGTTCTGATGTAAACTGGGAAACATGGAACTCCCAGAACATGGTGACCCACCCTGGGGACATACCTGGGGGACATGTAATTTGGTCCATGTAGTTTGGTCCACCTGCAACATTTCTCAAACTGGGGTTCATAGACCTGGGGGATGGATGTATGTGGTCCATAGAGCGAGCAGGAAAGCCTCTCAATCACACCTGGATAGAACAGGAGAAATTGCCACCACACCCTCCAACTTTTGCAACTCTTGGGCACTGGACTGTTGCCCGAGCTGTTGATGGATCAGTTGATAAATGGGGGCCTCATCTTGGACATTACAAAATAGACACCATCAGGTAATGTTTCCTCACCCTGACATATGTATGATTTATTCAGACATAGTGTCGGTGGTACATGGCTTTCTTTAATTTTTTTTAAAGATCCATGAAGGTAGCGATTTATGACAGATTTTGAAAACATCCTTCCACTATGGTGGACTGGTAGCAAAACTTTTTTATTATTATTGCAACCAGCAGTGAGTGAACAGCACAACCTATCAGCTTCTATGCCTTCCACTGAGAAATACATAAATTAATACGTAAGCGAATGCTATTACATAATAATATTGCAGATGATGAGATGGAGGCAAGGAGGCATGGAGTAGCCCAGTCTTGTCCAGTCTCAAAAGCTGAGGTCAGTACTTGGATGGGAGACCACCAAGGAAGATGCTGCAGGGGAAGGCAGTGACAAACTGCCTGTGCTTCTTGCTTGCCTTGAAAGCCCCTTGCTGGGGTCACTGTAAGTCAGATGTCACTTAACAGCATTTACGGATGTTGACGATGAAATAAGGGGAATGGGAGAAAGTGGTCTTTTCATTCTCCAGGTAGCATGGTGGTGAATGGACCAATCAAATGCAACAGATGGAGAAATCTAGCAGATGAGAATTCTCTGAGCATCTCTAGTTACAATCCTTGCCTACAAATCCCATCAGTGGTGGCAATGAAGAAATGCAGCGCATTTTGTGGCTCTGTCCGGATGGCTGCCATGTTCACAAAACCGTAATGTCAACAATGGCAAACTAAAAAGATGCTTCCGGCTTTCTGGCTCCTGATATATTTCCAAGGCAGCTGCTCCGAGTGAAGTCGATATGCAGTTGCTGATAGTAATTTAGAGCTCAAATGCCCCTCAGAGTCTGTGCTTTGGAAGTCAAATGAAGAGGTGGATTCCACTTGGATTTATACAAGTAGCAATGATTCAGAGCGGCTTAGGAAGGATTTTCTGTGTTCACCCATGCATGCATCCCGTGCCTAACATTTCCAGTTTCCCTTAAGAGAGAGAGCAACAAGGTGGAGATGATTTATCTGTTATTCATGCAACTTGCTGGTAAAAATACAAAATAATAATAAAGTTTTCAGGCTCCTAGTACCCTTCATGCTAACAGATAAATTTATTTTTGATTGTTATTCCTCTCTATTCTTGAAGCCTAGGAAATGTTGTAACATTTTTTTTTAAACCTCCTCTGTCGTTATAATATTCGAATGGCCATTCAAATAACATTAAAGCACTGCTTTCTCCTCAGTTCTTCAGTTATCCAGGACGTAATGCCACTGGTAGAGGAACCAGTCAATTTGACTGAGGGGGCTTTTAGCTATAGGCAGAGCTGTTCAAAGGCAAGCATCTTTGTTTTCTTAAGTGTTAAGGAATAACCCCTTCTCCCCATCCTCAACTACAGATAAAGCAGAGGACTAAGAGAAAGTCAATTAAACATAACACAGTTCTAGTCTGGTGGCACCTTTAAAACCAGCAGCTTTATTCAAGGTACTAGCTTCAAAACCCGTTCCTAAGAACGAGCCCTGAAAGGGTCCCCTCCCTGGCCCCTGGCCAGGCAGCTTAAGGTGGCTTTGGGCCGCAGCTTGCAGCCATATCAAGTGAGGCAGGCAGAGGTTAGGCAGCTCATTAGCAGGGCCAAGACAGAGCTCCTTAGCAGGCAGTCAGCAGGACAGGAGGCCCTTATGAGCAGGCCCAGCCTAACAGGCCAGGAGGCCCTCGTTAGCAAGCCCTGGACAGCAGGACACGTCCCACCTCCTAGGCTGTTTCAGAAATATATAGCGGAACAACAATGGATAAGGATAAGCTTTCGTGTGCAGGCACGCTTCTTCAGATACACTGAAATGGAAGTTGCTGGTCCATACATATAGGCAGAGGCATACAGCATGATTAAAGTGTTTAGAAGATGCAAGGGCCAAACTGGGTTAGTTTATATGGGCACCATTTGTTTGGGTTTAATTCTGGCATGAAAAAGAGTGAAGGAATGAAATATATCAAAATCAGAGATTGATAGGTTGATGTAACCCTCTTAACTGTGGAATGCTGAGAGTAACTAATGAAGACCCTGCTATTGTGCACCGTCTGTCTCCTCTCAAGCATGGAGGTAACAATACAGCATCCTCTTCTTTGAGGCAATGCAAGTGGCAGTACAATGTTCCTCTCCTACTTGAGAGCTAGCTTGGTAGAGTGGTTAAATGTGGCAGCATCTAATCAGGGAAACTGGGTTTGATTCCCTACTCCTCCCCCACATGTAGTCAGCTGGGTGACTTTGGGCCTGTCACAGTTCTCTTAGAGCTCTTTCAGCCCCACCTCCCTGTGGTGAGAAGAGGTAGGGAAGTTGATTGTGAGCCGCTTCAAGACCCCTTCAGGTAGTAAAAGTGGAGTATAAAACAGCTTTTCTTCTACATTGGTGAGCTACAGTTCATGCTAATCAGCCACGAAGACAGCCCCATGTTAGCTTATATATAATGTCCATTTGTATATATATGTAATGTTCCCCATTCACAGCTTATTATTTTTTGTTAAATATATTTATGAAGAACTGAAGTAAAGTTGGTCCTTTATAAATGGCTACATCTGGGGCATTTTCATATGCATTTCCATATTGTTAGTAAGAAACACATTTCTGCACACTGATATATCTATGAAATGGGTATACTGACAGGCTTGTAATAATACCAGTAGTGACATATATCCAACGGAGCTAGATTTCATCCTTCAGTTGCAGCCAACTGAGCCCCACCTGCAAATATTGCTTCTGATCCTCATGTGACCTCAAGGACAAAGTGAAGATCTATCTTGGGAAGCAGAAGTCACCATTGCCCTCTTCTGCAAATGGAAATGCCATTCCGAGGAACTCTGGCTGGATACACACCAATCAGAGCCAAGGGAAACATGTCTGCAGAATTGCCTGAGAAGGGAATGAATGGACATGATGAGAATGAAGCGTGTCAGCTAGCAAACCATTTTTAAAATATGAGTAGTCCTTTTATATTAGCAGTTTCCAGAGCCCTGGCCTGGTCAACCCAGGTAAGCCCAATCCCATCAGTTCGTGGAAACTAAGCAGAGCCGATCTCGGCTAGTAGCAGCATGGGAGACCTTCAAAGATTTGGATGGAGTTGCTCCAACACTAGGAGTCATGACGTGGAAACGGCAAAGCACCCCTGACTGTCCTTTGCCTGGCTGCCAGACAAACTCTAGATCTCCTGGCGAAATTACTCACACACCACCCAATAAAAATTAATTAATTGCTTAATTAATAAGCAGTTTCCACATATGATGAATGACTGGGATTTGCGGCAATGTGTTGCTCAGTTCCTGAAAATGCACAAGATGAATTTGAGTGGAGTGCCTGAATCCTCAAGTCTAAAAGTGCTTGTAGGAATGTAAATTTTGAAATGGCATTTGTGGCAGATCAAGGAGCATTTCCACACCCTTAAGTAGTCATTATATTTCAGCCCCTGCACATGACATCACGAACATCCAACATCTGGGACGCATCTGGCTGGCTTCATCCTCCATTTTAAAGCGCTAGTTGGTGAATCCCCCAAAATGGATTCACCAATATATGTTGTGCTACCAATGGAGAGCAGCTAGCAGCCCACCAGCCAAAGAAAGGTAAGAAGGCTCAAATGTGCAAGGTGCTTGCCTTGTCCCGCCCCTGCTCCCACCCCCTCTTCTGGTGGACAAGCATGCAGACAATGGCAGAAAGAATTTTTTTCCAAACGTCTCTCCTTTGAAGAAGCCACCCCATTGGATCAAATGAGGGATCCTGGCACTCTCTTCTCCCTCCCTCCCTCCCTTGAGAGGCAGGGCAAGGAGCCACAACCCACAGCAAGAGGCAGCCAGCCAGTGAGAAAAGCCTCCAGGTAGGCGCTCCTGCCACCCGCAGCAAGGGAACTCCATGGAGTGTGTGTGTGTGTGTGTGCACGTGCAAGGGGAGAGGCAGCAGCAGCAGAACGGAGGGTTTCCCCCCCCCCCAAGTGAACTGCCTGGAGCAAAAGTTGTAGCACAGAGCATGCCTCTCTAAGCTCCCCCCCCCAAAAAATCAGGAACAAGATTTATTTTTGAAAGAAGCAAGCCTTGTCATTCCATAATCAGTGGCTATAAAGAAGCACTATGCATCTGTGATTAGATGCATAGTCATGTCAATGGAGAACTACTGATTAAAAAGAAAAAAATAGCAGACATTGCAGGTGGCCATTCGAAGCATGGAGAAACAGGATTCGCTGTCTGGCTTGAGTGACAGATGGAAGAGAGTCCCATGTAAATCTCATCACTCTCTTTCGCCATTACCAGCAGGACGTGTGGAGGGGGAGAAGCGCGAAATGGCGGCAGAGAAGAGCGAGACAGCAGGAAAGGTGAGGAGGGCCCGGGAAGTGCGATTGTATTAAGTGTTATGCCACTCAGCTGGGATGACGCTATTTTTACCCATGTGCAGAAATGTTTAAGGTTTCTCCTGTAAATAAGTAGCACTATATCTGGGGCGTGTCCCTTTCTTTCTTCCTGTTTGCATTCTATTGTGTGGGATGATTGCATCCAGGATCGGAAGCATTTTTCTTGGGTTCCTAAGTGATGCCTGAGGTAAAAGTGCACACCGTTAAAGTGACAATAATTGGGTCCTTTCTGCTTGCCCAATGAAGGAGATTGGAATTCATTTGACTTTCAGGAGAGCGAGAGAGACTGAGACGTGGAACGGCAATTGTCATTGATGTGACATTGTGTGTTTTCTGCTGCAGGCAGCTTTACAAAGACAAATGAAAATACAGAACAGTTGCAAATGAGAATGCATTCTAAGCAACTGTGTTTAATGGAGGCAGGTCAGCAGATGCAATGGATTCAATGTGCTTGGCAGGAAGCTGAAGCCGGAGCCTCGTTCAGTTTAAATGAACACAGGGGTGTGCTGCACAGCCAGAATGTGGAGCTGTGCTTTCTTGATTACGTAGTAATGTTAGTGTCTTGATTTCCACATCCCAAGGAATCAGCAAGGGTACCATGCTTCCTGTGGCCTCATCCCTAATGATACTATCTATGCCCTTCCTTCCTAAACCTATTCAAATTGTAGCTAGAATTGCTCCCCCTCCCCCCCCCAAAAGCAAACAAACTACAAACAGATCTTTCAGAGATTATGGCTATTTATTTTAGTTTACAAGTGGGGATCTGCAAGGAACATGCAAGTGGGAACATACCCCTCCCCCCCCCCCACACACACATACATCTTGGCTTTCTTCTCTCTCCCCTCTTTCTCTGTCATTGTTCCTCCTCCCTCTTTCATCCCATCTCTTATGTTAACTACTAGTAAAAAAGCCCATTGTATAAAGAATACAATGGGCTCTAGCAGGCGGGGACCAGAGCGAAGGATGGAAGGCTACCTGAAGGAGGAGGCAGGCGGCGGCTCCTCGGCGGCTCCTCGCCGGGTTGTGTTTGTCGGCGCCCATTAGGCAAGAGAGCCCCCGGCAGCTGCGCTGCGCGCAGCTGCCAGAGGCTCCCAGGGCGGCGGGCAGATGCGGCGAGAGGCATCCTGACGGCTGCTCCTCGTCGGCTCCTGACGTAGCTCCACAGCGGCTTTTTGTTTTCCGGCGGTTCCTCGGCGGTTCGTGGTGTTCTGCGCCCATGAGGGCAGGGAGCTCCTAGCAGCCGCGCTGTGCGAGGCTGCCGGGGGCTCCCAGGCTGGCGGCTTGACGCGGCAAAGCGCCTCTCGGCCTGTCAGGCCGGCGGCAAAGGAGCAACTGCGAGCCGTGCTGCGCGCGGCTCGCAGTTGCTTAGGGCTGGGAATCAGAGGGACCAATCGGCAGGCGCAAAGCGCCTGCCAATTGGTCTCTCCAATTGTCTGTCCTGAAGAAGGGTCCAATCCGGACCCTTCCTCATCCTGGACACATCCTGCCTCAGAACGCCTTACCGTTTTATTTAGTCCGTGGCGCCCGCAGCGCCATGGGCGGTGTTAAAATGTGGGCTCACTGTGGCTGTGACAGTTAGAGTCCAGGGCAGAGTCTGCACTTACTTTGTTTATTCCATTGTCAATCCTGTTGAATTCAGATCGCTTTGAACTCAGGTCTTCCTCGCCCCCCTCTTCCCCATTGAAACAGGAAGAGGGGGGGGAACGAAAAAGGCACACAAAAAAATCCAAGGCCGACAGAAGTTGAGAGAAATTAGGGGCTTCTCCTTTGAGGCAGCCTTGTCACATGACCACCTGTAGCCAATCATGGGTCCTCTACCACAGAAGACAGCCCAGATTCAAAACAATGCGATTTTCTGAATATATTCAGGATTAAAAGCAGTCTGAGATATCCCACAATAAAGGCAGGGTCACTCCGGATCAATCCTTCTTGCTGCAGAAGGAAAATTTAAATTGCACCAAATCCAAACGGAAATCGAATTCTGTGTAGAGGGCAGGGACTGAATCGATCTGGGGTTGGAATAAAAGCTCCGTGCAGTTTACACCTAGGTCTACTCGATCCTACCACAACCATGTACTCAGGCCTCTGTAGGATCGCCCATGTGCCTGCATACATAACACTTTATATATCAATCTTTCCTCATCTTTTCTATGTCCGCTTTCCTGACAATCTTCTCTCACATCCACTCCTATTTCCACCCATTGTGTGTCTTCCCCTAGCATCCCTTCTCCAATGCCCCTTTCCCTGCATTCCTGCTCTATGTCTCTCACCTCACCCCTTCTCAATCTTCCTCCTCTTTCTCCCTCCCAACTCCTTCCTTCTTGCTCCCCACCATGAAAGCTGAAGTGGCTTCAGAAGGGCCCATGGGAGTGGCTGCAGCAGGGCTTCCAGAAGCTCTGCACCTGCCGCCAGGGCCTGACGACCTGCAGCAACTGTGGCAGGGCCTGAGAGGCCCCATCAATGGTGACCGCCTAGTCACTGGGAATCATCTGTTAAGTACTCTGTATGTGCACAGAAAGTGTTTTTTTTTGGGGGGGAGGGAGATTTGACCCTTCCAGTGTATATTTTAAAGATTTAAGATTTTTCTACAAACTTGGGGGTTCCTCCAGTTTGGAGAAAGATCTCCCTTCAGTCAATGAGGGCTGGATTTATGAATTTAGATATCTGCACATTGCCCCATACTTGATTCTCAGCTGTATCGGCATATAGGCTATTTATATGTACTAAGGCTTTATAATAGGATGACCTAACAACCCAAGAAATAAAGGACTAATCATCATTATTATTGAGCATTATTATTGAGCATAATGTGTCATGCTCCTGACAGGAAGGGTGCGACGCAAATGCACAGTAACTCAAGCATATTGCTGCAGAGGGGAAACCCTGCTGTTCTGTTATCACAAATAAAACAGAAGTCCAGTGGCGCCTTAATGACCAGCAAAGCTCAGTCCAACATAAGCGTTCTCTTCTCCTTATGCACATGGTGTAGAAAACCTTTTTAATACACATTTTTATCACACATTAAAGCACTGTATAAAAGTGTCAAGGAGGATCCTGCTTTTTTCAAACTGTGGGTGATAGCTTTCACATTCTGTTCATCTGGTAGTGACAGCACCATGAAGGAAAGAAATTATGAAGAAGAGAGTCCAATAATTTTGCATTACAGCTGTCATTAACTTTTTGTCGAAAGGGAGGTTCAAGGTGAATATAAGGGTACATGTTCAGTTAAGAAACTGATGTTCTACATCTCCCTGCTTTCCTCTCTTTCCATCCTTAATTATTTCTGAAGAGGTCTCTGAGGTATACCTCTCATACTTACTTCCGATTTTATGAGGAGAATTCTTAAAATTAATACCAGAACAGGAATATGTATAGTTTGCTGGAACTTCCAATTCCATTAGTACATTTTATTCCTTTCCACAATATGAATAGCAGGCACATTCTGATAAAACACTGCAAAAAAGTGATTCTAATGCAAATGTATAACGTGCTACATTAAAACACACTACTAAAAGAACCTGTGTATAACCAAGACATCACTTAGAGAATGCTTTAACAGAAGGCCACAAGTATACACAAGGTCATATTAAAACAACAACAACAACAACAAAACATGCACCATTAAGACTTTGGCTACAATATTCATAATACAATCAGATCTAAGCTTATTTTCTTGAGCAGACAATGTGCACACATCAACACCTGTCCAGTATAGGATGGGAAAGGACAGGAATGAACCAAACAAATGCAAAGAGTACATACCCCTGCCCATGAATCAGAAATAAAAGAAAACAATAATGGAAGGTTCAGAATTTTATGGCTCTCCTTGTGAAACAAGATCAAGGTGTGCAACAGCAAGGAGGTATTTGGATGGAGAGAAGTTTAGACATCCCTAGAGTGAAGGAAATGAGATAATTGTATCTATTTTTCAGTGCAGGTGTAAAGCTTCTGTTTCTCCACCCAGATCACTCTATGCTGCAAGTATCAAGGTGTATTGAAGGTGCCTGGAGAGAACTTTTACTGCATACTGACCATAACCTGGAATGCCGGAAAGTGTGGGGAAGATGAGGGGGGGGGGGAAGAAGGTGAAATACCGTTTGTCAAGCAATCAATGAATAATGCTGCTATTTCTCAAATACATTATTTAAAGAGTAATCTTTTGGGTTATTCAACGAACTCTCTAGCTGGTCAAATAAAACCTTCTAAATAATTTATCCTTCCAGTGGTACATTATTTATTGAATATTACTCAGTGAATTATTTCATCCTATGCTGAGCCACCTTTACAATGTGGGAAGGATAGGTAGCCGAGATGACCTTAGAAAATGGTGGTTCGGGAGCTTCCGCTAAGTTTGCATTCATCAGGACAGTGTAAAGACAATACCCAGACTATCCTTGATGCCCTTTCCCTGTGCTAATTGGTCTTCTTGGAGAGCAGAGCAGATCTGTATTACAGCAGTCTGCAATTGCACAATGACCCTGGTCTGGTAAGCAAACTTTGTGAAATAACAGGAGAAATACAAAAAATATCAACAAGCATGAATCCCATCCTGATAGCTTATAAAATCTCGCAAAGAATGGGCTTCTATCGGAAGAGCAGATTGAGTTGGGAGAACCAAGATTTGAATGTGCTTTGCCCTAATAAGATTAAGCAATGCTACACCGAGAGTACAGGCAACAGAACCGTTATAGCAAGGCCTCCCATACCAGAAAAGCCTGACAAGGAGTAGGGCCATATGGTAGAATGGTAATCCGGAACTACATTGACATGAGAAATGATATGGCGTCTGATGCATACAAGTGGCAAAGCTGTGTGAGATCAATTTGCTAGTGCTGAAGAGGGTGATTGATTTATTGAATATTCCAAAAGTCATTTAGGGAACCCCCAGGCCCCCTCCATCTCTCTGAATGCATTTTAAATGAATAGGGAAATGTAAAATTAAAATCACCTTTGAATGGAGAAGGTTCTTGATGAAGAAGAAATTGGCTAACTAGATGAGCAATAGGCAGATTGGTCCACATTGGGACCAATCCCTATTAGCTTGGCATCCATTCTCTGTGTTTTAAATCTTTATTGTGAACACACAGTCATCGGGGTCCAATTACCGATGCCAGGGCATCACATATCTACATAAACATAAAGAGACACTGAAAAGGGAGCTAAGGAAATGTTTTATTGCTGTTGTGTGATCCCATAGCAATGCAAAAGTGAAAGCTTTTTTTTTTTTAATGTTTTACTGTTGTGGTGTATCCCCATAGCAATGTGGATATGGTATTTAAAATTATTTTTGGGGCTTGGGGGCAGACAGATGTTTTTATCTCCAAAACAACCACTGTGAAGAGATTGATGGCTTGTGTTGATTGACAACCAAAGGAGCGTGGAGAGAAGTGCAGGTTGTCCACACTTTAGGCTTCTTTGCTGACTCATCAGGAAGGGAAAAGCCATGGCAAGGTGGTGGGATAACGCGGGAGGGGTCTCCTGTCAGGAAGTGTGCAAATGTGCAGTTTCCAATTGTGTGTTTGAATGCAGGAGGTGGCGCACGTTTTATGCCTCTGTGTGGAAATGGTCTCAGGAAGTTCCTATTTAAATATGCTAATTACACATCTCCTCTGATATCCTCTGTAGGACATTCTTCATAAGCTGTTGAATGATGCACACTGAAGATCTTGCATATTCCAATATTTGTGAGGACCCTTTGCATGGATTCCGCTTGTCTTCTTTGGCTGCTCCTGGAACCATGACCAGATTTTCATTCATTGCTACAGATTCTAGTTCCCCAAGTCCCATTATCTCAACATAATCTCTCTCACAGGACAAAGGCGAGGAACCACATACATCATTTCTAGTTTTTTGGACAACACTGGCATAAAAGTGTATAGATAGCTGGATTCATGCAGATGGCCAACATCAGGGTGTAGAGATGGAGGACCACACAGAACTAGAATACATGGCAGTGGAACAATGGATGATACTAACTAACTTGCAACTATAAAGTGCAAGGTGGGATAGCAGAAATATCTATATTCTGATCATGGCTCCAAGAATAGCCACATAGAGAGAACTTGTGGAAGACTACAGCAAGCTTTATGGATCACTGAGATGGATTTTAGAGAAGTATAAAGGTTTGCCCTCAGTTGCCCTCTCCCCATCATGACAGTTTTCAACAAAGATTTTCTATGGAGGTTTATTATTATCCATTAAATGTAGTTAGTTTTGGGGTGTGACGTATTCCGTTCCCTTTGTCGTCCATCTTGGATTTCTTATTCAGGGTAACCTTCATTCAGTGCATTCTTTGGAATAGGGCTGAAATGTTTGTTCTATATTTTATCATGGGCTTGGGCTCCTGTCTTTTTCTGACAAATGACTTGTTAACATATTGTTTCTGAAGTGCAATTTGCATTTCTGTGAACCAGGGATTAGGCATTGTGTGTAGATTAGGAATAATTTATATCTGATTAATAATGGATGGCTTTTCCCCTCTCTCCCGACTGAGATTTTCTTTTGCATAATATGAGAAGAGCCAGCTATTCCCTGATGATGACAAGCAAGAGCAAATAACGTGGAAACATTTAAATTGGTGGCAATCGGTGTTTTAACCAATTCAGTACAGACTCTCTCAGTGGTTCCTGACTATGGCTCAGGTAACCAGGCACCAAGGTTTAAATAGTCATACTGATGAACATTTTCCTGTTCACCGATTAATTGATTAAATGCTTCTGTTTACATGCTGCTTTCTGAGGGCACTGAAGGAGTTGTGTAGAATCTGTGAAAGAAAAGTGACCACTCAAAGGGAGCCATTGAGGTAGAAAGTAGACACACACCCTTTTCTAGATTGTTATTCCTTGGAAAAAGCATACATATTTTTAGTGACTGTGCAATATAACAAGGAAAGTAACCTGGAGATAATGGTGTTTTTGTATTATTTGAATGTATTGTTAACCAAAATGCTCTGATAAAATTGGGGAAATGGCTGAGAAAAAGGAGGTTAACAAGCTAGGATCTGTTTTGCGCAGTTTACTTGGTGATTAAGCCTTTCAGGAATCCAAGGCAGACATCAAATATTGTTTAGAATAATGTTTGGAACTTTATTTGAGAAATAAGACACAGACATGAAACAATCACACCTCACATATGGCAGGGGGAAAATAAGATGGGAAATGGTAAGGGTTTGCGGGAGGAGGGTCAGTGAAAATTATACGATTCCCTATCTAGGAGATGGCGAGCATAGATGGATTCAAAGCAACTGGGATGACACACATTTAGTTGGGCAATCTGGCAGGAGCCATCCAGGGGAAGCTGGTTACCAGGCAGACAATTTGGTGACCCCAATGAAGGATATTTTATACCCTTCTCTTTGGCCAGGTACGTGGTAAAAATTCACATAGGGAAAATTGGGCCTTGGACAAAGGATTCAGATACTTCCTTTAATGTGATGGCCAAATGGTTGATTGATCCAGGATGTCCAGGATCAAAGGTGATCAAAGAGAATGATCTGGGAAACTTTGGAACTGCTGGTTTGATTTAGGTGACTACATAGAACAATAAAGCTTTTTAGCAAGCTTACCTTATGTTGGTTGGATAGGAAGGGGATTTCAAAGGTAAGGAAGCACTTCTGAGATCTGCCATTTAATGTGGGGGGGGGGGAGTCAGGCAGGAGGATGCTCTTTGAAGTTGCCAGTGCTGTGTATTTCCCACAGCTTTCAGGGATGCTGAGTTCATGAGAGGTCAGTCAGTCATGCCAAGCTTAACTGGTGCTCTGCAGAGAAAGGTTGGCCTGATTTTTGCTTTTTGTCTAGGCCAAATGTCCAAAGTCCAGAGTCTTGATTGAAGAAGTCCCATGATGAAGTCCGTTGTCATAGGTGCTGAGTCAGGGTTTCTGAATCATCACAGAATACAATCCAAAGGGTCTGGGTTTTATTGGTTATAATCTGGTAGCACTGATTACATTTCAGGGTCTGGTACCACAGCTAACAGTATCTAAGAGTAGTGTTTGGACCTTGCTATAACAGGTGCTACACCTAGGTTTGCAAGGTCACCCTGACCACCAGTGAGACAAGAAGGAAGGGTAGCCAGATCCCTGTTGGGAAATTTGGGAATGAAAGCTGGAGAAGACAGGAAGCTCAGTGGGGTACAATGCCATAGACTCCACCCTCTAAAGCTGCCATTTCCCCCAGAAAAACCAATCTCTATAGTCTGGAGATGAGCTGTAATTCCAGGGGATCCCAGGATAGGAATGGGCATGAAGTGGGAAAATTCAGTTCAGTTTGTGAGTCATGGTATGCTTGGTTTGCAAACCACAAACCATTATACATTTTAGCCACCAAATGAATCAGTTTGATTTGTGAGATTTGTGATGTGGTAGAATATGCCCCCTGGCATGTGAGACACACCAAACTCATAAGAGTCCTCCAGCTGACTGTTTTCTACCTGCCCTCCAAGATTAGAGAGGATCAGATTTACGGGGTCCACATACAACCCTCCCAAAGAAGGTGCTCCCAGGAAAGCACTTTCTTGGGGATATTTTCTTCAGTGGGCTGTAACTTGGACCTCATGAATGCAGTCCTCACAAAATGTGTAGCTAAGTAGAGGAAACTCAAATAGAGATTCCCTACTTGCACAAGATCCATTCTATACACTCCTGGACCTACCAAACCTCCTGTCCAAATGACTGCCTTCTCCACAAACAGCTGGAAAGTCTATAGAAAGTTCATGCTGGTTGCACTTCATTCCATAAACCATGAGCCAGCCAAAATCTATCACGAACATTCGTGCTCATCCATAACCCAAGCCCCACCTGGAAGCTGGCATCCCTACTGAAATTCCTTTCTCCATTTTGCACCTAGGCTTAATCAGAGTCTTTGGGTATTCAGAGAGGAGATGGAAAAGGAGTCTTTAATAGGAATGGCAAAGAAAATGATAAAGGTGTACTTTCCATCTCTTTTCTGTAATACACCAGAGCCCAAACAGCCTCCAACGTACTCTTAGCTTTCACCAGCTAATCAGCCGCCAATTAATCTAGCAACTGACACTTGCCAGGACCTGTTCTCTTATGGAGTCTCATTTTCTTGCCTGTAAAACAGAATAATACTGACTTGTATTATAGCTTTGTTATAAAAATGGATGATTATGAAGCATTTTGTATAAGCAATTAAGGAATGAAGATTATGGTGCCATGTATTACGGACACCTCCTATTTTCTGGCAGCTGTCACTGTTCCTGATTTACTCTTTGAAGATAGAGCACTGGCTTGCTCCATGTCAACGCTGCTTTCCTGCTACTTGTTACTGCCGCACAACAGCTGAAAAGCCACCATCAGCAAACCAGTGGAAAATGCAATGCAGTTCTAGTGTGTCAATGTATACTAGATCCATCGCACCTCTGCCACACAGTCTCTAGAAGTTTAATCCATTCCCGTCAAGGTTTTAAAGCCAATCGGCTGTTTGACCAGAAAAAGACAACAGTATAACAAAAAATTACTGCTGTTCAACATTCATTAAAAGCCAACAACATTCAATTGCAGCAACTATATATTTACACACATCTGATGTTATACCAAAATCCAGGTCCGCTAACAGAATCATGAAATGATAGATAGACGAGTGAATAGACTTTGTATTCATATGAAGATCCAGAAATTTTCTTCTCGGATCCAAATAGATTATGCAGGAAAAGAAGAAATGCTCAATAGTTTCTACCCAAGACCTATCAGATATAAACTCTAGATCTCCTCTTTTGGCCTGTAAAGTATCCATGGAAGAAGTTCAATCTGTCTGCAGTTTCTCATTCTACTGAATTTCATGTTGAGCTGTTAAGTAACTTTATTACCCAATGCCCTTACTCAAAATTTAAAGCCTAGTACCTTGTAGTAGTACCATCTACTGTTGGTCCATGCCCAGCTGTATGGTAGCTTCCACCAAGGCTGAACCTAGCTGGACAATGGTCACAATTGAGGCTGGACAGAGTGGGGTAGATAGTGAATTTCCAGTGGTCAACTCCAGGTCAATCTCCAGTGGATGCTCCATCAGGGGACATTATAGGGATGGGGAGTTGATACTTTTTGCCAGGGCTCTTGGGCCTCCCTAGCTTTGCTTTACAGAAACTAAGCCTTAGGGCTCATCAATACGACAATGGTAGTCTGACTACCTCCAAAATGGCAACTGAGAGCTCACTGGGCATTCTTTTCTTGACCAGACAGATGTTGATTCTGTGCTTATGGAGCATTTTTTAAACATGCGGTATTTTTTTTTACTGTTATTAATTATTTTTTGCAAACCAGTGACTTTTTTTGCAGCAAAATCCCTCTTACCTGTCTCATTTTACAGATTAATGGAGTCACATCTATGACTCAGTTCGGAATTGGTTATATGGTACACTGATTTTCTACCCAATGGAGACCCAAAGCATCTTACTACAGCACTCTTCCCCTCTCAGTTTTCATCCTCACAACTACTCTGGGAACAAAATTTGAGCCCAACTGTACCTTTAAGTCCAACAAATTTTATTTCTGAGAATAAGCTTTTGTGTGCATGCACATTTCTTCAGATTTTGTGTGAATGTACACTTCTTCAGACACCAACCATTTTACATATAGGTAGAGAGTATGTTGGCTTGAGAAACTGGGAGAGTTGGCCAGAATGGCGAAGCTTACAAGCCTAATGAACAATTGCTCTACAGATGAAGTCCAGGAACTCTGGAGCTATTATATCAACTAGGTAGTTAGTTAAGGAATGTATTAGAAGATGGCAAGGCATAATGGATTGTAATCTATGTTTTATGTATCTTATTTTATTTTTTCTTTTCCCTGTTCTATGTAAACTTCAATAAAAGCTGGTTTACCAGTACCTTAAAAAAAGAAAAAGAAGGTTAGTTGTATGAAAGGGCCAATTTGAGTCAAGATGCATAAGTAACTAAGCAATGAGTTCAGGGCTGGCTTATCCATGTAGCACATGTGGCACATGCTATGGGCCCCACACTTCCAGGGGCCCCACAAGGTGCCTTCCCCACCATAGATCAAGGCCATAGCCTCTCTCCTTCGCTCTTTCTCTTTTTAAGGACACTTGGAGTGGCACCCCTTTCCACTGGCGGAAGGGCTTTGACCCCCAGTTTGGTTGGTTCTGGCACAATTGTCTCTGCTAGGGTCCTGAAAATCCTTAAACTGCCTCTGGTGCTGCAGGCCCCACAAATCCTTCAACCACTCCTGGATCAGTTTTGCTAAGATTGGATTAAAGAATTCGGTAGAACCCATGAACAGCAGAAGATTAGTATACAGATATTAAAAGAATGAACAAAGAGAAGTGAGAACTGAGTGACTTAGCATATATAGTGACTACTAGTGAGAGTTTAACATTGCATGTATGGTGAGATCATGTCACAGAGCCTGCCAGTGATCTTAAAGGTGCTTGATAAAATCAAGAATGATATTCATATAACCTCTTTTATTATGATTGACAAAACGGACATGGAATATCACACAAGCTTCCAAGTTCACCAAAACACTCCATCAAGCTGAATGTTATACATTTCAAAACAGCAGAACACAGGTTCGGTCTTTAATTCATTCTCTGTGAGGTACAAGCAGCTTAACTTTACAGCTAAGGTGCTGAGGTATAGCATGGACTCTGAGAAGCTGTCCATGTCCAGCATCAGTTGTTCTCTCATTTGACAGCCCTTTTATCTTTCCCGTTTCAGATAGGTAGTCAGAACAGAAGATCACTGAGCCCATGGTGACTTGCTGTATATGGCTGGTGAGCTGCATGGGGCTCAGCAGGTTACCCGTGGAACAGATCTAGATTATGCAGCAATGGATTAGTACACCCAAAAGGTTTAGCCGGGATCATTTTCTTCCCTCATTGCAATGTGTGCACATGCCTGTCTGCTATCATGCTTCTAGACTATCCTTTTAAAATATTTTTGGAAATGAAATAATTGGCCAATGTGCCACGCACACTGTGAAATGCTCAATTGCCCAAATCATGCATGAGAGAGAAACCCATTTAAGCAGTCATTTGTGTATAATACTGTATAATACTGACTGTTTTATAGCCTTAGACAAATTGATTGCTTTTTACCCTGGTGCTTGTAAAATGTCTTATTTTTCCAAGATGGGGAATTATTCTGTTGCAAAAAATTACATGCTCTTTTCAAAATCTCCAGCTTTTCCGGCCCTGACCCACTATGCCTATATCAGCAACATTGGAACTGTAATGATGGAGATAGAATACTTTATTTCATGGCAACCATTAGATTTGGTTTCCTTGCCCCCTTAACTCTTGTAAAGTGGGGTAATAAAGACAACCATCTACAATAAGATGATGTTTCCAATAAAAGAAAAAGGAGTATCAGAATGAAATTTTAAACCCAGGTTGCTTTTGCTTATTATTGCTGTCTGTATAGGTGTAAATTAAAGAGCAGGGAGAAACCCCTCTGGCCTAATAAAGATCCCACTTCTCATTAAGGTACGGTCTAATATCTAACACCAAGTGCGTGATTTTGTGAGCACCATGTGGATGATTTGATGTCCAGCAAAGCCAATGAATGCTTCCTGTTTATTTCAAATCTGGGCATTCCACTGGGCCTGGTGTCTACTTCTCAGAGTCTGCTTTTGTCAGTGTTCCTGATCTGTCTGAACACACAAGACTTGAAACAGCCTTCTACAGTGGCAGATCCCTGGTATACCAAGGCCATCATTGTTTACTCTGACTGGCAAGGGTTCTCTGTTGTCTAGGACTATCAGGCAGTGTCTGACCACCAGTGAGAAGACTATGGGAGGGGATATGGGGGGGGGCACCAGCTGTAGCACCACATCACTTTGGGCTAAAAAAAAGGAAATGACATAGATAGCTCTAGGAATTGCTGGAAACCTGTGGCAATTTGGCAATGATATATGGCAATGTATAATCCTAGAGCTACTCTGTGTCACTTCTGTTTGGGGGGAGTTACTGGAAATGACATGACACTGCAGCTGGCATCATGGTTTCCACCACCACTACTCTGAGTGGTGGAGGGCAATGGAGTGAGGCGAAGGGGATTCCTCACCCTGACGGGGACCTTGGCAGTCCTACCAGGGTCTCCAGCAGAGGTTTTTCACACTGCCTCATTGATAGTCAATGCCTTAGGAGACACATGTAGCTGTCCTGTTAGACTAAAGATGATTCTGCAAGCTTTGAACCCTTAAGGACAACATGTTTATCTCTGTATATGAATCCAAATGTGTGTGTTGTCTCCTTAACTAAAGGGGTGTACAACTTATCTGAAAGCAAGCTGTGCTTTCTTTTAATATTTGGGCCGCTTTCTTCATTTCCAGTTTCTCTGTTCTCTTGCAAGGAGCAGGATGTTCTTGTAGCTTTCTCCTGTGAGATCATGCCAGGAACGGGCCCAGGAAAATATCAATCCATAGGTGAGGTGCTTCCCATAAGTTCTTATAAGTTGCTTTCTATGAAACTAGTCCTGGCCTAGCAATAGCTGGCACCACACACTGGGTATGGCAGCACCTGGTACTGGACTACTGAGGCCAGCCTGGTGGTGACCAGCTGTTGTACACTCATGTCTTAAAAAGCCTACACTGGACCCAGGAGATGTCAATAACTATTGACAAGTCTCAACAGTTCCATTCTTGAGCAAAGTGATTGAGTGGGTGGTGACTGAATGATTTTGAGCTTTCCCAGACAAAGCAAATCATTCAAATCCTTTCCAATCTGGTATTAGACCTGGTTATGGGACTGAAATAGCCTTGGTTGACTGTGTGGATGAACTCACTAAGAAATGGACAGATGAAGTGTGATTCTGTTGCTTCTCCTAGACGTCTGAGAATCTCCCAATGCCACTGATCATGGCATCCTTCTAGACTGGAATATCTAGGCTGGGATTTGTAAGTGCTGTTGGCAATGGCTCTGGTCCTGCCTGGGGGTAGTTTTCAGAAGGTGTCCTGGGTAACTGCTGTTCAGCTCCTTGGCTTCTGGCCTGGGATCCTGTAAGGTTCCATTTTGTCCCCTATGCATTTTAACATCTACCTGAAACTGTCTTCATGAAAAATGAGTTCATCAGAAAATCTGGACTACTGATCTCATGGAGACCCACTTTGTCAGGTTCTTGAAGATCTTGAGTCTTGGTGACTGCCAAATAAGAAGGTCCATTGGACAGTTTGAAGAAGGATCCATTGGACTGTGGGAGATTTGGATAATAATATCGCACTGAAGAAAGTCTATGACATAAGCATCTGCATTATTTCTACATTGTCTATATTGTCAAAGTGAGCTCCAAGCAATCATTTTCATGTTCTGTGTTCCATGTAGAATCTCTAAGCAAAAATAAACAAGAATTTGATATTAAGGACTTTATTTCATACTAGGGACAAAGATTGGGTCCTTCCTCTGACAGGCCATGCCCACTCTCTGCCCACTTAGCTCTTAGCGTTTTATTAATAGCAGCTCCCGCTGTTACAGATAATATTGTTGTCCACTACACAGGTCAGTTTTCCTGCTGTATTTCCTTTACTGTGTAACCCTTTGTTTTGTTACCAATATGCAGATAACACTGAGTTCTGTCTCTCACTTCTGGCTCATCCTATGGCATTTATAGAAACTGTGAACTGGTGCCTGTTGGAATGGAGGGAGGCTGAAGCTTAATCTCTACCAGTGCTGCTGGTGAGATAAAGGTCTGATCCAAGATAAAGATGTCACCATTTTGGATTGGGTCGCACTCCCTTTGAAGAAGAGATCTATAGTCTGGGGTTGCTGTTGGATTTAGGCCTACTGCTGGGTGAGCAGGTGGCAGCTGTGGCCAGCTTAGATTCCTCAGTAGGAAAGAGCCTGAACTGGAGACTTAACCCCTTTGTATAGTGCATTGAGTTCCATAATAGAAGAAATGTGGTGTATGAATATAATTAATTAATTTTGAGCAATAGAATAGAACCTGCTCTGACAGCCTGGATTGACAGTCCTAGGCTAGACAGCTGATTCAGAACAAGGCAGCTTCTTTACTGACTCCTCAGAGGAATGGCAGAATAAAGGCTATTTAGCTTAGAGCTTTCTATTGACTGGTTCTTATTAGCCTGCCACATCACTTTATCTGATCCTCCAGACAGCTGGTAGACTCTTTATCTATTGCTGGCTCTGGAGACCCTCGTTTCTCGTTGCGTTACCTGTGCTTTTCCAAGTGCAGATGATTTTGAATGTCTCATCCCTGCTGTTTCAGCCTAAGAATCTCTGTTCTGGTTTTGCTTCCTCCTTGAGTGAACTGAGCCTGTGAGTCCTTGCTTTTCCACTCCTGGTTCTTTGCACAAACTATTTCCAGTAAAACAGACACAGTATTATTTGCGTATCAATAATACTGAGGTATGCACACATTACGTATAAATGGTGCATACCTCAGTATTATTGATACGCAAATATTATTGATACGCAAATGCTGGCAGGGGCTCATGGGAATTATAGTCCATGAACATCTGGAGGACCACAGGTTGACTACCCCTGAGGTATACTATCATAACATTTGACCCTCCATAGCAGATACTTTCACTGAGGGATCTGATTTTTGTCACATGGACATCAATTGCAATTCCAGGAAATCTCCAAGCCCCACCTGGAGGTTGGCAACTCTTGGCCCTAGTGGGGAAGACACAAGTAGTTGCCCAGGTTTGCTCTGTGGCTAATCCATCGTGAAGCAAGGTTCAAGCCCATGCTTCTGCTTCGTGTCCAGCCAGCCATGGATTGTAGCTGTAGTCCTAAGAACCCTTTTGTAGAATAGACTTTCGGAAAGAAAATAGCATTTACTTCAGAGTAAACCTGCCTTTGTCTGCCATCTTCTAGATGGCTGGCTGTGCTGTTATTTTCTTCCGCTTTCCGATCAACAGCAGTCCCTTTTTGTGCAAGAAGCGTGCCATGCCTGTTGTCTACCGAAGAATGATTAACTATGCAATACGGCTGATCCGACTCGCCTTTCGTTCAGGCTTAGAAAGCACTTTGAGATCCTTCAGTGAAAGACTCTGTGTGCTGCCAGTGCCAAATGTGATGATTATCAGCGATCTCCTTCAAACCCTAATTAGATGATTGAAGGACAGGCCTTGTGGGGAGAAAAAAAAAGGCGTGGGTAATGCCACTTAGGAGGAACTATTCTTAGCTGAATGTCTTCAGCATTTCCTCTTTTAAAATAAGTTAAATGCACAGAGTATGTGAGCAATCATCTTGCTTTGATTTCCCCTTTCCTGCCAGATAAAACTGTTTCTTGAAAAGTAAATATTTTGGAGTATTGTGTGTGGAGGGAGGGAGGGAGGGAGGGAGGGAGGCTCGAACAGTGAACTTTGTGAAGGTTAACTACACAATTCACACAGAAAGGACTTTTTGTTTTGCAGTTATGCTTTCAGTTGTGTGCCTGCTGACAGAAAGCGGATGGGGTGAGGAGGAGGGATACCAGCTTCAACGTGGGACCTGGGGTTCTCCTGGAATTACAGCTGATCCCCAGACTATAGAGATCTGTTTCCCGGGAGGAAATAGCAGCTTCAGAGGCCAGACTCTATGGCATCACATCCCCAGAAGAGTTTTTTTTTTTAAAACCTTAGGACAGGAGTAGTCAAACTGCGGCCCTCCAGATGTTCATGGACTACAATTCCCACGAGCCCCTGCCAGCAAATGCTGGCAGGGGCTTGTGGGAATTGTAGTCCATGGACATCTGGAGGGCCGCAGTTTGACTACCCCTGCCTTAGGAGTCTTTTCTCACCTTAGGAGTCTCAGAGAGGCTTACACTTGCCTTCCCTTTGTCTCCCTGTAACAGACACCTTGAAAGATGGTGGGGCTGAGAGAGTTTTGAAAGAACTGTGACTGGCTCAAGGCCATCCAGCTGGCCTCAACTGGGGAATCCAAACCCAGTTCTCCAGGCTGCTTCTCTTAATCACTACATCATGCTGGCTCCTTCCACACTAGCTCCTTCCCCTGACTTTGTCCCCCTCAGGTAGTACCCCTAAATCCCAAGGAATTTCCCAAGCCAGAGTTGGAAATATTAGAGGATAGCACCAGAAGTAATAGCAGTTATGGACCACTAATTTATCAGTCCTGGTATGGGCATGGTTGTCTAGCTAGAAGCACATTGGGGCTGGAGACACCTGACACCAGTCCTGGTGAAAACTGGAAGTGACCATCATGGGACACTCTAGGATATGCAGCAATGTGGTAAAACCGTCGTTTTCAGCAAATCTAGAGTGTCCCATGACATGACTGTTGATTGTTGTTGGATGTGATATTGTGTACTATTGCAATGCCAGCAAGCCTCTCCAAATGATGGCCATTTTCTCCTGCTGTCCTTCCATGTGCCAGCAGGCAAAGGTGAAGTTTGCTTGGTCAGAAGATCTGGCAAACCTAGGAAGAGGGTTGATAGTGAGGGCAAAATGTGTTTCGTCTCAGAACTGCTGAACCAGCTGAGACCTCAAGCCTAGAAATACCCATCCCTTTCTGATATGAACTCAGCTCCCCCTTCTGATGTAATGATGCTATTTCAAATTCGAACAGCAACAGGATTTTGCAGCTGCACTTTGTACTGTCTTTAATTTTTGCTGACAATGTATTCATACAGATCTCAGTACAGGAAGAGTTTGAAGATGCAGCCAAATTGCATGATTTTACAGCTTCTCTTGATTAAAAAAAATACCAGTAACTTCCTAGCAAAATACTCTCCAGCCAGTATTTGTCCCATGAGAACCATACAAAAGGTAATATGGTGGAAAACAAAGCATGTGTGTGAAAAAGCCTATTAATCCACATTTCTAGATGCAGATTTTTTTTCTTCAGGTGAGTCAACATATTTATTTATGGATAATATCAGATTATACTATGTATGGTATACATTCATAGACAATGTATAGACTATGTATTAATAATTACTTATTAGCTGGTCGTTTTTTTTCTCTTTTACTTTTCTGTAAATGCTTTATATAACAATAAACAAAATTTCAAAAAAAAACCATATTTATTTATTTAAAGAAAGAAAACTAGACCTCATTGTCAGCAGCAAAGTAAGTTTGAGGGCTACCATATGAGTAAGTTGGAGAGGCACTGTATGAGTCAGGACTTACATATGGGTAAGTAAAAGATGGAGTCAATAATTTATTTACTAGATCGATATTTATTCTTTCCAGCTTGGTGTAGTGGTTAGGAGCATGGATTTCTAATCTGGTGAGATGGGTTTTGATTCCCCATTCCTCCTCCACACGCAGCCAGCTGGGTGACCTTGGGTTTGCCACAGCCCCGAGAAAGCTGTTATGACTGAGCAGTAATATCAGGGCTCTCTCAGCCTCACCTACCTCACAGGGGATCTGCTGTGGGGAGATGAAAGGGAAGGAGATTGTAAGACACTTTGAGACTCCTTTGGGTAGAGAAAAGTGGCATATAAGAATCTTCTTCTTCTTCTTCTTCATGAAAATGAGCCAACATATCAAGACTGTGCATTATTTCCATGCAATAGAAATTCAGAACCAGCTTCTCCCTTTCCTAAGGAGAGAACAGTTTTGTAACCTGCTTTCATCCTTCATTGGGAACAAAAGCAAGATGTCAATGTCTAAATCAACCAATTAATTTATGCTTCAGAAAACACTGCATCTCTTTATATCACTTTTACCTCCACCCCACTTTGCCTCTTTGCTTTTGTCTCAAAAACTCAGGGAAGAGTATATTATTCTCCTTGTCTCAGTGTTTAACCTGTTAAAGGAAAGACGTCCATGATTCTCCATACACTCTTCTATTAAAAATCTGGGCAAACCAGTTCAAGATCTGAAATGGCCATTTTGAGACTGATCTGTGACTGGATATCCCAATGTATTTTCTTCATGCTAAAAAAACAAACAGCAATAAGGAAAGGGTGAAGAGGGCTGATCCAACCTACCCTATCCAAGCTGGTGATAAAAACTGAACTGGTGCTTGGGGAACAAACACATGTCAAGTAAGGTTGTCTTCGATTTGTGAATAACAACAGCTGGGCATCCTAGATCCAGACCCACATCTTTAGTAGTAAGAAACGTATTGGGAGTTTCTACCATGCATGTGTCATTGAAACACAAATTAAATGTCTTGAATTCTCAGCTCATAATGTTACCATTTTATTAAACTAACACTTTATATAAGGAATAGTTATTAATAGCCTTGTAATAACAAGCAATTATAGTTCAAGTATTAAAACCATAATATGGAAGCAGTCCTTTCCCCAAAGACAGGAACTGGGTAAGTAATAAAGACTGTGATTACCAGTACAAAATTACCTTGAATACTTTATGTCTATTCTTAACATAACTATTCCACAAAGCTTTATAATTAAAATCTATAATTTTCTTTACTTTGTTCTCAGCGCCTTTGTTCGTTCGCTAGAACACAGCACAACAGATGATCTGGGATTTAAATACAGTGTGTGTGGGCAAAACAATAAATTTTTCATGGTTTTCAGCTTAAACTACATGGGAAAATTGGCTATCCTCAACATAATTGGAAAAATCACTTTGCGTGTAAAATGCACCAACTAGGTAAACAGCCATATACTTTTAATGTTAAACCATGCCATCAGAATTTTTTTTTAAATTACTCTAGGCATGTATATACACACACCTGCCCCCCACTAATAGTGAAATGCACAGCTGAGCACCGGGCACTCAGCCAAAGGCCACACCAGAATACAGAGCAGCAGCTCCATTAAGATTGAATCATTAGGAATGAAAGAGGGTTACTTTATTCTGTCCCTTTGTTCAAATTATATTCCTGTGTAAAGTGCTATCAGAGCATCACCCAAGACCCTCTGGAGGCAAAAGGCTGGTTCTAAAGATTCCATTCTTCTCTTTGTGGCAAGAAATCTTCCACAGAAGCATCTCTTCCACAGGAGGCATTCCCCTTGCTCTTTGCAAAGACCCATCATTAGCAGAGCCTTTTAAGTCATGGCACCCCAACTGCAGATGATCTTCTCAAGGCATATTTCCCTGAGAGCTATAATACTATTGTTCAGGCATCGTTTTATTCAAAGTAAAAGTTTTAGTGTGCACATACACTTCCTCATGCCTACGAAAGCTTACACCCAGAGCTGGCAAATCTACATGCTAGACAAGCAGTTCTGGATGACAGACAAACTTTCAGGCATGTGAAGATGCAATTGTCAAAGATACATTTTTCATGCTAGTACCTGATGTAAAATTAAATGCCCCAGAATGCTAAATACCAGCATTTGGTACCGTTCCCATGTGTCTTTACGAAATACTATTAAACGTTTTTACAGGGACCAGTACCTGACAGAAAAAGACTCTCTGTATTAGAAGGGAAGAAGAATCAAATAAAATAAGCTCTCCACTCTGTTCTCTCATAAAAGATCATTTCCTTCTCCAATACTTCAATGTCACCAAAAGTCAATGTAGACTAATGAATCTGAGAGACGGAAAATGCCTGTTGTGGAAAATATTCCAGCTATCGTGTTCTGTGGGCGCACTGATTAAAATGCACAACCTGCATAACCTTCAAATTTTCTCTGTTTAAACACTGGTTCTCCTGGAAAAAAATGAGAAAGAAAAAAAATTGCAAATTAAATCAGGGATAAGCACTGTCATGCTGGCAGAGACAAGTTCAATACGTATGATTTATCTACTTAGACAAATGAAATCAGTGTCAGCTCATCCTTCCGAAATGTTCTGATGCCTTTGCAGAAAGAAAGAAAGAAAGAAAGAAAGAAAGAAAGAAAGAAAGAAAGAAAGAAAGAAAGAAAGAAAGAAAGAAAGAAAGAAAGAAAAAGGGACAAAAATGTTAAGAGCAAATGAAATTTTGCTTCGGTTTAATCCCCCTCCCCCCCAGTCACACACCCAAAAAGTATTGTCAGTTCTGAAAAGGACAGACTTTTCTCAGGTCAGTCTAACTAGCAATCCTTTCTGAGAGGGTAGAGGTTTCTATGACAGCAAGGCCTCTACTTGAAAGGGATGGGAATTTCACATGACAGGAAAAATATCTAGCAACAATACTATCCATAACACATATAAATCCTTTTCAGTCACAACATGAAACACTTGAAAGAGAAACATCTATTTATTCCAGAGAAGGGATACACGTGATAATTTTCCTCCTAGAGATTCTGCAGTCCTGATGGAATTCCTATAGCTCTAATACCACTAAGGCAGCCATGTTGGCTCTTAGACAGCAGACAATAGAATCTCCTGGCTCTGTTCCATTCATCATTGTTTTGCAGTTACACATAGGCATTTTGTTCCTCTGACCTTCCGCTTGTCTCTTTAGATTCAGGGGTCATTTCTGTCTGAATATATGCTATTGGTTAAAGGGATTTTAGTTTTACCAGACTGGGAACACAAATGGATTTTTTTTTTCAGTGGATAAAGTCTTTACTCCTCAGCCGGAGTTTTTCAAGCCAATTTTGTCTGTGACTGACAGGCTGCCCAAGAACTGTTGATTGCCAAGATAGAAAAGAAACAACTGCTTGGTCATTTAATACCTTTGGCAAGGTCACTGACTGAATTACAGCAGCTAACTTAGATTTTCTTTTCCCCTTGGGGTGGAAATGTTTAGATGTCATGGACGCTCCTGGGGTGAGCGTTCTAAGAGATGCTCCTGTAAATGGTACTCAGGTACATCAGTTCTGAAGGTAAGAAACACATAACACACAGCTTCTAAGTCCTTTTGTTAGTATCTAATTCAAAATAAAAGAGCCTATTGTGGTGCAGAGTGGTAAGGCAGCAGAAATGTTGTCTGGAAGCTCTGCCCATGAGGCTGGGAGTTCAATCCCAGCAGCCAGCTCAAGGTTGACTCAGCCTTCCATCCTTCTGAGGTTGGTAAAATGAGTACCCAGCTTGCTGGGGGGTAAACAGTAATGACTGGGGAAGGCACTGGCAAACCACCCCGTATTGAGTCTGCCATGAAAACGCTAGAGGGCATCACCCCAAGGGTCAGACATGACCCGGTGCTTGCACAGGGGATACCTTTACCTTTACCTTTAATTCAAAATAAATAAAAATAAAAATGTGGACTGTAGAATTCAGTAGCGATCATGGAGGCATACTCTGCTTGCCTCCTGTGTCCAACTGAAATGTCTTTGCAAGTATTTCTTCTCTGTGTGCTCTAACAAGTCCAACAGTGGAAATTGGCCAAAGATTAGAAGTCACATTTCCTGTGTGCCAGTTGAATTGGTGGTATACCGTTGCTGACAAGGAATGAGATTCCCACTGAAGGAATTCACAAATAGGTCTATCTGATTTTGAGACTGATTCTGTGGAGAATACTTTCAGCAGACACAATCCAGTGGTTGCTCTGCAGATGATAAAACTCATAGAAAAATGTTGACTTGCTCCTGATGCTTGAAAATCCATGTTACTAACTAAGCATGTACAGTTGGATCCCATACAAGCCCTGGTTGAAGATTCTCCCTTTGCCCCAATAGATACAAAATTAACAAGGAAAAGGGGAGAGAAGGGGTAAAATAATGCCTGCTGACCTAAGTGGGGTTTACTTTTCCTTCATTGCTCTTTCTTAGCTTAGAAAACCAGAGAGAAACAGACAAGCAGACAAGGGACTCTTCAGTCCTTAAGGCACAGATAACCTTTTTAGGAATCCATAATCTCTCATTTTAACTTCCTGCTTAATTGGAACATCAGCAAGTACTCTTTTCCCTCAGGAAACCTCTTGCTATTATTTAAAATCAAACTAAGGATTGGTTGCTACAGCTGCTTCTAGATGTTGCGAAGTCCTGAGATTTAAGCTATAGTTCCAGGCCATGGGCTGGTTGCTCCTGTGTGCTCTCATGGAAAGGAAATTAGGTGCATGGCCTGGCTTCTGGATTCCCCCTCACACCCAAACCCAGGCACAGAGGATTTTGAGTTCATACTCCTTTCTTTTGATTCCTTATGTTCTGTTACATAAATACCTAGTTAAATACATTATAAGTAATCATTCCAGACTAGCAAAAAAGGTTGTTGTATCCCTGAGTACAATGGGAACTAGAGCCCCCTTCCCCCACTGGGCAGGCCAGCCAAGGGCTGAAGAGGCCTTGGTGGGCCTTTTCAGGGTGGGATGGAGGCTCTGGTGGGCACTCCAGTCCTCCTCCCACCGCCCCGGCAGCTCTACCAAGGCCTGACAAAGCTGTGCTGGAGCTGTTCAAGTTGGTGGGAGCATTGATGGGGGTTCCTTTCCCCCACCCCCACTGGCCCACAGTCTCAGGCCTCCAACCCTTCCTCCCTCTCAGTTCCCACTTACCAGGCTAGTTCTTCTTCCAAATGGAAGAAGTTGGACGGGGGTGTGACCAGAGGTGGGACATCCTTCCTGATTGGCTGTTTGTTGGATGGCCAATCAGCAATGGGACAGCCGGGACAGCCTACCTTATTGGTGGTTAGGCAGTGAGTCCCAACTCGTCCCAGCACCCTCTTATCATTTTATTTAGAGGTTCTAATGTGGCAAAATGAAAGGTGTGTTTGTGGTGTGCATTCTGATCTGTTTTGATGTGTCCTGTAAGCAAGTGAGCAAATCAAATTTATTGCAGATATGTGGTGGTAGATAATTTCATGACCTTTCCTAGCCTAGTGGTTAAAGGGAGGGCTAGGTTAAAATCCCCTTTCTGCCATGGAAGCTTGCTGAGAGACCTTGGACCAGTCATATTCTCTCTCAGTCTAACCCACCACATAGAATGGCTGTGTGGATAAAATGGAGACGAGGAAACCAATGGATACTGGTCTGAACTCCTCAGAGAAAGGGAGAGATGATCATATAGTAAATCAATAATTGATCATAGCATCCTTAATCAGGCATATGATTAATGGGGATCTAGTTTACAAAAGGTAATGCTGTAGCAAGTCTATTAAGTTTCAAATCACTTCAGACCACTTTTTCTAATGTTTCCCTGTGCCTACATCAAAAACAAAGTCTGAGGCAAATATGAGTATTCGTCTTCAGACGACATATTTGACAAGTTCTGAGGCAAACTGAAAGAGTTTCAGTAAGGCTTGTGAAAAGTTTAACATGCCTTCATGTCTCTGTATATTGTCACGGGTATGGAATGAATTTCAAAGGGTTTTTTTTTCAGGTGAAATAGCTGAGGAATTAATTTTAAGGGAAGCAAAAGAGTCTAAATAAGGATGGGGCATAAATGAAAAAAATGAATAAATAATATTAACAGCATTGCTTGCAGAGCAGGATTCTATATTTCTTTAGGTTGTTGCTGGATTTTTGCATAAAGTAGGGTATTAATAACAACGTATGTGGAATTTTAAAGAAATATTTCAATAGAATATTTTCAGTCAAGTTTCTGATGTCAAAAAAGCCAGGGATGTAGGGCTCGGCCTAGTGTCCTGGATTAGCACTAGATAATAAATGTGGCACACCATCAAAGTGTCAACTCAGCTTCTGAGCTCCACAGCTTCTAACAAACTGCACCAGCTTACTGTCAAATAAATGTGTGTGAGAAAGACTCACCCAGGCAGGTCTCCAGTTAGCTGCTATGCTTTGAAGGGCCTCAGCATATTTTTGGCATCCTCTGTCGCAGCCCATTACAAGAATAGAGAGTGACACCACCATTGCCCACATATTATATAGTTAAAAGCTTCAAGAAGAAGGGTTGGTTTTTATATGCCGCTTTCTTCTACCAGAAGAGGTTTCAAAGCAGCTTGCAATCACTTTCCCTTTCTTCTTCCCACAACAGACACCCTGGCTGATTCTGCATGGGTAGAAAAAGCCGGGAGTGAGCTCACATGGAAGTGGGTCTAATCCCCAGTTCCACATGATGCTGGGCCAGCCCCCTCCTGGGTGAGCTGTGTATTAACCCATCATTTGCATCATGTGAAGGGAACACAGAAGAATCCATGTTCCCTTTTTCAAAGCAGAGGCCAACAGGGTCTGGAGGCATGGCTCCTTCACATCCTATCTCCTGTTGGCCTGTAGGGGGGTGAAAATTCCCTACTGGGCTTTACAGCATTTGGGACTTTTTGTTTTGTTTTGCAGGAAGGTGGGATTGTGTGAGAATGCTATCCCACCTTCCTGCAAAACAAACCTCCCTCCTGTCACTCCGCATGTGGCAGAACCTTTCCACCGTGAATGTGTACCCTATGGGGACGCAGAAGTGGTGGAGCATAGAGCTCCATGGAGCATTGATGGGAATCAAATCATGTAGCATGTGAAACATATATACTCATCTCTTGGCTTAGGAGAAAAATGGCCTGGAATGACTTCTGCATAGAATAGAAGCCTGTAGCTGACTTGCAACTTTATCTATTGAGCCCAGGCAATAATGCAAAGAGCAAAGGATGAAATGTTCTTTATTTTAATTCATAAACCAGTGACAGCTGTTATAAATAAGCATCCATTCTGGAGGGGGATCTCATAGTGCATCACTGCTGTTCCCCAGATTCAAATTTGGAAAATGAATAGTCCTTATTCACTGTAAGGTGCAGTGTTTATAAAAGCCAGGATGCCCCTTTTATCCATTCATAAGTTCTCTACTAGGTAAGATTTACATACACTGTGCTCTCAGATAATAGTTGTTGTATAGATTGGAGGCAGCGCAATGCTACTGTAAGGTGTTAAAGACACAAAGTGTGTACATATATAGAAATTTGTTTGTGACAGTAAAGGGCAGGGTAGCCAGCCTGGGTGGGTGGGGGGGACATCATCAACAGACAGCATTATATCATTTTTGGAGAAAACCCAGAAGTAATGTCACACTATTCAAGGGATCACTGGAAACTCTATGCTAAAGTCATAGAGTTTCTAGCAATGACTACAGAAGAGCAACATCACTTCCAGGTTTTCTCTGGAAGTAGCATAATGCCATTGCATGGTCATTTAAAATTTTTCCCCATCTGCCAATAGAGCAGTGGTGAGGTGTGGGTGTTGCTGTGGAGAGGTCTCCCCCCCATAGCAGGAGACATTGCAGTCCAAGTAAAGGAAGAGGAACTTGTAAGGTGCAACTATATTTGGAGAATTTAAGTTTTAAGGCTCTAAGATTGTCATCAACCCTCTCTCCACAAGATCAAATTATTCATTACAATATAGGATTCATTACAATACAATGAGATTGTCTCTGGTTCAGGCCTTATTCATATTTACAGTTTTTCTATATATGATCACCATATACTTCATAGCAACTGAGTCTGTCAATTGATCCCATTGCAGGAATCAACTATAAGGTTGGAATGCATGGCAGGTATCAACTGCAAGGAATCGACTAGAAATAAATTAAGAATCCAGTCATGGTGTATGGACCCATTCACACACATCACCTGTGTATTCATAAGGATATTTATATCCTGTTTTTCTCATCAATGGGGATCCAAAGTAGCTTAAACCCATTTAATCCTTGAAGAAGATTAGGCTGGCAGTGACTCGGCAAGCTTCCAGGGCGGAATGAGGATTCAAACCTGGGTTTCCCAGCTCTTAGTCTGACACTCTGACCATTGTGCCCATTAGGTCTTGATGCTTACTTGATGTTCACTTGATCAAGTTATGCCCATACAACTTCTTGCTTTTATGAACAATATATTCACACATAGAAAATGTACTGTTCAAACTTCAGATGGTGGATCGGCGCTGGTGCTGTGGAAACGTTCCTGTAAATGACTCCTGTTACTCTCCATAAAGCATGATCTGCTCACTGCAGTGCACACTCTCTCTTCCTTGCCTGATTCTAGCTTGGCAAACTTCTAGTACTGCTCAATGGCACCTGGTGAAGCTAATTAAAAAGAAATGCTAACATGATAACGTGATTATTTTGCAAGCGGAAATTTTAAGAGTGTAAAAGCTGAGCATTCCATGTCATATGATCCTTATATCAGAAAGAAAAGTGCTCCTTCCTATGAACATCAATTTGAAAACACAAAAGGCATCCTTGATCACTGCAGGAGGCCATAGTTAGTCTTTAATTCCTCCCCCCCCCCTATTATGTTAACTTGTGGGACATTTGAAGCTCTGCTTTGAAGGCAATATACACATTCTCATCGAGACATGTTTATGATGCTGATGCAATGTTCAAAAGAAAAAGAAGATTTCAGCTGGTTCCACATGAGGAATGATCTGCTGTGTCATATCCAGCTTTTATTGACCATCCAGATAGTATTGGGGTCAGCCCATTGCATTCTTTGCTGTGAAATTGCTGTGTTACTTACCCTAAAGAAATTTCATGTATCAAGTTTACCAGTTAGAAGGCCAACAAATGCCAGACAATCCCATGTGAACAGCAGAAGTGCTGCTGAGGTTACTCAGAGTGGCAGTCCCCTTTCCATGTTCTTCTCCTCCCTGTCTGATTAACTGTTTCCCCCTCTCCTTCTTTAAAATCACTATCAGATTCTATGCCTATAATCATGAATACATGCTTGATTGCATTCCTTTGGGGTAGGGAAGGGAGGAGACTTTTATACATGGCATCAAGGAAAGTTGCCGATCCTTTAAAATATGAATATTATTTTAATAGTAATGTGGCAATAATAAACAATAGCCTAAAATTGAGTGATAACGGTGGCAGATAATGAAGTAACAGTACTTGATCCAGACTTACTCCTGTCTAAGCCCAGGGAAATCAATGAGCTCAGACTTGAGAAACTTTTTACAGCTGCTGATTTTCCTCCCTCCTTCCCCCAAGAAGAGTTGATAATCAAGCATTTACTCATGAGGACAGGAACCAGCACGCCCTGAGAAAACAGGAAGGAATTTTCTTTTTTGCCATCAAGCCAACTTTTGGCACCCCATGGGGTTTTCAGGGCAAGAGGTGTTCTTTGCATCCTTCTCTAACATGACCCTGGTGTTCCTTGGTGGTCTCTCTTCCAAATACTGACCAAGGCGGACTCTGCTTAGCTTCTGAGATCAGGCTAGCTTGTGCAATTCAGGTCAGGGCTATGAAGTAATTAGGAAGCTTGAAATGAAACAAGCAGGAAATTCTTGGGGAAGTGGGATGCGTGCAGAAGTCTTAAGTGACACATTAGAGTCAGAGCTGGTTAGTATTTGCATGGGAGACCATGATGGAAGTCCGGGGTTGCTAAGCAGAGTCAGGCAACTGCAAACCATGTTTGTCCCTCGCCTCGAAAGTCCTATGAGGTCTCCATACACTGGCTAATACTTGATGGCACTTCCACCGCACACAAAGTCTTGCCTATGAGAGTGGATTTTTATTCTCCATTTCAATTCCATTTGTAGCTGAATGTGGGAAAGGAACAAGAGTAGAAACCTCTGGGCTCCATCAACACAGTTTAGTAGACTCTCCTGAGAGTAAAATCATTCATTAAAAGACATAATTGCTTCGTGATTTATCCATCTGTGCAATGCAGCATTTCTTGTCCTTGGCTTTCAGTCATTCCTACTGAGTGGATCAAGAATGCACAGGCGAGAATGGGGCAGGATTACAGCTTAGAAAAGAGACATGTGGAGGGGAGAGGCATTTTAGTAAAAGAAATATACTGGACCTATTAGAGAGTATGCCTGAGCCTTTTTGGTATTCTCAGTCATGCAAACTTTGGCAATGTTCACCTATGGAAGGTTTCTAAAAAATAGTTTGCCATTTGAAAATGAAGTGATCTAGTCAACCATCTGTGGGAGTGACCATCTTAAAAATAGATGTAGACATTGGGTCTTAACAATACGGCTGGTTTAAGTGTAAGGAATCATGCCATTATAAGAAGATTCTTAGGATGCAAAAGCTGCATAAGTTTTATCCCAGCTTAACTCATTGTGTTTTCCAAAACCCAAGGGACTTATAGTTTGGTGAAAGTATGGACTTTTCTCTACCAGACATCCCTAGTTTTTCTTCCTTAGATTCTCAGAGTTATGTATGGAAAGGGTGGGCAATTAAATCTGCAGAATGGGTATACTTGCAAAGTTTAAATCCATATGTTTTGTTAACAGGTTGGTTTCTGCTCTGTTTCAGATTTCTGTCCATTGTTCATTCATGCCAAGTCTTATTGCAAAGTTTATTAGATGTCCCATCCCATTGATTGTACTTGCCTTGCATTATGTAATCTACCTTGTGTCTCAGTGAGAAAGGCGAACTATGACTGAGATAAATCAATAAATCCTCTTCCAAGCAACTAAGTGATGTGTTAAATCCATGGTTTTGAAGGAAGTCAGGACCCCTGGGAGTTCCACCAGCCCTTCATTACGATCTCAGTATGGTGGTACAAGAGGCAAAACTGAACTGAGAGACCCCTGAAAACCCCAACTTATATACAATTCCAAACAATGGATCTTCCTGCCCGTGTGCACAATTGGTCAGTTTTGGTTTAAACTGACTGGATCCTGCTGCACATTTGTCAGTTACATTGCCCATTTTGATCCTGCTTTGGACCACAAGGTCAATCCATGGCAGAACCACAAATACAATAAAGCAGAAAAGAAATGTTTGACCCAATGCCATTGCAACCTGAAGGCTTCCATGTGGGCTCAGCGCAGTGGCAACACATTCCCATGTTTAATGTGAGGATGCAGCTTCCTCACTGGAGCCTCCACTGTCACAAGCTGTATAACCTCTAAACAGAAGGCAGAGAAACCTACAGAGAAATGGATTTCCAAGGGCAACAGCCTTCAAAATCTAATGACAGCAAGATGGTGTTTGTATATTATTTTTTAAAAAGCAATCAGATAGTTGCTGTGTCTGTGGGGTGGTTAAAACCATTGTTAAGATATTCAGACTTGAGTAGTCAATGAAACCGGATGAGTCTTGGTCCCCCTTCCTCTCCTTCTCTTCAGAAAGCCTACCTTGGGATCCTGGTTTGGAAAGAAAAGGGCAAGCCATAGCTTTTGGTTCGACCACCATGACAAATTGTATCTTCTATAAAGCAAGAAGAGTTTAACTACTTAGCTGTGCGAGAGAGGGGGGGGGGGGTTAAGAACAAGAAACAAAAATGGTAGTACAGAAACAGATTTGAAGTAATGGCAAGGAAATCCTAATGCAGAATAGCTCCATTTTGCAGGCCATGCAGAACTCTGAGAGCTCCATCAGGGCCTGCAGCTCTTCAGGGAGCTCATTCCACCAGGTAGGGGTCAGGACAGAAAAAGCCCTGGCCCTTGTTGAGGCCACGGGTGCTTGCCAGAGACCCAGGACCATCAGCAAATTCGTACCTGCAGAGCAGAGTGCTCGGGGGGGGGGGGGGTAAGAAGGTAGATTAAGAATGAGAGATTGCTGAGTTACAAATTATTACAACACCCAGGACAACTGATCATCCAGGGCTTAACAAAGATATTTGTTCCTTATTTCACTATGCATGCTAATGTTATTCAATTCTCAAATCTGTTTGTAACTCTTTTATTCTGCTGTATACTAACCTGCTGCTATTCACAGGTTTGACCAATTAATCAAATTTTAGCTATATTTGCTGTCATTCACAGGTCTTGTCAATTGTCTTAATCCAGTTTTAGCTCTAATTGGCCCTTCTTGGCAACTATCCTCCTCACCCAGTAGCTATTTCAATGTATCTGAAGATGTGTGCATCCTTATACACAGAATAAAATATTGTTGGTCTTAAAGGTGCCACTAGACTCCAGCTTTGTTCTGCTGCTTCAGACCAACACGGCTACCCACCTGAACTGAATATGGGGCAGCTGTTTCCAGGGAAGCCTCACCATGCTATAAATATTATGTCTGTTTTCACCCTAAAACAACTCAGTGACCTTATGATAGAATTGAGCTTTAAACTGGGGATTCCCTGTCTCATAGTACATGCCCTCAACTTTTATATTACAACAGCTTCATTAACTTTACTATAAATTATAGCTTTGCCAAGGTACTTTATTCTGTGAAAAATACTGGTTTGCACTCTTACACATAAAGACTGTCTTTGAAGGTAGTTCAAAGTCCTGATAAAGGTGAACTCCAATGTTCCTAATTGCCAGTTATGATACCACTGTGTAATATGCTGACTACTGGAGTTCTTTGAAGTATTTTCTTATCTGAAACATGAAAAACTCTACAAAACTTCCCCTAATTGAATTAGAAGATATTCTCCATATCAAAAAAAATTCTCTTCTGTTAGCTAAAGCAAGGCTGACAGGAATGGCCAGGTTTTTATCCGCTCAAAGTTCTGAAATTCTGAAACAACTAAATATGCATTTGCCATGTATAACCCCTGAATGAGCTTAAATAAACAAATTAAAAACCAAGTCAAGGTTTTTTTACAGGGGGAGTAAGTGATGTGGAATTCCAGTTCATCCTTGAAGTTATCTGCCTGGTGGATGAGATAGGGTTCACTTCTCCATGAGCATAACACCACAATGTTAGTTGAGATGGATTTCTTCCAAACGTGGGCTGAGGTGTGCATAAAATCATCAACAGGTGCAGAAGGTATGTGTGGTCTGCTTCTTTCATTTGAGCTGATGATAACGCCTCACTCCATTGATGATCATTCATAATCAAGCACTTACTGTGTGTAACTAGTCACTCTGAGCAAGGCAAGATTCTTCCTATGCTCACAGCCCCATCAAGTTCCCAGAGGCAGATTTCAAATGACAGAAAGGCAGGTATGAGAACAGTTCTGATAGGCCCAAAGTAGCCCCATGACAGCTTGGTGGGCAACCCAGCCACACCAGGCCAGTACGGGAAGCAGGCTCACATCACTCACAACCACCTCACCACTCAAGAGGTGAAAATGAGTTGGGGGCCTCACCAAACTGAAGTCCAGAACATACTTTAAAAGGATTCAATCTGGGTATTGCTGGAGGAAGACCTGTCTCTTCACCCACTTAAATGTCTCTTTGGATAAACTGCTGCTGGCATGGATGGTAAGACCAGACACCCCCAAATGCTGATCAGATTGCCTGCTCTGGGTTGGGAAATCCCTTTTGATTTTGGCGGTGGAGCCTCAGGAATGCAGAGTCTGGGAAGGGGAAGGATCTCAATGGTAGGGTGGCTAATTCAGGATTGGGGAATCCCTGGAGAATTTGGGAGTGGAGACGGGGGGAAATTATAAGGCCACAGAGTCCACCCTCCAAACCAATCACTTTATGCAGGGGAATTGATCTCAGTGGTCTGAGATCTGAGCCCCCCTTGGAGGCGGTCAACCCTACTCAGTGGGTTATAATGCTATAGAGTCAACCCTCTAAAGCAGCCATTTCACCCAGAGGAACTGATCTCTGTAATATGGAGCTTTGTTGTGCTTCTAAGAGCTCCCCAGCTCCTGCAAAGGGTTGGAAACCCAACTGTTGGTGGAGTCAAATGTAACAACAACAGCTGCAACAATTTCACCGAGTCTTCAGCTGTTTCCATGAGAATCATAGTTGAAGTCACAATTTCTGCTCTGCAATGGGTCAGAATCATTACAAGAACTTTCCTATCTCTATGCAGAGAGGGAACTGAGTAATGTATGGTGCTCAGGAGAATAATGGAGCACAGCATTAATTCCAAAACGAGGCTGATTGACTCAATGGTGGAGAGGCGTTTTGGTTGCAGCCATTTGTTGGTTTAGCTAAGAGATGGTGGCGGTTCGCAGAGACATTTGTCAATTCCTTATGCTTTGCATTCGAAGAACAGCATGCGGTCAGGTGAGCCGCAAGGTGTCCTTTATCCTTGGAGCTTTACAACATGCCCGGATGTCACGTCCCCCGGCAAGCTTTTATTGTGGGTCGGTAGCAGGCATTTGAATGCAGCGAGCCTAGGTAGGCCGGCGGAAACAACAAAAATCTTTACTTGCTGCCCGTAAAAGTCGTTTGACAGGGACGTTAAGATGCAGGAATGAACGTTGCAGTCATGGCCTTTGGGCTGTCATTTGCCACTCAATAAACCCGCTGCAGATAATTCATGTTTCTGATGTTTATGTCACTGGGAAGAGAGTTCAATTTGCAACATGCATGCATCTTTATTACAGAGTGATTCATGGGAAATCACCGCTTGTGATTACCTGGCTAGTGGAAGGGTCGGTGGCTGTAAAGCCATCACGGGAGAAAATCCAACAAAAAAGCATTATTTATGCTCCAAAAGTACATCGCTCCTGGCTATGTAAGCCAACCAATGTGTGCAAATGATCGCCACGCTGATAATACGAAGGGGACTTTTGCAAAAGATGAGGATCAGCATTTTTGATGCCATGGAGTCCGCCTGACAAGAGTCCCTATGTTGCTTTATATGCTGAAGTAGTTCAGTCTCCTTCTGGGCTCTCGGTGTTTCTCCCTCTAACTCAATTGGGGCTTCCTGATATTGTTACTTATTGATAGCAGAGGAATTGCGGAGGAACAAGGAGTAGCAGAGGGAAACATTTATTTCATGTATTGCCGAACAAAACTCAGTCCGCAGAAACTGGGTTGACACATAATGCCAAGATAAACGCATAAATCTTGTGTTTGTACCGTGTATGTTTTCTTTTACCAAAAAAAAAATTGCACTATACAAGATTTATACAAGCTCAAGGGTTTTTTATATAAAGTGTAAATGAACAACTAAAGGCGTGGGATCGCATAAGCTTTCCATTGTGCATGTAATGTGGTGTGGGGGCATGGGCAGGCCCACGAGGCCAATAAATACATCTGAAAACCACAGTAGTGGATGGTTTAAACTAACGTCAGCACTGACCCCAATATACAAAGGCCTGTGGAAATGAAAAATCCGGACCACAAAACCTGTAGGACCAGTCATACTACCAGGGTAGGAAAGGTGACCAAAGTGAATAAGGGTCAGCCCTGTTTAGTAGTTGGATAGGAGACCTCCAAGGAAGCTCAGGGTTGCTTTGTAGAGGCAGGCAATGGCAAAAGACCTCCATTCATCTCTTCCCTGGGAAATCCTGTGAGGTCTTCATACATTGTCTGTGACATAATGGCATTCTCCACTACCATCTTGTTCTTTTATAACATGCAGGAGTTAAAGGAGTGTGCCCGTCTATTTCGTCACCACAGAAGATGATTATTACACTTAGTAGCTGGCAAAGTGGCCCTTATGGCTACCTGCCTCCATCATCTCTGGAACCAAGGCTGTTGTTCCTTTCCTGTATTTGTTCATGCGTTTGCTTGAGGGTTGGTGTTTATTTTTGTCATTTTTCTCTACTGTTTTTAAATTGTCTTGTTCAAGTGGAAGGTTGCTTTGTCGGGTTCTTGTCATTCCGGTTTGATTGTATTTTGCTGACTTGTCATAAGGCACCATGGGGATCCTTTGGGGTGGAAGGGTGGGATCGAAATACCTGAATGAATCAAACCAATAGATACAGAAAGAGAGAGAACAATACAGAAAATCCTTAGACCAACACTTGCAAAAGGACGGTAGATTTGTGCGTCTCACTTGACTCCAGAATTAATGAAGCTGATCGCCAGCATGGTAGTAGACTGCCTTTGTAGCGACAGAGGCTCAATCTAGATGGGGATGCATCAGGAATGTATGAGTGGAAATTACTGCTGATGATTCCTGGATTGGTGCAAATCTAGTAACTATCAGTAAACCCCATGTATATTTTGGTTCCAATGCAGTGTAGGAGAGCACAAGCTGTGGTGTGTGTTCAAGGGACCAGGATCACCAACATAGTTACTGTTTGTAGAGGGTTTTTTTTTTAAAGGCTGTGACCTTGGATCCTCCCTTGGATGTACTGGATTCATTTAAAAACATTTCTTCTAGTCTGAAGCAAAGGCCAGGGCAGCAAAATGGAAATTCAAAACTTGCCTATCATTGTCGCCTCCCTCCTGACCTTGCAGACAGATTCTAAAGTTGCCAGCACTTTTGAAGCTGTCTTTGGATTCAGACGTTTTCTAAAAAGTATGTGAACAGTCTATATGCATCCCATTGGGGCATCTACTCTGGTTATCAGGCAGGATGTGGACAGTTAGCTTTCATGTCTCTTGAGACCAATGCACAGGATAGTGAAGCATAGATAATGTGGATTTTGAATTTCTCATCCCATTCATTGTGCCCTGAAAATCCACCTTTAAAAATTATTATTATTATTATTATTATTATTATTATTATTATTATTATTATTATTATTATTATTATTATTATTATTATCTTTCGATTTATTGCCCGCCACTCCCTTACGGCTCGTGGCGGGTTACAACATTTTAAAACCCCCAATAAAATCCATTAAAAACCCTCAGCAACAATTACAATATAACATTATCGGTTAGCAAGCTAACCTGGCAAGATAGGCTAATCAACCTCCCCCTCCTACTACAAGCAGGTGGAGAGGGGATACTGATGGTACTAATCCCCAATCTCAATCCCAGGTCCCGGGTCCCGGGTCCCTGGGGGGGGCATAGATGTTAGCCTCGTCCTCAACCGTAAACCTGGCGGAAGAGCTCCGTTTTGCAGGCCCTGTGGATTGATGGAAGATCTCGCAGGGCCCGCAGCTCTCCCGGGAGCTCATTCCACCAGGTGAGGTGGGTGAGGCTGAGAGAGCCCTCATATTACTGCTCGGTCCCTTCTGAAAACCAAAGCCACTGGTTCTTTATTTTCATGACCTTTTCTGTTTTCCTTGTGCCAATTTTGTTTTCTGTAAACTTATGAATTTGAAGCAATCCATGCATGTCATTCAGTCAACATGTAAGATTGCAAGAGCCAGCTTGGTGTAGTGGTTAGGAGCGCCGGTTTCTCATCTGGCGAGCCGGGTTTGATTCCATGCTCCCCCACATGCAGCAGCTGGGTGACCTTGGGCTCACCACAGCACTGATCGAGTTGTTCTGACCGAGCAGTAATATGAGGGCTCTCTCAGCCTCACCCACCTCACCGGGTGACTGTTGTGGGGAGAGGAAAGGGAAGGCGAATGTAAGCTGCTTTGAGACTCCTTCAGGTAGAGAAAAGCGGCATATAAGAACCAACTCTTCTTCTTCTTCTTCTTCAATTTATCTTATGTGTAAATTATATATAGTATATATATATAAACTGACATATGGAAATATACACTGCATATCAAAATGGTATTTTGGTAAAATATGAATACAAAAATGAAGAGCACCTATTATTCTGCATACTCTTCCAACAGATGCTACCACTAACACAGTGCAATTCTAAGCAGGATTTTCTAGTCAGGAGATGAACACAGGTGATATGCCATAGCTGTCTACTGCACAGCTTTTCCAGTTTTCCCCAGTGGTCTCCCCTCCAAGTACTTACCTCAGCCAACCCTGCTTAGCTTCTGGGATCTGACAAGCCTGGGCTAGCTTGCACCATTCAAGTCATGCCCTTCTATTAGGGTTATTGACTCCAAAAGGGGAAATTTCTGGAGATTTGTGGAGTAGAGCCCGGGCAGGGTGTGATTTGGGGAGGTGAAGGAACCAAGCAGGGCATAATCTAGGGATACCAGCCCCCAGTTGGAGCCTGGAGATCCCCTGGAATTACAGCTCGTTTACAGACTACAGAGATCAACTTCCCTAGAGAAAAAGGATGCTTCCGAGGGTGGACTCTAAGGCATTGTACCCCACTGAGGTTCTCAACCTCCCTAGGCTCCATCCCCAAATCTCTAGGAGTTTCACAGGCAGGAACTTGCAACCCTACCCCCTCAATCCTCCCCAGTGGGTGGGGGAACTGATAACCCTAGTATAATCACATACAACCCACTCTCCAAACCAATCATTTTTTCCAGGGGAACTGATACCTGTTGTATGGAGATCAGTTGTAATTCTGGGAGATCTCCAGCATGAAGACAATCCTGTTCTAAACCCATTATGAGCTAATGCTCGAATATGAAAGACCTGTAGTAGTCATGATTCAACAACTTATGAAGAATATCCTGCAGGGGGCATCAGAAGAGTTGTGTAGTTAACATATTTTGATAGAAACTTTCTGGTATTTTTCAAATAATCTCCTCCTATGTTCTGATTGGCTCTATTGGAGACTTCCTGCTCCTTTGAGTACACTTCATCCTTGTTTGCCTTCATATGAAGTTCAGTTAGGATTATCCTTCTCCTCTCTTCTTTGCAAACTTATTTATCTTCTGAATTAAGCTATTTCATTCTTTTAAGCAGTATGTGCTGTACAATTGCATATTTAAACTCTGCCAACACTTTAAAGTTGGTAAAATGCAGTATGGATCCTAATTCTGTCAGGTGGATCAATAACTGGTTGACAAATCGTACCCAGAGGGTTCAGCATCTTCTTGGAAAAGAGTGACAAGTGGAGTACCCCAAGGATCTGTCCTGGGGCCTGTGTTCAACATATTTATAAATGATTTGGATGAGGGATGAGAGGGGATACTTATTAAATTTGCAGATGATACTAAACTGGGAGGGGTAGCAAACACAACTGAAGACAGCAACAGAATACAGGATGATCTTGATAGGCTCAAGAAGTGGGTTAAACTGAATAAAATGAAGTTCAATAGGGACAAATGTAAAGTTTTGCATTTAGGTAGGAAAAAACAAATACACCAATATAAGATGGGGGAGACTTGTCTTGGAAGTAGCATGTGCGAAAAGGATCTAGGAGTCTTAGTAGACCATACATTGAACATGAGTCAGCAGTGTGACTCAGTGGCTAAAAAGGCAAATAGGATTTTGGGCTGTATCAAAAGGAGTATCATGTCCAGATCACGGGAGGTGATGGTACTGCTTTACTGTGCTCTGGTTCGGCCTCACTTGGAGTACTGTGTTCAGTTTTGGGCACCCCAGTTGAAGAGGGATGTTGACAAACTGGAACATGTCCAGAGGAGGGCAACAAAGATGGTGAGGGGTTTGGAGACCAAGACATATGAAGAAAGGTTGGGGGAGCTTGGTCTATTTAGCCTGGAGAGGAGACGATTGAGAGGGGATCTGATAACCATCTTCAAGTATTTAAAAGGGTGCCATATGGAGGATGGAGCAGAATTGTTCTCTCTTGCCCCAGAGGGACAGACCAGAACAAATGTGATGAAATTAATTCAAAAGAAATTTCATCTAAACATCCGGAAGATGTTCCTGACAGTTAGAGCAGTTTCTCAGTGGAACAGGCTTCCTCAGGAGGTGGTGGGTTCTCCATCTTTGGAAATTTTTAAACAGAGGCTAGATAGCCATCTGACAGAGAGGCTGATTCTGTGAAGGCAAAGGGGTGACAGGTTACAGTAGATGAGTGATTGGGATGTGAGTGTCCTGCATAGTGCAGGGGGTTGGACTAGATGACCCATGAGACCCCTTCCAACTCTATTATTCTATGATTCTATGATTCTAACACACAAGACCTTCATTGCACAAGAAAAGAGCACACCTTTCAAAACACGTCCACAAAAGTGCTTCAAAGCATAAGATAAACTGCATGTTCCAGCAGTTTTTAAAAAAGAAACCCTTACATTTGCCTCGCATTGAATAACGATCTTAGAAATAGAAAATTGTTTTCATTTCAGTTGGAGGTATCGTTCAGAATCTCTCCCCACTGCTTTGATATTTAATTATCAAGGTGCTTCTGGTTGAACACTTCCATTCATAATAATTAAAACAACCTCAATTAACACAGAGGAAAATGATTTCAACACAAAATCCAAAGACTGTTTAAGGAGGGCTGCAAACTTCGCTGCATGGAGCTCACTCACTTTGATATTGCTTGCAAATGCTTTCCAAAGGGGGGGAGGGATTGCCCAAGTTTTCAGTAAAAAAAATTCACACACAATTAAAAATAATAGATAAATGAGCTATCTATTTTAGGCAATTCAATTTAGCCAGTTGTTTCCTGACTGCCTACTGGGAAACCTTCCCGTTTCTGGGAAGCTTCGCGTTGGGTTCATGCAGGGTAGCTTGTTCACTGTTCCCAAGCTCCTCTTGTGAGAACTGCCACAAGGAAATCTTAGGAATGTTTGGTTAGAAATGTGGGATGAAGTGCAACTGCAGGATGCCCTTCCAAGTCTGAAAAAACAGGGCTGAGCCAAGAAGCCATTTACTGTGAAAGATGCTACAGTTGAGAAAGAACGATTCTGGCTGAAAAAGGAGGCCAATTTGATGAGAAGAGGAACTCTTTTGGAGCAAGAGGTAAGTCAAGCAATTGATGGGGAAACTGGCCAGAGGTCAGACGTTCCTGCTTTTGTATTGTCTCTGCATGAGCTGCCAGGAAAACTGGGGAATTACCTCTTATTGATCAGTTGAGTGAATAACTGCAAGCTAAGCAGAAGAGAGGAACAGAAGATGAGCTAAGAAGTCACCCCTGAGCTCCCTAAGAATTGCTACATCTTGGCTAAGCTGTGGTGCGTTGCCCATGTGTCTGTCTTGAGGAGAGGTTGCCAATTCATCTGAAAAAGACTCTGTGTCATGAAAAGACTTGCAAATCTCCCTTGGTACCCTAGAGCAGGGGTAGTCAACCTGTGGTCCTCCAGATGTTCATGGACTACAATTCCCATGAGCCCCTGCCAGCGTTTGCTGCGTTTGCTAGAGAACCTTTCCAATTCAAGACGTAGGCTCAGCCAATCAAACTCAGGAGTCAAAGACATTCAGGGTCTCACTCTACATTAAACCATCTTTTCATCCTCCCCAGATCCACTTATGAGGGTTTTCAAACATGTGTGCTTCCAAACTCCATTCCGGGAACTCAGATCCCAAGGACAAGGAGGCCCAATTCACAGCATACAAGGAGAGACTGGGATCACAGCATACAAGGAGAAAGGGATTAAGCTTCCAAAAATAACCTTGATACCTATGTATGGGTGGAGCCTTGCAAGTTGTCTTCTGGGTACTCTCAATTCAGTGAATCAGTTGCTACCTGGAATATTTTAGTTTTGGGGGAAGATCACTCTGAGATACTGGTAACACTGAAGGAGGCTGGTGGTTCATCTGTGCTAGTGCTGTGCAGGGAAGAAGCTTTGGTTGCTCAAGTTCTCAGTGGGAAGTGACAGACAGGGGTCCATGAAGAGAGCAACAGCATGACCTTGAACAACTTGATGGGGGAAAACATTTAATGGAGAATGTTTACTAATATGTCATGTGGCAGCCAATTGCTCTTTAATTATTTTGAACCACATTTTAATAAATGGTTCTTTGCTTCCCCCCCCCCCCAATGAGTTGCCAACAAAATCTTTAGTAGTTAGTGATATTCAGCTCCTGAAATAAAAGTGAGAAAATGCCAAGCAATTGATTGGGCTTCTTTCAAATTAAGTTGTCAGCCAGAGTATATATGAGGACTGCTCTGGCTTCGGCTGACTCTTGTTACAATTAATTGGCCCAGCACAGAGATCACTAATAATACCCCTACTATCACATGCAATTTGTTTTATAATAACTCTGTGATCCAAATCGGTTAGTTCTTTGTACAGCTGCCCAAATTGCTTTGCAGAGTTCATGTTTTCATTTCAATAGTTAATACCCTCAAGCTCCCAGCAATTATCCTATATGATTTGTCATGATGCATTAAAACCACACTTTTTTCAGTGACTTCTCAGTAACTCTTAAATATGTGTCCTTAAGAGGGGGCTTTGGAAGCCAACGATCATCCAGAAAGCTGCTTTCCATGCCATCCCCAAAGATTTATGGTAACATGTGTGGTCAATGGTCAATCTTGTTGAGTTATAGGAAAGGAATAGAAGGGAATATTAGAAAATCAAAGTGGCTCTAAGTCCTTAAATTAACAATTCTGGAGTAGTTCCATTAGCAGCAATGGCTGCACTGATAATTTATTAGCTAGTACATTATATTTTCTCATTATAGAAGATACAATTTGCAATGTATATTGAACTCATCATAAACCAATGTGATAGGACTAAGGGAAGTTTCACACACTACTTTTTCAGGTACACGTATATATGAAAGTCTAACTTGACCACACAAAACCAAGTATGAGTCTACTGGCAATTTTAAGACCAACAAATTCAAGGTATAAGTTTTTGCATGCACACACACTTGTTCAGATACAATGAAATGGAAATTATCGGTCCATTGTTGTTGTTATTGTTGTTAGATGTGAAGTCGTGTCCGACCCATCACGACCCCATGGACAATGTTCCTCCAGGCCTTCCTGTCCTCTACCATTCCCCGGAGTCCATTTAAGTTTGCACCTACTGCTTCAGTGACTCCATCCAGCCACCTCATTCTCTGTCGTCCCCTTCTTCTTTTGCCCTCGATCGCTACCAGCATTAGGCACTTCTCCAAGTAGTCCTTCCTTCTCATGAGGTGGCCAAAGTATTTGAGTTTCATCTTCAGGATCTGGCCTTCTAAGGAGCAGTCAGGGCTGATCTCCTCTAGGACTGACCGGTTTGTTCGCCTTGCAGTCCAAGGGACTCGCAAGAGTCTTCTCCAGCACCATAGTTCAAAAGCCTCAATTTTTGATGCTCGGCCTTCCTTATGGTCCAACTTTCACAGCCATACATTGCAACTGGGAATATGAAGACATGTAACTAATTCAAGGGCCAAACAGGAATAGCAAGCTTAGTTTATACAGTTACTATTTGTTTGGGGAACCTCCACATTCCACAATCAAGGATACATCTGTCCATCAATCTCCAATTTTGACGTATTTCTTTCTTTCACTATGTTTTTCCTATAATTAAACCCAAATGGTAACCTGGTAAACTAAGCTTGATATTCCTGGTTGATACTTGAATCTTTAAAACATCTCCATTATGCTGTGCGCTAATTTACTGCTCATCCTCTACCTGCAGGTATAGACTGGCAATTCCTATTTCACTGAAGAAGTGTGCAGGCACACAAGTATCTGAAGAAGTGTGCAGGCACACAAGTATCTGAAGAAGTGTGCAGGCACACAAAAGCTTATACCAGGAAGAAAACATTGTTGGTCGAAAGGGCCACTGAACTCAAACTCAGTTTGGCTGCTTCAGACCAACACAGCTACCCACCTGAATTGAATGGCTGCACAAAGACAATTGACAGATTCATCCAGTGAGGAGTCAGGATGGATTGACCCTCTCTTTGGGCACAAATCTAGGAATGCTGCTCCATGGTGTGTGATACATATCTTCTCTGATCAATCTTAAACTATGTAGCCTATATGCAGCTATTTAAAAAGCAAATGATCTAATGCTCTTTGACCACTCTAATGATTTTATCACTGTGACTCTGCATATCTACCTGTGTATCTACAGATGCCTACATCAGTAAACTGGACAAAATAAAACACACTGAGAAGAATGGGAATCATGGAATAAAATAACTGTAATGTTAGCCCAGGGAGAGTATCACAGCCCCCTGCATCACTAATGTTATGAAGATATGGCTGATAATCTTGTGACAAAATGTACCTGAAATCCTCACATTTATCCTCTAATATAAAATCGATCACATTCTTTTAGAAGTTCTATGCAAACAGACTTCATTCACTGTACTGAAACTATGATGACATTTTCTGTTTGCTCCAGAGTTTCCACAGCCCAATTGTATATTCCATTCCATGAAGCGGAGCACACTGAGGCAATCAATCAGTCTTTACTATTATGGTCACAGGCCAGCACAAATCTTACCAGGTTCCATCAGAATATAGCATAACTTAGTCGTGTGCATAAGATAAAATTCCCTGGGAGGTACATGTTCAGAAGGGACTGTGTCTTAATGATAATTTAAAAAAACACACACATTAAAATACTACAGTGTATAAATAAACTCAAGTCACCAGTAATTGGCGAATTCTAAAAACTGCTGCACAAAACTTTGCAGTTAAGTGCTGATACCTGTGGATTTCCATCTATAAGCAGCAATTTTGTATACGCCAAGTCGGATCTCCCAGGGTACCTGCTAAGAGAAGGAAGAATAAATTTGGAACAAGGCTCTTGGTATAAAGGGCAATGGAGAAGAACATGTTCTGTGGTTTCTATCTCCCCTGATCCAGTATCTAACTTGGGGACCTTTTAGTGTTGTTCATCCATAAACACTGAGGGGAATACTTGACATTGAGCCGGGGGGGGGGGGAAGATGATTAAAAATCTCCAATTGGGAGAGAGAGATGCAGTCAGGGAAACTATGTTCCTAGAGTTCTCTGTGGCCAGGAAAGCAGGTGTCTTGTCTCAATCTGCCTGCTGCTCAGTATCCATCACTCTCTGCTTTAAGACTTGCTTTGCCTGCTTGTACCACATTTCAAAACAGAGTGAGGAGGAAAACCCAAGCATGCCAACTTGGTCCTAACAGCCTTTTTCCATGTGGATTGGTAACTATCCTGAAGGGTCAAGGGGCTTCGATTGAAACTGAACTTAAGCCAGGAGCACATTGAGAAAGTCCTCATTTGTTTGATCTGTGGTAAAGGTAAAGGTAAAGGTATCCCCTGTGCAAGCACCGAATCATGTCTGACCCTTGGGGTGACGCCCTCTAGCGTTTTCATGGCAGACTCAATACCAGGTTTGCCAGTGCCTTCCCCAGTCATTACCGTTTACCCCCCAGCAAGCTGGGTACTCATTTTACCGACCTCGGAAGGATGGAAGGCTGAGTCAACCTTGAGCTGGCTGCTGGGATTGAACTCCCAGCCTCATGGGCAAAGCTTTCAGACGGCTGCCTTACCACTCTGCGCCACAAGAGGCTCATTTGATCTGTGGTAGCCTTGTTGAATTCAAACACCATGGAAAAGGGGGGAAGTCCTGAATCTGCTGCACTCCCTCCTTTGGTACCTCCCATTTCCCCCCTCTCAGAATTTCTTCTCAGAGCCCCACCAGCAGAAAATGGCTGGAAGAAGACTGTAACAGACAAAGGAATTCCGATAGCCAAGCAGGAGAGGACTATGTCCAATGCCATCAAGTCTATATTCCAAAGCAGCCATTTTCTCCAGGGAAATGGATCTCTGTAGTCTGGGAATAAGCTGAAATTCCAGGGGGTTGCCAGGTCCCACCTGGAGGCTGGCATCCCTAGCTGAGAGCTACTAAACCTGGATCCAGTGCAAGGACTTTGCACAGCCTGCACAAGGATGCCTTTCTTCCCAGGTTTCCCCTTGCCATGGCAGCTATTTCCAACCATAGAAAATATATTCTCAGGTCTTGCTAGGATTGCCAACCTCCTGGTAGTGCCTGGAGATCTCCCAAAGTTACAAGTGATCTCCAAATCACACGGATCATTTCCCCTGAGGAGAATTGCTGCTTTGCATGGTGGGCTTTATGACAGCTGAGATGAGATGAAGGCTTCCCTTTTTTGCTCAACCAGGGTACTGTACACACAAAAATGAAACTAACTTCTTATTTAACAAGCATTTTATTCAATGAGTGATGTCATGCAAAATGTAAACATGTGACTTCCAGGGGTATGGTAAGGAAGTGTGGCCACCTGGCATCACTTCTGGGGTTACCTGAAACCTGAAGAATATTTCAGGGGTTACTCCATGGTCAAAAGGTTGAAAAAGGCTGCCTTATTACTTAGGGGCTCTCCGAACATAACCCTGTTGTATCTTTTGAGGAATTCTATCAATCCCAAAGTTTTTAGTGTAGATATACCCAAGTCAAGATAAGACCCCAAATTGACTGTTTCAAGTTGAGCACTTGAAAGGACACAAAACATTCCTGAAATTCCTGAAGTAATTAATATTTGTCTTCCACAATTTTAGGGGGGCTTCAGGAAGGCAGGGTGGGAAAGAGATGAAGCTGGCCCAGGAAAGCTGGTCTCCACCCATGTACCTTTAAATTTTAAGAGGGCCCCAGACTTACCATGCTGGCATCTTCTCTGCTGGAAGCTTTTCCCCATTGCTTTGGTTGCAGTAGAGCCCACTCCCTTAGCTGGAATATGATGGCTCATTGTCCCCAGATCCACACGTGCACAGACGACCCATGTAGCATTGCCAGGTCCACTGGTGGTGCCTTTGGGGGATGGGGAGCACTTTGCAGGAACAGGGTGGAACACTGCAATACGTGACATTGGGTACCTTGGAGGGGAATGACATTCTGGTTTGGGGGCAAAACTCTATGGGAAAATTAGGTTCTGACCCCAGACCTGTGTCATCACACCCCCCTCTGTGACCCCCATGCCAACATCACTTCTGAGTGGTGTCAACATTCTGTGGCATTCTTCTAGTTTGGGAGGGGGTTGGGGAAGTTTGGGGGGCAAGGTGTGTTTGGAAACCAGGAGGCCCCCACCTGGACCAGGGGACGTGGCAACCCTAGACCCACATTGTTTTCTCTTTAGCATGTAATTTTGTTTCTATTAAAAGGTTTAGAATGTTGGGCCCAGGGAGCAAAAGGTCGCAGAGCATCAGCAGTTAGTGGAATTGCCAACTCTCATTTAGGAAGTCCTTGGACATTTGAGAGTGGAGATTTAGGGGGGGGGGATGACCTCTGTCAGGTAAACAACATAGAGCATGCCCTGCAAAGCAGCCCTTTTCTCCAAAGGAATGGATTTCAAAGACCTAGAGATCAAATATAATGCTAGGAGATCTTCAGCCCTCACCTGGAGGTTGGCAAACCTATGTAATTATCAACAGCAAGCACCACATCCCCTCAGTCATTCTTTCCTGCAGCAGGGGAAAGAAGGCCTAGGGATTGGTGTACAGAATGACTACTTTCTTTTCCGGTATGAAATAGTCCTAGAGAAGATATTGTAAATAAGCACTTCCCCTTTTGAAAATACTAGAACAATGGTTCTCAACCTGGGGGTCGGGACCCCTTTGGGGGGTCAAATGACCCTTTCACAGGTGTTGCGGCAGGGCAATCAGGTTGGCTGGGGTAGATTGAGATAGAGCGTTCATCTGTCTGGAGCAGCAGAAATGAGTGATATCAGCATGGTAGGACAAGAGGCAGAACTGAACTGAGAAACCCCAGAAAAAAATCAATTTATATACAATTATGAACAATGGATCTTCACGCCATTGGTCGGTTTCAGTTTAATTTCTGAGAAATAACATTTGCATAATTTTATGGTTAGGGCTCACCACAACATGAGGAACTGTATTAAAGGGTTGAGAACCACTGTACTAGAAGATAAGGGTTTGTCAGTTTTTAGCTGTTGTGTGGCTAAGATATTGCTTCAAGGGGTGGATCACTCTTCCCTGTCAGTCAGCCTGGCCAGCAGTGGAAGAAGGAAGGCTTAGGACTTGATTGAGGGAACTGCTGATTTCTTTGCAAGCCGAAAAGCAACAATGGGAGTCACTGCAAAGCAAACAGGAATAAGAAGGCCTGCTTCTCTTAAGTCATTATTAACCATTACGTTGATAGTCTGGTCTTTGTCTTTTACTTTTTTTACTGGCACTAAAGTTCCAGTCTCTATCAAGGCTGCCATGTTCATAGTACTTCTAGTTATAGTAGTGGTAGTAAAGTTGCTGTGTTTATGAAACATTTATATTATCTTGAAAACTGTACTTAAATGGCTTTTTTAAAAAATTGCTTTAAAAAGCAATTTTATAACTTCTTGACAAGTAGGTCGCGGTGCCAGTTCCCAGGTTGGTCCTGGGAATATCCTGGACCATTCCCAACTGTTGTACTTGGGGTGGGGTTCTGCTGGATTACAAAGAGGCAAGATGTTACTACTATAAGATACATGGAACCTGCCACAACTTTGCTGTCAACTTCGACAGAGATGACCACTCTTTGCTGGCCGATATGTGCTCAGAATTTAGATCCCCTGTACTAATCAGCATAAACCACTTATTGGATGCTCTATGCACATTCAGGTCACATTGTGTTCACCTTTGACTGTGTGAAGCGGACGTTTGCCCCCTCCTTTTGTGTCCTGGGATCAAGAAGGCTGTTATATAGATACATTTCAATTCTGTCCCACTACAATATATTTTGACAGTGACTGGGGAATAGATAGTTTGAAAGGGATGCTGTAGTAATTGGTATTGGCTTTTTTGTTTTAATTTGCAGGATGTTTTCCATTTTCCAAAGTAAAAGTATGAAATTAAAAATCTCTTCTAACAGAATTACCAGCTTTTCTTGTGATTTTCTTCTCTAACATCTGCCTTGTACACCATAATCTTTCATGTAAAGTTTGACAGACAGGATTTGATTCTCTCACTCTGCCTTTCCTTATCATAGCAAAGTGTTTATCCTGCAGAGTCTAACCATTGGCGTCTAGCCTTCTGTCTACTTGTTTTTGTTTGTTTTGTGACAATTTAAATATCCAATTGCTTTAAAAATAAATCCTGCATTTTTGTGTGTGGGGGAAGTTCTGGCTGAAAGAAGCTGCTTTGTTGCTGTCTTTCTCGTCGATGCTAATCAGATAAAAGATTAAAAACAATACCTAGATTACAGACCTCAACCCTGGATTCTTGCCTGATGAATTTTAATTCCTCTCTTGGAATTCTTGTTCGCTTGGAATGTAAATACTGAAACCAAATTCATACATTCCCCTTGTTTGGTTATATCAACTCCGGAAGTCTCCAAGGATACATAAATTTAAAAGATAAATCAAAAAGCACCGTTATTTGTGGAAGGAGTTTGCTTACAGGAGAGTACTCTCAAAGGCTTAGACCCACCTGTTCCTTCTACAGAGCCCTGGAACTAGAATGCAAGAACCTGTCAGCACTGGGTTCTGCAGGGAAAGAGAGAAGGGTGACACAGGCTAGGTGGGTTTACCTGGGGTAGTCAAACTGTGCCCCTCCAGATGTCCATGGACTACAATTCCCAGGAGCCCCTGCCAGAACAATAGAATTTACCCCTGGAACAATAGATTTTACATTAAAATCAAACAAACAAATAGAAGGTCCTGATTCACTGAGCTGGCTAATGCAGGCCCTGGTCTAGGGCCCTTTGGCTCCACATCTAGGACAAATAGGGTTGCTAACTTTGGACTGGGAAATTCCTGGAGATTTGAAAGTAGAGCCCCAGGACAGTGGGGTTTAGAGAACAGAGGGACCTCAGCCAGGCACAATGCCATAGAATCCACCTTAAAAAGCTGCCATTTCCTGCAGGGGGACTGATCTCTGTGGTCTGGAGATTCTGGAATTCTGAGAGATCACCAGGCCCTACCTGGAGGTTGGGAAGGCCATTGTACCTAGCAGACAGCCTTAACTCAGCCCAGGTGGTATTCAGCTGCTGCTAGCAAGCTAACAGGATCTCCTTAATTTTTTTCCCCTGCCAGAAAGGCCTCTCAAAGAAGAAGCAAACAAGCTGAAATCAGCTTTCGGACAGCTTGATTTTTAAAAAGTCTATAGGATTTTTAGTTCTACTGCTTTGACAGAATATGAACTGAAATGGATAGCACAGGAGGAAAATACATACTTCTGTGACATGTGTTCTTGGGAACTTCCAATCCCGGGCTGCATTCAGCTGCAAAAAGCAAGATGTTTTGAGTGTGTCCGTCCACGTGTGTGCGCGCACGCATACGGGTATCAAATGCTGAAGGGAGGAAAGGGAGACGGTCCCTATTTATCATGCGCCTTGCAATCACTGCTGAATGATGTATAGCGATTACGCACTTTTTTTTTAATTGGCAGGCTTCGGAGACGGCTATGGGAATTGGTGACAAGATGATGGATCAGTTTCACCGTATTGGCTTGTTGATCCAACAACCCTTAAAGTAGATATTGGCATTTGTCATTCAGCTTTGGACCCCTCCAGACTCCTGCTGCTGATTAGTCAAATATTTCACCTCTTTGTAATTAATGTCTTAACTGCAGAGCCTCTCCAGGGAGCAAACTTTTCCCGACTCGGCTGCAAAGAAGTGTTCCTCCCTGCCAGTGGAGTGAAGAGGTGGGCACATATGGGGAAAGGGGAAGAATCAATGACAGTGTTTGAACAGCTTAACCCTGTTGGCCCTTGCATGTTAATAGATTACTGATGCATCCCTTCCCCGGCAGGAGGAAATTAGTATGATTAGCATTTTCTCTTTATTGACTGGCGAATCACAAATTGGAAAAATGTTTACATGCATTTTTGTTTATTCCTTTGAAAAATATTGACAGCTGCGGTGGGACCAGGGTAACCTTTCCTACCCTTTTGTACTTAACTGCCAATGTTTGTTTCCAGGAGAAGTTTTCATAATAGATTTATACTGCTTAGAGCTTTTATTCTTGTATGGCATTAAGGAGTACATTTAAAGTAAAAAGGCACACTTGGCCTCCAGGAAGGGAGGGAAGGAGGGAGGGAGGAGAGCAAGTACTTAAAAGGGAACCAGACATATTTACAAAGGATATTGTCTACCTACAGCTATGCAGAAGCTGCGGAACCTAGCATACAGCACCTGTTGCTGGGAGCCCTGCTCAGGAGGGGTTTAAGGATTTGTGGGGCCTGTAACACCAGAGCCACCTTAAGAATCTGTGGGGCCCTAGCAGAGTACAATTGCAGCATGAGCAGCCAGACTGGGGGTAGAGGACCTCCTCATAGTGGAAAGGGGTGTCACTCTGAGTGTCCTTAAAGTGGAAAAAGAAGAAGAAGAAGAGTTGGTTCTTATATGCCGCTTTTCCCTACCCGAAGGAGGCTCAAAGTGGCTTATAGGCCCCTTCCCTTTCCTCTCCCCAAAACAGATACCCTGTGGGGTGGGTAAGGCTGAGAGAGCACTGATATCACTGCTCAGTCAGAACAGTTTTATCAGTGCCATGGCAAGCCCAAGGTCACCCAGCTGGTTGCATGTGGGGGAGTGCAGAATCGAACCTGGCATGCCAGATTAGAAGTCCACACTCCTAACCACTATACCAAACGGACTCTCTCCTAACCACTACACCAAAGGGGAGAGGAGAGGCTACAGCCCCAATTCTTTGGGGGGAGGCACCTTGTGGGGCACCTGGAAGCATAGGGCCAGTAGCGCATGCTACTTGTGCTACCTGGCTAAACCGGCCCTGGCACTGCTTATGGGGTTGCTGACAGATTCTTGCTGGCCACTGGTAGAAACAGGATGTTGGACAAGGTAAATCCTTGTTTGGATATGGCAATACATGGGATGGACTGAGGGCTTATCTATACAACTCGGTTGAGGGTCCCCTGAAATACCTTGCTACCACATATGTATAGCAGTCCGCAGCTTGGTCCACTTCCAAAGACTGTATACTTGGATGGGAGACCACCATGGACAACTGGGGAGGCGCTTCATGCTTCCCTTCCATGCCATTTTTACCAGCAGAAACAGCAATGAAGGGGGAATGGTTTGCCCCTTATTTGGGTTGCATGTGTCTTGGGATCATATGATCAAGGACCCTGTATGCCCTTCCTTGTATACCATGATGAACTAACCCAAATAAATGATGTGACTTACCTCTCCACAGCCTTGGTTAACACCTTTTAAAAAATTCACCTTTAATAATCTTAGTTATGTTTCTGTGTTTCTATGAAAGCCTTCTTTTGTGAATCACCAACAAAAAAGGAGCCATGGGGGAAAAAATGTAGTATCTTACTGTAAATATTTTGAGTCAGAAGAGTCATCACTTCTGCCATAGCAACAGGCAACCCGGCAAGCCGTAACCGGCACTTATTTGGATTCCAAATAGCTTTTCCCTTTAGCAGCTACACACTGCCAATCTATAGACTGCAACCCATTTGATAAGAAATGCACAGCGAAGGATAAACCACAGTTTGCCTAGGAAAGCTGTTTGAAGAACAAACTGGAATGAAGCACAAGCGTTTAGGGACCTTAGGAATATACATCTGTGGATCACAGTCATAGCTTGTAAAGCACAGACATCAGGGCCAACATGCCCCTTATGGTGGTGGAAAGTCTCTCATAGCTAATTTACAGCAACCCTGTAGAAAGGCATTGATTGATTGATTGATTGATTGATTGATTGATTGATTGATTGATTGATCGATCTATCGATCGTATGGCATGTGTAGTATAGTCAGGAGATACAAGAATTGTCTAGCAACCGGGCAAGGGATGTTTGGAAATGGTTTGCCATTGCCTGCCTCCACATCACGAGCCCTAGTGTTTCTCAGAGGCATGATCCTTAGTAGGAATGGGCAATTTGTCTTGAATGAGCCTAAAAGTACCCGATTCGGGTACTTTTCAGAATCTATTCATGCTGAAGCGCCGAATCAGCTACATCCAAAATGTGATTCTGTGATTCAGCTGCTATTTGGATGGTTTAAACATTAAAGGGAAGGGGGGTGGGGTAGAGCAGGGGTAGTCAACCTGTGGTCCTCCAGATGTCCATGGACGACAATTCCCATGAGCCCTTGCCAGTGTTTGCTGGCAGGGGCTCATGGGAATTGTAGTCCGTGAACATCTGGAGGACCACAGGTTGACTATCCCTGGGGTAGAGCATGCCAAACAGCTTATCCCAATGATCAGCTGTTTGATGCTCCCTTTGAATGCCTCCCCCTGAACCTTCCCAGGCTGCCCAGAAGTGTAGAAGATGAACGGGGAAGGAAACCAGCCCAGGCTGGATGGTATGCGATTGCTGGGTCACGTGAACAAGACCTGAATTGCGTGTCAAAACTCCATCCCTTAAAACACCAAATATCTTTTTAGACTCCTTCCAACTGAGGCACCTGTGGGCATTCGAGTCCATTTGCATGAAAGTGATCTTTCTCTGAGTAAACAGCAAACACCAACAATTCTTCTTTCAAACTGGTATGAATAGAATTTTTATAAGAGGATTAAAAGGAATTAGACTGTTTGCAGGGAAATATACAAGCCTGCCATTATAAGCGTACGTTTCTGTGGAGGGGATTTAAGTAATTTGTCCTCATTATTTAGAAGTTATTATTTTTTTTAAAAAAAAGCTTTGGATAGCAATAAAACACCTCAAGAATGGCCTGTTCCAGAGCATGCTGGGATGTGACTCCAAGAACCAGAGCTGTGTAGTGCTCAGGATGGTTCTATTGAATCAGCCCCACCCACTTTGCTTGCGCTTTGTTTCTCTGGAAAGCTCTTGAATTCCCCCCCCCTCCACTAGCTTTAATTAAGTAGACATCTGATTTATTGTGCGACGTTCTTTATACCTCTTCTTGTGCGCAGAGTTAGGCATTATAGCAGTAAGAACATTAGTAGGCCTTTGTACTCTTTCACTAATACATGTTATTATTATAATACATAATATCACAAATATATGCATGAATGGAATAATAATATGTTTCAGAGGAAAATAACCCTGAGAAGGATGTGTTATTTTATGTGTTTGATTGCTTTAGACAGCAAATCAACCACTCGCAGAACTACGCAGGAGGTTTTTTTATTCACCAAACGAGGGGGGTCATGGAGATTCGTTTGCATAGTGATACGATGTGCCTGTCTCCTGGGGGGAGGACATTCCCAAAGGAGGCAAAAGAGTTTCCCCATCTAGAGTAAGGGCCACGAAGCTTCAGGAGGCATGGCCTTCCCTCTCAGTGGTTTGAGTGTTTGCTCTCTTAACAGTGACATGCAGAGGAATCCCATTGCCTACAGACTAGTCACGGTGTTGTCACTCTTTTTTCATGATCCCCGACTGGCTAGGAACACACAGTAAAGGAAAAAGGTCTTAAGCCTGGGAAAGATTAGCAACAAACAGCAGCAGATCAGGGGAACAATGGTTCAGGACTGGCGAAAAACAAGCATCACAGGGTATTGTGCCATAGAGTTCACCTTCAAAAGCATCATTTTATCCAGGGGAAATGATGCCTGTAGTCTGAAGATGAATTGTAATTCTGGGGGAAACTCCAGGTCCCATCTGGAGGCTAGCCTTCTTACACAAACGTGGTTACCAGGCAAATGTTCCATGTTCATTTCCCTCAAGTACATGGAAGACAAGTTGTCTGCTCTCATATGTCCCTGATTTTGGTGAGGCCAAAAAACTTCTGAGCTTTTGTACAGCCATCTAAACTGACTGACCCACCCATGCTTCCCTTCATTAGCCAGCAGCTCATGTTGCTGGGAGCTATTTACAGAACAACTGAACTTCTGGGGTAAGTCTCACAGTCACAGCACCTGCATGCATCTGGACAGAGAGCCAGCTTGGTGTGGTGGTTAAGAATGGTGGCTTCTAATCTGTGGTGAGCTGGGTTTGCTTCCCCACTCCTTCACATGCAGCCAGGTGGGTGACCTTCAGCTAGTCACAGTCCTGATAGATCTGTTTTCACAGGGCAGTTCTGACAGAGCTCTCTCATTCCCACCTACCTCAGAGGTTATCTGTTGTGGGGAGAGGAAGGGAAGGCGATTGCAAGCTGCTTGGAGACTCCTTCAGGTTGAATGAATCATAGAGTTGGAAGGGGCCATATAAGCCATTTAGTCCAAACCCCTACACAGTGCAGGATTAGGCTAAAGCATGCAGGATAGGTATCTGTCCAGCTGCTGCTTGAAGGCTGTCAGTGAGCGAGAGCTCACCACCTCCTTAGGGAGTTGATTCCACTGCTGAACTACTCTGACTATGAATTTTTTTTCCTGATATCTAGCCGATATCGTTCTACACATAGTTTAATCCCATTACTGTGGGTCCTATCCTCTGCTGCCATCAGGAACATCTCCCTGCCTTTCTCTAAGTGACAACCTTTCACATACTTATAAACAGCCCTCTCAACCTCCTCTTCTCCAGGCTGAACATTCCCAAGTCCCTGAGCCTTTCCTCATATGGCTTGGTACCCAGGCCCTGGATCATTCTCATCGCTCTCCTCTGAACCCTCTCAATGCTATCCACCTCCTTTTTGAAGTGAGGCCTCCAGAACTGCACACAGCACTCCAGCTGCAGTCTGACCTATGTGATATACAAAGGGACTATGACATCTTGTAATTTTAACATGATGCCCCTGTTAATACAGCCCAAGACTGCATTTCCCTTCTGTACTGCCACGTCACACTGTCTGCTCCTATTTATCTTAAGTCCACAAGTACCCTAAGATCTTGTTCGCACGCACTGCTACCCAGAAATTGATCTCCCATCCAATATGCATGCTTCTCATTTTTGTGACCTAGATGTAGAACTCTGCATTTGAATTGCATCTTGTTCTCATTTGCCCACTTTTCCAGCATGTTCAGATCTTATTGAACTCTGTCTCTATCTTCTGGGGTATTCACTACTCCTCCCAATTTGGTGTCACCTGCAAATTTAATTAGGAGTTCCTGCACCCCCTCATCCAGACCTCTAATAAAAATGTTGAACATACTGGATCCAGTACCAAGCCCTGTGGCACCCCACTGCACACCTCCCTCCAATCTGATAAATTACCGTTGACTTTTGGGGTGCAGTTTTCTAACTAGTTTCCTATCCAACTAATGGTCCAAAAATCTCCAGTCTGCAGTTCTCTACTTTAATGGAAAGTGGGGTATAAAACTAACTCTTCTTCTTCTTTATAATGCAGGACAACTTCAACGAAGTTTCCCCTTCCAAGAGAAGGGACGGTTCATCTTGAAAATATCTAAAAACAATGTAAAGAAAGATAAACTAGCACTTCAGAGACCCTCAGTGACATCATAAGAAAACTTTCCCCATGGTTTCTGATTGAATCTGCTTAGGATTGTTTTCTCTCGCTCTGAATGAACTGTACAGGGGCAATTCCCTCACTAATCCCAATTCCTTCCTCCTGTATATAAATTAATCTCTCAAACATCACTTTTGATTCTTGAAACTCCAGACTCTTCATGCACAGCCTACCCAATTATCTGTGTAATTTTACCGAAACTTTATTCATGAGACATTTTGTACGTTGCTCAGGAGCATCCAGAAGGGGTAAAATCTGAGCCATGATATTTTTAATACCAATGGTCCTTTGTTTCAAAAATACAGATGACAATTAACAACAGCCACTTTTAACCATGCTAATGTTGAGTCCGTACTCTCAAACAACTTTTCATATCTCAGTTTTTTAAACCATCTCTAGAATATTATCCAAAGTCCTTGATCGACAGGTTGCTTCTTATGGAGTGAATGAAGAGTTAGGGATATATTTATATTTATATTTATATTTATATTCATATTCATATACCGCCCTCCCTGAAGGCTCAGGGCGGTTGACATAGAACTGAAACTATGCATGGAACCATACATATAATAACTATAACATTCATATTATTAACTGGTAATAACCAGGTAACAGTATAACATAAACAACAGTAATTCAAACAGGTCCAGGAGTCTTAGTGGATGATCTTCAGACAGCGTTCGGAACGCGTTGGCAGAAGAATCCATCCATGTGCATTTCCATGATATACAATCATTGCAAACGTTGGAGGTAATTATTGTTATTGCAAAGAATACCTTAGGAAATAATATATTGTGAACATTAATCACACCAGCCATATGATGTGCTTCTTGTTTCGAAGTGTTGCCAGAATATTATTAATTCTAAACTGTCTATAAATCACGTCTTTGCCCTAAGTGACTTTAAGTGCTGTTTCACTCATGTTTTCTAAATAGCACTAAACTAATCATTTATTCTTAGTGGGGCATGTCTTCCCTTAAAGTTCTTAATAGTGCACGCACGTCGTACTTGGCATAACTTTATTGAAAAGGGGGAAAAACATTAAAAAATCAGTAGCTTGCCTCTTTTTTTAATTCTATAAGGAGAATTTTGACTCTTAGATGGGGCTCGGGGGCAGTCGGTGAAGTTGATGGGTGTTAGATTCAGGACAGACAAAAAGCAGTACTTCTTCACTCAGCAGGTAATTAAATTGCAGAATTCATTGCCAGTGGACATAGTGACATGGCTGCAAGCATGGGTGGCCTTAAAATGAGATGAGACAGGTACATAGAGGAAAGTTCCATCCAAGGCCTATCTGTTCAGTGAACCTCTGAATTCCAGTGTTAAGCGACAAAATCAGGGTAAGACGTGGGCTTCTATGTTGAGTTTATTATGCTCTTAATGGAGTGGTTTTTAGTCACTATAGTTACCTTTAGAGAATGTAGCAGAGCAATATGAGTATCCAGGATGTGTGATTAATTGGCAACCCCATTCCCCATAAATGCCAGATAAGAAAGCTTGTCCTGTTTATAAAGGTACAATTTACCTAGAAGAAGAAGAGTTGGTTTTCATACCCTATAGGAGTGCTGACACAACCATGTGTGTGTCTTTACTTCAATGCCCCATTTTTTACTACCTAAAGGAGTTGCAAAGCAGCTTAGAATCACCTTCCCTTCCTCTCCCCACAACAGGCCCTTTATGAGAATAGACCCCTGACAGGACAGCTTTGTACTAACAGCTCTATCAGGACTGTGACTAGCCCATGTGGCTGCATGTGGGGGAACAGGGAATCAAACCCAGCTCTCCAGTTTAGAGGCCGCCACTCTTAACCATTACTCCACTCTGGCTCTTTATCATTTCCCCCCTGTGTTCCATGTGCTTTCTCCACAAACTTTACAGTGATCCTATATGACAGGCCAGTATTATTATCCCTTCTTTATAGACATCAATAATATGATTTGAAATAAAGACATTTCACATTTCATGTCCTGTGGGTTTTCACTTCACTGACAACTTACAAATGTACTGTTTTAAAGTATAAACATAGGCTTTCTTTCTTTTTGTTGTTGTTGACTAGCCAACCACAAGCAAAACTCAGCTCACATAATCAAATCAAATAAAAAAATTTTTTTTTAATATAGCACTGCGGCCAGATAAAACAGGTAGCAAGAAAAAACATTTCAGAGCAGAAAATTGCATAATCAGGGAGCCAGTACAAAATTTAAAATATATAAAATTGTATAATTGATTGGTACATTATAAAAAATGCATAGTAAAATTCCTCTAAAAATCTTCACTTAAGCTTAAGTTGTCTTTTCTGTGTGCTAAGCACACGTGCACAAAATTTGGCAACCTGCTTAATAATATGGCCCCTACTATTCCACAGCAAGAATTTTACTTTTTCTTTGTTTGAGCTGATGGAGGAATTCCTGAGTAATGGGAGGATGAATTTATTTTGTGCAGAGTTGAAGGTAGGGCATCTTAGGAGGACATGTTCGATTGACTCTATCTCCCTGGAATTAAAGGGGCAGAGTCTTTCAGCTAATGGGGTTTTCTTGAAGTGGCCCACCAGCATGGCAAAAGGTAACGCAGAGCATCTTGCTAGTGTGAATGCTCTCCTATAGTATTTTGTTTCCAAGCAGGAGAGATAGTCTGCTGAGGCTTGAATATATCTGGAACACAGTGGTGCACCATACCTAGGGGAGCGAGAAAGGGGATGCTCTGTATCCTCAATCCTTTGTTTCACTACAATTTTTGCCTGATCGTAACCTAACCCAAGTAGTGAAAGTGAGGAAAAGCCTAATTTTATAATTTCCCTCTCGGTAGCCACCAGCCACTGGGATTTAAAATTGTCACAGAGGATTGAAGGAAGTAAACCAGCTGTGGCCCAGTGTGCCTTTAACCATAGGGAGATGGATGAAGTTACTGCTTTCACTTTGAATTTTGGAAACCCTGTCTCTAGGCGTATCCATGAGTTCGAAACACAGTTTGGAACCTGAAGTAACGCTCTAAGAAATTTTGTTTGAACCCGCTCAAGTGGGACAAAGCAAAATCAAACTTTCCTCCTTTCCTCTCCTGTTGACGGCACAGCATTTACCCCCCCCCCCCAAAAAAAAATTCCCTTGGTTTCGGGAGACTCCTAGGAACAATATGGGGTCAGCAGTGGGAAGGGAAAATTGGTAAAAGTTACGCCTTCTGCTGGTGGAAGTGCCTTTCTGCTGATCAAAAATGAGCATTGGCTACAACCTGTCATCCCCCCCCCCACCCATAGCTATAAAATATTAAGGGAGCCATACAATCTCAAATAGTTTGTCCTTCAAAGAAAGAAAGAAAACATAATCCTGTTACTTCTGTATTTGTATAGCTGACATTTTTCATCTCCCTGGAATTCTACAATGATTATAATGATTCGTTTAATTGGATTGAAAGAAAAGCTGTGGAGGGGCATCAGGAGTAAAAGACAAATAGAAAACGTTAAAATGAAATCAAAGAAACAGATATTATATAAACACTCTCGGAACAGAGAATTAAATGACCTACTTGTCTGTGCGGAAAAATCTTGTCACCCATTTTTACTCATGAGAAGCTCTATTTCTTTTCCCTGGGCACATAAGGCCTTCAGACTTAACAACATCTCCCTCTTGTTATCACATTAACATGTAAGTGTGGTTCAGAAAACAACAAAGAAACCACCTAGCAATGCTTTTTTCCCCTAGAGAGAAATGGAATATATATATTTTAAGAAAATGGGTTGATCCTCTAACATTGCTAGCTATGGTTATATAAAATGAAGTGCTACATAGTAATCGCCCTAATGTGTGTACTTGTAGCAACTTTTAATGACCTAGTTTCAGAAGTTTCCGGAGTTTCTTCGAGACTTAAGGGAGTCAGGGAACTTATCTGGCACACTAAAAACGGTAATATTTTGTGAAAGAATGATGGGACATAATTTGTAGTTTTATTCAACTATTGGCATTTTGAAGAGTTCACTGACAAGGCATGAATCATTATCTTCTCACCACTGAAAAGCAACATTCTTAATTTTCTCTCTCTCGCTCTTCTCTCTTAGACTTGTGAAAGGTTATTTCCTCCATGAAGATGCCTGGTCTGAAAGGGAAGATCGTCGGGCATGTCACGTTAACCACTGTGGGCTCTGATAAACAAGTGATGGAGGTTTTATTATTTTTTTAACTGTAAAAGCTTTTTGAGTTGGATGCACAAAGGGACAGAAGACATAGGCGCTCTGATCAGCAACTTCATTTCCAACATGGCTACTCATTGGAATCTTTCATTTTCTTGAGAGAGACTTTGAGTAAGGACTCAGGAACAATGAAGAGCTGGGTTTTTTATACTCTACTTTTCACTAACCAAAGGAATTCCAAAGTGGCTTACAAACACCTTTCTCTTCTTCTCCCCACAACAGACACCCTGTGAGGGAGGTGAGGGAGGCTGAGAGAGCACTAAGAGAACTGTGACTGAACCAGTTGGCTGCATGGGGAGGAGTGAGGAATCAGATTCGGCTCTTCAGATTGGAGTCCTCCACTCTTTAGCCACTACTCCATGCTGATGAACTTGTCATCTGACAACTAAGGCTGCCAAACCTCCCACCACCAGTAGCACCCCCCCCCCTTTGCTGTCACTTTGTCAGCTCATGGGAGACAAAAATGTGACAGAGGGGAGATCATCATTGTTACAATGTCATTCCTCCCTAAGTATTGCCATGGAGTTTTGCCATAGAGTTTCAAGTGCTTCCTAAAGAGCCATGATATCTCTTTTTTTGGTATTCCCAAGAAGTTACATAATGTTGTCACTCTCCTATCCACACCAACTCCCAGCAGTTGCCAGCCATTGGCTGGAGGCCCTACTACCATCCCTAAAGTGACATAGCAACTTCTGATATGATGGATGCCATATTATCCACACTTTAGCTTTGCATGGGTGACTGAGGGCAGCAGAGAGGACCATTCCAGAGCAGAAAGTGCAGGTTTCCATTGGGGACCCAGATTGTCATTTTCCTCTTGTACACTTTATTCTCACAACAACCCTGAGGTAGGTTAAGCTGAGAATGTTTCACTGGTCCAGTGATTGTCCGTGGCAGAGTGGGAATCCAAACTTGGGTCTCCCAGATCCTAGCTTTGTACTCTAACCACTAGATTTCCTTGGCCCTTGAAGAGAGCAGTGTTTTGTGAAGTTTCATATTTGTGCTGTAGCAGTGTCCAGAGTGTCCAGGCCACCAGTCACACAACCTTAAAAAACCATTACATTTTGAGTCCTTCTGCTGTTTTTGAGCCTGCACATGAAGTCACATTCACCACACTGGGGCAAAGGTTTTTTTTTTTTTTTTGGTACAGCCGGTTTACCTGGATATGCTTGGCTGAAATCAAATGACCAAATCTCCAGTACTTAGAGAACTGGGCTTTCTCTCCCCTTTTCCAAGACCTCAGCAGACTTGACAACCAAAGAAAGCATGATTTTTGTAAACTGGTATTCCTGATCATTTGATGGTCCCTTTTAATAGTGATGGCGGGGAAATGGTTTCAGCTCCATTCAGCTGAACTTTAGGGACTGTGAGATCAGATGCACCAATTTCCCAAGTATTCTTGAAGAACCACTGGCTTTAAAAAAAACATTTTCCCCAAAAGTGTGTGTGTGTGGGGAAATCTCATCCATTGCCAGTTGGAACCTTCTTATATATTTCCTACTTTAGTTAAGGCTTACAGTGACATTTTGGGGACTCCTTTAATTATGACAATTTGCCATATGGAAGAAAGGAAAATCATGGCACACTACAATGTAGTAGCTGTGCATGGCCTCCTGGTTTGAGATTTAGTCTCTTTAGGGACACAAGCCACAAACATTTTCAGTCTAGGAATCTCCCATCTCTTCTCTCCTGATTATAAAAGGATATCAAAGTCTCTAGACTCCAGATTTATTGAAGAACTTACCAAGATGATGATCTCATTGATACAGGAGAATAAACAAGAGTGTTATCCCAAGTAGAGTTACATTCTTAGAAACAGATTTAACCCTAACTCTGTTTAGGGTTGTACTGTAAATCACCTAGTGAAAATCAAGGCATCTCCTAGAACAATCCTGCAGATCCTGTAGCGACGGTTGATTCTGGCCATCTAGTTCAGCAGCGTGACTGCTTGTTACATCCAAAGAGAGATATGTGGGGAAATGACAATCAGGACACTGTCCATACTTCCTTGCTGCTGCCCCACAAGGAGACCTTCATTTCCATATGGGAGGGGGGAGAAATGAAGCCAGTCTTCTCTTGAAATATTTCAATTGACACTGTTCCAGATTGAAGACTATCCAGGGATTTGTCAACAGGTGGTGGTTCAGTCTCCTATAACATGTGGATTCTCATGTGAATAAAACAATGACAATAAACAAACAAAAAGGGATGGGACAGCTATTTTGCTTGCCTGCAGATCTTGCCTAGGAACTAGGGCTTCAGTGGTTGTAATGTTCTCCCTAAGCGCAAGGACTACTTGACTAAACATCCTCTCTCTAAGATGACATTTTCAGTCAGACAGCTTCCTTTGCTGTCTCCTTCTCTTCTCCCCTCCAGAGACCAGTGGTGGAAGCAGTGACAGGCTTGTTGAGCCAGTTGGCTGTAATGATAGTTAGGATGCTGGGGTAGAATATGAATCTAGCTTCCTAAAGAATCTACTGTGATACTGCACCAGCAATGAAGTTCAGTTAACTTCCCTAGACATGATTGCTCTCCTTAAGAGAGGCTGTCACTTGGAGGAGAGCAGGGAGCAGCAGAAGATAGGACATGCAGTAATGGATTGAAACTGCATGTTGAATGGTACCAGCTAGATATCAGTGGAAAAATGTTTTCACAGTCAAAATAGTTCAGCAGTGGAATAGGCTGCCTAAGGAGGTAGTGAGCTTCCCCCTCACTGGAAGTTTTTAAGCAGCAGCTGCACACATACTTCTCATGGATGTTTTAGGCTGATCCTGCACAGAGCAGGGTATTGGACTATGTGGCCTGTATGGCCCCTTCCAACTCTTGAGCCTAACCTGGATGGCCCAGGCTAACTTGGAAGCTAAAATAAAGACCCATCAATCCGACAAAGATGCAAACGAAGAAAAACAGGAACGATGATACAGCTGTACAATAAAGTTCTTTAAATCAAAGAGTCTTTAATATTCTTTACATGGATTGGAGCTCAGCCATCATTCATCTGTTTGTTTCCATATAAATTAACAATCCTTCCAAGTGTTATTCCAAGTGTTATTCTGGCCACAAGCTCACATGTATAATGAGGAACCCCGTCTAGTCTATCATCCTTTCAAGACCCTACTTTGTTCCTGTTTTTCTTCATTTGTAACTTGGAAGCTAAGCAGGGTCAGTAGATGGGAGACCACCAAGGACGTCCAGGGTTCCGACACAGAGGCAGCCTATTGCAGTTGTCATAAATCAGCTGTGACTCGGCAGCACTTTCTGTCACCAGTTGCTGGTTTGTATCCCGCAGGGGATGCATGCAAGATCACTCACATTCCAAAGCGTCTCCCCGTTGTCAGTGCTCCTTTATCGCTTACTGACCTTGCCGAGTTCTGTGAATCCTCAACATTTGCAACTTCTAGATCAAAGAGTACTCCCGATTGCTCCCTTGAGAACTGTTGCTTTTCCCGCCTTGTGAATCCATCTGGCCTCCCCCACCCCATCCTTCCTCAGATATAAAACCCCCTAATGGAAATTGGTCCTTTGTTTCTGCCAGAGTTTGTTCATCAAACTGTTCCTGCTGATGTCTATTTGTATTAGTCTACTGAATAAATATTCCTTTGGGATTTCACTACCACTGTGATCTCAAGGAATTGATTGTTCCAGTGACTTTACAGGGGTGTCTTCTGCCTAGTTCATGACAGAAAATTGGAAGCCAAAGAAATTAATAAAAGGAGGGAAGAATCTCCCAGCATTCATTTTCTGCCCCATCTAGGCAATGGATCCTAAGCCTTTCCCCCAATTGCACCCTCTTCATCTGTTGTGGAGCTAGTCCTCCACTGTGGAATGCACGCCTCTATGATCAAGCATTTACCAGCTGTTGAAAAGTCATTTTTCTTGCACGAGCAAAATGGCCTGATGTTGGAAGAACATGCAGCCTGGGGAAGGGCTGTCTTCTCTGTGAAAAAGATTACTGCAGAAGTGGACACCAAGCCTGTATTTCCCATCCAGTGCAAACGGAAACATTCTTCCACCACATTTTAGCTACACAGTACATGCCAAGAATGGTGTTCTCAGTCTGGGAACTTCCTTTCAAAGAGTGCAGTTGGTGCACTCTTTAGTCTAACTAAAGAGATCAGTTCCCCTAAAAAAATGGCTGTTTTGGAGGGTAGACTCTGCAACATTATACAATGCCAAGGGTCCTCCCCACCCCAAATCTCACCCACTCTCAGCTCCACCCCCAAAGTGTCCAGGTATTTCCCCACCCAGAGCTGGCAAAACGATGAGGAAGGAACAGCTTTCCTTTTCCTGGCCAGAATATTGTCCAGCCTGCCAAAGCTGCAGACAAACTGGGATGGGAGTCAGAACAGGAGGTGAAGGGCTTTAGCAATTTCTGGAGCTGTCATTGAAGGCACCCTGAGGTTCCAAGCCCTGTGAGTGATTGCCCTCATGCCCAGATAGTCTGACGTATGTGCCAACCTATCATCAAATGGTCCAGTCTGGATTTAGTCCAGAGTGAGGGGATGTTTGTTTCTTATACTTGTCTGCTTGATCCTAAATGCTAACTGCCTCTTATAGAACCATGGCCAATTAGCTCTATCCCGCATGTGCTGATCGCAAAAGCTTTTGCTCTGCCAGCTCTTTAGTACAGACACTTTTGCTTTCGCTATGTTTTAAAATATTTATATCTTGCCTGCCCTCAGAAATGGGAATGCGCAGGCTTCAGTGACACCCTTCTGAGGGCCAGTTCATAGGTAACCCCAAGATCCTGTATTTGCTGGCATTTCTTCTCAGAGAGATTTCCACTTGCCTGCGATAAATATGATACCAGGTATTAGAAATGAATGCTCTTCAATGAAGATAGACAGCAATAAAACTTTAAAGAGTCCTACAGGGAAAATGACAAAAGATATCATAGCGCCAGTCAATACAGTGAGGCATTATCACGGGGCGACTCAACATTGTCGGAAAATTCACTGTCACATTAGTTTTCAGAAGCTTTTCCTTTTTACTTCCCGCATACAAAAATTTGTCAGTAATAATATTGCCGGCAGTCAAAGTGCTTTTGATTGTCAATAATTTAAGCATTTTCCACTCAATGTGAATAAAGAAACCCATATTGTATTCGCCAGGTGGTGCTAATGCAGAAAGTGAGGAAATTGGTAGCTTTGTTGAGCCAGGAGTTCCAGTTAGGATAGAGAGAATGGGCGAACAGTTAATCCTCTCTTCCCAAGTTAAAGATTGCAAGGAATTATTCCTAAGGAGCCACCTACAGAAAAGGTAGACACGCAAGTGCCATCGAATCATGACTGACTTATGGTCACCCCAGGAAGGGCTTTCAAGGCATGTGGAAAGCATAGTTGATTTGCTATTGCCTTCCTTGGTGGTCTCCCATCCAAATACTGACCCCCGCTAAGCTTCCATGACCTGACAAGACTGGGCTATGCCATGTTGTCTTCCCTTTCACGTGAGGAATCGGTAGTCATTTGGGCAAGAGTGCCAAAGAGACCCTCCACAGCTACCTGTGAAGATGTTGGTGTGGGTAGCAAACAAATGGTAGGGGAGAAAGGAAATTAATTCAGAGCAAAACTTAGCCCCAGAGGCACCAAAAATGTCTGAGGGATTCAATTAAGGTAGGTAATCAGCCCTGATTTCAAAAGGCAGGCTAAGGTGCCATTTCTGGTACTGAGGAAGGGAATTCATCATCCTTTCTCCATGGGCTGGTCCTATAAGTAAGACTGGAGAAAGAATTGGGGGACCTGAGAAGAATCACTATCTTTTCCATGCACAAATGGATAAGTAGCACCAGGGTGTATATATGTTTGCACAGGTGGGAAAAAATCTCTATATTGAAAAAGTACCTCCCTAAGGTCATGCAAGAGTCTGTAACCTTCCTGACTTGTATTTTGCTAAATAATTCAGGAAGCACTTCATGGATCTCCCAGCGTTGTGTGTAGTTCCTTCCTGAAGGGCTTTTGTTATAATCAATGAAATAGATGAATGCTAACATTATATCACTTCAAATGAATGAGTACCCAAGACTTGGCCTTTTCCATGGCAGCCCCACAATCATGGAACAACCTCCTGAGAAGGGGTGCCTGGCCCTGTACTACTGATCTTCAGAAGACAACTGAAGACAGTTTTATGGAGGACCACCTTTCATTGATTTAGCTTTTATTATTGGCAGTCCTAATTTAAAGTGTGATGTGATGGGTTTTGTAATGGTTTTTTTGTTGTATTTTTTATAATGTTTTACTTCTATTGTAAGCTGCACCTTCTGTGAGGGAGAAACGTGGCTTTATAACTGTCCCTTTTAATGCTCTGGTTTCTTTTCAAATTGCATAAATCTTTCACTGTTTGATAACAGGGATCGGTAATGTACTTTAATTACCAACATTTCCACCTTGTACTTTACTATTTTATGTACAAGATGTTCAAAGATATTACTTGATTTTCCTCTTTCTGCAAAACACATGAAGTTTTTCTCTTTTCCAGCTCCCTTCTCTTCTCCCTTCTTTCTTTACACTCCATTCCCCACTTAATCAATTTTATTATGCTATCTCTTTTTATTTCCTGCATCTTGTTTCGTATTTCGTCCTTGGCTAAATATTAATGTTATATATGAGTCAATTTTTAAAGAGTAAGATATTTGTGTGTGTGTTTGTGCATCTAAGAGCAGGGATTTCAACTTTGCTGAATCTCTCCCACCCCCACCCTGTTCCATAATTCCCACCTTTGAACTAGAATCTTCGTAGCCCAAACCTCAGCAGCATCCAACTAGGAAATACTCATTCATTACCTTTCTGAGGGACTCAAGTCCACAGAGGAACTTGAACTTAAGTTCATGTAGTGTAGGTGACAGTAGATCAGTCACTATCTCCCACCCTAACTTATATGAAGTTGCATGGCAAAAAGAAAGAAAGGGACAGGCCTCCTGGGTTGATTCTTCACTTACTTTGTTTATTCTGTTGTGGATCTTGCTGAATTCAGATCTATTTGAACTCGGGTCTTCCTCTATCCCCCACCCCTTCCCCATTGAAACAAAAAAGTGTTCTGCACGTGATTAGGGAAACTCAGAAGGGGGGGGGGAGCCAAGCACAGCAGGAGCCTCTTTCTTTCTATTCTTGAATGGGGGGGGGGAGGACTGGAGACAGCAGAGGAGGGGGATTAAATCCAAGAGGCAAATCTCTGCCAAGAGAAGTTAGGGCTTCCCCTTTAAGGAAAGCTTGCAACCTGGAAACGAGAAAGCCTTTGAACTGATGCCCTGGCCAATCAGAGCTTTTCTACAGTGTCGGAGGCTCAGCAGCAACTTAGTTTGGGAAAGCACAGAGCTGCACACTTTCTCATGCTGATTTTTCAAATATCAAGGGTTATATCCACTCTAGGATATCACGGGCAAAAGGTAGGGTCACTCCGGATCAATCATGCTTGTTGCAGAGGGAAAATTTAAATCAGCCAAAATCAAAATAGAAATCGCATTTAGTGTGGATGGCAGGGATTGAATCGACCTGAGATTGGAATAAAAGCGCCATCAGATTCAGCCCTGGTCTCACTGACCGATAGCTAGGATAAATGGTTGAGTTTCCAGCATTTCAGAGAATAATTAAGACTGAGAAAGAAGAAATCCTGAAGAACATCCCCCCCTCCAAAAAAAAAAAAAAAGATCACTGCCAAAACAGGGTACACACATGAATCCGCAAATGGTACAGTTAGAATCACAGAGTTGGAAGGGGCCATGTAAACCATCTGGTCCAATCCACTACTCAATGTAGGATCAGCCTAAAGCATCCAGGATAAGTATCTGTCCAGCCACTGCTTGAAGACTGGAGAGAAGAAACTGATGATGGCTGTGTGATAAACCAGTTTATTCAAAGCACCCATTCAAAACAGATTCCTAAGTAAGCACCTTGTTTTCGTATTTTCTTCCTCAGTGACTCAATTGAAGTGGTATCTATATTAACAAAGTGACAACCTTTCAAATACTTAAAGACAGGAATCATGTCCTCTTTCAACCTCCTCTTCTCCAGGCTGAACTATTAATTTCTATTAATTTAAGTGAGGGTATCTGAATAGAATTGCACTGTGAAGTCACCACCTATTAGGACATTGGTTCACAAGCACAGTATCAGAGTACTAAAACTGCATGGGGAAAATTAGAAAATAATAAAAATACAAGAGATCTTAACTATATGCAAGATTAGCTGTTATGCTATAGCACTGACTAGCACGGCTGGTCAATTCATCTTTTTTAAATGTTCATTTTATTCATGAGTGTATAAAATCAAGAAATGCATTACAACATGGACTCGGTGGATAGAGACCCAAGGATTACATTGGCAGTAGCCAATAAAAAGAAATAAAAGTTACTTGTTTACTGCTGAAGACCATTAGATCAAAGAAACTTGAAAGAAAGGAAGAATTATACCATGAATGAATAATGTAGCTTTCTTTTAGTAATGATAAATGGGGGATGGGAGGTTTTCTAGGAGAGTCTTGCAGTAAGTGACAGAGTTATTGATCTGGGCAGAAACCTTCAGCACCTTAGAGATTAGCTGAGTTTATACAAATTACTATTTATTATTTATTTAGTAGATTTTCATCCCACCGTTACTCCAAGGAGTTCATAATTCTTTCTTCCTCCATTTTATTCTCACAATAAATAAAATAAATAAATTACACTGAGTAAGTAACTGGCTATACTTCAGCTATGGTAGGATGAATTTTACAATCTGGACCTCCAAGATCCTAGTCCAACACCAAAACCACAACACCATGCGGTAACTTGGAGAGCAATCTCAGGCACGTCTACTCAAAATCCTCCTTAGTTCTATTCAATGGGGCTTACCCCAGGAAAGTATTCTTTGATTTGTGCTGTGAAACATTCATGGATACAATGCAAAACTCTGATGTTAGAATTAAAACAAGGAGTCTACCCACTAAAACACAACTATCATACATTTCCAGCAATGTGTTTTTGTTAACCTTTTGTAGAGAAGGGACTGAATGAGCCCTGTTTTCTGGGGACTCCCCAGAAAACTGGGATCTTAAAGCCACCTACCATATAATATACAGCAGTCCCTACAGAAGGAATCTTTGGACCATGCCAATGTGCAAGAAAGACTATGTGAGAAGAAGGTGCTTGTCTGAATTGTCTCAAGCAATTCAAAACACTAAGCATTAGTGTTTTTCTTCCCTCTAGTCCGAATGGCAGTACATTTCATGCCGATATGCTAATTAGTTCAATCCACAATTCCCAATGTCTTTTGAAATTTAAAGGAATTCTTTAGGAGACAAGCAGTGCATGTATTGATCTTCTCTGAATATGTTACTTCTATTTAGAGAGGTTTGGGTAGGCCCTAGGTTGAACATAAACGATTACTTCAAGCTAGTTCTCAATGATGTGGGCAGGTAATATTCCCAAAGAGTGTGGAGCTGTGACCACTTGCTCTGTTTCTCTTTGAAAGCTGAAGGAGAATTTGCCTCCAGGAAAGAGATGCTCAGGACTATTTCCACTGAGGACAGAGGTTTTCTATCTACTCTGCTCAAAAGATAGGTAGACTGGTTTTTCTTGTATTATAAGTAACATTGCATGTAGAAAAGTGGGGAGGGTATATCCATATGAATAAATGGATTAAGCCTTCAAAATCTTATTTGATCTTCACTCCTCTTAGAAGCCAGCCTGATAAATAGAAAGGGGAAAGGCAGAATGAAACCCTCACCAGCTGGATGACCTTGGGCTCCCCACAGCACTGATAAAGCTGTTCTGACCAAGCGGCAATATCAGGGCTTTCTCACCCTCCCCTACCTCACAGGGTGTCTGTTGTGGGGGAGGAAAGGGAAAGCAACTGTAAGCCACTTTGAGACTCCTTCGGGTAGAGAAAAGCAGCATATAAGAACCAACTCTTCTTTTACTCTTCCTCTATGGGAGCCATTGTTTCCTCCTTTCTGATGTCAGATGATTCCCATGCTATTGACATAGACATAGGTGATAAAATATGATTGTAGGTACATCGTATTTATGGGAGTTATCACATGAAAAAAAAATCTCTCAGCTATTCAGTGACATAGAGTGGATTGAAAGATAGTGACAAGTACCATATCATCCAGTTAATTGCATGATTAATCAAGGCCTTGAACTTGAGCATTCTTAGTCTAACATGGTAACTAGCACCCCACTGGTAATTAGCACCCTAAATAAAACCATCAATTGTCTTGAGTTAATCAGAGGGAAGATTAATCCTTGGCCTGATTGGTGATTATTTACACCAGGATTTCCCAACCACGGTATCAAAGTACCATATGGTACAGGCCCCTCAACAGTACCACAGCATGGGGGGTTTCAAAATGGTGACTGGGGAGAGCCCTCTCACTCTGTGAAAGAAAAGGAGATCAATTAAAAACAATTCTACCCTTATTTGAGTTGACATGCCCCCTCCCAAAGTGGCCAATGATGGGCTTGGAGAGGATGGGAAGGGAAAGGGCCCCAGCCAATTGAAGCTATGCTGCCCCAGGCTCTTCTCACTTCTGGGGAGGCATGGTAGGGAGCAGTGGCCAGCTGACATAACTTACTGGTACCATGAAGCCTGAAAAAACATTTCAGCGGTACCTCCATGGTCAAAAGGTTGAAAGAAGACTGACCTACACAGATATTATTACAAGACAAAGATGTATCATTATGTTAAAACAACTTACCTTGAAAACCCTGTCTCAGGTACCAGTTCTATAAGGTGTTTTCCTGTCACTGTGAATAACTGGGGCCAGTGTCTATAACAGAATCTTGCCTATAATGTGCTGTCTAATTAGGATGCTGTTGGTGGAAAGTGCTACAAAATGGCAGACAAGTTATAGTGACTCGGTATGGTTTTCTGGGAAAGAGATGAACAGAGGTGACTTGCAATTGCTTGCCTCCGAGTTGCAACCCTGGTCTTCTTTGGTGATCTCCCATAAGGTACTAACAAAGGCTGAACCAGATTAGCTTTGGAGATCTGGCAAGATCAGGCTAACCTGGGTCATCCCGGTCAGGCCTGTAATCTTGTTGCAACAGTACAAAGGATGAGGTACACTCTTGAAGAAATGCTTCCATAGTCTAGCAGGCCAGAGATAGCTAAGATGTGCCTTTGACATTGGCGTTAGTCTTTTCCTATTTGCTCCCATTTTACTTAACGCAATTCAATGATTGATCCTCTTGAGACTTCTTGAACAATTAGGATTTTCTGGCAACTCTACTGGTAACTGTAGCTGTTAAAGAGCAGGCGAACATAGTTGAATGGGCTGAGGCTCTCTGTACATTTATCAGAATTGCTCTTCAAACTCTTAGCAGCATCAGCGTTTGCACCCCGACCCCCACTTGGATCTCAAATTATTATTTTGTTTACCGTCTTCTTTTTGTAACATATGCATTGGCTTCTCGCTGTTGAAGATCCATTTAGATTTCATTTTTCCAACTTGCTTTGGCATTGACCTGTCAAGCGCTGATGGAAATCTCAAGCATGCTCCCCCGCCTGCCACCGATGTGCTCGTCTGTCAGAGGTGTTGCTTAAACAGTCGCACATCTATGGAAATGGTGCATTGTTTATTTAAGAGGCCCCACAGCTCCCTCGCGGCAGTCGTTGAATGGTGGCGGCACTCCCAGGCAGCACCTCTCTGTTGTTAGGGTCTTGAATAATACAATAAAATGCAATCGCTCCTGTGCTGTGTCTTTCATGCCGAAGCATCCCACCGCACTTTGCGCTGCGGTAAGGTAGCTATTAAAAAAATGAATGCTGGAGGACTTGTCAGGTGAGTTGAAAGCCAGACTAGAGAGAAGGGCTATTAGCAGGAACTTGAACTTGAAAAGGCTGGGTGGGAGCAAGCGTGTCCCCCAGCTTTCTGGCATGCAGCACAAAAATGCTCACACAGCTGTGAAAAGGGACTCTGCAGAGAGGCAATCAGATCGCCCCCTTTTCCAAACTCAGGGGTGCAACGTTTGATAGTTCAGCCATCACGAAGTAGGCAAATGACTCAGGCCATCCAGGGGCCTCTTCTAATCACTGCCAGGTTTGAGAAGGATCCGTGCCATCCTCCTTCCTGCCTGTGGTGCAATAAGTCTACACCACAATCTGATCTAATCCAATGACACTGTTCCTTCACAGCCCAAAAAGGATGCTCAAAATATTGATGCAGATGTAAAAACTGACAACAAAGAACAGGAACAATTCCAAGATCTACCCCCTCCTCCAGCCATCAGTTTGATTTAACCCTTCCCATTCAATCTAGACCATTCTATTCTGATGGACAACACAGCAAAGCAGAAAAATGGGATGTTTTGTTTCTAAGAGATCAGCACGGAGCAAATCTACATCCTCCCTCCCACAGGGTCCATTAATATGTATGATATCACTTTATATTGAGTCAGACCAATAGCCTGTTTGGGACAGTATCGTCTGCTCTGACTGGTATCCATTCTCCAGGGTCTAAGACAGAGTTCTTTCACATCATGGTGTAGCGGTTAAAGTGGTAGAGTAGGATCTGGGAAACCCAGGTTTGAATTCCCACTCTCCCATGCAAGCTTGCTGGGTGGCCTTGGGCTGTTCATATGCTCACAGCTTAACCTTCCTCACAGCACTGTTGTGAGCAAAAAATGAAACAGTGGACAGAAACTTGACCTGTTAAATGTACAACTTGGAAAGCATGATGATGATGTTAGCCATTCAGCTGAGTGGCAATCCTATGGGACAATTGCTGCCACAATTTCCAATCTTGCACCACTTCTTTTAATTGTATAATGTTCTGACCGGTGTCTATTTTGATCGTATCTAACCACCATGTTCTTTGACTGCCTACTTTCTTTTTTTCATTGACCAATCTTAGCATAACTGCTAAGATGTGTGTTGGATCCAGTGTGTTGGATCTTTAGCCTTCTCCAACACCAGAGTTCAAATGAATCGATTCTTCTCTTGTCCAGTTTTTCATTATCCAAATTTCACAGCCATATGTCTCTATTGGAAATAAGATAGATCTAACTAATCTACATTTGGTAGTCAGGCTTTTGTCTTTGCTTTTCCATGTTTGGTTCAAGCTTGTCATTGCTGAGTGAACCAGAGCAATCCAAAGTTTTATTTCCATACTGCAATCACCAGTCTCATCAATTTGTGATCCAAGAAAAATGAATTCTTGAACACATTCAATCTCTTCACCATCAATTGTTATTGTAACATGTCTGTTTTTTGGAGTGGTCATAATTTGTCCTTTTAGTGCTTAAGAAAAGGCAAAATTTCTTACTTCATTGACCTTTGTGAGGAACTCTTCTAGGCCTTCCATAGTTTGTGACAGGAGGGTAGTGTCATCAACATACCGAAGATTATTTATATTCCTTCCTCCAATCTTAATTCCAGTGTTTGATTCTTTGAGTTCAATCTCTCTCATATTGATCTCAGCATACAAGTTAAACAGAAAGATGGAAAGAACACAACCTTGGCACACTCCTTTCTCTATTTTGAACCAGTCAGTGTCACCAAATGGTGTATGTACAATGGCTTCTTGGTTTGCATATAGTTACTGCATCAGATTGATCAAAAGCACTGGCACCCCAAATTTTGCAGGGCTTCCTACAATCTGTTGGGATCTACACAATCAAAAGCTTTCTTGTAGTCAATAAGGCAGATGTAGACATCCTTCTGATATTCCTGGGACTTTTCCAAAGTCCAGTGCAAATTTGCTGTGTGGTCATGAGTGCCACACCTCCCATCAAAAGCCAGCTTGAACATCTGGTAATTCCCTTTCAAATGGTTGTTGCTTTGTGCTGTTGTATGATTTTAAGCAGGATCTTACTAGCATGAGAAATGAGGGCTACTGTATGATAATTGGAGCAGTTTTTTTGCTTTTTATTTGTAACAGGATGGACACAGATCACTTCCACTCCTCTGGCCACTTAGTAGTTTCCCAGATTTTCTGGCACAAAGCTATAATGGTACGCATCTCAGCAGTTCCATGGGTATGATGTCAATACTTGGGGCTTTGTTGTTTGACAATTGACTCAAGGCCTGTTCAGCTTCCTTGTGTCTGAAGCAGTGTGCATGCACATGAAAGCTTAAAAAAGGGTATCCCCTGTGCAAGCACTGGGTCATGTCTGACCCTTGGGGTGACGCCCTCTAGCGTTTTCAAGGCAGACTCAATACGGGGTGGTTGGCCAGTGCCTTCCCCAGTCATTACCGTTTACCCCCCAGCAAGCTGGGTACTCATTTTACCGACCTTGGAAGGATGGAAGGCTGAGTCCACCTTGAGCCGGCTGCTGGGATTGAACTCCCAGCCTCATGGGCAGAGTTTTCTGACTGCATGTCTTCTGCCTTACCACTCTGCGGCACAAGAGACATTGAATAAAACTTGATTGGCATTAAAGATGCCACTGGACTCAAACTTTGTTCTGCCCCTGATGAAGACAAGGTACATTTGTCCTGAATGCGGTGGCACTGCTTCCAAACTGGTCCTGCTGCTCTATAAACATCTCTCCGATCTTCACTGCTGAATGCATTATTACATCTCCCAGAAATTATGTACTGAACGAGGTTCTTGTCCCTGTTATAACGGAGAAATCATTCCACAAAGAGGCTTGAGAATATAATGATATGTATTTCCACGTTTTTGCTGGGCTGCCTCATGACCCATGTATGACACGATCCACAGTTAATCAGAAAGGCTCTATTTGTGTCAAGTAATCGGAAGCCATATCATAATCAGCTTCTCATCAGGCAATGCGAGAGATCTGAGAGAATAGGTATGAATACATGTTTAGTAAGGTGGGAAGGTGCAGGAACCTGAAGTCAGCAGCACTTTGAAATCAATAACAATCAATTCAGAAGCCATTTGGAAGGCGGCAGTGTCTGACAGAGCAGGCAAAGTGTCAAATTTTGTAAAAGCTGCCTCCCTGATGCCTCAGCAGCTGCCTTTGAATGTATTTCTCAAAAAATATATATCCATCAGATCAGAACTGAAGGAACAGGCCAGACTGTGGAGAAGAAAAGAAGCCAGGTGAAAAGAAAAAGAGTTCACTGGATCAATGGGAGGATGACATTTGGGGAGGGTAATGAAGCAAGTCATTCTTATGCTGCGAGGAAACTGACGTAGAATCCATTTCTGCTTAACACACTTTCATAGGTTCAAAAACTGAGCAGGACACTCAGAGCAGACAGCAAAAAAAATTACCCGGCCTAGCCTGAATGGGGCTTTCTTGCTTTCAGGTTTGACAGGGGAAAGTTCAACAAATGATGTTCATGTTTTAAAAAGTGGGTTAAACAAATTTAGGGAGATTCTGTCTGTAATCAAATGGTCTCCCCAGGTCTCACCATTTTAACCTTGTAAAGACCAAGGTTCCAGCTGCGAGGAGACTTCTCTTTCCAGCCTTACTGCTCCGCCTACAAGTCTTTCCCGCGGCCAACACAGTAGAGATCCACACATTGACTCTTCCTATCCTTTTAATAAAAAGTCTCTTTAAGGCATTTTTTAAAATGGAAGACTAGGTACCCAGGCTGTCTCCCAGCCCCTTGCACACATTTACAATGAGCACCAGACCAATCTCAGAGAGTCAGGGGAGCAGTCAGTTCCACGGGACGATCGCTCTTGGCAACCAGCAAATTCTGTTCTGACATTAGTTGCACTGCAGAATTACAATGGAGGAGTTAAACCTCAGTGGATATACCACCACTGAAATCATTCACCCAATTTCCCCATCCTTGTTCTAATTCAGATCAGGATTTCACTCCCTTCAACAGTTCCATGATCTGACCAAAAGTATTCCACTATGGTCATTTTTTTAAGTGAGCTGATTTGTACTGTGACTTCAAATCACTTCTCTTGCAGGCCTATACATATGCAGCAAATCTTCTGAACTGACATCCAGTTCCTGGGGAACAACTTGTGCCACAGCTGTTCCCACCAAGATGCTTCCTCCCTGCTTCAGCTAACTCTTGCTAGAAACCTTATAGCATGTCTTTGTACCAAAGCAAACAATATTCCAAAATTATGAAGAAAAAGCTGTGCAAAAACACAATGAATGAATGAATGAATGAATGAATGAATGATCTATCAGTTGATTGATTGATTGATTATAAGGGGGAAATTGCAACATGCTCCTGGAAAAATAGTGAAAGACAGGGAGAATTTGTCCTAGCCTGCAGCTTATTGGTCTGGCTGAAATGGTTTTTCCTGGAGCAGAAATAGCATAAAGGGAGAAATAAAAGTTGGCAGTGGAGGCCAGAGTTGGTGAAAATCCTCTCTCCCAATTTTCAGAAATGATTGGCGAGTAGTGAAAAGCAGGGTATAAAAACTAACTTTTCTTCTTATAACAAAGATACCCCTGCCCTCACCAGGCAATTGATCCTATGCTGATGATGCTGTCACAATGGAAGCCCTTGCTTGAGTTGAAATGGTCCTGATTAAGGATTCAGCACTTTAAGCGTGTGCTCTGGGAATAATTTGTTAAAATTTCAAAACCAGGATTTGGGAGAAGGAACATTTTTTGCTAGGTGTCTTTTACTAGGCAAGTACCAATTTTGGATTTGGGAGGTGGGAGAACTTTAGGACCATTATTTTCTATGGGGAAATCAATTCAAAGGTCTGATACAGCTATTTTTAAAGATATTACATCAGATCTGCATATGACACAGTCCTCCCTCTAACCTAAATACACTCCCTAATTTTCAAGACAAATAGAGATATTTTTCTGGATACCTCGCCCCCCTCCGTTAAGTGCCTTTGGCACCTTCTCTCCACAGTCTTAGAGTCACTGACTGACAATATATATATTTGCACCTGTCTGCTGAAAACTCTGCATTTGTCCTCCTTCTTTATTATGGTCCATTGTCTCCTTTTTTGCAAAGGAATGAAGGCTTCCTTTCCAAATCATCCCCTTGTCTGCCTTGATACTTTAATCTTGGAAAATAGTACAAATTCCTCACCTCAAATAATAGGACATTTGTGTGCTAGTGATTGAATATAATGACACGGTCGCCCAGTTGCTATGAGACACTGTTAATTGCTACTACTGTTTCAAAGAATTTCTCTTGGGTAGGGTCTCTCCTGCTGCAGGCCTTAAAACAATTTTCTTGGGGGACTTGTCTGCAGCGGTGTTGGCGGTGAATGCTCCCGATCCAGTTAAAGGACAGACATGTCATTGCATGGACAATTTGGGTGGGGGAGAAGAAGATACCTGCCACTGATGATGGTAATGTTGGAAAAACAAGAGTGCATTTTCAGGGGTCTATTGTCTTGTAATGTCTGAGAATCTAACAGTTGTGTTTACCATTGTGAAAATCAAATTAATGAGCCAAGATAGCAATTTCTTAAACCTTTAGCATTTTCTGTTCAGGCATTCTGGAATGCAGACCCCTAGTGCAAATTTCATGATAAATAGGTTTGGCAGACAAACCAACAATTTTCAGTAGAAGCAAACCCTTGTGAGCCATGTCATTGGATCAGTTTGTCTCACTGCTTTCTATCAGTCAGTCAGTAACCTTTTATTGGCATAAAATATGTATAAGATATATAAAAATAGGGTTTAAAATTTCAACAAAATAATAAAATAGGCCATGGGGTTACATAATCAAACAGATCTTAAAATGATTAAATAAACTATAAAAGATAAAATACAAGGTAGGGAGCATATTATAAAAGCATCTTAGTTAAAACTGTGGCAACTAAAATGGTCTTTGTCAGAGAGCAGAAATTGCAAGGTCATAGATTTACTTACAGAAGGCTTATTTCCCAGCAAAGCAACAAAGCTGTCATCCCGACACTGCTCATATAAGGGGCAATCTAACAGAATGTGTGAGACAGAGTCAGGGCAGCCAGAACCACACGGACAGAGTCTCGCATGGTATGGGATATGGTGGAATCTTCCCTCTAAGACCTTTGAGGGGAAAGCATTCATTCGTGCCAGGAGAAAAGCTCTTCTCAGGGATGGGACATCAAGAAGATGCAAATATGTAGACATAATATTTCTCTGCATAGTGATGCCAAAGAATGCTGGTGAGCAGACTCGAGGCTGTGAGCCATGTCATTGGATCAGTTTGTCTCACTGCTGTCTATCTCAAGCGGTGCTGAACAGTTTGACATTTATGATGTTTCTGTTCTAGTCCCTTCTACCATGTAAGCCTCTTTTGCATCTGCATAGTGGTGAAAATGATCCTTCCCTAGGGTCATCATGGATAGCTGAGGTAATGAAAGGATATGCATGTATACGTGAGTTTGGATAAAACTGTACATGGGTTAAATCACCTCAAAGATAATGTCACCTTAAACAAATGCCAAATAGTATGACCAATTAATTTGTTCACTATTAATTTATACAGTTGGCTGCCACAGCAAACAAATACAACATGTATATTTGTGTGTGTGCAGGGTGGTGCATTAATTTTGGGGGGGATTTGTTAGAACTGTATGTGTCGAATACTGCTGAATGCAGTACACTATACCAGCTGTCCCCAACCCCCGGTCCGGGGACCAGTACTGGATCCTCCTCATCCTCGTCCCCGGCTGCTGCCTTGGGGGCTGCCCTGCCACTCTGCCACCAGCTCACCTTTGGTGCTCTTCAGTGGCCGCCATGGCTGGGGCTCCACCTCGGCATGGCACTGAACAGCTGCTGCCAGCAGCTCCCCCCAGTGGGCGGTGGGAAGTCAGGGGCGCCGGTGGGAAAGCAAGTGGAGCAGGGGCTCAGGAGCCAGCAGTGACATCCCTCAGCAAAAGACTACTACCCCCTGGGCCTCAGTAAAATGGTCAAGCGTTGACTGGTTCCCGGTGATAAAAAGGTTGGGGACCACTGCACTATATAACCTGAATGCACTACAGGTAACCCAATGAACAGGCTTGAGCTGCTCATGGATTTCATGGTCAAAATTTGGTTCCCTGCTTGCAACTGGAAAACAGAAGAATGTTAGAGAAGCCATGCTGAATCAGGTCAATGGCCCATCCTGCCCAATCTGCATCACACAGGGACCAAAACCAAAGTGCCAACAGAAGGTCCACCAGTAGGGCCAGAACTCCAAAGGTCCTCCCCATTGCTGTCCTTCCCAAGCAGCAAGAATACAGAGCATCACTGCCCCAGACATGGTGTTCCTTCTATACCTTCTGACTGATAGCCACCAAAAGACCTCTGTTCCATATGGCCATCTAATTCCCGCTTGAGTCTGGCAGTGCTTGTAGCCACCACTATGTAGCAGTTGATTCCACATGTTAATTACTCTTTCATTGAGGAAATACTTATTTTATCGGCTCTACGCTTACTGCTCATTAATTTCACCGAGTGTCCACAAGTCCTTGTATTGTGACAAAGGTAGAAAAGTGCTTCTTTCTCTACTTTCTCGATCCCATCATGATTTTGTAAACCATTGTCATGTCACCCCAAGCTGAAGAGTCCGATCTCTAACCTTTCTTAATAGGGTATAGGTTCTATCCTCATAATCTATTTAGTTACCCTTACTTAATTAGGTACAGATTTTAAGTGAGTTCTACAGTCCATTAAAAAGGTCATACTGTTCAACTCATAATGCAGGTGGGTGTCAAGAATGTGTCCAAGCATCTTCAAGAGCAGACAATGGAGAAGGAACTGAAGATTCCAATGACCCCTTGCAATTGACCCATCCTCTTCCTTGAGCAACATAGCCAGGTCAGTGCAATGCTGGAATCAATAAGTGGCCCCATCACACTGGCTGTTTCTGATAACTGACTCCATAGAGAATAATAATCATCTTTGTTTGTTTTTTCCTGACATAAACTCTTTCTATTGCACAGCTATCTTCTTATTACATTTGCATGAAATACTAGGTGATTTGAGAACACCCTGCAAACTCCATTAATATTGGATTAATCTGTAGACTGTTCCTATTTTGCTAAAGTTTGTGTGCTAGAAATGGTCAAAGAGCAAATCTCATTGGTATTTATGGTCACATCAAACTATATGTGCTAATAGGGTGTTATAGACAATTTCTTGTGTTTTTGTGGAGTAATTTCTGTAAATGTTGTCACCCACTTGTATTATAAGTTGAACAGTCTGACTTTTTAATGGACTGTACAATTCACTTAAAAATCTGTACCTAAGCAAGTAAACAACAATTATATGAACAAATTCTTATTTACAAGGGAAACACAAGGACATGACTGCTCATAAACTGAAGCCACTTAACATGAGTGCTAAATTATGGCAAAAGCTCTAGATTTATTGATGACGTATAGTGCAGTGAATGGCTGAAATAGAGTGAATGCCAACATGAGGATAGAAATGCTGATAATTTCAGGGAAATTTGGCAGAAAGCTGAAAGGAAACCCCCTTCCCTTTTCAAGACTGAGTTTTTCTGCAAACCTGGGGATTTTCTAGGTTGGTGGGGATTTTTCTTGTCTTTCATGGCTCCAGTTTCTAGATTTAAGTATTCACCGATGAGCCCATATAATGATTTGGGTGAAGGGAACTTTAAGAACAGCACCTACTTTCACTTTGCTCTACTTCACAGGGTTCTTCTGGTCTAAAGAACTGCTCAGGGCTCCTTCAAGAAAGTACAGAATAAAAGAGAAGTGATTGTATCCAAGTGGATACTGTGTGTGCCACAGTCCTCTTACAGCACAGAAAAGGCACAGACTGTGGTTAATAGTCATGGAACTCAGTTTTCTGAGAACCTCTACTTCCTTTTTCTAAAAATTCTGGTTTCTAATCCTTACGACTGCAAATCGTGTTCAAAATGCTTCCTGAAAACCATGAATTCAGTGCAAGGCCTTCTTTGTATCTCCCTAAGACATACAAAACAGCAGCAGCAGCAGCAGCATAGACTAAATACAATGAGTGAAATTTTGAAAATGGGAGCGGGGTGTCAATCACTTTACATTCCCTTTCAGAATGAATAATCATGAGATAGATATTTTAATAAGGAAAGAAAATGTGCATAATATGCTCAGTTTCAAGGATTCAGCTTTTTTCTTGGCCAAGGGTTTGAATTGCCTATGTGGAGAATTAGGTGTCTTAAATGATAGGGACCCTGATGATATTTATGGTACACAAATGGAAATCAGAGGGACATCAAATTTGTAAGCACTCTGCTTGGCTGACATGGGCCCAATTAGTAGAAGGACGTGGCTGATGCATCAGTATCCAGGAAAATGTGACAGATGAGTGAAGTATGTCCACATGTATTGATGAAAGGAAGTTACAAATTAAATCTGAGTCCCAATTCTGTACTCCTAATACTGTTGGTCAACATAGGAAATAAAAACGTAATGAATGGGAACAGTGTTCTGAGAGGGCAGGGCCTCACTGTAGTGTAAAAGAAGAAAGTTTGGAGTAGTTTGAAATGCAAGATATGTCCAGAGAGAATCTGAGGTATAAAAACATCATTAATACTTACAGATAGAGGGTGGATCTTCCTTGGTCATCTCCCATATATAAGTACTAACCTTGGCCAGCTTTGCTTAGCTTCCAAGCTATGCCAAGATCTGTCTACTCAGGGCTATTTGGATGGTATGTCAATTATCAATTTAAGAATTTTTTTTTTATACACCAGTGGAAGGAATAGAGACACCATTATACAAAGAATCCTGAACAGGGATCTAAGGAAATGTTGTATTGTTGTGGTGTGATCCCAAGCTTTTTTAGTGCAATCTTTTTTTTTAAAAATGTTTTACTGGTATGGTGCTTCCCCATAGCAATGTGGAAGTGTATATTTTTTTCAAAGGAAGGGGTGGAGGAAGGAAGTTTGAGTCCCCAAAACTACTGCTGTGAAGGGATTGGTGGCTTGCATTGATTGACAAACCGAGTGGGGGGAGAAAGGGGAGAAGTACAGGTTGTCCATGCTTTATTCTGCTCCGCCACCTCGTCGGGAATGGAAAAGTCATAATGAGGCAGTGGGATAACGTGGTAGGGGTCTCCCTTCAGGAAGCATGCAAACACCCAGTTTCTTATAACACGTTTGCAAGTAAGAGACCGTGTGCGTTTTAGGCCCCCATGTGGAATCGGTCCAGAGAAACCCCAGAAAAGGCATGACTGTTCAAAAGACCCCTCTGCTTCTCAACAACACCCAACCTGGACCAAATGACCTATATGGGAAAGGTCTCAGTCTGTCTCCCCCAAAGTAGAGTAGAGATGCTTGATGTCTGAAGGATGAGGAAAGCAGTGCAAGAAGGGGCTTACCCAACATTTTTTGAAATCAGATTGTGAAGGTTTGTAAAAAGTGAAGATTTTTCTGGAAATTTAACATGCCGCTCACAATTTGTGATCAAGCTACCATTTGAACAAAGTGATCATTCAGCATCCTTGCTCAGTTTTACTTTGTACTATTTGCTTGCTCACATAGTCCCTCTGTTTCCCAAAACGCACTGCCTGAAAAATGGGAAATGCAAATTCAGTTGCAAGAGTGGCTTTATGGTATACAGCGGAGGTCATTTGCAATTAATTCTATTGACTAGTTTCAAAGCCCCTTTATATAAAGGGGTTTTGAAAGGGGAGAAGGCGCGTGAGTCCAGCAGGGAGGGAACCCCCAGCAGTCGCGGCGGTCTGACGCTGCGAGAGGCGCTTCGCGCCTCTCGCCGCGTCAGGCCGGCAGGGAGGGAACCCCCAGCAGCCGCGCTTTGCGCGACTGCTGGGGGTTCCCTCGGGCGGCGGTCTGACGCGGCGAGAGCCGCTTCGCGCCTCTCGACGCGTCAGTCCGGGAGCAACTGTGAGCCGCGCTGCGCGCGGCTCGCAGTTGTTCAGGCTGGGAATCAGAGGGACCAATCGGCAGGCGCTTCGCGCCTGCCGATTGGTCCCTCCGATTGTCTGTCGTGAGGAAGGGTCCAACCCGGACCCTTCCTCATCACGGACAAAGCCCACCTCTAGGGGGCTTAACGAATTATTTAGTCCGTGGCGCCCGTGGTGCCACGGCCTGTTTAAAGATGCTGAGGGAAAGGAGTTGAGGAAGAAGAGAAGAAGAGTTGGTTTTTATACCCTGCTTTTCACTATCCGAAGGACTCTCAAAGCAGCTTACAATTGCCTTCCCTTCCTCTCCCCACAACAGACACCCTGACCATTTATGCACTGGAGGTTTCATGCTGGGCTGCAGGCTGGAGTTTTAGTCATGGCAGGTTGCCCCACCTCTTCCTGCACCCACATGGGGGAGCATTTGGCCTGGTGCACTTCATCAGCCCCCGATCTGTGCTCCTGACAAGGGGGTGGGGCAGTGAAGTTCCCAGTGCATAAACAGTCCCTGTGAGGTAGATGGGGCTGAGAGGACTCTGACAGGACTTTTCAGTCAGAACAGTGCTGACTTTCTGTAATATGGACCTTTCAAACATGAGATCTCCTTACGAGTGTTCTGAGGTGATATAAACCCATAAGAAAAGTGTCTTGCAGGGGTCTTCCCCCCAATCCCTATTTTTTAACTGAGATAATACACTTTAACTGAGAACTAAGAGTATTAGCAAGGGGAAACTTTTTCTGCAGGCACTTTTTTTTTCTTTTTTAAAGAGAGAATTCTTTCTATTTAGGCCTAAAGCATCATACTAGGAAAGCAAATACTCCCCTAGAAGACCTATTATATTTGTTCAGAACTTTGCCTGGTTTTGAATCAAATATAATATATGAGAAACCCTAACCACTCCAGTGTGAAGCTTTTTCACTACTGAAAAGCACAATTTATACTGGAAAAATTTCCCTCAGGGACTTCCATCAATAGTATGGCTTCTTATTCTGGTTTTTAAAAAGCTTCTTATACCATTCCCTTGAGGACTTCAATGGACTTAGAAGGGTATAACTCTTTTTAGGATGGCACTGTTAACCTGTTAAACTTAAATCTCATAAGAGAAGCTTGTGAGGCTGAGATATTTCAGTTAGAAACTATCCCTTTTAAGAAGAGCCTTGTAAGGGGCATTCTGGTTGGATTAAATATCACTCATTATTATGGACTGCGGAATTTAATAACAGGGTGCCAAAATGTGTTTTTAAAACACACACACACACCAGTAACAAGAATACAATCCAAGAATGCTTTATGCTGCAATCCTAAAAAACACTTTCCATGGATAGTTCCACTAAATTCCACTAAGTAAAACAGGAATTCTGAGTAATTATTTCAGAGTACAGTTGTTTAGCCTTGTTCCACTAGCTAGGCCCTTAAAATGTTGGCACTTTTCCCTCATAGGCCAGAAGATTATCTACCTATGATCCTCTCGATAGACATGTTCACTGAGAACAAATATGGGTTTCTGACTGCTTATACCAGGGGTAGTCAAACTGCGGCCCTCCAGATGTCCATGGACTACAATTCCCAGGAGCCCCCTGCCAGCGAATGCTGGCAGGGGGCTCCTGGGAATTGTAGTCCATGGACATCTGGAGGGCCGCAGTTTGACTACCCCTGGCTTATACGGATGTTGCCCTGCTCATGCAGAATGGTGAATATGTGTATTGACAGGCTTGTATGTAGTATGCTTTCCCAGTATGTGAGGCAAGAGTGTCCAAACTGTAAAAGTGAAAACTTCCAGTTTCTTCTATATATCTGTCTGTGCTTTTGGTTTATAGTATTTATATATATATACAGCCCAGCCTACCCCAAACCTGTCAAAGCCTGGATACTAAGGAGAGTCAGCCACAGTTAGAAGTTGGATGAGAGACCACCAAGGAAGCCTGGGGTTGCTATGCAGAGGATGACAACTACAAGCCCCCTCTGCTCATCTCTTGCCCCAAGGCCCTGGGGTTGCCATCAGGTACAACTTGACAGCACAGAATTATTTATTAGTACGTTGTACATAATATGCACCATGCCAATGTACTGCTACATAGATCCCATTGATAAAAGTGCACGTTTAAAGAAGGAAACTTTAAGGTGAGAAAACAGAAAACTATACGAAAAGGAAGTAACATAAGTTTGATTCAGATGAGAGGGAACTGAAAGACAGAATTTCAGGGTCAAAAGTACAGGAAATCAGAAATTCAGTATCCTCTTTAACTTCTGTTATGTTCCAGAATGCGGATAACTCTTACAGGACAATGCCACTGCATACCCTGCCTTCAACATATAGCTCATCTACCATTTCCCCTTTGCAAAGGAGATCTGAGGCTGTCATATCCATTGAAAAAGTAGCAGATGGGAAGATGCTGCCTAACTCTTCCCTTACCCACTGCATTCCCCTTACAAATTACCCCTCTAGCCCTCTTCAGTCCGGGTTCCAGAGATATATTTCAAGTGCAAATTAGAAATTAAACTCTTCAACCTTTCCCCCCACTTGTTTAACACTTGTTTCCACATATTACCTGCAGCAACTATAGGAAATTGATTCTAAAAAAACTAAAATAAAATTGGGAGCCCAAATTGGGCTCGGAATGGCACCACAGGGAGAGTAGGGGTTGTTTCCTAAGGTAAAAACTATGCCGGGGAGAGTTATTTCACCAATTTTTCTAGCTACATGCACAGATATTTTGTATGGAGCAGCAAAATGGACAAAATTACTTTTCCCCAGCATGATTTTTGCACAAGAAAACCACTTGTGGGAGTGGCAGGAATCCTTTTTCCCTCTGCGGTACCATTCCAGATCTGAATACTCTCTTTTTCTTCTTTTATGGTAGAAGCAGTTCCCTGCAGCTGCTGTGTGGCTGCAGGGAACATCTGAAAACAATTTTAAACAAGTGGAAAACATAATGTATAGTCTGGCCCAAAGATTTGAGTTACTAGTATCTGGCTGGGGGCAGCATTCTTCTCTGCCTTGCCTCAGGTCAGTGATGATAACAGAGAACAGGCATTTACAAAATCAATGATGATACCTTTTTTGAGTACAGATAGAATTTTCTGGAGTGCTGATTGGTTGTTGGATGAGCCTCGAAAAAAAGTCCCAGTTTCTTTATGCAAGCCAATGAAAACTCCAAGATGGCTTCCATAGGCAGAAGGAAAAGTGGAAAGTGGAAAGACTTCCTGATTGTACCACTTCAGAGGGAAGGAAAATGCTTACAAATTGCCTTATATAACAAGTAGACAATCCAGAATTCTAGGGATATGCTTGCAAAACTAATAATAATTTAATCAGCTCCAGAACTGAAGCATCATCCGTTTGCTGGCACTTTCAATTTCTTCAGTTTATTTGTACCTTTTTCTTCCCATGGTGCATTAGCAGAACACATGTGTACATTGATAAAGCAGAGCAAATAAGTAATCATAGTTGTGATCATACGAAGGAAGACATCAAAATTGCTTTAACAGTGTTCTACCAGTGAGTACAAGTGCACATATAAATCAGTATAATACCACTGATATATCCCTGGAAGGCAAAATGACGAAACTCTGGCTCACTTACTTTGGCCATATCATGTGATCCAATTCAATGGAGAAAGTGATTATGCTAGGATTGGTCAGTGGAAAAATAAAACCAGGTTGACAATGGGTGCAGTGGTTGGATGCGATCAGAACAGACACCAGCCAGAACATTGCATGGCGGAGAGAGGCAGTGCAGGATAGAGGATTGTGGAGTCGGCTGTGCCATGGGATTGCCAATAGTAGGACATGACTGAATGGCTGAATGGCTGACAACAACAACATTAAGGTCCATTGTTGTTATAGTGAATGGGAAAAAACAAAGGATGTATCCAGCTCACTCCCAGCTTGTGAAAAAGTAGAAATTCTCTTTTTTGACACCTCAAAAGGTTTTGTTGAGATACTGGGTAATGTATAAAAATATAAATATAAATAAATAAACAAACAAATAAATAAAAGGCATGCAGAATGAACGCTGTAGTAAGGAGGAAAAGCAGAAATGAGTAAAAAAGCTGGCTGGATCTGACACATGAACAGAAAGTTATGGTAAACTCATCAGATACTATTCTAAACTAAAAGAAGAGACATTTTTTATACCTGAAGGAGTCCCAAATCGGCTTACAAATACTTGCCCTCTGTACAGGCACCCTGTAAGGTAGGTGGGGCTAAGAGAGCTCAAACAGAACAGCTCTGCAAGAACAGCTCTAACAGGACTGGGAATGGTCCAAGGTCACCCAACTTGGCTGCATGTGGAGGAGTGGGGAATCAAACCTGGTTCTCCAGATTAGAGCCCACTGCTCTTTAATCATGCTTATGAGTTGCTTCATCTTTGAACACCAGAACTGATAGCTGAGAACTCTAAAATGCAGGAGAAATATATTCAAGAAGAATTTTTGAAGCATGCCAACCAATTTACAGTTTAAAAGAAAAGGGAGAGCCAAGGATGGCACTCCAAGCTACACAAAAGTGCCCTCCTTTTTGTTGCCTAGGAAGGCTTTGAGATAGAATATTGAGAACATACCTTCGTATAGGTCCCAAGCAGACTGAAGCAACATAGGGGAAGACATTAACTTCCTGCAGCCTTGGCAGGATCTAGTGAAGGGAATAGAGGAAACTCTCCTGCAGCCATGTTGGATTTTTAACAGCAGCAGCATAGGAGGTAATGACAGTTACACCATGGTCATCGGCTGCTCCCATATCATGTCCCAACACCACTTTGCCAGCCAGTACAGTTGCCTGAATTGCTTGAGAGAGAAGCCGGCCCTGGAATGAGACAACTCAACATTCTCTTTTTATGAAACTCAAAATGCTTTGATCATCTGTTCTTTCTGTTCAAAGAAAGTTAGAGTTTTGCTCATTCTCATTTCATTAGCCTTTATCCTTCTTGTCACCATCTCTCCCTCGCTCTCTGGCTGACTTCTTAATTCTGTCCACTAATGGGCACCCATCCCATCATCAGAGAGTATATTTAGTTGAGTGGTTAAATGTCTAATTTGAAATTTCATTTTCTTTTTTTGCATGTTTAAGATGTACTCAAAGAACATGAAGCTAAATGCTGTGGGTTTGAAGCAGCCTGTTTAAGGAAACTGCTCACCAATCAGTATTGAATTTATTTTTTTCCTGAAATAAGTAGTTGGAAAGCAGATGGCATATTAGACTGTCAGACAACCTTCCTTTGAAAAGCTCATGTCTACTTTTAAGAAATCTGTGTAGGCACTTTTGCTGAGTACCATTTAAACTCATACTGGCAGCTGGCATAGCAGTATCTGGCAGAGCTAGTAGATCTAATAGTTAAAATAGAAGTCCAAATCTTCATAATAGAGCCCACCAAAGCTACCGTAATGAGCAGCAATTCCAGACCAGTTTTACTTCAGGCTGTTTCACAGGCTGGGTTTAGTAAGCTGCTATGAAGCACCCTGTTGGGCCTTGTTCAACTTTCTTTACTTCATACTGTTTATTCTGGATACAAAAGCACTCCCATATATTATTCTGAATAAATAAGTGGGAGATTTCTCATTGATCATGCCCATTGCCTGCTTGGTGGAGCGCGAACTTCTAATCTGGCGAGCTGGGTTTGATTCTCTGCTCCCCCACATGTGGCCAGCTGGGTGACCTTGGGTTTGCTTCAGCACTGACAGAGCTGTTCTGACAAGCATAATATCAGGGCTCTCTCAGCCTCACCTACCTCACAGTGTGTCTGTTGTGGGGAGAGGAAAGGGAAGGTGACTGTAAGCCCTTTTGAGACTCCTTTGGGTACAGAAAAGCGGCATATAAGTACCAACTTCTCCTCCTCCTCCTCTTCTTCTTTTTCTGCTCCTCCTCTTCCTCCTACTCCTACTCCTACTCCTTGTGTGCTGGTGGGAGAAAAACAGAAGGTAAAACAAAAAAGAAAAACATTACTTTTAAGAACAACTTGGAAGTGACAATAGAAAGATCTAGAAATCACCCAGAAGTTGCTTGGTAAGACCATAGTTTAACCAAAGATCTACCCATTATCACTTCTGGGTTGAATTCTTCTGGGTTGGTGACGCCACTGATGTCACTTGCCTCCTATGTCTCCAATCCCAACTCTCCTGTTGGTGGCCAGGCTCAACCTGAAAGCTCTATGAAAAATATTATACTCAGACAGCAATTCTAAGTAGGTCTATTCAGAAGTCAGTCCCATTTTATTCAATGGGGCTTACTCCCAGAGAAGTTTTTCTAGGCCTCTATTTAGTTCAGAGGCCTCTATTGTGGCCTCTATTTAGTTCAGAAATCCCTCTGCATATTTCTGAATGATCGCATCACCTTAATACAGTTTATTTAAGACTATGATGCTCTGTACCATACAAGTGTGTGTGTGTGTGTGTGTGTATGAATTTATTTTAATAAATCCAGGTTGGTTGTTTTCTCAGCAGTTCCAATAACTGGGACCCTTGCTGAAGCCATCAGCATGCTACCTTGCCTGTCAGCATCAGGCTCACCAACCGCAGGGGGTGGGGGCTGGGGAGCTCCAGGAATTACACCTGACCTCCAGAAGACAGGGATCATTTCCTCTGGAACAAATGGCTGCTCTGGAGGGTGAAGTCTATGGCATTGTAGTCTGATGAGATTCTGCCCCTCCCCAAACCTTGTCTTCCTCTGCCTCCACTCCCAAATTGCCAGAAATTTCCCAAACTAGAGCCATAGTCATCTGGGCCGGTTGCTACTTTTCTTGATAAAACTAAGTAAAAGTTCAGCACCGTTCTAGCTTGGGTCATGGACTGATATTCAACACCAAGAAAAATACAACCTATTATTGTGGGTATTTTTTTTCCACAGCAGTTGTGTAATATTTGGGAATATAAAGTGTGTGAATGCATATCTTTTGACAAAAATAAATCAGGCATATATTGGAAATGTTTTATGTCCTTTTGTAGTTTTGTGTGTGGGAAATACTGATGTAACTTTGATTCTCCCTGCAAGAGCTATACTTTGTAGTGCTGCCATGATCTTCTGCAGGCAAGAAGTCAGATAATAGATGCTGAACCTATAACCTAAAGAGGCTGTCAGCTAGATATCATACTGATCTTTTTTAACATTTTGGCTTTGTTTTTAATTCAGGATTATGGATCTGTCCCATTGTATTGGGCTAGGGTTTAGATACTTTGCCAGTTCCATGCCTTAGAGATTATTTCCAGGGGCTAAAGACTCAACATCCCAGAATGTTGGATGGTCTCTTATTATGTCTATGTTGAAAGGATTAAAATTTTGCAATTCCTGTAAATGTGTATAGTTAGAAGCAAACCCCGCTGTTGAGAACTCTCACAGCGACATCATTTGTGTATTGTTAATGGGAACAAAAGCAATAAATATTTAATTTCAACTGACACTAGAAAGCATCTTTTAATAATGCACCCGAGGAAAATGGTCAGTCAAGGGACACCATGTAGTGCTGGGATCGGTTACTTTATACTATAAAACCATTTTCAGAAGAACAATGCAAATACCAACCCATTGAAATCCATTTTAATTAAACTACTTCTCTTTGGATACTCACTGCTGTGTTTTGTACTTTTTTTAACAACTTCTTTCAAATGAACATGTTTTGTGATATGCCAACAATATGTCACAATATTTTGTCAAGGAGGCACGCATTCATAACATGCTTCCACTTGCTATAGGGCTCATATAATTAACCACAGGTTGGTGCCACATTAAAGTTGATCCAACATTTGCAGCATCATGGAGGCAGTCAGAATGTGGGTTGCTAGCTCTGGGTTGGGAAATACCTGGAGATTTTGTGGGTGGAGCTTGAGGACAACAGGACATAAGGCCATATGGTGCGCCCTCCAAAGTAGCCATTTTCTTCAAGAGAACTGCTCTAGGCTGCCTGGAGACTATGTGTAATCACAAAGATCTCCAGGGCTGAATCTGTACGGAGTTTTTATTCCAATCCCAGGTTAATTCAGTCCCTGCTGTCTCCACTGAATGCGATTTCCATTTTGATTTTGGGTGATTTAAATTTTCCCTCTGCAACAAGCATGATTGATCCAGAGTGACCCTGCCTTTCCCCCGCAATATCCTGGAGTGGATATAACCCTCAACATTTGAAAAATCGGCATGACTAAAGGTGCAGCTCTCTGCTTGTCCCAAATTGCTGTCTTGAGCTTGCAATGCTGTAGAAAAGCCCTCATTGGCTAGGGTGTGAGTTCAAAGGCTTCCTTGTTCCCAAGCTGTAAAGTTTCTCTTAAAGGGGAAGCTCTAACTTCTCTTAGCAAAGGCTCCAGAAGCCCTAACTTCTCTTTGCAGAGATTCCTCTTGGTCCCCCCCCTCCTCTGCTGTCTCCAATTCTCTCCCCCCTCCCGTTCAAGAAAAGAAAGAAAGAGGCTCCTGCTGTGCTTGGCTCCCCCCCCCCACACACACACACACACTTCTGAGCTTCCCTAATCATGTTCAGAACATTTTTCTGTTTCAATAGGGAGCGGGGGGTAGAGGAAGACCTGAGTTCAAATCGATCTGAGTTCAGTAGGATCCACAACGGAATAAACAAAACAAGTACAGAGTCAGCCCAGGTGCCACCTGGAAGTTGGCAAACCTAGTTGGAGCCCTGAGCCACCTTGAAGGATGTCAGGTATCCTTCCAGAATGCACTATGATGAACAATCAATGTAAAATAATAAAATCTCTGCAGAGCCTCTGCATATTGGAACTAAGGCCTGGTCAGTCTACATGTGCCGCAGAATGAGGGGGTATAATTTAGAAGTGGTAGAACGGGTGGTGTCATTTCAGGCTGCAGGTGAAGAGGTCACATTCTTATTGCTTTCCCATATAAAAACTCCCTACAAATAAAAGAACTGGCTCACCAGGGAGACAGGCTCTAACATAGCCCTTCACATACTGTGCTAGTTATTCACTTAGAGAGAATTATTAATGTAGGGGGACATTGTAATCCCTTCCCTGCAGTCTGAAGTGGTTACAGTCCATTCTATCACCTTAGCACTCTGCCACCTCATTAACACCTCATTCAGTAGATGTCTAGTCCAGGAGAAAGTGTGCACGCCTGGAATGAATTTCTGCCTTTATCTGCACGTCTACCTCATTTATTTATCTTTATTTCTTTATTTTCTTCATCTTTATTTTTTCAAATTCAAAACATTTCTGCCCACGCTTTCCAACCAGTTAGGATCCTCAGTGTGACAGCTGAAACACACTAAGACCAGCTTTGAAAAGGCTGTTCAGTGAAACAGGAAGGAGAGTCAATAAGAGAACGCCAAATGAAACATATTTGCCTGCGAGTGGAAGATAATGACTGAGGGGGATAGATAAATGTCCCAGTTTTGGTACCATCATGGTACTTAAAGTATGCTAGTCCCAAGCCGTATAGGGTTTTAAAGGTCAGTACCAGTACCTTGACATGGCCCTGAACGCGAATTGAAGGCCAGTGTAGATAGAACCAGACAGTAAGAGGGCCCTAGGACCTCCAATCAAGTCACAATTCAGGCTGCAGCATACCAATTGTAACTACTCCGCACTTTCAGCCCCACCTAGAAATTATAGCAGATGTCCCATAGAAGTGGAATGCTACCAGGGCATGCACTTCAGTGGCAAGATCTTTTTTAACTCAGGAAAGCCACAGCTGACTCACCAGTGGAAGATGGTGAGAAGTGCTAGTGGCCACCAGGGCCACCTCTATCAGGAGGCCCAGTTCCCGCAGCATCCCCAAGCTTTTAACTTATATTTTTAGGCATGCAGACCCATCCAGAACAAGATGCAGCTCAATACTCAAGTCCATGATTCTGCCAGCATGGTGCAGTGGTTAAGAGTGACGGCTTCTAATGTGGCAAACCAGGTTTGATTCCCTGCTCCTCCCCATGCAGCCAGATTGGTGACCTTGGGCTCGTCACAGCCCTGATAGTGCTGTTGTGACCAAGCAGTCCTGTTAGAGTTCTCTCAGCCCCACCTTCCTCACAGTGTGTCTGTTGTGGAGAGAGGAAGGAAAGGCGATTATAAGCTACTTTGAGACTTCTGGGCCAGCAGAAAGGAAGGGGTGAAATGCCTTCCTGGGGGGCACTTCACCCTCACCTTTCTGTTGGCCACAACTAGCAGACATGGGGGGGGGGGTATCCCCTGGGAGATGCATCACCATATTTTGTCCATTTCCCCTTCAAAGCAGAAGGGAGCCAAACCAGAGGGTTAAATGTTGATCAAACCGCCCTGAGCCTTTGGGGAGGGCGGTATATAAATCTAAATAAATAAATAAATAAATAAATAAATAAATAAATAAAATCTCCCTGTCATTTCAGGGTGGGAAGCAGATGTCTGTGTGTGTTAAAACTTCAGAGGTATCAAACACATTTATTGTGAGGATCAGATCTGATGTAAACATGCCTTTGTCATTTGTGCCATAAAACTGGAGATCTAAACTTTATAAAAGACAGCAGCTGGTAAGCTCTGAGTTGGTGTGTCCTGTGAGGCCCCATGGGCTTGGGGGGGGGGGTGTAGATGAAAACCCCATGGGTGGACTGGAGGGCCAGTGGTGCAGCACTGGACAGACATTCCTGCACTGCCTGGAAGAGGAACGAGCCTATTTCCCAGACCGCTGCTTCTGTCAATGTTGTCAACCCAGACCGGAGGGTAAAAATGCTCAGCCAGCCTTTCTAGCCCATCAGGTAGGAGCACCAGAATTATAAGGGCGTAGTGCAGCCTTTCTCAACTTTTTTACTGTAGAGAAACCCCTTAAATATTCTTCAGGCTTTGAGAAACCCCAGAAAAGTTGGGAAGCATAACTGTGTCTATACCCACCCAGGGCCCCTCCCCTTCCCACCCCCTCCAGGCCCATCATTGGCTATTTGGAGAGGGGGAAGATAGGTCAAGATAACCATATGTGGTCATATCACCTGATAAATGTTTAACACTTTTTAAAAAAATTAAAAAAAATTAATTCACTCCTACTCATTTGGGAAACCCTTTTAGGGCTGTCAGGAAACTCCAGGGTTACATCTATGTCAGAATCCCCAGGTCTTTCTGCCATGATTTCATTCTGTTTGCTTGTTAGAGTGTTGATCTACCCTGGCCTTACTGCCCTGATATAACACAAATGCTTTGCTTGACAACCCAGGGTCAATTTCCTGCCACTATGTTTTATGCCTCCTTCCCTCCTTCCACATTCCTTTTCTTCCAGGGATTTCCCAACCCTCAGCTGGCATCCCAACCTGCAGGTCAGGCTGGGCACGACAGTAACACTTCTTGATACCTCTGGCTTACAGCTCAAAGGTCTTTCTGGTTCAACAAGGCTGTAGTGTAGACTTCCACAAATGGTACAGGTTGCATCATACCCTCTCCCACGTTCATATCTCAGAGAGGCATTAACCACCAGCACCACACACACATACACACATCCAGCTTATCCAAAGGCCTGGTGGGCTACCCCATCGAGCTGGTGGGACTAGTAGGTCTCATTAGTCTGCTGCGTCGCTTATTCCCAGGGTATCATCAAGGTTCAGGCTCTAGAAAATAAAATCTGTGATAAAAATGAGAAATGCAACTTAATTTACGCTCATTAAGCTATGATTTTAAACATATCATTACATTCAACAGCAGACAACCTTGCCATGGCATCATTATGTAGTAAATACAATGTTGCTATTAGTCTGTACAATAAAATTTTATTAGCAAACAAATCAAGATAATAAATAGGCAGGAGCACAAAGGACTCGGCGTGAGCCTGCCTTTGTTATGGTTAAACATTCAGCAATGCTGCCATCGGCCATGCTCATGATGCCCCCCCCCCCCAAGACAGGGATACCTCTGAGTGGGTCATTTAGATCTTATTTGGAGTTCATTTAATTGCAAATGACTGGGAAGCATTAAAGCATTATGATTCATTTACTAAAAGAAACGCAAGTAGAGCTCTTTTGCAATAATATGGCTTTCCGCAGTCTAACAGCCACATTAGGCAAGGGTGGGTGTTACTACTACTACTACTATTATTATTTTGCAAATGTGTCAGTTTCTACTGGCATCAGGCAATTATGTGCACTGTCATACCATATACCATATAATTTATAAATTAAGGACATCATTATTTCCAGTGAGAGTTTATTAACAAAGTTGATGGCTGACGATTGCGCTTAGTTGTAAACTGCGGAAATTTGGTTTTTAATTGTATAAGTAAAAAATGATGGATTACTTTATGGAAACAATGCTGGAAATGTGGAGTGAAAAATCCAAGGTTAGTAACATAAAGAACAGTGCGGCACTAACAAGCAGCAGTCTAATGAGATCAACAAACCATTTGGGTCAAGTCATTGAAGTCCATGACCATTTACGCACTGGAGGTTTCATGCCGGGCTGCAGGCTGGAGTTTTAGTCATGGCAGGTTGTTCCACCTCTTCCTGCACCCACACGGGGGGGCATTTGGCCTGGTGCACCTCATCTGCCCCCAATTTGCCCCCTGGTGCACCTCATCTGCCCCCAGTGTTTGCTGGCAGGGGCTCATGGGAATTGTAGTCCATGGACATCTGGAGGGCCACAGTTTAACTACCCCTTTTCTAGGGATTTCTAAAACTCTACAGTCAAGACCACTGTGTTTGGAGGAATTGCTGGGATGTAATGTGACACTGTGGTATTACTTCTGGGTACCTGATTTCATAGTCTCATAAAAATATCAGCCCCGTTTTGCTTAGATTGCACCATTGACTGAGGGTGGGGGCAGCAGAGATGGAATTCTGGCATGGCTAATTCAACATGATGTCCAAGATAGTTAAACTGAATTATGAATTTAAACAGAAGGGCTACAATGTTAATCCAGCACACTTGTTACTGGCCTGCATCTAAAATTGGCCTTTATTTTCCTCTAAGCACTGCACTCCCTTTCCCCAGCCTCAGGAAGCTCTGTCTGACTTTTTCTTCCAATAGAAAAGTTACTTAACTTGGAGGAAGGCTTCTTTGTTAGGAAGAATTTCCAACCTTTGGGATTCTTCTCTAGGTTTAGGAGAGAATGGGCAGTTCCTCCTGCCCAAGGTAAGATACTGCTCACTATGTTGACATTTCTTCATATAAGATATGCCTGTGTAAAAACGCACAGGGAGAATCATGACTAGCTTCCGACACCTGGACCAGAAAGCTAATAATGTTCTCATTTGCATTGTAATATGAATTTACTCTAGGTGTTGCTTCCCCATAAGAATTGCATGAGCAGGCTATGCATTGGTTTCTTTCCCCAGTGTACTTACTGAGATGATAAACGGTGAGGCCTGTGAGGTTCTGAGAAATACAGACATATTTTGGTATGCTGGGCCTTGAGAGAGACAGGCAGTATTTCAGATGTGCACTGTGAACTCCCCATAACTTTTTTTTCAATGCAAGAGAGCCACAAGTACATACTTCATATAGGTATAAGCTACAAGAAGCACTTTAGGGAGGGCCACTTGAATTCTTCTTCCTTTGAATGTTAGACTCCTATCTAGTTTTGAAGCTTTCTTAGGTTTCAAAGGCCATTTTGTCCATCACGTCTTCTACTAAGGGTACAGTGTTGTGCCCATGGCTTTTCCCACCAACATTTTACCTTCACAACAACTATGTGAGGCAGGGAAAATGTGATTGGTCCAGAGGCACCCAATGAAGGGATATTTGAAACTAGGAGTAACCCTGAGACTCTAATCACAACCCCATACAGGTCTTCAAATGTGTTAAATTCTTGTTGGTGAGGGGGGGGGGTCTAAAATAGGTGACCAATCAGAGAATTTTGAGTAAAAAAAAATTCATGGAAGGTTTTTATACATCCCCAAGGTATTTTTTAAAATGTGGAGTAAATCACAGAAAGGAAAAAATAATGGGTTCTTAAGCCTTATTATAGAATAACATGAAGTGCTGGACCTATCACCCAACAGGTTTCTGTGTTACATCAGAATCTGCACTATAACCCAGGGACATACCTTTTATCACAATGGACTTTTAAAAGTCTTGGCCTTATTTGTTTTTGAGGAGGGGGGGGAGACTGTTTACTAGTCTAAAAACATTCTCCATTTCTCTCAATAAAATTAAGTTTGCTTGAAATGGAAAAAGAAAAATCACTCTAGAGTGATAAACAAGTTGCATTAAACTCCCTTACAGAGCCAGAAGAAAATCTGTATACAAGCAGACAGAGACAAATGAGCATCGATGATAAAACATATTGGAAATTATTCCAGATTCTGCACAGAGACGTTACCCATAGCTACAAGAGTTACAGATGTGGCATCTGCCAGAAAATGGGGGGGGGGGGAAGGAGACACAAGAATCATTGAGGCAAAAGGATGTGATTCTGGTCTGTAGTCCATTGTAGACCTCTAGAGTTACTTGCAGGCTGGCTGCTGCAAGGTGAGGACAGCTATAACACTGAGACGTCAAAATGATTTCCCTCAGACTGGCATAGCCCTGTAGTTTCAATTCAGCCTTGAAATTGGGATGATCAGCCAAACATAATAAAAGTGCATCTCTTATCTCCTTACAGTTTTTAATTACCAAGAAATGTTTGTCTCATAGGAAACAACACACTTTTCACCTGATTTTAAGGAGTAATTTTTAAATTGTCTTGACAGGAAGGAAAGGGGTGTGTGAGGAACCATGGGGTACTTCGAAGCTGTGTATAGATGCCTTTCTGCATAGGTAAGAGTCACCCCTCACTTTACCAAAAATCCTCACAAAAATATATTTAAAAAAAAATCTTGTTGTCTAAACATCCCATAAATATTTGGAAAATGTTTTCCTACATCGATGAGTTGACATCCTATCAATATTATGGAAATATCTCCCCCCACACTCACCCTTTGTACTAGATATAGTTTAGAGGAACTTAGATCCTTAGTGCAATCAAAACTGAGTTACCTCCTTCTAAACCAGTGGTTCTCAACCTGGAGATCAGGACCCCTTTGTGGGTGGAGTGACCCTTTCACAGGGGCTGCGGCATGGCAAGCAGCTTGGCCAGGATGCGCCATCCACACAAAAGCCCTGCAGGGTAGACCGAGATAGAGCATTCGTCTGTCTGGAGCAGCAGAAAAGAGCGAGATCGGCATGGTGGGACAAGAGGAAGAACTGAACTGAGAAACCCCAGGAAAAAAACAATGTATATACAATCATGAACAATGGATCTTCACGCCATTGGTCAGTTTCAGTTTAATTTCCGTGAAAAAAACACTTGCATAATTTTATGATTGGGGGTCACCACAACATGAGGAACTGTATTAAAGGGCCGTGGCATTAGGAAGGTTGAGAACCACTGGTCTAAACCCATAGACGTCAAGGAGCTTAGAAGTGTAAGTCTGTTTAGGATTTCATCAGATGTTGCTAGAGCTCTATAAGTCTTATTGGGGCTCCCTCCCTTATCCTCTTGTTTTTCCATTCTCAAAATGATTTGTGCATGGCTGCGTTGAGAACCCAAACTTCTGAGAATGTACAGAGGCTACAAAGAGTCCAAAAATCCACTAAGACTTCCACAACCCGACTCTCCCAGGCAGCCAGCATTAGAAGCTTCTCTACAGCCATCAGCCCCCACCCCTAGTGCTATTAAGACAACAAACCCTACCGTAGAACAGCAGGTAAGTAGGAGATAAAGAATCCAAAGGCACAGAATTACAATTAAAGGGCTTTAAAAGGCTTTATTTAAAAGGTTAATCAGAATTTTAAAAGGAATGCAAAGATTATAAGTAACAACCTAAAAATGGCAAAAAATAACAAACTTGGCGGGGGGGGGGAATCCTTACCCTGACAAGAGTAAGGTCTTAAACCCAGACAGGCCTCCAAGCATAAAGATATATTTTAAATGTATCTACTTTATTTATATTCCACCTTTTTCATTGGTGGGGACTAAGAATAGTTTACATTGTTCTCTTCTCCTCCTTTAACATAATAACAACCTTGTGAGGAAGGATTTCCTGGCATGGTCTGACAACTCACATGAGTATGAGGTGAAGGGGACATGGGGGTGCTGTTGGGTGACAGCATGATATTGCTTCCCAGAACAACACATCAGTCTTCTTTCAAGTGGGCTCTTGGAGCAGACTGACATCATTTCCGGGTTTCCCTTGGAAATCATATCACATCCCCTGAAGGCACTTTTTCATTTTTCCTCTCCTGCCAGCTGCTGGAGTGGTGGCAGCAAACAGAAGCCAGGAGCAGGAGATCCTCCAGCCCTGGCAGGAACCTGGAAACCCTATGGGAGGTGGGTTGGGCTGAGAGCCTATGACTGGCCCAGGATCACCCAGCAAACTGCCACGGCAGAGTGGGAATTCAAATGTGGGTCTCCACACTCTAACCCAGCCTTTCTCAGCTGTTTTACCATTGAGAAACCCCTGAAACATTCTTCAGGCTTCAAGAAACTCCAGAAGTGATGTGATCATGCAGAATCATAGCTGTGTACATGCCCATCTCTCCCTTTCCCACTCCCTCCAGGCCCATCACTGACCATTTTGAGGGGGGGGGCAGGTCAACATGACCATATATGGTCATATCACCTGATAAATATTTAACAAATTATACACACACACACACACACACATATACTCCCACCCATTCAGGAAATCCTTTAAGAGCCGTCACGAAATTCCAGGATTTCATGAAACCCTGGTTGAGAAAGCCTGCTCTAGCCACTAAGCTACAATGTTTTGTCTTAGGGCATCCATGATGGTCTCAGCCACAGCTCACATACTAGCTGACCTCCATTCTCCCCTTCAACACTCACTGAATAACTGAAGGGCAATAAATACAATCTCTTTCCAAACATGGGGTTGGGTGAAGGGCTCATTTTCTAACAAGGAAGCCAGAAAACTAGCACATGAGATTAAAGAGTAGCTGACCCAGATTACATTATAGGTGCTATTTTATCATTTCTGAGTGCTCCCCCCCCACAAACATTTCAGGGGGTTGGCAACTCTAGTCAGGAAAGGAGTCAAGTTACCTTGCAAATGGCAAAGACTTATGTGTTCAATAAACAAACACCTTTTTGCCCATCACTATAACAGGAATATTGGTATTCTAGTAAGTCTTGCATACACAGTGGAAGCTTCATCCCTTTCAGCAGAGTTGTAACTGTATATGGTGCACCACTAATCATGAAACCATGTAGTTTCTAGTAGATTCTAGTAGATAACATAAATTAACATGTTTCTGCTTTATTTGCATGTGTAATTTCAGGAAGAGTTGCATGCTTTAAACCTTTGGACAGCAATAGAATGCAGCCATTTCTTCCCACCGGCATTTAAAGAAGTTTCTTCTGGTCACTGCATGACCATCGTCATTAATGTTGATCCCCAGTCTAACTTGAAAAGTTGCTACTTTAAAGTGAGCAGAAGTAACAGAGCAAATCTTCATCTGACCTTTAATAATGTAGCCAGCAGGTATATCATGGAGAATACTAATTTATGCCAGAGCAGGGGGAGGGGAACAGAGAAATCCTTCCAGGCTAATGAAAAAGTCAATAATCTCATGGTATTTTCATTAGATTTGTATTGTTCCATTCCACAAAAACACAGTGTGCAAAGAAAGGGCAAAAGGAACGTTTACAGCGAGCTTTTCTTTCCGGACACAGAATGGCACAAATCTGTTTCCTTCAGCAGGAGGTGACATGTGTGGAAATATGAGGCGGAGGAATAAATTGGTATCAAATGCTGATCCCGAGGAAGCAGGGAATGGGTGATGTTTACCTGAGCAGTGGGTTGGAAGAGGTAACAGTGAGTACATGAAGTAGCTGTCCTGGAAGAGTGACATACGGACCATTAGACTTGAAGCTGGAGGTCAAGTTCCAGTGCAAGTCCTTTGACCCATGTCAGGCTCCGAGGCATGAAAGCATCCCTTTGCCCTTTTCAGTTCAACAGCTTGACTTAACCTCTGACAGTTCTGCCGAAATGTGTACTGTTGTACATTGGTACACATTTTTTTTTATCAGCTTCCCCCTGCCAGTGATCAGTAAGGCCACTTTTCTCTTATTTTCTTTTATAGAAAGGTGCCTTGAAATCAACAGGTTTTGTGTATTGAGCATTAGATGTAAATTGAGAGTAATTCTGATGGAGGTGGTAACAATGGGGGGGGGCGTGTAGGTACAATAATTCATGGTTTAGTAAGGAAAACAAAGGCCAACTTTACTGCTTGGAGAAAAACTTGCTTGTAATGTCGCAACAGTCAAAGCACAAACAAGAACTGGTATATTGTTTCCAAACTTCTTCAGTACATACAGAATTATGGTATCATCAGACATGCAAAGGAATGATATGCCAAACAGTCATATACAGCTCCTTGTTGCTTAGGAATGTGAATTTGGCAAAATGTTCTTAAGACTGTTTGGCTTGCCAGTTTCCTGCACATCCAATGGTAATTCTGTATACACACTGAAGACGTTTTAGGCAACAGGGAAAAAAACAGATTCAAATGGGTGGCTGTGTTGGTCTGAAGTAGCACAATAAAATCAGAGTCCAGTCGCACCTGTAAGACCAACAAAGATTTATTCAGGACGTGAGCTTTCAAGTGCAAGCATTCATGTAAGGACTATGCACTCCTTACATGACAGGGAATATATAGCAAAAATCAATTCTGTTACATCCAAATCAGACTGTGTCACACAACCAAATACAACCAATGATAATCCTTTGTCAAAACAGCCAATCAGTCCCCTGGAATTCAGTTGTCATTTACAAAAACACAAGGAGAAACAAAACTGCCTGTGTCAGTGATCAAAGGAATAAAACAGTTCTTGTTTGCACTTCAAGGGCTGTGACATCGCAAGCAAGTTTTCCTTGAAACAGTAACGTTGGACTTTGTTTTCCTTGCTAAACTGTAGATCACTGTGCCTACACAGCTTCCCTCCCCTCATATTGCAAGATTCTACCGTATCCTCCCCTTGCTTGGTGCTTGATGGAGGGGGCAACAAAACATAACCATTTTGTCATCAGCATGGAAAAAAACACTTACATTTTAAAATGAGATGGAGTGAGTCAAAACAAAGAAGAGACGGCAGAGACAAAGGTAAAAAGAATGAAAACATACCAATGCAGTTTTGTGTACTTAGATGTCACTTTCTAGTTGGGCGGGTTCAGACAAACAAAGTAGAGCTGAATCCAAAAGATTGAGTCCAGTTGAATTGAAAAGGGAGATGGTTTTTTTCGTGACATTTTAAAAGATCATTCCTCTCAATATACCTCCTTTTAGCATTTTTTTTTCAGATGGACCTTAAGGAGCATGAAGATGTTCATGGTGGCTCCATATACAATTAGAATTGGCAATAGGTAATACCACTGAGGACATACTCACAGACTGCTTGGCAAAATATACACAGATAGGCATGGTTAGACACGCACCAGCTCAACACTTTCTTCACAATCAAGTCAACCATGGCATTTATTTGTCTGTGTATTCTTGTGCTATTCTCTATTACAGCGCAACAAGCCCCTCAGTGTGGAAAACTTCCCCTGCTCTTTCACCATTTCCTTTCCCTTTGATCCAAATATTTCTGTCTTTCCACAGAAGCTGTCCTAGAGGTTCTTCAAATCCCACAGCATCACTTCTACACTGCTTGCTATATCTTACCATTATACCTTAAACATTATTCTTTTGAGGAACAAGCGTGTCTAGCCATTCCCCATACTTTTTCTTACCCTGTTTCAAGATTTGGCATGATCGATCATTTCTGGATGACTGCAACTATCTTATGTCCATGGCATAGATGCTAGCCAATCTGCACTGTTCCATGGAAACATGTTCTGGTGAAAGAGCACAGAACTGTTTCTTTTAAAATGTGCTGCACTCTGGAGGTAAAAGATATGGTCAAATTAAATTCAGTGCAGCTTCTCCAAACTAGCTGCTATTTCCACTTTCTCCTCTCTGAGTCTCTCACATAAAAATCCAACAACTGATCCACTGTGGCCTACTGAACGGAGTCTAAAAAGACAGGCTGATTTCAAATTTAATAAAACACTTTCTGTGATGGACACTAACATGGCTTGATGCCATGCTTGTATTCTCCCTCTTTCTCCTTCATTTATACAGAGTGACTGAAGACTTGTTGCTTTCAGAAAACTTCAAACACATAACAGTTTACTATGATGCCAGAATGTGGGCACATGGGCAAACTGTCATGATTTTCATCAAAATGTGTGGTGGATTATCAGTTTGGAAGCATCACTTAGCGATTAACAAACCAACCAAAATTCTCAACAAACTTTAGTTGATAAACTGGCTTATGCCCATCTGTATCCAAGCTGGCTACCATTGGGATTAAACTAATCACAAGATATTGAAAGGTTCCAAGTCAAGTATCCTCCCATTATGGAGGCAATTGCTTTCAGATGGGTGTTCCAGCAGAAGCTTCCTGCTTCAGTGAGGGGCAGGAAAACCAACATTGTCTGTACATGCTAGAGAAGAGATGCTTTGGAAAACAAGGAACTGGACGCCAGGAAACACATGGTCAAGCACCGAATTAAAACATGCAGGGGACGGAGGAACGGAGAATAGGATCAGCCACTGCAAGAAGCCGTGTTCCCCAGGGTGTACAACACAGATAAAAAAAAAGTAAAATATTACTGAAATAAACACAACAGCACAAATGAAATAAACCAAGAATATCTGCACAAGCCAGTTATCAGAAATATATAAAACAAGTGTGTGCTTGCAATACTCATTGGGAGGATATCCTCCCCTCCAATTTTCTTGCCAAACCCAGCATGATGCAGGGGTTGTGCCACTGCTGGCAGCAGGACTCCAGATGTTCGTGGACTATAGTTAACATGAGCTCCTGCCAGAATGTGATTCTATGATTCTATTATTCCCGAGTTGTGTCACAGCCGGCAGTTTCAGTATTATTATTATTATTATTATTATTATTATTATTATTATTATTATTATTATTATTATTATTATTATTATTATTAATGACATTTCTTACTCGCCTCTCCTTGAAGACTCGAGGCGAGTTACAATATTAAAACCCCCAATAAAAACCGTATACATATTACAAACACAATACAAATTACAAAATACTAGGATGTGGAGGTAAAACATTAATATTCGTACAACCCACCCTGAAACTATACTAGAGGGGAGGGAGAAAGAGGGTGCTGTTGGCATTCACTACTACTACTCGTAGAAGGGGGGCCCCTGCTCTCCCTTGACACTTGGCCTCAACCATAGACCTGGCGGAAGAGCTCCGTTTTACAGGCCCTGCGGAAAGATGAAAGCTCCTGTAGAGAAAGAGTAGGCCTCTTGGATGCATGGCAATCACTGCTGGGTCCAGCAGGGCTCCCAGACTGCATGACTGTCTACATGGGACCCAGCAGGGCTCCTAGGCCATGCAGCCATCGATGTAGGATCCAGCAGGGCTCCTGAGCTGTGCAGCTACCAATGCATCCTCTGGGCTGCTTCTTTCCTGATGCTGGGCTCACTGTGGTCTCCTAAACCTTCCACTGGGACTGGCAAACACCCCCCCCCCCGCGCTGTTTTGCTGCTGCATCTGCTGGGCCTACTGTGGCACCAGTGATGTTTTGTCACAGGTAAGGTAGGCAATAAAGAGTGTTCTTAGCACAGCTCAGAGAACACCCTGTTACATTTGTGAGGGTCTTAACACCCCCCCTCCCATATTTTATGTAGATTTCAAAATTTTTTGCAGCTTTACAAGGTCACCCAAGTTTGCAGGAAAATATGTTTAGTGCAAGTGTGACCCTTATCTTCAGATTTAGGTATCTGCAGAAAGGGGGCACACTTGGAAATAGATATACAGAGGAGAAAAGCACACACTAGCTGTGAAAAGTCTGGCAAACTGAAGATTCTGCAGTGCATCCTCAGATTGAGTAATGCCACAAGTAGCCATGGGTTTATATGGAAACAGCTACTCCTGAGATGCTCACTATCTCACAGCATGCTAGAGTCCAGTGCCTGAGCCTTCCCTTACAGCAAGAGTCAGTATTTGTGATCCTCTCTTGCAACAGACCAAGATTAAAAGATTGAACAAACTGAACTTTTTAGTGATGACCAAGTGGGTTAGTGCTCCAGTGGCTGTTACTGAATAAACCACAGATAATTATCTGACTCATCCCATCTCGTTAGTTTCAATTGCAAGAGGTAAGTTCCTTTCCTGGGGGAGGGGGGGGGGGATAGAGCTGAGTCCAAGCAGTCTCCCAAGCATAGAGGGATTTGATGGCTTATGCAAAACAAGGTAACTAACCTCTACCCAATGCTTTCCGAACAAGGTTCCCTGGAGAGACCTGTGCTCTTTACCATTGATTTGTGATGCTGATATATGCCCTGGGAGTACGTAGAATCGTTTCTTTGGCTCTCTTTTTCTCCCCATTGTTTTTATTTTGTTTTGTTTTCAGACAACATTTGAAAGGGCAAGAGCTAGAGCGTCTGTCCCCTGGAGTATTAATAGGCAAGTGGAACCTTCTGGGCTTACCTCACCCACCTGCTAAGAAGGATAATGTAATGGAAGAAAAAGCAATAGACCGAGGGACGCCTGTGGAGGCAAATGACAGCCAGAAGTAATTGTGTTTTACATGCCAAAGAAATGCAGTTGGTAGACTCCGAGCCACAAGTTCAAAGTGGAATGCAAAGCCAAGCGCCAGTCGCAGCAGTCCTGTGGTACTTGCTGTTAAAATAAGTGTTCAAAGTGGTTGGCTTTCACCAATGACAGACTGAATTGTTTGGGCTCCTGTGTACATCAGAGCTATGATTTCCCAATGTATGACAATTCCAAAATAAGCAGTCAGTAAAGGAACAAGCAAGTAGTAAGCGTGTGCATGAGAAAATAAAGCAGTTTTGAGTGTGCATAAGCAAAACGGTGAACAAGAATGTTTCAAGGTTCAGGGTTCTTCCAGTGTCTTTAAATAACTGCAGGAGGCAGGGACATTGTGCATGGCATGTATTATTATTATTATTATTATTATTATTATTGGTAATCTTGTGTTTAACATAGTATCAGCAGGAACAGAACAAGAATCCATGTGCCATAATGGTGAGAGTGTCAGGGTACGATCTGGGAGAACTGGGGTTGAACCCCCACTCTGCCATGGAAACTGCTGGGTGATCTTGGGCAAGTTACACCCTCTCACCCTAATCATCTTCACAGAATTTTTGTGAGGATAAAAGGAGGATAAAAAAGTGGAGAGCAAAGTATGCCACTCTGGCTTCCCATAGGGGAGAAATGAAGCCAACCAATCAGTATAAAACTCAACAAACCAACTGGATAACCAGCACTTAATACAGTTACACATTTCAAATCAAATAATAACCTAAAAGCAGTCTGAGCTCCCAACTACTACACCAAACTGGTTCCAACCCTCCAGAATTGAGCCAGCTCTGAGATAATCCCACATGCACTGAGGTTCTTTGCACGTGTTCATTATACACATCACTGCTGTTCACCCAACATGGTGACCATGTATATCCGAAGAAGCACAGGTCATGTGTAGGTTCCTCTTCCTTTCTAAAATGCACACTGCAGTTTCTTTATATACCCTCACATCATTATCCCCTTTTCTTGACCACTATTTTGTGATCTCCCCCAAACTCTGGAGACTAAATAATTCAAACATGCACATTCTCCACGTGCCAGAAAACAAATCCCTAATCACATGTTTTTATTGATCCAGAGCCATTAAATAAAACATTAGCATTCTTTTGTTGACGGAACTGCCCTCCATCAGGACTTAGCATACTCATGAACCCGTTCATAGGGAACATCATGCGCCTGCTTTCAGTGGTAGAAAAGGATAGAAGGGTGGTTTCATTTCAAATGGGGCATCTAGCCTGTAGCCCATTCACCATTATCAGGCATAGAAGTTGCTGTGTAAACTAGCTTGAATTAGATGTTATGGTTTTAAATCATTGCAGTCCATTATCAATCATTACGAAGAATGAAGTTACTATTAATGAAGTCAAGAGTATTATCAAACACAGTCTGATATTGGGATAACATCTTTAAAGAGAGATTGCAGGTATATTTGTTCTGTAATTACGTGAACAATTCCTCATTGTAGGGTAAACCAGCATAGCCTATTTCCATTTTATGCTTTCACCCACACCAGAGGTGTCTATGCAGTTACGAGAAGCAGGCAGTCACTGCAGAGACAGACATCTAGAGACAATTCATCTTCCCCCAGCAACTGAAACCACCAAATACTTCTTCTCCGAGTGACTGCTTCAGGCTCAGTTCCATAAGCAGTTTTTTGTCTTAGGCAAGACTAGGTAAAATAGACCTAGAGTAGCCTTGCCCCAATGACAGCTTAATCTTCCCTCAAAAGCTAAAGTTCCAAGCTCAGCAGAAAAATCTCTCAGGGAGATTTTTTTTTTTTTTTACAGTGCAATCCTCCAAACCAGAGTCACACCCCTCTAAACCTGATGACTTCATTGAGATTAGTAGGGTATAACTAGGGTTCCTTTTCAGTTCTGGGAGTTCTCTTGTTCACCCTGTTCTATTTTTTCCTCCTCTGGTGTGGCATTGTTGAAGTGCTGAGGATTTCACTTGTTGAATTTAGTGCAATTATTGGTGTGACCCTGCTCCACCTGAGGATGGTTTTCATACAGTAAAAAAGAAGTGAGCTTCTTATAGGTCCTCCAGAGAAGAATAGAATAGCATCTCATCCCACCTCACATACTGCAAGGACTACAATGCACAAATCTAACAAAGCAGGCCCTAGTCCAGGAAAGCCTAGGCTGCAAGAAATCTTTTAATTTTAAGGTACCAGAAGATTCTGCCGATTTCATTCGTCAGTGGCTATTGAACATGCTTTCTTCTTGATGTAATTTTTCCAAGTCTTCTGTTTTGGCAGGCAATCTACTGGCCCCCACTGACCAAATGAGTGGTGGTGGTGGGGGAATGGGAGGGGAAGAAGGCACCAGTGCCTTTTTTGTTTCTAAAAGAAGGAACCAGTAGTTGTATATAAGGTTGCAGTGATTTTCACTAATCCCCCCATGCCCTGGGCCTTGGACAGCACTAAAGAAAGATCTCAGCACGCACTATTGGTAAGAGCCGTCACACACGAAAAATAGGCCTCTTAAGGCGTATTTGACATCACTTCCAGCTAAAACCTGAAAGGACATCATTGATGTTCTAGCATTTTGCCATTCTCAATCGTTCTACCATTGAAACTAGCGACATCCTAGAATATTGGTAACATCACTTCCGGATTTTAGCTGGAAGTAATGTCAACATGTACATAATGATATGTGTTTCCATGCAGAACTCAGACCAGATTCAGCTACCTGTATACCCCTGGGTCTTTTGGTCGGATATTAGAGAACCAAATGCAGATCCAAAGGTTTGAAGATGTAATACTTTTCTGGAAATAATTCCCTAAAACACAATTTAAAATCAGATGCATTTTTATATTCCCAGTATTCTTGTATTTTACAATTTATTAAAATAAAAATACATTTCCACTATCTTCTCAAGGGAGTCCTGCCTGCAAAAAGGCTGTTTTAAAAACCCTGTTAGAATGCAGATTTAAACCAGAGAAAACAACACAAAGCAAGAGGGGCTAGGGGAATAAAACTTTTTCAACTTGGCTTAATTTGCAGATCTGTCAAACTTCTTGTACTTGCAGGCACGGTTGCAAGGAATACAAATAAGGTGTCTTACATGAAGCATTTAATATGGTAATTTCAAAGATGCAAGCTGGTGTGTTTCAAAATTAAAAGAACAATTTATATTACAATGAAGATCAACATGAAATGCCATCTGATTAAGATTCAGCGACTCCAAATAAATCTCCCCCTGCGTTGCACAACATGTTGACTGTTAGTTAAAGCAATCCTCTTTGCTCAGAAGGAAACACAAGGTCTGTGTGCAAAAAGCATTGCCCTGCCTTTGGTTCCCATTTAACCTCCTTCTAGCTACGACCAGTGAGACCTTTAAGTCTGCTGTAGTTTTTCCCCATGGTTTCACTGATTTTCTTGGTGAGCCCTCTTAGAGGGATCTACTTCAAACTACTCATGCATTAGCAAACCTGTTTGCTCAGGCAGATGGCCAACTTTGCTTGATTAAAATGGTCGAACAGAAAATGGGGGCAATCCAGCATTCTGACTGTGCTGTTCTTCAGAACAACAAAAAAATCTGTCCCTTGCTGAAGGTGTTAGATTCTCCTGTCCCTAGTCTGTTCCACTTAATATTTCTGATAAGGGCTTGGAGGAGGAGCGTGGTCTAATGGCTTGTCACTCAGCATTTAACACCCATTCAGGGTGGCTGTCCCACCCCTGAGGGCCTCCTCCTCCAACTGGCATGCCTTTGAGGCTTGGAGGCTGCAGATCCCTGCCGCATGAGAGCTGCCCATGCCGGTGAGTTCCCTGCTTGGGGACCTCCAGTCCCTGAGCTTTTGGGGCTCTCGGGGGGGGGGCTCACCCCCAGACAACCGAGCTACCCAGCCACAGCATCGGTCAGGGACACACTGCCCTAACAGCTGCTTGCAGCCTTTCCAGGTCCTGGGGGGAGGGGGAGGTTATCCACAGAGTTCTCACCCCCCCCCCCAATCTAGCTCCTGTTGTATTCCTGAATACAATGGGCTTGGCCCCTAGTTATTAATAGCTGTCTGTAAGGTAGTTAAGCTAGGGATGTCAGCCTCCAGGTGGGACCAGGGGATTTCCTGAAATCATACCTCATCTCCAGACTAGAGAGATCAGTTCCTCTGGATAAAATGTCTGCTCTGAAATCATACTCATTGTTCTCCCAGGCTCCATTTCCAAACCTCCAGGAGTTTCCCAACCTGGATCTGAAGAAGAAGAGTTGGTTCTTATATGCTACTTTTCTCTACCCGGAAGCTCAAAGAGGCTTACAGTTGCCTTCCCTTTCCTCTCCCCACAACAGATACCCTGTGAGGTAGGTGTGGCTGAGAGCACCCTGATATTACTGCTCGGTCAGAACTGCTTTATCAGTGCTGTGGCGAGCCCAAGGTCACCCAGCTGGTTGCATGTGGGGGAGCGCAGAATCAAACCCAGCTCACCAGATTAGAAGTCCCTACTCCTAACCACTGCACCAAGCTGGCTCTCTCTGGCAACCCTTCCTCCCATTCCCTGCCAGCAGCCAGAGGAGACCCGGTGACCTTAGCTTAAAAACACATAAGAAGGCTTGATTATGGTTTTAAAATATTCCTGAGGATTATTTTTCTTTACAGGAATTAAGTTTTAAAACTAGGTTTTAAAAATCAGAAGTGTCAAGAGTTTCTTCTTTTTACTAATTATTTTAAAATTACGAAACCTGTTTATTTTGCTTGTGTCCAAAGTAGAGTGATGAGTCTTTTGAACAGACCTCCCCAAACCTGAGAGCCAAAGGCCACATATATATAATATAATTTAAAGAAGGACAACCACTGAGGAAAACAAAATTGAAAACGGTTTAATCTAGAGGCCGTTCTGGTTGTGCTTATACACATAAATATACAAGAAGAGATAAGAAACGTTTATTTGTATTTATTGTGGAATTGTTTAATATAGCCCGGGATAGGTTCTGTTTTCTGTTCCAAAGTAGAGTGAAGCAAGATACGATATAGGTGAATACAGTAGTTAGTTACCCTCACCTTATTTAAAATACAACTTCCTCCCCATTTTTTGATGTTAAAGGGAAGTTTCCTGTCTTTTTTCTTAATCTACCAAAGCTGTGATGTATGTGTGTGTGTTTTGCAACAGAGATCATAGGGGAGGAAAGGTTAAATCTCACACTTGGCCCTCCCTCTATTTGCTGTAAAGAATATTAAGGCTGATTCACACCCTACAAAGTCCTTCTGATGGTCATGAAGACTTTGGGTTACTTGTGCATTAAAATTTCTATGCTTCCCAGACACACATGGAATTGATTCAAATTGGAACCATGACATATATGGTAAAGGGGCTTTTAGCCTCGCCTTACAGTTACCAGTCTGGTATCTGGCAGGAGCTGTGGGCTGGGAATAGGGGGTGGATTTCCATCTATGTGTTACTGATATCACTTCCATTAAAAACCTTGAAGTGACATTAAGTTCCTCTAGGAAACAGCAACTCTATGGTGAAGCCGTGGAGTTTCTGGTGATTTGTAAAGGAACGTTATATTGCACCAACAGCATTTTTTTTAAATTAATTTTTTATCTCCCTGGCTGACAGAACAGTGGTGGGGGGTTGCGAGTGAGAGGTTTGCTACCACATGAGACCCAGCAACCCTTGTGTAAAATCCGTGGTTCAAGGAACATGGAGACACTGAAATCTTTCAGCTCTTTATTGGTAACATTTCATGGTACAGAGATAGTACCAGTCTTCACTGGATAAACTCCCAACAAACATCACAATATATACAGGCATAGAACAATCGATACACTCATGGCTGCGGGTGATTGGGCATGCAGCAGTTTGAATTGATTGGATCCACCAAGGGTCCTGCTATGAGCCAACCAGTCAGGCTGCAGCTACCAGATATGAATCTACTGGCTCCCACAGGGAAGCCAGTTGGAAACAAGCCATTCGGTGGCCCCGAATTTCAATCCTGCCTCAGACGTAAAGCTCATTCCTCAGCAGGGCTTCATCTACAACACCTAGTTTCTCAGCCATTATTTCCTAACCAAAAATAGGGAGCCTGTGTTTGCAACTCTGGGGATACTCTACTTGAATCTGTCTTTATACATGAATTTCTTAAAAGCAGCTATCTGAGGTTGTTTCAAATTGGGAAAAGAAAACAGAGGGGAAAGCTGAAATCTATTTCCATGCACAATGTTATCCTGCCCTGAACTGAACCCACATAATGCTTGGAAGCCCAGGACTTTCAAAGTTCTTATGATGACAACAAGGACTTCAACATAGAAATAAGTCTAGCATTTGTATCCATCCCACAGTATGCAGATGTGATTGTTTTTATGCCAGCATTTAAGCAAACCATTTATATTTGATTTGCCTCCTATCACCAGGCAGGTAAGGATGGTTTTTGCCTCCGTCCCTCTCCTGCTTTGTTCTCCTTAACCCATCTTGCTGCCTGAGGCTTGGATCCCTCTTGATTTTATGTTAAAGGAAAAGAAGCAATTATCTGGACAATGCAGAAAAAGAAGAAGAAACGACTGATGGGAAGAAAAAGGATGACATCTAAGTTATAGTAGATGGGAGTAAACAGATTGTCTCTCCATTATCCTGGAATGAAAACATCACATCTACTCACCAACTACACTCCTATGCTTACTGGCTGCCACCTGTAAGAGAAGAGGAAATGGACATGCAAACATGAGCCGATATTTCAAAAGAGCCAAACATATTTGCACAACCCTCTATGGTGACAAGATTTGTATGTAACACTATTGATTAGTAAACTACCCTGTCACACATATGTCAACTACTTTTTTCTCCTCAGTCTTCTGTCCCCGTGACCTTCTTGAACTCTATGACAGCCTGAATAACAGTCAGATGCAGATATTACTTATGGTCATTAATATTCCAATTCAGATAACATACCAACAACATTAAAGGTATGTTTGATTTATTTCCCAATTGTCTGACTGCACGCTCAAACCTGAGCAACACCCACAATTTAAAACACTTTTTTACTCTGGACTTTTTTTTTTTTGAAAGCTAAAATCTAAATTTATTTTCTGTCTGTACATGTGTTTGAAAAACAAATGTCATTTTGCAGAAAGCTGCCTCTTTGAAGGAACAGAGCATTTGCCAAAGGACGCTATCAGTGCTGAAGAAAATACAACCCACAATTTAGAGCGACTTTAGAACAGAAGCCATCAACTCAGCCTTCCAATAGTGAAAAAGGTTATCACAGTAATAAAGCCCAATTAAACATAATGAAAAGCTATTCCCATTCAGCTAATTTATATCCTTTATGAACATAACATCTTCCTCAATAAACTTCCCATAAGATTGGCAACATTATTATTAAAGGTAATCCTGTTGACTTGATAAGCAGATGGCAAGAGATTTGCAACCTCAGAGAAATATTCCTTTCAAAACAAAATTAAGGTTACCATTTCTGGAGACTCATACATCTGTGTGCTTGGCAGGTTGCAACTTTACATAACAAAAACTAACATCAAACTATGTCAAACAGTTATAAACACTGCCAGCAATGAAAGCATTTACCTAGATTGATTTTGTACCATTTTTGTCAAAAGTCATTTTCTCTAGAGATTCCAATTAATATAGACAGATGGTTACATCTCCGAGAGAAAAGTGAAAAACACAAACCATTGTTTATCTTACATCGCTGGTGTTTCAACTATCCTCAAATGTTACAGCTTGACATAGTCAAAGCACGTCAGTTTCTTCAATATTCCTACGTAGAGAAAAAATGGCTTTTTGTACCCCAAGTTTTTACTACCCAAAGGAGTCTCAAAGCAGTTTACAATCGCCGACTCTTCCTTCCCCCACAACAGACCCCCAGTGAGGTAAGTAGGTCTGAGGGAGCTCTGAGAGAATCATGCCTGACCCAAAGTCACACAGCTGAGTGGGGAATCAAATCCGGTACTCCAGATTAGAGGTTGCTGCTCTTAACCACCACACCAAGATGTCATCTTACTTCCCACAGTCGTTTGTGTTAATATGGGGTGAGACCTCACTGTGTGCTTGGGAGTGAATTGCCATTTGAATGTAGGATTGTACAAAACTAGATCACGCTACTGTTCTATTTCTCATATGCACACAGACTCAAAAAAGGGTGCAAAAATAGTCCGTTATGAAACTGTTAAAATGATGTGAGCAATAAACAAACCAACAAACTGTGGTACTCACACCGTGGCTCATGAAGAACCATAGTTTCAGTAGCCATCAACCAGGGCCAGATCTGCACTGGGCTTTTTACCCCCAGTGATCCCAAATTAAAAAAAAAAAACTCATCTAAACCCTACTCAATTTCCATTCTGATACTTAACACTTTAAATTTTCCCTCTGCAACATCTATGATTGATCTACCACCGTAGACTACCTTCCCCCATCCATGATATCCAGGATTGGATATAACTTGCTACCTTTGAGAATAAATGCTCAGAAAGCCCCAGTATTAAGATTAGATCTCTGCATTTTGTCAGATTAATTTCCTTCACCTCTTCCATGCCTCCAATGCTGACGTAGTGCAGTTGTTTGTCACTGATTAGTCAGGGCATCAGTTCATTCTCTCACAAGACTTATTTTTGCCCTCATTTCTAAAGTGACTGTGCTCCAAGCCCACACTTGTGCCGAGATTTGTCTTTTGGATTGTCTTCCCACCCCGTCCCCCACCTGTTCACCCCCTCTGACTTGGTCAGGAAAAGAAAAATAAACAAGTAGCTTCCTGCTCCATATCTCCCTCCCCTGCTTGCTTTGGCTGTAGAGACAAACAGCAGGAAATAAACCCTTCTCCAGCCTTGTACTCCTTCAATGCCAGCTGAAGCTTCACAACCATGACTCCCTTCCACCCTCTTATCTTCCCCAATCAAGTGGGAAGGAGAGAACAGCCAGATAATTAAGTGTAGAATGCAATGTCTGTTTCAATTCGGGAAAAACAAAGGTGGATGACTCGGGTTCAGGTTGATCTGATTTCGGGTTCAGGTTGATCTGACAACGGAAAAACACATGTGATTGCAGACAGACCCCAGACAACCTACAGTTATTTCCATTCCTGGCATGAGGTCTGCTCCTTAAGGAGACTTAGACCTTGTCCTTTTTTCTGGCAACAAGTGTTTCAGAGCTGGAGCCACCTGCCATCCCTACAAGCTCCACTGAATATGGTCCTTTTACACTTACCTGAAACATGAGGCAAGTGCCACATTGACACATAATGCACGGGGGTTTTAGCGCACATTCGGGGTGGAATGGCGGCGACTAAAATCACCGATAACGCACGGAGCCGGCTGCAACCGACCGCAGCTTCGGTGCATGCCGCCGAAAAAGCTGCGTCAGTGAAACACGGAAGAAAGCGCAGCTTCCGGGTGAAAGGGGCACAACCAGAAGCGGCGCCCGGATCGCCGCGTGCATAATCGGTTACTCTGGGTTTTGCCGCCGTCGCGCCCCGCCCCGTACATAACCGGTATGCGTCGCGTCTTCCCCCTCCGCGTTTTCCATGTGACCCGAAATCACCGTTTCGGCGGCCGTGCATAATGGGCCATTGGGAAACAATGCTCTAAAAAGCCACATGTGGCTCCCAAGCCACTGAATAAGTGTTTCGGGTGTAGTGGTTTTTTAAAAATTCAGTTAAAACATTTCTATGGCAAGTTTCCACCCATTTCTGGGTCCCCAAGGTGACTAAAATGTAAAACATTAAAAAGTATTTATGTATGTATGTATGTATGTATATGTATTCATACATACATGTATATACATTCATACATACACATACACACATACATTCAAACATACATGCATTATTGTTGTTGTTAGTTGCAAAGTTGTGTCCAACCCATTGCAGCCCCATGGACAATGATCCTCCTGTCCTCTACCATTCCCTGAAGTCCATTTAAGCTGCTTCAGTGACTCCATCCATCCACCTCATTCTCTGTTGTCCCTTTCTTCTTTTGCCCTCAGTCGCTCCCACCATTAGGTTCTTATCCAGGGAGTCCTTCCTTCTCATGAGGTAGCCAAAGTATTTGTGCTTCACCTTCAGGATTTGGCCTTTTAAAGAGCAGTCAGTGCTGATCTCCTCTAGGACTGACCGGTTTGTTCGCCTTGCAGTCCAAGGGAGTCTTCTCCAGCACCAGAGTTCAAAAGCCTCAATTCTTTGATGCTCGGCCTTCCTTATGGTCCAACTTTCACAGTCATACATTGCAACTGGGAAGACTATAGCTTTGACTAGATGCACTTTTGTTGGCAGGGTGATGACTCTGCTTTTTAGGATGCTGTCTAGATTTGCCATAGCTTTCCTCTCCAGGAGCAAGCGTCTTTTAATCTTTTTGCTGCAGTCCCCATCTGCAGTGATCTTGAAGCCCAGGAAAATAAAATCTGTCACTACCTCCATTTCTTCCCCATCTATTTGCCAGGAATTGAGAGGGCCAGTTTTCTTGATGTTGAGTTTCAAGCCAACTTTTGCACTCTCCTCCTTCACCCGCATAAAGAGGCTCTTTAGTTCCTCTTCGCCTTCTGCCACTAGAGTGGTATCATCTGCATATCTGAGGTTGTTGATATCTCTCCCTGTAATCTTAATCCCAATTTGTGACTCATCTAACCACATCTTTCTCATGATGTACTCTGCATACAAGTTAAATAGGCAAGGCAACAGTATACAGGCTTGCCAAACTCTTTTCTCAATTTTGAACCAATCAGTGATTCTATGCCTGGTTCTCACTGTTGCTTCTTGACCTGCATATAGGTTTATCAAGAATAAGGTAAAGGTATCCCCTGTGCAAGCACCGAGTCATGTCTGACCCTTGGGGTGACGCCCTCTAGTGTTTTCATGGCAGACTCAATACGGGGTGGTTTGCCAGTGCCTTCCCCAGTCATTACCGTTTGAAGAATACATACATACATTCTATACATACATAAATTCTATACATGCATACATACATAAATACATTCATACACATAAAACAATGAAATACAATATATAAACACAAAAACACAAAGTTAGAGAAGAGGGCTGATGTGAATAGGTGAAGATATGGCAAATTTTAAAAAGCCTTAAACTAGTGGTGGAAGACAATGAGAGATGGAGGCAGAAAAGCCTCCTTTGGAAGGGTCAGTCCAAAATTTCAGTACCGTTATTGAGAATGCTATTTCTCAGGTTGTTACTCATCTAGCCTCAGATAGCAAGGGCACCCAAAGCAAGGCCTCTGAAGATGATGGGTGGGCAGGTTGGGTTATATGGGAAAAGGTAGTCCTTAAGGTATGTTGGCCCAGACCAAGTGGACTTTAAAGATCAGCCCCAGCATCTTGAATTGGGTCTGAAAGCAAATCCAGGGTCAATATAAACGGAACAAGACTGGACTGATATGGTTCCTTCACTGTCCCACTCCTGACAGTGTTCTGGCTGTAGCTTCTGGACAGTTTTCAAGGACAGCCCCATACAGAATGAATTTGCAGTAATCAAATCTCAATCCTACCATCACAGTGACAAGATTTTTCCTGCCGAGAAAGTATCACAGTGAGCTTACCAGCTGAAGCTGATAAAAATGTCCCTGGTGATTCCCCCTTGTTTATACAACAGGACACACAGATTCAGTAGGACCCTGAGCTACAAACTTGCTCCTTTAGGGAGTGTAGACCTATCTGGAGCAGTTTCTTGATCAGATCCCCATCACACAAATGCCACCTCTGTTCTGTTGGGAAATCTATTAGATATCTCAACATTTGTCTTTTATGTAGATTAATTTTAAATGTATGGAAACTTCTAGTCTAGTATTTACTTGTGATAAGATCCTTCCACAGTTATACACTACTTGGTGAAAAGAAGCAAGTAGAATTGGAGAACATATTGTACGTGGAGTACAGATGGTCCTGAGTATTTTTATGTATGCTTGCAGAGCATCCAGGGTCCAGCCTTCATTCTGGGAGTTTGAAAACATCTTTATTTTATATCTCCGGCACATTAGTATGAACCTCCTTGCACAAAATAAGTGCTGTTGGTCTCAAAGATTGATATAATGGCAGCTTTTTAGATCAAGTTTTATTTTCCCTGTCACATTATATACATATGGTGCAATTCTAAGCAGAGTGATGCCCTTCTAAGCCTGCTGATTTCAGAGGACTCAGAAGAGTGTTGCTGTGTTTAGGATTCCACTGTTTGTCTTTATCTTGCTAAGCCTGCAAAACCAATTTTATTTACAGCATTGCAGTGTGATGCTGCATGAGGAAAGGGCACTGCCATGTCTGGCGCATCATTATTAATGTATAGCTGTTACATTACAGAGCCAAGCCTGGGATGCTATTGATATAATTTAAGCCGAATACACACAGCTGCTAAATGGGGACGTAAATTACATTCAGTGTTCATATTGGAGCTTGATGCTATTATAGCAAACAATATAAATTTTACACACAGAGCATGTTAGCAACTGTCCACCGTAATGAGCCCAGCTTTTGTGCCAATATCACTGCAAAGTAAAATCACAGTAATTAAGGTGCAACTCAATTATTCCTTTTAAAAATATACTTTTCCTGCCTGGTAAAACAATCCTCACGTTTCAGAGATGTTACAACCAAGCACAAAATATAAATTTCAGTATGAGCTTATTCTCAAAGGGACTTTCTGTGTCCAGGAGTTACAGAGACGATCTGGAAAGTTGTGATAGGCCTGAATTCTAAGTATGTTTTCTGGTGAGATGTACTTTCAACACTGGAAAAGAGGGCCTAGTCCTGACACTTCTTCTCCCCAAATTTTGCCTCCCCATGCTGGTCCAAAATTTGTGTGTGTGTGTGTGTGGGGGGGGGGGGCAACAGGTTGCAATTGGAGGCCAGAGAAAAATTGTTTTCAAAGTGCCACACAGTTTATGCTAACTTGGAATCATCACAGACTATACACATTTCATGGAAGACTGCAAACTAGGAAGACTGAAATCAGCGAATTTGGTGCTAGGAGATACCGGTGGTGGAGAGTGGCATCAAGTCACAACCAATTTATAGCAACGAAGTAGGTTTTCCATGGCAAGAGATGAACAGATGTGGTTTTCTGTTGCTTACCTCAGTGTAGAAACCCTGGATTTTCTTTCTGGACTTCTGTCCAAATACTAAACAGGCTCAAACCTGCTTAGAAACAAAGATCTTATGAGATCAGGCTTGCCGGGGCCACACAGGTCAGGGTTTGAGAGATACTACTGGACCAAAGATAAAGAGCAGGAGATATCCCAGTTCTTGGGTTAGATCCCCATGCCACAAATGACATCTCCCTTTTATTGGGATATCCACTAGACATCAAAACAGTACTAACCAGGGTCTACCCTGCTTAGCAGTCAAGATCTCAGGAGATCAGTCTTGCTTGGGCCATCCAGTTCAGGGGTTAAGAGTCACTACTGGACCAGTAGTTATAACAGATAAAGAGCAACTACCATTATTAGCAAAAGACATTGAGAGTGTTGAGGAAGAAGTTGCGTACAGTAATCTAGGTGAAACAGGAATTTTACAGCAGGTGCTAGAATAGGTAGCACTTAGGGAAAAAATAGAGACAAATAGTGGCCTGGTTCAGGAATGTGAGAATGTTTCCTTGTTTATTTATATTTTCTCAGTGGTCTTGATTCTCTGCCTTTCACATTTGATTTTGGAAATCTGTACACATTGTCTATGCCTCTTGCATGGTCTTTATGGAGAATGTATGGGAAATGGAGGGAAGGGGACACCACTGTGTTACAGTGACTTTGGTAACTTCTAAAGTGTGGTGGATGTGCTACGATCAGATCATCCTTCAGCCCTGCTCAATAGCCTACTCCCAGAAGACTGGGAGCTTCAGTAACAGGCCCATTTATTGCTTCCAACTACGAGAGAACGTCTACTCTCTGTGTGGATGAATATCTGAACTGGGATGTAAACCTTTTTATTACTTTTCTGGGTGTGTGACTATAGGTAGCTTGATGCTTATGGTCCCAATTGCCCAGTTCAATAGATATTGATCCCAGATGCATCCACATCTATGTCAAAAATACATATCTTCCAATTCAGTGGGCCCTGATGCCCAACACAATGCAGATATGGATGTACATCCTTCCAGATGCCCATTGGGTTTCATACACATAAACCTATTCCATGTGGATTTAACTTGCTGGATAGGGACAAATCGTTTCAAATCTTGGCTCCAGTTAAAATTTCAGTGTGGTATTTGCAGTGTCATACGCAGTGGCAAATTCAATCAAATCTTAAATCTAAAACATGGTGCCATTTATCTACTTCATTCTTTTCTTTAGGGAACTGAGAGAAGAGCATGGTACTTGTACATATTATTAAAATGTTCTCTGGCTCAGTACTAACAGAATTAATATTGACAGAGTGGTGTAATACCCCACACAGATTCCCCCTCCTTTCTCTTGTTTTTTTGTTCCTGTTGCTTCCAATTGACTCTTCCATAGTGGCTTGGAACCCTTGGAAATTAATGTTCGTTTCTCATAATCCAGAGACAAGCCAATATACAAAATAACTCTCCAGGTTACATATAATGAACAAACAAATTCAAATATGGAGGAGAGAGATGACCATAGTCTTCCTCCTGCTACAAATTTTCTGGTATATTGATAAGATGATGGTGTCCTGGTCTATTCTCAGGTCAATGAAATTAATTATTATTTCCTGTAAAAGGAATGGCAGCAGATAGCTTTCAAAAGTATCCAAAGGAACTTTGAGTGAATCAAGTATGCTGTCAAAGCATGTAAACCTTTTGAGCTGGCACTTCTACCTGCGGAGATTAAGCTGTGATGCCAAACTGTGATGCAGAGATTAAGCTGTGATGTCAATCGGGGCTGGTTTATCCACAAGGCAAGGTGTCCTTTTAAGCAGCACATTTTGGGAAGTATCCTTGCCATTGTTTCTGCCATGGCACCCATGATGATGCCTTCATCCCTGCCTGAGAGTCAGAAGACCTAACAGCACCAAAATGATGGCCAAACTCTTCAGGTAGTTCCCTTAACCTTAATTTGTTGTACTTTTAATTTTTGTATACCTTTGAGATGGTGATAATGAGGGTGCTAAAGGCCAATTAATTGATGTTGCATGATTTTTTTTTGTTAACCACCCCTCCCCCCGCTCAGGGGGCTCAGACTTTTGCCATCTGTAACATTTAAAAGCTAAACTATACCATGGATAGGTTCACAGGGCAGCCAGCACTGAAGCACTATTGTTTACCAAAAACCAAACAGGGATTTTCCTTAATGCATCCTCTCTTATGCTACTTTAACCACAATGCCAAATATCATTTATGGCAAGAAATCTCTTTTGAACATACACAGTTCTTGGTGAAAAAGCTGCCCACAAAACAGGGTGTCTTGTGGATCAGTTTTAAACTCTCCCACTCTACAACGAAGTTCACCAAAGATGTCAAAGATTTGTTTGTTTCTTTATTATAGCCAGATTGTCCATTTCATAAAGGGTTCTAAAGCAGCTAAGAATTAAATTAGCAATGAAACAAGAATGGAAACTCATACACAATAAAAAAATACTGCCAGCCTCCAGTATAAAAGACCAGTCCCCCACCCCAAGATAAATATAGAGGTCTTTCTGAAGTTTGGCAGGATGGCCAAACCCTGACCTTGGTTAGATAATGCTGGGCCACTACTGAGAAGGCCCAAGAGTAAGGCCTGGGGACCGTCATAACTTTGTACATGTTTGTGTGTGGCAGGTGGTGGTGGGGGGTTTGTATTTTTAAAGGTCTTTCTAGCTACATTTATTCTTTTTTCCCCTCTTAACTCATTATTATTATTAATAATAATAATTATTATTATTATTATTATTATTATTTAATTTTTAGACCGCCCTTCTCCAAATAGGTCTCAGGGCGGTTTACATCATAAATAGTTAAAACACAATAAAATCCCCATAAAAAACCCAATTAACATCAACAAAAGTTACATATAACATATAAGCGGTGGTGGTCACAATTCTGATCTTAGTTACCTGAGATTCCCCCCAAGTTCAGCCTGGTGGGGAGAATAATATTCAGAAGAGGGTGGCACCAATACAATAGATCTAACAATGATCTCGATGTTAGAGATCTCAATATTGGAGGGGATCCTCTGATGGATTTGTGGGAGAGCTGCCCTGGCCTCAACCATATATACCATGTGTAAGCATCATCACTCAACTACTGTCTCCCAAATATAATGTTTTTAAAGCTATCACTCCCCAGGAGGGAAAACTGTATAGAAATGTTAACTATATGCCTCAGATAACATACAGGATCATCCTAAACAGTCATGCCCTTCTAAACTCATTGGCTTCAACAGATTTAGAAGGGTGCAACTCTGACTAGGATGCCATAGATAAATCACTGGATAAGGAAATAGCCCGTTCATAACTGTGGTATCTTAGCTGTTTAAAGGAACTGTATTCCATTTGCAGGCATCTCTTTGACTGATTAATTTATGCAAGAAATCAATGATGATATATTCTTATCATCTGACAGTAGACACATTATCTTCAATTAATTAAAGGATAGGTAGCATATATTTGCATGCTGGCAAGAAGGAACTAAATTCTGTCCAAGGTCAATCTGAAATCCATTATTGACTACAAATAAAAAGATATTTGAAAGAAAGCTATTGGCAAAAATACCCCTTCGGCACCAAATATTAATGCCATGCAAATCAGACCAAATTGGTAGAACACAAGAAAACAAGACCATGTTCATGAAGAAGTGCATGCTGTTAAAGCAGAGGTTAAATAGACAGTATTTTTAGGCTAAGGGCAAATGTAAAATTACATCTTATTTAAACATTGCATAACCTCCTTGGGTAGTTAAGGCATTTGAGTTGAACATGCAGTTTTCCTTAACTTAATTTCTGGATTGCTGGGAAACAATCTGAATATGAATTATATAACACAAATATTTATTAAAAGATCACCTCCTACATCTTAACAAGTAAATCTAAGTTTGCAAACTAGCATAAAATAGCTAGCATCCTCTGTTTATCTAACCCGTCCTCCAATGAGATCAATGTAAAGAGATCTCCCATCCATTTTTTCATGAAAATCTTATAAGGTAGTTTAGAGTGAGAATGACTTGTCCAAAGACACTTAGACTGTTTCCACAGTTGTGATATGCCAGTGCATTCTCACCACATTGAATTCTGAATGCAGAACTCAAATTTGGCCCTGGCATTCTGCATTTATGGTTTTCTCCATTACTAGTCAAGATTCCATTTACAATGCAGTCCAAATGAAGAAACACCGTTGATTTCTTGTAGAAATGCACCCAAAGCAAATGAAACCAATAGGCAAAAGGTTGTGTCTTCTTGAGATTTATTAAATCCTAAATAATTTTGCAAGCAGAACGGGGTCTCAGGTATTCAATCCCACTTTCTATTGCTTCTTCAGTGGTTGCAATTGAAGTCTTAATATGACATCATATAACATCATCAGTATTACATGTACAGGATATCACATAGACAATAGCTCTTCAGTAAAGGGATCACTTATTCAATTGAAGAATTAAAGAAGCAATAGAAAGCAGGATTCTGGGACCTCGTTGGGATTCCATTTACAGCATGTGTTTGTACTTCCACTGGGAGAGTAGGCAGTCCCATCTCCTGTCCTGCCTTCCCCCACTTTTTTTGGTCTGAGCATGCGCAATAACGCAATCAAAATAAGGAGAATGCCTTCCACTTCAAGGAGGGTTGCCGGGGGTAGGCACAAATACAGGAGCCACAGATCTCTGTCCATCTGATTGAGAGTGGCCAGGTGCCAGAATGTGCCTCCTGCTGGCTTGTTCTCACATTTCCTCCTGAACGCTGATGCAGCTGCCACCACCACTGCAGCTGCTGCCACCACCAAGGGAAAGGGCAAAGAGGTGCCCAGGGCTCAGGCAAGGGAAACAAAGGGTGGCAGAATACAGAGGTGCACCACATCCCTCAGCACAACTCTTCAGCTGCAGCCCATTGCTTCAGTCAGGTGAGCAGAGGAGAAAGGTGAACATGGCAGCAATAATGTGCTCACACTATAATGTGATCAAAATAAAGAAAAACTTTAAAATGCACCTCCACATCCCTCAATTCCTATGGCACTGGAATCACCAAAGTGAGGGGTGGGGTTCTTGCATTGATATGTGAAGAGCCACCATGCATGAAGGAAGACAAAGCATGTTGGCTGCTATTACACAAATGTTTTCCTGCACAAAATTTATGAAATGCCCTGTTGCACCTGAAATCATAAAGTGCATTTAGATGCTGGAGTGGGAGACGTGTGTGTGTGTGTGTGTAAGTCAACTTTAAATTTTCTGGAGTATCCCCAGAAAGCGGGTGCTTATGCTTCTACAGATTGTAATTTAATCATGTTCAGTTTAAAAAATATATACAGAGGGGAGGGGAGTGGGAGGGAAGGGAGACTATTTATTGGAGTGGATATGTCATCATTTGAGGCAGAAAATGGAGGAAAAAGCCAACTGAAATCTTAAGCGTCCTCACTGGGTAAATGTAAATGTCCTCCTAGGGGAAGGGGAAGAATCTGGTTTAAACAGCATTCGTGAACCATGGGTCAAACAGGGAGTTCATTCAGTTCTATACCTGAATAGCCAGATTTCATTGTAAAATGCTTGCGATTCCATGGAACATAAAGATGGCCATTGCACCATTTTTAGCAGGTGTAGAAACAGTCCTAGTGAGTTTCATGGATAATAGGAGATTTGAGGCCAAGTTAACACTGTCAGTATAATCAATATATCTCATTCTCAACATGGCTCCATCTGAGAATATTGTGCTTTAAGAAACTGTGAAGCCCACTGTCCCACCAAAACCCCATAATTTGTCTCAAGGGAAGATGGGAAAGCTATATAGAATTAATGGATAGCAAAGGGCAAATTCTATTGAGTCTTATTTGACTTCAACACATTGCAAGGTTACCATAATGTCATCTTCTTGGAAAATGTTCAATTTTAACAGCCTTAAATAATCCATTACATAATCCGTTTAATTCTAGATTTGGGTGCCATGTTCATAAATCAATTATATTATTAACTGTGTAAAAAACAACAACAGATTGTACAGAAAGACCATAAATGATAATGTGAGCCTTTCACACTTGTGTTTTTGACACTAGTATATTTATTTAAATATTTATATCCCACTTTCCTTGTGTTTCAAGGCAGCTTACAATAACAGTTTAAAACACTTTTAGTTTAAAAACAAACAAAAAAATAACACATCCCCAAATCTTTTTGTCCCCCCCCCCCCCCCCGATAGATATTTGCCAATTCAGACTCCCATAAAAGCCTTGGCAAACAGACAGGCACAGAAGCATCTCCTAGGCCTATTATGCACGGCCGCTGAAATGGCCATTTCGGGTCACATGGAAAACACGGAGGGGGAAGACGCGAAGCAAACCGCTTACACACGGGACAGGACACAATGGCGGCAAAACCCAGAGATTATGCACGTGGTGACTCTGGCGCCGCTTCTGGTTGCACCTTTGTCGCCCAGAAGCTCCGCTTTCTTCCACATTTCGCTACCGCGGCTTTTTCAGTGGCACGCACCAAATCTGCGGGCAGTTGCAGCCAGCACCATGCGATATCGATGATTTTAGGAGACACCATTCCACCCCGAATGCGGACCTTCCCCTCCATGCATTATGGGCCCTAAAGATCTCCAAAGGCTCTCCACACCTCTTCAGAAGCTTATTTCATCGAGCTGGAGCCATGATAGAAAAGGCAAGGGTCCTGGTCGATGCCAGACAGACCACCCTGAGTGATGAGATTGTTAAGAAATTGCTGTCTAATGACTATCAGTGGCACATAGGGACAGACAGAAGGAGATGGTCCTTCAAATATGTGGGTTGAGTCATGAAGAGCTTTAAAACTCATATCCAACACTGCCAGCTAACATAGCTGGTTTAAAATGGGTAACATACCATAAGTTCCTAGCACCTAGCCCTTGACAATAGTTGAGCTGCCACATTCTGGACCAGTTGCATTTTCCAGGTTGTCTTTGAGAGTAGCCCCATATAACACTCATACATGAAGTTACAGAAGTATGGATCAGCATGGCCAGATTGGCTGACTCCAAATAATCAGAGCTGGGCAATCAGATGCAGCTGAGAGAAGGTGCTTCAGCCACCATGCCAGTCTGCTTTTCAAACAACAAGGCAATGTCCATGAGTATAATGAATTATAATCAGTCTACATATACAAAAGCTTTTCCAAGGCATCACACAGAAACACAGAAACAGGGTGAGTCTTTGGGTGAGAAGACTGTAAATATTAACATGAGCTGTAGCCTGTAGATGGTGGCTTGTAGCCAATAGAGCTTTCCCAACAGCTCTATTGGCTACACCTGCCAGCCAAGGTGTTTTTCCACTCACACATTATGCCTAGCATTGTCCCAATGGTAGTACTTCATCCGGCATGGAGGGTTCCAACTGGAGGAGGAGGCAGAAATGCCCCATACTGCAACTTACACTCTACTTGTGCTTTTCATTGGATCCAAGTCCATGGTTACAGGAATTATTGGGGAGGGGGGAATGTTGCCTCTGTTACAATATTCAGTTTCTTTCCTAGCAATAAGTTTATGTGTGGGAGGAGGGGCTATGGCTCAGTGAGAAACCTCTGCATGCAGAAGGCCCAGGTTCAATCCCAGGTATCTCCAATTAAAAGGACTAGGAAGTATGTGATGTGAAAGGCCTTAGGCCCTTGAGAGCTGGACAATATTGAAAAGGATGGACTAATGTTCAGATTCCACATAAGGCAGCTTTATGTGCATTCATGTGTCTCTTTTGCCTATAATCTCAGATTTAAAATTCTATCTACCCATGGCTGAAAGTGAAAATGTTTTTACCAAAAACAGGGTGTACATTAACAATGCATCCCAGTTCCTTTATGTTTTTCCACCTCTTCCAAATCCAGTCTTTAAAGTGATTTTATTTTCCTATTTAAGAAACAGCTGAAGCCATTTTTCTCATTCTCTGAACCAATGTAGAAGTTGGCAGGGGTTGGGGAGATCAGTGGGATGGAGTTAACATCTCAAGCACCTGTGAGATTAGAGGTTTTATCCGGGGTATGGTCTCAAAAGACGCCAAGCAAGGAACCTGATAATATAGGTCCCATTTCCATCTAGATGATCCACCAATCAGGAAAGCCAGGGACGCAAGGGAAGCTATGTATTCTGGAGAATGTACTATGGTTATATTGAGGACAATTGTATACCCTATTTGAAGCTTTTAGAAAAATCTTTCCTGTGGATCACGGCATTTTCTTCATTTTTTGGAACCTCTCTGGCTAGAGCTCAAGAACAGCATTATTGATTAGTGAATCTGGAGATGTCAACACCAAGAATGAGCTGAGCCTAGAATGAAGAATAAGTCCTCAGTGTGGTTTACAACTTCTCCAAGACCTGGGGCAATGTTGGTAGACTTGGCACCAGGTGGGTCTTTCATTCCTTTGTATGGAGAAGGCAGCTATTGACAGGCATGATCCTATTCGTAAAATATCCAAAAACTACTTGTGAATGATATGATAAATAATTAAAATGTAAATTAAAATGATAGTTCAGGCTATGATATATTCCCAATATGTTATTTCTAGTAATAATGTTTACTTATTTTATAAGGAACCGGCTATTGTACAAGTGCAAATTTTAAAAACGTTGCTGCCAACAGATTATAACCTAACTAAATAAACTATAGAAGGCATACAAAATGGGGAAGTCGATTTAAAATAATTAAAGAACTGAAAGCAGTGATGAGTGAATTCCCAGTGGCATTTCAAAATCACCTGGGTATTTAGAAGATTTTTTTAAAGGTGTCTATGGGGAAAAGCTCATTGCTTCTGAGAATTCTTTTCCAGCTCATAATGTTAACCAGGAATGGAGGACATCACCCATAGACACCTCATTGTACACCTCTTTGAAATCAGAACTCTCCTGTACTGTCAAAAGATTACACAACCAGAAACAAGTAATAGTTTACATCTGGGTAGGGAACAGCAAGTAACAATTGAGAGGACTGACTGAAATACACAAGACAACACTTACCAGACAATAGCCTGCTTAGTTCGGTGGTCTGGTCACAAACTTCTGCAGTGATCAATTAGAATTTCAATGAGAGTTTTATCAAGCCTAAGGAAACAACTGAAAAAATCAATTCAGATACAGAAGACACTCGCCAAACTTCAGTCTGCTTGGTCGGAGCAATCAATGAGAATTGCAATGACAGTAAGGGGTTAACATTCAAGCACTTTGGCATACGTGCCTACAAAACAGCCTGATCAATCTGAACACTGACTAAGCCTGTGCAAAATCTTGATGTTCTGAGCCAGGGAAGAATTTGGGATGAAGGGGGGAAATTCTGCTTGATTCCAACGATTTACTATATTTTTATTTCACCTTTCTTCCAAGGAGGTCATGGAAGGGGTACCAGGGGTAGTCAACCTGTGGTCCTCCAGATGTTCATGGACTACAATTCCCATGAGACTCTGCCAGCAAACACTGGCAGGGGCTCATGGGACTTGTAGTCCATGAACATCTGGAGGACCACAGGTTGAGTACTCCTGGTCTACACTGTACCAAGCACAACACGTGTCTTTGAAGTCCTTCACTGTTGACATTCCAGTGACATGGCAGTCGCCACAATTGAACACAATGCATACAACTGTAGTATTTTCATCATATAGGAAGGTTGACTCCGGGGAATGGTAGAGGACAGGAATGGACTCCGGGGAATGAACTTTGGGGAATGGTAGAGGACAGGAAGGCCTGGAGGATCATTGTCCATGGGGTCGCGATGGGTCGGACACAACTTCGCACCTAACAACAAGGAAGGTTGAAGAATACCTCTAAGCAGTCTGATGGACTACAGATCCAAGCAATGCCTATGGTTCTGAATGCCTGTGGTTCTGACTATAAGAATGCTTGTCCTGATCACGAAACAAATTACTGTGATGTCCCACTCTTACCTGCTCCACCCCTGACATTTTTCTAAGGTAAGATTACCCCAGGAATTGTTTGAAAATCTTCATTTCGGAACCCATTTATCTTCTCTAGTGTCATCCTTAACCTTTAAAACATTCCTTCAAATGTGGTGCACAAACAGAATTACTCCATCATACACCCTCACAAGCATCAAACTGAATGGTACTAGCCATAGTTTCAATACTACATGAGACTCAGTAAGATGTATCTGATGGTCTTTCTTTTCTTTGCATCTGATATAGCTTGATCAACAAAGTGCCTTAAAAACACTTTGAAGAAATTATGTTGTAAGTATTCAAGTTCAAAAGTTATGATTAGTCAATGGTTTTATTATCCAAATACAGTTTGTATTTTTTTTGCTCCTTTCCTTTCTCATCTTTAGTTACAATCAAGTTGTCCTCATTTCACATGGAATATACTTAAAATGAACCCCTGGGGTGGATACACAAAGGATATCTGATCTTTTCAGTAATGCAAAGCTATCAAAGCCATAAACAAGATGAGCTGCATTCAAGATCCTTTACAGAAGAACTGTCTTAGTTAGCTGGTACTGAATAAATGGGACATTTAAATGTCACAATTAAGGATAATAGGTTATCAGAGGACTACATCATTAAAATAAATTGTTAAATGACACGAAAATTTCATGGAAATTATCAGATGATAATAGTTGATCTGGAAGTCTCAAAGCCTTAACACTGTAGGAAACAGTGTCTAGGAAAAACTCATACAAATAAGAGGAAAGACTACTTTTATATGCTAATTCTGTTCTCCCTGAATTTTGTTGTTCTGAATTACCTAACCCCACCCTACCAATGTATAATTGATTCATTTAAAAAATATCTAGCATAAATATTTCCAAACGTTCTGTAGAGCACCATCAATGCATAACAAAACCAGACTCCAGTAGCACCTTTAAGACCAACAAAGATTTATTCAAGGCATGAGCTTTCGAGTGCTTGTACTCTTCCTCAGACTAAAGGTGCTACTGGACTCTGATTTTGTTGTGCTACTTCAGACCAACACGGCTAACCACTTGAAACCATCAATGCAATTTGTTTTATTTCTGCCTTTCCCCTCACTTCATTACTAGTATGCCTATATGCATTGATAAAACATGCCAAAAAAGCAATTGCCGTGAACATAAATATTCAGCAATTTTACACACTGACACACCACTAATAAAAATCCACTGAAATTAAGGGACTAAAAGTTGTGGGGAACTGTGCATACTCCAATTCTGGAAATTATTTTTTTGTTGTTAAACTAAAATCAGGAGTAATAGAATTTAGGACAGAATGTTCTTATGGAGCAGTAAAATGGGAAAGCTTATGTGTTATTCTATGGTTTTTTGAAGATTATGTTGAAAATAATACTGTTTCACATATTACTTACCAAAAAATGTGCATGTTTTATCTCTTATGTACACTTCATTTAAATTATTTTTGAATGGTTTGGGGAACATACATGGGCAAAAGGTGGTCTCGAAATTCCCTAAAATAAAATTAAATAAGTGATTCCACTCACAGAGATAGATTCATTACAAAATTCTGAACAGGGGAGGCTGGTCCAGAATATGTGTATTAACCTGAATGACTCACTAAACAATTCAAGGGTTTTCTCCCCTGAAACTCAACCCAGCGTGCTGTTGTAATGAAAATGATGAAAATGACACACACTATGTTAGAGGTTATTACAAAAGGGACTGAAAATAAAATGGCCAATATTATAAGGCCCCTAAAAAGAAGAGTTGGTTCTTAAATGCTGCTTTTCTCTACCAGAAGGAGTCTCAAAGTGTCTTACAATTGCCTTCCCTTTCCTCTCCCCACAACAGACACCCTGTGAGGTAGGTGAGGCTGAGAGAGCCCTGATATTACTGCTCCACCAGAACAGCTTCATCAGTGCTGTAGTGAGCCCGAGGGGGAGCACAGTATCAAACTTGGCTCACCAGATTAGAAGTCCACACTACTAACCACTGCACCAAGCTGGCTCTCAGATTTTACAGTATGGTTTCATTTGGAATACTGTATACAGTTATGGCCGCCATATCTCCGGGACATTGCGGAGCTAAACACCTTGGATATAAGACTTTGGAGCATCCTCCCCTATGAGAAAAGGCAGAAGATCCAGGGACCTTTCAGTTTAGAAAAAAGATGACTGAGGAACATGATAGGAATTTATAAAATTACAAAGGTTACAAAGACATTTTTTTCTCCCTCTTCCAAAATACCAAAACTCAAAGACATCCAGCGAAACCAATGGGCAGTAGGTTCAGGATAGACAAAAGGAAATACTACTTCACAGAGAGAGTGATTAAAATGTGGAATTCACTGCCAGAGGATGTAGCAATGGCCACAGGAATGGCCACAGCTTTAAAGGGGGGTTAGACAGTTTCATGAAGGATAGGTCTATCGGTAGCTGCTAGCCATAGTGACTAAAGGGGACATATACATGCAGATGCAGTCAACCCATGAACCTCAGTGTCAGGAGACATTGGGGGCAGGCTTTCGCCTCTAGCTGTTATTGGCTGCCCAGAGAACCTGTTTGGTTAATGTTTGAGACAGGATGCTGAGCTAGATGGCCTATTGGTCTGATCCAACAGGGCTCTTCTTACTTCTTATGTTAATGAACCTTATATAATATACATTGTTCAAATGTTATTTGCACTCTATAATGGTATTGCTTCTGTCTTGCATGTGGTATTTTAAGGCAGGGTATCATTTTTGCGCCGCAGTATGAATCCTAATTAACACTCTGTTCATAATTCCTTTATTTATCTCTCAGTTCTATAGCAACACATGTTTGAGATTAAATGATGTTGTCAAATAGCAATGCCAATGCTTGATGACTTTTAATATTATGGTGCATCTCCAAGGCATAAATAAAACACAAGTGATATTCTTAACTTGCTAGTCATTATTTCCATAAGGGCAAATTCATGTTGGCAAGTATCAATAAGTGCCCTTGATGGCAGCTCATAACTCTGGTTTCTGGAAATCAAACAGCTTGGTAATATTGGGAGTTGGAAGGAAAACCATCAGAGAGGCAGCTGCAACAATTCCTCAAAATGTAAATAGCAACATCTTTTAATGAGCAGCTATATATAATTGTGGATTAAAGAAAACCTTTGAAGAAAAACCAGCCGTTCAAAGTCAATAAAATATTACCATCTATACAAATAATGGAGATATGTAGCATTTACTCAGGAGTAACCACATCTACTTCCATACCCTTCATCCATTCTAAACACAAGGAACTCAAAAACTCATATAGAAGAGGAAAGTGTTTTCTTCTCTCGAAAGAACAAGCTACTGTGATTTTAAGAATTCCAGTGTAACTCATTCATTTCTGCTTTTACAGTGAAGGTTAAACCAGCACAGGGCATACCGTATGAAGCTTTTATTGGGTTCCATTGCCTCCAGAGATTAGGAAGATGGCCACTGGAGAGAACTTACAAAAAAGAATGGAGCTATTTTGAACACTGAAAAGAGAATCCGGTGATATATCTGGATGAAGATGGAAATTGAGTCAGCTGTAAAGCTGATATCCAACCCAGGATCTTCTACATGGTATCTGTCATGTGGTATCTAATTTGAATTTTAGGCACCTGGTTAAAAAAGGTTATTTGTTCATATTTAGTGACAACTCCGTTGTCCTCTCTGCAGCTTTGTCATGATTCTTTTAATTTGGTTTGAGTTACTAGGGAAGATAAAGAATAGGTATAAGAATATTTTAATAAATTGTATTTGTTAGTGTTTTATTGCTGAAAGTCACTTTGAAAGCTGAAGTAGAAACACTTTGAATGAATAAATGCTTATTCTTCTGTCCGTTCATTAGTGTATGTTGAAACACTCCTGTAAAGATTCTCCAGTGTAAATTTGCTTGTTATTATGAAACATGTTTTAAAAAACTTCTCTGATTTTCAAAACTATTTTATTTTTTTTCTGATTGAGGAACGTTTAGTTTCACAATTTATGTAGCACTTAACGAAATATCAGTCCGACTCAAACACATATAAGAAAATGGAAAAGAATGGGGTGGGGAAACAAGGAGAACAGTTTGCTGGCATCTGGTAACACAGGGATATACTTTGTTTCTCCATTTATACCCCACTTTACCCAAAGGCTCAGGGGCAGCTTACAGAAAGATTAAAACATATAAAAGTTAACTTTAAATATTAGGTGCAAAAAGTTTTAAAATGAATAACAAATGATAAAATAGCTAAACCAGTTTCTATCCACTTTCTTCCCCAGTGAGGAAAAAAAGAGGAATAATAAATTCATTCAAATAATCACTTAATTATGATGGGTTATAGACAAGGAAGCCAGCAAACTAGGAAGATATTTCCAGGCCTCAACCATAGACCTGGCAGAACAGTTCTGTCTTGCAGGTCCTACAGAATTGTTTAAGGTCTTGCAGAAGCCTGTTCTCATTTGACAGACCATTCCGCCAGACCAGGGCCACAGCCAAAAAGGCCCTGGCGCTGGTTGAGGCCAATTTTACTTCCTTGGGGCCAGAGATCCTAAGATTTTCTTCGTTAGAACATAATGTTATTGGGGGGACATAATGGAAAAGGTGGTCCCATAAGTTTGTTTCTGTTTGCTTAAAATTAATTTCCAATGCTCAAGATCCATCCAGCGAATACCTTATGGACTGGCCTGACCAAGGTGTTCAGGAAGGCTCCCATCCTTCTGTCTTTCTGTAAACTATGTAACATGGAATGGTTAAATTTGACATTTCAATAAAGGCAATAGGGCTGTTTTAGAATGGGTCAGGAAGATGCTTTTATAAAAGGACAAAGATTGTGGACTATGCCATTGAGTTTAGCATGTTTTACCTGTCTGCTGTATTATTGCCCTACCAATGCATTGTTTCTACTTATGCAATGCTACTTTCTGCATTAACATACCATGTTAAATATCTTTCATGCTTTCAGATTTATGAGATGTCTCATCCTATTGGCTGCATGTATGAGTAGTGTCATGCAAGCACTAATAATTGTAGTGCAGCTTTTAAAAATATCTAATACAACCCTTGCCTTATAAAGAATATTAGGGCATCTGCATTTCTTTTTTTTTTCTTATCACTTGGTTACTTGGTGTCCGGCAACAGCTGAATATGATAAATACTTCTCCTGAAAGGCATTGCTTCTAAGAAGCAATAGGGTTGGTGGCCAAGCGCTACCTCTGGAAACTAATCTGTCGTCTGCCTCATTGACATCTACAAATAGACGGGTGTAAGAACCAAGTGTGAGCATGTACAGGCATATGAGACCCAGTCTTTCTCAAAACCTGGAAGAATTATTCTCAATGAAGATAATCCTCACTTTGAGGATTAAGAGAGCCAGTTTGGTGTAGTAGTGAAGAGCAGAGGCCTCTAATCTGGAGAGCCAGGTTTGATATCCCACTCCACCACATGCAGCCAGCAGGATACTCACAGTCCTGTTAGAGTTGTTCTCACAAAGCAGTTCTGTCAAAACTCTCTCAGCCCAACATAACTCATAGGGTGTCTGTTACGGGGAGAGGTAGGGAAGCTGCTTTGGAACTCCCTTGGTTAGTATAAGCACTAACTGTTGTTTTTCTAACATGCATGGGAAAGGTGAAAAAGGTATTTTTACAATACATATCATATGAATCCTCATGCTGCAATTAAGGCTGTTGCTATTCTATATGGAAGTATACCTTAGTGAATTTGTGTACATAGTAAGTGCTGTCAATCTGCAACCAATTCAAGACAAGCCCAACAAGGGGGTTTCAAGTGAGAAGCACAGGTAGTTTTCCATTGTCTTCCTCTGCCAAGGATTTCTTACTGGTCTTCCATCCAAGTACTGACCCTACTTAGCTTCTGAGAAGCATCAAGCTCAGAAGATATGTCACCTTTCCTCCTCCCGAATTTAACAAGCAGGTATGCTTGAAGTCCTATTCAAGCTCATTCCCACAAATCAGCACACACAGGATTAGCCTGGACAGCTTTTCAGTGGGGTTTATGCCCACATATGTGTGGCATTACACTACGAAAAACATAAAGGGCTGGAGCATTGGCACAGAATGCCACATCTAGCGCAGTTTTAGCTGGATCTTCTTCCAAGCAGCTTAAATGGCATTATATCTTCCCAATTCTATCCTTACAATGAAGCAAGTTAGGTTGAATAAACAGCAAGGGCCCTGAAGCCATTCAATCAATTCAAAACTGAGGGGGGGATTTGAACTCAGATCTCTCTACAGGCCAAAGAGGTGATAGTGAACGACACATTAAAGAGAGGGCACCCTAGCCAAGCTGCTTCAGCAGGCCCAGCCCTTCATTCTGCGACTGCCTTTATAAGCTCGGTTGCCAAAGTAACCGAATTAAGGGCTACGGAAGAGCCAGTCACTCTTCGCGCCTTAGCCCCGCCCCCTCCCTGTGCACTCTCAAACTCCGCCCTCTCCAGTTACACCGCACGGGGACAGAACCGCTTCCTCTTTTTCCTCGCAAAGCCTAGAGAGGTACACGAGAACGACGGATGAGACGCACGCGCAGTGCGAGCCGACACTGGAGCTGCTGCTTCTGCGGCGCCCGTGTTGGTGGAGGGGGCAACAGCGGCAGCGCTTGCTGCGCGAGCGGCGGCGGCGGCATCAGCAGCTCCGCGCGGAGGGGTCGCGGCGCGGCAGGGGAGTGCTGCGTCTGCGGCGGTTGGCGAGGCCGAGCGGGCGGCTCGCCCCAGCAGCTGGCGGAGAGATACGCAGACTTGGCAGCCAGCCACGCCGAAGCGCTGAGATTGGGCGAGGAACGCGAGAGGCAGAGCGCGCGCCTGCGGGAAGAGAATGCGCGGCTGAAGCTGGAGAACCGGCGCCTGCGCAGAGAGAACCGTAGCCTCTTCCGCCAGGTGTTGAAGCTGCAGCAGGAGCCGCTGACGCCGTCCTTGGCCCTACCCCTTCCCGAGCGGGAGGCGGAGCCTGAAGGGGAGTGTCTCTCGCGCGAGCACGAGATGCTCAAGGACCCTCTGGCGGAGAAGGGGGGGCACGAGCCGGGGGCGGCGGCGGCGGCGGTGGAGGAGGGGGAAGGCCGTCAGGTGTAGCCCGAGAGCTGCCATTTTCCGAGGGAGCGAGCCTGGGGGTGCGTCTGGCCGGAAAGCACCTGCCCCTGAAATCTTCCCTTGCAGCTGGCTGGAAGGAGGCCATGGGCGCCGGAGGGCATTGCAGCAGGCGACCCAGAAGGCCAGCGGAGATTGTGCCCCCCCTTCGCTGACTGCAGGCCGCGATGCACGAATGTCCAGGGCCTTCCTCTTCATCTGCCGGCTGGAGACCTCGTGCTCCTTCCCCCTCCCCCGCCTCTCGCCATGTGATGCAAAAGAAAAGTAAAAGAAGGATGTTATCAGGAACGTCTCTCTGCTGTTCAGGAGCCTCAGAAAAGCAGTTGCTCGTCTAAAGCGGGAAAAAGACCTTCTATGCCAGGGAAATGTTAAAAAGCTAGAATTTCTGTGAATCTTTTGCACAAAAGAAAACACCACAACAAAACCTTGTGTGCAAAGTCCTGGTGCCGCTTGGTAATTTTATGGGCCTGGACATGTTGCCTCCATTTAATAAACCTGATTGATGTACCTGCAAAATAAATTTGCCATGTACACTGGATTTTCTCGTTTGGTCATTTGTAAGGTGCTGTTGTGCTGAGCGACATGAGAAGCCCATGGATTCCATTGCCCCTTAATCATAACCTTTGCAGGGTTGCATGCAGCTTTAATACCATGCTGGTTAAATTCAGAACCCCCAATTGAGCAATTGTGGGTTGAATTGTCCTTTGAAAAATGGATATGATCTTAAGTTGTAAAATGTAGTATGGGGTCAGGATGCTTAAATTAGGTGTTTGATACCAGGCCTGAATTTACCTGTTGGCTGCTGCAGAGTCTAAGGGAAAATCATACCAGCTCCTAGAAGTGCCACAATGATTAATACTTCAGAAATTAAAATCATTATAATTACTGCTGTAGGTGGAATAGAAGAAATGAATGGCACACACCAATGTGCCCAAGCCCATGCATCTTGACTCAAAAGTCCCATTGAATTCAGTTGAATTTACTGCTTCTTCAGCTTTGTGTACATGCTAAAATTTCATAGAATCAAAGGGGGTTTTATACTACCCATAATTTCTTTTTTAATGCAACTGCACAAATTTTGTCATCCCATGCTGTTTTCTAATAGATAATTCAAACATGCTATGTACCCAAGCTGTAGGGTGCTTTTCTCATAAACAAACCAAGGTGGCTAATAGTGTTTGTGAGACACAACAGTAACCACTGCCGGAAAACAGCAAATCTGCTAACCAAATGGCCACTTAAATAAATCCGCTTCATGCTCTTTACTAAACATTAAAATGGGAGGGCGTTTTCCAGACATACAGCCATTCTGCAATGTGGTTTGGAAGAGCAGATGGAAGCAAAAGTCCCAACTGGAGCTTCTGCATAGGTTTATTCCTGGGGAGGTGTTCCTTGCAGAGTTATGTTAGCACACACACGCACAAAACAGTATAAAGGACCTGAAACAGCTAAATTCCTGACTGATAAATTGGAAACCTCCATTTTGATAAAAGGGAAGACAGAGAACAGAGCTGGGCGAATACACAACCACTTACTAACAAAATATAATGATGTACAATTCTATGGCTGTGTCAGTCACCCTTTTAGCCTAATCTACTACAAAGGATTGTGAGGACAAAATCAAGGAGGGGAGAACTATGTTGTCAGCTGCTTTAAGTTCCCAATAATGAGAAAAGGGGTATAAATTGTTTACTAAAATGTACTTACATATTTCTTCCTTGAAAGCATTTTCATAAAATCATAAAGAAAAACCACAACTAAAAACATAGAAACAAATATGTTTGAACTATAGGATTCTTGAGGAAATGCCAGAGGAAACATCTTTTTATGTTGTGCTTGAAGACAGTGATAACAGGGACAGATGAACATCTCTGGAGAATTCTACAGTTCTGATGCCATGACTGGGGAGACTGTTTCTGGGTCGGCTACATATCTAACCTCAAAAAGTGGAGTTACCCAAAGCAGGGCTTCATAAAATGACTGCAGTGGGAGGCAAATTCATATGGGAATATGTGTTCTTAAGGCTTGCTGGCCCCAGACCCTATAGGACTTTAAAGCTCAACACCATCATGACCTTGACTTGGGCCCGGAAACAAACAGAACTGGAGAATATATAAGACTGGGGGTAATGGGGTCCCTGTCATCCACTACAGTAGACATCCTGACTGCAGCATTCCATACCAAGTTTCTGAATACTTCAGAGGCATTATGTAGTAATCTAATCTCAACATAACTGGGGCATGTTAGGATTAAGCTTCAGTTTATTAGCCCACATCCATCCCAGAACTGTCTCTAGGCACTATTTGAGCTTTTTGTTTCAGTCACTACATGCATATAAATATGCATTATGTTAGGAAATATAATCTTCCGCCTGGGCTGTCCCTAGGCTGGTTATCACTCTTCCCTCAACTTTAGTCACCTCTCCGAGCATGCTGTGGATAGTAGCATGAAATCTGTGAGCAGGAATATTTAATCACTGTGTGCATTAGATAGCTATTCAACACATGCAGATGTGCAGAGCAGCACAGTGTTGAGGCTGTATTTAATATACTCTATATGGCTCTTATGAGACCTAATTTGAGTTTTATTAAATATTGCATTGTCTGTTCTGCTTGTCTTCTTGGGCACGTTAAGGCATTGTGGGGAGGAGGTGTTAACAGCCCGTGGGGCCCAATGAAATGAATTAAATGCCTTGGTGTTCATGCAGTTCATTTGGAAGAGTTTAGTTCTCCTTTTATATCAGCCAAGCCATTTTGCATGCAGCTCATTTGGTGTGTCACAAAAAATGGATGGACATGCTCAGTGGCATGCTCAGAGGCACTAGCCCACTTGAAGATCTTGTTTCTAATTTCAGAGTCATATCTTGAATCAGAGTCAATGGGGTAGGACTCTGTCCTTCCTTAGACTCTGCCTTTCTGGCTTTGCGGATCCCTATTTATGTAATTTCATGGTTAGGTTACTGTAATGAACTCTTATGTTGGACTGTCCTTGAAGATAATCTGGAAACTGCATCTGGTCCACCATGGAGATCCCACATTCGGCCCATACTACATCAATTGCAATGGTTGCCAGTTGAATTCCGAATCAGGTTAAAGGTTCTGGTAATTACCTTCAAGTCCATACGCGGTTAGGGCCCAGTGTACCTGAGGGACTGCCTCCCTGCTTATGCCCCCCAAAGAGCTTTACACTCCGCTGCCAACAACCGGCTACTGGTCCCTGGCCCAAAAGAAGTTTGCCTGGCTTCGACCAGGGCCAGAGCATTCTCTGTCCTGGCCCCCACCTGGTGGAACGAGCTCCCAGAGGAGATCAGGGCCCTGACGGAACTAAAACAGTTCTGCAGGGCTTGCAAAAGGGAGCTCTTCCGCCAGGCATTTGGCTGAGGCCAAGCCAACCAACATCTGCAAGGTCCCTGCCCCTCCCCTTCCCCCAGAAACCCACTAAGACTCCTGGACCTGTTCGAGTTATGACCGTTTATGTTATGATACACTGTTATGTTATACTGTAACCCGGTTTATCAATTAATAATGTTATTATATGTATGGTTTCATGTATAGTTTCAGTTATATGTAAAGCGCTCTGAGCCTTCGGGGAGGGCGGTATAAAAATATGAATAAATAAATAAAATAAATAAGGGAGCCAGTTATTGTTAGGAGCTAGCCAATTGGACCACATGTCACCTATCTTAAAACAGCTACTGTAGTGGCCAGGTGCTAGTATCAGATTGCAGCAACCTTCTCAGTTCTTTCAAATATCCAAAGTCAGTAGAGGAGACTACATAGTTGTTTCACTCCAAGGTTCAGGATTCCAGAGGTCAGGCAAGTACAACACTTTGGTCCAAGAAGTCATGCTTTTCAGGATCCAATCAAGGAGGTGTCGGCATATAGCTTACATTGCATCCATGCCCTACAACGTTAAATGCCAGATGCTCAGACTTAACCCTACAACAACTTATCATCTACTTTCAGCAGGTAGCTGATGTCCGTCCATAAGGTGAGCGCTTTTCCTTTTAGCCTGCAGCTTTGCTCTAAATCTTTGCCTATCTGTAGGTGATCCTGGAGGCTGGAAACAAGCAGCTGGCTTTCATCAGCTAGATCAGAGCTGGGGAGTGGAGATGACTCTCTACATGATCTTGGCTGAAAGTCCTGGATTATTTATTATTTTTTAAATTTATGCTCATGTTTCTTTCCCATCCTTTCTCTCGGGACTCAGCAGCTCACAAGGAGGAGAAAAGTACATATACAGGTAGAATACCAAAATAAGAATTTAAGTCAAATAAGTTTCAAATATTAAAAACAAAGAATTAAATCCCAGTTCTCTCTTTATAGAAAAATATGTGTGTGGGGGTTGGGAGTGGGAGTTACACAGAACCTTTAGTTGGAATAGAATTTGGTGGGTTCCGATAGCAAAGCCAGCATATTTCAGATGTTGTTTCAGACCTCAACCATAGGCCTGGTAGAACAGCTCCATCTTGCAAGACCTGTAGAACAAGGTTCCGCAGAGCTCTGATGTCATTAGAAAGAGCATTCTGCCATGCTGGGGCCAGGGCTGAAAAAGCTGTTGTCCTGCTTGAGTCCAGTCTAATCTCTTTGGGACTGGGGATAAGGCATAATTGCACCTCCCCCTCTTGTTGTCTGCCTCTACTTGCTTCTGCTCAGGTTATGCTGGCCCCTTCCTCTTCTGAGGAATCTTCAACATTGCTGAAACCTGGCTGACCCATGCCATTGCACTGACTTCCCGTTTGTTCCTGGGTCCAATTTAAGGTGCAGATTATGACGTTTAAATCCTTTCATGGTCTAGGACCTACTTATCTATAGGAATGTTCCTTCCATGGACCTCTGTGTGCCAACTATGGTCCTAAGAGTGTAATCTACTGGCTGTTCCTCCATTCAAGATGGCCACCTGGTTTCCCACTGTACATCATTCTGTAAAGAATGGGCTTCCTGAGTAGGTGACATGGGTACTGTGTCATTAGAAATCTTCAGGGGGTACTCCCAGGGCTTTTTATCCAGCAGGGCTTTCAGTGGGAGTATAGATTACAGGTATCTGGGCTGAAAAAGGTATGAAGAAGAAGAGTTGGTTCTTAAATGCCACTTTTATCTACCTGAAGGAATCTCAAAACGGCTTACAATTGCATTCCCTTTCTTCTTCCCACAACAGACACCCTGTGTGGTGGGTGAGGCTGAGAGAGCCCTGATATTACTGCTCATCAGAGCAGCTTTATAGTTGCTGAGGTGAGCCCTAGGTCACCCAGCTGGCTGCATGTGGCAGAGTGGGGAATCAATTCTGGCTTGCCTGATTAGACGTCCATGCTCCTAACCACTACACCAAGCTGGCTACACCTGCTAGAAAAGCAGGACAACAGAAGGAAATACTAGAACATATCTGAGCAGCTTTTCTGCTGGCGAAAGAAGAAGATGAAGAAGAATGGTCCATCAAGTTAGGGCATTGCAGGCAAGAGATGAGCAGACGTGGTCTGCCATAGCCTTCCTCTGCAATGCAGACCTAGCCAGCCCTCCTTGAGGGCCTCCCATCGAAGTACCAACTGTGGTTGACCCTCCTTAACTTTGAAGCTCTGACAAGCTCAGGTGAAATAAAGAAAGGCCCATTTTGAAAAGGCAATGCTAAGGACTGTTGGAGCCACAAGGGAAAAACTATGGAGGATGGGGGCTACAGTGGATACAGTGAGATTCAACTGAAAAGCTGGTCAAATCTAGCCATTATAAAGTTGTTGCTAGGTATCACATTCTGATGCAGGACCTAAAAATAAGGTAAAGCACAGTTTAAATTGAGCTTGAGAAAATAAAGTAGATTGAAAACATGCAGTTCCTATTGGCTGGTGGAAAATAGAATTCAGGCGAGATTGGTTGCTCCCTATACTTTCTGGGGATTGGTTGGCTTTTTGAGGCTAAAAGCCTGGTTGTAGTGAAATTGTATGGCCCAGTTGAAAATTGGGAGTGAAAAGGAGCTGAGGCCTGGAAACACTGCAGGAGAAGAGCAGCCAAAAGAATGTCTGTGGATATAGGTTACAAATGATCGGTTGTGTGACCCTTGGCAGGATGCACTAAGCTCAAGGGAAGTTTATTATAGAAAAGAATAGCAGGCTGCAGTTTTCCAGGTTACTTTGCTTAGTTGGTTTTTCTCCCTTTCAAATGATTTAAAACCTTATAAGACTGTTACCGTAACAAATAAAATGTTCCGTTTTATATAGTCCTTTTGCATGATAGTACTTTAAGGGATGGCGGTGATTGGAGGCTTTAAAAGAACAGGAGTCGCAAATACACATCTGAGACAATTTCTGCACAGGTGCAAATCTCCATATCAACATTGTTAAATAAATCAAAGTTTGTAAAACTGTCTGCACAACTTTTTGCCTCCCCAGGAGTAGGTCCAGATATATTGCCTCATTTCTTTGCATTTTCTGTATCCAAATTTTCCACAATTTCCCTCCCTTTGGTTCTGAACTTACAGTTTTCCAGTGAGGAATCCTTAATTTTGAATTTTGTTTCCCACCACCCTTTTGTGACATCAGTATTATGTGTTCAACATCCCCCCAAGCCCCCCACCAATAGTCCCATGAGCAATCCACTGATTTTTGAAAGCATAATGTTGATTGTGTTACGTCATGAATGTTTAAAATTACAATATAGCAACATTATATATTCTATTTATTTATTTATTATTTATTTATTTATTTTTCCGATTTATATACTGCTGTTGGGGCAAGTCAAAGAAACAGCTTGGAGTCACATTTGCATGCTAGAGAGTTGAAGGTTTTGGCCTGGAGCTATCTGAAGCCTTGAGGCTATACAAGCCGTTCACTTGAAAGTGAGAACAGGGTTTGGGGCTTTGCTGCCAGCTATGAGAATGCCTGTGCTGCCCTGGATGCCCCTGGGTCTCCCAGTCTGGTCAGATCTCAGAGGCTAAGCAGAGTCAGCCCTATTTAATACTTGGATGAGAGACCACCAAGGTTGCCCTGCAGGTTGCCCCGCAGAGGTTGGTAATGGCCGATCACCTCTTAGCGTCTCCTGCCTTGAAAACCCAGTGGCTGCTTGTGACTTGATGGCACAGCTGGCAGTGCCTCTTTGCTTCTTCTAGGCTCTGCTATCTGTAAATCAAACCAATGTTACAAAAGCTGGACATGAATGATCTGCTGTGGAAAGATTACACATGGTGCCAATGTGTAAAAAGGTAACAATGAAGCCCTATGTGCACCAGGATGCTGAACCGCAGCCTAGCAAGATGGACTTTTTGTAGTTGTTCGTCCATGAGTAGCAGGATGTCACAAAATGGATCTTCGTCCTGTTGTCCTCCATGAAATAGCAGCTCCTTTGTTTTGCTGGGCGGAGGCATTGTAGATATGGTCAAGCTACAGGCCCCTCTTCTGGTGGGAGAGCATAAATGTTAATTATATTGGATTTCACTTTGGGTGCAGTTCCCTAATGAATAGGAGCAAAGGAAACAATTTGATTATGGAAACACTCTCTGTACTCTGCATTAGCGATTATATATTCTTTCAGAAAGCACGTGCGTCTCTGCATTGTCAGCAAATTTCCAAGCCCAGTGGCTATTAGATACGGCACTGAATCCCGTGGAATAATTAAAGATGAGATTGCGTAGTAATGACAATTACCTTTTTCATCGAGGCTGAGGGCTGAAGTAGATCGCGCAGGTATTTTGCAAAAGGTCTTGAGAGCGCCATCATGTTGTTTATTCTCCATAGCGCAGTTTGTATTTTTTTTAAATACCTCATTAGTTTAAAAGAAACACTTCACGAGTCCCCAATGTTGAAAGGAAAGTACCAATTGTTAATGACTGAATAAGCCATCTTTTTAATGTGTGAGGATAAATCGGCAGTACAAGTACCGCAGGTCATGGAAAGGAGAAAGCTGTTTGGGTGATTTTTAAAAAATAGGAAACATATGGAGACATTTTCAGATTTTCTCTCTTTTAATTTAAGCACACACCCTCCCACACTCCCACAGTGTGAGTCTGATAATAAATAGAATTTTCTACCTTGGCCACAGGGCCGAGTCTACCTTTAGGAGGGAGAAATAGCCTATCTTGAGTGACAGGTCATGGGGTCCCATTCAAAGGCAGCAACTTGCCAACTCTTTAGCTGATTATTATATTTATGATGGGGACGGGGGAGAAGGAGAAAAGCGGCATTTGAGTAGTTGCCGTAGGCAGCAAAATGTCTTTGGCTGTCTTCTGCATGGCCAAACATTAAAATGATGGCATTATGAAAATGTGACATTTAACACTGCATTGCTGGCATGCAGTACCTTGATACTGAAGGGCCTGCCCCTAGGATTTAACAACTTCCAGTGGGAACCAACATAGAGCTGTCAAATGTCTGTTATTCTTAGGCAGACATGCTGATCCAACACAGACATGCAGCGGTGATAATGATATTGCAACAACATACAATCCCATATTAAGCAAAGGGAGCTGAATGGGTTGCATGCTTTTAGTCTGCATGTGACAGATCCCGATCATAAATGTGAGAGGCAGCTTGGGGGAGTGGTAAGAGTGTGGCCTTTAATCCAGAGAACTGGGTTCGATTCCTCATTCCTCCACATTCAGACAGCTGAGTGACCTTGGCCCAAAGTTCTCTGAGCTCTCACAGCCTTACCTACAGTACCTCACAGGGTGTCTGTTGTGGAGAGAGGAAGGGAGAGATGCTTGTAAGCCATTTTGAGATGCCTTTGGGAAGTAAAAATCAGGGTACAGAAAAACAGCTCTTCTTCTTCCAGGTAAAACAACAATAATTCCAGTTGCTAAAATAAGGACCTGGTGTAAGTAAAACATGTACACTAAAACAGAGACAGAGTTAAAATGCATGTTCAGTGAGTTGCTTGTTATGCTTCGAGTGGTGTTTTGACCACCACAAAGCAAACTAGGCAAACTAGTGGCGAGTTCAACCATGCATGGTCATGTGACTTGATGCCCATAACAACTTGCATGTTGGCTTGCAGCTTAGCCATGAAGCTTAATGAGGTGTTAGTGGAATGTTGAGGTTCTGCAACATGCTTCCCCACTTCAGGAGACTGGTGAGAGATCCCATGCTCCTCTACTTCAAAAATTCAATGGAAATAGATAACCAGCGTGGAAAGTTTGCATCCCAACTACTTGGTTATCCCCTGCTGTGTCCATCAACAAGTAAAAGGGTCTCTAATGGTAAGGCTTAGAAAAATCTAGAGTTATTGCTGGTCAGTATGAAGTGAAGTTCAAGTCCAGTAGGCTTTTTAAGACCCACAAAGTTTTTTTTCAAGGTATAAGTTATCGTATGCATGCACACTACTTCAGATACATTGAAATGGAAGTTACCAGTGCATACCAGTAAATTAGCATACAACATCATAAAGGTGTTTAACATGTGCAAGGACCAAACTGGAATAACAAGCTTAGTTTATATGGGGCATTTCCGCACATTCAAAATGTAGCTGGACAGCGTCCAAATATAGGGGCATATTCCGGCTCCTCCACATGATGTCGCCTATATCCAGAGGCTGCCCAGCAGCCGTCAAGCAATGCCACCATTTTAAAATCATGATGTGGTAAATCCAGGAAAGTGGATTTATCACCATAAAATGCTTGAGCCCTGGTGAGCAGCGAGCAACGAGGGCAAAGAACGTATAGAGGAGGAAAGGCGTGAAAGTCTCAGCAGCTTAGTCCCGCCCTCACTCTCGCCCTCCCCCCTCCATTTCCTGCCTGGCAAGGGAGGCAGATTCCCACCCCCTGTGTCAGTTCAACCTCCATTAAGTCTCAATGTAGTGGTTTTTACAAAGTGCCTCCTTCCCTTCCTCCTCTCGGTTGTCAGACCCCCCATCTCTTCTTCTCCTCTCTTCCCTCCCACCCCACTAGTCCATCCACCTACTACTCTGCCATTCCTTTCCACAATTGCCTAGGACTCCTGCCCTACCTTTCCCTCCCCAAGCACTTCTTAAGCAGAGCGCTGCCTCTGTGCCTCCCATGCCACTACCTGCCACCTCCATGCTGCCCATTCTACCTCCACACCACCTGTGCTGCTTCTGTGCCGCCCCATGCCACCCGTTCTGCCTCCATGCTGCTCGAGCCACCACCAGAGCTCCTGATTTCAGCTGTAGCAGTGGCGTGGAGGCAGAACAGGTGGTGTGGAGGCAGCATGGAAGGGGCACTGCCTCCCTTGCTGTGCCCTCCGCTGGCCAGCCGTGTTTGGGTTTTTTTGGTGGGAGGGCTTTACATTAAGTGGCTATGTCTGTGCATAGCAATGAATACACATTGCCATGTGTAAGAGCTACTGCCAGTTAGACATAGATAGATCAATGGCCTGATTCAGTACAAGGCCATTATAGGGTCCAGTGTAGTCATGTGACACTTACAAGTCAGTAAAATATTAAAGGTGACCCTTAGATTATCAGAAAGATTTGGGATGCGTAGTCATAATGTTCAACATCAAGAAAACAAAGATCATGGCATCCGGCCCTCTCAATTCATGGCAAATAGAAGGGGAAGAAATGGAGATAGTGACAGATTTTATTTTCCTGGGCTCCAAGATCACTGCAGATGGGGACTGCAGCAAAGAAATTAAAAGACGCTTGCTCCTGGGGAGGAAAGCTATGGCAAATTTAGACAGCATCCTAAAAAGCAGAGATATCACCCTGCCAACAAAAGTGCGTTTAGTCAAGGCTATGGTCTTCCCAGTTGCAATGTATGGCTGCGAAAGTTGGACCATAAGGAAGGCCGAGCGTCAAAGAATTGAGGCTTTTGAACTCTGGTGCTGGAGAAGACTCTTGCGAGTCCCTTGGAGTGCAAGGCGAACAAACCGGTCAGTCCTCGAGGAGATCAGCCCTGACTGCTCTTTAGAAGGCCAGATCCTGAAGATGAAACTCAAATATTTTGGCCACCTCATGAGAAGGAAGGACTCCCTGGAGAAGAGCCTAATGCTGGGAGAGATCGAGGGCAAAAGAAGAAGGGGACGACAGAGAATGAGGTGGATGGATGGAGTCACTGAAGCAGTAGGTGCAAACTTAAATGGACTCCGGGGAATGGTAGAGGACAGGAAGGCCTGGAGGATCATTGTCCATGGGGTCGCGATGGGTCGGACACGACTTTGCACATAACAACAACAATAACAAGTCATAATGTAGACAGCATTGGTCTATATGGACCTGATTTCTTAACTAAGGTTATTTTTCTGATTTGTGCTACCCAATAACTATGCAAAACATTCTTGAAGACTGGCCGCAGAGCAATTGACCTAAACATCAGAACAGTATCATAGATCATACTGTCAAAAAGCCTGGAACAAACAACTGCCAGCTTTAAGTCAGTATATGAAAATGACCCCTCTCCTTGCCATCTGGCCCTTTTTTGTCCCTTTCAGCTGTCCAGTCACAACAGCATAATGACAGCACAAGCCACAGCCTGCATAATTTTCTCTCCATGATCTACATTGAGCAACTTTATAACTGCCACAGGTCCTTGACCATATGTGTAGCTTTGCCCCAAAACTACTTCCTTAGGTTCTACTTCCTTTAAGGCCATGTCTTTACTTCTTAGTGTTTCTCATTTTCTTGTTTTCTGACTACTGCTGACTTTAACCCTTTCACCTTTATGACCCAGTTTATTTGGCCATTATTCCTTTTTTCCTCCACACATGGCTGGGAGTCCCTCTTTATCTGAAGAAAATGTCTTCAAGATTTCTGCAGTTTCCTGATATTTAAAGCAACATTCTTGTTAATCTATTATTTTCTCCTTCTTTCCTTCAACTTCCTTGTCCCCACTCTCTAGAATTTTCAGATTTCTTGTGTCCTGGAACCACTTCCCATTCTTTAATGTGTCCTTCATGACATTTTCATCCCAAGAAACTGATCATTTTGTTTCCTCATAGAAGCTGGACTGTGAATCCACCACACCAGCTAGGTTTGCCAGACAGCATTGTCATTGTCCTTATATCAACTCCAAGTACAACACAGAAGTGGCAATGGGCAGTTATAGAAATCACAGGAATTTCAGCAATTCTTAGGGCCATTCCACACGACTTAAATGTAGCAGAAGTCTTACCTTTGGTAAACGCTATTAATTCAATGTTCCGCATGACATCACACACAATCTGCAACACTCCTGCAACACTCCCACAAAAATTGCTTCATTGTAGTGCTTTTGGGGAAATTGGGAAAAGTGGATTCCCCCTGAAAAAATCGCTACAATTCTGAGCACAAGCTGCAACACATCAGTGAAAGACATGTGCATTCTCAATGCAGTGGTAGAAAAAATGTCCCTCCCCCACTCTCGCCCCCAAACTTCCGGAGAAGTGATCGCCATTTTTTCCCCCTTAGACTGGGGAAAGCAATGAACGAGCGAGGCTTCTTTGGCTAAGGTCCCTCCACAGAAGTGATTAAAAGTTAAACAAAGCTCCCTACTGCAAGTGTCTTTGAAGTTCCCAAGCACAACATAGCCCCCTGTTCGGCACTGCCGGTAATTTCGGCCACAAATCGCTCCGATGGGGGGGGGGGATTCTTTTTTTTACTTGAGTGTGTAAACGATTAATCACTAGCTCCTACGCCAGCAAAAAAGGTCTTTCTGAGACAATGAATGAACACAGATTTGCTGGTACGAATGAACACATATTCGCTGCTACTGGTGCTTTCAGCTTTTTAAAAAACAGTTCTTAAAGGGAAAGGGGCTTTTCGGGAGCACGAACACAAGAGTTCATTGGCTGTTCCGTTTGATTGACGGCCAGGTGCGGGAAGAAGCACAGAAAAATATTGCTTCCTTTGTTGCGATTCCAGCGAGACCGGAAACATGTGGGGAATGAATACAACGCTGCTGGGACTTCTATATTCCACTAAAAATAAAGGTATGTGGAATGACGAAATTCCACTATTTAATATAGCGTTTCTGCATTCTGAAAACATTTGGCAACATTGGTCCTTGTGCAGAATGGCCCTGAGAGCTACACATTTTCACTTCCAGGTTGCACCTGGAAGTTACGTAGCAGCCTTTTAAAATGTATTTTTCTTTCACAACCACTCTGAGTGGCAGTGGACAATGAAGATAATTGGTGTGAGGCCTCCCTATAGCTGAAGGCCTGACAACCAAAACACCAGCTATGCCAATCACTGCTAGAGCCTTCACTGCCACAAGTGCTGTACAATATAGACCGCATCCCATCCTAAATCCTTATTTGCCAGTATACTGGATTGTAGCAGTAGGATGTCAGAGACCATTAATTTTCAATTTTAACTTTGTTGACTAAATGCCTAACTAAAATCTACAGCTTAACGGAACATTACCACCAGTGAGTTTTATATAAGAAACATTATTGTACAAAGGATTACAAGGGCAATATTTGCCACATGAAAGCATGTGCAAATGCAACGGCTGCAAATGCAAAAAGTTGGGGAAAATAATGAGTTGGGCAACAAAATTATAAATTTGAACTCGAAAGCAGAACACATAATACAATAAAAAATGCAGGAGATCCCCAAATGGGTGTTATGATTAGGGGTGGGCATTTTTGTGGTTGGGTTCATGTTTCATGGCTGAACCCTGAACCAATACCTTGGATCATGAATGTTTCGATTCATGACCCCTTTCTGCTTCCTCCTGTTTCTGCTTCCTTTTGTTTGTGAAGAGCAGAAAGCTTTTACTCTTCACAAGCTAATATGGGATTCCTTAAAATTTGTTGCCATTCATGGCTGTTCTTCAATTCATGAACATCATTCCATGAACCAGCCAAAATTTGTAATGAACTTTAGTTTGTGAGTGGATTGATGCTCATCCCATCATGATGAAATTATGGAAGTTAACAATTTTTACATTGAGTCCCCCCCCCCATTTCAAAGAACATGTGGACTGTATTGAACTGCCGGAGAAATTGGTGACGTTATGATCCTGCCAGAATTTCATGTTTATATTAGATTGCTGGGGTTTGTTGGATTGACTTTTAAATGTTTTTTTAATCATTCTTTTTTATTAAGATGAAAATGAGTTGACAGAAAGAATGCAGAAAGAATTAATTAACTTCTATGTGTTAAACATAAGAACTCATTGTCCATACAGAACAATATAATATCCTCCTCATTCTGCTCTGGTGATACATATTAAGTAACTGATTACATTTATAATCTCTAACCGCCTTTCTTAAGATAGTCCAAATACTAGCACCATTGCTCTTGATATTCTTCCATGGGTCTTCTATTAATCATAAAAGAAAGTCTAACCATTTTTGACAGTTCAGCTACTTTATCCAACCATTGAACAATGGAAGGGCTCTCCAACAATTTCCAATTCTTTGCCCAGACTTTTTAATGTTAATTGTCTTTATTGTGACTTTATGTAAGCCACCTCAACAATTTGAAAAACAGAGGCAGGATTTAAGTAAATATTTACCCAGAGGGTCTTTATGTAAGTGTCCACTTTACAGAGGCATCATTAAAGTATGCCTTCTGCCTTGGTAAGGATATCTGTAGAACCTTAACCAGGACAGGGCAAATCAAGGAGGTGACCCACCATAGCTCTTTCAAGGCTCAGGCCAGCCTGTCAGTGCCATTGTGTATTCTATGTACAGAGCAATATACTCTTCATTATGTCAAAACATGAGGTTTAAAACCATTACTCATCAGGTTTGCACTGAAAAGAAGAAGCTGTTGACCCAGCTACCTACTCAGAAAAAGAAATCAATTTAGTGAATAGGTAGATAAGTTATGACAACTAAATCTGTAGTGAGTCTGTACATGCACAATCAAATTCAGTTCTGACATGGATTTTTAAAACTAGCATCATGAGAATTATGAGGGTTTAATTGCAGCAACTGTACACTACTTGAATTCTAAGCAGCAGTCTTGAAGCAAAAGGCTCAACTTGCCAGTTCTTTCCTGCTGTGGCTGGAAATGCATGAACATTTCATTGATGTAATGAAGAAATAAAAAAAAATGAAATAGAAAGCTGCCAGATACACACACAATCGGTGGAAGCGGAGGTCTCCAGCTGCTAGGCCCCATTGCCCTGCCTCCAATCAGTTGGCTGGTGGATGGGACTTAACCAGAAATAGATACAATCATGAACAATGGATCTTCACACCTTTGTTCAATTTTGGTTTAATTTCTGTGAAAGAACACTTTCATAATTTTATGGTTGGGGCTCACCACAACATGAAGAACTGTATTAAAGGGCATTAAGAAGGTTGAGAAGCACTAGTCTAAACAGTATGGTTTCTACCAGTTCTGTGTTTCTTCTACAGTTCATGGCTAAGTCCTAGGCCTGCAGGCATGTTATATAAACCCCCAAGATGTTTTGTGGTTGACTTAGGGCTGGGAACAACTGCTTTTTTTCCTCTCTCTGCTTCTCCCATCCAATATTTTTTTTCATTTTTTTGTGACATGGTGGGCATACATCTGAAAACCTGATTGGGGAAAACATACATGTGGGGCAGGGATTGGGACCAAAATAGAGCAAGCCAGGCAAAGGCATTTCTGCTTCTCTACTAAAACAAACCAAAACCTGAATTCATAGGCCTGATCTGATGCTGAATGTCTCATGCTATCTTACTATTCAGTAGGGCCTTACTATTCAGTAGAATTTAAAATATACCAGAAATTCTTTTATCACCAAGATTCTTTTCCTGGCTGATTTGCAGCTGAGGACTAGATTGATTTGATAGGGAAAGGAAAAATATGCGGCAAAAGTGGATGCATAAGTAGTTATGATTAATGACAATAGTCAGGCAAGAATGGTAATCATGATATAAGATCTAAGTTGTTTTAGAATATTGTTTCTTTTCTTTTCTCTATAACTATTGAAAATCAATTAAAAAAAGACTTATGAGCACATGAGGGCAGACAATCAGAGCAACTATTGATATGGATGGAGTACAAAAGTCATGAGATTTGCTTAGATTCTGATATGACTTCCCCTGAAAAAATAACTAAAGTTCCCATGAGACAGTGTGGGAAGGTACAAAGGCTAATTGTATCTGATAGTTTAACATGCCATTTCTTTTAACAAGGGATGGGCCGATGTAATGGATGGGGGTGGGGGAATGGGCCATGCAGACAATAATAGCCAAACAAGTTTTTGAGGTTGGTTGGTTGTAAATGCAGAAAAAGGTACTTACCAATCCAGATGGATGAGAAAGATTGGGAATAAACTCCATCAACTTGGCCTCTGTAATATCACATTTATATATTTGGGGCATCAACGAGCCAGGATAATTGTGAGGCAAAGATTATGGGATATCGCTCTTCAAAATGAGAGAGCACAAACACATTCTAATCCTTTAGCAGGGAATAGTTATAAAACCTTTTTCCCGTTAAGGTATTTATATGCCTTAGAGTACCCTAAACATCATAGAGCATTTATTCTAGCTCGGTTCAATGCCCTACCATCTGCTCTGATAGAAGAGAGGTACGCAAGTATTTCTTGTGCTTTTTGTTTATGTCCATGTTAGTTGGGAATGGTAGAATCCATTGATCATGTGCTCTTGTATTGCCAATTTTACCAGAATATTCACATCCAGTATATCTTGCCAATATTGTCTAAATTCCCAGGCAGTGCAGACCACTTCTATACTTGCCTTCTCCTGGCTGATAGCTCTACTGAAATCATCTTTAATGTAGCAAAATATTGCACAGTGACTTGCTCAATAAGGCAGAAGAAACTGAGTGACTCCCAGTAATTTTGCTGTTGTTTTTATGCATAGATTTAAAGGTAAAGGTTTCCCCTGTGCAAGCACCCAGTCATGTCTGACCCTTGGGGTGATGCCCTCCAGCGTTTTCATGGCAGACTCAATACGGGGTGGTTTGCCAGTGCCTTCCCCAGTCATTACCGTTTACCCCCCAGCAAGCAAGCTGGGTACTCATTTTACCGACCTCGGAAGGATGGAAGGCTGAGTCAACCTTGAGCCGGCTGCTGGGATTGAACTCCCAGCCTCATGGGCAAAGCTTTCAGACGGCTGCCTTCCCACTCTGCGCCACAAGAGGCTCTTATGTATAGATTTATATGCCATTAACAGTTTTCTTAGTTTTATATGGTATTAACAGTTTAATAGTTTTACCATGACAGCTGTGTAATTCTGGATATGTCTGCATACTGATTTTGGATCATAATAAAGCTCCAGTTTGTCAACAACAAAAAAGTGGAGGCATCTTGAATTCTGCTGTTTGTTCAATTTAAATTGGACAAAATCTGCTGTTTGTCCAATTTAAATTGGACAAAATCTAGTAAGTAAAAGTAATTGAAAAGAACTAATGTTCTTTCTGACTTTGTATGTACCTGAAAAGGAATATCTAGAGATATCTACCTTATAAATAAAGGGAAATGCCTTCAGTGATAAAACAATGAATGGACCAAAAGTTGAATCATTTCTCAAACAAATCTCTCATGAATGTTACTGAAATCAGACTTACCCCCCCCCCCCAATCTACTTGAGCTCAGCTGTTGTCTGAAAAAAGAACTTCATAGAAATAGTATCTGGGGAGAGAACAGAACATTATGCATCTCTCATGTGAAACCCCACCACCTCCGAGAAAAGATAAATAATAAAGCGGGGGTGGGGGAGAACAAATATGCTTGTTAAAATGTTATTTATTTATTGAAAGTGACAAGCTCTGCTTTCTGTATTTGACAACTCGCATTTTTTATGCAAAAGGTCATTTTCATTAACCTTCGATTCGTACCACACGGCCTCATTGCCAAAAGGCATGGAGTTATTTACAATTTTCCTTCATCCTATGCAAAGCTAAACAACCCTGAGTATGAGGCTAATATATGTTAAGTGCCTCAGGCACATTCCAATTAAGTATTAATGTAGGTTGGAAAATGTCCAAAACATTCAGTGAATATCATTTTCAATCATTTTCATTAAAATTAATCGCAAGTGTTAAAAAGTAATATGCGGTGGGAGTGGGAGGATAGATCGAATTGGCCACCAGAGTGGCCAAGAAAGGGATTTGTTGGTATTTGCAAATCTTCTGGGCTCATGATGCTGTGGAAGAGAAGTTTGTGGAATTATCTGTGTTACAAAGCCATAGTGTTCATGTGGCACTGGTGAGTGTTTGTTTCTTTGCAAGAATTATGTATTGTTTCCAACATTCCACTGCAGCATGACCAGAAAAAGAACTAGGAACATAGCTATGTCTGGAACATTGACACTAAAGATGGAGATTAGGATTATGCCCAGTTACAATGGTGTTCTTCTAGATATCCTTTACCTTCTCCCATATTTGTAAATGACTACCACTCATTCATAGAGAGGACTTGAAAGGCCACTTCACTTATAACAGTCAACACATGTACGTGGGTAACCTGTTTGTAAGAAAGAGACAATTTATGTTCACTCTGTAAATTAAATCAGGGACCAGGGCTGAATCTACACTTACTTTGTTTATTCTGTTGTGGATCCTGCTGAATCCAGATCAATTTGAACTCGGGTCTTCCTCTCCCACCCCCACCCCCATTGCAACAGAAACATTTTCTGCACATGGTTAGGGAAGGTCAGAAGGGGGAGCCAAGCGCAGCAAAATCCTCTCTCTTTTCTTGAAGGCGAGAGAGAAAACCAAGAGGCAAATCTCTACCGAGAGAAGTTAGGGCTTCTGGAGTTTCTGCCAAGAGAAGTTAGGTTTCCCATTTAAGGCAAACTTGCAGCCTGGGAATGAGGAAGCCTTTGAACTGAAGCCTTGGCCAATCAGGGCTTCTGTACCATGGAGGCTCAGCATCAAACAGAGAGCTGCATGCTTTCTCATACCAATTTTTCAAATATTGAGGGTTATGTCCACTCTAGGATATTGTGGGGGAAAGGTAGGATCTGCATGCTTGTTGCAGAGGGAACATTTAAATTGGACAAAATCAAAATGCAAATCACATTCAGTGGAGAAGGCAAGGACTGAATCAACCTGGGATTGGAATAAAAGCTCTGTGCAGATACAGCCCAGTATTCCACCATTGATCACATGTTCAGCTCTACATGCTTTGAGTGTAACCCAAGAATTAATGTAAACACATTTTAAAGAGAAATCAAGTGTACATGACTTGTATGTGCTTTCACTGTAACTCATGAACAGGGTTAATGTCAGATGTCCAAACCCTTCTTCTTCTGCTTTGGACACTAGACAGTCCATTTTTGTTTTGATTTTTTGTCTGCCCTAAAGAATGGGAGCAATATCCAATTCTTCTTTTTTTGAGGCTCAGTTTATATGTTACTATGGCAGCGGCTTCTGTAGTACTACTCAGCAAAGTTTGAAGGCCTCTTCCACTCTCTGGAAGAAGCATAATTTCCATCAGAAGAAGACCCTTTCAGTGGGAGGAAGGCTTCAAACATCAAACAGAGTTATGGAGACCTGTCATTGGATCTGTTGTGAAATCAAAGTGCTTCCACAGACTCCGGAACAATGTTCCCTTGAAGCTGTACACATGAGCGGCCGTTCATTAACACAGAAAGCCTCATTTAATAGCAAGGTTGAGGCACACAGGGTCTTGCATTGCTCACTGCCCATTTTAAGATTACAGCAGTTATTCTGCCCAGGATGTGAACTCCACTCAGCAGAGGGGGAAATATTAGAGAGAACATTGCTCAGGAGGCAAATAATTATCATTCAGTTGCTCAGATTTTGTGATTCATTCCTTATAACAGTAGCCTTAGTCTACAAGGGAGGGGTTGAAGAGACGTGAATGACCACAGGCCTTGGCTGCCCCTTGCTCTTTCCATATCTTACCAAGACTATCTCGAATCCACCTATTAGAACACACTTTTCTCAATGGCTGCCATGTTGAACTTGTTGAAGGAGGAGCAATAAACATATTAAGGGGGGAATCAGTTCTGCCCTGTATTAAAGATAATCCTGCACATTTGAAAATGCCTTCTCGAGCTGTTTTAGACAGTTAGACAGTTTTCTTTTTAATGGACTGTATGCCACTAAAACGATCTTCATCATTATTAAGGGTTCATATGAAGTCTCATTGCCTTCATAAATGCACATTGCTGAGAATGTTGACTTTAATGATAATGTAATGGCATTTGAACATTTAGTCTGAACAAACAGTGTTATACATATGGTAAAAAAATTAAAATAAGCTCTCACACATATTAAATTTTAACAGCACAATTCCAATATTGTCTTCCCACATATTGCTAAAGGTTTATGAAGCTACAAGGTTAGTGGCATGGCATTTGGAGGAGTCTCTTCGGTATGCAGAAACATAATGAATATTTGGGTCTGGGAGAGAAGTGTTGTCATTGGGAATGTATAATGGGCATGTCTTGAAGTTTAATATTCCATTCCTGCTGTACAACAATGCCTACAATAACAGATTTTATGGTAGAAATGTAGTCTTTCCTACTAGACCTGAAGCACACATGCCATTTCTGGTGCTGGACTGTACCACTTTGGGCTGCATGTGACTAAGGAAACCACTGGAAGCCTCTGCAGTCCCCCAAACTTCCTGCATATATAAAACAATTATGTTAGCTGATCTGGAACCTTCAACTGCTAGTTGGGCAAGAAAAGGACCTCAGTGGACCTTAAAAGGTATAACTCTGGTTAGGCTGACATATAGATTACCTTTAATGGCATAAAGGTTAGGATGGCGTTATAGCCCATGATGCTCTGTCAAAAAAGCATTAATATCCACACAGAAGACTCCCAACCCCGTTCTGGGTTTCCTCCAGCCACAAACATCTTGGAAAGACCTCCGGAAAGGGTGGCAGAGCATGAGCTTTGCATGCATAAGATCCTAAACCAAATCCTTAGCAGATGTCAGGTGGTAGCAGGCTAGGAATGTTCTCTGCCTAAGGCCTTGGAGAGTGGCTGCCAGTCAGAGTAGCGAACCCAGGTTCTAAGGAGCTAGTGGTCTGATGCAGTATAAGGCAGTTTCATATGCTCCCACAATAGCAATCCGAAGTGGGACAGGCCAGCATGGAACCCTGTGGAGTGTCTCAGCAATTACAGGCATCTGCCTTCAAGAAGTTGCCTTGGTTATCTCCCGCTTCCAAATGATCACCAAAGTATGCCCAGCCTTTATTTAGTTCTGGGTTCCCCAATGTGGTGGCCAAGGGCAGCCTGGTGCCTGCTGGTGCTTTCCCAGCACCTACTGAACTTTCCAGAAAGTGTGGAGGAGGGGCATTGTAAGGAACCACTTTTTATTGGGTGCTCTCACTCAGATGAAAGGATTTGCCACAGTAGTAATCGCAACTGTAGCCACTGGAGAATCAGGAGGACTGGTAAACAACTGGATCTGTGTCTCCATCCCCCATTCAGGCTGTCCTTTTAAAATCTACCCTCCCCATCCTTCTCTTTCTCCATTCCTCCCTATCATTCTTTAGGCTATATATCTCATGAAAGCTCATGCAGGAATAAATGTTCGTCTTAAAGATGGCACTGAACTTCTGTATCATTTCACTACAAAAGACTAACAGGGCTAACCTTCTGGAATTTCCTAAGAAGAATAAAGTGTAGCCTTTGTCTGTACTTTGGTGACTCTCCTCTAGAGTACTGAAAGCTTCTCCTTTGAGTTCCCCACACAATGTATCATCCCCTCCAGCAGATGAAAAAAAAATCTTTTAGTGAGGACTGCATGTAAAACTATCAGAGCTGTGCAGATTTTCCTTTGGACATGGGTTCTGTGACTGCTTTCCTGAGATTCTGTAATATGTTTGCATCATAAATGTTTGAATTGGTCCCAAGAGTAGATAATGAACAGAATAACTATGCAATCAGACCATTCTTAATAACGATTTTGATTGAACCATGCAATTTTTCCCACATATTGCAAATGCTTCAAATTTGAACAGAATTATTTTTTTATGTTAAACAATGGTTGGCAATATTCCAAACTAACCATTATTCTGGGGGCTTGCTTTCTGTTTTCATTTGCACAGGCAGCAAGAAAGGTAGCCATAAGAAAGAATGATTCAGTAGATATGTACATGACAAGAAAGTCATCCAACCAGAACAGTTAGCCGATCTTCCTGCTAAACAAGGTAATCTGAATGACTTTTCTGTGCCCGACATTTCTACTTTCTGCCAGTCATTGGAACCCCTTCAGACTGTAAGAAGGCTTTCTTTTGCAATGGATTGCACTTTCTAAAAGCTTAGAAGTGTTGTACAGACAGGTAAAGGATTGTGAGGGGTTAGCTCCTCAAAGAGCCAGAGAAGCTTGAGTAATACTGTCCTCCAAACAATATGATTGATTAGCGTCAACTTAACAGAGAAAGATTTGAGTGCTGAATGCTGAGGAGAAATTCATTCTGAATTCTGTCCTGAGAGTAGTTTAACACATATGGACAACTGGGGGAAGTTGTCATGAGGAGTGGGTAGTTAGAAGAAGATTCCCATTCAAGCCAGGAAAGGGAATAGATCTTCTAGTGAAAGAAGGAATTTCCCTATTTAGTCAAAACAGTGGCCTAGCTCTGAAGAGTTGATAGATCCTTGGTCTGGTGTGGTTAGAGACTGCATTGTGAAATCTTACAAGTCAATTAAAACCCCAAAACAGTAGTGGTGTATTTAGAGAAAATTAAATTAATAACCTCCACCCTTCCAGGGCTGTCAAGAAACCCCAGGGTTTCACAAAAGAAAGCGTGGCATAGTGTTTCTTGCAAAAGAAATGGTAAAACCAAATGACATGAGTCCCAAGAGAAAGCCAATTAAGTAAAACATGAGTTTTCATTCTGGGTGAGAGATATATGATGAAAATTCATACTTCTGAGACCTTGGTCATAATTTTTTTAAAAAATGTGTAAAAACACTAGGGCACACAGCTCCCATTGGAGAAAAATAATAGCAATCACAAGTTAATAAATCCTGGACTGCACAGGAGGACATTAAAAATTATCATGTGTAACAAGGATTAGCCCATCCAGCCCCTTAGGACACTTTTACCATTTTTCTCTCTGATGAACAGTGAGCTGGCAAGTGGGGGGGGGGGAATATAGAAAATACTGTAAGACATCTAGAGGGGTGGGGGGAGGTTGAGGGTTTAGGACTCCATTCCTGCTAAGATTCTAGCTCCAAATTAGGTAATTGCTAGAGATTCAGGGCTGAGCTTAAGGAGGGGTCTAGAAAGAAGAGAGACCTCAGTGGGGTATAATGGCATACAGTTCCCCATCCAAAGCAGCCATTATCTCCAGGGAACTGATACCTGTAGTCTGGAAATCAAGAGTAATTCAGATAGATCTCTAGGTACCAGTTAGAGATTGGCAACCCTGTCTCCTGCACACACCATTTTAATTTTAAAATAACCCCTCAACTTAATGTTTAAGGATTTCAGGAAGGAAAGCAAAGTCAGCTCTGCCTCTCTCACAAAACAAATGCTGTAATGTCTCCCCTCATTCCACTGCAAGGGAAAATTTGGATTAACTCTAAATTGGGATGTTCTATTCTGTCTGTAGTTTTTGAAGGAGGATTACCCTTAGAAAATTTTATTCCAATGGAGTGTGGTGGGAGAATCATAGAATCATAGAGTTGGAAGGGGCCATATATGCCATCTAGTCCAATCGCCTGCACAAAGCAGGATCATCCTAAAGCATCCATGGCATGTTTATTTGCAGCTGCTGCTTAAAGACTGCCTGTGAGGGAGAGCTCACCACCTTCTTAGGCAGCCGATTCTACTGCTGAACTACTCTCTGAATTCCCACCCCCACCCTGATATTTAGCTGGTACCATTCTGCGTGTAGTTTAAACCCATTATTGCAGGTTCTATCCTCAGCTGCCAACAGGAACTACTCCCTGACCTCCTCTAAATGACAAACTTTCAAATACTTAAAGACAGCAATCATATCCCCTCTAAAACTCCTCTTCTCCAGACTGAACGTTCCCAAGTCCCTCAGCCTTTCTGCATAGGGCTTGGTCACCAGAAGATACGTATTAAAATAGTCTCCTCTGTGACAACAACTATCAGATTGAATTTTAATATTCAAACCTTATATATTTTTATCAAGTTACAAAATCCAGTTTTGGATTTTCAGTCTAGTTTTACACACACCCAGTGAAAAATGAGCAGTAGAGACTTATGCAAAAACCAGTCACAGGAAATCCTTGTGATTGGCAGGGGTTTAAAAAATGGCAGATGAAGTTTGGTACAGCCATACTTTGCTTACAATGGAAAGTTTTCACTTTTTAAAAAAGGATTAGCTTCTGATCACGTTCCAGGAAAGGCAAATGTACCATAAAATGATACATTCCCCTGCTATACTATTGGGAAGCTGCAGTCAGAATTTGATCTGTGCTGCCAGCCAAGTTCAACAGATTTGGAGGAGTGGGTTGTACAATCACTCCCCTCTCCCGTGTCTCTGCTCTCTGCTCCCCCTTCCCATTAGCTTTTTTGGATTACTGACAAAGGCCATCTAAAACTCAGAGGCATCCTGTTGTTCTGTGAGACCCTTATACATATGTGTCTTCCGGATGGCCATCTAGGGCCCGAGGACAATCTGTGCAGCTCCATGTACTCTGTCAGGATTTCTACATCATGCTTCCAATTACCTTTGCAAGAGCCCAGGCCTGCAACTTCACCAGCTGGCCAGGCAATAAATTTCGGCACATTTCCCTGAGCTAAATGGCACTTCCATGACTTACTTTGCATAGCTATTTGAACTGGTTAAATTATAATGACCAGCAGGTGAAAATGCCATTCAGCTCTTCCCTCTTGGCTTCTTAGTGTAGGAGGAATTTCACAGCTGCCTCAGGGCCTTCTTTTTAATGTCTTCAAACTGGGAATAGATGTGGAAAGTTAAAGAGAAATATACTTCATCCCCGAAACTTCCTTCCCTTCTGCTCTGTTGTTGAAGGAGTCTTCCATTCCAATATTCCTGTGGGGCTGGAAAGCCCTGATGCCTTATTTACCAGAACATTAACATTGTATAGAACGTAATGGCTGCATGTTGCTTTTTAAATAGTAACATATGAAACATTTCCATTCTCTGAATTTCCCTTTAGGCCCAATACCATTGAAAAATGTTCCTAGCCACTAAATTCTTTCCACTTCCTTCGAATTTTCCAAAATCCTGTGTTGAGAGGAAAGCCAAAATGTACTTCAAATGTTACTTTAGGAGAAATTTAGGAGAAACCCAGACTTTAGGATTTCATACTTCTATAGAACATACATCTCATACCATGGCTTTATAATAACCTTGGAACTTCTGCATTAATTAACTATGAGGAATTGTGGGAGAATTTGACAGCACCTCTCTGTGATTTTCTAAGTTCTGAGGAATGTTAGTATTCAGCCACTCAGGTACATGATTTTTCAGATCATGCTGGTGAGCCATTTTGTCTCATGCTCATGAATCTTTTCCAATCAACACGGAAAAACAATGAATCAATCCACAAATTTCCATATGAACTTGATAATACAAGCAACTATACCCTCAAAGTTTGACTGTTTCCACAAGAGGAATTTGCCCCTGGACAGCCTCTGGTTGCTGGCAGGTTTTAGATCCCCCTCCACATGACATCCTGCCTGCATCCTAAGGCTCTCCAGGGGCTGGCTTGTTTTTTGCCCAGATTTGCCTCGGGATAAGGGAAATTGCAAAAAGTGGATTTGCCATTTTTTATCTCGCATCTTATCGGTTAGCAACCAGAGGCAAGCCCGTATGAAGGCGGAAAGGTGTGATAGTCTCTGCAGCATTTCCCACCCTCACACCCACCCTCCCCTCTCCATTTCCTGCTGTGAGTAATTTTTTTTCTTTTAATGGTGCAGTCTGCATTGCAGAGAGACCACAAAGCTACATTGTCAAAGGTAAAATAAAATATTCTACAAAGTGTCCATGGTCTTTTTGGGATCAGGCAGGCAAGACACAGCCCTATTTCTGTTTTCTGGAGGTGGGGAATGAGCTGGGGAAAAGGGGGAGGGTGGGTGATTGAACAGCCTTCTCCTGATCATACAGGGGTCTGAGCACTTTGGTTTTAAGCCAACCATTTACATAAAAATGACTTTTTAGGCTCCAGGGACCATGTTCAGTGGCTCAGAAATCTACCCAGGCATAATTAACGTCCAAAAGAACATGAATCCCCCCCCCAAAAAAGGGGGGGGAATGTTGTATTGTTCTGGCATTTTCCCATAGCAACACAGAAGTGTTGATTTTTATTAAAAATGCATCTGTGTTGTGGCATTACCACATAGCAACACAGAAGTGCCTTAAAAAAAATTAATTTCGGGGCTCAAGGGGGAAGAAAGTTTCAGTCCACAAGAGAGCTGCTTTGCTGTGATTGGTGGCCTGCTGTGATTGACAAGTCAAAGTGTGGGGGGAGAAGTTTGGCTTGTTTTCCTTTGCAGCCTTATCAGGAGGCCAAAAACCACTACAGAGCAGAGGGGTTTCCCATGAGGATGACTGCAAATTCAAGGTTTACCATCCCATGTTTGCAAGAAGGAGGTCACGTGCGTTTTACCCCTCCATGCAGAAATGGTCTTAGGTTTTGACAAACAAGAGGTCAGTGCCAAATATACTTCATAGATAATGTAGAAAGGGACTTGCATCAAAAATTGATCCAAGGGATGGATGTGAGCCTAAACATTTCAGTTGGATTTGGCCCGTGGACTGAACCTCAGACTGAGTTGGAGTTTCCCCAAACTGAACTGGCCCGTTCAGATCTCCCTTCATTTCTGTGGCCAGAAGAAAGGTTTATTTATTTATTTATTTATTTTGCCCAGGAAGGGTTATACCTTTGGCAGCCAATTAACCCATCCATTTAATTCCCCCACACACACTTTAAAACTTGCTGCCATTTACACCTAACAGCTGATGGGTGGACCTGCTGCGCTGTTACTTTTAAATGGCTGCCAGCCATTTCAGCTTAACTGGGGTGGGTGTGCCTGACAATTGTTCAGCTGTAATGGCTGTGAGCCAATTCATAGGTCCATTTCACCTCCCCCTGCTTGGAAGCTGGGGAAAGCAAAACTGACCATTGAAATGACTGAGCCATTTTAATCTAACTGAATGGTGAGTCTGCCCACCCTCTGTTAGGTTTAAATGATCCCAAACACCGGAACTGACAGCTGGACAAAGTCTAGTAAATGTTTAGGAAAGGTGTCTTCCCAGAACATTCGTTTGGGAACTAAGAACTGGGCCAAGTTTGTGCCAAATTTTGGCTCATGAACTGGTTTGTGCCCATCTCTAAATGATCTGTAATAGTGCTATATATACAACAGAGTCAGGGCAAACATCTGATTAATAAAAATGGGTTACTTGTAAATCAGTGGTGAAGTGTCAGCTCTTTGAATAGGCCAAAGGATTTATTATGATGAAAGAATGGCAATAAAGATGCATTTACAACTGAAATGGGACTGGAAGTAATTAAGAGCTCCTTTTAAAACATAAGGATAAATGAAGAAGTTGAGTAAGGCGAGAGTGTTAATAGGAAAAAAATAGGCTGCATACTATTTGTCTTGTTGATTGGCTAACTTTACAGATTTTTTAAAACGAACGCATTAGGTAGGGACCATTACAATGCCTGGAAATCAAAACATTAATATCGAAGCAATGACATGATAATGACTCTTGCAATGGAATGGAAAGGCATCTCACGCTGGGAAGGTAAGGTCATGTTGAAAGAGTGGAAAGGTTGTCCGGAAACTTTTCCTGAAGAGAAAAAAGTAAAGAGAAATGTCAAGAATTCATTAGGGGAGGACTTTATCTCCTGTTAAATCAAAGGCTGAGAGTGGTTGTGAAATGGGAAAGATGCTGTGGGTGTGGACATGGGAAGGAATTAACCCCAGGGAAAACAGGTGGAAATCACTCCTTGTGATGAACCCTTCCACAGAGAAAGCATTTTCCTGTGCATCACAAATAATTTGATTTGCAGCAAACTGATACAAAGCATGGTTGGATCAGGAAGCTGGGTATTCATTTTACCGACCTCAGAAGGATGGAAGGCTGAGTCAACCTTGAGCCGACTGCTGGGATCGAACTCCCAGCCTCATGGTCAGAGCTTCAGACAGCATGTCGGCTGCCTTGCCACCCTGCACCACAAGAGGCTCTTATCAAGAAATAGAGGGAGGCTATCTTAAAGTTATAGCAGTCTTAAAATTCACATATAAATTACAGTTTCACAAAACAAATTCAGTATGTTGCAGTGGACATTTAAAGCATTACATGGCTTGAGATAGGGGCATCTGAAAGCTTGTCTTCTCTTCCATATGCTCCTCCATGGAAAATCATAGGAAGACGCCACCTTGGCTGTTCCTTGGATGAAAAGAAGTATGTCCAGTGGATACAAAAGAGAAGGCATTTTCAACCATGGCATCACAATTATGGAACAACTTCTCCAGGGAGGTACACTTGTACCCCTCACTTTTGATCTTTAGGAGGCAGCTGAATACAGTTTTATTCATGACTAGTAATTAAGCCCGCTGTAGCTGTAATCCAGCGGGCCCTAGCCGTGTGTCCAGCCCCCCCCTCCCGTGCCGCGGCCTACCCAAGTGTTTGTTCTCCGTGGTGGGTGCCGCGCTGTTGGTGGCGGTGGCGGGGTATCCTCCATCTTCGACAGGTCCGGTCGCGGTTTCTGTGGCGGTGGCGGCACCGCTGTTTGCTGGGGGCTGTCGTGCTGTGGGGCAGTGGCCTGAGGCGGCGAGAGGCGCTTTGCGCCTCTCGCCACATCAGGCCACTGGGCAGGGAGCCCCCGGCAGCTGCGCTCTGTGTGACTGCCAGGGGCTCCCTGGGGCAGCAGCCTGACGCAGCGAGAGGCGCTTTGTGCCTCTCGCCGCGTCAGGCCGCCGGCAAGAGAGCAATTGCGAGCCACGCAGAGCCAGGGCGGGAATCGGCTGGGCCAATCGGCAGGCCGATGGTCTGACCAGAGGAAGGGGCCAATCAGCACCCTTCCTCATCCCGGACAGAGCCCGCCCTAACTCCTGCCACAAAGCCCTTACGGCTTTATTTAGTCCGCGGCACCCGTGGCGCCGCGGGCTGTGTTAAGATGGTATTTGATTTGTTTCAGTTCGGCCTATACCAAGTTAAGAGCAGCAATCTCAAATCAGGAGAACTGAGTTTGATTCTCTACTCCTCCACATGCAGCTACTTGAGTGACCTTAGGCCAGTCACAGTTTCTCTCAGATTTCACCCCTCTCCTACCTCATAGGGTATCTGTTATGGATAGAGGAAGACACTGAAAGCCACTTTGAGACTCCTTTGATTAGTAAAAAATGGTCCAAAAAAACAGTTCCTCTACTGGCAGTATTAAATTGTTAAGGTTAAATGGGTGGTTTTTGAGGTTTCTTCTTCTACCAGCAAGTCACAATTTGCCATTACTTATGAACATCCCTTCATGGCTGACATAAATATCCTGAAACAATTGCAAAATGAAAATACTAACTTTTAAAATTAATCAACTAGAGAGGAGCAATCAGTTGTATTTAACTATATATACCTGGACAATTAACTATATATACCTGGACAATCAGTATATTAAATACAAAATGTCTGTCCTTGCTTCTAATCAGCACCCTTGCTTTTCAGTTGAAATTTGGTTAGGACCCTTGTACTGTTGTAAAAGCTACACATTAGCTTCTGAAATCCACCTCTTTCACCTACCCTTCTTTGAAACGGAAAACATTGTTTGTTTTTACATTAAGATTTTTATGTATTCTCTGCATTTAAAAGCAGCATGTGCACAATGTCCTATGGTCAGGACAAATAAAAAAAATTCTACATCAATCATAATCAATTACCTCAATCATATGTTGTACTAATTTAATCAAGTGGCACATCACCCAAAAGTTCTAACAACAATGCAAAAAAAAAAGGCATTCGTTATCCACAAGACCTCATTTATTATAGTTCTATCTGAAGGAATAATCAAATTAAGAAATGTCATGAACCAGGAGATTTACTTCCCATGTCTTTAACACTTCTATTAGGTGATCCATAAACATATGTCCCTTTTCAAAAGCATATATGTAAACTACAGTACCCTTCCAAAAGCAGCCATTTGGGGTGAGGGAGCTCTATCAGCAGGTGACTGTGGTCATCCCATCCCAAGCAGCGTGACACTCCTCTAAGCCAAATAAAATCCATGGGTTTAGGGAACAGTGTGCCCCTGGGCTGGCACTGCAAGTCACACAACATTAGGGATGCTAATGAAGGTCAGCCAGTGCCAAGGTTTATTTTTTACCACAGCTGGGATATACAGCACTGCATAATTGCTCCTAGTGTGAGGACCAATTTAGGCTCAGAGACTCCCAGAATAATGGTGACTAAACGAGATGGCTTTATGCCGTCTGGGGGCTTTTACCAGCGATCTGACCCAAGGGTTCATTAATTAGTATCTGGGGGGAAAAAACCCTAATACCCACTAAAATAATAATATAATAACCATGAAGGTTTGTCTTGCAATTAGCAGCCCAGTGACCCAAAGCGAGTAGGCTGTCATTACACTGAGTTTCCACACGCAATTTAGGGAACACCAATTAGTACCTAAATGTAGCAAAATGACAGATCCGTCTTTGAACATGAAAAACAGGGGAGACAAAGCTATGAAACAATGGGCTGCAGCATGCAGCTGCAAACTGAGAGCAAGGATAATTTTAAAACTTTAATATGCAATATGGCAGCTTCCCCTCTTCCCAGAAGAGGTAATACTGAGCATAAGTTTCAGTGACTGGAACACAGTGAATCACTCTCTTTTATTTGCAATCCTCACATTTATGTCAAGTTCAACATTTTTTCATTTTGCCAAAAGTCTCTACATTTTTCCTGGGACAGTGTGGAAGCTTACATTTCATTATGCTTTGAAACAGTACATTATTGCATAGAAAGGCCAACACAAGAAATGCACAAAGCATGGGAGAGTGAGGGATTTACTTGAATTATCCTGTTTTGAAATCCACCTTCCCTCCAAGGAACTCAAGTTCATGGTAACTGCTCTTGTTTTATCCACATAACCAACTTATGAAGGTAGGCTGAATAAAGGTTACCCAACAAGCTTCAGATATACCTCAGCCCAAAGAAAGCTGCATGAACATGGTGTTCCAGATGGACAGGAAAGAGTGTCTGGTGCCACTGCAAAATAGCCCAGTCTCAATGTGCACATGAAGCCATGCAGATGTACCCTTCTTAATCGTGGGATGTTGAGAGTAATTAACTGAGACCCTGCCATTATGCTCGATCCCTCTCTTCTCAGACATCGATCTCTCTTCCAAACAGTTTCACATCCTGTTTGTAAAGGCATACAACAATGTACCTCAAAGTCAGGCATGTTCTATATATGGCAAAAATGCTTATAAAATGTGTTCTTCCATCTCAGTTCAACTAATTTCAGAACAAATTCAAAGTCAGGAATTAAAGAGCTCTGAGTCAGAATGGGTCCTTCTCTGCCCATCAAACCTGCTTTCATCAGAGGAAGTAGCATCGACTCCCTGCTTAGTCAAAGTTTAAATTTCAGTTATAAATAAATGACCACTGTGTTTGGCACTTGGGGAATTTTGAAGGAACCTTGATGAGGGTCCAGAAAACCTATCCCTGATACTATCAAATTCACAAATAACTCAACCAACAAAATGTAAATCTTCTCTGTGGGTCAGTTAAGAAGATTACCTTGTCTTCCCCTTTTTTAAAATAACCCAGGGAATTAAAATCTTTCTTCCCAAACCCAATCAATGGGCTGGACCTGTGCATGACAGACTAACGCCTCAATCCTAAAGAGGTTTGCTTGATTTGAAAAGAATTTACTTCAGAGCAAATGTGCTTCAGGCTGTGGTATAAGAATATTTGTTGTTGTTGTTGTTTGTGTAATGGATTGTGAGTAGAATCCAAGATTAGTCCAACAGCATGAAAAATTATCAATTAAGATTTCTCATTAGCCATATTTGGGGCCTTAATTGTCCTTTTTGACTGTGTAATCTTGAGTGGTAATTATTTGTGGCATCAGCCCATCCCTCTATCACTGTTATCTTTTAATTAATTCAGCCAAGTGAGTTCATTCTCTCAGCCCTTTTTCATTTCTGTTGTGGAATGCTTTCTGTTTTACAGTGAGCATGAATGGTACCCATTAAGATCCTTTAAAAGAGTTATTTAAAGTTACTTCACAAAGATAAGTGCACCCATAAAGTTGATTTTTGCCTTTGGATTATTCTTTTTATTGTTTGATTCTCTTCCCCCCCCCCCAACATTGCTAAATTAGAACAGAACAATTTTATCATACCACACCCAAAACCCAAGTAGGCTTGCCAGCTCTCGATTGGGAAATACCTGGAGACTTTGTGGGTGGAGCTGGGAGTGAGCAGAATTTTGGGCAGGGCAGGACCTTATTGAAGTATAATGCTATGGAGTCCACCCTCCAAAGCAGCCATTTTCTCCAGGAGAACTGGAGATGAGCTGTAAACCCAGGGGATCCCCTAGTCTCACTTAGGAACTGTCATCTCTGAACTCAAGCTAGTGAGCTCTGTGGGCTTATATCTATTGCCATTGTGTCTGAGGCAGCTATAACAAGGAGCCATACTGACCAAGTAAATTTCTCAGTATACTTGTCAATAGTTTTGTAGTCAAGACTTGATCATGTTCACATAGCTAGCTGCAAATGACTTCCCAATTGACTGCACTAGGAACTCTAAAGTAAGATTGAATAGAAGACTGTCCATGTTTTCTCTTTGCATGCTATAGCTATCAGTAGTACATTTAGCAAAGTACAACATACATGCCTCATTGTTGAAATAAGAGAGTTGAAGTAAAATGTGGTGCTAGTCCTTTTTCATGTATGCAGAAATGACAACTGGGAAATAATCAGTCCCCAGAATAACAGATACCTTTAGATTTGGTTCACATGTGCAAGTTCATTCAGTAACAACAACAACTAGTGATTATTTGCACATAACTGGGCCATTCCAGCTATAGCACCACTGGTGCACAGCTTTCAAATCCTTTCTGTTTGACTTAAATCTTTTTCAGTGAAGCTGGTTCACACAGTCAGCGGCCTATCACTAGCTATTTGCCAAAGCAGTGGTCCCCAACCTTTTTATCACTGGGAAACGGTCAACACTTGACAATTTTACTGAGGCCCGGGGGGGGTTGTCTTTTGCCGAGGGACGTTGCCGCGACCTGAGCCACGGTGACCCTGACTGCCCGCTGCCCACTGGGGGGGGGGGCACTGCTAGCTGCAGCTGCGCAGTGCCACACCAAGGGGGATCCCCAGCCATGGTGGCTGCTGGATAGCACCAAAGGTGAGCCGGTGGCAGAATGGCAGGACAGCCCCCGAGGCAGCAGCCAGGGAGGAGGAGGAGCCATGGCCCGGTACGGACTGATCCATGAACCGATACCGATCTCCGGACCGGGGTTGGGGACCACTGTGCTAATGTACCCACAACTCATTGGCTATAGTGACATGATCAAAATGGACACTGGCCAGAATGCTGCATGGCTGAGGGAGGCAATGCAGGATAGGGGATGGTGGTGATAGCTGTGCCATGGGATCACCAAGAATTGAAGTCAACAGGCTGACAACAACAACAGAGTGCTGTTGTTCTACATTTGCACCTGAATTTTCCTATCTGGACAAGTCAGTCCTGGGGTCAAATGCATGCTATAGTACCATGATATGTTGATGCAGCCCAAATGTACAGAAATCAAAGGTTGTCGACTCATGTGCAAAGTTGCCTTTGATATAACGTGAGGGTACTTTGTACTCTCGTATCTGCTCCTGAGAATGAAAAATGAGGACTCTTCCTCTAGAAATCACATCTCATGAAAGTATCATCTAATACAAGGCAACATATTACAAAGCCTTTAAATGCTATGGCTGACATCCACCGTGTACATTATTACTAAGTTATCTTATCTTTTTGTCTTTGTCTGTACCCATTTACAAAACTTGGTCTTCGAGTCAAGCATATGAACTTTTTTTTACAAATCCACTTCCAAGTGTCTCCAGTACTAAAGACATGAAAATCATTTCCTTTCTTTTATCTTAATCCTGTTTTCTATTACTTTTCTTGTAAGATGTTGGGCCCTTTTTCCTTCTAGTTATCTGTGAAAGAGTATTATGAAATGAGAAGCCCGTGAGCCTTTAAGATTGGCCTGACCGTTCAGCTCACCTAATTAGAAATAATTGAATGAAGCTTCACTCTAGCAAAGAAGCAAAATCAATATTATAATTAAAACTGCATTTCTTTACAATTAGATCTTAAAATGAAACCTCAGAAGGGGTGGAGGAAGGAGCAGCTCATTGCTTTGAAGTAATTAATGTCTGTATTAAGCTTATATCTTAACAATAATCCTGAAAAAATTTATGGCCTTATCATGCTCCTGTTAATTTTGTTGCCAGCTTTTCTCAAGTTGTTCGGAGAAGTTTGTTCTCTTTTTATTGTTCTATGTGCCTTCACTCCTGTCAGTGGTTTCCTTACAACAAAGAAGATGGAAATTTGAGCAGAGGGGGAAGCCTTAGGACCAAACACTATGTTAGATGGCAGACTCAGTCTCCACACATTTTACTTTACTAGATAACTGATGAAGAGTGGGAAGAACCATTTCCCTTCCATGTTTTCCCATTCCAAACCAGCTCTCTTTCAAGTGAGTTTTCCACCCATCGTGGACAAGATATGGGAAAGGAAGGTGAAGGCAGAAAGACAAACAGCACAAATATGGCTAGAGGACGAAAGTAAAGGAGCTCTTCCTAATCCGTTTCTCTGGACAGGTTTGGCGCCAGTCTCCCATGATAACTTTTCATTTTTTTTTAAATGGAAGATAGTTAACACATATGTGCTGTGTAACATATCACGAGACTTCCATTGAAGTGGTTATAGGGGAATTAGATACAACAGAGCCCAGGGGTCTTGCATTTAAAAAAAATAAGTGGCATAAAAGGCAAGCATTTTGAAAGGTATTTTTTTTAATTTCTCCACTCCCATCCCTTGAACAAAAGCAAGGGTGTGATGCATCATGTGGGACTTCTGACCGTCTCCTTCAGTTCAACGGTGCCACTAATACCATACATTGTAAATACACTTATTTAATAGGTGCTCTATTGATTTTCCCATTATGGATTCTATTTGCTGGTATGTCCTGAAATTTGTACCTAATACCAAAGCAACCAGGAAATTAGGCAAATCTATTCTTTTCCAATAAGCAGCCTTTGTCTCCCATTGCATATCTCACCAGTACTGCCAGGCAGGAGATACTGTGATGCCTTTCAAAGCACGGACCAAAAGGTTTCTTTTCCTTTTCAGATCCTAGATAATGAGTTCAGTGTGGGAGAGGACCAGAGATCTTTCTTTGACATTCAACACTGTCAGTAAAATGGGCTTTCTAGATACGGTTGCCAGCTTTTGGTTCTAGAAAATCCTAGCATCTCAGTAGAGGAAGGAGTGCTGTCATGAGGGTCAAGAGCAAAGCCAAGGTGGGGCAGGAGGAGTCGAGGATTGAATCTGGGAGAAACTGCAGTTTACTAGGACTGTACATTTGAAATATTACAAATCAATTTTGATCCAAGCTTGCGAATTAATTAATCTCAGAAAGTAATTAATCCAAATTAGTATGTAGTGAAAAGGATCTAGGTCTTAGTAGACCATACATTGAACATGAGTCAGCAGTGTGACTCAGTGGCTAAAAAGGCAAATGTATAAAAAGGCTGTATCAAACGGAGTATCGTGTCCAGATCACGGGAGGTGATTCAGCCTCACTTGGAGTATTGTGTTCATTTTTGGGCACCTCAGTTGAAGAGGGATGTAGACAAACTGGAGTGAGTCCAAAGAAGGGCAACAAAGATGGTGAGGGGTTTGGAGGCCAAGACATATGAGGAAAGGTTTGGAGAGCTTGGTTTGTTTAGCCTGGAGAGGAGACAACTGAGAGGGGATCTGATAGCCAACTTTACTCATATTCTTGTGTGTGGTGCCTGGGGGAAGCAACCAAGGAGTCTTAGTCTTGAAAAGCCTTAAAGTGCCCAGCACTAATGCTCTCCAGTTGCACTCTTATTTATTTACTTTATTTATATCCCAGTGGCTTACATCATTCTCCTCTCCTCCAGTCTCATCCTAACAATTGGTAGGTTAGGCTGGGAGTGTGTGATGGCCCAAGGTTCACCCAGCAGGCTTCCACAGCAGAATGGGAATTCACACCTGGGTTTCCTGCAAGACAGCCTAGGCAGACACTTTAACCCAGGGGTGGGCAAACTGTGGCCCTCCAGATGTCCATGGACTACAATTCCCATGAACCACTGCCAGCAAATTACTGGGAATTGTAGTCCATGGACATCTGGAGGGCCATAGTTTGCCCACCCCTGCTTTAACCACTTAACCATGCTGGCTCCCCCTCTTTATTGCTTATGGCTGGCCCTCATTCTGAATGTGGAATGTATCGTTTTGCTGTCCAAATGCTGTGTTCATCTTCTTAACCTGAGTCAAACAGTTAGGTTGGGTCTTCAGTACTGCTAACGAACAGAAATGATGGTTCCCATCAATTTCTTTTCAATGAAGACATAATGCTGAAATATATATATATATCCAAATGCACCTGAATTCCAGTGTCACATCAAGCCAATAAATTTAAAAGTGTGTGAACCCACCTTACTGCTCGATTAACACATACACTCTGCCCCCCCCCGTCCCCTCTCATGAGGTCCATATTAAAGGAATCCTGGTTCAAAATGAACTGTCTGTTCCCTTTTGCGGACTAATAAATTATCTGCTCACTGCACCAAAAGGTGGATAGAGGATATATCTCCTGATGTGATGGAATGTGTAGCAGAATTTTTAGCCATTGTGCTCTGAGAGAGCACGCAAACTTGAACTATCAAGTAACTGGGTGCCTTGGTTCTTAACAGCAAAGGAGGGCCTATTTGAAACAATTGCATACTAAGGCAATGGTAGATACTAAGTTTTTTGTTCACCTTTGTGTTATATGTTTTGTATCTCAATCTCATGTAATGATACTGACAAAATTGCCTGTTATTCATGACACGAATAGAGACCTGTAGCTTAATGGGAGTTAAATTTCCTCACACAAACCAGGCTTGTAAACTAGGCTTTAATCCATGCTTAGAATTATTGAGGGGAGGGGAGAACGAAATCTAGTTACACAATTTGCCTGCAGTTGAATGGGTAACAGGGCTTAGTTTAAAACCAAGGTTCTTTCACCACAGGAGGGGGGGATGAGAAGCCATGTGCATGAACTTGGTCCATGCACATTCAGGCTTAACATGTGAATGAAGCACTTCTCTTTATCATGGTGACTGGTGCACCTCGTAGCCAACGTACAATTTTCAGATGTGGTTGTATCACCTGCTAATATTGGATGAGTTGAAAATTATAATGATAACTCTTAACACGATATGGATTTTGTTTGGAGTGGCTTAAATAAAACCTACAATTACCTATAATTATCAAGAAACAGCAGCTTCAAAGAGATTCTCGGCCTAGTTGTGCAGTAGTTTCTTCCGCTCAGATTTCAGCTTGCTTAAATGGCAATCTTGCATGAGAAAAGACTTTAGTTTCCAACCAATAGGAGAATATTAATTGATTAACTCAAGCCTGAAATCTGCCTCTAAGAGTGGCAGGCTTGGTCTCAATTTTATGCTGGACCACTTCTCACTAGGACACAGTTCTCTTTTGAGTAATACTTTATCAATGTGCCTTTCCTGATGATTTATTACACTCATACATCATTAGAATGACGGCTGGTTTTGATGATGCCTGGCCCAATACATCATCAGAGCACCCTCTCATTTGGATTGTATATTGCATACGAGTAAAATATACCATTCCTCATCTCCTCCCCTTTCTCCCATGTGCAAGCTCAGCTGGTTTAGGGCTACAAGGAAAGTAATTGCAAAGGAGTTTATGCTTCCCTTCAAAAGGAATGTCTTAAATCGTTAGGAGAGAACTTTTGAAAAGACAAGAAGGATCTGGTGGGTATCTGCTGTTTTCAAAATGGCATCCATTACAAGTCAGAAGAAAAGGGGGTTGAGCCAAGACAAAAGAAAGGTGAAGAAACAAATCAGTGCAAAAGGAAACAGAATAGGGAAGAAGAATCTTTAATAGTTAAGCAACCCCTATATGTTTCACGTGCAGTTTCATCTGGGATAATTGTTCAGATTCTTTTTAGTTCTGTTCCCATACATACATTAGAACATCCATAGCAAGTTGGGTATGTAGAATACTTGTGTATGTCATGATCCAGGAATCCTGACTTCCATAAAAATACAGGGTGGACCAACCAGGAAGGGAAGAGAAAAGCCAGATGACGGGAATCAAAATGGACATTCGTCAGTTGCAAGATTGGAAATCATGGTGGCAGTTGCACCGTTCATGACCATCCCATGTGATCCAAAGAGAAACTAGACTTGAGGGGAATGACCGCAGAATACATTCACCTCAGCCCAAAGAAAGCTGCATGAACAAGATGCTCCAGGTGGACAGGAAACAGTTGCTGGTGCCACTGCAAAATAGCCCTGTGCACATGAAGTGCACATGAAGCTCCAATGTGCACCCCAACCTCCTGGGCCAGGGGCAACAGTGTGCAAGACACAGCCTTCCCATCTTATCAGTCACAGGCCCTGACTTGCCAAGCCACCCAAAGCCTATCAAAGAAGCAACTCCAGCCAGGAGCCTGAAGAGAGTGGATCCAGGTCTGGAGAGATTTTCAGTGTTCAAGGAGGGGAAAAAGTCAGGAACAGCTGAAAGCAACACTGGGGCAAACCTGGCACAGGATACGAGCCCATGGCTTCAGGTGCAGGAAGGGGTTAGAGATGGGACACAGTGTTTTTTGAGTCACAAGAGTGGTGGAGCCCAGAATGGTGAGAGAGGATAAATGGAAGCTCAAAGGTTAGGGAGGCAGGAAGGAGGCAGCAGACACTTGTGGGATGGTCTCCACAGAGGAGGCAGCTGGCCCACCCAGTCCCTGCCATTGGCAAGGAGGATGCTGGTTGGTTGTGGAGCCATGCAGCTTACCTCCTGCCGGCTCCTCATGGTTGAAAAGGGAGACTGGACGGGGGAAGAACCTCTGACTGGCCCTCAGTAGAGGAGAGCCCTCCAATGAGGGCCAATCAGAGGTCTCCCGGTGCTTCTCGACAGCACACCAGCCCCGCTGTGTGGCCCTCAGCAGGGTGGGCCATCCACTCTGAGGGTCAATCAGAGGGCTGGCACATCATTGGAAGTACCCTTCACATTTTATGTGGTATGATTATATGTATTGCACAGACTATGATACTTATGTTTTAATGTTGATACTTATGAGTTAATGTTGTTTTTAATATTCTTAATCTGCACTAAATAAATATTTGTATTATCTATCTATCTATCTATCTATCTATCTATCTATCTATCTATCTATCTATCTATCTATCTATCTATCTATCTATCTATCTATCTATCTATCTATCTTTTCATCTGAGAAAAAGAAGGGTCAATCTTGAAAGTTTCTCTGTTCCCTTGCAACATTGGTCCATTTTGGGGGGGGGTCCATTTTTTTTAACTTCCTGCAGGGTTAAAAAGAGTCCCCTCTTACTGTTCTGTTGAGCAGCATTTTGAACTGCAGCAGAAAGGGGAAGGTGGGAAATTCCTCTCCCAAAATGAAATCTCGCTTTTTAGAAATATCTGCTGGATCAAGGCCAGTTGTTTCAAGAGAACCAAAGAAGCTTTGAATGCTTCCTGACCCACTTAAGTATTTCTTTCATCCCATTGGGATCTCTAGTGAACAGTCTTTGCATGTTTTTGGAACACTACAAAACTGCAGAATCTGTTGACCCAAGAGAAAAATTAGATGCACATAACGCCTTATAATGCAATTGTTATACACTCACTTGAAAAAAAAAATCTTTCAACTCTCTAGAAAAGAAATCCTTTGTCTCCAGCCTTGGATAGCTTCACTCTCTTTCTTCCTAGTTAATACTTTGAGGGAAAGCAGCAAGCAGGGTTTTTTTTCCCTCCTCTGTTAAAAAAATTGCCATCCTTCTCATCTTTTATCTGTAACTCACCCAACGATGTTTGCCCTGTCATAGGTGACAGTGGAAGCCCTTTGACAAATAGAACATTTGAGCTATCGCCGTCTTAGGCGATCGGAGCATAAATGTTTCACACATCTCATCCATTTCAGATGACTCTCACCCAGAGCATTTTTCATCACTGCAATTTGATATCAACGAGTCAAGGTCTTGGCCAGGAAGAATGTTGAGACAGAAAGCAGGCCTATGGCTTCCCTCCCCTCTGTTTCACTTCAAAAGTATTTGAGATGCTACATGCAGATGCAGGAATGCCATTTTTAGAGCTGTAAAGCTTGACCTGCTGATAGAAGCTTGGAATCCAGAGCATTCATTGATGCCCAGTGCCACGGTTACAATACTACGACCCACAACCGCATAACATTTGTCCATGGGTGTTAGGCTCGAAACTCAGACAGACAACAGGGGCTTAAATTTCATTGTGAGGATTCTAAAGTCCTTACTTCTGCTTGCCTGACTTGTAGACCAACTGGAGAAATTCACTGATCTATCAGTTTTGGTTGAGTGACTGCCAGTAACCCACAACAAAAATCTGTAATGACACCAGAATCGAGGAAAATAGAGAGAAACACTTAATGGAATTGCTCACTTGACCCACTGTGGAGACTTGCTCAGACTAATAGTGTGTTCAAGAGTTTTCCTCTTATGTCTAAAGTTAAGATACAAGCAGGTACTTCCAGTTGACATTCTGCAGAAAACAAAGCTGTCATGTTCACTGTAGCCTTCACTTGGAGGAAATTATTTAGATGCAATGGAGGCCTTTCAGTGAACCCTTCTCTATTGCCTGGTCTAGGCATGCAACAGGAGGAGGATTCTGAGTTGGAAGAATGGTCTGGAAACTGTTTGTTGGAGGTGTGGAGATTCACATTTGCAATGGAACTAGATTTGAGTCCAGTAGCACCTTCAAGACCAACAAGGATATTATCTGACGTGGGACAGTCTGCTCAACCTCCTCAGCACTCTGCCACCTCATTAGGCCAGCCTGGTTAAGAGTGGCAGCCTCTAATCAGGAGAACCAGGTTTGTTTCCCCATTCATCTACATGCAGCCAGCTGGATGACCTTGGCACAGTTCTCTCAGACCTCTCTCAGTCTTACCCAGCCAAGAGGAAAATGGAGGAGAAAGGAATTTTCCAGATGTCCATAGACTACAATTCCAATGAGCCCCTGCCAGCAGGATGCAGCTTCACTGGCTGCACCCTGATTGGCCCTGCCCTTGCAGCTCCTGCCATCTGTCCCTGGACTCTAGCCTCTTTGCTCTCAGACATGCTTCATTGCCTGGAGCCAGCAGCAGGTAAGAGGAGAGGGTCCTGGGCAAAGGGTCATGGTGGAGGGCCTGCTAACGAGGGTGTCTTGGCCTGCTAAACAGGTCCTGCTACCGAGGGCCTCTGGGCCTGCTAGGCTGAGCCTGATAATGAGGGCCTCCCGGCCTGCTGACTGCCTGCTAAGGAGCTCTGTCCCATGCCTGCTAACAAGCTGGCCAGCCCCCGCCTGCCCCATTTGATCTGGCTGCAAGCTACAGCCCAAAGCCACCTTAAGCTGCCTGGTCGGGGGCCAGGGGAGGGGATCCTTTCAAGGCCCATTCTTAGGAATGGGCTTTGCAGCTAGTTAACTCAATAAGTGGCCTGCATTCTGACAATACTACTAATCAGAATATAAGGTGTAAACTGCACGGAGCTCTTATTCCAACCCCAGGTTGATTCAGTCCCTGCCCTCCACACAGAATGCAATTTCCGTTTGGATTTGGGGCGATTTAAATTTTCCTTCTGCAGCAAAAAAGATTGATCCGGAGTGACCCTACCTTTATTGTACGATATCTTAGAGTGCTTTTAACCCTCAATATTTAAAGGCTGTTTTAAATCTGGGATCTCCACCATGGTAGAGGACCCGTGATTGGCCACAGGTGGTCATGTGACAAACTTGCCTTAAAGGAGAAGCCCCAAATTTCTCTCATTTAGGTCTTGGATTTTTTTTCTGCCTTCTTTCATCCTCCACCCCCCCCCCCACTTCAAGAAAATAAAGGATTTTTTTCCTCCCTCCTCTGACTTCTTCGATCCTCTTCTCCCCTTCAAGAAAACAAAGAAAGAGTCTCCATTTGCGTCCTCCCCACTCTTCTGAGCCTCCCTAACCATGTGCAGAACACTTTCTTGTTTCAATGGGGAGGGGGGGGGGAGAGGAAGACTCGAGTTCAAATCGATCTGAATTCAACAGGATTGACAATGGAATAAATGAAGTAAGTGCAAACTCTGCCTAAGTAGGAAGTGTTTTTCTTTTTCTTTCAGAGCCATGTCTGAATCAAGTCTTTTCAAAATTTTCTGCTGTTTTAGTCTAGTTTGAAATGTGTGTGTGTGTGTGTGTGTGTGTGTGTGTGGTGGAGGGAGACGGTCATCAAATAATCTAATAGGAATGTGATGTCATAACCATGCTTCATAACGAAATCAGTTTTGGCCATGTGATGATGTCACAAAGCCTGTTCATTGTAAGACCACTGCTTCCTTGATTAGCACAGTTTGCACCCTGCACAGGCAAATGATTTGTCCTTTTTCAGCACAAGCAAGCTCTCCCCCCCCCCAGTCACTTTCAGTTGTTTTTTCTCGCTATCAATGAAAGATTTTGCAACCAACACCACCTTCCAGAACAGACTGAGATCAGACATCTCCAGATGAAAATTTTTCATTGCTCTTGGATGCATGCTAGGAGCGATTAATCTCTTTTAATCTATATGATAAACCCTTTGTAAAATTAAACATATCAGGATATGAAAGTCTGCAGTCTTCTGGACCAAAAGCATGTCTCATCACACTGAGTCAATTGGCAGTGTACCAATTAATTGGCAGTACCATTAAAAAAGAGCCTGTACATCTGAACCTCTGGCTTGGAGGATGGTTTAACATGCATGGCTTAAAGTCAGCAGGAAAATAAATGATATGGGTTGTGTTTCTTTTTACTGACCATAACTTTAATGGCTGTGTGCCCAATGAATAAGGGTTATTACTCCTCTGAAAGGCCTACCGGAATTTATTTCAGAGGCTCGGAATGGCCAAACATGCATATTGACCCGTTGTTTGCCTTATTTCCTGTTTTAATTGAGTGTCAAAGGTTATACATTGCTATTAGAGTAAGACATGAGTGGCAGAAGAGGTCAGGGACTTTCTGGCATTCTATTAGAGCCATAAAAACCAAATAGTATGATAATTTCACCTGCTCTAACCCCAATTTTTCCAAGATGGTCTAGACATTGACCTTATTGTTTGACTGCCATTGACTCTGTAAACTGCAACCACCCGAACTCTGCTTACTAAACAATAAATGTGCCCTCCGTGACCAGGATGGGGGAATAAAACAATAAAATACACAAAGAAGAAACTAATCCAGGTGACAGAAAATGATAAAATAACATCTCTATTGTAAGACTGATCAGAATGGTTTACCACAGAAGCAATTTCTTCTACCAATCTAAATTTTATGATTTTTTGGGAAGAGAACGTCTCCCGGCTTTCTTTGTCAGCTCAGGCTTGAGCTATAAATTTAACCTATTGCAAACCCCAGTTTATAGTTTTATGTATCTTCAAACTGTGCTGCATTTTTTCCAAAAAGAAACACTTTTATCAGCTTCATATTATAAAAGGCAAAACTTGCTTCTTCAATCCAGATGTCCTGAAAGCAAAAAAGAAAGCAGAATGTCCTAGCATTTTTTTTAAAACGTAGCAAACTGTGTTTACCCAGTGTTAAAAACACTGTAAATTAGCTATATGAATAATTATCATTACAAACCTAAGCAGAGCTACACCCCTTCTAAATCCACCCCAGTCAACTAAAATCCAAAGTAAACATGATACACGACAGCTATGATCAAGATTGACTATGGTTTTATGTTCAGTTCAGAGCACCTAGAGGGAGGGGCTTGGAACAAAGAGAGTTTTCTCCCTGCACTGTTTCCTTGCCTAAACCATACCTCCAGTCTTCTGGTAGAAGAACAGTTGTAGGTTCAGCAGTCCTGGCAGAATCACTGATGGTGATTGGTAGGCAAACAGGCTCAATGGTAGGCAAGCACTCACTGAAAAAAGTCACCTGTCATGGTGGCTTCATTATTACAGTTTCCCCCCAGTCTTCCAGGTGGAAGAGCAATGAGGCTCTGGAGCAAGACTGGAGTGAATATTGATTCTTGAAGGAATCAGAGAGTAATCAGGAAGAAATCAGTTACACTCCAGGGAACAATACGAGTAGTCATTTTAGTCTATCTGTAATTGTAGGAAAGGGCAAAAATCCAGTAACACGTTTAAGACGGGTAAGGAAAGGGGAGGGGAGGCTGTGGATGGTGATGTGGGACAGACTATCTCTGCTCAATCAAACTATTTATTATTTATTTATTTCAAAGAACAACTTGGAGGTCCTGTAGGGGAGCTTCAACAGGAGGGTCCTGATGACTTTGATGTCTTAGCTTGCACAGGATCCATTCTATACAACCCTAAACCTCAGTCATCTTGATAGGCGCAGACACCAAACTTGCAGTTGACCTCCCCCAGATGGTTGTTTACATAGTCCCCCATTTTTATGTCTCTATCTTGCACATGATACATTCTATATGTTCCTGAACCTTAGTGGTCATTTTGATAAGCAACCTCAGGAGGTTCAGAAGTTCATAGACGGAGCTCTTCCGCCAGGCTTATAACTGAGGCCGGGCGGAAAGAAGATCAGCCCCCCCTCACAAACTGGCGGTAGAGATCGTCACCCCCCTCCATAGTTGAGGATGCGGAGAGCAAATGAGTAGATTACGCCATCACTGTTGCCATTACTGTAAATTATCGTTTTTTATTGTCATTTTATGGCTTTAGGGGACGGGGTTATGTAAGCCGCCTTAAGCCTTCGGGGGGAGGCGGGGTATAAATATAAATATAAATATAATAATAATAATAATAATAATAATAATAATAATAATAATAATAATAATAATAATAATAATAATAATAATAATAATAATAATAATAATAATAAAATAGAATGGATCCTTTGCAAGCTAGAGGCACAGCAGATATCCGCCTAACTTGTCTCTACCTGCCCTCCAAGTTTGGGGAGGTTTGAATTTACAGGGTCTAAGTTAGAAACCCCCCCCCCCCCAAAGAAGGTACCCTTTGTGGGGAAATGACAGATTAGACCCTGTAAATCCACTCTTCACCAAACTTGGTGGGCAGATAGAGGAGAGTCAGCCAAATATCCCCTGTGAATTGGTGTCTCTAGCATGCCATAGAGTTGTTCTATGGCCTTGCAAATCTCTTAAACTGAACTGGTTTGTCAATAGGATAAAAGTTTGTGACAGATTGTGGTTTATGAATGGAGCATGAACCATGGACTGAACCAAATCACTCCCCCACCTCACCCCGGTTCATGCCCATTCATAATGAGCAGCTTTGGTGAAGATGATGAAAATTTGAGTGAAAAGCAAGAGTTATGCCCATTTAAAACCAAACAGCAATTGCTTTTGTTTCCTTGTGTAGCTAAAATTCCAAAGAGTCTATCTATTTTTTTTAAATCCTGAAGTTTTTTTATAAATTCTATTTGGCAAGGGCTGCTGTTACAATTCATGTAAAATGAAAATTTCGACATAATGGCTTATCCAGTATTCTTCTTTATTTAAAAATGTTCTATGTAATTGCAGTATTGTGAATAAAAGTTAATATGCATCATTAATTGTTTTTTGCATAATTTGTCATTAAGAGTGCTTGAGAAACAAAAGCCAAAAGGGGCCTCGGATATTTTCAGTATTTCAATATCCCATTTTCAGCAATATCTTCCTCAGTGGCAAAACTGTTTAAATCACAGTTTAATTTGTGTGTTCTTCAGTTATCTCCTACAAAATTCCCTGAAGGCTTACAATCTCCAGGAGGATTCTTTCACTGTTCAAAGGCAAGATCCCCCTGAAGCCCAACAAGATGTCCAGGGTCTACCTTTGAGAGCCAGAGTATCCTCCTTAGGGAGATCTGACTGTTTACAGTTTACACCCTGGAAAGCTTGTTGGTCTTTAAGGTACTATTGGAGTTGAATCTTGCTATGTCAAGGTGTGGTAATAGACCAGGAATTGTGTAGCCACTGCAGTTCTTTGGGAGTTGTGCTGATGTTTAAAACCCTGACCTCTGAAGCTACATCCTCCTTCTGGAGGTCCATAAAAAATGTGTTAAGAAAAGGCAAAAAGTACAAAAAAAATTGTGACAACAGTAACTGGTGGGCAAAGAATTTTTAGTGTATTCCTCAGCTTTAGAACTCTCTGCACACAATTTAGTAAGGCTGCCAGCCTCCAGATTAGGCCTGGAGATCTCCTGCTTTTACAACTGACATCCAGACTTACAGAGATTAGTTTCAGTGAAGAAAATGGCTGCTTTGGATGATGGACTGTTTTGCACTGTACCATGTTGAGGACTTTCCCTTCCCCCAACCCAACCCTCTCTAGGTTCTACCACCAAAATTCCCATGGATTTCCTAACCCAGAGCTGGCAACCCTACAATTTAGATGGGTATTTTGGAGTTGGGTGGACCGAAAGGACTAGATTAACCATTGGTCTGATCAAAAAAGGATGCTCTTTTGCTCTCTTCCCCTATCTTTTGACACGAAGGCAGTTGTAGCAAGTGTTTCATCCAAGACTGATGTCCCAGTGAGGCATTCAGATAAAAGCCCCACCAGCACTCAGCTGCACATGGCTGGCACAAAGGAGCCATAGCCAAGAGTATTAATTGTGCTCCTTAGTGTCAAAACGGGTTGCAAATAATGTAAAAGATTTTATTTATGGTTGAATTGGCTCCGTAAGATTTCGGGCAGGCTAGGAAAATACTCGGTCACCATTGAATCCTCTCCTTTGAAATGTTATTCGTTGGCCCTCTAGAATAATACAAAATAGTATCAGTATCCTAATGACACATTGATTTTTGTCTGTGTATGGGATACACAAAAATGGGAATGTTAATTAAAAATGCTGAAGACAATAATAATTTTATGTGAATGACATGATGGGAGACAAAAAAAAATATCTACCATTTAGGGGGGAAAAGAAAAGAGCAACATTGTCTGTAAGTTATGCTATTGCTGTTGGTGAGTACGCTGGTTGGTCAGAAAAGTGGATCATCCTCTTTCATCTTCACCCGTGCTAGTATCCATGGAAACACCTTCTAATGGTCTCTACATCAGGCTGAGGAAAACAGGTGGGGCTCCCTTCTAAAAAGTGAGCACATTATAGGAATCCAATCCTCTGCCAAGAAGGTCAGCTCTTGAAAGCCTTCAAGAGCTCTGCTAGCCCAGAAAGCTGAAGGGCTGTAAAGCCTCAGATTCTTTTGCTAAGGAGCTCAGCTCTTGAGAGTGGCATCAGGGCTCTCTCATATGGGGAGTGGGAAGCCTTTGTTCTCTCCCTGAGATGTGGCACCCTGGAGAACTCCGTCGTGATGACTAGTATATTCAGGGAGAGAGGATTACATGAATCGGGAGATTAATTATAAGTAGGTGGGAAAATATGGGCACAATGCCTGTTTAAAGAGGAAGGAAAAGGACTGACTTGCCAAAAAGGAAGAAGAAGAAGCCAGGTGGTACATTTCTGTGGAAGAGCAGTATGCAGAAAGAAAGATTGCTCACAAGGTAACATTTTAAAATAATTGCAAAGCTCAGCATATTTCCGGTGAGAATTATGAAATGTCAGCGCAAGCCGCTCCATCGTGCCTTCCTTCGTTGGGTTATGTGGTAAGCTACGGTATACAAAACAAAGATTATGGGGCCTTTAAATCACACCGGTGGCAGGCATCTCCCTGCCCAAGACTTCAATGAAATCAGTGCCCACGCAAGTAATAATCACAAAAGGTCACAGAGTTATTGCGGTGTGGAAATTTGCAAGCAACAACTGGGACATGCCAGATTTTTCTCTCAGCAAGCAGTATCCCTGTGCTGTTAGATAGCAGGAAAGAGAAATACTGGTTTCGTTTTAATAGAATGCAGTCAAGATACTCTCAGGAGGTGATTTGAAGCTCATTAAAGTCGATAGATAGATAGATAGATAGATAGATAGATAGATAGATAGATAGATAGATAGATAGATAGATAGATAGATAGATAGATAGATAGATAGATAGATAGATAGATAGATAGATAGATAGAGAGATAGAGAGAGAGATAGAGAGAGAGATAGAGAGAGAGAGAGAGAGAGAGAGAGAGAGAGAGAGAGAGAGAGAGATAGCTTTGGAAAAAGCCTTGTCAATGGCTCTAAACAAGAAGCAAAAACAGAAGCAACAAGACAAAGGAGGGAGTGCAATGCAAGATTTTTCTGGAAATGTGGCACGATTGCTCCCAGTCGCCCTCTCTCCCAGATGTTAGAGTCCAGGTAGCCTCTTGGTTTACTGAGGAGCTGTGGGTAACAAAAAGATGCGGGAGATGCTACAGCAACCCTGGAGGACCACTTGGGCCAAATATAAATGACCATGGGCAAGAACTCACTTTCAAGCATACTCCAGGGTGGTGATGACAGCAAGGAAACAGCACTTTGCTGCTACCTTTCTGTCTGAAGAGTGTAGGCCAGCAGAACTGTTCCAGGTGGTCAGAGGCCTGTTGGGCTCTGGCCTACAAGAGGAGGTGGACTGCTCAATGCCTGTTTGTCCATTTTGTTCCACACTTTGCTGATAATTTCTCTTGGATCTGTTCTGCTTTGACTGTGTGTTAGCAGTGACAGAACTGGAAGGTGCAACACCTTCTTTCTCCCCTCCATGGTGGGGGGGGGGGGCAGGAGAAGTGATTCCAGACAGTCTCCTGTGTTGCATGAGCAATGTGCTCTGTGCAGCACAAGAGCTCCTGGGTCTGGCTTCTTCTGCAGTCCAGTTTAAACCAGACTGTAGGAGAAGTGAGCCCAGCCAGGATCAGCTGCAGGAGAAGCCAAGCCAGATCCAGTATCTTCCTGCAGTGGGAAGAGACCTCCCAATTACATGCAGATCTTGGGGCCAACTTCTCCTGCAGCATGGTTTAAAACAGTGGTCCCCAACCTTTTTATCACCGGGGACCACTCACCGGGGACCATTCAACACCTTTTACTGAGGCCCGGGGGGGGGGGGTAGTTCTCTACTCTCAACCACTGTCCTAACGTTCTCTGATTGCTATGGTAATGTTTAAACATCCCTTCAAAATAAGATACAGACACGGCACAACAATGAACATAAGGAACATTTTATTTTCATGGAAATTTTAACTCATGACAGTGACAAATCAATGGGAACCCTGAGCTTGTTTCTCTGCAACGAGATAGTCCCATCTGGGAGTGATGGGAGACAATGACACCCGAAGTGTGTTGTAAAGGGCTGGGGGGGGGGGAGAAGGCGTCCTTCACGGCCCACCTCCAATCAGTCCACAGACCACATGTGGTCCGCAGCCCACAGTTTGGGGATCGCTAGTTTAAAATACACTGCAGGAGAAGCCATCTCAGCCAAGATATGCATTTGCTGAGGACAGACCTCCACCACAAGCAGATCCTGGGGCAAGCTCCTTCTGCAGCATGGTTTATTAAACTGCATTTCAGGAGAAGTCATGGCAACCCCAGGATCAGGCTGGCTTTAAAAAAAAAATCTGATTTTTTCTTCTTGAGTCTATTGGACCAGGAGAGACCTGAGGGACCATATGACTCCCTATGGTTCCTGACCCATGAGAAGTTCACTTGGACTAAGGTGACCAGATTGTCCCACTTTTGGCAATTTGTACTTATGTTGAAATTAAAAATATATATATTACAATACTATTTTTGCGTTCTGTGCATTATATGAACAGCTAAAGGCCCTGATGAAGCTTTTGTAGTTCTGCAGGGCCTTTAAAATGGAGGCCTTCCACCAGGTCTTTGGTTGAGGCCAGATGGTGGAACAGCAACTGAGCCCCTCTTCCAAAACCCCGCCATGAGGCATGAGTTTGTGGGGGCTGTATGCTTATATCACCCCTCTCACCAGAAGAAAGGTGGTGGCCTTGAGACAATTAATTTTAACTGAATTGTAAATTATTGATAATTTCAATGTTTATGTGAATAGTGTATTAAGTTAATACTGAATTATTGTTGCTTATTATATGTGCTGGTACCTTTGGGGAAGGGCAGGCTATATTGTTGTTGCTCCTGAAATTCCTTCCCTTATTGTAAATGTTCCACAGGATCCAAGCCCTAGAATGCAGGTTCAACTAGTGCTGGTGTTGAACGGTAAGGGTGAATGACCATACAAGCTGGGAGGAGCATAGGAGCCTTGGGTTTTCCTGACTGCCTAACAGTGAAGAGGCTCTTGAGCAGCACTATGTCACTGCTGGTCCCTTGCATCCCTGAGAATCCTTCATCAAAGGAACCGGGATTCATGCTTATTCTGCAACGGCCCAAGGGAGACCACTTTTCTTGAAAAAGCTCAGCTGCCAGCCTCCAGCACTCGATGGTGACATTTGCCTCGGCCTTCACTGCATCAAAGACCAGCTCCTCCCAACGAACATTAATTAGTCTCTTCTAATATTTTGAACTGTATGGAAGAAGGATAACGCGATGCACACAATTGTCTGTGACCTCACACCTGATTAGTATCATTAATATCAGAGAGGCGCCGAGACTGCTTTGGCATATCTTTGGCCAATAATAAACCCCCTGCTGAAGCCTGATGTGCTAATTAGCGGAATAAAACCCAGTGTAGTACATGTTCATATTTATTAGCCCATGCTCAGAATGGAGAAAGGCATGGATTTGAAACTAAATCAATCTTATAGTATTCAGAAATGGTGATCCTTTTCTACAGAGAGTCCAATTCCTAGCTGATGAGGCGGGGGGGGGGGGGGAGAGGAGGAGCGGGCTGTCATTATGTCAGCCACTATTTTATGTTAGCTATTTAACCTTTTGGGGAGGAGGGAATTGATTCAAATTGAAATCCCACAGTTCTTGTTATGGCTCTTGCTAATAACAAGAAAATCTGATTTCATAATGTTCCTGGTACCACATTAACCTTACATCAGATTAACAAGTGTTATCAGCAGGGGGTGGGGGGGAGGGACCCCAACCAATGACTTCTACTGTTCGATGTGACAATGCTGACGGGCAGCTACATAGCGGCAGAGTAGCAATCTATATAAGAGTACGTCTTCTTGCAAGGAAACAAATGTTCTATTAATAGATTAGTAACGCAGCTAATTTTGACTGATGTTGCAGACTTGGGTGGATGCCTTAATTTGACAGTCAAACCAACAGGCAGGCAGTCAGGAAGACGGACAAATTCAGTCAAATCTGGGACACACAAACACATCTCAGGGGCTGAGGCCACAGTTTAGTGGTAGATCGTATATATAGTTCAGTCCTAGGCCTCTCCAGTGAAAAGGATCCGATAGAGCCGTGGTTCTCAACCTTCCTAATGCTGCGACCCTTTAATACAGTTCCTCATGTTGTGGTGACCCCAACCATAAAATTATGCACGTGTTCTTTCACAGAAATTAAACCGAAACTGACCAATGGTGTGAAGATCCATTTTTCATGATTGTATATAAATTGTTTTTTTTCCCCCCGGGGTTTCTCAGTTCAGTTCTCCCTCTTGTCCCACCGTGCTGATCTCGCTCTTTTCTGCTGCTCCAGACAGATGAACACTCTATCTCGATCTACCCCGCAAAGCTGTTGGGTGGATGGCGCTCCCCCTCCCGGCCAAACTGCTTGCCCTGCCTCTACCCCTGTGAGAGGGTCGTTCAACCCCCAAAGGAGTCCCAACCCCCAGGTTGAGAACCACTGAGACAGAGGGTGATATGAATGATCACTACTTGGGACAGAGCCACTGCTCATCAGAGGGGACTACTAACCTTGACTACTAACCTTTTCCCTGTTTTCCCTTCCCCTTTCTCTTCACTTAGCGTTCAGCATACATGCATACACCATAACCTGTTCCCAGGAAGTGGAGATACTTCATGATGCTATCTCTTGTTTTGCATGTTACGGCTCTAGCGCAAGGGTAATCAACCTGTGGTCCCCCAGATGTCCATGGACTACAATTCCCAAACACTGGCAGGGGCTCATGGGAATTGTAGTCCATGGTAATCTGGAGGACCACAGGTTGACTACCCCTGCTCTAGCAAATAGTTCTGGCTGTCTTTTGGCCATGAGGTGTAACTTTTGTTTTGTTTTGGCTGTTCTTTGAAGATAAAAGCTCTTCAGCTGTGGGAATAGCAAGAAAGTAATGCATTGATGGGGGCAGGAGTGTGTCTATATGTGTTCTTGAGTCCGGTCAAGCCAGTCTTTCTTACCAATAGATTTCCTATTATGGTGCTTCCAGATGTACCCTCTTGGACACAATAGACTCTGCACTCTTTTCTATAAGGAATGTCTCAGTTTTCTTGTCCCCTATGAGAGAGTAGCCTTGGTTCCGGACAACAGGGTTTCCATCCTCCAGGTTCTGTCTGGATTATGACTGGCCTCCAGATGACAGAGATCAATTCCTTTGGAGAAAATAGCTGCTTTGGAAGTTGTTTTTTTTCTTGCTGCCCTGTCCCCAAACCCTATCTTTCCCATTTTGCACTGCCCAAATCCCCAGGAATTTCTCAACCCATTGCTGGCAATTCTATGCACAACCTACCAGCTTGCCTCCTGAAAAAAGGGAGAGTTGGGAACTTACATCATGATCTACATTATGTTACATTATCACAGAATTGGACACCTTGTGACCTATTTTTTTGTTTTTCAACTTACTCTTTGCTAATGAAGTCCTTCAATAGGATCAATTCTTCTTGGCAGGATTTAAATAATATATATGTGGCCTTTGGCTCACAGGTACGGGGCGGTCTAGTCAAAAGACTGCTCCCCAAATTGACTTCAACAAACAGAATTGGAGACCCCAGCAATCTATAAAAAGCAGGGGTGGAATTTCATGGACGTGTGCATATGGCATCTATATTTAATTCTATAAAAAAGGGGGGGGAGGTGTCGGGTATACAGTGCTGAACAGATTTGGATGCAAAAAGCATATTTTTTTATGGTGCTATTTAGAGCCATCAGTAAAATGATCTACTTGTGACATGTTTATTTCTTTATTGGATCCCAGGGATTTTCTAGATTTCCATTTAGAAAATGGAAAATGTGTATCTTTAAAAACTTTTTTTAATTGGAGGGAGAGGAATTGATACATGTAAAGCGGCCAATGTTTCATTTCAACGGCAATATCACAACCTTCGTACTTCATCCTTGGCAGGTTTTTGTTCTGTTTTTTTTCAAAGGTAATGGCTGTCCATTGCCTAGAACCTGCATCATCTTCTATCTCTGCTTTGTTCTGTTATTTCCTGTAGCCTCTTTGCTTCAGTAATGGTAAACGCTTACTTGGTGATGCCTTTGGCCAAGAGAATTGCAAGAGGGATTATTAGTACTGGTAATTCTATGCATTTGTACTAATGATATCATTATGTGAACAGCAAATTTGCTTTATTAACCCTGGCAGCATTAACCCCACTGGAGCAAGTAGAGAATGAAATTTCTCTAAGTTCTATAGAAATGGTTATTCAATTAAATAGCATTCAGGATGTTCACTAGAGTCGATCAGCTGATTTGACCTACATACAGAGCATACAGGAGGGAACATCCATATAAAGGTGTACACCAAGAAATATTTGGTTATAACTTCTGATCAAGGCATTAAGGGATAAATTGTTACCATGGTTGTTTACTTTCACATAGGGCAATACAAGTTTGGGTTTTGAATCTGTGTAGTTCTTGAATCAAAGGCCTTCCCCCCCCCCAGCTGGGATTATATATGAGGCTACAAGGCAGACATTTATAAAGATAACTAGATTTAAAGCCCATTTTATTTTTTAATAAAATGGGCGCTAGACTGACCTTGTGGGCGTCGTCCGTGCTTGTTTCTCAGCTCAGGCGCGGTGGGGCGACGATCCTGAGGCTGCAAGGGCGCTGCAGCGGCGGCGAGAAGGCAGGAGGGCCCTGGGTGGCAACGGCAGCCATTTCCATGGGGCTCCCAGCCATTGGAGCGGCCGGGAGAAGGCGGCGCGGCCCCCCCCAGCGCGAGCCATGGGGAGGCTTGTGGTAGTGTGGCAGTGAGAAGGCGGGAGAGCGGTGGCTGGGCACAGCAGCGATCTTCAGCTGCCTCCCGGCCATTGGAGAGGCCGGGAGAAGGCGGCAAACCCCCCCCCCCCGCCGCGAGCCATGGAGAGGCTTGTGGCGGCGAGAAGGCGGGAGGGCCCAGCCCGGCAACGGCAGCAATCTTCAGGCGCCTCCCGGCCGTCGGAGCAGCTGGGAGAAGGCGGCGTGGCCCCCCCCACCACGACCCAGCGGCCGGGAGAAGGCACAGTTGGGCGGGTGTGCGGCTGGAAAGGAGCAGGGCTGCCACGTCTGCAACGCGGCAGCCCTGCTCCTTCCCCCGCATCGACTCGGAGGCAATGGCGGCCAAGGAGGCAATGGGGAAGCGCGCTTCGCGCGCCTCCCCATTGCCTCCTTGGTCCAGGATTGACACTCGGAGGAGCGAATCAGGAGCCGCTTCGCGGCTCCTGATTCGCTCCTCTGAGTTTTTATCCCAGACCGAGCCCGCCCTAACTCCTTTCCAACAGCCCTTAGCATTTTATTTAGCCCGTGGCGCCGCGGGCGGTTTAAGGATGGTACCGAATTGACCCAGAATTCATTACTCCCTCAAATAATAAAGATCCTGCTGGTTACAGGTGAATTGGACAAAGGAGGCAGATTTTACAGACTCCTGAAGTAGATGCCTCTCAGCAAAGACTCAGTTCTCTTCACTGCTTCCCAAAATGGCAACCAAGCAGCTGCCTAGCAGGAGAGCTCAAGCTGACCACAGGACTTGTCCAGTTTTCCTCCTCCAATAGACTTGAGAAGCAAAAAATGGGAGGAAACTCCATACAGCAGTGACAAAGCTGCAAATGCAACTGAGCGGATTGCACCCACTGTTCACTTGTGTTTTATTTTTATTTGATTTTATTTTTGCTGCTTTGCCAATCTTCCTAGTAATCCCAAATATATCTGGGATTGTTTTGAGATTTTTCTTGTTTTCTTGAAAAATCAGAGTGGTCCCTGGGCCTAGATAAAATGCTTTGAGATGGTACTGACAGCTTCCAGAGTGAAATGTGTCTTCTGGGACCAGAATCAGTGTTCTGGGGGTATCATTCTATTCAGAAAACAGTTAATATGGTCCCAGGGACCATCATCACTCTGGGAGCTGTCATTTCAGTTCCTGAGCTTAAATTCAAGTCCCAGGGACCTTTATTCTAGTTTGGAGGCTGTCCTTCCAGGCCCATGGCAGGTTTCTCAAAATCTGTTCCACATTTCCATTGCAACTTTTGGGACTATAATATATTTCAATAGACCATTTTAACCCTTTCTTCCTGGTTGCCACCACTTTTGGCAGGGAGCAGAAAACAAAGGTGAAATGGCTTGGAGTCATTTAATTTTTATTTCTTTAAATGTATTTATTTTCTTTAAATTTATAGACTGCTTTCTATACTGGAGCAGACTCAGAGTGGTGAGCCACAAGCAGTGTGGAACAGAAAGGGTCACAAACCAATGCAAACCAATACATTTGTTCATGGTCTGGTTTGTGGTTCACTAACCAAACTGAACTGCAAAAAATGTGGTTTGTGCTTATCCTTATGACAGAGTACTCAGTCAATTAATGATCTAAATGCACAATGAGAATGAAACTGAAACCTTATGGAAGCTAATTGCCAAATGCAATTAATCTGTGTAAACTCAGACATGCACAAAGGTTTGCTGTTCTCAGTCATTTCAGTGATGGAGACCCAACCTTGCCATGTAATGGGAACAGGGCGGGTGTGGGGCACTTTCTACAGAAATGAATTAGAGAATGCTTGCAGGTTGCTCACCTATAGAGATTCTTAGGATTAAAACAAGACTGCTGAAGTTGCTTGATACAAGATTTTGTTTTAAATCAAGAGATACGTGAAAAGAAGTATACTACAAGACTATAATATCTTAGTGCTTCATCAAACGTTATGCAGCAATGAATAGTTTTCCTATCAAGTGTACACTTGACCTAAAGCTACACAGACCTAAAATTTTCAATTGTTTGAACATACATCCATGGAATGATGAACTCATGCGCTGAACTCTCATGCTGGTTTCTACCCATTTACTTCTAATTTATAGATATCTGAAAAATTATGTCCTGGATGCATTTTTGTGCCATTTAGCATACCAAAAAGAGGGAGAAAGAAATAGTTAAAACTAAACGAGCAGCAGTTTTATCAGTTCTCTTCAAACCACAGATGCTAAGTTTGATTTTATTTCTAACACTGAGATTGAAATTCTATTTTAATATGCAGAACGACAGTCTAGGGAGCCATAAAATACAGAGTGTTTTCATTAGATGATAGCCCTGCTCCTGTTGTTAAAAGGAAAGCTGATTCATCAAACAGCAGTGATCAAGACACTAAGACCTGAAATGAAAACAAACCTTTGGGGAAAGGTGGGGAGGGGGAGCATGGTGCTCTAAAATGCAAGAATGCCTTCCAGTTATATCTCATTGTTTTGAAAGGGAAACGTTGCTTGAGAATGTCACAGACTTATTAAGGAATATGACGACAGTCCCTAACCTTCCATCTGTTTTAGAAAGGGATACATACTCTCAATATTGGTTTGATGTATGAGAAAGATTTCCATACACAGACCTCCAGTCTCTTCTTCCCACCACTGCATCCCCAAATGCCCGCAAGCAGTACTTAAGGGGCATTCTGGGATGCAGCAGTAAAGGCAGGGAGAGAAAGTCCTTGATGGGTATGCACACAGCTATGCTTCCTAACCATATTCTGCACAATCATGCCACATTTTGGGTTTCTTAAAGCCTGAAGTATGTTTCAGGGGTTTCTCAACTGAAAATGTTGAGAAAGGCTGTTGGAGGATGGAAACAAAAATGTAGACAGAGACATATAGCTGTCTAAAAATATAACGTAGGACCTGGGCAAGAGGCAGATTTGGTGGCACTTTTCTGCTGTTGCCAGCCTAAATGGATTAGTTTTGGGAAATATGGTTTTTCTTTTGGGAATGGCTGAGACAGCTGAAGCAGAGGCGGAGTATCTGCCCCTCTGCCTTTTGCAGTTACTGATCTTGATCAAAAAGATTCTGGTGGAAACAGTAGGAAACAGAACTTGCCTAGTATGTCAGATCATCATGCCAAATAGGGAGTCTAGAGACCCAGAGTAAAATAGGGTAAGAAACAAAGGAATAACACAATAACATAGGTTTTTGTAAATCAGAAACTGTGTAGTCCATTTCAAGGAACATGTGTCGAGATCGAGCTTGGGAAACATCAGGCAATGGCAAGAACGTCCAACTTCTCTAAAGTGAAGATTTAATTCTAAGGTGGCTGAGAGCAGATATTTGTATGTATGACAAACTTGTAATCACGATTTTAAAATACACTTTGTCATATTAAAATGTGGCAAAAATGAACTAACTGTTTTAATATATTATAAGAACGTATTAAAGTATAGATAACTTTGCATGGTGTTTGAAGTTGTCAGATAATTAGTTAGCTGAGAATATGAACCCTTATCAGGAACAGCTAGCTATTGCTGGAAGATTTTTTTTTTTTTAAATCCTATAAATATGGGAATCTGAATTGATTAGGAGCTTTCTTTTAGAAGAGGCTCTTTGCTTATGACCTGCTTATCTCTGAGTGAGATATTTTAATGGACTCATGTAATTGCTGTCTTTAATTATCTACGTAACAGTAATGGATGGTATAATTTTCTTTTTGAGTTAGTCGGTATTAAAAATGCAAATTGTATTTTTGTATTGTAATAAAATAATTGTATTGTAATAAAAGAATAAAAAGGAAGTAAAGATTCTCTAATAGTATGACTTTACTATACCCGTGTGTGTGTGCACACACCTGAAAAGTGCTTATGGTGATCTATAGAGTTTTCAAGGAATATGATTAAGCAGAGGTGGTTTGCCATTACCTTTCGCTACAAAGTCTTTCTTGGTGGTCTCTCATCTACTTCGTTTTCAAGACCTGACATGATCAGGCTATCCCACATCCCACTACACCCACAATAAACCAAAAAGTTCAAGCAAAGTTTGAGTCCAGTGTTACCTTTATGACTGACAGTTTTATTCAAGAATAAAATTTATTGAAGAATAAAACTTGCTTGGTCTTAAAAGGTGCCACTGGACTCCAACTTTGTTCTGCTGCTTCAGACCAAGATGGGTACCCATCAACCCCCCCAAAAAAATCTCTTTCCAGGAATTAAATGATCAGCAGAAATGATCTGTTCTCAGAAAAAAATTGCAAGATGCTGGCTTGACCAACGTTACATGGGCATTTGGACACTGTGATATGCTTTGACACCTCTTTGCTTTGCATTGAAACTACAATTCTGGTGGTCATATGTCCTGTACATGTTGCACGTGGTTTTTGCTTTCTATGTAATTGGGTTTAACATTTAACAACAGTAACTGCTTGCTGAGGATAGTGGGCGGGGGGGGGGAGTGGGAGGGGGGTAAAGCTATGAAAAAATCCTTTAACATCTTCAGCTTTCCATGTTTAAAAATAATGCTCTGATCCAGAGGAACTGAAGTGATGTGTTGAAGCACACTGGTAATGTCATTCATTCTGATACTCCTCCCATACAAACAAGGAGACTAATAAAATATGCATTAAGAAAAACTTCAAATAACCACTGGATTCTAAATATCTACAATGTTTATGTTCTTAGAGTAAACCAGAAAAGTTCCAGAAATAAAAAAGCACATGTGGAAGATTGAGGTTACACATGCTCAGGTTTCCAATTTCCCTGCAGCAATTTATCAGTGATTATATTTTAATTGATCCCCAAAGTATAAGCCAATTTAGGATGATATCAACTTGGCCAGATGATTTGGAAATCCTTTGAAGTGAAGAGAATTTGTTTTTTTGTGTGTGTGTGTTTTGCATCTTCTTGTTTTCTGTGCATTAGTTAGTAAATGAAAACAGATAACTGGCTCTCCATCCAGCTCTCCAATTGGCAATGAATTCCCTGGATTTCCTTCCATGATTTCTAAACATAGCCCATTCTACAATGGGGTCCAATTAGGAATTGTTTTAAAAACAAACACAACAATCCATTCTTGTTCTCCTAGACTCCTGCCATTCCTTAAATTTGAAAAGCTATTAAATTGGGGTGGGTGAGGGGTGGAATCTAGTATTAAACTAGAACATATGGATGAAAATGGTATTTGAACTCACCTGTACAGAGACACACATACACACAGATAGACAGAGACACGTAGGGCCCTGTGAGACTCATATATGAGTGGGAAATACAGTCTTTTCCTTAATTATTCTTCCTACCTGCCTTTCTTCTCCTCCTCCTGAAATGACTGGGCTCGTGCCACAGTGGCCCTTGTCTTGTATGCAATACTGCCTCCTCCTCTACCTTCACTGCTTCTTCATACCTACAGACTCTTGCTTACTTGCAATGCTGCTGTCTCACCTGCCCTTGCTGCCTACCCTGTCCCCCCACATCTACTAAGGATGTTGTAGGAAGAAGAAAGGAGTTTTCCACAGCCATCTCCTCTTCCCAAGTCACTGCTTCTGCCACTTTATCACCTCTTTCCCAAGCAAAGAAAGCAGGAGAAAGAAGTAAACAGAAGCAAAGGTGTCCCCTCCCCTTCACTGCCTTCTCCCTGGGGCAAGGAAGGGGGCAACTTGTGAAGAAAGGAAAGTGCTGCTTTTGTTGCTTGCCCAACTCACTTTCCTAACTTTTCTTTCTCTCATCCTCCATTTACCCGCCAGCCCCCATCACTTGTCTGCCCCCCTCTATTAACTTAATACCTTCTCCTCCCTGGCCACTCAGATTTTTCCACTACCAGTGGCCACCAACCCATTTCTTTCCTTGATGTTGCCTGCACATGGGAGAGAGAGATTTAATTCCTTCTCCTATTTTTTAAAAAAACTTGTGTAAAGAGAGATTCTTCCAGCTTCTTAAAATGTCCAAATAATAATAACCCATCCACCTGAAACCCATCCACAAATAAGGAGAAATCAACCATATGGCACCCCCCCCCCCAATAAAAAAACCCTATTGGCATTGAGGTATTCATATTCTACAATTCCCAACCAAAAATAGGATTTTAAGAAAGTGCAGAGTACAGACACAGTGTTCAAATTAAAGGAATACCAACTTGACTCCTCCAATAAATGAAAACAAGTTGTGAGTGTAGAAAGGCTCAGGTATAGCTTCTACCTTTGCTAGAACATGAAGTCTTATTTATGGTACTCCTTTTTGAAATCTGATTGAATGACTGGTTCAGCATCCCCTTCTGTTTCTTTATGTTTTGCTGGTATATCGTGTGTTGTCCATAGTGCTCAGCTGCAGTTTCTATTGGTTTAGCTTCACTCTCTGTTGGCATAGATTCACTGATTACTACTTTCTCCATGCTGCTTGAATTGTCCCTTTCAACAATATAGACCACATTGCAGATATTTTCAGTCTTGAGGATTTTGTATCCTTTGCATCACAGTGCTTAGCCAACAAAGATGCCTTATGTTCTATGATCTATTTTGCTTTGCTTTGCTTTAAAATCTAAGTTTAGGCCTTTTATCTACATGTTTTTAGATGATTCAGGCAAGATTTGTGCCCCTAACTCAATTTAAATGGCATGTTATTTGCAACTTTAGTAAGTAATCCGATTTACAGGTAGATAGCAGGGTTTTTTCTTTCTGCTACACCATTCTGTTCTTTGGTATATGGGACTGTAAACTGATGCTCTATTCCTTGTTCAGTAAAGTAATTATTCATCTCATGTCCCATGTATTTGCCTCCGTTATCAGTGTGGATTACTGGTGGCTTTCCGTGAAATCTGTTACTGACCACTGCTACATATACTGTAATTTTTTTTCCAGCACTTTTCTGGAAGTGACTTTTCTCTTTAGTTAGGTAGGTCACAGTATATCTTGAGTAGTCACCAATAAAATTAGTACATATTTATTCCCACTAGGGGTCTGAGTTTTTATTGGTCCACAAATATCATTGAATATCAACTGTAAGGATTGCTGTGTTTGGCTTGTGTCATGTTGCTTTTTAAAGCTGAATCTCATTCGCTTCACTCTCAGCACATACATATTTGTTCAATATGGCATCTGCTCATTTGCATGCCCTGAGTTAAATTCTGGTTTTCAAGTTGACTAATTGCATGATAGTTCCTTTTCCTAATCATCTGTACAATTTTTGTGTTTGCACTGCTTTGCAAGGTTTGCTTTCTATGTGTAAGATTCAAGAGTGTCCAAATCCTAATTCACAATTTCTGTTGCAATTTAATCTCCTTGCTGTCTGACAAAGCATATTTTTCTAAAGGATGCTCTCATTCCTTCCTTTGCCAGTGTGATTACAGAGGTAAGATTATTCACTAACTTTGAAACATAAAGACAATTTGTAATGTTCGTCTTTCAAGTTACACCATTTGTGGGCTTGCATTTTATTGTCCTGGAAATGATGCCTTCAGCCATTTTAAGGCATCCTTAATTTTCCTTGTTTTTGCTCATCAAATGTTTGAAATTTATGTGAGCACACATATGTCATGTACACCCATTGTCTATACATCACATATCATTTTTCTTTGTTTGTTTGTTCCTGGTGATAATATAAAATGTTGTTTATGGGTTACCTTTTAAAATATTTGATCAGAGCTCACTCACCCTTGTGCTTTGAGAAAAGCTTTCCTTTGGTTAAGATTAGAACAATTCCTCCTAACATGCTTAACTTCCCACAAGATGGCACATTTTCTTGCCTTTGTTATTTGTATTCCAAGCCAATTGGCTAGCCTCTGCTATCTTTAATTTCTAAGCAGTTCATTAATAATGCCTTGGAGCAAGAAACTATTCATAGACTCAATCTGAGAAACTGGTTTTCTCCTATGATTATAATTAGCATCTGGAATTTCCTTTCCTGCAGCTCCCAACTGCTAAGTTAAGTCTAACATAGGGATGTTAAACATATGGCCCATGGGCCAAAACCAGCCCATCTAGCCTACAACAACTGGTGTAAAGGAGAGAAGAAAGGAGGCTGCTGGGGGATGGGAGGCAAGAGGGTGCACATTGGTGAGGTGTGTTGTGGTCAAAGCTGTCAAGGAATAGAATGGAAATGGCTAGTGGTCAGGGCTAAAAGGCTGAGGTAAAATAGTGTTTGGGGAATAGCAGTGAAGGCAGAGAAAGAAGAAGCATAATGTTCCCCCTACTGGCTCTGATCACAGCTCAACAAGGATTGGTGAAGCTACTATATGGTGAAGCTGAGCCACTGGGGCTGTTTTGTGTTTTTCAAACAGCAATTGTAAGGGAGATCCATGAAGGCAGTTGCACAGAATGGTGGTTATCTGACAATTTCCATAGCAAAATGGGATTTCTTGGCCACAGAAATTGCATCCGCTAGCTGTCGCCTGGCTCATTTCTTTAGGGTAGTTCAATCTTACCACCCTTGAGGAGGGGCACCAAAATACTAGTAAATTGGATCTTGGCTCTGAGACATCAGCAAGCTATTTTGCGGACAAAATCTTGTCACTCTGCCAGGACCTCCTGGCCATAGTGAGCACACATATAGCATTGGTCCAGGGATGCAGCCAGCCTCTGAGGTATACAGGTATATAATCCTATATAACCCTTTGTTCTGGGCACAGGTTCTTTCAAGATTCTAGTTCCCCTGTTTGTTTGTTTGTTTGTTTTTCCTTTGTTGCACTAAAATAAAAGCCTTAAAATGGTTTTTCAGTCTGGTGTGTCTTTGGGTAACATCACATCAGTCAAAGGACCCTATTTGGCCTGTAGGGCTATCTAGCCTTTCAGGCTAACAATAGAAGAATAGAAGATGTTGACCTCACTATCCTTATTGTCTTCTTCTTAGTACATCAGACATTGCTTTTTTTCCCAACACAGATCACTTTCTACATTAATAACAGCCACAAAAGGGAGGGAGGAGGCTACTTCTGGGTTTTGGAAGCTGTGTCCCCTTTCCCCTTGCATACCACAGTTCACATACCTATCCATTTCCCTACCTGTAGTTGCCACTTATGTGTCCCCTGTTCACTGCCCTTCTATACACATTTACTACTCATGCAATCATTCCCATTCACTGCCACAGTACCTGTCCTCCTTGCCACTATTCAGATACCTGTTGCCCATGTTCCTGTTTCCTGTTCAGCCTCAGTTGGTGGTGCCATAGTATGAAGGATCTGAGCTGTCTTCTCCTCCCCTTCTTTCTGGCCTATATAATGCAGAGCCATCATAGTGGCGGTAAAGGGAGAGGGAACAAAAGGAAGGCCAAAGGTATGGGTGACAATGTCACTTCTGGTGACATGTAACTTCTGTAGATGTGGCCAGCGGACACCTCTGGAAGCCTGAAAAGGCTACTGTAGAATCATCACTGCAAGTCAGAGTAGGTGATACTGATCTTGAAGGTTCAGGGGTCTGGCTCAGTCTATGGCAGCTTCATGTTTTCATGGGAATCATCTGGCCTAGCATGCAACTAGCAGTAGCTTCACTCATTTTCTTGATAATATCACATTGGGCATATACCCTAGATTAGCCCAATATCCTCAGAGCTTGGAAGTGGGATTCACTATGTTCAATGATTGGATGTGAAACCACCAAGGAAAACGGGCTGCTAATCCAAGGAAGGCAATGGGAAATGCTTATTTCTTGCCCTGAAAATCTTCAAAAGGTCACCATGACTCAGCTGTGACTTGACAGCTCACTTTACTTATGCATAGATGGCTCTGCTATTGTCAAGAGAGACCTCCACATTAATGTCCTCAACAGCATATATCATAGTTCTGTCGCAGTTGCCACCATTTGTTTCTTAGGGCCATTATGTCTTAAAGCATTCCAGACAACCAGTAGCACTTCATCCCTTTCTTTCTTTATTAAAAGCAATGTTTGTAAGTGCCAGGAGGTACATCAGAGGAAATGGGAGTAAGGGTGGAGAGGAAATTGCTCTCAGCAAACAATGAAGAAGTGGTGCTTGCATATTCATAGTTAGACAATGCTATTACAAATCCTGACTGTTGTAAATCATGGTAACAGAAGAGAAAATTTGGTGCTCCTGCAAGAGGAGCAGCAATGCATTTTAATGACTGGAAGGAATCTAGTGTGAATTACTGAGTTTTTACCAATTAGCTGGCAATAAAACAAAGACAATAAAAAGTACCAAGGGTAATCTATCACTACATGAATTTTGTTCATTCAATTGACAAATATAATTTGGTTTACATTATTTATGGTAATGCGACACATCATAATGCAGTGGTAAATGTTCTGTAACACAGTTTGTAAAAAAAGATGGGGTAATACTTAGCACCCCTCTTGGAAAAAAACTGGAGATTTTTGCTACAAAATTAAAGGTGGGTTAATTAATGGCATCCAAAGAACTGATATATATATGGCACATGGGTGCTGTGAGGATTTAAATGGAAGTTGGGTGGGCATTGCACATCTAATGGAGACATCTGAGCAGTTGCTTTTCGTATAATACTGAAGTTATGTGCCAATGGGATAGAAGCTGCATAGCTTCACTGTGGTGCTACACAGATTTGTGACTGACCTTTCTCAGTTTTAGAAGGTATGGACACACAGGCACAGATGGATAGGAACAGAGAAATTAGCTACCACTGAAGGCATCAGTAGCTGTTGCAAAAGCAGAGTGATTGTCAGGTATATGACAGGGCCCTTGACATAGCTATCTAAAAGCTTTCTTTATTTTGCCCTTCCTACAAGGCATTAAAGATGTGTCATCTGACTTCCCTACCCCATTTTATCCAAGCAATGTGAATTTGCTTAAGCTGAGAAAGTATGTGATGAGCCCAAGGTCAGTCACCTAGTGATCAGAACCATATCAGCATGGGGATGTTTTGGGTGAGCTGGAAGGTTTATTGCAATCTGACTTGAACTAAACTATGCACATATCGTCAGACTGTACAGGAGATCACTGTTGAAGGAATAACTTATTCTTCACCGGCTTCACAAGTGCCCTGTCTTTTCCTATATCCCTGGTGTATTAGTTGAGGGCTATATCCATTTCTTTCTTCCCATGGCCTCAGAAATTATTAAGCTACTTCTTCAGTAAAGTGGAAGTCGGGTTCCCCTACTGAACTCTTATAAACAACATACTTACCTTAAGTGATTAAAACACTAGTTTGGCCTCTGAGTAAATAAACATAAATCAGAGTCAAAATTATTGAACCGAACTACCAAGGTAAGACACAGAAGTGATGGTAAACTACACAAGGCTTCATGAACACTGAAGGCTGACTTCCTTCAGCTTTGTTTCTCAAGACACGTAGCATGTGACAAACTCTAGAACTCAGATCTTATTAAAGATGGACCTATTGCTCACTAGCCAATGACAGGCTAGTGAGTATGCTTAGGATAGTAGCCTTGATCAAAGAGTCTCCTCCAAGTATTGCAGTTGATCTCCAGAAGACAAGATCAGTTCCCCTGGAGTAAATGACTGCTTTGGAAGGTAGACTTTATGTCATAATATCCTGATGAGTTCCCTTCTCTCCCAAACCTCCCACCCCTAATATCTCTTGGTATTTTCCAACCCAGGACTGCCAGTCCTAGACTTAGTGCTCAGTGATGCTGAATCTTGGTAGTTGGGTCACTGCTGCAGAACCTGGTTTGGTAGAAAATTAGGTTTTACTTTAAGGCAATGGAGGTAGACCAGTTTGGTTTAAATAGTCTTCCAGAGATTGTGTAAGATGTCAGACGTCTCACACTGTAGACTGAGAGTTGTACCCTATCCTTTTTATCCCCATGGTGATTTGTCAGAGGAAGGAGGTGCTTGCTGCTGCCTGGCTTTCTATTACCCTTTGGTGCCAACCATGCAAATGGCCACAGGACACTGTTGCTGTCACAAACTTTGCAGGACCAGGAGCTACAAGGTTCCAACAGGAAGCTATGTGGTCCTGTAAAGTTCCTGGCTCTGGCCACTCTGGTGCAGAGTGGGTGACTCTGTGAATGGTCATTGCTGATTCATGTGGGCCTCAGCTGGCTCAGCTACGCTGTTTGGTCAGCAGAAACTTCTTCCAGAAGCCCAGCATTGTCATGTTCAAGAAGTTACCTATTTGGCATAAAGTTACCTATGGTTGTTATGGCATAAAGCTGCAACAATAAACTTTTGTACTTCCTTATTTGACACCTGAATTATTGCAATTTGGGGGCATTTGGGAACTAATTCCCCCATCAACACTTGCATTGCTTCTCTCCAAAAAGTTAAAAAAGACTTTTGCAGTGTGCTGCAAAAGACAAACTCTTATATTAGGGTTAGAAAATTGATTGAAAATAATACAGCCAATAGTATAATAAATCTGTGGTGTGGCCTCATTTGGTGTACTATTTACAGTTATGATTACTGTATCTCAAAAAGGACGCCACAGAGCTGGAAGAAGTACAGAGAAGGGAAAAGACTATTAGATGCTTGGAGTTCTTTCCCTATGAGGAAAGTCTGAAAAGCCCCAGAGATGCCTAACTGGGGGTGGGATACAACACAGGTTTATAAAATTATGCATGGAGTGGAGAGAGAGAGTAGACAAAAAGAAATTGTTCTCCTTCTCTCCAAATACTAGAACTTGAGGGCATCCAGTGAAGCTGATGGGCAGTAGATCCAGGACAAACTAAAAGAAATACTTCTCTACACAAAGAGTGATCAAAATGTGGAATTTGTTGCCAGAGGATGTAGAGATGGCCACAGGAATGACCAGCTTTAAAAGAGGATTATCTGGGGCTTTCCGCACCGGGATCTTTGTAGCAAATTAGTTGCTGAATGAAAAATCGCCATTTAAAATAGTGGAATTCGTCGTTATGCATACCTGCCTTTGTAGTGGAATCCAGTTGCGTTTTGTAGCGTTTCCCACAGGCTTCCAGTCTCGGCAAAAATCGCTAGAAAGGAAGCGCTATTGCCGAGCTCGTCCCGCCCCTGGCCGTCAAGCAGCCAATGGGCAGCCATTAGCATGCTCCCAAACAGCCCCTTTCCCTTTAAGAAAGTTTTAAAAAAAAACACCCATTGCAACGAATCTGTGTTGATTCGTTGCAACGCAGAGACCCATCCAGCTGCCCGGTGTGTTTGAGCTGTCGTTTGATCGTTGCCACGCTCCCTCCGAGTGAAAAAAAAAAATCCCCCCCCCTCACGGGCCCGATTTTCAGCCGAAAAAAGTGTAAAAAATAAAGGGAAAATACATCAGCAAACGGGCTTCTCTGTTGTTTGTGTCCAAAGTGTTGTTTGTGCTTAGTGACTCTGGGGAGGGACTGAAGCCGGGGAAGCCTCTAAACAGAAAGAGGCTCGCTGGTGCGTTTATCCCCGCTCGCTCGTAGAAAAAAAAATGGCGATCGCTTCGCCGGAAGATCAGAGGAGAGAGCCAGGGGGAGGGACTTTGTAGAAACCGCAACAATGTTAACGCACAGGTCTTTTTCGCTAGTGTTGCAGATTGGTTGCAGGAGTGTATCGCTTTCCGGAGGGTGAATCCACTTTTGGGGATTTCCCTGAAAGCGCTACAAGGAAGCGCTTTTTGCGGATCGGTTTCAAGTGTGTGGCAGATTGTCAACGACGTTGTGCATAACGGCAAATCAATAGCGTTTTCAATTGGCAACCGTTGTGCGATTTTGAAGGCGTGCGAAAAGCCCCTCTATATTCATGGAGGATAGCCATGGTGACAGAATGAACTAAATCTCTGAACCCCAGAATCAGCAGGGAATATCGGGGAAAGTCTTGTCCCTGCTGTTGGCCCTCCACAGGAACTGGCTGGCCATTGTGTGAGACAGGAAACTAGATAGACCTTGGGTCTGATCTAGCAGGGCTTGTCTTATGTTTGTACTAGTAATTAAGCCCGCTGTATGCCGAATACAGCGGGCGCTAGAAACTGACCTTGTCGGGCGGCGGCTCTCTGCCTAAGTAGTGGTCCCCAACCTTTCTGAGGCTGGGGACCGGCACGGGCCGCGCCCGGGCCGCGCCCGCGAGCCGCGCCCGGGCCGCGCCCGCGAGCCGCACCCGCGAGGCGCGCCCGCGAGCCGCGCCCGGGCCGCGCCCGCGAGCCGCGCCCGGGCCGCGCCCGCGAGCCGCGCCCGAGCCGCGAGCCGCGCCCGAGCCGCGCCCGCGAGCCGCGCCCGCACATCGGGCCGCTTGCTGGCAGGGCCGCTGGTGGACTGTTTCTTCCTGGAACCGGGAGCGGCTGCGAGGACGGCGGAGACCATTGTAAGTTGGGGGCGAGGGGGTGGTGCGCGGGGGCTGCGGCCTGCGTGGGTTCCCTCGGGCGTCAGGCCAGGAGCAACTGCGAGCCGCGCTGCGCGCGGCTCGCAGTTGCTGGGGCTGGGAATCAGAGGGAGCAATCGGCAGGCGCTTTGCGCCTGCCGATTGTTCCCTCCGATTGTCTGTCATGAGGAAGGGTCCAATCCGGACCCTTCCTCATCCCGGACACATCCCGCCCCAGAACGCCTTACTCTTTTATTTAGTCCGTGGCGCCCGTGGCGCCACGGGCGGTGTTCAGACGTGGCGCCCGTGGCGCCACGGGCGGTGTTCAGATGGTAACAGCACTCAGCTTTAGAAATGAAGGGATCAAGGAAAAGTGGCCTTGCTCAAGAGCCATGGGGAATGAAGAGGCCTGTGTGATTTGAAAGGGTTTTCTTCTTTAAAAAAAAAAAAGAAAAGCAAAGAAAAAGACCTCGACTAACTTCAGTCCTTGATTGGTTTTATCAAATTCTCCCAGAGTTACCCTGTGATGCATGGGGCATCCGTTCTTTCTGAAGGAACTTGCAATTTGCTTTGTAGATGCCAAGGAGGAAAAGGAAGAATCACCACTGCCTTTCTTACAACTCAGCACATTACAGAACTTGGAGAGAGCAAAGCAGGCGACTAAATCAAACACTTAGCTGGAGAGGAGACACAGAAAGCAAACAGGCACACAAAAAAGGAATCCAATTACTTTATGTTTGTTTTGCTAAATGGTTTTTCTGCAAAAGAGAGGGGGAGGGAAGAAAAAAACCCTCTATTTTTAACTTGTTTTCCTCCTTGCTACACTGCTGGGAGCAGACACAACCATATGACTAACTGTACATTGCTGCTGATCCTTCTGCTAATGCTAATTAACCTCCTGGTACAAATATCAACATGACACAGCCTGGGCTTTGACTGCATATGATTTTTTTCCCTTCCTTGCGGGGTGGGAGGAACCCTTTAGTCAGACATCATTATTCTGCTTTTTCCTTAAACTGAAGAATAATCTTAACGAAAAGGCTGTCTCTTTCCCAGATGATGAAATAAAATAGAGCACTATTTCTTGAACTATGTACCTAACTGCCTTATCCCATATTCCTCAGTAGGAAGAGCTGTAATAGAAGTCCAGTTTCTCTCAAACAGATCTCACCATTCTGTAGGACTGACATGCCTAAAGGATCGCCTCTCCAGTTATGACCCCCCACACACACACACAATATCTTCATTGAGGGGAACATGGGCTTTTGATGCTGCCTGGCCCTCAGTTTCCTTGTCTGAGTGCAACAAGGGTGAGGGCCATTAACGTTGTCATCCTGACCTGAGGAAATGCTGTGTCTGAGGAGACTCATGCCCTATGGCAGTGGGTCCCAACCTTTTTATCACCGGGGACCACTCAACGCCGGGGACCACTCAATGCCTTTTACCTGAGGCCTGGTGGGGGGGGGGTAGTTCTCTACTCTCCAACCACTGCCCTAGCGCTCTCTGATCGCTATGGTAATGTTTAAACATCCCTTCAAAATAAGATACAGACACGCCACAACAATTAATTGTGTTGTAAAGGGCTGGGGGGGGGTAAAGTAAAGGGCAGGGGGGAAGAAGGCATCCTTCGGGGCCCACCTCCAATTAGTCGAAGGACCACAGGTTGGGGATCGCTACCCTATGGGATGGGGGTGAACTTTATCCAGTCTAAAGGAAATAGTTCCTAAAAAAAGGGGATAATCCCTAGCCTGTGGATAAGGAAGAAAACTGGAACTTGTGTGAATGTTCTTTTGCCTTCACCAACTTAAGTGTCTGTGAAATCAAGAAGCTTATCCTTGCATATTTAATCAGAGTCTGCCAAGAAATCTTCTCATGTTTTAAAGACCTATCTGAATTCCAGAAACAGTTAGTTTGTGGCAAATAATCTATCATTTATTTGTATACAATGTTTTTGGAGGGGTTGGTGGGTTGACATGACCACATACAGTCATATTACAATAAATATTTAATACATTTAAAATATATTAAATATATTTTAAATTAATTAGCTGCAGCCCAGTCAGGAATCCCTTCCAGGGCTGTCAAGAAACCCTGGTTGAGAAAGCCTGGTTCAATCAAATGTCCAGTGCTCTGGGATAATTTCTACTATTAATTGCATTGTCTTTTCACTTAGAAAACTGTAAATTTTGATTTCTTGACAGAAAGGTGACTACTCAAATTCATTAAATAAATATTCATATGAAAGACCTTTACATTTTAAAACTTTCTTTAAGCCACGAGTGTTTGAATTGCACTTTAAAAAAAAAAGAAATGAGCCAGGTGTTGCCAATTTCTGTCTAAAAACTACAAAGCAGCAATCCCTTTGTCTTCATAAATTTGCGCTGGAGTTCTTAAAACAAAAGGAATCTTATTTTTCTAATGCAACAGTCCACAAAGTCTAGTTAATTACCTCATATACCAGTCCTCTGAATGAAACCTAATTACTTGAATTTGGGGAAGGAGAGATGAATTTAGCCCCAGTGGATCAAATGGCTAATTAAACTGCTTAAGTTTTATTAATGTTTCTAATTCATTCTCTTCTTTCAGCACAAAAAGAAAACCCATAAAATGTTTACCCATTACACATTTTTGGGACAATTAGATATTAACATAGCATCCCTCCCAGTATTGTCAGCGATACCATTTCAGACATACCCACAGTTCAGTGAGAACTTCTTTATTGCAATAGATCTACATAACTGGGAACTGAGGTGTTTGGATGCTAAAACTTCATTCTGCTAGTAGTAGAACTTTCCTTCAGTGCAAGGAAGAAAGTCCATCAATGACTGGACTAGATGGACCACTGGTTTGATCCACTGCCCTTTTCTGCCTGCAGAAGCAAAGGTTTTTATCTTCTCTCCTCTGCTTCTTGTGTTGTAAGACTTTTTATCCATGTATGTCTCCCACAGAGTTTTATTATCATGTACTTCACTGAGGTCCCTGACCCCCCCCCCCCCCAGACTTCAGTTCCAAATCTCCAGGAGTTTTCAAACTTGGAGCTGACAAACCTACTCCCCTGTCCCCAGCTAGTGGCCAGAGTGGAGACATCTATGACATACAAAATTTGGAAGGAAATTTCCTTAGAAGTGTCACTATGAGCAACATGACTCAAATGTGGTATCAGTTGGGTATCCCTTCCATAGAATGTAAAAACAGAGATAAATATATTGTTTGGATGAAAGGGTCTTCTAACTGCAGGAGATAAGGTTTTGAGATAGACACAAATCTGAAAATGAAACAAAATAAGGATTTCTCTACCAAATCACAGTGCTATTTATACAGAAGCCTGTTCCCCTACACACAGCAAAATGTCAGCTCATTAACACAAATCAGCACTAATATATGAATTAATGATGGACAAACTTTCAGCTGGAAATCTGAGTCCCACTTTAAACAGTTTGGGGGGATTATTTCAAGAACAATAACTAAGTGGGATGGAAATAGCTGTTCCCACCATGTACAAAAATAGTAGTTTGCACTTAAAGAAAACAACAGAGAGCATTCCAGTGAAACACTGAACATCTCCAAACAGAAATGACATTTCCAATAACCTCCCATAATTGGATCGACACTAAATCCAGACATAACGTCCCTGACTTTCTCTCTCTCCCTGTAGTCCACTGATCTCCATAAAATGCCTTTCCTGGGGGAGGGGATCCTCATGAATGACCCAAAGCAGATGTGCACCAGGACATAATGTGACTCCAACCTCTAATCATGTGTTACATGCTATCAAATCACTTTCCGCTTATGAACCAGTGACCACTGAAATATCCTATGATTAATAGCCTTGCAAACTGAGGGCTGTGTCACCCATAACTGAGTCAGTCTATTTTATGTTGAGTCTCTTTTCCTGCTGTCTTTAAATATTTGCTAGCAAACTCATAATTTATTTTTGCCATCAAGTTGCAGCTAACTTGACGTAACCCTATAGGGAAGAGCTTCCAAGTTCTAACAAGACTGTGCAATGTTAGTGTGTTTTTGGTCTTCTCCTCTGAGTCCCTGGGACAACCTCTTTGCTGCTCTCAGTCCCTCATCCCCCAATGAGAGCTCAAGGCACCCATTGCTGATTCTCTGCCTCCTCAGTGTCAGCAATCATGTTGTTGTTGTTAGGTGCGAAGTCGTGTCTGACCCATCGTGAACTCATGGACAATGATCCTCCAGGTCTTCCTGGAGTCAGCAGTCATATGAACATGCAATTTGATTCTGGATCTCTCTGGCAACTGAGCCAACTGTATTGCCATGTACATGAGGATTATTTTTATTGTATGTGTGGCATTTCCTGCTAAAGCCTTCTCTACAAACTGTAGCACACAGTTATGTGCAGCGCCAGTCTTCCTCTGATCAGTGACCATGGTGGGCAGGGGGGCATTGAACAACAGTTTATCAGGCTGGCAAAATGGAGGGGTCTTTGCCACCTTGCATGGGCTCTGCAGCTGTCTGAAATGCTAGTTCTGTCTTGTAGGAGAATGAGGAAGCACAGCTGCTTCAGGCTATGGGCGGAGGCTCCCATTTGGGGCTTGCCAGTGATTTAAAAAAAAACTTAACAGGGAAGGGGATGGAATAGAGGGGGCTTAAAGTTTGTATGGAAACCTATCGTCTGATGTGGTCCATCCTACCCACAGTATACCTCAGAGGGGGAAAGGTGGTCGTTTGGGCACTGATAAGCCTGTGTCTCCCCACAGAAATTTCTTGTTGAAGTCTCCATGTCCATGAACTAGAATGCTCATGAAGCCCTGCTAGCAGCATGTGCCAGAGTAGCAGTCAAGTGACATTGCATCACAATAGAGGAAGTTTCCCCCTGTTTAAAATTCATAATCAGCGCAAAAACAACAGCACAGTATCAGAGCACATGCATAAATGGGAATGATTTTAAAACATTTTTTAGAAGGATGATTTTAAAAAGTCCGCAAACAGACTGCGGTGAAAACCAGTACATGCATAATAGCCCTAGGTTTTAGGTGAAATGCAGTGTAGATTCTACACTTGAAGCATCAAGGGAGAAATCCAGTATTATTTGACAGGATGTCATTAAGCAGTAAATTGGGGATTCAAAGGCTGCAAGTTGGAATTTAAGTTTACAATCAGCTCTTTCTTACTGGGAGGCTTTCTTCCAAGATGCAATAAAATGGCCTAGAAATATTTTAATTTATTCCTTTCCAGTCCTTCTTCCCCATCTCCAGTACAGAATACCAATAGCTGGTTGCTAAGCAATTATGAAAGGTATGCTTCAAATGTGAGCATTGGGCATTTATTTCCACTGTGTTTTGTCATGATACTGCTATTGAAAGTTGGGGGGGGGGCGATTAAAATTTTCATCAGGATTTTTACTACAAACCGTGTCTAAATTTAGAGTTCGTAAAGCTTGCACTAATGTATCTGTCAGGTGTCCAGCAATTTCAGAAACAGTTTTCTGAAGGTGAGATTTTCCTGTTAGTTAGGCATAGTCCACACAATGGGAAAGTAGATACCCAGCAGTAATGAGTGTATATGATCATATGACATATCTGGCAGACAATAAAAGTACTGCGCACAGAGATATGTTTTTCAAGTTACAGGGAATGTGTATCAGAAATGGGGCTAATTGGGAAAGTACAAAGAAATTGTCTTCTTTGGGACACTAAAAACTTTTTGTTGCAACAGGAGCACATACAGAATACATGAATACATTCAAGCCCTATCTACAGAAGTGCAAGAATATGCTAACATTATGTCACAAGCGTGGGGGGGGGGGTTCTTTGTGAGAATAAATACTTCTGTGATTCACCATAAAACATTTATTAACCAAAGAAACATCTAGACAAAATGAGAGTGTGTAAAAGGCGGCGGGGGTGGGGGGGGAGGTATCCCAGTCACCATAGGTTCACCTGAATTAAAAGCAAACACACTCAGAATCCCCTGGAAGGGTATAATCTCAGGGACAAAGTTTAAAAATGGAGAAACATCTAGCAAGAAAGGACTGCCAGCTCTGGGATTGGGGTTAAGGAGCAAACGGACCTCTGTGGGATATAATGCCAGAGAGTTCATCACTCAAAGCAGTCATTTTCTGCAGAGGAACTGATCTCTGTAGGCTGGAGATCAATCATAAGCTCCAGGTCTCACACAGAGAATATTGACTGTACACTCCGAGCACCTTGTTGTTCTAACACTACCATCCTAAGCAGACTCGCAGCCTTCTACACCTCTTGAAGTCAATGCTCTTAGAAATGTACAACTCTGCTGAGGATGGCGCACTAGCCCAGTAACAAGTTAGAGTGAACACGCATGCAATCTATGTACTGTGTACACTTCATTTTTCTTAAAAGGTGTGTTGCATAACTCTCATGTTACATTCAAAGCATGTATAACTGGTTTCATTTGTAAAGAGAACACACTTGGTACTTTCTTACAAACAGATGTTCCCGCACACATGCAGGCTGTCTGAGTGTTCATTGTAACATGTAAACAAGGCTTGTAAGAAAGTGATTTTGGCTGGTCAAAGAGGCCATGACCGGATAGAAAGGAAAGTGGTAATTGCTGCCCCCAAAGCAGTTTTTGAAGCAAAAATGGGTTTTTTGGACTACCGTCACATGTATCCAAGTGTTAAATGGCCTTACAGCCTCCCTATTCAAATGACGAGACACATCCTTTGTGCAATGAAGTTCACTTGGCCAGAGACACAAATTTACTGCAGTAAAGAAATGCAACCAAGACTGTCAAAACAAATTTTCTCCCCAAATAACTTTAATGCAGTTGAAAGAATACTGTTTTTAAAAGACCTCATTTACGAGAGATTTTTGCCTGCGTGTCCCGATATTGTCACGCTTTTTCTCTTTTGGAAAAATATTTACTGCAGTATATTGCAACTACATTAATATGACGAATGGATCTCTCCTAAGGGCATAAACTAAATTAAACCAGAAAGGAACCAAATCTAATTGTATTGCATTTTGTATAATCTGCCAACAGGATTTCCTTCTTCTGTCTCAATTCCTTTGCTTCAGTAATGCATTTTACCAAATAGGTAAATTTGGGTGTGCTTTAAAATTTAATATGAGGCTGCTGAATAGGAAAACAGGGGAGTGTGAGAGCTTTTTTTATATTAGCAGAAGAGACACATTCATTGAACAGAGGGACCTCTCACATCATATGCTGAATTCTACTACTCAGGATGGAATGATCTGCCATCATTTTTAATGGCTGCATACATAAACACAGGAAATTAGCATATCAGGGAAGGTAGAGCCCTTTCTCTTAAACTTTATCTCTCAAGCAGAGCTACCTTGTGTGCCCCCTTGACTTCACTCACCCTCTCATACCTCTTATCCTCTCACAAGGAAGGTTGCCAACATCCAGTGATCATGGAAGCGATCATCATACTCTAGAGATCAGTTCCCCTAGAGAAAGTGGCAGCTTCAGAGGATGGGTTCTATGGTATATGGTAGAGTCTAGAAGAACTAGAAGTCTTAGAGTACCTACAGAGGATAGATGTGTCGGCAGAGTTTAAATATGCAAAGATGTTAAGTAATGGCTGCTTAAAGAATAGCTTTATTGAAAAGTGAAACAACTTTGTAAGGTGAGAGTGGGGGAAGAAAGGGAAAGAGAGCACCAACCACATAACTGACTGTTCTTATGGACACAATCAGGGAGGAAATGTACTCAGAGGAGCAGGAAGTCTTCAATTGAGCCAATCAGTACACAGGAGGAGATCCTTTGAAAATACTAAAAAAGTCTCTGTCTATATATGCTAATGACATAGCTCCCCTGATGCCCCCTATGGGATATCCTTCATATTCTTTTGAATCATGCACACTACAGATCAGGGGTAGTCAAACTGCGGCCCTCCAGATGTCCATGGACTACAATTCCCAGAAGCCCCTGCCAGCGAATGCTGGCAGGGGCTTCTGGGAATTGTAGTCCATGAACATCTGGAGGGCCGCAGTTTGACTACCCCTGCTACAGATCATGCATTAACAGGATGGTCGAAGAAGAAGAAGAGGAAGAAGAGGAAGAGTTGGTTCTTATATGCCACTTTTCTCTACCCGAAGCAGGCTCAAAGCAGCTTACAGTCACCTTCCCTTTCCTCTCCCCACAACAGACACCCTGTGAGGTGGGTGAGGCTCAGAGAGCCCTGATATCATTGCTGTCAGAACAGTTTTATCAGTGCCGTGGCGAGCCCAAGTTCACCCAGCTGGTTGCATGTGGGGGAGCGCAGAATCAAACGTGGCATGCCAGATTAGAAGTCTGTACTCCTAACCACTATACCAAACTGGCTTTCGTTCCTGTTATGGAAAAAAAAATTCTGCTGAGCTCCCTTCTCTCTGCCTTTCACAGGCACCACCTCCAAATCTCCAGGCATTTCCAAAGCAAGAGTTGATTCTTAGTCACAAGCAAGGCTTTTTTATAGTATCTCCCATACTCTGTGATTAGCATCCTATACCGCATAGACCACAAGCATCACATCTTTTCTCTTTAAAACCTCCAAAATCCCCCTTACTCTTTCATTCATTTCACTCACGAGAGTCCCATCTCTTTTTGTGTTTGATTTTCTCTCTCAATTTACTCCATGCCCCATTTCTTCTTTGATAATTTAATCATTGACCCAATAAAGACTGTTTATGTCTCCATTTGTGCAACACTAGTTCCAAGGCAGAAAGCCCAGAAAAAAGTAAGATTTTTCTCCTCTTCAACAAATTCTGTTATTTTTGCCAGTTTCAAAACTGTTGGGGTTTTGTAAGAAAACCAAGCCAGAACCTTCAAATTTGTCTTTAAATCCCTGTTTCGGAGCATATTAATGAAAGAATGCTCAAATACATATAGAACTGGGAAAACACTGGCAAAAAAATTATAGTTCAAATAAGCAGAGATTTTGGTGCAATTTTTTAGACAATTTTACATAATTTTAGATGTTGAGAGCCATTTATGGAGATATGGAATGTAAGCCTTTCAAATAGAAGAATTAATGGAAAATAAAATCAGCCCAAATTTCCTCACAGACCTTTGCAAAGACAAAATAGAGGCAATTTCATGAATGGAAGATCTATTTGAAAGGTGGGCATGTTTGGTGAGGTATCACTCTGCTTTGTGGACAGAAGACCCCAATGCAAAAATGCATTCTAAAGTCTCCTAAGTTTCAAAAGCCTCATCATAGGATATTGTTAATGATGCTGCTTGAGAAAGATGAGTCTTCTTGGGAGAAAGTCTTGGCAGAAGTCTTCTTTGGGAGAGCAAGATTTTAGCCTACATATATTGTTCTGGGCTTCTTAGAACAGGCTTTCTCGACAGTTTTGTGAAACTCTGTGGTTTCTTGATGGCCTTGGAAGGCTTTTCTGAATGGATGGTATTTTTTTTTAATGTGTTAAAAATTTATCAGGTGATAAGACCATATATGTGCATTTTGACTCGCCCCCCCCATCCCAAAATTGTCAATGATGAGTGGGAAGGGGAGGAGCCTCAAGTGGGAGTACACAACTACGCTTCCCAAACATATTCTGCATTTCTCACAACTTTTGGAGTTTCCAAAGCCTGAAGAATGTTTCAGGCATTTCTCAACTTTAAAAAAGTTTTAAAAAGTTGAGAAAGGCTGTCTTGGAGAAACAATGGGATACTCATGTAATGAAATAAAATTGAACAATCTGTACACTGGTAGGGTATCATTTCCTACAACAAGCAATCTGCTTAGTGACCATAAACGATGCTCCCCCACCCAATCTTTTCCAAATAAATAACATCCAGTGGGATTCTTTTTCTATTGACAGCAAAAGAGCTGGGCATAGCAAGAAGTTACAAAGTCTAACATACCCATATAGAAGCTTGGAAAATTGGTTTGAAACAGTAACATTTAGGGTGCTGGGCAGGCATACCAAATTAATTTATATTATTTTAAGAATCTAATCAACATGTCGGAGACTGAGATGTCACAATAAATTGGGTATGTTTATTAGGTGCTCCACAACTTACAGAATTTTGGATTGCTTGCTGGTGTATAACACGCCGTAGGCCATATTCCTTGATTGGATCAGGGTTGCATTTAAAAGTCCTGAAAGCTGCCAATTTCATTTGTTTCAGTTTTCTTTTCATCTTTCAAATGAGGAATTAAATGAATGAGAGGCATTAAACACATTCCGTAAATTAATTAAGATGATTTACACATGCTCAGACCAAACAAAGGCAAATTGAATTAAAGTTTGATCAACTGTTAGGAACAGCAAGCTAAATTCTCTAAGCTAAAGGTGTTCTGCCCAACTGGGATTCAGGAAATAGGATATGTCTGAACCTTCTGGTTCTACAGTGTTGAAAGATGCATCTTTTGCACATGTTTAAAGTTAAACTTTCCTTTCCTGAATATTTTATATGCTGTCACACTGAGATTAGGAATGAAAATAGATGCTAAAGTTTCAAGGCTACCAAGAGACTGGAATAGCTAGACCTGACTCTGGGTTTTTCCAGTTTAGGGTATCTGAGGTAAGTGATTGTAACAGGAGTTGGTTGGGGTCCGAAGGGATTTATAGGAGAGAAGACACTGGTGGAACTGAAGTCTGAAGAGCACACTGCTCTGTTAGTAGGCAAGAGCAGAAGGCCCAACTCCTCATTTTTTTTTAATCTAGTTATTTCTTTACAAAAATTATATTTCATCTTTCTGCCTTCCCAAGGGCCAGCAAGTCAAATAAAGCAGCATACATAAAATACAGGAACCGATATGTTAAATATGCAGGTGGTTCTATATTTAACATATCTATTTCTGTATTTTATGTATTCTGATTTATTTATTTATGCCTGACCATTGTTAAAGGCAGTGATGCCGAAACACGTCTGATCAGTGGTGGCATTAGTATGAACGTACACTTGGATTTTAATGAGGCAACATTTTAAGCCTTGGGTTTTTAATTTTAGTAAATATTAATATTCAATTTTATAACACGTTTTACCCTACAGAGGCTTGGGCACAGTATCCTTATTTTGACCCTTTGAGGGAGGGCACAACAATCACAACAATCACCTCCAGACTAGACTATTGCAACTTGCTGTATGTGGGGCTACTTTTGAAACTAATCCAGAAGGTTCAGCTGTTCCAGAATGCAGTTGTCCAGATCCTTATAGGTACTTGGTAGAAAGCATGTATTTGACTGGTGCTCTCTTAGCTGCACTGGTTCCGGATTGAGGATTGAATCACATTCAAGTTTTTTGCACTTACCTTTACAGTTCTAAAATATCTGGGACCTTTATGCCTGTGGACTCGTCTCCTTCTCTATACCCTTCCAAGAAGTTTAAGATCGAGCATGCAGAATTTACTAAAGATCTTCAGCCCCAGAGAAATCAAACTGGCCTTAACCAGAGTCAGGATTTTTCAGCCCTGGCAGAATGCTCTTCCAAGCTAGATCAGGGACCTATTGTGCATATTCAAATTTCTCTCAGGTTACTAAAAAACACTCCCCCCCCCCCAATGTTTTCAAAATTTCTGGAAATCCTTTATCTCTGCCTTGAACACAGATGGGCTTGCTAGGCCACCTGATAATGATGATGTTCCTACTTCACCATCACCCAACTTCTCCAGTACCCGGGCAGTGCTGGGATGGTTGACTCCAGAGTATCTATTTGAATTTAAGATATTTATCATTCTCTTCTTTTCAGACATACCTTTATTTTGTCTAGAATATTTCTGCATGAGGTGAGAGGATTTGTTTTTTGCAGTCTTCCCCAGAGTACAACTCAGAATTCAATCTTTCCCCAATTGCCAATAGAGTCCCCTTGGTTAGTGCTTCAGAATGAGTAGACCTTAATTCATAAATTAGCATGGTTTACAAGGCTGTGTGGAGGAAATTGCAGAGTGCAGCAAAGACCTTTTAAAAATTCCCCTGTTAATATGCCTGCATTTGCAGATACTGCAGGAAGAGGATATATGGGGAAATTCATTGCCGACGAGGCCTGCATGCATTGGCAACAAAGTCATTTACAGAGGGGGGAAGTGGTTTACATAGGTGTCCAAATGCATCCTAACAAACTTGCTGTGAGTAATCCGGAATGATCAAGTCAAGCAGAAAAAGTCACAGGGAAAAAAACACTATTGGGATCTATGTAAAAACAAAACTGTCCAGAGGAAAGTGTTCTGGAAAAGTAAAATAATAGACACAGAACAGTATTTGTGTCCTCTGGGATTAATTAAACTGTAAAGGGACAGTCAGTCTCTCAGTTTTAATGGTCTTTTGCAAATGTACAGGTGCCAATGGGCTAGGAATTGCTGGCTTGAGCTAGGGCCATTGATATCAATAAGGGCTACTAATATTCAGCAACCACACACTGAGTGCAAGCTGGGACTCCCTCTGATTCCATTATTATCTTTAGATGGTTTCTGCTAAGGGCAAGTTTTCCCCTTTGTTCCAATTTCTCTGGTAAAATGTCTGGCAATAACCACCAGTGGATCACCTAACCAGCCACCCCTTCTTTTGAATCTCTCGACTGTCAATAAGTCATGGCACAATCCATTGGTAAGGGTTCTCTACTGAAACTCTGTTGCTGCTCCAACTGAATGGGCCTTGGTGCAGAAGAACTTAACAGTGGATGGTGCTCAGAATGTTGAACTGTTGTCCTGTCAATCATTCTGTATTATTAGCTGCATCAACAAAAATGTTCTGCCTCTGATTCACCAATATAACTGAAATCCTTAACAATGTTGGAAGGGGAGAAGGGCAATCCCATCAAACATCTCCCTATGGGGAGTATAAGCTACCATCAAGCCAGTCATCTGAACAGTATCCCCCCCCCCCAAGGCAGCCACATCTATCACTGACACTAGCGAGGCAGACAAACAATCCTTATTCTTTATTCTTGTCCAGGTATACTTGTAAACCTTCTTTAAGGCATAAGAAAGACAAAGTGTAAATCATAAAAATAAAAATAAGCAAACAGGTTGAGAGAGAGAATAATATATATTTTTAGTGTGCATATACATAAATATACCCCATTTCCCACTAAGTATTGTTTAGAATGATTCTGCCAAACATCTTACTAATGTAACTGAGAAAAATCTAGATTTAAACATGTTTATGAATTCCACAAGACTATGTGTGTGGGCATGAGAAAGAGAGAGAGAATGCTCCACAAGGGAAAATCTCCTACATTCTAGCTAAAGCGCTGAATGAAATAAAAACATTTTGTAAGTCTGTTCTTGAAGCATTTGTAAATGGTGTGTCCACAGAGAGGCTTTTTTAATTAATGATTTGTGTTTCCAGTGCAGTTTGAAGCATGACTAACATGCCTCCGTTATTGTTTTGCTTGTGTTAAAGTCAGGGGAAGTTGTCAATAAGAAATGTATGAGCATTAAGTTCAGGAAGATGGCCAAAGAGTAAGGGTTATGCTGATTCAGCAGGGGTTTGCCTGGGGATGGCTGGTGGAGATGCACTGAGAGTTGCAGCACACATCTGGATGATGTATCTGTTGGCCAGGTGTCTGGCTGAAGAGTGTAGGTACAAAAAGGGGTGTTTGAATAAATTTACAGGTCAACAAAAGAAAAGGCAAGTTCTCTATCCATACAAAATCAGCATGTCAGGAAGGAGGAGATTGGCCTTTTCAAAATTAAAAGAGGGAGGCTTAAAATAATGCTGTTGGGAGTAAGAATGCAATCCCTTGGTTCAAGGCCTACTTACTTTGTTACGAGTAGATTCCTCCCCCCCCCCCCAATTTACTTTTTACATATAGCCACTGATTATGCTTATTCTTTTTTCTATTTTAAAATCATATTTTAAAGACCCAGGTATGTTCCTACATCAAATCTTGTTTGAAATAAACAGGTATAGTCTGTACTCACTTTGTCATAGGTCATGGATGTGCTACCACACATCACCCTGCAGTTATTTTGTAGGCCCAAATTGGTTTCAAGCCTGCGCATATAGGTACATACACATGTCCAAGCTATGAACACTGTCCAAGCTATGAACACTGCTTTTGATTGCATGCGGAGAGGGAAGGGCCCGCCCCACACTGTAGTTTTCTCCTGATTGATTTCAGGACAGAGATAAAAATGACACTTTCCATCATCAGCGGTGGGGAAGTCTGAGTAATGACAGGAACAATGGGCCCTAGTAGGTCATCTGTTGGAAGAACCTTCCCTCTGCTGGTTACTCTCACCTTCCAGGAAGATATTGCGATGTTTGTGGCTTGGGGTAGCACTAGCAGCAGCTGCAGGTGGCTTTGTTCACAATGCTAAGGCACAGTTTAAGGCCAGTTCCAGGTCGGCTTCCTGCCCCCTCCCCCCCTTTGCAGGCTTTTTCTTTTGGGGGGTAAAGTTTCCCTGTGTAGCAACCCCATTCATTTTTATTTTAAATGCATTGTGCTTACCATTACACTGGCTAGGCTGTTGAGACCGATGGGTAATGCTTTACATTTGTCAACAGCACTTCTCATTTGCTAACTGTCACCCTCATTCCCCAAAGAGGCCGGAACCACTTGGAATTCTGCTAACTGCTCACTGTGTGTTTCCTTATTCCTCCAAGAGTTACTTTCCTCTCCCACCCCCTCTTGTTTTAAGGTCATCAGCAACTTTTAATTAATTTACTGCCATGCCATTATTTGCCATCATTTTATAACTTCCGGTCTGATGACCTCTTTGCAGTGTAGAAAGTTAAAGGAACGGTTGTCTAAACCATGGAAAGCAGGCGCACGACAATGCAAGCATTTTTTTTAATACTGTAAAAGGGTGATCTAATTTCATTATACTGGTGTCACTGTGCTAATGACTTTTTAGCCCTTATAAATGAGAATCTACACTAAAACACGCTGTTGACCCGTGCTTTTAATCCACCCAATCCTGTTTTCCACCCTCTTCTGTGCTAATTTTCAGTCTCAAGGGAAAAAAGCACATAATGCTTTTACTTAGATTGATGACATTCAGAGAGAGGAATCTTTCAAAAGTGGAGCTTTCTGTCCCACTATCCCATTGACCACTTGCATCTAACAAAAAGTGCTAAGACATAAATTCAACTACTAGTGTAACAAGGGGTGACTCTTCGTGAGGTAAATTTTGATTTTTATGAATACCTGAAATTTGGGGAAGTGTGTGGCTTCCTATGCATTTTATTTGGTAATGGAAATGGAACTCTTTTAGAGTTGAAAATCTCAACTTATTTCCATCCCACATACATCCCCCCCCCCACCACTGGAATTACACTTCCAGGGGCTATATACAGTATAAGAAAAAATTTCAGCTCAGAGGTTTGTGGGATTCATCTGTCTCTCTGTATTGTCGATATTTATCAAAACATTACACCCTGGAAGGATCTTATCTACTTCATTTGTAGTCTGCCTTTTTTTCAAACTGAAATTCGGGGCAGATTACAAAATATCAAAATCCAGTGAAACACAATACCAGAATCTCCAATAAACAATTCAGTAGGACTAGAATGACAGAATGGGAAAGAAATGCAAAAACATTGACAACATTTAAGGCAATAAAAACTATCTTAAGCAAGATACACCATTATGTAGAAAGTGGGGTGAAAGGAAAATAGTCAGTGGAGTCAAAGGAAGGTGATAAGTATAATAAACACTGTAAAAGGATAGAATAATGCAAATATACCTAATTTTCAAATATTTAAATCCAGAAATTGGGACCATGGATAGATCTTTCTACAAGATAGATCTTTCTACAAACCTGAGAAAGCTTTGCAGAAAAATCTGAAAAAAGAAAAAAACCAAACATGACAGGGATTTAAAACTCCCCTGCCCATAGCTTTAAGAAATAAATGTCCTCTATGATCTTGGATGGGCAACCACAGCAGTAGATCCAGTACTCATGTATCTGTCAGCGAAAGACAAGGGGACAGAGCAGAGCCCTTTCAGAGCGGCTTGGGCCATTGAGAGCAAGGCATAGCAGCAACCAGCAGGTGACTTGCTGTCATGCAGCTTCCATGACTGATCCGTGCCCAAGTGCTTGCTGCTCTTCAACAGCAGCCACTCTACAAATGCAGCTGGGACTTACCTCACACTGCTATTGAAGAGGCAGCAGGCAGCCAGCGAGGGGAGGTACGAGGCGATCATGCGCCTGGCTGGTGGGCCAGGCACACATGCACCGAAAGAGGAGGGCATGTGATCCTCTGCACCTATTTAAGGCACTGGGCTGCATCACAGTGGCCTCTTCCCCTTCCATCGGCAGCAAAGCCATGCGGCTCCCACCCACCCACCCAGTTATGGTTATGGTTGCTTGGTATTATGCTATGATGGAGTTTTTGATTCCTGTTCATATGTTGAATTTATTGTCACAGCTTTTGTGGGTGGCTTGGGCCTCTTTTGGGGGAGTGCAATCAAGGGGATTGAATTCCTTAGGTACAGGGTCTCCTTAAGGAGGCAGCTTGGAGGAGAGTGAGGCCAACAGAGATCAGAAGGATGAAATCACAGGGCCAGGAGAGGTCTGTGCCTCCTCCTGGGTTGGGCCCAGCAGCAGGGGAGATCTGTTTTCCAGGGGAGGAAGCGGGTGGCTCCCTGATGACGTGGTGGACAATCTTTGTGGCAGGGGCCACTGGTATAGGCTCCTTCTTTCCATGCCAGACTGGGGGCCAATATCTGTATTACAATAAAGCTGCAGCCAATTTTGCACCCAGCAGAGTGTCAGTGTCTTCCTTCCTGCCCAAAAAACCCGCCTACAAGTCAAAAGCTAGTGTGTTGCAGTGGCTAGATTTTCATGCTGAGAGATCAGATACAAACCCAGCCTCTGCTGTGGAAGTTCATTAGGTGTCTGGGCCAGTCTCATGATCTCAGCTTAACCTACTGCACAGTTTTGTTGTAAGAATAAAATGAAGGAGTGGGGGAAATGATAGAAGCTGCTTTGGATTCACATTATGCAAAAAATATAGTATTGTTATTGTCATAGCAGCTGTTTAAAGGGGCGTGAAGAAGAGGTTTTGGTCCAGGGTATCAATTTGCGTACTGAAACCCGGGGGTTGGGGGGTCTCAATAAGAGATTAGCTAGCAACCGAGCGCAGCCTTATCTGTCTGGGAAACCAGGGGCTCGGAGCCAGATGGATGGGGAGGTTGAATGAGGTAGGTACCTGGCAACCATTGCACAGGCCATCTTCCCAGGGATGGACTCTGGGGGCAAGAGACCTACCCTCCCAGCAGGGAAGGAGGTGGACCCAGGGCGCCCCTGGAGCCCAGAATAGCAGATGGATGGCTACATTGTTTGGCACTTTCCTTGTGCCAGTCCAAGCCGCAGAATGCAAGGTGTTGGCAATAAAAAAAATCTGTGGCCCTGTTACTGCCAAAAGAAATTGAGTTGTGTCTTGCTTGACCCTATGCCACCCTGCCAGTGAACAAGCAGCAACTTCTAATCTGAAGAACCAGATTTGATTCCCAGTTCTTCCACCTGCAGCCATCTGGGTGTCTTTGAGCTAGTCACAGTCCTGTTTGAGCTGTTCAGACAGAGCAGTTTCTCTCAGAGCTCTCTCAGCCCTACCTGCCTTGCAGGGCATCTGTTGTGGGGAGAGGAAGGAAAAGCAATTGTAAGCCGCTTTGAGACTCCTTTGGGTAGTGAAAAGCAGGGTATAAGAACCAACTCCAACTCCTCTTCCATTTCTCTAGATCAGTGATCCCCTAGATCAGTGGTCCCCAACCTTTTTATCACCGGGGACCACTCACCGCCTTTCACTGAGGCCCGGTGGGGGGGGGGGGTAGTTTACTCCTCTACTCTCAACCACTGCCCTAATGCTCTCTGACCACTATGGTAATGTTTAAACATCCCTTCAAAATAAGATACAGACACGCCACAACAATGAACATAAGGAACATTTTATTTTAATGGAAATTTTAACTCATGACAATGACAAATCAATGGGAACCCTGAGCTTATTTCTCTGCAACGAGATAGTCCCATCTGGGAGTGATGGGAGACAATGACACCCGAAGTGTGTTGTAAAGGGCTGGGGGGAGGGATGAAGTAAATGGCTGGGGGGGGGAAGAAGAAGGCGTCCTTCGGGGCCCACCTCCAATTAGTCGAAGGACCACATGTGGTCCACGGACCATAGGTTGGGGATCGCTACCCTAGATGACCATGTGCTCTGTCAGTACAATGTTAAGCAGAGTTACAGCCTTCTAAGCTCCTTGACATTTAAACGCTTAGGGTCACTCTGTAAATCTGACAAACAGATTCCAGAATACCGGACAGATCCAGGGCTGCTGCTTAACACCTTTTTTGGGGGGCCCTCTGAAGATCTGAGTAGGGAATTGGTGGAAATCATTGCAACCTTATATACAAGTAGCAGTACGTTTTTATTTTGCAAATCAAGCACTGGATAGACCCAAAGAGTTTTGAATGTTATAGAAAGTCATTATTTAGTGCAATACTGACGTTGATTAAATAATGGAGTTTTTTTTTAATGCTTAGTTATTTGATTGATTAATACTAGAATGCATATCCTGAGTTTCCATATTGTGAAAGATGAGATCCCATCTCCTATGGCCATTACTTCCCCCTCCCTATCAGCTTTCTAGTGGTTCCTCTCCTGGCCGTGCTGAAAGCAGCAGAGAGGGTAGACAGACAGATGATGAGCCATTGGAATAGAAGCTCACGTGCTGCATTAGAATGGTGTAATTTTACTGATTCTGTAACTTGATACAGAAGACATTTTAAACCATTAAAAAAGGAAAGAAAGAGGGAAAAGGGGAAATGATATATACTCGCTTTACCAATTAAGTGCATATTGAAAGCAATAGGAACAAGATGAGGTTAGAATCAATTTTCTTACTAAACAGACGGTGGCGGGGAGTAGCTTTTACTGTTCTAATTTATGCACACAAGTTTATTACCCAAGCAGGCCACCCAGTGCACCAAAGAAATTGAGCACAGGTCTTCATTAAAAGGGTGATGGCCACAGCAGGAGAATGTGGGAGATGTTCATTGTGGGGAAAGTGGAGCCCTAATCCACAGCCATTCGGAATTCTAACAGCATTGCTCAAACATTTCAGTGCCTTATTAATCTGCTGACTTTATGCTGTCTTTAAATGCACACACGGGGGGATGTGTGATAGATGTGCTAACGGATCGGCATTTTGTTTCTTTTTTCCTTTCCTTTTTTCCTTTCCTTTTTGCATTTCCGTTAACTATAAAACATGCACTGTTTTAATTAAGTTGCTTCCAACTAATTCAGGTGCTCTATAAAAATATAATGAAGCAATTAAGATGTGCTTCATGTGACTGAGACACCTTGTTCTCTCCTCCCGCCCCTTTTGGAAAAGGCAGAAGTGGTACTTCAGGAGGCTCTTCTCCCCTTCCCTCTGCCATTGCAAACCTTGTTGTATAGAGAAGGCCACTGAGGAACTGGTCCATCGGATCCCGATCATGTGGGTTTTGTTAATGACAGGGGAACACAAAGTGTTCATTTGGGATTGTGTCGTAAAAGGAATTTGATTTTTATTTTCAAATGGAAGAGCATTTGCCTGTTCATGTGCACAAGCCTGCTCTGAGCAAGCAACACCACCTTAGGATAATTCAACAGTAGAGATATTACCAAATTTTGTGACAACTCTGGATGGTTCTTTCACAAATTTTATGGATTTTACATACTTGGGATGGAACTTCAGACATTAACATGTATTCAGCCATCATTGCAAGAAAAGTATATGGAGTTATCCCTTCTGTTTCAGCAACCCAACTCCCAGAATGCTCATTCCTGGGCCTGCCAGATCTATTCAGAGGAACAAGCATGTGGGTCAGTGGGCAGAAGAGATGAGGAAGATGAAATCAGTCCCTTCCTCAAGCAGAGTCTGCAGAAGAGGAAGGTGGAACAATTTCACCCGCCTGTCCTTCCTCACCCTAGTTCCCCCAGAGCCCCAGGCTTATTTCTCTGCATGGGTCCTGCAGACCTGGTAATGATTTTTTCAGGTGATTGGAAGAGTCTGGAAGAATAGAGAGAAATGCAGGAAAACGCTTGCATTTCACAGACTGGGTGGCAGGATGCATGCTACTATTAACTGACACCTGTATTAAATTATTGCAGTGTGAAAATGCTCGTACACATGGAAGGACCTGCTAATTCTTGTAGGGTTTGATGTTGTACTGTAGCAGAAAACGTAATGCTTCCAAAATACTAAAACTATGCAACAGATTGATGTTCAAATAGAAAAGGGTTGCAAAAGAATGGGACTTCCTTCGTATTCATCCATTATCCCGACAGTCCATCGGCAAGACATATAGGACAACAGTGAAGAAGAAGATGCTGAAGGAATCTTATCAGGGCAACACAGATCCTTATCTAGCCTACATAGCCGTTAATGGGGAGCATTTGAGAATGAGGCACTGCTCAGCTTCAGGGAAAAAGAGGCATACAGGTACTTTTTGAACAAGAAATGAAACACTATACTCCCATCTGCCAGCTACGTTCTTCAGACAGCCTTTGGGTTATGATGCTTTCCTTTAGGACTATCCATACTGCAATAGCCAGGTCATGAGTTTATGTTGTGGTGGGTCCAATCTCCTAAGAGTTTCTGAGATGGTAATTTCTGTGCTAATTTTTTGCTGATTGGACTCTTGTCCAGTTTTGATTTCCTCACTACCTTGATAATGTTGTTTTCTGTCACGTTGCAGCTGACTTCGGTGACCCCCATAGGGGAAGAGACATTGTGAGGTAGTTTGCCATTGCCTGGCTCTGCATAGGAACCCTGGACTTCCTTTGTGGTCTCCCATCTAACCACTGACCAAATACTTGACCCTGCTTAGCATCTGAAACTAGGTGAGATCAGGCCAGCCTGGGCTATCCTGGTCATGGTGCTGCCTTGAATCCGAACAGTTAAGGCAGGGCAGGAATATTTTAAATAAATGATGGCAACAACACAAGACATTCTCCTATGGCAGAATCAGTGGCCATCTATTGGAATGATTTATAGAAAAAGTGACTGAATAACATATAGCCTAGATTAGCGATCCCCAACCTGTGGGCTGCGGACCACATGTGGTCCTTCGACTAATTGGAGGTGGGCCCCAAAGGACGCCTTCTCCCCCCGGCCCTTTACTTCATCCCCCCCCCAGCCCTTTACAACACACTTCATTGTTGTGGCGTGTCTGTATCTTATTTTGAAGGGATGTTTGAACATTACCATAGTGATCAGAGAGCGCTAGGGCAGTGGTTGAGAGTAGAGGAGTAAACTACCCCCCCACAAGGGGCCTCAGTAAAAGGCGTTGAGTGGTCCCCGGTGATAAAAAGGTTGGGGACCACTGGCCTAGATCATATTTGGTTCACACTGGCTTATTATGCATGGCCCTGCTGCCAGCAGTTCAGTGCAGCAGGGCAGCATACCCTTCCACTTCCTGTGTAAACACAGGGGACAAAATCCCCCCTGGAGTTGTCCATATGCACACAGAACTCTGGGGCAGACAGATTTCCCCCTGCCATGTGGCAGTGGCAGCAGCAGGGGTACGTGGAAGCTGTCTCTGCACGAGGGTGGAGTCGTATGGCGATGCTATCACACCATCATGGGGGTCGATGAATGCCCTGTTCTTCTCTCTGACACCCTGAGTGGACACTGTAGGCAGAGGAGGAGCCAGACAATTTGCATAAACATGGGCCCAGCATAGCATGGGTGCTGAGAGCACCCATGTTAAGTAAAGGAATGCCGGGAAATCAGCATTCCTCTCCAGAGGGCCATCAGAGGCCCTAACGTGGGTCAGGGCTGGGAGGGGGCCGGGCTGACAGCAACTTCATGCGTCTATGGGGATTTACCTTGCTGACGTATAAGCGCTGACCCAGCGCACCCATCCTGTGCATAATTGACTACTATGATGCATCCAGGAGGGAGATAAGACATCAGAACACTAAAAGTTTTGAACCAATAATGTCGGAGCCAAATGAGAAAGCAGATGATGAAACTAAAGCAGATACTGACAAGTTAAACTCTATGGGCATCCTAAATGTAATAGCTGCATACGGTGCTGGAGACGCTTCAGGTATATAATATGCTTATGACCACATCAAGAATCAAAACATGTATATCAGATATGGAAATATTAGATTTACAGTGACAACAGTACACGAAATGTTGCATTGTAGGTAGGCATGGGCAGATAAGTCATTCGGAGATATAGTCATATGTGATTGTAGTAAGAATTATATAATGGTCACGTTTTTTGGTTTGCACATCAGTTTCTTATGGCATTATTTTATAAAGCTTGCCTTCTCTTGCCCTCAGCCTGTGGGTCAGTAGGTTCCATTCATTACTTCTTAGACTTGTAGTATTGCCAGAAGAGGACACATTCGGGAATGTTTATGATTTTCTCCTGGAATCTACCATTCTAAACCAAAACGTCCATGCCATAAAACACAACTGCATTAATATTTTTGGTGTCTATTTTCCATTAGAGTTTACCACATGGTTATTTCTTTTGGGCAGGGGGGATGCATTGGATACACAGCAGATACCATTCAGATCCCTCTCATTCAGGCGAGATTGCAGCAGGTGTTGGATATGTACAAAGCACTACCTACAATTCGCTGTCAAAGAGAAAGAATTTGAGTAAGTATTGGTAATTATAAAAGGAAGTGTTCGTTTCAAAAACAAAGAAATCTGCAGTAAATGCATTACCTTTAAATACTGTTATTATTCTTTTAATGGTAGGTGGCTATTATTATGCAGCGTAAGTGAACATTGAAAAGAGCTCACGTTATTAACGGCCAGATGAATTAGATTCTCTCCCCCCCCATTTGGAAATCTAATTTTAAACGTCCTGCCAGCTGCCCTCTGAAGTTCTTGACTCCCTTACAGCCACCGCTTCGACAGTGTCAGCAGTCTCCGAGAACACAGCTACTGTACCATAGAGAATAATTGCATTACGTGGCAGATAAAACAAGGAGATATGCATCAGATTATAAATAACTTAATTTTCTCCAGGAATTTTACATCTTAATCTGCTGGACTATCACTTTCACTTAGGCTCTGGAACAAAATTATGTTATTGTATTCCCAGGCATAATTCAATAACTCACCCATAAGGAAATGTCAGGTCATATTTGCAGCAATTCAGGGACCATTAAGCGAGATCGGAAGGTCATTCTGTTTGAACATTGTAAATGAACCTGTCCAAGGAAGTTTTGGTTAGGGACAGCCAAGGACTCGTTATAGAATCTGTTTGCCCAACGACCCACAATTACCACATGATGGTTATGGCGGCGAGTCCTTGGAAATCTGAAATAGAACAGAGCTTACAACACAAGGCTGCTCCACCCCCCCCCCCCCGACTAAATCTGAGAAGAAACAGCATTGAGAAATGCCCTCTTGCTATAAACCAAATAGAAGTGTCTTGAAGAATTAGAAAAGTGCTGTAGCAATTTAAGGTTACCAACTCCATGAGGGAAATACTGAAGCTTGGACTCTGGGGAGGGTGGGATTTAGAGAGAGGAGTGACCTAATGGAGTATTATGGTATAGGGCCTACCTTCCAGAGAAGTCTTTTCTCCCCAGCTGAACTGACCTCTGTAGTCTGGAAATTAGTTGTAATTACAGTTGTCAGCACTGGGTTAGAAAATACCTGGGAGATTCTGGAAGGGGAGCCTGGGGAAAGTCAGATTTAGGGGAGGGGGCCTCAATAGTCTGTAATGCTATAGAGTCCACCCTCTAAAACAGCCATTTTATGCAGGGGAATTGATCTTTATCATCTGGAAATCAATAGGATAGAACTCCAGTTCCTACCTGGAGTTTGGCAGCCCTAGTTGTAATTCCCAGAGCTGTCCAGCCCCACCAATGGCTGCAGCATGCAGGGATCATTTACACCCACCAGTTCTACTCTCATTACACTATAATGCATACTTCCGACAACTTATTTATGATGTGTGTAGGGCAGCCAGGAGATTCAAGGATTTTAATGTCTTAGCATAGCAATAACAGGTAGAATGCATTTATGTAGCCACAAAGCTGTCCTGGTGGGACCTTAAAGACTTTCACAGTAGCAAGAGCACCTCCTCACAGGACGTGGTGCTTTCCCCTCAGAGCCAACTTGGTATAGTGGTTAAGAGTGGCAGACTCTAATCTGGACTACTGCTCCATATGCAGTCAGCTGGGTGACTCACGGTTTCCCCTCAGAGCTCTCTCAGCCCCACGAGGTACCCGCTGTGGGAAGTAGAAAGGAAGTAATTGTAAGCCACTTTGACATTCATTCAGGTAGAGAAAAGTGGGATATAAAAACAGCTCTTATTTTCCCTCATGTCCAACCTACTGTCTTTGCCTTTTAGCCATTGATTTAAAAGCTAGTAGGTATTAGCCAGCCTCCAAGTAGGATTTGGAGATCTTCCAGAATTACAGTTGATCGCGTATGACAGAGATCAATTTTCTTGAAGAAAATAGCTACTTCAGAGAGTGGATCCTATGGTATTACACCTTATTAAGGTTCCTCCCATCCCGAGATTCTGCCTTCCTCAAGAACCAAGGGGAATTATTTCCCCAAACAGGAAAGGAACCAGAAATAAATGTAACATGCCAACCTCATCCAAAACCTATGTAGGCATGTCAATGACATTAGGGGATGATGCTTTGGTGTTGAGGCAAAACTGTGGTAGAAGGGAGCCAGGGAAAACCCAAAAGGTAGGTGACTATACAATGATCTCATGCAGAACTCCACTAAAATATAAATCCCATTGCAGATTGGGGTGGAGAACCCAGAGCAAGAGTTCCAGGTGGGATCAAGTAGCCCATTAAATGGCAGCCACTGAAGCCCTGTTGGATACCTCCATCCTGAGTAAGTTTGCAGCTACCAAACGGTTGATTTTGCTTGAGGTTTCCTGTGCCACACCCAGAGGCCCAGTTTCTGTCAGAATGCATTCATTCCTACATCATTGTGTGGTCTTTGCTGTGTTTTTTTCTTCGTTAGTGCCACATAATCTCTGACTATATCGCCTTTCCTGTAGCATACCATTTTAACCTACACTTAGATGGGCAGAGGAATAAAATTAATTTTCCATACCAGTAATCTGGACATGTGTCTCTGACCTCAACTTAGTTACTCCTTCATTTGTTCAGCAACGAGTTTTGCTTCTGCACTGAGCTCTACTTTGAAGCTCCACTAACTGTAGTTTCCATTGCGACAGAACATTAGAGCAGTGGAGGTTTTCCTCACTTGGAAGTCTCTTTTGTACCCGCTCACTGCATAGCCCACATACCAATTTGTCTCTTAATGCATCATTAAGCCCCTCCTTGAAGTCACAGTGTTCTGAAAGCCTTTTTAATTTTGTTGCAAATGAGGGAACAGTTTCACCTTCTTACTGATGCCTCTTGTGAAATCTGAACTTTCACCAGGGGTTTTGGGTAACAGATGTTGCTGGAGGAAATGCATTATTTGTTTATAAGGCTGGTTTGCAGGGGTTCTCCCTTCCCCCTTTTCTAGAACAATCAGATTGGATATATGATTGTCGATTTGTCCTCCCATAATAATCAACAACGAAGCTACACATTTTGGAGAGAATAGGTAGTGTGGAAGTAGGCCAGTCTTCCAGAGTTCTGTCAATGACCCCAGTTTGCCAATCATAGCCTGCTACCCCACATATCTTCTAAGTGTCTGCAATTTACCATCCAGAGCCATACAAGGTCACTGAATTTCAGTGGTAAGATATTATCTGATAATTAAACTAGCAACTCCAAAAAGGATAAATACACAGATTAAGGCCATAACCAAAAATTCCCCTGGTGTAATAAAAATGCCAACTAACAGTTATGATACATCAGCAGATTCAATATAACCAGCTATTGGAGAATTGTAACTTCAGTTTTACTGAGATGCACTCAAAAAATGAATCCCCCGCACATGCACACACACCATGTTATCCATCTAATTTTGTTACCGTGTGATGGAAACAGGAACCCAGGAAAGATGCAGTTGGTTTTGTAATGAATCCAGGTAGCAGATGGGATTTCTTTGGGGTGATTTTCAAACTGTTTTAGGTTTCCCTGGGAACTTATTGAGATTTTATTAATGGGGAAATCATTAAGCACAGTTACACTCATTCACAAGTACAGATCTTTTACAATGCACACCCATTGCACTGACATACTCTAGGGTGAACTTCCAATGTGCTTAATTAAATCAGAGTCCAGTAGCACCTTTAAGACCAACAGGGAATATATAGCAATATTCTCTGTCATGTAAGGAGTTCATAGTCTGATGAAGAGTGCTTGCACTTGAAAGAAAGAAAGAAAGAAACAGAGAAAGGGACAAAGAAAGAGGAGTAGGGAAGAGATGTGGGAAGGAAGGCATCATTTCTCCTGAAGAAAACAGCTGCTTTGGAGGGACCCTGGCCCTCCTAGCCCCATCCCCAAGCAAAAGTGTCTATATCCCCACCTTTCCATCCAACCAGACATCATTCAAAGGCCAGGTGGGCTGCCACCTTCCTACCCTCCACATCTTCCAAAGGTTGGGCCACAAAGGCTGTGGGGGGAGGCTGCCACCCCCCCCCCTCACATTTCCCAAAGGCTTGGCCATGCAGAGAAGGCTGCAGGGGGCTGCCTCCTTCCTCCACATCCCTATCTCCCAAAGGGCAGGCCAGGCAGGGAAGGCTGTTGTCCTTTTAGGACTCCTCAGAAGAAAAGCTTTGCCAGGAGCTTCCCCTGAGCCTCAGCTAGATGAGAGCTTACCCTAACCATTTGTTCAACAGGCAGAGAGCTATGACCAGCAGGAAGGAATGGAACTGGAGACAGACCAGGGCTTAAATTTCAAAGTTGTTGCAGGAGTTCCTCATTCCACTACTCATCCTCCAGCTGTAGCCCCCTGCCTTGTCAGCCTACCTGAATCACCTGAGCCAATTAAGAAATGCCAGCTATGTGCTAGAAGAGTGTGCCACTCTAAAAGGCACCATACCATGATAGCAAGACAGCTGCTGACTGCAGAAGATTGGGAGTCAGAGTGAGGAGTGAGCCCCATGATTTACCCTCATTGGAAGAGTGCCCCCACCCCAAAAAGGTCAATCAGGTAGGTAGTACATTGTCTGCATGCAATTTAAATTAATTGACCCTCATTGACAGAGTGCAATTTGAACGGATTGGTCATCATTAGAACAGTGTTCTCTCCCTATTGGCTGCATACTTCCAGGGAGAGCCAATCAGGTAGGCATTGAATTGTTTGCATGCAATTTGAATTGACTGGTCCTCATTGGCAAATTGAAGTTTGAACTCATTGGCCCTCATTGACAGAGTGCAGTTTGCACTGCTTGGTCCTCACTGACAGAGTGGTGTCTCCCTATTGGCAGCACCCAGGACCAGTTAGGTAGGGAGTGACTTGGCTGCATGCAACTTCAACTTTATAATGTTTAATGATGATGATTTGGATGAAGGAATAGAGGGGGTGCTTATTAAATTAACTAATGACACTGGGAAGGGTAGCAAATACGCCAGAAGACAGAATCAGAATACAAGACGATCTTGACAGGCAGGAAAGCTGGGCTAAAATGTATACAATGAATTTCAGTAGTGATAAATGTAAAGTTCTTCATTTAGTCAGGAAAATTCATATGCATCACTATAGGATGGGTGAGATTTGTCTTGGCAGTATAAAGGTAAAGGTAAAGGTATCCCCTGTGCAAGCACCGAGTCATGTCTGACCCTTGGGGTGACGCCCTCCAGCGTTTTCATGGCAGACTCAATACGGGGTGGTTTGCCAGTGCCTTCCCCAGTCATTACCGTTTACCCCCCAGCAAGCTGGGTACTCATTTTACCGACCTCGGAAGGATGGAAGGCTGAGTCAACCTTGAGCCGGCTGCTGGGATCGAACTCCCAGCCTCATGGGCAAAGCTTTCAGACGGCTGCCTTACCACTCTGCGCCACAAGAGGCTCTTGGCAGTATAGTATGTATGAAAAGTATCTGGGGGTCTTAGTAAACCAGACACTGAACATTAGTCAGCAGTGTGACTCAGTAGTGAAAGAAGACGACTTAGAGAAGATGACTTGAGTCATTCCCTTTGCATTTCCCTGTACAGTTCAATAAACTTTGCTGTCATATGCTTTTCATTTGGCACCGTGAAATTCTCCGTTCCTTTATTATTATTTTTTGTCTGTCGAGTTTTTTGTTCTTTTGACATGATAAGAAGTAATCTGACTCTCTCGTTAGCCTCTGTTTATTCAAGATGATCTTTCACATATAGCACTACTGAGTCTGATTTAGTGCATTAACATTTCCAGTTTGGCCCCATTTCAGGAACTGTGCTGGTAACATTCTATCCCATGGTTAAATAGTGGCTAATCAGTATTTATGAATAGGGTTTTGGAAGGCCCTTAAGAACAGTGCTTTCATGGTGAAGCCAGAGAAGCATCCCCTCCCTTTCTAAAACACCAGCATAGCTAAGCTTCAAGAATCAGGAGGGTACATTAGGGCAGAATCGTTTTCTTCTCTTTTTTTCCCCCAATTGCATTTCAAAAAATGTGTAATGAAAATGCTGACAGTAATTTAAATGGAGTATACGTTCCTTATAGGCATTAAAGCTATTTGTTAAACTTTGTAATTACTATGCAAATCAAGTGGCATGTTTAAAAAATGGCAGTGAAGTGAACACTGAAGGAGAAAAAGAGAACACACACCCCAGCTTGAAGCAAACCAATATGCAAGCAAAAGAAAGCTTTTGAATTCACAGGTCCCCCACCCTGACCCGTATCTAACCTATCTGGAATCCAATACACATATACTTGGGGAAGAGATCTCTCCTGACATTGCTAGGACTTATTTCTGTGTAAACATGACTACATTGAGATGTATGGATATCACTGACTCTAGTGAAGTAAGGGTAAAGGAAAGTCTTTCTGCTATTTATTTACTGAATACATTTCCGAATCTCTTTTAAACTTTTGTCGAAATACCCACAATTTCTGCTTCATTCTCCGGATGTTATATCTGTGGCAGGGTAGTTTGTTTCTGTTGGTTTTAATTTGTTGTATACTATGTTGAGACAGCTGGACCAAGAGGGGCAGTCCTATACATACAATAAGTTTTTTAAAAAAATAAATAAAGATACTGTATCCTTGTTCGTTTCCCAACCTGATCTTGTCTGAAGGATCTCTGTTTGAGTCATTGAAGAAGCTGATACTGACATAACCCGTGAGAAACTGGATCCCTGTTAGTCAATTTATTTTTGTTTTGTTTACCAACTATAATTTATGTTGGCCATTGGGAGGTTGTTCCCCTGAGCATTTTTTTTAAGACACCCTGCAAGATAGGTGGAGCTGAGAGAGCCCTGAGAAAACCATGACACCCAAGGTCACCCTACTGGGTGCATGTGGAGGAGGAAATCCAAACTAGTTCTTCAGATTAGAGCCTGCCACTTTGAACCCACGACACCAAGCTGACTCTCCAGTAGGAATTAAGTTCCCTGAGCCTTCATATGCAACAAGAATTTGGGACAGATGTTGCAAAGAACGAACTCAGGTGCAAAGGTGAGAAGAAAATAATACAACTTATAAGGAATGAAGAGAGAGCAGATATATATACACAAACAACCCCAGCAGAGAACCACAGGGAAATAATACAGAAAGGATACTAAATGTGATGCAAGGTGAACATGTAAAGTGATTCATAATATTGTCCAGAAAAAAACCTCTGCTCCTTTTCGTTGAACAAAGAGTTCTAATATGCAGTAATAGTGAAGCTTTTCATGACATAAGACACAAAAATGCAGTTCAAAAGGCATTCAGGGATGCATTCAAAAGTGGATAGCTCTTGACTTGGTAGGGTTCATGTTTGATAATGGTAAAGGTAAAGGTAAAGGTATCCCCTGTGCAAGCACCGAGTCATGTCTGACCCTTGGGGTGACGCCCTCTAGCGTTTTCATGGCAGACTCAATACGGGGTGGTTTGCCAGTGCCTTCCCCAGTCATGACCGTTTACCCCCCAGCAAGCTGGGTACTCATTTTACCGACCTCGGAAGGATGGAAGGCTGAGTCAACCTTGAGCCGGCTGCTGGGATTGAACTCCCAGCCTTATGGGCAAAGCTTTCAGACGGCTGCCTTACCACTCTGCGCCACAAGAGGCTCTTTTGATAATGGTACAAGAACACAAAACAGCACAGTTCTATGCAAGCAGGGCTTGTTCCTAATCGAACTATAATAGAAACCTCCAATAAAGTCCCAGACTAAGGATCAGGAGGCAATATTTAGGGCTTAGGGCTGATCCTGAGTTGAGCTTAGGGCTGATCCTGCGTTGAGCAGGGGGTTGGACTAGATGGCCTGTATGGCCCCTTCCAACTCTATGATTCTATGATTCTATAATTTAGTATGCCACATTTTGAGGGGAATTCTGAAACTGCATAAATTATGCAAGTGTGTCTACTTAGTCTAGATTTGTCTAAGTAATCACTGTTCAATATGCTTCTCCGGGTATGGAGCAAAATGAAACTATAAAGGCTGAACCATTTTCCATGGGAAATTTTATATAGCTACTCTTGCAGTTTCCTAGGTTTATCAGGAATCACCCACATGCATTCAAGAAAAAGGCCTTCAAATTCAGAGGCCAGGTCTACAGCCCATTATTTTTCAGGGTGCTCACTGGGCTACAGCACATAGATATGTTCAGCCTCACAGGCCATTGTTTAAACCAGGGGTAGTCAATCTGTGGCCCTCCAGATGTTCATGGACTACAATTCCCATGAGCCCCTGCCAGAGTTTGCTGGCAGTGTCTCATGGGAATTGTAGTCCATGAACATCTGGAGGACCACAGGTTGACTACCCCTGGTTTAAACAATGGCCAGTGGGTCTACACTCTGGAGTCCAGGTCTTCTGTCCATTTAAAATAACAACTATTGAAATTTAAAGGGATAATGTACCGTGACTCAACTCAGGCACATTCCCTGAGAGCCAGATGGTATTGTGGTTAAGCAGTGGTCTTTAATCTGGAGAACCAGGATTTATTCCCTTCTTCTCCTTGAACTAGTGACAGTTCTTTAAGAGCTCTCTCAGCCTCACCTACCTCACAGGGTATTTGTTGTGGGAAGAGGAAAGGAAGGCAATTGTGAGACACTTTGAGACTCTTTTGGGTAGAGAAAAGTGGCATATAAGAACCAACTTTCCTTTTTCTTCTTCTTCTACTTTGTAACCTGGTAACAGGACTGGGCCATGCCCCAACAATCCTGCTGGCTGCTTCATGTTTCTGCTGTGAAGTGGATGTTCTGCCTTGTTCTTTAGAGACCATTGCCACTGTAGCCAGTGGCTGGTGAAAGGCTACATCCTCCATGATGGAGAATGTTGGCCATTGAATGTAATCCTCTTGCCAACAAGATGAATGGCTTCTCTATGGGCTCTCCACATAGTCCTTTTGACCTCTTGGAAAGTAGTCCACCTTGATGTTCCACCTACGTCAGCCTGAGTGTAGGGAGCCTTTCTTGGAGGGACCTCCTGCTCACCCTCCTCTTCCCCCTGCTGAAAGAGAGTGGGCCTCTTTGACCTCCCATTAGGAAAGATATGGAAATATTTCCAAAATGTGTACTTTTCCCCACCACCTGAAGCACTGCTGTCAGAGTCCTCCTCTCTAAAGAGTCTTAGCAACTGTGGATGTCTCTGGGCAGTGCTAACTCTTTTGCCTCTCTGGAAAGCACCAGGAACAAATCAAGGGAAGGAGGGTGGGTTTGCTGCTTGAGGACAGGGACCTATGCTACAGAAGAGGTAGAGGACTTCTTTCCCCACAATGAGAACCCTTGCACCCACTTTTGCCCTCACAGCATGCAGAAGTGTTCAAGAATCTGAAGCAAGCAGGGGAATGGCTTTTAACACTTCATGCAACATAAACCGTATTTTTGAATAGTGGGATCAATTCTGAGAACTTGTTTCAAAAACTACTCCTTTGCTTCCCTTGCTGATGTTATGTCACTAGGCTGCCTTCCAAGTTGTCATGGGGTTACTTTGGGGAACCCCTGTTTGAACTCCAGAAAATATTTGCCTTTCTGTCCTTCAGAACCTGCCTTTGGAGATTCTGGCAAGCATAGAGGGAATGTTTTCCTTGCTCCCAGTATCTGGTGGGGGAGGGTTGGCCTAGGAGAAGTTTTCCCGTGGTATTACTGGCTTGTTCCTGAGCTGTTCAATAGACTTCTGTAACTGTAGCTGTCTTTTTCAAAGAGATACCTGGGGAGACCTTTTGGAGAGTCTACAACTGGGACTCTAGAAATGTAGTCTACCCCCAGCATAGAGAGATTATAGAGGAGCAGGAAGCAGTTTGGTCCTGTTAATCCTGTTTGGTTTGCAGTTGCCGCAGTGGAAATGGTTCTGCTGGGCTTTCAAAAATGCCCCCTTTTCAGTTTCTATTTTAGAGATTCTATGATTTTGATTCTGTTCTGTGGGGCTTCTATTGCCCTTGCTTTTTCGGCTTTTTCCCTCCCTCTCTATTTGAAACAATGGAGGATGGGAACACCTTCTCAGGGGGACTATAACTTGTACCTGCAAAGAGTCATCTGTAGATCTTTGAGTCCGGTGTCTCTAGGATGCCAGTGTGCGTGCATGTGTGTGTGTGAGAGAGGGGGGTTGCATGCTACTGCGTCACAAGTCTAACAAAGTGAACCCGTTTGTTTAGTGCCAAAAAGTTTGTTAGCAGTCTGTGGTTTGCCCAACAGGGCATGCCATAAACCATGAACTGCTTTGGGTGGTTGGGGAGTGACAAAAAAATCATTGTAATAAAGAAATAAAAATTATTATAAGCACAAATCATTCAGTTAGCCCTTGGTTACTGGCCTGCTTATTCCATTACTTATAGATCCTCTTTCCTCCAGTGGGACAAATTAACATGCTTCTTTGTAGCCAGGTGCCTGAGTCTCAGGAAGGGCAAACTCAGTGCATGTCAGATCCCTGGCTTCTATTCACTTGGGTCATGGAAAGCAGGCAGGAAGACATCTCAAGTGTAGACAGGAAGTGTCAACACAAATGGTTTGAAGATTTGTTGGTATACTGAATTGTATTGCAAAGCCAGGAGAAGCCGCTGTGAGTCCTCTTTTTATTTTATGTTTGTCTTCACCCTATATTCTGCTGAGATATGACAGTTCTATTCATAGACTATCCAGGACAATATGTTTGTCATATATAATTGTTTCCTGAGCAGTTTGGTACATCCCTTAACAACAGCTATAAAAAGCCGACAGCATCTTTTATTGAACTCCATCCACACTCTGTTTAGCAGCCAAGCATGGGCCAGTGTGGTCACTAGAAGCCAGAATAAACTTGCACATGCTCATTTCTTTATACCATTTTATTCTACTGCTGCTTCCAAGTTAGACTGCCATCAGCTTAATGGAAATAAACAGGAAATGTTGTAAGCATATAATCTCAATTTTCCCATGTGCATCTCCATCCGTCCTTCATCTGGTAGGGTCACAAAATACTTGCACAAACTCATTTCAGTTCACTATTTTCCTTACATTTTTAGAAACTAGCAAGAACCGAAATTAGAAACCTAGTCACCCAGTAATTGCCTGATATTATGGTCCAACTCTAATTAATATTCCCTGACCTGGGCCCATTATGCACACATTGGATAGTGCACTTTCAGTGTGCTTTTGCAGGTGAATTTTCTAGTGCAGAACAGGATAATCTGATTCTAAAGTGTATTGAAATTGAGTTATCCAATGTGTGTATATCGGGACCTGATAAGGATAGCACAATCTCATTAGGTCTTGAAAGCTAAGCAGGGTCATCCCTGGCTAATATTTACATGGGAGCCTAACAAGAAATCCCAGGACCATGATGTGGAGGCAAGCAATGGCAAACCACATCTGTATGTCCCCTGCCTTGAAAACCCTATAGCTTGCCATAAATCAGCTGTGACTTGATGGCATCACTGATGTTCAGCACCCAGAATCACCCATGGTAATATCCCCATATCTGCTGCTGCAGTGTTGCCATATCTGCTCTTACTTTTTTTCACCTTCTAAAAAAAACCACCTAAAAGTATTCTTAGGCCCATTCTGCACAAGAATCAATGTGGCTAACTGTTTACAGTAAGCAATTCCGGAATTTAAAATAGTGGAATTTGGCGTTATGCATACCTGCCTTTGTAGTTGAATCCAGTAGCGTTGCAATCATTTCCCACAGGTTTCCGGTCTCGCCAAAAATCGCTATCCAGGAAGCAATTTTTTTCTGTGCTTTGTCCCGCCCCTGGCAGTCACTCAAACAAACAGCCAATGGACGGCCGTTATCATGCTCCCGAAAGCCCCTTTCTCTTTAAGACAGGTAAAATATACGTTGATTTGTTGCAACGGAGAGACCCATCTAGCTGGCAGGTGGTGTATGAGCTGGCGATTCATCGTTGCCATGCTCCCCCGGGTGAAACCCCCCCCCCCATGCATGGGCACGATTTTCGTCCGAAAATAAAGGGAACTTGCAAACGGGGCTGTGTTGTGCTTGGTGACTTGAGGCGAGCTTTAAAGTAGCTCTGTGGAGGGACTGCAGCCCGAAAAGCCTCAATGGGTGAATGAAGGCTTGCCGGTTTGTTGCTCTCCGCTCACTCCGAGAAAAAAAAATGGCGATCGCTTCACCAGAAGATCAGAGGAGAGAGCCAGGGGGAGGGATTTTGCTGAAACCGCAACAATGGTAATGAACAGAACCTTTTCGCTAGTGTTGCAGATTGGTTGCAAGAGTGTAGCGCTTTCCAGAGGGTGAATCCACTTTTGGGGATTTCCCTGGAAGCGCTACAATGAAGCGCTTTTTGCCGATCGATTTTCAGGAGTGTGGCAGATTGTGTACGACGCTGTGCATAACTGCATTTTAGTAGCGATTACAATTTGCCACACTCCTGCTACAGTAAACCTGTGCGGAATGGGCCTTATTGTCTAAATGATATGACTCCTAACAATCTTTCATCCCTTCCCCTGATTTATAAAGGTGATGATACCAAAAGGTGCTAAATTCATAAACGTAATTTGTTCAGGCTTGGTTCTGTGTAGGCAAAACTCTGTGAAACGGACAGCCAATAACACTAGGAATTTCCTCAGGAAAAATACAGATAATTTTGCACTTTAGCACTCATGATACTGTTGGCTGTCAAGTCACTGATGACTAATGATGACCTTGTAGGCTTTTCAAAACAAAAGACATTTGTAGGCAGTTGCTATTGCCTTCCTCCATGTCATGACCCTGCTGCTCCTTGCAGGTCTCCCATCCAAATACTCTCCAGAGCCAACCCTGCTTTTCTTTTGACCTGATGAGATCAGACTAGCCTGAGCTACCCATACAATTTAATGTTACTACAAGCAGTAACTCAAGGTAGTGCAGTGGTTAGAGTGTTGGGCAGAGTCTGCACTTACTTTGTTTATTCCATTGTCAATCCTGTTGAATTCAGGTCGCTTTGAACTCGAGTCTTCCTCCCCCCTCCCCATTGAAACAGGAAAGTCTTCTGCACGTGGTTAGGGAGGCTCAGAAGAGGGAGGGGAGGCAAATGGAGACTCTTTCTTTGTTTTCTTGAAGGGGGGGAGAGGATCCAAGAAGTCAGAGGAGGGAGGAAAAAATCCTTTCTTTTCTTGAAGGGGGGTGTATAAGAGGATCAAAGGAGGCAGGAAAAAATCCAAGACCAACAGAAGTTGAGAGAAATTAGGGGCTTCTCCTTTAAGGCAGGCTTATCACATGACCACCTGTGGCCAATCATGGGTTTCCTACCACAGAGGAGATTCAAAATGCGATTTTAAAATATATTGAGCATTAAAAGCACTCCAAGATATCGCACAATATAAAGGTAGGGTCACTCCGGATCAATCCTTCTTGCTGCAGAAGGAAAATTTAAATCGCCCCAAATCAAAACGGAAATCGCATTCTGTGTAGGGGGCAGGGACTGAATCGACCTGGGGTTGGAATAAAAGCTCTGTGCAGTTTACACCTTGGACTTGGACCCAGTCAATTTGGATTTCAGTCCTCCTTCGGCTATGAAGTTCACTTGGTGACCTCAGGCCAGTTGTTCCCAGACTAACCTTTCTATCAGATTTCCTGTGAGGAGAGAATGCTGCTTTGATGTCCTTTGAAAAAGAGTGTGCGTGTGGAGAAACCAGAAAGGAGGGTAGTGGATGGCCTGCAGCCATATATGCTTCAAGGCAAAACTCAGTTCCAAATAAAAAGTGGCATCAGTAAGATCCTGAGCCATGTTCCCTTATTATGTCTTCAGAACAGACAGAGGATCTCATCTGGGATTTGTGTGCTCCCATCAATGTGTTGCACAGAGGAGGAATCCCCAAATTCACTTTGAATTTTGCTTTATATAAGCACAGCTTAGACACCTGCTCATTATTTCAGGGAACTATAATTGTTCTTCATTCAGCATCAACCAAAACACACATGAAAAAGAAGAGATGTAGCATAACAGCAAAAGGCAGATTTTGCTCACTACAGTGTAAGGATGGCAAATTCTATTAAATTACTGGTAAAGTTCTGACATCCACAAAATGAACTTCCTTTATGGTCTCTGTGACTGCCCTGTCCAGTTCTTTCTGTTACTGAATGAGTTGTCCTAGAAGAAAATATGTTTTCTTCTTTGCTGATTCACCCTGCCACTTAAGTCTGAGGGAAGGATTGGGAGTAACTTTAATGGCAACTGAGATATTTTTATATTCCAAATTAACAAAATATTTTATTCAACATAGAGTGGGAAAGTCAGGTGATATCAGGGGTTGAAATTCATGAGGTACAACCAGTATATGCATAGAATTTAGTTCTTATGTTTCAGGCTAATAAGAGTTTAACCTATTCATAGTTACTTAAGTATTTATGTTGACTCCAGTACACTTGCTTTGATTATTCTGACTGTGGTTTCCAGGAGGCTGGTACACTCTTTCCAGTAAACACAGTCCTTCTCTGGAAACATCGGTTCTTCTCTTAAGAGTCTTAATGTCTCCAATGGCAGTTTTTGACCATGTCATACCAGGGATCTCTGTACTTTTCAGAGCTCACTCCCTATCTTCCTAGGTAGGAAAATTCTCCTGGGTTTTTCAGAGTTTTGAAGCTTGAATGAGGAATGCCTTATTCACACAAAATGGCAGCTGTGTGTAACATAATCATCATGCATAGCATGATCTTCTGGTATGATAGGTTGGACAAATGACCCTGAATAAGGCTAAAATAGTAGACAATTCATTTCTCCTTGGCCATTCCAACAATCACTGTCTTTTCCAAAAGATGGATATCAATCAAGGTTCATAATATGGCACAACTGGAGAAATCCCCATGCCATTCTTCCTTATATTCTTTGTACACCAAATCATTAATACCACATGAGTTTATATAAGAGGGGAAAAAATAGTTTCATTCTAACCTTTGTATTACTTTTAATATTTTCCTGTTAATTTTCTTTCACGAACAAGAAGCCGAGGGGGGATGAGAAATGTTATTATTTTAATTATCATCACACAGGCTCTTCACCACAGAGTCCGACAATAATTTTATTCCCTGCAGAGTTCATTTGCTTAAATACGTGGAAGGGATTTCCAGAGTAGAAAAATGTCATTAAAATATGCTTTGCGGTTTATTACTGGGAATAATTCAACCCGTGAAAACAAACAAACCCAAGGCTGTATTAGAATCCTGGTAAAAATTTATGCTACCCAACACCTCCTATGTCTGGATATTATTGGCTGGAAATGAACTTGGGATACCTGTACAGTATTACTTCCATGTGGACAGAAATGTGTGTGTGTGTGTGTTTTAAAGTATCAACTTTTGTATGTGCCATGCCTAGCACACAACCTGAGGGGAGGGGAGGAGGTAACATTTCCTTCCATTATCCCACCAGTCGTGCTCCCAGGCGCTCCACAAGCCTCCAAATAGGGGGCAGCGGGTTTGGATCTCCATTTTTCTCTTCCTCCTGCCTTCATAAGTTTGTTCTCCATTATTGAGTTCCTAAGGTATTTTTCCTCCCTGGCTTGCTGATTGGATCTCCCTTTTAATCCACCAACTTCTTGCCAGAACCAACCCCCATCCTTCTAATAAATGTCTGCAGCTGCTGCCAAGGGACTCATTGGGGTTGATAGCTGCCCTTCAAGGAGGTACGTCTGCCACTGGGTTCTGCTGGTCTTGGTCTTTCCTAGAATTCCACCTCCTCATCCTACTTTCACATTGGACACATCCCATCTCCTGAGAGTCCAAGTCAGAGTGAGCCTCAGTCCCCAGAGGGAGCAATCTAGGACTAATGGGTACCAGGGTTGTTTCCTTGGTCTATTGCCCATGAAGTTGAGCCAGCCTTCCCGAAACCTCTCACTACCATGGGAGTCATGTGGGGCTGTTGTCTTCTAGAAGCCCATGAGTGACTGCTCATTTCACCTGCATCCCTGGGATTTCCAGCCATTCTAACGTTCTTCGCTGGCTTTGTTCTTCCCCCTGGTCCTATCTGCTTTGGGTGGCTTTCCCTGATGATGAACTAGTTCTCTGGGTAGAGTTCCTGGAGATGACCCCAAATAGAACTCTGAAGGAGACTTTCTCTATCAGACCCTCACACTGTTTCAGGGAGAATGGAGACAGGAACCACATGTGAGGTGTGATCCAATCTAATTTGTTTGGAAGATAATGAATTAGCAAGATCGTTCTCAGCTCAATCTAGTTTTGAGGAGCAGTTACTATAAATACTGCTGCACTTAGAACCGAGGTTTCCCAAGCAAGGGGTAGAAGTGAAGAGATAGCATCTCAGTCAATGACTGCCCACAGAAGTTAGTTAATACAGTTAATCACAGATCCTTTGATAATTACACAGAGCTTTTCTTTGTGTTGTCCCTGGATCCACACAATGACATACGCACTGCATTGCAAGTTAATTACCAGGCATGCCAGAGCCTGATTCCAGACCATGGCATGTGGGAAGAAAAAGCATAAGCCTCACCTCTACACTCTTTCCCTGACCTGGAATAGACACAAGGAGCTGCTATTGTCCCCTTGGGGAAACTTCTGTATAGTTCATCAATACCCATGGTTTCTCTGAAGGGACAAATAGCTGCTCTAGGACACCATTTCAGGTCTTGAAAACAACAGGGGAGGGGCCTTGAGACCTCTCTTCCCATGTACTGTGCTTCCAATCCAGACTGGAGTCCTTGTTCATGGCAATTACATTTCCAGACTGCAACTCTCAGCATAGTCTACTCCATATACTGGTATTTCTTGTAAAAATCTTTTTTTTAAAAGAATGATGTAAGCTGCTTTGTGTCCTGCTGATTGGGCCAAAAAGCTTCTAGTTTTCTAGTTGCAGGGAGCCTTTGATGTAAAAAGTATCCTCCACCGACAAACTGAAGTGATGCCGTCCATTTTAACTTATAAAGCTTCTGTCTTCTCGTGACAGCCAAGATCTAGAAACTTACCTGAAAAGCTAAAGCAAAATATCAATCAAACAAACAAAAAGTATGAGGAGCCACCAAGGAGATAATCTGAACTCTTTTTTTAATGCATTAATGTGGAAATCATGGAACATATACAATGTACTGCACCTTGTAAGAATATCATCTTGCAATCCATGCAGCTCTTAACCTAGAATTCAGCCCCATTGAGTTTAGTGGGACTTACATCCAAGGTAGCTATTGCTAAGGAATGCTGAGGCCATGCTGACTGATCCTTCTTGTGTTTGGCTACTGGGGGGAGTAAGTCCCACAGTGTTAACCGCAGGCTTAGTCAGGGTTGTTATTTTGCTGTTGATCTTTTTGTGAAGCTATTACAAGCTCTTCATTCCCTGAAGTGTCATTTCAAAATATACACATCTAATTTCTTTCTCTCCCCCCCCCCCTTCCTTTGCTTGGTTTTCACCTGCATAAACAGCTTTCTGTTAGTTCAGCTGATGGAATCTCTCTTTTACTTAGCGTTTAATTAACATTCCCATTAGGCTTGTTAATTGGTTAGGTCACTCTTTGTTGAAACAGGACTCTTTAGCATGCTAATCATAAAAGGTCATTCCGAAAAAAAACCTCCCCAATAATCTGCCAGCTGATGCAGTGGAAAATGAAAGTATGGTTTGTGAACGTGATAGTCCACTGAACTGTAAATGGATTACTAAAAATCAGGTCATACATTACCAGATCAGATAAACTCACTGGCCTTGATCCTGTTTAACTTGAGTCAATCATATTTAAATGTTGACTAGAAATATTCACAGGAGGTACCTCCTGTGTTCATTAACACAAATACTCTAAGTCTTGGCAGATCTCCCACATACCCAGGTTTGCATGAATGAAAGCTCCATGGAAGAGTCACACATTTCCTAATTCACACAAGATGGGCTATAATATCACACTCCCAATATGTGCAGCTGGCTGTGAATGCCGTGGAACATCTGCAGAGGGCTATTGAGACATGTATGTGTGTGAGGGGCTTAGATTTGGAATTTAGAAAGGTGATGGTTCAGATAATAAGAGGAAAGAATAAAGCCAAGGGAAATATTAGGAAAGTAGAAAAAATGAAAGAGAGAATGGCCAGATTACAGAAAAGCATTAGGTGAGAGAAAGGACCAAGGTATATACATTTGAAATTTCCAGCAACAACTTGAGCTGTAGGATTCAAGCAGCAATAAAACCTTTTTCATTGTAATAGTGGCAGATTTTCATTCTTCACTACACAATAAGATAAAATGAAGACAAGGAGACATCTAGTCCAGCATCCTGTTCCCATCCAAGTCAACTACATGCTTCGGAGATACTCACAAGATAAGCATGATCTTGTATTGTGTGTCTTTAACACATATTAAGGTGGCATTTGGGGGGGGGGGAGACACCAGCATCTGCTCTGGGAGTCAGCATCTGCTGTTAGAGTCCTCCAAGAACTAGGTAAACAGGATTACCTGAAGGCCCATCTGCTGCTTGAGTAGGGGTCAAGACATGGAGATAGAGTTAGCCACTCTGAGTTGGAAAATTCTTGGAGAATTGAAGTCGAGCCTAGGGAGAGGAGGGACTGGGGGGGGGGGGTAATTCCATAGAGTTGAAGGATGGGGCAGAGTGCCCTTTCCCCCATGGATGGATACTATCTCTGAAATTGGAGATCCCACTTAATAGAAATTGATAGTCATTTTCTCAGTTAATCTATACAAACTTTTTTGAATTGATCTAAACCAGTGTCCCCCTTTTATAGAAAAAGGCCATTTCTCAGTGGTAAAGCATTTGCTGTACATGCAGAAGATTCCAATTTCATTCCCTTTCAACTCCTGTTAAACAGATTGGTTATTTAGTGATGTGAAAGACCTCTGCCAAACACTACTGCTACTCAGAATAGATAGTGCTGAACTTCTTAGACAAAGTGTCAGTAAAGGCTGCTTCATATATTTCCATCTTGTGGCAGAAATTACATTGGTATACAATGCGCTGTGTGACAGACTATTATATGTTTGTCCCTCATTTGGTTCTATCAGGATGAACTAAAATATTATGAGCTGGTGGGAGGATTTTCTCTATTCATTTTCTCTACTCCATTTGTAGTCTGGTATTTAGATGTGAAGCTCCCCTCCCAAACAACAACAACAACAACAAAACCCCCGGAAAAATGGAGGGGGGACATTTTTCATGGCTTCCCCCCCCCCATTTTGTCTTCCACCCCATTTTGTCCTTAGCTTTTTCTGACACACTTTTGATTTAGAGCTGGGCAAACGCTGAGAGTGGTAGCCTCAGAAAGTACATATTTTAGAAGGTGGGCTCCAAACTTATTTTTGCAGCTCAACCTCTGGGTTCCTAACTATCCTTTTGACTTGACATGGTTGACTTTTTCACCTCTCCCTCAAATCACTGTGACAGATTTACCAACTGACTGGGTAGAAAGCAACTTTTCATTCGTTCATTTGCTCATTTGTCCATTTATTCCTTCATTTGCAGAAGGGTAAAAGATTAGAAGGAGGTGGGTCAAAAACGAACAAAGCCTCAGAGGAAAACTGAACCTTTCATTGAAAATTTTGCTCTCTCTAACCATATAGCAAAATTAAGGTATGTTTGCTAAAAGAGCATAAAGTGTATCTGCTTGCAGTTTTCTATCAATAAACTGAATATATTTGCACTTTTGCTTGGACAAAACTAAGACATTTATAACATTTGAAACTCCATAGATATATCAAATATAGCAATTTTATAAGCCAGGTAGGTTATAAATTATGTATTTTATGTTGTTAAAGCAGTAAAAGTGGTTTTGGTTTGTTAGGACATTAAGTATTGGATGTTTCTCATTTCTTCCCAACATTTCTCTTTTTTTCCACCAGAAAAAAAGGTATTTTTCCCCCCTCAGGGCTTCAACATTTGCAGAAATTTTACATCTGTACTCTTGTATAGTGGTTAGTATCCAACTGGGTCCAGATTGTCACCCCATTCTGCCTTTAAACTTACTGGATGACCTCAGTTTAATTATTCTGATTCTCTCTTGGTCAAAGCTACCTCACAGGATTGTACTAGACAGATGATGTCTAAACATTTCTGCCACCCTGCTCCTTTTCTTCAGCCTAAAAAATGTGCTTCAGCTGCTTGATCTTTTTGCTTGCCCTTTTCTGTACCTTTTCCATTGTTACAATATTCTTTTTGAGGCGGCACAGTCAGATCTGTCCATAGCTGCCTTTGAAGGAATTATGTGTGTAACAATTTAAAAGTCAGTCTGCATCAGTTCAGGAAAATATTCCAGAGTTACTACAATGTAAAGAAACTGCATGATGAAGCCAGGTGTTTCAAGCTATACAAACAAATATGCACTGTATTAATAATCTTGAATGTAATATGTCTAGGAACTGTAACACTAAAAATTCTGTTCAAAGGAACCCTGATAAGCCAAGTAATCTTTGATGATCAGGAATCAGAAGAGAAATGGATTGAATGTTGATTATAAGTTCTCTCTAATTTTAACAGCTGCGCTCAGAACAAGTTCAAAGGTGATTTCATTCATTTAAATCTAGTCACGAACCTTTGAAAAAACAGCAGTGAACAGTTTTTATACAGGACTAGAAACTGACTGCGGTGACACCTACAACATATCATAGCCCCTCCAAGCTTATGGATCCTCCTGGTCATCCCCGCTCTGCATGCACATCCTCCAGATCCATCTTGCAGATGGACACAGCTGGTCCCCTCTCCCCAGGAGTTGTTGCAATGAACTTTGGGGCAAGACTGGTAGATGAGTAGCCAAGCAAAGGCAGGGATGCCTGACTGACTCCGGGTACCGAGGCATGGCTCTCTGGCCTCTCCTCTGGAAGGGGGAAGCTTTGGCTCAGCCCTAACACTACCCCACCACTTCTACTGCCCCACCATGCGGCATCTCCATGGGTTTAATCACCAGTAACAGAGGTTGCAAAAGATCATTCATGGATGTTCGTGGCTAAACTTCCCATTGAGGCCTACAGCTCTACTCTTCTATCCCAACACTCTACCTTGAATGTGACCACTATAGACTTATTTCTCCATTGGGAGTGTTGGAAAGGGAAGGATACTCTTCCCATCTGTGGGGCACCCTGGCTTCCCTGGGGCCCATTATGTAGGCCGCCGAAACGGCGATTTCGGGTCACATGGAAAACACGGACGGGGAAGACGCGAAGCACACTGGTTATGCACGGGAGGGGGAGCGACGGCGGCAAAACCCAGAGTAACCGATTATGCATGCGGCGATCCTGGTGCCGCTTCTGGTTGCACCCCAGTCACCCGGAAGCTGCGCTTTCTTCCGCGTTTCACTGACGCGGCTTTTTTGGCGGCATGCACCGAAGCTGCAGCCGGTTGCAGCTGGCTCCGTGTGTTATTGGTGATTTTAGTCACCGCCATTCCACCCCAAATGTACGTTATTCCCCCTGTGCATAATGGGTCTGGGAGGGAGCACTGGATTCTATGGGAGGGAGTGGTTCTACTCCCTGCTGTTAATTCCACCTGGATTGTGGCCACATGGGCAGATCATTGAGCATTAGCCTCTGTCTTGATCACCATGGCTACCTGCCAATGCTATCTGTACCTGCCCACGCAGATGGATTGGCACCTGTCAGAATATGTAGTACCTCTAGTGGATGCTCCATCCATGCTGAGTCCTAAACTCTGATGGGTCAACAGGACTGTCTCCATACTGTTAAGTATCACTTATCATTAGCTTGGATTTGATGGAGTATGTCTAAATGACACATTTGATGTGTTTTTTCTCTGCCCTTCCCCCAGATGTCTCATGGAACCTCCACAACTCTGGCACTAGCACTTGCAAATGTGCCTAGGAGACTGAGGAGGATCAACTGGGTAAAAAAGAAGAATCTTCCCAATCCCCTCTTAATAGTGGCTGCACACATCAGCAAGCCAGGCCACATGGATGTTTCATGTGACTCCTGCAATTTTTCCACTTGAGAAGTTTCAGGAGCCCACTGGAATAAGCAAGAAAGAACTTTATCCATGAACATCTTTACTTGTGTACTCAATGGGATCCAAACCAATATCTTTAGACTTGAATGGATGGTCTGATATTTGGGGTGGGAAAGATTACAACAATAATAGCATCAAGGAGAGAATATTCTGAACTCCTGGAAGAAAAAGCAATATAAAAACATGTTAGAACTTGCATGGAGAAGGACCTGAACAAGTCTCCCAATGGCAAAGCCACAAGAAAATAGGTGGGAAAACAGAAGGGCAAAATGTTCCAGATATGATCCTTATTCTTATCATGCCACTCGAATGTTGTTTCTTACTAAGAACATGGAATAACAAATCAAAGCTCAACCAGTTATCATAGAATCATAGAGTTGGAAGGGATATCCTGGGTCATCTAGCCCAACTCCCTGCACTATGTAGGACACTCACAACCCTATCACTCATCCATGCTAACCTGCCACCCCCTTGAGCCTTCACAGAATCAGCCTCTTTGTCGGTTGGCTACCCAGCCTCTGTTAAAAAATTTCCAAAGATGGAGAACCCACGACCTCCCAAGGAAGCCTGTTCCACTGAGAAACCACTCTGTCAGGAACTTATTCCAGATGTTTAGATGGAATTTCTTTTGAATTAATTTCATCCTACTGGATCTGGTCCGTCCCTCCAGGGCAAGAGAGAACAACTCTGCTCCATCCTTTATATGGCACCCTTTTAAATACTTGAAGATGGTTATCAGATCCCCTCTCAGTCATGTCTTCTCCAGGCTAAACAGACCAAGCTCTCCCAACCTTTCCTCATACGTCTTGGTCTCCAAACCCCTAACCATCTTTGGTGAGGGGCCCCCCTAGCAATTGGTGTGGCTGTCTGAGCTGGGCATGTCCAAGATGGCCACGGGCAGGTGGGGGGGCTGGTGCTTGTGATGGAACATGCTGGAAACATGGACAGCCACCCAGTAGGCCACGAGAGCTCCCTGCAGCAGTTCCACGGCCACATCAGAGGGGTGGTGGCGATAGTCCGAGATGCGGGTCAGCCCTGTGTACATGGCCTCTGGACACACTCCAGTTTGTCTACATCCATCTTCAACTGGGGTGCCGAAAACTGAACACAGTAATCCAAGTGAGGCCGAACCAGAGTAGAGTAAAGTGATACAGCCCAAAATCCCATTTGCCTTTTTAGCCACCGAGTCACACTTCTGACTCATGTTCAATGTATGGTCTACTAAGACTCCTAGATCCTTTTCACACATGCTACTGCCAAGACAAGTGTCCCCCATCTTATATTGGTGTCTATTAGGCTTGTGCGATTTGGCCGCTTCAGCAGCCGTTCCCTCCGGGCGCAGCCAGCGCTGTGCTGTGTGGGGGGGAGTGAGCTGCGCGGGCAGCGGCACAACACAGGCACAACCACGCAGGTGAGGAACTCCGCACAAGCCTAGTGTCTATGTTTTTTTCCTATCTAAATGCAGAACTTTATATTTGTTCCTAGTGAATTTCATTTTCTTCAGTTTAGACCAGTTCTCGAGCCTATCAAGATCATCCTGTATTCTGATTCTGTCTTCTGTTGTGTTTGCTACCCCTCCCAGTTTAGTATTGTCTGTAAATTTATTAAGTCTCCTTTCTAACCCCTCATCCAAATCAATTATATGTGTACCATTGGTGGAATGCTGAAGTAGTCTAGGTGGGACTCAGTGTTCTAACAACTGTGTGTGACATGTTAACTCCTACAAACCCTACCTGCCATGGGTTATCCATCTGTTACCATTTGGCATGCTAGTACCAATATTGGACACTTGATTTTTCATCTAGTCCCCCATTTCAATTGCCCTCCACTGAGTATCTTTGATGTTATTCTTCCTGCTAATCCTTCCAGCCAGGAGTTATGCGTTTTGCTTTCTCTGTTCCCTTTGTTTACCATTTTGAGTCATAGCACCATTGTAAGTATCAATGAAAATAAGAACATTATATATACATTTTCTGAATTGTGACTTTCATCTGTGAAGAATTGGGTTTTTTACCCCGCTTTTCACTGCCCCAAGGAGTCTCAAGGCAGTTCCCTTCCTCTCCCCACAACAGATGCCCTGTGAACGAGGTGAGGCTGGAAAAGCTCTGGCAGGACTACTCCGTCAGAACAGCACTTTCAGGTCTGTGACAAGCCCAAGGTCCCCCAGCTGGCTGCATGTGGAGCAGCAGGGAATCAAGCCCGGCTTGCCAAATTAGAATTCGCTGCTCCTAACTACTACACCACACTGCCTCTCTGTGGTGGGTTAGGAGTATTATCCCTTGCTTCCCTTTGTTGGACCTCAGTGTCATCTGCATTACTTCACCAGTTTTGCTTTGTGTTTTAAATTTACCATAGCAATAAAATTTATAAACTCAAGTATAGTTAAAATTTCCAACTGCTAATAGAATTATTTTTCTTTGTGTGCTGCAGCACTAAAATTTATTTAACAATTTCAAAACTTGCTAAGTGACAGACATATTAACAGAATGTCTATAATAAATTGGATGATGCTGATGATAATAATAATAATAATATAATAAACAAATAAATGTCCATCATTTAAAAAGTGGGATTTTTCTGTTTCCATTGTGGTAGAATCCTGGTAGACTGATGATTTGACATATGAAAGAAAGGTTGCAAATTAGTCCCATAGACTCTTGTAGAATTAAGTTCTTCATTAATACCTCTTGCGTATTTACCTTTGGATTACAAAATATCTCATAGATCAGTTTCTACAATCCTCCATGATAATGCCATGTGACTGTCGGGAAATCCTCCAGCCCTACAGTTTCCCTCCTTCAATTATATTCAGTAATTCCCCCCTTCTTTGTGGAAATACATTAAATTGGGCTGCCTATGATATAACAAGTTTTTAAAAGGTGATAAAAAGAGGGCACTGCTTTCTGAATGAAGACAAAATGAACAATGAAAATGTACAATGGTCCCAGTATTTCACTTAATGATTATAACATTGAGTTTAAGAAGTGCTAAACTATAACATTGAGTTTAAGAAGTGCTAAACTAAAAAATAACATTTGAAACATTAATTGTAGATCTCAAGATAATGAAAGAGTTATTTCTAAAACTATATTCCTTATTAATAGAATTATAAAATCAAACTGGGAACTTCATCCAGTTTCTACTTACATCAACCTCAAAGAAAATCATTATGTAATTATGTACACCTGATATCTTAAACAAAATCCATAAAACTGGCAATGACAATTTTGGGGGTTGTGGGAAAAAACAATAACATGTATTTGGTGGACCTGTCCATAAAAATATGTCTATACTGAGGGGAAATTATCCTATGCAATCAAGTTAATTATGGGTCAGTTTATTTCTCACTACCCATTAAATATGCTGTGGGTTCTTTAAATAACCATATAAAAAGTACATAATTTAATTTGGAATCATATCACAGTTGCAAATATTGTGATTCCCTTAACATGGCATCAGCATGGCCATCTATTAAAGAATCATTACAGAAAACCCAGAAAATTACTGAAATGCCAAAAATCATAGCAATTGTTCAATTAAGGAAATACAGAAGAAATACACAAACCTTTGTACTGCCTTGGTTATCGTGTATTAACTTTTGGAATCATTCAAAATATATTTACATGAAAACATGTTAGTATTTCATAGTGATCTGTGGACCACCTCATTTCCTCTTGTACATTTTTCCTGTCACTTTTTAAAATTACTTTGCATTTATTGAGGACACTTGATACAAACTAGTATATTTTGGCTCATGCCCATCCCTAGCGATAATATTCTACAAAATTGACCCTAGTAATTTGAATTTGCAGGAAGGGCTTCTAAAAAGTAAAAAAAAAAGAAAGAAAGAAGAAGAAGAAACACTGCTCCTCATATAAAAGCATTATCTCGGGCCCTGGGTAGATAATATTTTCTAATGCCAGGTACACCTGCCCTATGTGTGTGAGTCAAATTGCTTCTGACTTACAGCAACACTAGCATAAAGTGGGTATCTGTATTGGTCAGAGGTAAAGGTAAAGGTATCCCCTGTGCAAGCACCGAGTCATGTCTGACCCTTGGGGTGACACCCTCTAGCGTTTTCATGGCAGACTCAATACGGGGTGGTTTGCCAGTGTCTTCCCCAGTCATGACCGTTTACCCCCCAGCAAGCTGGGTACTCATTTTACCGACCTCGGAAGGATGGAAGGCTGAGTCAACCTTGAGCCGGCTGCTGGGATTGAACTCCCAACCTCATGGGCAGACAGCTCCAGACAGCATATCACTGCCTTACCACTCTGCACCACAAGAGGCTCTGGTCAGAGGTAGCACAACAAAAATAGAGTCCAATAGTGCTAAATTTGTTGAGCAACTCTAGAAATTAATGATCTTCAAAATATCCTATCTTCAACAGCCTTGCCCTGTACTCTGTGCTGATAAAATTGGGAGGGGGGAACCTATGTTTTTGATATCAACAGTATGTAGATTAACATTCTTTTTTCATCAATAAACATGCATGCCAAGGATAAGTTCTCACATTTTACTAAATATGTTCTGCTACAGTGTCTTTACCTACATACATGTCACATTTTTGTCTTATCTTTCTTCCAGGGAGCAAAGTCACTCCTCTTCCACTGTTTTAGCCTCACAACATTCTGTGAAGTATCTTAAGAGCAAATGAATTTCATGACTTTATTCTAACTTCCATTTTACCTAACCTCTTCAAACTTCTAGATATGGTATACTCAGAAGAATTAGTAGGACAATTTTAAGAGTGAAAAGTATTTTGGCCCCCTGAGATGGAAAATGGCCTTTTATATTCATTAGGCATTCATTACATTCATTAAGAAGACATCTTCTTAAATGTCCTAGCACATTATATATTAGTACTAGTAGCAATGCCTGTTTTCAAAACAGGGTATAGAAGGGCAGGATGCCAGAGGTCAGGAAGAGTCCTACTGATCAGGGTGGCCCAGCTTGCTGGCTGGGCCACCCTGATGTGCAGTAGCCTCCTGGCCCCCAGTCTCCCACCTCTGCCTTCATATGGGTGGCCCAACTCTGCAGGAGCCCTCCAGCCCCTAGCCTCCACCCTCTCAGCTATGCTCCCCCAGAGGAGGACAGCCCAGCCAACAAGCTGGACAGCCATAAGAAAGCAAAGGTGGGAAGTTGGAGGGCAAAGAGTGGGAGGGCCCCTGCAGAGCAGGGTGGCCAAGCTGGGGATCTGGCAGGGCATAGCCAACTGGGCTTCTATGTCCCTTGCAGGGCAGCAAGGCTTGGAATATGGGAGATCAGGAAGGTGAGCTGGGCTGTCAGGATTGGCACTAAGGCTGTGGCACAGTGCATCCAGCCTCCTTCCCCCACTTCCCTGGCTCACCCTGTGACATATATACCTGACATATATATGCTATGGTTATATGGGACATTGCAAATCCTACTGACACACTTGCCGTCTTGGGAGCCTTGCATGATCAGGGTCTTCATGGGTAGTTAAGTGCTAGAAGGGATGAGTTTTTCTTTGTCTGCCATGTCCCAAAATAGTGTAACATAAAACCCCCAGCCAACCCTGTCCATGGTGTCATTCTTGATAGCAGCAGAGCTCCCCCAGAACTCAGCTTTGGCCCACTGCTCTTAAAATAGATTGCATTTTATGTGTAAAAATAAAGTTGAGATAAATATTTAATATACACTTCCTGAGCCAATAGTATATCAAGGTTTAATTTGTTGTAGTTCATGTACATAATAAAACATTAAGCAGATCCTGCTGAGAAATACATTCAGGGCACTCTCAGAAGAGAATGAAAAACGGCAAATCAAAGCTAACAAATGAAAGATGGAATGTAGTGGACCCCCCCCCCCCCAAATAAATTCAACATATACTAAATGAAGTCAGCATTTCTGGAAATGGGCCACCTTTCTACCTGACAAATCTGTATTGATTATCGCTGTAGCATCTGTTCATATTTAAGGGTATAGCATGTTTTCAAAAAGATTGCCAACAAGGATTCTTAGACTTACGATGAAGGACTGATAATAACAAGAATAATTTTTATAATAATATAGTAGGATCAATATATCTTGTGATTTACAGAACAAAAAACGCAGCTGAGGGGTTATATATATATTTTTTTTTCTTAAGGTAAATGGCAGGATATATAAACCAAGTAGGGGAAAGTACATATGTGGCAGTGTTGTTTGTACATACATACATACATACATACATACATACATACATACATACATACATACATACATACATACATACATACATACATACATACATACATACATACATACATACATACATACATACATACATACATACATACATACATACATACATACATACATACATACATACATACATACATACATACATACATACATACATACATACATACATACATACATACATACATACATACATACATACAGTCAAGTTGCAACTCATTTACAGCAACCCCAACAAGGAGCTTTCAAGGGAAGTTAGAGGCAAGTGGGGAGAGTTTGCCACTGCCTTCCTTGGCAGAGTCTTCCTTGGTGGATGCTCATCTAGCTACCAACCCCACATAGCTTCCAAGATCTGATGAGATTGGGCTATAACATACCATCCCTGGCAGTGTTGCATTCATTAATTATGCTTGATCTCGATAAGTATTTTTTGGAGCAGCTACCATGTAGCTCCTCCTTCCAAATTGCTTCCATCCATTCTACCTGACTGAATCACAGGCAGAAGTATGATAGGGAGTCCCTTAAATTTATCAGCCTGCCTGGAGTTAGCTGCTATTTGGCTCTGAACTTTTCCAGAATGGTCTCTTGCAGGAGCTGGTCATTATGGAACAATTGTATAAGTTATCTGAGTGCCTGAATTTACTAGTTTTCCAGGATTTTGCATTAACACATTGCAGATATTATTACAAAAAGTAATCCACCTTGAATGAAATATGGGAAAGGCAGAATATAAATGTGTCAAATGAATACAAAAGTAATCAGGACACTCATAAATGCCCTGTGATCTATGGCCCTAACTAAATGTGATGCATTCTATAGAGACATTCCCCCACTGGGTAGAGACTACTAGGCATGTCCTGAAGATTCACACATTCCACTCATACCAGCTACATTCGGAAAAGGACTTAGACTTACCTCATGGTTTAACCTCAATGTATGGCATTTTACCAACCTGATGACCTGGGGGCATTATATGCCCCATTAAGGGATGTACATGTACTACTGAACTGCACACCTCCACAACAGGGCAATAGTACCCCATGGGCCATTTCAGGTTGAGAAAATGTCATGGGGGAGCGTCTAACAACACCTTGCATGTTATAGACTTGACCTGAATCAGGTCCAAGACTTTCCTGGGACAAGCAGAACGTCAAAACATGCCTCGCCACCCAACTAAGATATTCCAATGGGGAAAATCTGATGTGTGCTCATGCCCTAAGTGTCCACATATCCCAAAATAAAATAGGCACAGGATAGACAAGCAGCTGGAAGCAATCCAAATCCTATGTCCATTTGGAAAGGACCAGGTTACCGATCGACAACAGGATACTGATCAGTTTGCAGTATTATGGCATGGATGATGAATTATTAGTGTCTGGTTAAAGATAAAGATGATTTCCAGCAGAAATTCTTTCCAGTGGAATAATAGAGAAAATGATATTTCCCCATGGAATCACATCACATATTATATCTCAGTTTAAACATTAAAGCAGCATTCAACATAATATATAAAACTAGCAGTAAAGTCTGTTGTATGCTGGATTGCAATGGGTACTAGGCAGGGGTTCCCTGTAAATGCTCTCCCCTACCTTCACAGACAGCTTTGCTTGCAAAGGTAGGGGAGGGATTGAAAAGGATTTGAGGGGGAGATTTAAAGGGAATAGGAGCCACCTACCAGCTGAGAATGACAGCTGCACTTCCTAATCCCTTTAAATTCCTCCCCACAGACATTGGGTGGTACAGCTGTTATTGTCAGCTGGTAGGCAGCCACCTGCTCCCTTTAAATGCTCCCCTCTACCCTTGCAGGCAGCTTTGCCTGTGAGGATGGGGAGAACATGCTTCAGACAGTATGTCAAACATGCCAAATCCTCCTCATTTTGGTAGAATCTCAAACATTTAATACATCATTGTATGTGCAATGTTTATATGTTTATATGTTACAGATAAATCAATTAAAACATATAAACACACAACACTAAAATTGCCAATAACAGGTATTGGGGATATGTCAAACAAAAATGTCTTCAACCACAGGTGGAAGATAATAGCTGGTCAGATGAACCTACATGGGAAGGGAGTTTGAAAGTTTTGGTGCCAAGACCATTTTTCCTTAGGTTGCCACACATCTTACCTGAGATGCTATGGGTACACAAAGCAGGGCTTCCAAAGATGACTGGAATCAACAAGTAGGTTTGTATGAGAGCAAGCAGTCCTTAAACTATGCTGACCCCAATCCATTTAGGTCTTTAAAGGTCAATACTAGCAGCCTGAATTGAGCCTGGAAGCAAATTGCAAACAAATGTTATTGCACAGAGCAGCTGAGATGTATTGTGAAGCAAAGCAAGGCATGGAAGAGCCATGGTCAGAGGAAACCAGGTCAAGCTGGGATGGAGTTCAGCATAGCCTGGCAAGGGCAGTCCAAAATCACAGTGTGAGAAGTCCAGTCCAAGTTCAGAGGTTTCAATCCATCACACAAGACAGGGGTCTGGAATGGTGAATATCCTCAAGGTTGCAGGAAAAAAGCTTGGTTGTTTCTATGACTGGCTGTCACTCCAATAGCTTTTAGGGAGTTCTGTCCTCATGGCCAGCCCTCACCCTAAGATGACTCACACCATTTCAGCATTTGATGTTGGGCTAATAATCAAGCACTGCATCTTTTACTTTGTAATTCACTTCAGAGATGCCTTCTGCGACACCCCGCAGGTGTTTCTGGAGAGCTGTCTGGACAATATGCAGCTGGCTTTGATCTGGAAGAGGGTCAGGCTACCAGGGTGGACTGTTTCTGTGCATACTTTCAGCTGAGAGTCCTGAGGAGCTTGGCCCTAAGCTTCACTCTGTTAAAGTATAGTTTGATAAAGTATGTTTGATTATTTGTTCTCAAGAACCACATTTGGGAACCTACCTTCAAGGTAGGACCAAAGCCAATATAGAACGGTACCTCCTAGTTCCAACCCCCAAAGGCCAATAGAGTGGTTCCAACCCCTAAAGGGGGATCATTGTCCATGGGGTCACGATGGGTTGGACACAACTTCGCACCTAACAACAACTTCCTTAGGATTGGACAAGCCACTGCCTCCTTCAAGGCAGGTGTGACCACCAGCTCTTTCAGGGAGGCATTTGCTGTCTGCATTTGGCTTTAAGCATCCAGGAGAAACAAGAACTGTGTGAACAAGTGTCTGGTCTCAAACTTCCAATAATCCTGTCCACATCCTCAAGCTACATAAGCTGAAAGATCTCCCACACAACTTAACAATTGAGTACTCTGGGACATCTGATCCTGCCACTACTAATGTAGAGTCCAGATCAGAATGAATGTGAGAGGCTTTATGGCAGGAGGGGTAGTTCTACCACCTTGGCTAGCCCTGACCCTAAGATGACTCACCCTATTCCAATGCTTGATGTTGGGCTAATAATCAAGCACTGCATCTTTTACCTTGTAATTCACTTGAAAGGTGCCTTCTGCAACACTCTGCAGGTATTTCTGGGGAGCAATCTACCTCCTCCTCTAGTTCAGTGCCCCATAGACCTCTAACAACAGGGAAGAGTTCCTCTGTGTGAATACAATGGTGGCAGAGAAACATTCTCTCTTTGCTGCCATGCACTGCCATGGAGTAGGATTTAAAATGAACTCTAGCCCATGTCTTGTGAGTTTCATACTGAGTGTTTTTTCCCATGATCTCTCTTGCCATGTGCCTTGCTTTTTCATAGTCTGTAGCCCCTCAGTAAGCTCTTAGAGCTCAGAGAGGGTACCTAGGAGGGACCATGTCAATTGCCTGGTTTATTTCCTCATTCCAGGGGTCAACCAGTACATAATTAGGAGTGCTGACTATATCAGTAGGAAAATCCTCTAATGCCATCTGGAAATTGGTCAGATCCATCAAGCTACAAGGGTGGATCAAGTGTTGTTGGAACCACACTCACGCTCTTTGCATCCACAGCCTTCAGTGGAAATTCCTTGTGACAGTTTCCAATGTAAAGAACAAAATTTTGGAAGGACCCCCAAACTGAACATTTCTCCCCATCTTTGTCAAGGAACAGTCACAAGCAGTATTGTTTGTATTGGAGCTGCTTGTTGCAAACAAGGAGCTAATAAACTGAAGAACTCTCCAAAAGAAGAATCCTCAACTGTGCTGGGGGAAAAAATTCACTGAAAAGTTAAACTAGTTGGTAAGCCATGCATATAACCTCTTGGCACTTTAGTAGAATCGACTTCTTCTAAAGTATGTGCATGTGGTGTGCCACTCTCCTGGGAAGCATGTGTCCCTCTGTCTCTGTGTTAGTTTTAGCCAAATTCTCTTTGAAGATTGTGAGAACAGGCAAAGAGACAACTCGATGTAATATTCATATGGAGCTTTCCTTAAAAATGCATCTCAGTCTGACACAGGAGTTTTCCCAGCTATGGTGTTTCTAGCCGTGGGAAAGGGAAGAGATTGTTTTTCTCTCTTATTATCTTTATTTCCTTGCATTTATGCAACAATGTTATAATAAGCAATGTTCACAAGTCATCACTAATTTGCAACAATAACAATACATCTATTTTCAGCATCAGGTGTTGGATCAAATAAGGCAGGAGACAAATACAAGCATCAATTAATCTTAAATGGCAGGGGGCATGTGGAGGAAAGGAGGCATCTTTCAAAGGGCCAAACTGTTCTTAACTAGCCGTGTATATTAAAAAGCAGCAGGACACTTATCACTGAACATGATGAAGCTCAAGTTGACAGCTCACTCCCTACATGATTGGCCCTCCCTGGGGGTGAGCCACCAATAGAGAGAGAGCACTCTTTGAATGAGGGCCAATCAATTCAAATTGCATTTAGCCAGTGAGGGCCAATTGGTTCAAATTGCATGCAGACAAATTTCATGCAGACAATCACTCCCTAATTAGCACCCCCCCCCCTGAATATTCCCACAATCGGAGAGGGCCTTCACCCAGGAATGGCCCACCCTGGTAGTTTAGTCCACAAATCAGGACCGAGCCCTCAGCCAGGTAGGGCTAATAAGAGAATCAGCGCTCCACCTCCAACTTTTTGCTGGTTTCAGAAGTTTGCTTGGTGAAAGAAGAGGCACTCTCAGAGCATGCCCTGCTACCAGTAAGTTGCCCTGGCCTCCTGGCTTCTTTCAACTTGGAGGATGAGCTGCCTTCTGGGGCAGCCTCTGTGTGCCTTCTGGAGGGGAGGGCTGAAGGAGTCCTAGAAATGGCCCCCTGGGACCCAGGTAGCAAGGAAAAGCCTCTACCCTGGAAATGTTTACCCAGGAGTAAATCATGGCCCTCAGCCAGGAATGACCCACCCTAGTAGTTTAGTCCCAATCAGAAGGGAGCTCTCAGCCAGGAAAGGCTAATAAGGAGTCAGCTCTCCACCTCCAACTCCCTGCCCATTTCAGAGGTTTGTTGGGTGGACAAGAAGCCAGCCTCAGAGCATGGCCTCCCGGCCGCTTTCAACTTGGAGGACATGGTGGCATCAAGCCAGCACCCGGCATAGCCTCTGCATACCTTCTGGAAGAGGGGCTACAGGAGGCCCACAAAAGGCCCCCTGCGAGCCAGGAAAGCCAGGAAAAACCTCTACCCTGGGAATGTTTACTCATGAGTAAATCTGAGAAGGGAGGAATGCTTTGGGGGTAACCATCACAGACAATTGCAGCAGGGAAAATAATGCTGTGGTGGGTGTAACTGAGAGGATGTAGACTTTCCCTTTCCATATGGATATCCCCTTGGTCATGCTGCAGTCTTTCCAAGATCATCACCACAAAACAAATTTGAGACCAACGGCATGGAAGATGGGGAAACTGTAAATTGTCACAGAAGCACCCTAAGGCCATGGGGCCATGTGAGGGGGGGACACTGTTTCCCTGAGGTACGTTTTTAGTAGAGGAATAGAGGAGTTTTTATACCTGGGGGCTGCCATCGCTGAAAACTGGCACAGTACTACAGAGACCCCCTCCTGGACTGCCTTGTGGTACTGCCTAATAAAAGTCTGCCTGGAGCCAGGGCAAACCCAAGATCTGCCAACGTCCTCCATTCAGGGATGGGACATGGCTCATTCTCAGTTTTTGAGTCAATGGGCCTCTCTCTTTGCTTTTGACTCTTATCAGCTCTGCCTGAGCTGAGGCTTCTAAACAACCTAGTGTTGACTGGTGCTGTTCTCTGGAAGTCACAGGCCTCTCCTGGAACTCCTGTCCATAGCCTATTCTAGCCCTCTTGACCTGTGGTGGCTATATCCTGGCCTGGCTGGCTGTCCCTGGGTGTGCTGGGAAGGCTCCTCCTTACTCCCCTCCCTAGCTGTCCCTGGTTGGTGAGTCTGCTTGGGCTTACTCTACCTGACTTCCCCAGCAGATTCCACCACTTTGCTGTTGTTGCAGCCCTCTGATATCATCCTTCTGGGTCATATGGTTGTAGGAAGGATTTTTCCTGCCCTGTCAAAGCCTGGTCCTGGTCCATGAATTGTGTGTGTGTGTGCATGGAGGAGGGAGATGCTCCAACTCTGACATGGGCACAGCCTTCCAGCCAGAGCAGCAGGTAAGTGCAGGAAAGGCTTTGCCAACCCCAGACACTACTTCTAAACTTCCCCTTGAAGCAAAGTGCTGTGAGTATTATGTCCCATGGCACATTCTCAGTTCATGCTAAGCAACAGCATGGCCCAGTACCCAGAAGGCTGGCCAACACACTAACATAACACAGTGTATAACCTAGAGCTAGACCCAGAATCCCCTATATTGGGCAAAGGATCCTTAGAAGACAAAAGGATCCTTGGAAGTAGAAAATTTGAAAATGACTGATCTTTGTTATTCAGATGTTCTTCAGCTGCAAGAACCCACTCCTTTCTTTTACACATATCTTACTCAGTTCTCTCTCTTTCTCTCATGTACTCCCACCTACTGTTTGAAGTCATACAGGCCAGTTTAGCACCTGAGAGACAAGGAGATCTTACATTTTGTCACAGAGCACAATGGCACCAGTTTCCCAAACGGATCAGTCTGTCATTGAGTACATACAGTAAATGCCATAGGCTGTATTCACTCTGAAACAGCGAGGCTTCAGGAAAAGTAATTTCAGTCCCAGCAGGAGTGCCAGCTTAACTTCTTCTCCCATCACTTTTAAATTAGTAAAACTTTATTGTCAGGAAGGGTTTGTAATGGGTAAAATGAGGACATGTCCCCTTCAGGTGTTTGCCAGGGGCAAACACCATCTATCCTCCCCATTTAGGTACTGGGGACTATAAGCTACACAGCAAGAGAAATCCCCAAGGGCTGGCTCACAGATTGTTTTAGTTGTACATGCAAAACTTCTCCCATGGATCCTAAAAAAGCAAAATGGGTAAGTACAGTGTTTCCAATCATCACATACTCACTTGGAAACCAGATTTGGTATATATCCACTAGGACTTGGTGGCATCTCCCTATCAAGTACAACAGCTGTTGCTAAACAGGGTTTGTCACTGCATAATTTGTGGAATAGCTATACCTCTTCTTATTCACGTCACCCTTTCCTGGGTACACAAAGTGCATGTCTTGTCTCACTAACCCTCACAATAGTTGTAGTCGTTAGTGTCCCCATTTTATGGATGGAGGGGGAGAAGCTTAAGTCAATTAAGTCTACACATTGAGAGGGGAATAGGCTTTTCCCTGTCAAAATGTCACTGCTTGTTTCCCTTTATAATCTGTTAAAACTTCCTCTCTTATCCACCATTCCTGTTGAAACTAAGATTTCCAACTCCCAGGTGGAACTTGTTTTCCCAGTGTTGCAGCTAATCTCCAGACAATGGAGATTGGTCCCTCTGGAGAAAATAGTTGCTTTGAAGGGAGGTCTGAATGACATTCTACCCAGCAGAGGTCTCCCTTGCCCAAACTCCGCCATCTCCAGACTCCACCTTCAAATCTCCAAGAGTTTCTCAGATGAGAGTTGTCAACCCCACCCAAATGTACTTCTAAAAGACAGGTGAAGATGATATCTTGAATGCAGATTTCATTGACTTTTTATCAGTAGTTTCAAATTGGTTAAGTCATTCTTACATCTTAGAATTGTCAAGTTTTGCTAAGAAATCTTGGGGGAAGGGAGGGGGGACAAAGGGACAGCCCAGATTCTAGCATTTTCCCATTCCCCTTGTACTTTTTCTGAGGGCAGCTCCACATGCCTCATTACTTCAAGATGTTGTGTTGGAGAAATAAAGCTGTCACTTTCTTCAGCAGTGTCTAGTAAACCAACCCTTGTGAACAATCATTGAAAATGCTCAGCAGTGCATTTACCTAGTCTTATTTTTGAAGAGAGCCCAATACATTAGCAATTTTCCATTGTTACATTTTAAAAACCCACATTTTATACCAACCACTATATGTGCATTTTTTGCAGCAGCATTCAATTCTTTGCTTCATGTCTCGCCATTCTGCTTTACCAATGCAGTACACACTGATTCTGTACATTTCTGCATCCAGATTCTGTTTGTCTTTTAGCACTGTGCAGGAACATGTGTGTGTGTCCAGTAAAACACTGCACAGAATTATGTGGCCCTAATTCACTGCACAGTTTACTTGTGTGCCGTGCATCATCCCTCTGCTTTGCTATGCATCAGGCACCCAGAAAGGAAGCAAAATGCAAATGAATGGGAAGAACTGAAAGTCATGACCAACTGAACAGGCTCTAATTCCAGGATTAATTTTGGAAATCCTCCTGGTTATAGCAGAATGAAGGACAGAAGGAAATACAGCATATAACGAAACTTAGAAATGATAGAATGGAACAGAGGGATCCACCCATCCTTAGTTCTCATTCAGAATATGAAGGAAGAGTGTTTGATATAAAAACTCTGTAACTGGTCTGCATCAAAGTCAGTGGTGTGCATGCTATTGCAGGTGGCTCTGCAACAGCCAACAGACAACCTTCTGCCAGTTAAATCAAGAGCCCCATTAAAGCCGGCACTTTGGTTTTGTACTGGCTTTGATTTGGTTTTATTTTGCAGCCATCTGAGGGAGTTTCCTTTAGCCATCCCGGTGCAGCTCCCTTCTTTCCCCTAGCTTGTGAACTGTAATGGATCTCTATATCATACCGAGTTTGGAGGACTTATTCATTTTTCCTGCAAAAGTTAAATAAAGTGCAAAACTTTCAGCCCATCAATCCTTTAGCAAGCTGTCCAAGGTGACATTTCATTAGCACATTTTGTCAGTGGATAAATTGTACAGCATGCTCGGAAGGGAAGGTGGAAAACATCCAGTCCTTTTTCATTAGATCCATCTGAAGTTGAACCACTGGAGATTACATACAAAAAGCACACGAGAGTGAGGAAGCGCTACCCTGTCTATAAAGTGCATTAATCATTCATTCCTTTCCAAGTGCCTTAAGTCAGTGCCATGTCTCTGGTTAGGCCCCAAACTGGCTATTCAATTTTGAGCTGTGTGACAGATGCATTTCAAGGAAAATCACCGACATAACGACTCCTGCCAGGCTTGATAAAGTCCTCATTCATCAATTAAGAAGTTTCCAATAAAGCCAGAAAGATGCAGCAAAATGAGCCCCATGCACACAAATAATATGTTCGACTTTCTCTCTCTCTCTCTCTCTCTCTCTCTGTCTCTCTTAACATGCTTTTGCTGATCCCGGCTCTTGCTGTCTGTTTCATTTGAATACGCCCCTGATTTCAAGGAGCTCAGCATGGCCTTCCTAAGCTTAATCTTTGCAACTGCCCAGTCAGGAAGGTAGGGCTGAGAGAGTTGACTTGGATCCAGCAAAATATTTCTGTGGTTGAACACATTTCTGCCCACAGAGTATACCTTTCTCCCCACCACCACCTCCTTACACTGTTGCAGCTTGAACCCACATCTCCCCAGAGCTAATAAACCTTTTTTTCATTTATTTGTAAAATTATATCCCACCTTTCTTTCTGCCTGAAGAATCAATCTCATAAAAACAGCAGTTGTCACATTTGGTTGTAGCAAAGTGTACAGAATGATGTGCCTGTTAATGCCAGCCAAACACATGAAGTTGCTTGCCCTGTAATGGTCTGTAGTAGGTAGATAGAATCATCTACTTTGGCTGGCAGCAGCTATCCAGGGCCCATTCCACACACATGCACTTTCAATGTGCTTTGGCAGCTGGATTTTCCTGTGCAGAACAGGAAAATTTACTTCTAAAGTGCATTGAAAGTGCATTATCTGGTGTGTGCAGCATAGGCCCAGGTCTGTCACATTAGCTACAATATGATTCCAGGTGGAAAAATGAGAGGTCTACAAAATTATACATGGGGTAGTGAAAATAGAGAGAAATAACTTTTGCTTCCTTTGCCATACTACTAATGCTAGAATAATAGAATGAGAACCTTGCTGGATCAGACTACTGGTCCATCTAGTATCCTATCTCACATAGTAGACAGTCAGTTGTCAGAGAGGAACTACAAACAGAGTATTGAGGCAAAGATGTTTCTTTCTAGTACTAGGCTTCAGGTGTTTACTGACTCCAGATGCCAAAATCCCTTTTAGTCCCCCTGGCTACCAGCCACTGATGGACCTCACCCCCAGGAATCCACTCGTTCCCTTTTTTGAAAGCTGTCTATGCTCATGGCCATCCCTACCCTCTGGCAGCAATTGCCGCAATTTAAGTTCTCCTTCATACAGAAGTACTTATTTTGGTCTGTCCTGAATCAGTTGTCCCTTCATTTGTATTCTTAGGGAGTAAAGGAATGAACCCCCCACATACGACTCCCCCTCCCAGCACAGTGGCACCCAGATGTTCCACATCATCAGTACCCCTCTGTTCAAAGTACTTGCCTAACGAAGACAGAGTGGAAGCTGGAATTCACTTATTCTGCAAGATCCTGCAGAATTATGAGACAGGGAATGGACACTGCTTCAGAGGATGGAAGAGACTGAAGTTCGGGTGAAGCAACCATCCAAATCCTTGCCTGCAGTTTCCTTTGTTCAGACGTTTCAGGCCTGACACCGAGCACTTAGTTGGCATTTTCTTTGGTCTACCACCTAAGAAAGATAAAGAGCTAGTCTGATAAGCAGCTGAAGCCTTTCTAAGAGTGAAGGCCTCTCTTGATAATAAAACTGCCTTGCATAAAATTGAATTTTACTGAAGGATTAGCTGGATCGGTTTGGGGAAAGAAGGGGGGGAAAAGCCCTTCCAATCACTATAAAGTTATTGAGGTGACAATTTCAGGAGCAAGGGCTTTTTGTTTTTGCAAGGAAGTGGCCTTTACGATAATCGCTGTGCAGCCCCAAAGCTTCTCATCAATAAGCCCTGGTGGAGCAGTCCTTGGCAGGGTGCTGCAGACACTAACTGGGTCTCATCCATCACAGAAACGACTGCATTTTTTTAGTATGGTTCACAATATTCTAATCTCCCCTATCGTCCACACATTAAAATTATATTTGGGTTATACACACTGTCATAAAATTGCGGTAACTACACAAGTGCAAATATAAAATTGTTATCCAACGTGTTTCACTTCAAGGGGATCTTGGTTTCTGTGGTTAACACTGCTTTATTGTGGTTATAAATATAAGTAAAATATACTGCAGGTTGTTTTATTGTAACATCTCCATTATTTCCCTAATTTGCTTGTGAGAGGACAGTAGCTCTTGTCTTTGCTGCTTTAAAGGGAAATAAAGGAATTCAGACAGATTGAGCTGGGAAATTTTTCTTTGCCATTGATTAATTTTAATTCTGCTGTTTATGTACCACAATGAATTGCCTAACTGTAGGCCAAAGTGTGCTGGGGGTGAGTATAGGATCCATCAGTGAAATGCAAAAAACAAAAACAAAAAAAAAACAATTAGTTTAATAACGAAAAACTCCTGAGTGCCCCAAAATACTCAGCTACAGGAAAGTTGTCTGTTGTATCTCTGCATGATCCATTGATTTGGACATGGCTCTTCCCAAAATACTCAGCTACAGGAAAGTTGTCTGTTGTATCTCTGCATGATCCATTGATTTGGACATGGCTCTTCCCAGTTAGCCCCCTTCAAGGATCGCTGCCTTGTTGTGGCAAGGGGGCTTGCGTAGTTCAGTGAAGCTATGAGCTATACCGTGCAGGGCCACCCAAGACGGACAGGTCATAGCTGAGAGCTCTGACAAAAGGTGATCCACTGGAGAAGGAAATGGCAAACCACTCCAGTATCTTTGCCATGAAAACTCTATGGACAGTTCCAATAGGCATAACGATATGACGCTGGAAGATGAGCCCCTCAGGTCGGAAGGTGTCCAATATGCTACTGGGGATGAGCAGACGGCTAGTACGAGTAGTGCCAGAATGAATGAAGCGACTGGGCCAAAGCCGAAAGGACGCTCAGTTGTGGAAGTAACTGGTGGCGAAAAGACAGTCCGATGCTGTAAAGATTTTTATTCCATAGGAACCTGGAACGTCAGATCCATGAATCAAGGTAAGCTGGACGTGGTCAAACAAGAAATGTCAAGACTGAACATCGACATTTTAGGAATCAGTGAACTAAAATGGACAGGAATGGGTGAATTTAATTCAGATGACCATCAGGTATACTACTGTGGACAAGAATCTCGCAGAAGAAATGGAGTAGCCTTCATAATCAATAAGAGAGTAGGAAAAGCAGTCTTGGGATACAATCCCAAAATGACAGAATGATCTCAGTTCGAATCCAAGGCAAACCATTCAACATCACAGTGATCCAGGTCTATGCCCCAACCACTGCTGCTGAAGAGGATGAAGTTGATCAGTTCTATGAAGCCCTACAACACCTTCTAGAAGCAACACCAAAAAATGATGTGCTTATCATCATGGGGGATTGGAATGCTAAAGTAGGAAGCCAAAAGATAACCGGGATAACAGGCAAGTTTGGCCTTGGAGTAGAAAATGAAGCAGGGCACAGGCTGGTAGAATTTTGTCAAGAGAATACAATGGTCATAGCAAACACTCTTTTCCAACAACCCAAGAGACGACTCTACACATGGACATCACCAGACGGTCAACACAGAAATCAGATTGACTATGTGCTCTGCAGCCAAAGATGGAAAAGTTCTATCCAGTCAATAAAAACAAGACCAGGAGCTGATTGTGGTTCAGATCATGAGCTTCTTGTTGCAAAATTTAGGCTTAAATTGAAGAAAGTAGGGAAAAGCACTAGGCCACTCAGGTATGAACTAAATCATATCCCCGACGAATACACAGTAGAGGTGACAAATAGATTTAAGGAATTAGATCTGATAGACAGAGTGCCTGAAGAACTATGGACTGAGGTTCGCAACATTGTACAAGAGGTAGCAACTAAAACCATCCCAAAGAAAAAGAAATGCAAGAAATCAAAATGGCTGTCTGAGGAAGCTTTACAAACAGCTAAGGAGAGAAGGGAAGTGAAAGGCAAGGGAGAAAGAGAAAGATACACCCAATTGAATGCAGAATTTCAGAGAAAAGCTAGAAGAGATAAGAATGCCTTCTTAAATGAACAGTGCAAACAAATAGAAGAAAACAATAGAATGGGGAGGACCAGAGATCTTTTCAAGAAAATTGGAGATATGAAGAGAACGTTTCATGCAAAGTTGGGTATGATAAGGGACCAAAATGGTAGGGACCTCACAGAAGTAGAAGAGATTAAACAAAGGTGGCAAAATTATACAGAACAACTATACAAGAGCGAGCTTAACATCCCTGATGACCACAGTGGGGTAGTTACTGACCTGGAGCCAGACATCCTGGAATGTGAAGTCAAATGGGCCTTAGGAAGTCTGAGCAACAATAAAGCTAGTGGTGGTGACAGCATTCCAGTTGAACTATTCAAAATCTTAAAAGACGATGCAGTAAAAGTGCTACACTCAATATGCCAGCAAATTTGGAAAACTCAGCAATGGCCACAGGATTGGAAAAGGTCAGTTTACATTCCAATCCCAAAGAAGGGCAATGCCAAAGAATGTTCAAACTACCGCACCATTGCACTAATTTCTCATGCTAGCAAAGTTATGCTCAAAATCCTACAAGCTAGGCTCCAGCAATATATGGACCGAGAACTTCCAGAAGTACAGGCAGGATTTCGAAGAGGCAGAGGAACTAGAGATCAAATTGCCAACATACGCTGGATCATGGAGAAAGCTAGGGAGTACCAGAAGAACGTCTACTTCTGCTTCATTGACTATGCTAAAGCCTTTGATTGTGTGGAGCACAACAAATTGTGGCAAGTTCTTAAAGAGATGGGAATACCAGAGCATCTTATTTGTCTCTTGAGAAATTTATATGCAGGTCAAGAAGCAACAGTGAGAACTGAACATGGAATCACTGACTGGTTCAAAATTGAGAAAGGAGTTCGGCAAGGCTGTATACTGTCGCCTTGCCTATTTAACTTGTATGCAGAGCACATCATGAGAAATACGGGATTAGAAGAGTCACAAATTGGGATCAAGATTGCAGGGAGAAATATCAACAACCTCAGATATGCAGATGATACCACTCTAATGGCAGAAAGTGAAGAGGAACTAAAGAGCCTGTTGATGGGGGTGAAGGAGGAGAGTGCAAAAGTTGGCTTGAAACTCAACATCAAGAAAACAAAGATCATGGCATCCGGCCCTCTCAATTCATGGCAAATAGATGGGGAAGAAATGGAGATAGTGACAGATTTTATTTTCCTGGGCTCCAAGATCACTGCAGATGGGGACTGCAGCAAAGAAATTAAAAGACGCTTGCTCCTGGGGAGGAAAGCTATGGCAAATCTAGACAGCATCCTAAAAAGCAGAGACATCACCCTGCCAACAAAAGTGCGTTTAGTCAAGGCTATGGTATTCCCAGTTGCAATGTATGGCTGCGAAAGTTGGACCATAAGGAAGGCCGAGCGTCAAAGAATTGAGGCTTTTGAACTCTGGTGCTGGAGAAGACTCTTGCGAGTCCCTTGGACTGCAAGGCGAACAAACCGGTCAGTCCTAGAGGAGATCAACCCTGACTGCTCTTTAGAAGGCCAGATCCTGAAGATGAAACTCAAATACTTTGGCCACCTCATGAGAAGGAAGGACTCCCTGGAGAAGAGCCTAATGCTGGGAGCGATCGAGGGCAAAAGAAGAAGGGGACGACAGAGAATGAGGTGGCTGGATGGAGTCACTGAAGCAGTAGGTGCAAACTTAAATGGACTCCGGGGAATGGTGGAGGACAGGAAGGCCTGGAGGATCATTGTCCATGGGGTCGCGATGGGTCGGACACGACTTCGCACATAACAACAACAACAACTTCCCAGTTAGGCAAGAAAAGTCAGTGGTGTCTTTGATAGAGTGTGATTACATTATCTAGTCAATCCCTTGCTGTGTTGCCACAAAACTACCCTCAAAAGAAGTCACTCTCTGCATGAATTACTGGCCTGGTCATGTTTCCTGCCTGAAAGAGAGCCAATCCAGATCTGTGGTTCTCACAGAGATACAGAAGGAGCCTCCTCAGAAAGAATATGGCAAGTCAGCCTAACATTCCACTCTGTCTCTACAGCTCAATGATCAACGGGGCTCAATGGATGCTGTAGTAGAAGAAATCTAGCAAGTGTTGGGCAAGACCTTTGTCTGAGAGTTTGGAGAGTGACTGCCAGTCAAAATATGCAGATATTCAGCAGGCCTCTTTCACTGATCATTTTTTTTGATCCTTCAGAGCCTTGAGCCAAATCTTTGTTGGCCTTCAACGTGTCACTGGACTCTGATTTTGTTTTGTTAGTTTGGGAATCACTGACTTAGCTGCATGTTTTATGTCCTTTATATTCTACCAGCCAGGAGGTGCTGTGGGAAGTAGTGGCAACAATAAACATAGGCAGCTTCAGGAGATGACTGAATAAACATATGAAGAAGAGATTCATCAGAGCGTGTTAGCCACAAGGTATAGATGAAACACTATGTCAGGGGCAGTGATGCTCTGTATTCTTGCTGCTTGTGGAGCAATAGTGGGAAGGCTTCTGGAGTTCTAGTCCTGCTAATGGACCTCCTGGCAGCACCTGGATTTGGACCACTGTGTGATTCAGAGTGTTGGACTAGATGGACCATTGGCCTGATCTAGCATGGCTTCTCTTATGTTAACCACTCAAAAATATTTTGCCACTCTTAGATTGCAAACGGCCTTAATGGAAAATCACAGGGGCCTGATCTAACTGCATCAAACCAAATGACAATTCATCTTTAGTCCTGAAGTCTGACAGCCTTTTGCATGCATACTCTGAGAGCCCCCAAGTACATGCTTTTGTTTATGAATATATGGCCAGTTTCCTCAGCATGACACTCTCACTTTGTTTTTACAGTGTTTTATATTACCATCCAATTAGCTCTCCTGCACCCGGCACCATTTGGTAAGTGAGAATTCTGCCTTCATTACATTTTCATTACATTTCCAATAGTCTCCTATGCAACAAAGAAGTGGTTTATGGTATGATCAAAGGCCTTAATGTACCACCTGTTCTGCACCCGTTAGACTTGTCCAGTTTAGTGGAATAAAGGTCACTGTGGGAATTCTTTCAAACATCCAAGGGGCATAATATATAAAAGAGAATACTATGCCCTGCAGATTGTATGAAGCTCCTCCTTTCCAGCATATCTCTCCCTTTCTTCTTTTCCTTTTGGGTGTCTAGCTCTATTTAGATCTTTACGAGACAGTGGTAATGATGTATTTAAATGTGGGATTCGAGCAACAGGAATTAATTTTTCTTCATAATAACTATTGCAAGATGCTTCATGGGGACAGGAACAACCTTGAAAAAGGTTGTACTTTGAAGAATGTTTTTGAATGATTCAGATTTTAAGATTTCTCAAAATATAGCAAGTGTCCTTAACATCCTAAAAAAAAAATTGTATGATGCAGTGGGCTGTACTTTTTAAAAGCTTAGAAGGACTGAAGGACTGTGAAGGGTTAATTCTTCACAGAAACAAAGACTTGTGCCTTGACTGAGTTGAACGTGATTTCAGTCTTCACTGAGAGCAGTTTTATACAGAAAGCGTACCGAGGACAAGTTGACAAGAAAGTTGGGGAAGTTAGGTGAAGATTCTCAGGCCAAAGAAAAGGGATACCAAATCAAACAAGGAGTTAGCTCTGAAATGTGTAGACCTCTGATTTGGGGTGGTTAGAAACTGCCTGCAGAAACCTTAAAGTAAAGTTATCCCCTGTGCAAGCACCGAGTCATGTCTGACCCTTGGGGTGAAGCCCTCCAGTGTTTTCTTGGCAGACTCAATACGGGGTGGTTTGCCAGTGCCTTCCCCAGTCATTACCGTTTACCCCCCAGCAAGCTGGGTACTCATTTTGCTGACCTCGGAAGGATGGAAGGCTGAGTCGGCCTTGAGCCGGCTGTTGGGATTGAACTCCCAGCCTCATGGGCAGAGCTTCAGACTGCATGTCAGCTGCTTTACCACCCTGCGCCACAAAAGGCTCTTGCAGAAACCTAAAGAATCAGTTAAAAACGTAATATGTGTATTGATGTTTCAAGAGAAGGGATTGGGTACTGGAACGAGTGTAACTGCCTTCTGGAAAACAAAAGAGCCATAGAATTCTCAACATTATTTTTTCATGATAATCTGATGGTTGCAGATTATGTGGAAAAACATTATCTCCAACAATCTGATTCTTGCTGGTGGCCCCATCCACCTGCTGTCCTGGGGGAACACCATAGTCCCAGGACCATTGAAGTCACCATGCTCAGCCTCTGATCCACTAATTGTAGACCTCCAAGGGGATTGTGGCCATGACAGAGACGCCTGCAGTAAACACGGCTTATTCCAAACCAGGCTCTCCCAATTGCACCCAGTCTCTTGATGCCAGCACTAGAGGCCAGGAGGCCAGTGTGTGCAGTAGGGACAGGACAGAACAGACACCTGGCTTCCTGCCACCAGAGCCAGAGTGTATTTTAGCTCCCTGTCATGGGTGCTGCATTCACTCCCCTTTTGCAGTCTGGTCCCAGCAGCAGGAAGCCAGGAGCCTGTTCTGCCCTGGAGGGGAGCAAATGCATCCACACCTGGGAGCAGAGGCATACCTTGGCTCAAGTGGTGGGAAGTGAGGTGCGTGCTCTGCACCAGCTCCACTGCACTTGCTCCCCTCTGCACTCTGAGCAGGCACCTCCTTCCTGCTGCCTGGGCCAGAATGCAGGAGGGGAGCGAGTGCAGTGGGACCTGTGCAGAGTGTGCACCTTGCATCCTGCAACCTGGGCCAGAGTGTGGCTTGGCTTCCAGGTGTGGGTGCTGTATTTAATCCCCTCCTGCACTCTGGCCCCAATGGCAGGAAACCAGGCACCCACTCTTGCCTGGCTCCACTGCACATGCTGCCCTCCTGGACTCTGGGGCTGGCAAAAGGAGACTAGGCATGGCTGGGAGAGCCCAGCTTGGAGGACACGATGTTTACTACATTCATCTCTGTTGCAGTCGCAGTCCCTTTAGAGGTCTACCATTAGTGGACCAAAGGCTGAGTGCAGTGACCCCCAACAGCCCTGGACTATGGTACAGTTTCACCTTCCCCCAGGACACGAGGACAGAGCATCCACCATTAAGGTGAGTCGGGTGGCCAGACTCCCTTCTTTCCTCCTCTTCATCCTTTATGCTTTGTCAGGGGGGCATGGCATGTGTCACATCCATAGTTATTTCCATTCCTTTTACCCTTCCGAATGCCCCATAAGATGTATTCCCACATCAAAAATGTTCTGGAGTGTTTGGTAAACACTGGAACAAAAACTTATCTGTTAGTTTCTAACTAACTAGGAATAGCTTAAGAAACTTCTATTAGCCTGAAATAGAAGAAATAAAGTTTGTGCATGTACAGATTTTACGTTGGAATTATCTATATTGAATTACCTCAGAAAATTTACCCCTCATTTCACCTGACCATTTAAGTTGTGTAAGTTGACGGGTGCTCCCATTCCTTTTCTCGGTTTCCTGGGCTTAGCAAACAGCCAAATATTAAATATTAAGATTGGTTGATATTAAATATTAAACTGTGACAGGATGGGACACCCAGACTTCTTCAGGAAAGAAGAAAACAGATAACTGGGGCAGCTGAGTCAAACAATCAAAAGAAAAACAGAGAGAAAGTCTTGCCTCTGATGGACAGAAGTGGATGGGACCATCATATATGGGAAAGCAAATCAAAAGTGGGGATTTCCCTCCAGTTCTTTTAGGACTCATTAATGTTTGAGGTTATCCTGTTTTGCCTCTTCCTTAGTTCTTTCCTTATTAAAACTTTGTATCTGATTAGTCACCCAAATTTGAGACTGTTTTTATTTATTCATTTTTTATCATTTCATGCATTTAGAAGGCTATCTCTCCAGAATCCTGCTCAATGCCTCTTACGAGTAAAAACAATACCGTAGGATCGTATTACAAACATTATAAATTATCTATACTAAAAAGCCAGTAAAGCAATCGACACAAAACAGCATGAAACAACCACTGAGAACCCTCAGAAATCTCCATAAAATAAACCTAAGACCAGTGCTATTATACCCCACTTTTTTTTGCTCAAGGTAGCCTACAAATCCAAACTTAAAATGCATCAACTACAATGGGGTTAAGTATTTCCTCAATGTACTGTAGTGTCTCTCCTGATATCTAAATTTTATCAACTGTTAAAGAATTCAATAGTTAAATTCTTTGGAAGTCAAATGGAAATTTCAAAGAATATGAAATTCACTTTCCTTTAAGTCCAGTATTTACAAACTATGGAACGTAGCCGAGAATATTATTTACAGTCACTGATTATACATTGGGCACTCACTATAAATGTTCTAAGGATTTTGATGATCCTATCAAAAATGATGACATTGAGATTCTATTGGTCAGCACAGTAGTTCATGCGGAAATATTAGGACTTGGTTCCTCAGAGAGCAAGTAATCCTCTCTCTTATACCCTTTAAAGTTCTAATGTCTTTGGAATCTCAAATGAGAAGTGCACTGAGAATTGTATTTCTGGAAACGTCTCTGTGTCAGAAGTTTGAAAAACACTATTTTAACATCCTCATCACAGCCAAAGTTTTTACATCAGTGGCTACGGAAATGCAAACAGCAGCATTATTAAAAATTAATCTGTGTTAAAATACCTATTTGGCTAGTGGTAAGTAAGAAAAATATATAGCTTCATAAATTCAGCCCTTGTATCAAACCTTTCTCCTCATAAAAATGCAATGATTTGCATGCCTGAGTTTTGTTTCAGAATGTAAATAACAGAACATTGCAACATTTTTAAAAAATCCTCCTGTGGAAATAAAGAGGGGGTTTAAATTGTGAATCAATTGTGTTTTCAAAATCTCTGAATTACTTCATCTATTATAGAAACATTGCGTTGTTACCTTTACCTTTACCTGTGGCAGGGGTCTAGTCAAAAGATCATATCAAAGGATCATTGTGGACTTCAGCCTGACAATCTTCAGACATGACTATGGTTGACAGTGCTGATGCAGAAACTCACCAAGTGCTCCAACCATCCCCTGCAATTTTATTACGAAAACATTACCAAGGTGACCTAGGACCCTACCAGGGTTGAAGTGTACCAGCCATAATGCATCTTCCCACCGTTTTGAGCGGTAGCCTTAGAAGGGGTTTCAACTTCTGTTCTGTTAACCCTACCCCCAACCCTGATTCAAACTGGCACCTTGAATGTATTCTTAGCAATTCAGAAATGCTTCAATAATCTAATCTAAGGTCTCCCAGTGTCATGTTTTCTTTGAACCTTAAAAATGTAAACGCAGCTGATCTTTGTGTAGAATATAGAAGAGACATCCCCCCGTAACATATGCAGAGAGATGCATATTAATGGAACACCAGTTTTCACATTTATCAGTTCTACCAGTTCTGAACCTTTCTGCTACTAAGCAGATCCCATGGTAGACATAGTGATCATAAAGTGGTTGATTTGGGCACTCATACACTGTACACTGGCTCTAAGGATAGCAATGAACAGCTCCCCAACAGAATTTTTTTTTCTTATAGTAAAAAAAAAGAAGAAGAAGAAGAATGATGGAAGCTGTACTCGAGTATCTAATTCTAGCTAAATCACTCCCTTAAAAAGCCTAATATGAAGACAGGGACTTGTGCTATAAAGATTGGCATTTTGGAAAGTAAGGAGCACGTAAGTATCTAGAAATTTATCTGGTCTTAGACAAGGTATCCAAAGCCTCCTATGATGTTTTCAGTTGTTGTTAAAAATTTATGGCAGGCTTGCAAACAGCAATAGACTCTTGGACTGAATGGCTGCATTTTTTGGTCATTGATTTAAAGCTCCCAGAGACTCTTTTACATTATGACTGACTTTTTCACTGGCACATTTTAACCTCACAGTTCCAGCACACTCTGTGGGATTCATATTAGTGATTACACATCTCAAGAGGTTCGTATAAGACGTCCACATCACTGTATTCCTGCACTGGGATCTGAAAGCATGAAGATAAAATTCTAACCTCACCCCTTTAAAAAAGGCACTAATTCCATCTTTGTGAAAAGGCTATGGCACTGCAGAATTGTTCTTTAAAATAGGAGACAGTAAAATGGGGGGATATAGAAAAAGAGTGAGATTTGTAAAATCTCCTCTCCTCTTCTCTCACCAGTCCTTCAAGACCTACAGTATGCTAGGAGGTGTGGGTATCTGCTCAGGCACAAAAAGTTACTATGAGGAAGAATCCAACTTCTATCCATTGGCAGAGTCTTTTAGGCCAGGATAAGTTGTGAAAGAGGATTTATTTATTTATGTTATTATATTTGTATATAAGCCTCTTGTGGTGCAGAGTGGTAAGGCAGCGGCCTGAAAGCTCTGCCCATGAGGCTGGGAGTTCGATCCCAGCAGCCGGCTCAGGGCCGAATCAGCCTTCCATCCTTCGAGGTCGGTAAAATGAGTACCCAGTTTGCTGGGGGGTAAATGGTAATGACTGGGGAAGGGAATGGAAAACCACCCTGTATTGAGTCTGCCATGAAAATGCTAGAGAGCATCACCCCAAGGGTCAGACATGACCCAGTGTTTGCACAGGGGATACCTTTACCTTTACCTTTATTTGTATACCACCATCCCCTGAGGTTCAGGGCGGTTCACATGAAACATAAAGGAACAATATATCAAACTCAGGATTTCACCTGATTTTAGCCTCTTACATCCCTCTAGAATGCCCAATTTTCATCAGAGGTAGGCTGCTGATTCCCAACAATATCCTTTTGGGAGTCTGTGGGATCCAGCCTCCCTTTAATTATTGGCATTGACAGGACACATTGCTACTGAGATCAGAGTATTTTACAGCATATAATTAATTTCATTTATACACTACCATCAAAATATTCAAGGCACTTTATGTGGGATTACCATTTTGTTTCATGGCAATATGAGATATGAAAATAAGAGACATCCACAGTTGGTGTTTTGGAGTAAGAGATGGCAATTCAAGAAATGATTCCTGGTTCACTTTAAAGCTATTAAGGACATCTATAGATTTACAAAAAGTGTGATATTTGTTATTGGCTCAGGCTTCAGAGCATGGAACTGGATTTGAGAGATTTAGGTTCAAATCCCATCATAACTCTGGTTCACCCATCCTCTATCTGTAAAATTGATTAATTAAGAACATATCTTACAGAGACTGTTCAGAGACTGAATGAGAAAAGCAGATGGAAACCACTGGTATATTAAAGTGTTATGTAGCACAAATCATAACCTGCTTGTTTTCCAAGGAACAAACAATTGTAGCCCATAGGACTGGATGGTTCTGAAATTCTTCTCAACAGACTTATTTACCCCCCCCCCCCCAAAATGTGGAGTTCCATGTTCACTGGAAATATTTGCCAAAACACAGAACTCACAAAAGAACTGACTACATGAAATACTCTTCAAAGAATTACAAATTAAAAATTAATTAACCCCTTCAAAACTATCTGTGTACCAGAATATATGGAACCCCTTTCCCAGCAGCCCTCTTGCCTGCTAAAAAACAAAATAAAAACCAAAAAACAAAAGTAAGGGGCTTGTTTTGAATGGTTTCCTAAAATGCCGCACAGAATACTGTTTTTGGTTGAACTTCTAAAGCAATACAAACTTTTTTTTTATTCAGGAGAGATATTTATTTAATTTTTAAAATATAATTATCAATCTCAAGGGAAGACTATTTTTCTTGCACAGGATCCCTTGTAAAATGCAGTCACAAAAATGGTATTGTCACTAGTCACCTAGGTACAATTGGAGTTATGCTGTAGACTTCCTTTAGCTTTCCTATGACAAATTCACACCCTTTCCCTTCATTTTCTTTTATATGAAAGAATGCAGAACAAATTGAATAGGCTTCTATAGCCTCCTGTCAGTTGCAATGATATACTGCAATGAAGTTAGAATTTAAGCAAAAGCAGCAATCCAAAGCAACTGAAATCCTGAGGATAACATGAGATTGCACCTTGCTGATCTCCAGGAACAATGAGATACACATCACTGCATTAGACCAGGGCTAATACATACTTCCCAACTCTATCTATTGAATAGGTCCAGAGCATGTTTTCTAAGTGAGCATCACTTGCCAATTGTATTGAATGTGTCTCTCCAAATGGCATGTATCCACCAATTCTATATCTTTGGTAAATTCAAAGCCAGCTTCCTGTGCTCACTTTCACCAAGATCATAAATGATGATCAATACCTCTTTACACTTTGCATCCTTAAAGAATAAATAAATATTTAGTTTATATCAATCAATCAATCAATAAACCTTTATTGCCATGCAAGACTATCAAATCAGAGATTAAGATACAAACAGAAATACAAATTAATTTTTAAAAATTCAGCAACTTCCCTTAACACAAATTTTCTTTATATGCTGCACCATCCCTGTTGGCTCAGGATGGTTAACAACATTTAAAACAATACAAAATAAATAGTAAAATCATTCAGCAATACAATAACACTTCCTACATAACATCGGCTCCAGTTATTCATCTCCCTATGAAGATTAACCAGAATTTGGAAGAGTTCATATGGGTGGAGAGGCCAACATTTCATGATGTTATTACCTGGCCTCAGCCATGGCAGAACAGCTCGGTTTTGCAGGCCCTCTGGAACAGCTTAAGGTCCCAGAGGGCCCTGAACTATTCAAGCACAACATTGCCCCAGGCAGTGGCCAAGGCTGAAAAAGCTTTGGCCCTGGTTGAGGCCAGTTTTATCTCTCTGAGATCAGGGAGATCCTAAGCAGATTTAATCATAATGTTCTTTAGGGGAATGTAGGGGAGGAGGCAGTCCCAAAGATATAAGCATCACGGACTATTTAGGACCGTGAATGTAACAGTCAAAACCTTGAATCTTTTTTTGTCTCCGATCTAGAACTAGTGCAGTTCGGAAAACACTGATGTAATAGGTGCTCTCCATGGGGCTCTTGTTAAGAACCAAGCAGTTGCATTCTGAACCAACTGAAGTATCTAGAGCAGTCTCTAGGGAAGCCCTGTGGAATGAAGAAGTCTAATCTGGAGGTGACCATTGCATGGGTCACAGTCGCTAGATCAGCCAACAATAATCTAGCTTCCCAGTATATTGGAGGCATGGGAGCCTGAGGCAAATGGTAGCAGTCTTAGTGATCCTCTCTAGTAGTGAGTCTCTACAGGAAGGATGTACACCAAGACACCAACATAGCTGACATTGTCTGGGACCTGAATATTCCCAATTCCAAGGCAAATTGTGGTGCTGGAAGCGGGTGTAAGAGAACAAAGTGTAGCCTTCCGACCTGCTGCATGTACCACATGGTTGTATACATAGACATACTAGGCAGCAGGGCCTCACCACCATAAGTAATGTGATGATAGAGTAAGTATCCCAAAGTGAACTAATTGCTCAGACAGCAAGTCTTCCTGGATCAGTATTCATGCCTATTCAATGTGACTTACTCCCAGAAAAGTGTTTTAACTATTACATTAAACAGAGGTTCAAATTGATCTTCTGAGTGATGGTCTATTCTTGCATCATCACCAAAGTTTGTCGAAGGTCTTAACAGAAATGATCTAAACTGTTTCTAAAATCTGAGACTCTGGAGATTGCCTATTCAACTAAACTAAACTAGGTGGTCCATTTCAGCTTTTGATACGTTGCTGTGTGAAATAGCATTACCTTTTGTCCTTCTGAACCTATGGCTGATCAATTTCATTGGGTTACCTTGAAAGCAGGAGAAATATCTCTATCCACTTTGTCCAAGTCATTCATAATGTTATAAATGTCTATCATGCTCCCCTTAGTGGCTTTTCTATCTAACCTAAAAACTAGAAAGGTTATTGTCTTTCCAGGTTAAAAAAAAAGACCCTTCCCACTTGATTTTACTAGTCTAATCTCTGGACCCTCTGTGCTTGATTTTACAGTTGTTGACATGACATAGAGAAAATGAAATTAAGCATTTCCAACAAGGTACCTACCAGCCGGAGAGTCTTCCTAGTTTCCAGCCATACTTGGGGTGCCCAGGTAAAAGGGGAAAACAGTGTCTTAAAATTGATTATGGGTTACATATTCAAAAATGTATTATCCGGCAACTCTACAGTTGGAAGGACAACTTAAAAAAAGTATACTTAATTGTACATTAATAAGAAATATGTCACGCATAAAGTTTATACTACTGCAAAATCTCAGATTTAGTATCTGCTAAGAATACTAAAGGTAGATTGTGAACTGAAACCTCATAGATGAAAATTTAAAGCAACACATTTATTTTCACATCTTCATAACATTCGTCTGGAATTACTTGTGTAAATTTACTCACTAAATTGTAGATGTACACTCTAACATCTATAGATGTTATAAATGAATAAAAAGTCCCACCCAATGGGGTCTAAGTAGGCTACAGAAAACTAGACATTGAGGGCAGCTGAACTTTAGCTAAAGAGAAAAGACGTTTGGCAATCCTGGAAAAGGATTTTCAGATTGTTCCCTCCTTCTGCGGTTTCAAATGACTCCTAGGTTGTTTTATTTATTTGCTAATAGGACCCTTTACTCTATTGCAGCTGCCTGTGCAATAATAAGCCCATAGCATTATCATTTACAGGTGAGTACTTTAATGCATGAAAGAAAAAGGAACTAATAATTTCACAGAAGAGAGAAGCTAATGCAATAATTATGGCCTTGATTCCTCTCCTCTTCCCCCTTCTCCTAAACTGAAATACTAGACTGAGCAATTGTAAAAGCTTTCAAACTAATCTAGTTACTTGCCTTGATCTACTGAAGAAGTTGTGCTAATCTGTATATTTTAGGACAATTTAGCAGTCTTTGATCTTTTCATTAATGAGTGAACATTTTCAACGTCTGAGTACTCGGCTGCATGGGCCACTCAGTGTCAATAAGGCAAGGCAGAAATGTATTGGGGATGTATTCTTAGTCATATCTTCCCAGCTGTTGACCATCCATCAATATAGGTGTAGAGACTGCAGAAAGATCAACTCTGCTTACAATTCATTACCCAGGGCAGGATGCTGAACTGGGCAAGTGAGGAAGATGTATTTGAAAATATTACTTACTTAGGTATAAAAAAGATGGTAAATCAACTGCATTATATTTTGTTGGCTAAGGATACTTGAATACCCACTGGTTCAGCTCACATCCTATCCACTCATCACAAACAGGGCCCTGATTTTTTATTAAGCAGTTAATCAATCAGTTTTCTGGTGGTGAACAGGTTGCTGGACTGTATTCCTTCACCATATGCCTAAGCCATGCAGTCCAATACAACTGGTATTGCATATGCACATGCTCACACAGCCAGATCACATTCTACTACTTCCTGCATCCTTGCAGCTTACCAGCTCCTCTCATCAGGCAATTGTTTATTTGTTTTAAGATATTTTTATGCCATCTCTCTGGAGTTTCTTTTCCAAAGCACAGGTTACACCCAGGGTTTCTACCCTGTCTTCTGTGTAACAAATGCATATTACATGCACAGTGTTCATTTCAGATTGCAACAGCCAGGAATATGGAGAACAGCTTCCAGCATTCCCCTGGACCATTTTTTAAAAATCTGAAACAGTCTAGGTAAACACTATCTGGTTCATTGGGGAACTCCCAAAATGCCCTGTTTTTCCATGAGCTCTGTTCTGTCATTCCCTTCCACTTTATCAAAGATGACGTTGATTTTATCAACTCCAAAGTTACTATATGGAATAAGACAGAAAGCCATTGAGAAGAGAAAATGGGGGTTACCTTGTTCCTCTTACAGAAGGGCAGTGATGGCCAAACACTCCTTCGAAGTTCCATGGTCTGATTTAAGATATCCACAGATTATCCAACAATCAATCATTTTTTCACTGATTAATTCCAAACATTCCTATATTATGTGACATCTGGGGACAAAGTATTAGGGTAGATTGATGTTAATGTCCCACCACTTGTATCATCATCATTTTAAATAATCCTGAAGCTACTTCTAACATCCATTTCTTAGTTGTACCCCCAAATAATAAAGAAATACAATAAGTTGGGCAATAAGTTGGAGGCAGCAGGAAAAGAAGAATGCCTAACATGAGATTTGTTGTTGTTAGGTATGAAGTCGTGTCCGACCCATCGCGACCCCATGGATAATGATCCTCCAGGCCTTCCTGTCCTCTACCATTCCCCGCAGTCCATTTAAGTTTGCACCAACTGCTTCAGTGACTCCATCCAGCCACCTCATTCTCTGTTGTCCCCTTCATCTTTTGCTCTAAATCGCTCCCAGCATTAGGCACTTCTCCAGGGAGTCCTTCCTACTCACGAAGTGGCCAAAGTATTTGAGTTTCATCATCAGGATCTGGCCTTCTAAGGAGCAGTCAGGGCTGATCTCCTCTAGGACTGACCAGTTTGCTCACCTTGCAGTCCAAGGGACTCGTGTCTTCTCCAGCACCAGAATTCAAAAGCCTCAGTTCTTTGATACTCGGCCTTCCTTATGAGATAACATGAGATAGATTAACTTAATAAAGGATCCAAACCAGTCTGGCTTCTGGTCTGGCCATGGGGTGGAAACAGTGCTGGTTGCCCTGATGACCTCAAGAGACAGCTGGACTGGGGTGGATCAGTGCTGAATTTCTGAAACTCACTCTACACAGGTCTGCCTTTATCCTTGCTCCATAAGTAACAATAGTCCAGAGCCCAGTGACTATGGCTCTTACAAGCATCCTCTGGAGAGCATACATTCGACCTGTGCTACAACAGCTGCACTATTATCGGTCAAATTCAGGTCCATAAGGCAATTCACTGCCCAGGTCCTGGTATCTGAGAGACCGCCTCTCTATCTATACCCCCTAAAGAGCACTTAGTTCTTTGAATAACAACCAGCTGGTGGTCCCTTGCCCCAAGGAGGTATATCCAGCCTCAACTAGGGCCTGGATATTTTCTGGCCTCTGTCTGGTAGAATGAGCTCCCAGAGCATATCAGGGCCCTGTCAGAGTTAAATTAATTCTTCAGGGCCCATAAGACAGAGCTCTTCTCCCAGGCTTTTGGTTAGGGCCAAAGGTAACATCTATGTATTTATGGCCTCATCCACTCATCTGTCCACTCATCTGTCCATTTATTAATCCACTCCCAAATCATCCTGAATTCTGGGGGGAATTCAGCACCCACAACATACAAGCCACAAGATACCATACTGTTTTAACCTGTCACTGTTTATTTTGATGGATAAATCTATCAATGGCTACTAACCATTGTGTCTGGGAGGAACTTCCACATTCAGAGGCACTAAACCCCTGAGTCCCTCTAATGCCCTGTTGTTGGCAATCAGAGGAACTACCTGGCCATTGTTTTATTTTTATTTTTTGACTTATCCCCTGCCCCTCCTGACAGGATGCTGGACCAGATGGACCATTGGTCTGATTCAGCAGGGCTCTTCTTATATTCTTATACTATTGTTCCATATTCTGTCAGCTAGAAGAATGGTATAATACTATGGTTACACCAGACTATTTTCTTAATTTCAGTATTTTCCCTAAAATAGCCGATTTGCATTATAACCCTAAGCAGAGTTACAAAGCTCTGTGTATCCTGCCCTTGCAGCTGTTCTTTTTACTGACTGCAGCAATCACCATTTTTTAAGGGGGGGGGGCTTACAAACCTCCAGCACATCTTCTTGATTGCCATAACATTGTGAGATCATCAATAAAAATCACATGGGTTACCGTAGCCAATAGAATTAAAGATCAATGTGAGCAAATGAGGCTGAGGACAGTTCAGAAAGATGGCACTGAAACAATGTAATGTTGTTTTGACAATCACAAAAATGAACATAAAGCAAGGGGAGTCATTTTGCCTAAGTCTTATTTTGACACACAAAGTGCTGTGGGAGCGGGGGGGAGAACCACCAGATGCTAAATTATGGAAATGATCTCTGGGCTGTCTCTTCAAATCCACCTTTTGAATGAGAAAACGCAGCCCTGATTTGCATTTTGCACAGGTTTTCAATATGCATAAAAATTCCTATGCTCCCATCTGAAAGGCAAGTTTTAAAGAGAGAGCGAAGAAGAAGAATGTAATCAGGGGAGCAACCAAGCATCGTTTTTCAGGAAGGCGGTTTTCGAAGCAGTCAGGCAGGCAACACCTCCTGCACTGAACTGGAGCCAATCGGAGAGAAATTAACAGTGCCATTTCGTCGCTCTGAACACGCACAGAAAAGTCATCTGTGTACTTTATGGCAGATGCACTGTCATCCAGCTGCATTTGCAAACAAAAAGACTAAACGAGCCACAGTGAAGAGCTTCATACAGAAAATCCGAGTATCCACAGAATGAAAATAATTTCATGATAGATTTTGGAATACCAGGTCTATGATCACTGCAGTGCTGTCCATTGACCTTGTGTTTCCCCATATCGCTTTACAATTTCTATCATTTACTTCCCTAGAAATAAATTCAGCAACAATTCAAAAGGCAGCCCTGGGGATATTTCCATGGAGCTGATCTTAGGCAAGCCCTGATCACCACGGAGGAGTCAGGTTAACTGAGATAATGGGGGTGTGGCTGCTGTGGAGAAGCAGCTGATGAATAGTACGTGTGGTTCTTCTTAGGCTGCTTCCCAGCTGACTTTTGAGAAAGGAATTTGTTCTCCCACCAATCAGTCTGCATTATAAACAGGGTTGCTAGGTCTAGGTTGGGACATTGCTGGAGACCTGGGAGCAGGGGCTGGGGAAGGGAGGCACCACATTGGGCTATCATGCCATGGAGCCCACCCTCCCAAGAAGCTGTTTACTCCAGGGGAAATGATCTGTGTTGTTTGGGGATCTGTTGCAATATTGGGAGAGCTCAAGGTCCCCAACTGGCAGCCTTTGGTGATGCTGAGTGCATCCTGCTGGTGTGCTCTTAATGTAAGGTGATCAGATTGTCCCACTTTTGGAGGGACATCTGGGGGTACCTGGCAAATTGTACTTATGTTGAAATTTAAAAAATATATATTACAATACTATTTTTTGCGTTCTATGAGTTCTATGAAACTTTTTGTTGCTCCATATAGACCATATTTTTAATCAAGAACCCCCCCAGTCAATGGTGTCCCGCTTTACCAATGTTGAAATCTGGTCACCTTATCTTAATGAAACACACCATGCTTCCTACAGTACAGTTCCTTTTGAGTTTTCAACCAATTAAAAAGATATGATACCCCTACATAGCTCAGATCACGCTTTCTCAACCAGGGTTTTGTGAAACCTTGGCGTTTCTTAATGGCCTGGGAAGGGTTTCCCAAATGGGTGGGAGTTAATTTTTAATATATATTTTACATTTGTTTAACGTGTATTTGTTTAACATTTACATTTGTTTAACATTGCATCTGCAGAAGAACCTTGCCTGGTAGGCCTCAAATGTTCAGAGAGTTGCGGAGAAGACACACACATGGGTTGGCTGCATCTGCCCTTGAGCAGGAAGGCTGGCCACAGCAGTATTTTCAGTGAGAAGGGGAAAGCTTTCCCCCTCCAAAAGAAAAGCACACCCATGCCCTCAGATTCCCCTGCGTTGCTCTTGGAAAGACCTCCCTCCCCTCTGTCAGGGTTGTTAGAGGCTCCCTTCACAGCAGGCCTGAAGGGAGGGGGTGGGTGCAGAATCCTGAGCAAGAGCAGCAATTGGCCCCGGGGGAGGGGAGATTCCACCAACAGGAGTCTTTGGAACCTTCAGCATTATTATTATTATTATTATTATTATTATTATTATTATTATTATTATTATATTTATATCCCACCACTCCCTTGCGGTTCGTGGCGGGTAACAATATCACAAATCCCCATTAAAACCCCATAAAACAATAATAACATTGCCAATATTACCGGCATGGCAAGAACGGCAGCTCAACTTCCCCCTCCTCCCTCCCACTACTAGCGGGTGGAGAGGAGGTCCTGATGATGTTTTGCTTCGGGTCCGGAACCCGAGTCCCCGGGGGGGCATAGATCTATTATCAGCCCTGGCCTCAACCATAAACCTGGCGGAAGAGCTCCGTCTTGCAGGCCCTGTGGAACGTTGAAAGATCCCGTTGAAAGATCATGTTGCAGGAAGTATGAATCACTCTTTATATTTATAGATTCCCACCAAGTCACTCCCAAATCTCTCACTAGCTAATGAGAGTAAGCAGCCCCTCTTTCTCTATTACTTATTTTTACAGTGCTCTCAATTTTTCTCCTCACCGGCTTGCTTATATTGTTAAAAAGCTTTCTGCTCATCATTGACATTGTTATTTATATCGCCACTTAGCCATGCTGGCCTCTGATGCCTTTTTATGTGGTTGGTCTTTACTGAGATGTATTTGGAATGCAGTCATCTTGTTCTTTCCTTTGCTGAACTGCCAGAGGGGAAAGAAAGTCCAGCAAGAGCAGGAAGAAGATACTTGTGAAAAACAAGGGGAGACTTTAGATTTGAAGGAGCAAAGGGGTGGCAAAGACCATTAACAAGGTCTTTGTTGTGCTGTGCAGAGACTGGTTTGGAAGCAACACTAGGAACTTCACTGCCCCAGCTCCCATGCAGGAGCAAAAATTGGGGATGGATGAGGTGCACCGGGCCAAATGCTCCCCCGTGTTGGTGCAGGAAGAGGTGGGCCAACCTGCCACGACTAAAACTGCAACCTGCAGCCCAGTATGAACCCTGCAGTGCATAAACAGTCTAGATGAGCAGTAAATTCAAAAGGTGTTTCTGGGTGGAGGTCAAATGTCTGACATAAAAGGGAGTCTAGTAAGAAACAGGTAGATTACAATTTAAGATTCTGTATTAATCAATATAGAGCCTCTTGTGGCGCAGAGTGGTAAGGCAGCAGACATGCAGTCTGAAAGCTCTGCCCATGAGGCTGGGAGTTCAGTCCCAGCAGCTGGCTCAAGATTGACTCAGCCTTCCATCCTTCCGAGGTCGGTAAAATGAGTACCCAGTTTGCTGGGGGGTAAACGGTAATGACTGGGGAAGGCATTAGCAAACCACCCTGTATTGAGTCTGCCATGAAAACGCTAGAGGGCATCACCCCAAGGGTCAGACATGACCCAGTGCTTGCACAGGGGATACCTTTCCCTTTCCCTTTTTATTAATCAGAAGTTATTTTTCTCAGCCAGTACAGCTGTAGAATTGCACAAGCTACTTATTATAGCTATTGTGAATGGTTACTGTGCTGCCCTGTGCCCTTTTGGGGAACGGCAGGTAAAAGTCTAAAAATGAAGACTAAAAAGAAATTTTGGTAGTCAAAAATTATACTTTCTGTATTGTCTGATTTTGTAATCCCACTTTTTGCGAGTATTCTTTTCCCTGTACTATGTCTTAAACATCCATTTTATGCCACTAATGAAATATATTATAGCCCATGCAAGCCAATGCTATAATAATCATTCCATTTTTGTTTGTCACAGTCAATTTGAAGGTTCCTTCTCAGGCAAAATATGCAAGGTATTTTTTTTATTATTATACCCAGGAACACGGGAAGCAACTGCACTGGTTACCAGTTGAATTCCAGACTAGATTAAAGGTTTTGGTAATTACCTTTAAGGCCATACCATTTCTCTGCCTATGCCCCCTGGAGAACATTACACTCAGCCAATTCCAACCAGCTGGCCCCAAAGAAGTATGTCTGACCTCAACCAGAGCCAGGATATTTTCTGTCCTGGTCCCCACTTGGTGGAATGAGCTCCGAACAGACAATTCTTTTGTTGCTGTTTTCACTGTTCTCACTTGGTTCTTAATTTCTTTCTTTCTTTGGTTAAGGCATTCAAAGCCCTTGATTGGAGTGGAGCCAAACCATCTCTGAGCATCTCTTGCCTTGAGAACCCTATGGGGTAGGCATAAGTCACCTGCACCTTAATGGCACTTCCAACCACAAGTTCATCTGCAGCAAATCTTTTTTAACTTCTCAGAGAGAAGGGGGGAAAAATCTATTAAAACAAAGTGGGGAAATGAAACAACAGGTACCACAGCATCAGTGAGCACTGATGGCATCATTAATTTCTATGCGTTTTTGCACAAACCCTGCAAGGAACCATTGAGTCCTATAAAGGGGTAGTTTGCATATTTTGTGGCTTGGAAAAAAGGCAGAGGGATGATTCAAAGAAGCAGAAGAGGGATTTCTTTGAGGGGAAAACAGTAGGGGGTAGCGTATCAACACTGTGTTCACTGAGTTCTTGATACATTATTTTTAAAGTGTTTGATTGAATGTAAGAATTCCGTAATCTGTCTCCTAATGCTCATAAGCTTTGCAGCGATAAACTTTCCTAAATGCTAAGTTTCGGAAAACGCTGTGCAGGCAGATGGCAAAATATGTGCCTAAAGTCTACCCCAAAGCTGCAAACATTACCATCTGCTTCCGTACTGATTTCTCCATTACAAGTCCATTGGCATTGTTTAGCCTTGTTTTCAAAATCTGATCCCATGTTATAATTTCATATCCATGACTCTGGCTGGGAGGGGCTGGGGGTCAGTGGCAGATCGCCTGCTTCAAATGCAGCGGGTGCCAAGTCCGATCCTTCCCCTCTCTTGCTACACAATTTCAGGTAATCGTACTGTGAGGGATTTGCTGCAGAGGACCCAGCTGCCTGAGATTCTATAAAACTAAGCAGGATGACTAGCATGGAGCTTGGTGGATCAGTAGCCAGACTCCATCTAGGACAGTTAGGCATGTTCAAATCCATGAAAACATTAACCGACTCGCTTTGCAATTTTAACTCTGTGAGCATAGAAGAGAGAAATGCTGCTTCCAGTGGCACTGCTAGGCTCATCTCACACTTTCTCAATGAAAGAGAAAATTAGTCTTTGGGGCATGACATCGAAGGCTGGAGAACAGGTGTTGCGGATTCTTCAGGCTGGTGTGGAACAGGGAGGTGTTGTGGGGCTGCCTAGCTAGGGAGATGGCAGAGGAGGAGAGGATAAATTTATGATGGAGGAAACTCAGTCGATTCTTTTGTTGTCCTCCAGAGGTTTTCAGCTTCAAAAGACTGCAAACAGGGATACACCAATGGAGATATTCAGTGGACAGAGTGTGACGGGGTGAAGATGGATTGTACACTAAGAAATCGAGGCAAACAAGTATAGAATTAGAACATAGCTGAGCTGGGGACAGAAACCGCAGAGTCTAAGGAGTGAGCAGAAATGACAGATGAGCATCAGGGAAAGGCACCAAAGCAATGGACTGCAAGGATCAGATGGAGCAAGAGGCAAGGTATGGATAAAGTTGACTGTGCATAAAAACGCGGCTGCGACTTACTGCGGCCGCTCATTGATGCCACCAAGGATTGGCTGGAGGTGGAGGTGACTACCTTAGAGGCCTGTTACTGGAGCATGCTGTGTACATGCAGGCACATGGCATCAGGGGCAAGGCAGGACGCATGGCACCTACATAAGGGACCACATGTGTGGGTCCCGGCCTCTTTGCCTGTGGGAGCAGCTCCCTTCCCACCCATCCTATGTTGATGTGTACACAGCCTTGCTACAGAATTTGAGGTGGATATTTCATGGTCAATATCTTGTCACAGCTGAGGGTTTGCATGGGATGGAGCCTGTTGGGGTTCGCCTCCCTAAGAGGCGGCACATAAATGAGCATGGCTGACCCGGCTGGGAGGCAAGGGGCTCGTTTGCCAAGTGGTCTGGGGATAGCCAACTGAAGTTTGCACCCTTTGATTTCCCCCATGTAGGTCACTTCCCTTAGTGGCAAACTTCAGTAGGCAAGGGGGTCTGCTCTCCCAGCTAGGAATGGTGTGGATCCCCAGGGCGCCTCTGGACTCCATGGGGTGTTGGTGCAGTCTGCTGACTGCTAGGTCAGGATCCCTCTCCCATACTATGACAACCCTCCCATGGGGAGGTAACAAAGCTGTGGCCTTGTTTATACCCAGTGTTGGTGTGTCACATCTTATTCCATCCCATAATGCACTCCTGCAAGTCAATAAGATTCAGTTTTGTAATCATGTTGGTCTGAAGAAGCAGGACCAAGTTTCAGTATAGTGGTTTCTTTAAGACTAACAAAATTGTGTCAGATACAATGGATGTATCTGATATGATGTATCTGACACAGCGTATCTGATATCTGATATGATGTATCTGACAAAGTGTGCATGTACATGAAAGTTTATTCCTTGAATTTAACTTTGTTGGTCGTAAAGGTGACGCTAGACTCAAACTTGGTTCTGTGCAGAAGCATGTTAACATATGTTTTTAACATTCAATAGATTAATATAAATTCCAAGTTGAACACAAAAAGAACTGACAAATATCGTCAGAGAAGAGCCACTTCAGAAATACTCATAAAAGTTAAAACACGACACAGATTTTAATCTGATAAAACTGGTCAAAGTTAATCAGTGCAACAAGTTGGCCTGAAAATCTTTTGCTTATTTTGTGAAAGTCTATTAATGAGCTGAAAGAGTGTTAGAATAGGCAAAATCTGCAGCGTGCATAACTGAGCAGAATATAAAGGATGTCCTTTAGAGGGCATTGGAAAAGGTGTATATTTAGCATAAATGGGATATAAAATTTCTGATGGCATTCAAATTGGCTCAACAGAATAGCAGTTGAACAGAAGGATGACTGCAATCAGCTAGAGGGTTAGGTCTCTGCAAACTCAAACTCTGCCAATAGGGTTATGGGCCCAGAATGAGCATTCAGGCTGCAAAATAATAGTTTTGAAAGGCAATGAAGACGAAACATAAAATTGAAGTTTCCTGCAACAGCATATCTACCTACTAGATAGACTCACAAAAGACAATTCCTTGATTTGGAGAGAGAATGAAGAGCCACCTAGTAGCAATGGGACTTTGGCATGCTATTAGAGACCACAGATTAGGAGATTACCAGTAGGCTGGATAAAAGACCTGAAACAATAAGACAATAAGAAGTGTTGAGGAGCTCTGATCAAAGGTTTGATTGATAGAAATGTTTTGAGAGCCATTCATATGCTCACAGCAAGAGGATCAGAATTAGAATGGTTTTATGTTAACTAATCTCTGAAAAGCCAGCTGTATTTACAAAAGAGACTATTTAGCAATAAAATGTCAGAAGAAGGCAATTTGCATGACCACTTAGGCAAGATGCATGGTTTAAATGAACAATTCCAAAGTGCTGGCAAAGAGATTCCAGAGAAAGATCTGGTTAATTTTAATTAGTTTTTTTTTAAATTATGAAAACGCAAAAGGAAACTGGATTAATCAGCCAACTTGAAGAGTCATACAGACATTAAAAGTTTGAGGACTGCAATAACAGTGCTTAACCAAATGTTGCGCAAATGGCTCAGAATATAAACACCGAGAGCAACGTGGATTTCCATTCTAGTGAAAAACAAGGCCAGTTTAAAATGGACTATCATGCTCTGAGGCCTGTTTCAAAAACAGACACATGATTTTAAACAGCCACCTTTAAATAAGAGCTTTGTATTAACCCATGGTGCAACCCGAAGATACAGTATTTGGATAGTGGATGCTCCATGCACATATCTGGGCACAGAGATTTCTTTGAAACTCTAAATGAAGACAGAAAAGAGACTCTAAGCAAGGCAGATTAAAGATCTGTGGCCTCAAAAGACGTTGATTCAGGAACAGTGAAATCTAAGCTACCAAATGGATAAATTAAAAATTGCTTATGCATACCAAAACTGGCAAACACCCTGATTTTGATTAAAGTACTTGCAAAAATAGGAATGGTAGAATAATTGGAGGGGAAATGTTATATTAAGCAAATGAGGGCATTGATTGCAACTGGTAGTATGCATGAGGGCCTATATTCCTTCGACACATATATGCAGAGTGCAAACGTGACTAAACATTTTTTGTTGTTTACATATTGTCATTGTGAACCTTTTCATTTCATCTGTTGCACACCACTAGTTCTGTTTTTGTTTTGTTTTTTTTAATGCACTGCCACCTTTTAGGGCTATTGTGTACCATGTATAGCCATTTTTCCCCCCAAGCTTCCTATTTTTATAGAAGAAAACATATGGCAACAGCAGCAAGTTGTATGAGAATGGGTTGGAATATGAACCACTTCCCACACCACTTGCTGTGCTGTTCCCAGCCTTCTCAGCCCTGTGACGCCTGCGCATTGTGCAAGTAGGCCAATTCCAAGTTGGGAAGTTCATGGAGATTGGAGGGTGATCCAACATGGTGGCCAAACAAATTGAGGAGAAAGAATGCAGACTGGGGCCCAAAGATTCATGTCTTCAGCTTGAATAAGAGAGAAGTGAAATCATAGCAGGGGGGTTTTATTTTTTAAAAAGCAGGGTTCAGGGATTATTTATTTATTTTGAATTATATACCGTCGCATTTCCTAGGAACCCGCGGCGGTTCACAGAATAAAACATTAAAATACAATAAAACCCCATAAAATCACAATTTACAGTAAAACAAGCAAATGATCAAAACACAGATTTGAACCACTCATGCTAATGTCAGAATGTCTCACTTATTTGTGGATCAGGATATCATATAATCTGAGGTCTACCCATCCAGTAACAACAAACTAGTTACTTAGAGCAAATCAACCAACAGAAATAAGAACCTTTGAATAAAATGTTTTCTAAACCAAATGACGGTTAATGTTTTTAACAACTGTATCAGGAAGTAATAAGTTTCTAGATCCTGTGACCTTCTTATTCTTAAACTCTCATGTCACTTGTTTTTCTTGGTACAACCCATTTTATCACAACAAAAGGTAAGGAGGAGGAAGAGACCTTCTGTTCAGGAGAATCTGTTCAATGAAGTATTGGTCCTCTGTGACCTAACAGATTTGAACCAAAGTCAATTAACAGATGGCAGATTGGAGGGGGAGCACAAATGCAACTCAATAAAAGTGTCTGTCTTTGTTCCTATTTCCAAATGAGAGGAAGTAAGGGAAAGATGAGTATGACTGTGTGAACCGAAAACAGTTTTGCATACTGAACTAGAATGGTAGTATAATTTTAATAATAAAAAATATCCAAAGTATGATATTGTTTGCTTTTTGTTTGTTTGTCTGGGCATAACCAATTAAAATTCCGAGTACAAATTCAGCCTCCAAGGGCATCTCCCCAACTTCCATGGGCTGGGGAGATGACTAGCTGTATGGTCAACCGTACCATGTTGTAAATGAAACCATACTATTGTCTCAACGAACTAATTTTTGTTTTATGTTGCCACTGTCATGATGGAAGTTCATAGTCTGAGGAAGAGTGCTTGCACTCCAAAGCTCACACCTGGGATAAATCTTTCCTGGTCTTAAAGGTGCTACTGGACTCTGATTTTATTTAATTACAAGTAGATTACTATAGATGGCTGGCTCACAATATCCTCTGGTTCTCTCTTAAAAGCCTACAAATTTGCTACATCCCAGTGTCCCCCATTATCCACCACTTTCCAGCATGAGTTATCAAGGTCAAACTAGACCAGATGGGCAAGCCCAAGTTCATCCTGGGTAAGTGTTAATATTTTGTTGAACACGTTTCTGCTGAGGAACTCCTTTTACCTACTGCAACCAAGGGGAGGGATAATGGGTCCCTGCCTTCCCCCAGCACTGTTTCCATGGTACCATTTTGGATTGGGAATGATTCAGGGCCAGGGAAACAGCCTTCCTCATCCCCTAAGGGCTCTTCCAACCATATATTGTTGGGGCGTCTCAGGGTTGTCACCTCCTTCCTGTGACTCATGGAAGTCACTTATAAGGGTCCCAGCAATTAAATTCCCTTCCTTCTTACACTTCCTGCCCATGATTCTTTTTTAATCATATGTCACCTTTCCATTTAATTAATGTACAAAGTAGCTCACAACTTGAAAAAAAAATCAAATGCAATAATATAAAATCTCAAATACAGTCCACTGAAGGTCCTAACCAAATCCTAAACCAGAGTTTAATCCTGATCAAATACTGATGAGTATGTGTATGATAGAAACGAAGTAAGCTTAACCAGAATATCTGGTTAGCCAGAATATCTACACATTACAGGTATTCAGAGCTAGTATTTAACTGCAGTTCTCAACATAAGAAGGGTGTGAAAAGGAACAAGGTACACATGCGAGTCCAGGAACAGACCGGTTTTTTGTATCTTTTGCTTTAACCGTGATTCCTTGTGGCATCTGAAAGACCTGTTGTAGTGTAGTGATTAGACAAAGATCTGGGAAACCCAAGTTCAAGTCTCCACATTGCCATGAAAACTTGCTGGGGTCATTTTGGGTAAACCACCCTCTCAAGCTTACTGCACAGTTTATGAGGAGGAGGAGGAGGAGGAGGAGGAGAAGAGTTGGTTCTTACATGCCGCTTTTCTCTCCCCAAAGGAGTCTTAAAGCGGCTTACATTTGCCTTCCCTTTCCTGTCCCCACAACAGACACCCTGTGAGGTAGGTGAGGCTGAGAGAGCCCTGATATTACTGCTGAGTCAGACCAGCTTTATCAGTGCTGTGGCAACCCCAAGGTCACCCAGCTGGCTGCATGTGGAGGAGCGGGGAGCCAGATTAGAAGTCTTGCCAGAAGCTGACGCCCCTAAGCAGCTGGCTTTCATGTCTGCGGCCCTTTCCAGCATGAGTCCTTCCCTTGGAGGAAGGGCAAGGCTGGGTTATGTTAGATAGAGAGCCAAAGCGACATCTTATTTGTGCAGTTTAACTGCCATAGAGTGAACCTTAAGAAACAAACTGAATGCTTTGCTCTGTGTCATCTCTGTTTTAGCACACGGATGGACAAGCTAACAGTTGCTTCCATACACTCTGGCAATAACATCACCATTCACTGTTGAGAGTTCTCAAAGTAGAATACAACTTTTACATAGATGACTTTTCTCATACACTCTTTTTGTACAGCACTAGTTACAACTGTCTTGGGCCTATTCAAACCAATGAACTAGAATTAAAAGGTTCATTATCGGTTTGCTTAATCCCCAGTTCCAGCCATTTCCCTCAAATTAAGCTGTGCTTCATGCATGATTTGGTTTTACGGATATATGTCAATAGCAAGACAACTAGCTCCACTTTAGAATGGCATTCATCCTTGAGAGGGGGGGGGGCTGCACATTAAACTGTTTAGCTGGGATTAGGATTGGCTAAATTTATGGTGTTTTGAACAAAGTCTCTATTTGATATTCCAAAGAATTTTACAAATCAAATTCCCTTATGGGAAGTATTGTACAAAGTTTACACATAAGTTGCTGAGAGGATGAAAAGAGCAATATAAACTTAAACAAATATATACGCCCACACACACCTGAGTTGTGTCATTTATGCCCGAAACCAGGAATTTCAAAACTCTGATTTGGCAACTCTAGTTATCCATTTTGTATCTATCAGACAAAGCTCTTAAGGCACTCACCTGTTAACATTCCTGCTTTTTCTGTTTTCTCTCTCTGAATTTTTACCACTTGTCCTGTCCTTGATGCTAGGCATAAAAATAATGAAGCGGCATCGTTTCAAACAGGAGCACAGTATAATAAATCCAATTGTTTCTCTGTCTGCAGCTGCAGTCACAACAACTTGTTCTTTTCGTGTTCCTGCCCACACCAAGTCCTGGAACTGACTAGGACAGTCTAAAACAGTGGCCCTAACTAAAGGAGCAGAGTAGTCAGAACCGCATACGTGGCCTTTCTGCACCCAAATAACCATTTCTATTTTCCATCTGTTGCCTCCGTCAGTTTCCTTCTGCACCCCAAGTATACCCTATTTTTGTCTGTCCCACCACAATGCATATTATACTACCTCATAGGAGGGCATTATAGAAATATAACAAACAAACAAATAAATAATTCCTTCTGAATCTCCCTATCACTTGGACTTCTCTTTCCTCTTTTCTCCTTCAATGGATCTTTCAGCACGTTCCACTTTTATCTTTAATAGAGTTAGCAGCTTACCAGACAAAACAGTGCTATTGAGCTTTCACTTGCCTTTTGATCTGAAGGTGCTTCCTTATCTTTAAAATGTCTGCACCTTACAGCTGTCAGTTATCCACTATTCTTTCAATTTCTTTTTCCTCTCTATTTCTTCCCATTTGCCAACTGTTGGCAGACTTTACATATGCAGGAGAGCAAAGCATCTGGATGATTAAAATAATAAAATCATTTTATTGTGAAGAGAAACTTTGTATAGAAAGAGACCTCACTGCCTAACTGCCTAACCTTCCTAAATGAGTCTTTATTATTATTATTATATTCAGTTCTTTTGAAAGCTGTTTATGGAGCCATCCTGGTTTCTTTAGGTTCCTCCTGGTTTGCCTTCTCCAGGGAATTGTCTGCGACTGTGCCTTCAGTATTTCATTTTTGAGAATCTCCAAGCTTTCTTGGCCTTTCATCTCCTTAAGTTTTTCTGACCATGGGATTCTACCCAACATAACTTTAAGTTTGTTAAAAATTGCTATCCTGAAGTCCAGCCTGTATATGTGACTACATACAGCTTTTCTCTTCCCCAAGATCATAAAGTCCAAAATCACATGCTCACTACTACCAATCGTGCCCACAACATTTACCTCATCAAACAGTTCTTCCCTATTGGTAAGAATCATATCTAAAATACCAAAGCTCCCTGGTTGTCCCTTCCACTTTCTGGGAAATGAAGTTGTCAGCAAGACAAGTCAAGAATTTATCGGACTTTTCATTTTTTTGCAGAGGTGGTCTTCCAACAGATATCTGGGTAATGGAAATCTTCCATGACCACTAGGTCATGTCTCTCTGAGAACTTTGTAATCTGGTCTAGGAGCATCTCATCCAAGTCTTCTGCCTGGCCTGGCGGTCTCTAGCAGACTCCCACTATAATATCCCTATTATTTCCCTATTATTTCCTACTCCTACTTCCTACTCCAAAGACTCTCAGCTGAACTCTCATGCTCAGATACATATATTTCCTCACAAGTATATATATTCTTAACATATAGTGCTATTCCTCCCCCTTACTTTGTCTGTTCCTTTAAAATAAGTTGTAGCTCTCAATCCTATTGTTCCAGTTTTGAGAGTTATCCCACCAGGTTTCTGCAATGCCTATTAGATCATAGTCTTCTTCCTTTATAGGACTTCTGGTTCTTCCTGCTTGTTTCCTTCATATGAGTACCCCAGGCTTTTAGTTTTTGAACTTTCCTGTAAGTTAATAGTTCTCTGCATATGTACCATTCCCTTTAAATCTGCAGGGTTCCCATCTATAGTTATCTTAATTTAACCAGGGTTTGAATGTACATCTTGCTCCCCAATTGGACTTACCGTATATATTCATGTGTAAGCCGAGTTTTTCAGCACAGTATTCACATTGATAAAGCCCTCCTCGGCTTATACGCGGGTATATATGGTAGTTTAAAGCCGTCCTCACCAGGTCCACAAGATTCTTTGCAAAGACATTTTCCCCACCTTCGTGAGGTGCAAACCATCTTCCAATAGAAGAGCCTCATAGCATGATCCATGGTCCAAACCCCCAAAACTTTTCTGATGACACCAATAATGCAGTCAATTAGCTGCATTATTTTCCTGTCCTTTCCTAAGCATCGGCCATTAACAAGAAAAACTGATGAAAATACAACCTGTGCTCCCAAGTCTTTCACTTTTCCCCCTCAAGACTTGCTTCATTTGCTCACACCTTGAATAAATCTTTGGTGATCATGAAGGTGCTATTGGACTCAAGTTTTGTTATTTATGTGTCTGTATGTCCATTTTGTGTGTGCCTGTTGTTATCATAAGTCCACTTCTCGCTTTGTTTTTTTCCCCCCACTAGTGGAAATATAGCTTAACATTTTCTGAAGTTTGAACCAATTAATACTATTATGTCATGTTATCAGTTATAATGGTACAAATAGTGCAGTAATATAACTGGGTGAACTCTTCAAAAGTTGACAACTTGAAACTACAATGAACTGGCCATGTCAAACAAGAAGTTACTGCACATGTGCAAAGATTTCCTTTTATCTAAATGAGGGAATCAAGCAAGTTGGATTGAAAGTCTTCAACTGGGGAAAAGACATCAAATTGCAAAGGTACACATAAAGAGGGTACACATAAATGAGCCAAAGGATGGATCCAAGGATAGATTAAGAAATTTTCAAGCAGTGAAAAGTGAAGAGTCTAAAAGTACTCTCAAATTCCCAGTGGGTGATGAAGAAGAAACAGACACAACAACGAAACAGATGGGACCAGCAAATCCAAAATATGAGTTCAAGCAAGAATTCCATTTTAGCAAGATTAACACGGTGATCCAGAGTTACACCTATCTAAGTCTCTTAAATACAGAGGATTTAGAAGGAGAGTTTCAGAAAACAAGAGGATAAGCAAGAAGTTACAAACACGAAATAAGATAAAACAAGAGGGGTATATAGGCATGTCAAGAATAGCATTTCTCAAATTGTTTGGGCATGTTAAAACCATGTCCGAGTAAATGGGAAAAGATGATGGCTGGGCAGACTGGAGGGATGGGTGAAGACTATCTTATCACCTACTTATTGACTGGGTGACAACAACTGCTATAGCAAACAACACCTTGTGCTGCTGAAAAGATGGGTGGGAAACACAGGTGACTTTTCATTGTTTTTATGCTATTGCTGCTTTATGTTTTCATATTATTACCCTTGGCTTTTTATAACTGCTTCTTTCTGATACTATTTTGTTTGTTTCTGACACGTCTTTGTTTGCAGCTGTTGTAATGCCTTGTGAAAGTTTAGCTCATTCCCATTGCCTTCAGGGGTGGCCAGACTGTGGATCTCCAAAGGTCCATGGACTACAATTCCCACGAGCCCCTGCTCACAGTTTGGCCAATCCTGACTGTGGCACTTTTTCTCTGATTTGTTATCTAGTTTGACTTTGTGGTTTGTATGCATTATACTATCACTTTGCATGTGCTATACTGTTTTCAGCATGCTGGTCCCTAATTTTGTAATCCCTTGATATTGCATCATTGAAGGTATTAAAGGTAAAAGGTAAAGGTATCCCCTGTGCAAGCACCGGGTCATGTCTGACCCTTGGGTGATGCCCTCTAGCGTTTTCATGGCAGATTCAATATGGGGTGGTTTGCCAGTGCCTTCCCCAGTCATTACTATTTACCCCCCAGCAAGCTGGGTACTCATTTTACTGACCTCGGAAGGATGGAAGGCTGAGTCAACCTTGAGCTGGCTGCTGGGATTGAACTCCCAGCCTCATGGGCAGAGCTTTCAGACTGCATGTTTGCTGCCTTACCACTCTGTGCCACAAGAGGCTCTAATTGAAGGTATTATAATGCCCCAATTGCATTGTTTCGATTGTGTGATCCACCTTGAGTCTCAGTGAGAAAAGAGGACTGCAAATAAAATAAATAAAAAAGCAACCTCCCCTGGATAGTCCAGCCTACTCTGATCTCATCCAATCTCTGGAAGCTAAATGGGGTTGGCTGTAGTTAATACTTCGATGGGAGACCACCAAGGAAACCCAGGTGGCAGTGGCAAACTACACAGGCACATCTTACTGTGGATTTTCAGAGCAGTAAGACTTTAATCTTGACTTTGGATTATGTGCCTGCCTTCTTTTTCCTCTGGTGTATTTATTCTGCAGGTACAATTAAATTGGGGTGGAATGTCACTTGTGATGTATGTGCGTGGGAGGTGGGGGGGGGGGTTCGAAGGCTTTAAAAAATCTGCAATTTCCCTATCACAAATTTGCAGTAGCATCCAGTAAGCACCTTCCATTTAAATCCTCATAGTTCAATTTTTATACCTACATTTTAGCATTAGTTCATTGAATGAAAGGGAACAGAAAAGAATGCAGGCAAAGGGGGAAAACCCAAAGCTGAAATTGACAACACACTCCATTCCATGACATTGTATCTGGGGAAGTGTGCATACACATGGAAGCTCATATACCCTGAATAAAATTTTGTTGGTCTTCAAGGTGCCACTGTTCTAAGACAAGCACCCATGAAGCTCTGTTTTCCATATTGTGGGGCACTAGGGGATTTTCTGCTGTGCTATCAGCAATCGTGAAAAATGGATTCAAAAGGGTAGCTGTGTTGGTCTGAAGTAGCACAATAAAATCAGAGTCCAGTAGCACCTTTAAGACCTTCTTTGCTGGTCTTAAAGGTGCTACTGTACTCTGATTTTATTGTGAAAAATGGGTTAAGAGTCACACAAACTCATAATATGGGGAAACCTGTTGAACGTACAGAATGCATGTACCATTTAGGCTTCCTATAGTAGTATAACTTTCTTTACATCTCATGCGAATTTCATCCCCCTTCCCCCTTAATTTTGTTTACATGCAGCACTGAAATCCTTATTTCCCACTGGGGATGCTGCTTTCAACTCCTCTCCAATCCCCTTTTCACAGTATCACAGAATCCTAGAGTTGGAAGGGGCCATACAGGCCATCTAGTCCAACCCCCTGCTCAATGCAGGATCAGCCCAAAGGATCCTAAAGCATCCAAGAAAAATGTGTATCCAACCTTTGCTTGAAGACTGCCAGTGAGGGGGAGCTCACCACCTCCTTAGGCAGCCTATTCCATTGCTGAACTACTCTGACTGTGAAGTCAATATCAGCAGGGAACTAAACCTCGCTCCACTTCTTTTAACCACCCCCCAGCTGTTTATTTTTTAATTTTTTAATTTAGAAATCAGAGACTAGCAATAGTCTGTTATCATAAAACTCATGCCATTTGTCAAAAAAAATTAAAACAAGGGGAAAATGGAGCTTAATAAAGGAGGGGGGATAGCAGAAATGCAGAATGGGTGGAACAACTTTGATGTGGATGGGGGAGTGACCATTGAGAGGCAGCAAAAGGGCAAAGGAAGAATTGAAGGGAATCTTTATACTGTTGAATTACCTTTGGCTTGGGAGCAAAATAAGGGGGGAACTGACACAAAGCACAAATTATCAAGAAACCAAAAATAAGCCATGAATGTTAAGACATGTTATATAAGGATCAGGACAAGGGTTTTTAAAAGGTTTGTTTCTGTTGGTCTAGTGTGCTAGATGGATAAGAGAACAACATTGTAAGTATATGCATGTAAAGACACATTTGATTACACACTGGAATGTTTGAAAACAGCAAGGTTTTTTCGACGTTTAACTGTTTCAGTTACAATGTATAGTCATAGTGTGGTCTGAATGGTGGGTAATTCAGTCTATCTCTCTCTCTCTTCATACCCACACACACACACACACACACACACACAAATTAGGCTTTTAAAAATATACTTGGATTACTTTGTTATTTTTCCTGTTTTTTCACATTTCCTCTCAGTGGTGTCTTTTGTGGTGACTTTGAAAAGGTTTCACCCAGGAAACAAATAAGTTGTACTGATTTTGAATAATTGCTTCTTTTGAACAATAGGCAATTTTACTACCTCATTTGTAGAATACTGAGTAGCTTCTGTCCACTACAGAAAAACAATCAGAAACTTGGCTGCTGTATCAAATAGGCAATAAAATAACGTATTTAGCAAATGAAATTAGAAAATTTCATTTGCTTGCTTTGCAAAGTCAGCAGCAGTGGGCTTGCTTAAAGATGTGCTTAAAATATTTTGATGTAGATGCTGTAAATCTCTAGGAAAATAACCTAAAGGAAACATAGGACCATTGCTGTTAAATTGTCTTCAAAATATTCATCCCTCTTAAAGTAATATGTGTGATTTATTTCACCCTCCTCTTCCATATAATGACTTGAAGGAAGCACTGACAGTCTGGTTTTTAGTTATTTTAATTTCTATGGGATATCTGCTCACATTATTCAACTATAATACAGATATTTGCATAGTGGTATTTCTGCTCTTGTATTACAGGGCATATAAAGATCTAGGGGAAAACAAGGATTTATCAGATGTTTCACAATATAAATTAAATGTAGCCTTTCCTTGAAACAGTACCTGGAAAAGCCACACACAACTAGATCTACCACCATTTGCTAGCTCAAATGAATGGTAGAAGGGCAGTAATGCTACAAAGTCTTTATAAAGGTGGCTTCTCAAGGGGGGAAACGTTGTTGTTGTTGTTGTTAGGTGCGGAGTTGTGTCCGACCCATCGTGACCCCATGGACAATGATCCTCCAGGCCTTCCTGACCTCTACCATTCTCCAGAGTCCATTTATGTTTGCACTGACTGCTTCAGTGACTCCATCCAGCCACCTAATTCTCTGTCGTCCCCTTCTTTTGCTCTCAATCGCTCCCAGCATTAGGCTTTTCTCCAGGAAGTCCTTCCATCTCATGAGGTGGCCAAAGTATTTGAGCTTCATCTTCAGGATCTGGCTTTCTAAGGAGCAGTCAGGGCTGATCTCCTCTAGGACCGACCGGTTTGTTCGCCTTACAGTCCAAAGGACTCGCAAGAGTCTTCTCCAGCACCAGAGTTCAAAAGCCTCAATTCTTTGATGCTTGGCCTTCCTTATGGTCCAACCTTCACAGCCATACATAGCAACTGGGAAGACTATAGCCTTGACTAGACGCACTTTAGTTTGCAGTGTGATGTCTCTGCTTTTTAGGATGCTGTCTAGATTTGCCATAGCTTTCTTCCCCAGGAGCAAGCATCTTTTAATTTCTTTTCTGCAGTCCCCATCTGCAGTAATCTTCTAGCCCAGGAAAATAAAATCTGTCACTACCTCCATTTCTTCCCCATCTATTTGCCAGGAGGGGGAAAACTTAGGTCATGCTATTTCAGAGTTGGAATGGTCATATTCTCTGTTCTGGCCCCAACCTGATGGAACGAGCTCCCAGAGGAGATCAGGGCCCTGACAGAGCTTAAACTGTTCCACAGGGCCTGCAAAAAGGAGCTCTTCCGCCAGGCATTTGGTTGAGACCAGGCATAACCAACAGCGACAGAAGGGCACCTGCCCCCCTCCCTCCCAGAACTCCACCAGAGCTCTCTGGACCTGTTGCGCTGTGCTCTAGGGAAATCCAAATATGACATCATATCAGGTAGTTACCCAGCTGGTATTCAGAGCTCTGAAGGATAAGATTTTACAATCAGGATTTTTTTTTTAATGCACCTGCCCTAAACACTGCAAGGTGTCCGGGGATTTCAATGTGGATAAGATTTCCAAGGCTCTGAAGGATATCAAGAGTGGAAAGGCAATGCACTTTGGCTGCATCAACAGCAGTAAATTAACTAAGAAGTGGCTCACAAAGTTTCTCACTGACATCATGAGAACAGGAAGACTCCCAGCGGAATACAAAAAACCCAGAGATAGTTGCTATTCTGAAATCTGGAGAACCAAAACATCTGGTGGAAATTTGCAGACCTATTTTCCTTCTCTTATAAACTCCTTGAGAGGCTAATTATGAACAGAATTAGTTACAGAATTAACAAACGTATCTCTATAGAATAAGCAGGATTTAGACCTCATTGTAGTTGTGAAGAACAGATTCTCAGACAGAAATGTTACATGACATCAGCTGTTTTCATTGATCTGACTGTTGTTTATGACACAGTCTGGAGGGATGGCCTGTTGTACAAGTTTTTACAAGTTTCCCCCTACAGAACATATTACAAGTAAAAAAAACATCTGTACACTATCCAGAAACTCTTAACAACAGTACACTGTATTTTACCCCTCTCCTATTGGAGATAAGGCAGTGAGTTTTTGATTTCTTTTAATGCAAATCTGAATGTCTTAAATGACTGCAATGTTTAATTTATTGTTTTACCTTGATGTGCTATTAGCTGTCCTGAGCCCTTGGGGAAGAGCAGCATATAAATCTGAAAAATAAATACATGCATATTTCTACTCTTAAATAACTCCAACAATACTTCCTATTTTGTGATTAGGATGTTGCTTTGAGGGACTACCTACATCTAGGGGTATTCATTCAGATATTGCTAAGTCAGAATTGAACTTGGAATCTAATGTTTTGTTACAGTTTCACGGTATCCAAAATAGCAAAGGAATTCCAAAAATTTTGAGATTCTTGAAATTTATATTCCAAAATTTCAGGAGTTGGGATAATTTTGGCTAACATTGGAATCAACTTGATTAGATTTTCCATCCAAGAGGTAACATCTAGCATCTGTACTCCAGGCATATCTATCACCACTGTTTTTAATATGCAAAATTCAGGAACCTGAAATTCCTGAAATTGAATCAACACTACCCAAATTTGGTACAATGGTAATTTTGCCCTTTCTTAAATACCAAAACATAATTAATAGTTTTGAAAGCAACACTTCTACTCAGCACTATAACCTTTCCTTCATTTTACGCAGCTCCCTCTCTCACTCCTGCCTAGTTAAGGTGGATTTGACATCCCCATGGACACACAATGATTCACCCACAAGATACAAAGAACACACATTCAATCTGCATGCACTTGATTTTTTTTTTCATATCTCTGCGTGGAGTTATTTTCATGTTATATTCAAAACATGAACAGCTGAACATGTAATTGAAACTGCACATTTATTCAAGTACTGGTCCCTGGTTTCATTTCTAAAGATGTGTATATATTCTTATCCATTGTTCCTCATAATTTTTGTGAAACAGCCTGGGGGGTCAAATGAGTCTGGGGTCTCCGAGTTGGAATAGGGCCAATCAGGGTCCGGCCAACAAAGCTTGTCGCACCCTGATTGGCCCTGCCCCACAGCTCCCACCCTCCTTCCTTGGATGCTAGCCACTTTGCTCTCAGACCTCTGAGAAAGAGACACAGAGACACAGAGAGCTCTGCCAAACCGCAAACGAGCCCTAATTACCTGCTATGGCTCCTGCTGTGAGGGAGAGAGAGACAGAGACAGAGACAGCCACCCCAAACTGCAAACAAGCCTTGATTCCCTGCTACAAATGAGTCTTGATTACCTCATATGGCTCCTGCTGCTGAGAGAGAGAGAGAGAGAGAGAGATCTGCGCCTGCTGGTGTCCCCTGGGTCCTAGCACCCATTGCATTCCTGGTTGCAATGGGCTTTCTTGCTAGTATTCACTATAACATGTGAATTTGGGCTTGAGTCAAAACATTGGCCTGTTATGGTCAAGAACATGTTCTCTGCCTGTCAACAGCTCTCTAGTAGAGGTCTTTTACATTACTTACTAATAGACTGATTTAAACAAGAAACCCCATGGATTGAACTTGGAACCTTCCACATACAAAGCAGATACTCTACCACTGAGCCATGGCCCCTACCTATTGCTGAGTAAGAACTAAGCTGCAGATATATAGATCTACATGCTGATCCCAATGAGCATTGTTCATTTTCAGCCTCCCCTAGTTTACTTCCTTATTAGTCAATAACTGTTACAGACCCAGATTGTATAAATCGTTACACAGGACATTTCTGACAAATCTGTTCCAATCCCAACTTGTTAATGCAATAATAAAAGCAACAATAGCAACAAAGAATCTGTATTTAACAATGTGTCCTACATATTTCACTTACTTCACTATTCTAATGTAGAGTTAATTGTTATTTTTATGTGGAAGTAAAAAGCAGTTATATAAGTCCAGAAAGTGGGGGAGGGAATCTGGAAGATAGTCCATATATGTCAGAATTCATCTCGATTTTATTTTATATGCCAGTGGTTTTCAAACTAGGCTTCAAAATAGAATGTGATGGTTCTGATGTGGCAAGGTACTCCAGGGAATACTCAGGGCTGTCAAACTGAAGCGCCCACTTTTGACTTCTCTGATTTCTACTGCAAATCCAGTAAATTCTGGTTTGTGTTCTTCCAGTCGGTGATTAAAATATATAGTGTTTCCTATAATAGATAGATTGCAAATTGGGCATGCAACACTGGTTTTAGCAACAATGGTCCAATAAAGGAGTCTTTCATTAGACCCAACTCCCAATGACTCCACCCTCCCAAACAATGTTTTATTGTTTTACACTCGGAAAGCTGCTGTTGAAGCTGAACCATTTAGCTGTTATCGCCCTCAGAGGGGACTGAAAGAACTTGGTGAAGACATGCTTGGTGAAGACATGGTTTTTGAACACTGCTGAAGCAGGTATGATGGTCATTTGAAATGTTATGCCAACTCTGTGGAATGCTACTGTAAGGGAGCGATAACATTTAAGTGCCCATAAATTATTACTAACTTCATGATATTGTCTTTTTTTCATCAACCATAAAGAATTTAAGGGCTGTTAGGATTGCATTCTTTGAGATGAACCTAGAAGAAAATGGGAATCTTACCACTTGTGTTCTTTCCATCTATTTCCTTAAATTGAAGTTGATTACTTTTTAGAATTACAGCTCAATTTGAAAGGCTCAGCATCAGGAACTGACAGGCTGACATACATACGTACATACAGAAATACATACATACATACAGTGGAAATACAGCCTCTTGAATAATGTTATTTACTAGTAGGCATCCCTTTCCTCCAAACCAACAGACTCCATAAACAATTAAAGTTCCCTCATTTTTATCTCAGATAGAACTTGTCCGCATGAACTTCCTTGCTCCTCAGAAACTCTCTTTCCCTCAAACATAAAAAATACTGCAATATGTTGAAGAGAAACTCCTTTTGTGAGAAGAGTCCAAGCCTGGGCCCCCATGGGTTAATTAGCACTCTCCTTTTTCACCCTTGACTGGCAGTGGAATCTGAAGTTGCCAGTCATACTGTATAGGCTACTTTTTCTGACAGAAATTTGACATAAAAGTTAGGAATTCACCTACCGCAATAGTTTGAATTTTCTGCAATTACTTTATCTCTGTTGATCTGAATGGAGAGGTTGGAATTTTAGTGGAAGGATGAGGGGAAGGAGCAAAGACTGGTGATTGAAATGGAAGTAGATGGCAAGTGAGGGCGGCACAGCACAGTGACTGATTGTGGCCTACCTTTGTGCAGTCACTTCGAATCTATCTGACAGAAATCCCCTCTGCTTGAAATCCAAACAGGGTTTGCGACATGACAGGCAGACAGTGAGGGGAGAAGGACTGACAACAGCAGACCACTTACTGAGTACCTACTACCAGTGCACAGTCAAGTGCCAACACAAATTACACTATTGGGACTAAGTAGAACTTAAATTGTAAGTGATTCAACATTAGAAAATTCTCTTTGGCAGAAAAGAATGACTGTCAAGTAACACTTTCCTTATGAACTATTCAACAATCAACTGGTGAATCCAGTGGGGCCTGGCTCTTAAGTCTTGGGTAATCTCATGTGTTTACTTCAGTATACAAGATGCCCTATAAAGAGCAGCTACAAATGGCTCATGCTATTACTTGGGGCAGTCACAACTAGAAGTACTGACTAGGCAAGCTGAGAATTTGACATGCATATGAATACCAGGTAGTTGTATTTTGTTCAAACTACTGATCCAATCACCTTGATGTTCCCTGCTGAAGCTTGTGTTGAGCATGGAGTTGTGCTGTGTAGCAGCTTTACTACAAGGCCAAGTTGCAGCTTTACTACAAGGCCAAGTTGTTGTAATCTGGTGGTTGTTTTTGCCAAGTCCGAGAACAAAATCATCTAATTGATCAGAGAAGAGGCAGTATCCCTCAGGGTCATGAAAGGATAATTAAATAGATGACTGTCTTATAGGCCTATTATGCACGGCCACTGAAACGGCGGTATGGCGAATGCAGAGGAGGAAGCGAAGCAAACCGCTTATGCACGGGATGGAACGCAATGGCGGCAAAACCCAGAGTATCCAATTATACATGCAGCTACTCCGGAGCTGCTTCTGGTTGCGCCCTGGTCCCAGGAAGCTCCACTTTCTTCTGCATCTCGCTAACGCAGCTTTTTCGGCAGCATACGTTGACTCTTCGCCCGGTTGCCACCTGCAGCGTGTATAATTGGTGATTTTAGCCGCCACCATTCCACCCTGAATGCCGACCTTCCACTCCGTGCATAATGGGCCATACATAAAACTAGAAATATAGCCCATTGCACTTTTAAATGCAATGGGCGCTAGGAGCAGGCTGGAAGGGGCTATGGCAGGTGGGGCCTCTTCCCCACCCCCTCTCACACCAGCCTCCCTGCTTTGTGGCAGGAGAAGGAACTGGGCCGGTGCATCTGCGCCGTGCTGGCCCAGCTCTTTCCCCTGCTGCGAAGCCCTTTTCTCTCCCCCTCCCACCGCAGCCTCCCTGCTTCTTGGCTGAAGAAGGAGCTGGGCCAGCACATCTGTGATACAGTGGCCCAGCTCCTTCCCCAGCCACGAAGCCCTCTTCTCCCCCCCTCCCACCCCAGCCTCTCTACTTCGTAGCATTGGGAAGGAGCTGGGCCAGTGCATCTGTGATGTGCTGGCCCAGTTCCTTCCCCGGCTGCGAAGGCCTCTCCCCCACTTCACACCTCCCGATTGCCCCCCCCCCATAGTCAGTCCTAGGCTGGGTGGGCAGTCCGGGTCTCAGGGGGCCAATCGAGAGCCACGTGTTTGGCCCAGGACTGACAATCAGGAGGCCAATCGGGAGGCATTTTGCACCTCCCGATCGCCCCCCCCCCCGATTGTCAGTCCTGGGCCAAGGGCCAATGGGCTCCTTTCCTCATCCTGGACTGGGCCCACCCCAACCCCACTTACTGCTTTATTTATACCGCTCCCGGAGCTGTGTAAAGATGTGATTCATACCTCTGACAACAAACTGAAGGCTCCAAATACTCCTATTGGTATAATTGCTCCTCCCCAGGGCCTATTGCTGCTCTTGCTCAGGATTCCACACCTACCTCCCTTCCCTCCTGTGAAGGGAGCCTCTAACAGCCCCTGACTGAGGGGAGGGGGAGGCATTTCCAAGAGCAATGCAGGGGAGTCTGTAGGTATGCATTTGTTTTTCTTTTAAAGGGGGAAATCTTTCCCCTTCTGCCTAGCTGCTGGCTGACAAGGAGGCCACAGAAAAGCCCCTTCTCACTTAAAATACTGCTGTGGCCAGACTCCCTGCTCATGAGCAAATGCAGCCAAGCCATGCAGTCTCTTCTCCACCAGTCTCTGAACATCTGAGGTTGTTGTGCATATGAAACTGGATGCTATTTTAGGGGTTCTTTTGCCTCCTGTTTAATCTACAGAACAACCCTGTGCAATAGGATTCAAGTGTTTCATCCCCACAACAACTTGCATAGGAGGCCTTAAATGTTTCTTCTGCACAGAAACCCTATCCACCTTCCAAAGCAGCCATTTTCCCCTGTGAAGCTGATCTTTATACTCTGGAGATGAGCTGTAATTCTATGAGCTCTCCAGGCCCCATGTTGAGGTTGACTTCCTCTGGCTTGGAAATATTTCTGGAGGTTTGGAGGAGGGCCGTAAAATGGTACAGTACCTCAGAGTCCACTCCGAAGTAGCCATTTTTTCCTGAAAAGCTGATAATTATAATTAAGAGATGAGCAGCGATACTAGAGATGATGGTAGAGGCTTGCACACTGTGGTTGTGGTGGAGAGTGGTGTGGGTGTGTCTCACCTGGGCTATAGGCTTTAGCCAACCTTTGCCAGCACATGTTCGTATTTTGGGGTGCAGACAGACAGACAGACAAGCCAGCATGGTTCTTACAAGTCTGGAAAGTGTAGGAAGATCTAAACAAAGAATATTTACAGCCTGAAACTGTAAATGGTGAACAAGTAAATTGCTGGAGAGACATAGGAACTAAAGTGACTTTTCTCAAGCTTGGCCTGGTAAATAAAAGTCAGTATTTGCCAGGAAGGTCATACGAAATCAAAGGCATAAGTAGCCCAGAATTTCAATTGCAGTTAGTTTTACAGGAAAGCAGACAGTGAGATTTTTTTTGGGGGGGGGGGAACAAAGTGATCCACTTTTATTAGGCAATTACTTGGCTTTGCAGACAACAACAGGAACTGCAGTTGCCATCAGCATGCCTCAGACATCAGAAGGGCAGACATCATCAACCAATCAACAGACCATGCTAGCCAAGGGGTCTGTGGCCACATGCATTCCTTTTGAAGGGGTGCATGTGAAGGGAGAGAGCTTTCCCTTCAGCCTAACTGCCTGGAGATAAGCTACACTTCCAAGGGTTCCTCAGACCCCACCTGGAGGTTGGCCTCCCTAAACCTCAGTGGGGTACAATGCTACAGAGTCACCATTCCAAAGCAGCCATTTTTGCCTGGGGAGCTGATCTTTGGAGATTAGCAGCAATTCCAGGAGATCTCCAGGCCCCACCTGGAGGTTGGCTGTCCCTGGTCTGGTAATATTCCTTGAGGTTTGGAAGTGGGGCCTCAAAATGTGTAATGACTTCACAGCCACCTAACCAGCCACGTAGCACCCCCCCCCCCTCCCCAGCCTATTTCAGGCCAAGAAAACATTGCAGAGAGGAGGTAAGATTGCCAGATTGGTGTAGGTTCATGTTCTGGAATTCCACACTACCTAGGTGTGCATAAACCTAACTAGGGCCAAGACTGCTGTGCTCAGAGAGACCTTCTCTTAGGGTTGCCAGCTTCCAAGTGATGCACTAAACCCACACCAAACCATGAGCTAGTGCCTGTTGCATTACAGAATGCAACAGGCTTTACTACTAGTGTTTTATAAAACATGAAACTGTTTGTAATTTACTCTCTCTTTGTGTATGTGCAGTTGGATTCATCCTTTCAATCACCAACGTTAGATTGTTTTGCCATCTTTTGGGGCTTGTAGAGTTATTAGCATCTATTCACTAACTGATTGTAAAGCCTGGTTACAAGATTAGATGTGTTCGTGGACAAAAAGTAAGTACATACAGAGACACCTAAGTAGTAAGTTTCAGTACATAAATCAAGAGCTGATTTTTATTTCTTTTTTACCCTATGCTTCTAAAATGTGGAAGTGGTTGAAGCAGAAAGGTGGTGTGTGGCTGCTGCAAGAACACCCTATAATGCTTTTTTTTTCCACAATGGAGATTCACAGTGGCTTATAAATATCTAATTTACACAACAACAAAATTCATAGCATTGGCTCCAGTATTGCAGCTTGCTCGGCACTGCCCTTTGATTCTTACCAAAAGGCTCACACCTCTGGCCACACCCACCCTTAAATACCTTCAAGAGGAATGGAATCAGAAGTTCATTCCAGATTCATTTCTCTGGCAGACATAATCCCACATTCCATCTCCTGCCTATCCTCAGTTTGTAGAAATGAACAGCTTGTAGCCTTGAGCTTGAAATGAAAAAGTCTGGGTTGTAACTTTTTCCTCTCATTTGGGACTCTAATGTGTTTTTAAAAGACAAATTTAACACATTTACCTGCTCTAGGCCATGACCTGGATGATTCAGGCTAGCCTGATCTCATCAGATTTCGGAAGCTTAGCAGGGTCAGCCCTAGTTAGAATTTGATCAAGGTCACTACACAGAGCTAGGCAATGAATAACCCTCTCTGAATGTCTCTTGCCTTTAAAACCTTACAGGGTTGCCATAATTTGGCTGTGACTTGACAGCATTTTGCATTATCACTACCTGTTCCAGAAAATGGAACTGCAGTCAGTTGATTTCATTGGCAGCCTCATAAAAGTTGGGAGAAATGATCTGTTGGGAGACCTTGTCCTTTTGCCACTCTTGGCCAGTGCTCCCCATGACCTGAAGACAAATAAAAGAATAAAGAATAAATAGCCATGGTTCTCCTTGCAACACAAAGGAATATCTATAACAATGTGTTATATAGCTAGAAAATCAGCATTGCTAAGTTCTTACAGCAAAAGTCTGGTTACTTTGACCATTTCCGCACAGAGGGATAAAACGACCATGGCCTTCTGCTTGGAAACGCAGGATGGTAAACCTCGCGTTTGCAGCCCGCCATATGGGAGACCCTTCCCACGTTTTCTCTCTGCCCTTTTGCGGCTTTTTGCCTCCCAACAAAGCTGCAAGGGAAAACAATCTGAACTTCTTCCCCCCATCCCCGCTCCCCAAGCCAATACATCAAGCCAACAATCACAGCACAGCAGCTTGGTGTAATGGTTAGAAGTGTGGGCTTCTAATCTGGCAACCCAGGCTTGATTCCGCGCTCCTCCACATGCAACCAGCTGGGTGACCTTGGACTCACCACAGCACTGATAAAGCTGTTCTGACCAAGCAGTGATATTGGGGCTCTCTCAGCCTCACCTTCCTCACAGGGTGTCTGTTGTGCGGAGAGGAAAGGGGAGGCAACTAAAAGCCGCTTTGAAACTCCTTCAAGTAGAGAAAAGTGGCATATAAGAACCAACTCTTCTTCATCATCATCTTCATCTTCTTCTCTTGTGGATGGAAACTTTCTTCCCCCTGAGCTCTGAAATTATTATTTGAAAGGCATTTCTGTGTTGCTATGCAGAAGAAATTTTAGTAAAGAATTAACACTTCCACATTGCTGTGGAGAAACACCAAAATGATACAGCATTTTGGGATTCATGGTGTTTCAGACTCTATTTATGTCTGGGTAGATGTGTGAGAGGCTGGAAATGGTAACTGGACCTCAGTGAGTGATTGTGTGTGAACAGTGGGCTTAAAAACAGGGTTTTTAAAAATCTGCCTCATTTGTGAGAGGATGGGCATGGTAATTGGAGCCTGAACAGCAATTTTGTGTGAATGGTAGGCTTTAAAACAAGGAGCATGCACACCTGGATGATTGGGAGAGGGCTGCTTCATCCCACACCTACCCCCTCTTTCCCCACCTCCAAAAACGATAAACAGGACTGTGTTTTCCCTGCCTAATCTCAAAAAGACTGTGGGCACTTTAAAGATTTTATTTTACCTTTGACAATGTAGCTTTGCAGTCCTGCAGCAAGATGGACTGCACCATTAAAAAAAATCTCAGAGCAGGAAATGGAGGGGAGGGTGGGCACGAGGGCAAGACAATGCTAGTGAGACAGTTGCAAGTTTTCCCCTCCATACAGGATTGCCTCTGGTTGCTCACCAATGGGATGTGAGATAAAAAGTGGCAAATCCACTTTTTGCGATTTCCCTCATCCCAAGATAAATCTGGGCAAAACTCAAGTCAACCCCCGGACAACCTTGGGATGTAGGCGATGTCATGTGGAGGGGGCTCTAAAACCCGCCAGCAACCATAGGGTGTCCAGAGGTAGATTGCTCATGCAGAAATGGTCTTTATGTTTACTAGAACATTCTTACTGAATTTGGTAGCAACAGTCTTCCAACATAAAATAAAAGTTACTTACAGTATTTGCTGGCATATAAGACTACTTTTCCCCCCTGAAAAACATGCCTCCAAGTGGGGGGGGGTCGTCCTATACGCCGGGTGCACTTCAGTTGGGATAGACATAGCTGCCCATAGTGGCCCATAGTACTGTAATATAATGTAACAAACTCTATATTTTGAGTGGAAATGTTGGGGGGTCGTCTTATACGCCCAGTTGTCTTATACGCCGGCAAATACGGTAATTATAAAGCAGCAGATCAATACATTTAATGTTATGAAGAATAAAAAAAGTAAGCCAAAAAAAAAGTTTAAAATGTTAGAACTCATTCACTTAATGATAACTTCATAGGTTCCTGGATGTTAAGGGGAAAAAAGGAGTGAATACATAGCTCCTTAGAAGAGCCTCAGTAAAGACAAGGGGTAGCCAAACTGTGGCTCTCCAGATGTCCATGGACTACAATTACCATGAGAACCTTCCAGTATCATGCCAGTATCATGCCAGCAGGGACTCATGGGAATTGTATTCCATGGATGTTTAGAGAACCACAGTTTGGCCACCACTGCTCTATAGTCAGGTGGCTAAGGTAAAGGTAAAGGTATCCCCTGTGCAAGCACCGGGTCATGTCTGACCCTTGGGGTGATGCCTTCTAGCATTTTCTTGGCAGACTCAATATGGGGTGGTTTGCCAGTGCCTTCCCCAGTCATTACCGTTTACCCCCCAGCAAGCGGGTACTCATTTTACCAACCTCGGAAAGATGGAAGGCTGAGTCAACCTTGAGCCGGCTGCTGGGATAGAACTCCAAGCCTCATGGGCATAGCTTTCAGACTGCATGTCTGCTGCCTTACCACTCTGCGCCACAAGAGGCTCAATCAGGTGGCTAGGCTCATTTATTTTGGCCACCTGTATTTTTTTTCTCAGCATCACTATTCCACCACCTTTATCAAAACATTTGGGGGTTACTAAGAGAAGTACTGATGGCTGCCATGTCAGGGACACCTGATTTAATATGTGCCTCTAAAATCTTTGTGAACTCTAACTTTCAGGAGCAGTGTTCTTGAATAACAGTCCTGATTCTACACAACTCATAAGGACACACCTGTTTGCTGGTCTGATCACAACCAGCCTTGGCCGAGGGCGTAAAATGCGAGCCATGACTTGCCTTAATATGAGAGAGAAGAAAGATGCCTTAATACAGCGTTTATTGGCTTTTGTAGCAAAATGGACTTTCTTTCTCCACAGGAATAAAGGTTTATAAGCCCTTAACAGAAGGTGGGCCACAAATCAAAAGAAATAAAATTTCTATTAAAAGTTTAGACTGCTTTGCAGACTCTTTTTACAGCAGGGGAGCCATTCAGAAGATACTGCAAGGCATATATCTTTATTTTGCCTTAATATTCACAACATATGCAATATTTAAATACTACACTGCTGTTTTTATTTTCAGATAACAGAGGAAAGCAATTATGCAAACCTAACAAGCTTAATAGAAATAATGAAAAGGACTCGATTACTTTTATGAGATTACAACATATGGGCCAATCATTTCCAAGTTATATAAGTTTTGTCTAGTATGGCAGGTATTTATGAGAATCTCTGTGGTACAGAGTTTATAGTTTTGGACTTGGAATGAAGCAACATTATTATTTATCATTATGACTTCCATTATTTATAGTCTGTCTTTCTCAGTGAGACTCAAGGCAGATCACACAGTTTAAATCGACAGGAGGGGTCAGCCAATAAAGGCAATAAGGTTTAGACTTCGAAAACTGGGGGGGGGGGGGAGCAGAAATTTGAAAAGTTGATGTCGGGAATGGCCCGACTTGCAGCCAAAGATCCTCTCCCCACAGGCAGAGTAGCAGTCTCTCGGGAACAGGGGGCAGCGGCCACAGACCCATACGCGGGAGAGACGAAGGAGGAAAGTGAACAGAAAGGAAACGAAGAACGCCGACAGACTGGTCGCGCCCGGCTCAAAGTGAGGGCAGAACAGATAATGCAGAACAGGTGTACCTGGAAGAACTGGTGGGAGGTTATTGAGGGCTCGGGAGGTGGGGATGAGGAGAGGAAGGATATTTAAATGGGGCAGTCGGCGTCTGTGAGGAGGCGGGGTTCAGCATAGTGAGGAAACTATTCTGAACCCGGGAGTCGTGAATGCAAGTCATTCAACAGGACTCCATTCTGAGACGCTGCCTATCCTGAGAACTATCTTTCCTGGCCTGGTCTTCAGCTCCCGACATCGTGGCGGAGAAGGAACAAGAAACCCCGGACCCTGACAGTTGACACAAAGTCTGAGCATTAACAGAATACATTAGATGATGTAAGAATTACAACACAGGATTATACTTCCAGCAACAGAAGGAGGTGCTATAGATGTCAGTAAGCCACTTATTACGGTTCTCGACCAATACCAAAACAATACACAATAACAACTGTGGTTCAAAGTATAAAATATACAGTCCAAATATCAAAACATGTGCATATAAACTATTTTAAAATGAATAAAAATAATCTAGTTTTGCATAATTTGTGGAAAACCAGGAGGGTGGGAGCCTTCCTGATCTCGTCAAGTGGGCGATTCCATAAGGGGGAGGACGGAACCAAGAATGTTTGCATATGACCATTTGTTGATTTTGCCCACTTGTAGGGTAGCCCCTTCAGGGGGCCCCACTTTGATGAGTGGAATTAACATGGTGAACCATAGGCAGAGATGCAGTCCACCAGATATGAGGGACCAACATCATGATAACCAATAACTTAATAGAACCCAGTAACTGATGAGCAGCCAATGGAGTCACTGGAGAAAAGGAATAATATACATGCTCTACGGAACTTCTGATAATAACCAATCAGTGGCATTAGGCACCAACTGAAACCTTTGAGCTGAGTTGGATGGGAAAACTATGTAGAATGTATCAATAATCTAGTCTCGCTGTTAACTGTGGCATGGATACAGGTGGCCAGATGGTTCATGTCATAGTAAGGGGCCATCTTCCAAACTAGATTGATGGGAAGAAATGTTTTTTGCAGCTGCATTAAGTTGTTTCTTCAGCAGCAATGTTGGATCCAGAATAACTGACTCAGAAAGGCTCAAATGAACTCCATCAAAAATGGGAAGCACAATGTCCTTCATGATCTGTGCCCTTCCAACTGGTATCACATCCATCTTGTCTGAGTTCAGTTTCAGTTTGTTCCCTTTCATTTATTTGGGTTGAACCCTCCCAGCTTTTCTGCTGATAGACAGAAAACGACCTGTGAAAACAAACTGGGAAATCAACTTGGAGAGATACCATGCAAGAAGGAGGCTGCTGTGAAGAAGGAAATTGAGCATGCCGCTTTTCTCTACCCAAAGGCGTCTCAAAGCGGTTTACAATTGCCTTCCCTTTCCTCTCCTCACAACAGACACCCTGTGGGGTGGATGAGGCTGAGAGAGCCCTGATATCACTGCTCGTCAGAACAGTTTTATCAGTACCATGGAGAGCCCAAGGTCACCCAGCTGTCTGCATATGGGGGAGTGCAGAATCGAACCTGGCATGCCAGATTAGGAGTCCGCACTCCTAAGCACTACACCAAACTGGCTCTCTGATGATTTATTTTTTAAACTTTTTTAATATTCATGTTTTACTGATGTAAAAGTATGATGATGATGATGATGATATTTTTAAAAAATCTGTCCTGAGTTCTTTAGAAGATACATGTATGAAGAACTGGTTGCCAGCTTTCAGAGTGGAGCTGGGAGTGGGCAGGATTTGGGGTGGGGAGGGACCTCAGTGGAGTATAATGCAGCAGAGTTCACCCTAAAAAGCAGCCATTTTCTCTAGGGGAACTGAGCTATTTAGTCTAGACATAAGCTCTAATTCCAGGTGTCTGGCTTCCCTAGAAACAAGAGTGCTGTCTGCCTCAATTATCTGTGCAAATTATCTTTGCTCGAGCAACAGGGTCGCCAGCTCTGGGTTGGGAGATTTCTGGAACATGGGGAGGATGAGGTTTGGGAAGGGGAAGGACCTCAGTGGGTTAAGGAGCCTTTTCCCCAGGAGAATTGGTGTCTGTAGTTTGTATACCGGTTGTAATTCCAGATCTGCAGCCCACCAGGATACTGGCAATTCTAAATCAGTTGTGATGAATAAGCAGTCCAGCTCAAAATGGCCTTTGTACGATTTACTGCAGGAGTCCAGAACTTCACCAATAAACTTTGACCCTATGGGAAAATAAACATTAAGAAGCCAATTAAACAAATCAGTACCTCTAGTTGCAGTTTATACATTCAGCTGCAGTGATCTGTCCAATTTTGTTTGAGTCCTTAATGGGCCCCAGCTCAGACTAGAAGAGTCCTCCATGCTACCCTCACTAACAGTTACGCTTGTGGTTGCTGAAAGGCCTGGAGATGCTTAATATGTGGAAATGGACAAATGAAGGCCATTGGACAACTGAAATTGGCAACCAGTGGCTACACGACAACAGTTAATGTGACCCTAAAACCTATTTGTTTTGGTTGGTTCTTTTACTGCAGAGCTTTTCAAACAATACTCTCGTAGATTCTTCCTACAGTCTGGTAATTATCTCCGTGCAAATGAACAAAACTCTTATTAACATTTCAAAACTGTAACACAGAGAAGAAAAATAATCTTTTTGCCCCCAAGAGATAAGTTTTAAACCCTTATCCCTCCCCTTGTTATTTTAAAATATCTGTTCTACATAGGATCTTAGTACGTATTCTGACTTGTTGAGAATAAGTGACTTGCATATAATAAGGTAGCATAGCAATTAGATGATATTTAATGTCTACTTGCATTTAATGATGGGCATTGTAAAATTAAACAGCACCTTTTATCAAAGATTGCATTGATGTGTGAAGCAGTTCTGCCAAAAGCTTTGTTCCAAATGTATGATCTTATTTCATTAACTTTATTAGAAATAAATATATAAATGCTAATCTGGAGAGAACCAAGAGGATTGTGGTTGTCTTTGCAAAGGCCAAACTGTTGGCTGTTTTTTTTAAACAATCTGTAACTAAATTCAAGTTTAGAACAGGATCTAGAAATTAGTGACTTGTGTGAGCAATTTTGAAGAACACATTTAGTTATTTTATTCAGAAAATGTCTATGCTGCCAGAGAATTTGCTATGAAGTAAAACATAAATTAGCCCTACAGAAAGGAACATCTAACTCCTGCATTTTTATCAGAGCTTAGCATTTATATAGCACTTTCAGTGTTTTGCCTGATATCTTTACAACAGCTCTTCAGGGAAGACTAGGAATTATTCCAATACTGCAAATGGGAAGTTGCTTTAAAAGACAAACTTAAAATTGGTCGCCCAAGGCCACTCTATGGACTTTTTTGCAGATGTGAGATTTGAACTGGGGATCTCCCACAATGTGGCTCATCTGCTAAGCCAACTCTGCTGTGTCAGCACTTGACAATTAAGTAAAAGAAGAAAGTTAGAGAGGTACCATTGTACTCAACCTCTCAGGACAAGAAAATTAATTCTGGTTTACAGCTACTGCATTAATAGATATATATTGATGATCATATGCATCTTAATGATATTAAATTAGCATGAAATAAGGTAAGAGACACCAGGATTAATTGTGTAGATATTACAGAAAAATGCTCCAGCTCTCCCATGAACTATTAATAAAAAATAGGTGTGCCTTGATGAAATGGACCGATTTATGTATTAAGGAAATCCAAACTGTTGATTCTAAAAACTAGAGATGCATACAAAACTTGACTGCTCTTCTGAGATACAGAGAATTTCAGAAAAATATGCAATGGATATCCAAGCAGTTCTTTCCCAATGAGAGTTACACCCTTCAATGTCAATTGATGTCAGTGGGATTAAAAAGGTGTACCTGATAAAGATGGTGCAAACGGTTACTTTGCTTGCCTTTTGTTCTGAGCCAGACATCCAATGTATCACCTTGATGCTTGTTTTATGATGGTATGAGTGCCCCCATGATCAATAAGATTGGAGACCCCTGTGTGACAGATGTAGGCTTGCTAGGTCTCAAAAGATTTCCAGATTTAATTTTGACAGACTTACTTCAGTTTGATGAATTATCCCTGCATTTTTGAAGAACAGATATTTCTGGCCTCATCCTAGCATGCTTTGTGAAACTTCATGGAACGTTTCATGAACATTTAGTTCAAAAGAGGAGGTAGAATCAACAAGACAGAAAGCCTGAAGGAGTATAATCATGTTAATAGATTCTCTCCTTTTCTGGTGAGCTAAAGACTGTTGACCAAGATAGCTGGAATGGTTGGTGGCTTCTGAGGTGCTGGTCTGTCTAGCCTTTCCCAAAGGGACATCTATGATCCCTGCCCTATGCAAAGTGGGAGAGCATCTGCTTTGTATGCAAAAGATGTAAGGTTCAATTCCTGGCATCTCCATTTAAAAGGATCAGTTAAGAGATAAGTTGAAAGACCTCAACTTGAGCCACTGTTAGTCATGTAGACAATAATGACCTTAATAGACCAATGGTCTGATTCACCATGTTCACACTTTCAATAGTAAGATCAAACAGGATGGCTGATTCCCTGTATTATCTGAGATAAGGCCCTAAAATGTAACGTATAGGAGGTTCACATCAGCCATACAGTGATTCCTCAGATGATCAATAAATACGGAAGGGTCTTCTTGAGGCTAGGAAGACTGGGTTAGCAGGGTTGGTAATCTGCCTCAGCATTACACTGGCGGTACCCAAGCACCAGGGTCGCTTCTGAAGCTGCTCTTAGTAGGCTAGGTCTGGTAGCAGGAAGAAATTCTGACAAATCTGAATCACCGTTAGGTTTAATGCCCCAGAACACAACAGCATCAGCACTGAACTCCCTCTTCTTCATCCTTCCCCCCAACTACAGGAGAATAATAGGTCCAAACAAGCCCATCTGGGTGATCCTGGCTCCTGTTTCCCACTGCCTCTCATAGTAGCAGCAGGAAGAAAATAAACAAAAGAACTCAAGTTGATGGGGTGACATCACCAGAAACAGTTTCTGGCAATATCTAGAGAAGACTGATGTCATTTCCAGTTTTATTCGTATGCATGACAGCATACTGTTACCAATGGTACCCCCGTATCCCTGGCCTCCTGGGTCTCCTTATGGCTGTGAGGTCATGCCTAGCAACTCTAACTAGGCTGACCATATTTCCTTGCTACATAAAGGGGGCATTGGGATGGCAAAAACGGGACAGGTATTAAAAGTTCTGTACTCATGAAAGTAATATGATAAAATGTTTTATAAACTTATTGAGCTTACCATTATTCTTGGAACTGAAAACACATTAATAGTTTAATCCTGGCCTTCTCTCTCTCTGCAGGCCAGAAGAACTCTGCTAGGGGAAAGGGTTTTTAATCATATATCTAATTACAAAAAACCCTTTCTTAAACTTGCTGCTTTAAGAAATTCTATTTTAGAAATAGAATTTCTTCCCTTCTTATTGGGCCCATTACATACCTGCAAAATTTAGAAGTCCTGGGCTTCTGTCTCTCTCTTCAGGCCAGAAGAACTGAGGGGGTGGGCCTCATGCAGCTGCAAGTTTACCAACGACCCAGTTCTCCATGGCCCTTTGCACCCTAGGCCCACATTCTGTTTAATAAAAATCAAACATAAATTGAAATGCTATGGATTATATTAGCATACAGGCAAAACAAAAACTAACACGACAGCAAGTATATACGACCTTTTTATTAAAAATGAGACAACATTTTTTAATTAAAATGAGGGGATGGCTGAGAAATATGAAAAAGGGTACTGTCCCTTTCAAAACAGCACATATGGTCAGCCTAACCCTAAACGCAATTAACACAGCAATCCTTAAACATATGCAATACTATCTCCAATTCAGTGGCTCGAGAAACAGCCAGAAGAGCAGCTAACTGGTTTTGTTCAGTGGATAATTCTTGGCCTATAACTTGCTGGCAGTTAAGCCTAGTATATGATTTTGAAAGGAATTTGAATTGCTTGCTGTCCCTTTCAGTTTACTAACTTTAGACCCGGCCCCACTGTTTAGGCCTTTCCTAATTAACATGCAACCATCGTTGAATAAAGCAATTTAACTCGCTCAGGGATGCATGATTACCAGTTGCTTTTCTATTAAAGGCTTCCCTTTTGATGTGGGGCTGACAGCTCTCTGTTCTTGCCCCAGTGCTTCCTGTACGATGCCAGTAATGTTTTCCGACATTCCATCTTTTTTCAAAATAATCAGGCCCGTTGTTTTTCAATCCGTCTGTTTTGAGTCTTGACAAAAGCAAGGATTCCTTGGGGGGAGGGGGGGAGTAGATGAGAGCGAGCGTCAGAGAAAAAGTGAAAACTTTATTTAAAGAGCATGAATTAATCCCAAAGCGAACCCCAGTAAGTGACACAAAATTACTTGTTGTTATCATCAGCCATTAAACCTTGAAAGCTATTGCATGAGAAGGGGGAGGGGGAATGCATTAAAGAACAGAAAGAAGCTCCCAAATGCTGTGTGTATGTTTGCAAACCCATTCTGAGGCTTCCCTTGTGAATCTAAATAGCTACTTTGCCCCATCCATTATTCTTTTGTACAACTGGTACTAGAGAATCTGTTCTGTGCATACAGGGATGCATTTACCTGTCATAGTTTTGTAACCCAATTGTGACATAAACACACCATCTGGGTTTATCTATGGGCAGCAGATTTGTGAAGACATGCCCACTGTTCTTATGCCCAGTAACTAAATCAGGGTCCAGGATGGATTTTAAGTACTGTTGCCCAGTCCCTCCTGGCCCCTGGTGGGGAGGGGAGGGGTAGAGTTGCCAGATCCAGGCTGGGGAACTTCCAAAAATAAGGGGATGGAGCCTGAGGAGGACAAGAGCCTTTAAAACATTTTTTTTAGGGAACTGATTTCTATACTCTGGAGATAAGCTGCTATCTCTATAATCTAGAGATGTTCCCCAGGGGCTATTAAGCATGCAAAGGTTTTAATCAAAGACAGCATGCTGTCCCTTTTAAATCATTGTTTTTTTTTTTAAATTGTAGTTTTTCTACAAGGATTATGCATTGAAAGAATGACTTACCATGGGAAATAGTGTGTGTGTGTGTGTGTGGGGGGGGGGATTCCTCCATTGTGCTAGACACTCATTGGCAGCCATGATCAGCTGCAATGTCACATGACTGCCACTCTGGCATATGCTACTGGCAGGGCCTTATGGGAATTGTAGTTCATGGACATAGAGCTCTAAACAAGAAATTTCCATGGGGGAACACACAGTCTTTGGAAAACACTACAACCTTTCCCCCTCAAAGGTATGCTGTTCCTTGTAGAGAGTGGATTGAAATGCTTGCAAATGCCTCAGAGGGAATGAATAAATTAATTTCTGCCAGTGTAATGTTGTCATAGCAGAGGTGGGATGGTCTGTGCCATAGAAGGGATGCCTCAAGCTCCCATTTGTGGATGAGGGACTAGAAAATGTCCATTTCCCCTACTGGTGCAGATCAGGGGAGCAGATCAAAAACACAGTAGCATTCATGCATGCAAAAACAAGCATTTTCATAATCATTATAAAATAAAAGTTGTTTTTAAGCTAGTTTTAAATACTGCACTGAAAAGACGCAGTGGCTACTATGAGGGGGTAATGCCATGGATAATCAAAAATACAATGGTGGCTTTTCCATGGCAAAACCAGCTAAAAAAATTACATGCAGAATTTTTTTTAAATGTATTTTTGGGTAGACTGTGAGATTTCTTGCCATGCATAATACACCCAGGTCCCACCTGGTCCCACCTGGGTGTTGGCAGACTAAATATTAGGCTTTTAGTTGCCTGGTCTCTGTGGTGTAATGTGTATGTTGTTGTATAGCAGTTAAAGTGCTAAACTATGATTTATTATGCTGGGTTAAGTGAGAAGAATGCTGAGATACACTGATATAACTCAGATATGCTGGCATTTCTGGAGATATACAGATGTCAAGACACACTGTCACTATCACAGTGCTGGACCAATGTAATCCAGCAAAACAAATAATAAAGGGCAGAGGATAATTAACATTAAAAGGCACAATCATTCCATTAGAACAATAGTCCTATTATACAAACCCCAGCTGGAAAAGCAGAGTGATATGAACTGACACAATAAACTGTTGCATAACAAGGAGGCCAGAAAATCAGAGCACAGCATCCCTGGCTCCCTTTAGCTACTGATATCTATCTGGCTGTATACATTTGTGTTTGCATAAAGGACTTCATCTGACTCTTTAATCAGGCTTGGGTCCGGTGCTACATGCAGCTATTGAAAGCTGACTGAGAAAATTGCTGAGTTGTCTAGACAATTTAGGCAAAGCTGGTAGCCACATTTCATACAAATGCAGGCAATTTGCACCATTCTGCAAAACACATCTATAAAATTCCCTAACCTTTTAATCGGTGCCATTTCCGTCCCCACCACCTTACCTCTGGATGACTCATTCTAGGAAATTTCTCCATTCTCTCCACTGATGACATTTTAAACGACATGCTATTTGAGCCAGTGAAGAATTAGATTGTGTAAAACTTGGTTTTTAATTTTCCAAGCACTTTTATGTACAGGTCAGACCAGGTCATGAAGTGGCATTCTAACATGCAGAGCTACTGATTAAGAAATGTAGCTTTCTCCCTCCCGACAGGCTTTCATAAGCACATTTTTGTATCAATCAAGGATTTTTTTTTTACGTGAGGGATAACTCTCCCTAGAATTCCCATCATACTGCAACAGTTATTTGAAACTTAAGATCTCCATATGGAAGATGGAGCAAAATTGTTCTCTCTTGCCCCAGAGGGACAGACCAGAACGAATGGGATGAAATTAATTCAAAACAAATTCCATCTAAAAATCCGGAAGAAGTTCCTGATAGTTAGAGCGGTTTCTCAGTGGAACAGGCTTCCTCGGGAGGTGGTGGATTCTCCATCTTTGGAAATTTTTAAACAGAGGCTAGATAGCCATCTGATGGAGAGGCTGATTCTGTGAAGGCAAAGGGATGGCAATTTACAGTGGATGAGCGATAGGGTTGTGAGTGTCTTGCATAGTGCAGGGGGTTGGAATAGATGACCCATGAGATCCCTTCCAACTCTATTATTCTATGATTCTATGATTCTATCTTTGCTAGAGCATTACAGGCGATTTGCAGCATCTGAGCTACTGAAAGTTTTGACATTGCTGGGTATTTGAAAAGAAATGCTAAGGATTTTAGAACTGGCCATGTCTGTCTGAACTCTGTCTATCTGTAAAACACACACACACAAAACAGGAGTTCTGTGTCTCACTAGTTATTTGCTTCAGGAGAAATATTAAGATATTTTAAGGGTCTTTCCTCATTGAATATGCAACCCCCCTCAATATTACCCAAATTAGACTAGAGTTGGGGAATTTTGCTTGTGAGAAGCATAACAATGGAATTCACCACCTGTGTATAAAGGTGTTTTATTGCAAAGGAATTTCAGAAACAGATAGTAACAGGAGACTGCTGAATTGCAAGTCATTACAACACTCAGAATAATGGAACCTCTAGGGATTAACAGAGATATTGGCTTCTTATCTCATTTATACATGTTAAGTCACTTAGTTCATTCCCACTTATGCCCAGAAATTAAACTTTGTTGGTCTTAAGTGCCATTGAACTCAAACTTAGTTCTGTATGCCAGTTTGCTGCTATTCACATGTCTTACCAAATGTGTTATTCCAGTCTTAGCTGTATTTTTTGCTATGTTACTTATGCCCTTCCTGGCAGTAAACCCCAACACCTACATTCAGAAAATCTGTTTCAATGTATCTGATGGAGTGTTCACCTACATATACTAAGTCTCTTGGTTCTCACTTATACCCAGAATTGAACTTTGTTGGTCTTGGAGATTTCACTGCAGTCAAACTATGTTCTTGCATTTGTTAACTCTAGTATTTGTATGCTAATTTACTGTAATTCACAGATTTTACCAATCACTTGAATCCAATCTTAGCTATAATTATCCACTTACTTATGCCTCTTGGCTCCTAACTAGCGTTTCCTGGCATCTAACCTCCCACCCTCTTTCTTCCTATATGAAATGGTTAAGGAAATTCTATCTGTGTGTGCTTGCCCATGAAAACTTATACCTCAAATAAAACTGAGACACCCTTAAGGGTAGTCAACTATCATAGACTCACAGAGTTGGAAGAGACCATACAGGCAATCTAGTCCAACTCCCTGCTCAATGCAGAATCAGTTCTAATTGATCATACCTGCTGGTATTGTTGGGACAGCTGCTGGCATTCTGTTGAAGCAAGGTATTGTTCCTGATGGTCTGTATCTTAGACAATAGCTTCTACTATTTGCACATCCTTTTACTCAGGTCAGATTCTGTGGCAAGAATTGTAAGGGTGCAGGGCATGGCATGTTTGGTTGTAGCCAAATGCACATTTGAGAAGTCCTTAGGGAGGGTGATTCAGTGGGATCCCTATTTATGCAACTTCCGATGCCATGTGAAACACGGTGATTCTGAACGTCATCTGCTGATGACATCTAGTTTGGCCTCAGTTGAAGAGGGATGTAGACAAACTGGAGCGTGTCCATAGGAGGGCAACAAAGATGGTGAGGGGTTTGGAGACCAAGATGTATGAGGAAAGGTTGGGAGAGCTTGGTCTGTTTAGCCTGGAGAAGAGATGACTGAGAGGGGATCTGATAACCAACTTCAAGTGTTTAAAAGGCAGCCATATAGAGTAGCGATCCCCAACCTGTGGGCCGTGGACCACATGTGGTCCTTCGACTAATTGGAGGTGGGCCCTGAAGTATGCCTTCTCCCCCCCCCTGCCCTTTACTTCACCCCCCCCCAGCCCTTTACAACACACTTCATTGTTGTGGCGTGTCTTTATCTTATTTTGAAGGGATGTTTAAACATTATCATAGCAATCAGAGAGTGTTAGGGCTGTGGTTGAGAGTAGAGAACTACCCCCCCCCCCCACTGGGCCTCAGTAAAAGGCGTTGAGTGGTCCCCGGCGTTGAGTGGTCCCCGGTGATAAAAAGGTTGGGGACCACTGATATAGGGGATGGAGTAGAGTTGTTCTCTCTTGCCCCAGAAGGATGGGCAAGAACCAATGGGATGAAATTAATTCAAAATAAATTTTGTCTAAACATCCGGAAGAAGTTCCTGACAGAGCGGTTTCCCAGTGGAACAGGCTTCCTCAGGGGATGCTCCATCTTTGGAAATGTTTAAACAGAGGCTGGATAGCCATCTGATGGAGAGGCAGATTCTGTGTAGGTTCGAGGGGCGGCAGGTTACAGTGGATGAGCGATAGAGTTGTGAGTGTCCTGCATAGTGCAGGGGGGTTGGACTAGATGACACAGGATGTACCTTCCAACTCTGTTATTCTATGATTCTATTAGTAACCACCATTTTCCCTCTGCCATTTCAGTTTTTTGAAACACAGACCTTGACAATACCCTGAATATCTCCCCTACCTTTTTACACTTTTTTTCATTACAATGTTACATAGTGGCAGAACAAGAGAGCTAAAAGGATTAGGAAATTTGTGTTTTATTTTTTAGCTGCATTGGTAGCATTTACCGAAGGCACCTTTCTTAGCACGAAGGACACAAATTGATGTTTCACCTTGAAATATTTCAGGTATGAGAAATCTTTACTGGATATTATTCATGTGTGTTAAACTTTACTTGGATACCTACCCAAACTTTGTTTTGGTGCAAGCCATATTTTTAGGTATAACTGGACTAATCTTGAAACACTTCAGAACTGGATCAACGTTATAATATATTGAATAATATATAATATATTGGAAAAGAACTGCTGATTTCCTCTGTCCAAAAATACATATTCCAGCAAGAACATGGTGTGTATTGCACACACCAGTAGCAATGAGGTGAGGAGAGAACAATGTGAGCCATATTTGGCCTGCTTTAGAGAAAAGGGAAGAATCATTGTTGTGTTAAAGTTGCAGAGTTAATTTATAAATGATGAGACCAGACAAGGCAGTATTGTAATGTATAAAAATATTATTTTACTAGCTAACAGGGTAGGGAAAACTGAAAGACAAAACAAGAAAAATGCACTGCTTCTTACGAGCTCATTTGGGAGCTTTGCAGCTTAGTTGTTACATTGTGAAGATTCAAGATGGATCTCACCCTCTGTTTAAAGCAGATCCCTTCTCAAACAAAGGGAGGAAGGAGAATCCTTCTCTTCCTGTTACCGTTACAGACATGGCAAACAAGCCCATGCCCCCTCAACTGTTTTGCATATCTATAAACAGACCACATGACCTACTCTGCCTGTTCCCACTAGCAACAAGTGTAAACAAATAGTTAACCCTTTAACTGACAAGTCAGTAGCTGACTCTTGCTAAAAGACAAAGTCTAACAATCATTGATTCATAGAGTTGGAAGGGGCCATACAAGCCATCTAGTCCGACCTGCTGCTCAATGCAGAATCAGCCTATATAATAATGAAATAAAATAAATAACATAGTCCATCATAAACTTTTATCACACGCTTCAGCAGTAAATATTCACAATGCAGCAATTTTATATATGTGGTTCAACAAAGTAAGTGAACAGCAGGGTCACGGTGCCATGAAATGGACATGCAGGTGGTGGGGGGGGGGGGGGGATATAGTCTAACTAAGCAAAATAAAGAGGCAACTCACTAGTTAAGTTCCGATGAAACATCCAGTGTGCAGGATATTAAGATAGTTGACTTGCAGGAGGCGACTAATCCAGCAATGACACGACTCCATTTTTTGGCAAACAAATTGGCCGCAGCCGTTTATTAACACAAACAACCCACAACGAAGGGTTGGCCTTATGCTGGTAGGAGAGCCTGACCCCGGCAGCCGTCCGGCTGCATGACAGTACTGCAGCGCTCCGGCTCCACACCTCACTCCCAGCCGGGAGGATGGGACGCCTTCGCCGCAGATCCCGGGAAGCGGTGGCCAAGCACCAAAGGGCGTCCGCCTCCATTGGTGCCCCCTCGCCGCTTGGCCCCCCCCGGGCCCCTGGCCACCCAGCCGGGTAGGCCGCGCCCGGGTTCCTGCCGGTCTCCTTACTGAGACCCCCACCTCAGGGAGCCCCACACGCAGGTGGGCCTCCCTGCCAACAGGCTCCCTACCTAGCATAACCGCCGCTGCGACATGAACCGAATAACAGGGAGGGTGGGCGGGTGTCTGTTCCGACGGCGGCCGACGCAAAGAGGGCCTCTCCAGCACGCTCGGCCTATTTATAGGCCGAGCGCCCCGCCCTTTGCGAGCCGCGCGACGGCGCGGCTCTATGACGTTGCCGGGGAGCCGCGTCATCGCCGGGCGCCCCCGCCTCGTCAACGGCGGCCGCGCCGATGCCGCGGCCGCTATTTGACTTGCAGGAGGCGACTAATCCAGCAATGACACGACTCCATTTTTTGGCAAACAAATTGGCCGCAGCCGTTTATTAACACAAACAACCCACAACGAAGGGTTGGCCTTATGCTGGTAGGAGAGCCTGACCCCGGCAGCCGTCCGGCTGCATGACAGTACTGCAGCGCTCCGGCTCCACACCTCACTCCCAGCCGGGAGGATGGGACGCCTTCGCCGCAGATCCCGGGAAGCGGTGGCCAAGCACCAAAGGGCGTCCGCCTCCATTGGTGCCCCCTCGCCGCTTGGCCCCCCCCGGGCCCCTGGCCACCCAGCCGGGTAGGCCGCGCCCGGGTTCCTGCCGGTCTCCTTACTGAGACCCCCACCTCAGGGAGCCCCACACGCAGGTGGGCCTCCCTGCCAACAGGCTCCCTACCTAGCATAACCACCACCGAACAGGTGATGCTACCTGTTCCCGCCAACTCTAATGGAAAACGCTTTCCAGACCCTCCCGAACTGCAGCCAACCAGAGCTCACAGCCCCGCTCGGACAAGTGAACCCCGTCGGCACGATAAAGGTCCGGGAAATGAAAAGAAATCCCCGGGTGGGGAATGACCCTGCCCCCCAAGGCCTGCACAGTCTTCCTCGCCACTTTGTTGGCCTTCTGTTTGGCCCAATTCACCCGGTCAGGACGAACCGCCTTCCGCCAGTTCCGTCTGTCCAGCATTTCGGACCACAGCAACAGCGACTTCGGAAGGCGTTGTCGCAACACCATCAAATCCGCCGCGATATGCGTGCTGAGTTGCCGTCCCGTCATCTCGGGCAGGTCATTTTCCCCAAGATGAACGACCAGCGCATCTGGAACTCCATCCCGCCGGACCACCGAGGCCACGACTGGCAGCAGGGAACTCCACTTGAGCCCACGCCTGGCCCGCCAAGCGATGCGACAGGTGTCTTCCAGCCCCAGATCCGGCCCCCAGCGAGATGAAGCTGCGTAACGCCCGGCCCAATACGGGATGCTGTGTCCCACCACGACGACAGAGGCTGCCGGTGAAACACCTGAAAGAATCACAGATTAGTCCACCTGCCCCGGGCGTATGTACGCCTCATACGCCCGGGAGCACCACCTCCCCAGCAGCTGTATGTCCCTGGTGTCTTTCCCCACCAGGTACGCCTGCGTTGCGGCTCCAATGCGGAACGAGTGCGTGCCATACATCATGGCTTGGTAGCCGCCAGCCTTGAGGCACATCCGTAAAATGGCAACGAACTGGAACCGGGATAGGCAAGTCCCATTCTGGTGTATGAACAGCGGGCCAGGGAGGGGCGGCCTGACCTTCAAGAAACGGGCCATGCTTTTCAACGGGCAATCAGGAGACCCCCCGCACTGGCGGGAGGAGCACGTGCTTCCCCTTTCCCCGCTGATCAACCTTTGAACAGCGGAGAAAACACTCGACTCCTGATTCATCCATGCGAACATCCGACACTAGCATCCCGGCAAACGAGTCAGGAGTCCGGGACTGGGCCACTATCTCGCTGACCCGGAAGGCCCCATGAAATGCCGTGCAGAAGGCCGCCCTGAACATGGCCGTTTCATACTCGGAACTGCAGGCACTAGGGATCAACTCCAACAACTTATGCAGAACCGCCCGCGTTATAGGGCGGCGCTGGTCTGGTTTCGGGGGTGCTTGCCTCCCCCAGCCCTTAACTGCCTGCCGCGCCAGGAACGACCTTCCAGGGTCCCACGACCCAGCGGCCTTGCTGCAGAAGGACAAAGCTGCCAGCGTAGACCGCAGCGTGCGGTGTGACAGACCCCTCTCCCGAAGGTGGGCCAGGTAACGAAGGGCCATCTCCTCATCCATCGGCCACGCAGACCGCCTCCCAGCCTTCTCAGCGAAGTCAAGGAAGCCGACTGCCGCTTGCCGATACGCCCGACGTGTAGACGCGGCCAATGAGGACAGGACCCCGTCAAGAATTAGTCTACTCCAAGATGCCAGACCTCCGCCGGGCAAGCCTCGGGATCCATGGCCGCGTCCGGAGCGAGCCGACGAAACCTCTCGACCTGAAACCGGGAGAGAGCGTCGGCAAGCTCATTAGTGACCCCCGGGATGTGACGGGCACGAAAAGTGCAGTTGTGCGACAGACAGGCCAGGACAAAGCGCCGTACGAGGCGCATAACCCTCGCCGAACTGGAGGATTGCCGGTTGACAATACAGACCACGGCCTGATTGTCGCACTGGAACTCCACCCTCTTATCTGCGAACTCGGCCCCCCACAAGAGCATGGCCACAAGAATAGGGAAAAATTCAAGGAAAGTCAGATCCCGAAGCACCCCAGGAGACCAATCGGCAGGCCAGCGTTCCGCACACCACCTGCCATTAAAGTACACTCCGAAACCGCTGGCCCCCGCGGCGTCGGAATAGACTTGTAACGTGTCCCGGGGTGTGAATGGCGACTGCCAAATCGCCACCCCGTTAAATGATTCCAAGAACCTGGCCCATACTCTGAGGTCCGCCTTGACGGAACCGGTAATCCGTACATGGTGAAAAGGGCGGGACAAGCCCCGTGTGGCGCTGGCCAAACGGAAGCAAAAAGCCCTGCCGGGGGATACCACCCGACAGGCAAAATTAAGATGCCCCAGCAGTACCTGCACCTGCCGCAAGGTGGCTTTTTGCTTCCCCAACATCTGATCAATCAACCCCCGCAGGGTGACTAACTTGTCCCCCGGCAGGCGGGACGTGCCCGCCACTGTGTCGAGCTCGATGCCCAGGAACGTGATCTTGGTAGCGGGGCCTTCGGTCTTTTCAGCCGCCAACGGGACGCCCAGCTCTCCCATCAATTCCTGGAACTTGCGCAGCCGAAACTCACAGTCGGCCGAGCCCCCCTCACCCGCCATGAGGAAGTCGTCCAAATAATGGGTGAGCTCACCAAATTGACCCCTGACCCGTACCGCCCACTCGAGAAAAGAGCTGAACGCTTCAAAAGCCGCGCAAGCAATGGAGCACCCCATTGGCATGGCTTTGTCTACGTACCACTCGTCCCGGAAACGAAAACCCAGTAGGCAGTGGTCATCAGGGTGGATGGGAAGAAGCCGAAACGCCGACTGTATGTCGCATTTCGCGAGCAGGGCACCACGACCGCAGCTGCGGACCATCGAAACCGCCGTGTCGAACGACGTATATTTCACAGCACAAAGTTCCTGGGGGATGTGCTCGTTCACAGACCCGCCTCGTGGATAGGAGAGGTGGTGTATGAGCCGATATTCCCCGGGCGCCTTCTTGGGCACGACCCCGAGGGGAGATATCCGCAGATTAGGGAGCGGCGGCTCGCTAAACGGGCCAGCTATACGCCCGGCCGCCCTCTCTTTACCAATTTTCGCCGCCACCACCTCCGGCAGATCCAGGGCAGAACGAAGATTACCACTCGAGGACGGCACCCTCAGGCCCGTGTACGGAATACGGAAACCTTCGAGAAAACCTTTCGCCAGGTAAACAGCGGCTGCCTTATCAGGGTAATCCTGTAGCCAGTCCACCAAAACGCCTAACTTGACAGGCGTGGGGGCTAGGGACCCCAGATGGGCAGCCGCCTCAGGTTGACTTCTGTGTTGCGGAAGGCGCCGCAGTTCCCGATCCCCCGTCCTTCTTCCCGGAGGATCGGGTGCCGCGAAAGGGCTGCCCAGAAGACTGCGGCTGGGAACAGGAGGCCATGCAATGACTCCCACCGCAAAACTCGCATCGATGTTCAAAACGACACTTCTTCCGTTTGCAGCCCCCTCTGTTAAAGTCCCAGCATACCAGGCCACTGATCTTCTTGGCTGGAGCTACATAACCGGAGCGAGGTTTTTCCCGTCGCAGGCGTGTGGGGGAACCCACCTGCACTATCCACGCATCATGGAGCTTTAAATCCCAACGCGTGGACGCATTGTGAGAAGCGAGCTCACGAAACTCCCTATCGTACTCCATGGCCGCTTCCTCGCCTCCCCTCTCCCACGCCTCCAAAACCGTGTATAAATAACGGCACAAGTGCCATCCCCTCTCAGGGTAAGACCCACATATAAGGCCGTGAAATTCCGTAAACCCCTTCAGCCAATTGAGCATGTTCCGCTCACAAGGCAGAGGCTCACGTTTTTCTTTGTCCTTGCGGTCACCGGTGTCAGGACCCTTGTTCCTCCCCCGTACAAGATCGAACAAGTCTACAAAATATCCATCCAGGGCCTTCTCCCGCAGCTTCGCCGGAAGATGGACCCCCGGCGGAGCCTCCCCATCCTTGAACCATCCCGGTGGCTCGCGCCGGCTTTCGCTGACCCCGGCCTCATCCAATAAGCGCTTCGTGGTACGCCGCCGGCTCTTCATCCAATGGGGAATGCCCGGCACGAAAGAGGCCTCTATCCAATACCACCCATCATGCACTGCGCTGTCGCCTTCGTCCCTAGAAGAAGACTCACCTGACCGTGGGCTGTGTCGCGAGGAACGCCGTCTCTTATGCGCTCTCCGGTGAGATCTCCTGCGCCTCTTACCCCCGCTTGTGGAGACCGCCCCTCTCCTGTCGCCCCCGGGGCTCCTGCCGCGACTCCTGGAAGACGAACTGTGAGAGTGGGAACGGCTCCGTCGGACGGACCGACCCGGAGTGAAAGAGGCCAGAGCTTTTGCATAGCCTTCCCAGTATTCTGCTGACTTACCGGGCGCGGCAAGCTCAGTGGAACGGGATCTAGACCTCCTTGGGGGAGAGATCCGTCTCCCTTCCGACGGCGACCTCTGCCGCCGCCCGTGGAGAATGCGCCTCCCTTCTCCACCCGACGCCCTGTACTCGGACGTGCCGGAGCGGGACCCATGCCGCCGGCGGAGCCAGCTCGGCCTGCGCAGCGGCGAAGGGGTCCGGGGCCGAGCCCGGCCCCTGATGGAACGGTCCCTCGGGTCCCCCCGGTGCCGCCTGCTGCCATGTGGCCCGGGGGACCCACTAGATCCGGACGCCCGCCTGTCCCCCCGCCCGCTGCGTGGGGAGGATCGCGACCTACCGCGCCCGTCCCCGGAGGCGGACGACGGGGTGGACCTGGCGCCGCAGGCAGGACCGCGCTCCCCCCTGGGCGAGCGGCCCGGGGACGAACGGCGCCGCCCACCTCCCGGGGCACGGGAAGCGCGGCGCGGCTCCTGATGACGGGCCCCCGGGATCTCCGAAGCCCATGCCCTGTTGGCCCGGAGCGCGCTGGCCCGTTTTGCCAGCCCCGCCCCCCGGCTCCTCGTGGCCACCGGCGAAGGTGGGGATGGCCCGCATGGCCCCTTGTCCCTCCTGCCCCCGCTATCACGCTCCGAGGAGGACTGGGGCCTAGCTGGGCTGCTCCCCCCACGACGCCCCCTGCTGCCGCGAGGCGAGTGTCCCTTGTCCCCTGAGGCCTTGCCTCTGCCCCCAGCCCCCTCCCGTGCCGCCGAAGGGCCGGCCGCCGCTCCCCCCCCACTCCCCCGTGGGCTGGCGCCGGCCTGGCTGTCCCCCGACGCGGCAGGGGCTGTGGATTGACCGCCCCGCCGTCCCACCGAAGCCCTGGAGCGGGTGGTAGGCCTGTCCCCCGATGGGCCTCCCCCGGCACCCCCGCTCCCACTGGCACCGGCCGGCCCGGCCGCCGCTTCCCCGCGAGCCGCCGGCACTTGCCGGCGGGGCATCCTTGCGTCGGTCCTCCCTCCTCCTGGGCCGCGAGTAGCAAGGCGGGCCGCCCCAACGAGCTCGAGCCGCTGCTGCGTGTGCTGGGGCCCGCTCCCTTCCGCGGCCGGAACAGCAAGCTGTTCCGACGGTGGCCGACGCAAAGAGGGCCTCTCCAGCATGCTCGGCCTATTTATAGGCCGAGCGCCCCGCCCTTTGCGAGCCGCGCGATGGCGCGGCTCTATGACGTTGCCGGGGAGCCGCGTCATCGCCGGGCGCCCCCGCCTCGTCAACGGCGGCCGCGCCGATGCCGCGGCCGCTATTTAACACCTGTAATGTGTTAGAAATCCCTACTTCCTTGTCCAGCCTGGGAAAGAAGAGGATAATTAGGATGGAATCTCAACGAATTCCAGTTCAGTGTAACAGCATTATATAATTAAAGCAGTATTGTGCACAATGCCCAGTACATTATGTATAAATACTTTATAACTTGCATACAGAAACCATACAGTATGCATACACCAAAACCGAGAGTAAAAAAAGAGGAAAACTAAAACAAATGCCAGAGATATACACAAGAACAAAAAAATAGTGGAATAGGAAACATTCACTCATTCCGATCTGAAGTGTTACATCCTCATAAAAAATGTAATATATTGAAAAACAATCTGGGCAGCAGAGAAAGAAAATCCAAGCAAATAACCCTGTATGAAATCTTCCATGAACATAGTTATGGAATAGTCTGTATGTGTTTGTGGAGAGTGAGAGTAAGAGAGAGAGGCATAAACTAGAATATAAGATTGGAGAAGGCCTACATTGCTAAATTGAGATGCAAAGCAAGTTGCTGTATTATAAACAATGAACAGGTTGACTGAGCATGATGATCCAACAGTAAAGACCTTTCCAATAATGGTACACAAGAAAATACAAACTTCACAACAGGAGTCCAGACAGCACACTTTACAGGGGGGTGAAATATTAGAGGACTGACTGGACAAGAAAGTCACCAGGAGGCGGGGATCTTGCAAATAGAAAAATCAGGAGAGTTTTCATATCATTTCAGTCACTATATTAACTAACTGATTTATGTGCACCAGTTCCCAATAATATGATCCCATATGCTGGGAACTATGAATGAAGCAAACATATAGTCAAGATCAATGGAATAAATATTCCCAGGCTTTTCTCAATGAGAAAAGAAGGTAAGAGATGGAGTGGAAAGACCTATAGTACATGCCTCCCGTGTGCTTGCTAATTCAAACACACTACCAAGCACACTTCTCTACCCACAGAGAAGAAGTTATATATACATATAGTTGCCAACCTCCAGTTGGTAAGCAAAATGTGGCCACACAGTGGGCAGGTTAAACAATGAGCCCATGTGACGTAAAAGTGTAAACAAAAAAAATTACTAATATTTCTACTTGGAACTAAAACTGTTACTGTTTGGGGAATAATTCCTCCCTAGTTCTCAAACAATTTCCATTAAACAACATCTTTAGAGATAATGTCTTTAGAGAGCATTTGATTATGTACCTTTTTGCAGCTGGTTGGACTCGATAAAAATCTTTAATTCTCTTGATGAAGCTCAGTGAAAACATATTTATTTTCCGGAAATTGTTTGATAACTAAGGAGGAATTATTCCCCCAATAGTAACATGTTTTGTTTGCATTCAAGTAGAAGCTATATGTCAGTAATTCTTTTTGTTTACACTTTTGCCTCACATGTACCTCTATCACACCAGGAATCCGGCCCAGCACATCCATCGTCCAGTCACAGGGCTAATTTCCACTTCTCAATGACATTGGTTTTGGTCTGGGGCGGTCACAGGCCTGGCACAGTGCAGGCCCTCATTTACCCTGTGCCGGGTCTAGTATTGTTTGACCTCCAGTTGGTGGCTGGAGATCTTCTGTTATAATAACAGGTCTACAGACAACAGAGATCACATCATCTGTAGAAAATGGCTGCTTTGGAAAGTGGACTTTGTGGCATTATACCTCATTGAAGTCCCTCTCCTCCCCAAATTCAACCCTCTTCAACTTCCATCCCCAAAATCCTATCGTGGAACTGGCAACTCCAATAAAGACCCACAGAAAGATTTAGGATACTTGTGGTGATCTTCATCTAAACAGCATAAAGCTAGTGGGTTCTGTCTCTGCAGTCTGAACTAAAATGCCAGACAAGTAACTTTTTTTTTGCTGAGCTAATGATGCCATTTCAGGTATCTTCCCTTAATCTTGGAGAAGATGATTCATTACCAAGTCACTATTAGTTATCTTTTATAACATGAGTGCAATCATTAAAAGGGTGGGAGATCTAATGAGCTGCCTTTTTCATCAACAATAAATAACTTGAACTAATTACACTTTAATTTAATTTCCCACTTTGTGCAAATTAGTGAAAGAGAGAGAAAGAGAGAGGTGGACATTTTCTTTGTTTCATGAGGTTAAGAATTCAAAACTGCAGATGTATAAGAGAAGGAATGTATAAGAGAAGGAAAAGTTGCTGTGTTTCTTTTGTTGTAGCTTCTTCCTATTCAGTTCACCAAAGTCTGGTTTCCCAATGTAACCGGCCAACATATTCTGCAAATCCTATACTTGTGATGATTGACTGTAGATTGGGGAGGATTGGGGATTATACCACCATTTATGGGTTTTTAATGGTTTTAAGGGACTTGTGATTAATTTTATAGGGGTTTTAATCTGTTTAATGTGTCCGCCACGAGTCCGTGAGAGTGATGGGATATAAATCAAAGCAATAAATAAATATTCACAGTTAATAAATGGCATGCCCCCTCTATATGTTACACAGAACGTACCAGGAATCCTAGCCGACCCAGGGGCAGCCCAAGTCCAGACATTTCTAGAGGATGTTAGACCACTTAACAGGTATTGGCCAACTTTCTGATTTTCCTAATGGATGGATTCTCTTGTTGGTGCATTAGCAGAAATAGAGAAGTTTGTTGTACTAGGATCTAGAGATGCCGCTTCAAATCCCCCACTCTGCCATCAGACTCTGTGGGTGATCTTGGGCAAGTAGGTTGCCAACTCCAGGTTGGGAAATACATAGAGATTAGTGGGTGAAGCCTGGGGACAGGAAGGGAGGAACTTCAGTGGAGTATAATCTCATAGAATCCACCCTCTAAAGCAGCCATTTTCTCTAGGGAACTGATATATGTAGCCTGGATAGCAATTGTGACTCCTGGATGTCTCCAGGCCATGGCAAGAGATTGGCAACTCTACTCAGTCTAACTTATTTCATGGTTGTAAGGATTCGATGGAAGCTGGGAAGCTGATGCATGCCCTCCTGAGCTCCCTGGAGGAATGGCAGGATACAGGTGTCCTTACAGAAATACAAGTGGCTGGTTCCAGCAGCGGCTCACTTGCCTCCCCAGTTATGCACATTTGTCCTACTAGACCCTGTTTGACTCTATTTCAACATCCACTTAATAGTCTATTATCTCATTTCTAAATTGGGGCCCGATTTGGCAGTTCCTCTTGAAGCCAGCAAAAACAGGTTTCTTGTACACCATAGGCATTAGCTTAGTATCATGCAGCTAGCTGGATACAATGATCACCAGTTGTTACTGTTATGAATAGGTCACTGTCCTTTTGCTATCTCTCTCTAAATTTTCTGATTCTATTCACAGCCCATGGCCCTTTGGCTGCTCCCCCCCCCAAGTTCACGTATTTACTATTTAGTATATGTATATTCAGAATATATCTATGCCACCTCTCTGGAGAGCAATTTCAGGGATTTTACAACTGTCTAGCTGCCGTTGGCAACCGTTAGCAATGAAATAAGCCTTTGTCCACAAGGCTTATAATGTGTGCTTCTGTCAGTGTAAAAAGGTAAAGGTAAAGGTATCCCCTGTGCAAGCACCAGGTCATGTCTGACCCTTGGGGTGATGCCCGTAGCGTTTTCATGGCAGACTCAATATGGGGTGGTTTGCCAGTGCCTTCCCCAGTCATTACCGTTTACCCCCCCAGCAAGCTGGGTACTCATTTTACAGACCTCGGAAGGATAGAAGGCTGAGTCAACCTTGAGCCGGCTGCTGGGATCGAACTCCCAGCCTCATGGGCAGACAGCTCCAGACAGCATGTCGCTGCCTTACCACTCTGCACCACAAGAGGCTCAGTGTAAGGTACCATAAAATATCAATAGTTCACAAAGGCTGATTTGGAATTGGAGGAGCATCAGTGATTAGGAAACACAATAGCTCAGCATTTCTGAATACCAACTTGTTCAACTAGCCAGGATGGCCAATTGCACCATAATATCAGGAGTGCCAGCCTCAGAAGAGCTAGGAAGCATCGATTCATTTGAACTCTGGCATTGGGGAGGGCTTCTGCAGGTTCCATGGACAACAAAAGAAACAAACAAGGAAAGACTATAACACATAAAGGCTGATATATCAATGGTAGGCAAAATCACAAAACTCTGGCTCACTTACTTTGGCCATATCATGCAATCCATCTCAATGGAGAAAGCAATTATGCTGGGATTAGTCAGTGGAAAAAGGAAACCAGACTGACAAGGGGTGCAGTGGTTGGACATGATCAGAATGGAAACCGGCCAGAACATTGCATGGCTGAGAGAGGCAGTGCAGGATAGGGGATCGTGGTGACAGCTGTGCCATGGGATCGCCAAGAGTAGAACATGACTGAATGACTGACAACAACAACACATCCATTGCCTTGAATGGATCAGGATGCTTAGAACTGTGCTGTTGGGAGTGCAGAGCCAGAACTAGGTAAGCAAAGCTCACCTGTGTGGTACAAGGAGCCTCTGGGAGAACTGATGGGCTATCCATAACATACTTCCTTCCACATTAATTGTTCTCCTTGTTTCAGGATATAATTTGGTGTTAGGGGCCTCTGGAGTATCAGAAAGACTGGTGTGTGTGCGCCACAATGGTGTATCCTGATATTAATGAAACAGGAAAAAGAATACTTTAGGTCCAAATGAGCCCCTGTGCAAGCTAGGAGGTCTATCCAGTTTCACAACATTGTTTGGCAACCCAGTTCAAATATGGCCACTTCAGTTTTGCTTCAGCCTCGGTGGTGGAATAGAACCCATATTCAGGCCTTGTTCTATTTCTGTACCACAAATGTTTTGCTGGTAACCATATGCATGTGTGCATCAGTAAATCAACACCATATGCAGAAGTTAGTAAAAACGGCAGAAAGGAAGCAAAAGAATCATTAATACCCTGAAACAAGTATAACAAGCAGAAACGGAAGGGTATTTAAGCAGGAATACTCAGCTAATGCTAATGCAAGTAGAAGGATTTTGGCTGGCATGAAAGGTGGAAGGTTCCACAATCTCTGCCGATTTCACTTCCTGCTGCAGCTTCTTGTGCTTTACCCTACATGATCTATGTGAGTCCCCTGAACCCCAGGAACTTGTTTTCCCCCAGGGGGCTACAGCAGATCACAGGGTAAGAAAGATTCTTCCTGCACCCAGAGCTCCAATAGACGTTCATTGGCCTGAACCATTTTTCCCAGGTAATGTTGAAAGTACAAAAGATGTATTGCTGCCCATAGAGTGCATCCTCATTTCATTGGTACCTCTTCTTGCTGATTTTTGAAGTGCTTCAGAAACCTACAAAATCCCTTTGAGAGGAGGTGAGAATTGAAGGAGTTAAGTGTTGATGCCACAGGTAACAATGGCATTTCAGCTCTCTTAAAAACAATTGTCTGGCTTGGATCCAAAGAGATACTTAGGCTCTGACAAGGGGCTCATGGTTTCACAGTGACATTTTCTATTGTTTGCTTTGAAGACCTGAGTCCCAAGCCATATCACAAAGTGCTTTTCAAACCACTTTAACTTTCAAAAGCAATTTGCCATGGGGCAATTTGCCAGGTGGGGAAGCTCTTTGAGAAAAAAAGAACAGGTCTAAAGTCCATTTGGACTTGCCAACATAGTTTCAAAGTTCTTTGGAATCCGTATTTGTTTTTCAGTGTTACATAGTGGCAAGGGGATTTTGTTTCCATAGATATGCTTCCATGTTAGGGCAACTAGCAGTAATACAGAATAAGAAGGTTTCTGATCTTCTCAAATCGTAAGTTTCTTCCAGAGTTCTCAAATCCAAAATTACTTGATCATGTTTCTGAACCAATAAATTAACAATTCTCCACTGATCGCCTTTTTTTTTCTCTTCTGAATTTTACACGGTCTTGTGTATGCAAAGTTTCCTGCAGTCTTCACTTGGTTACATTAAATATGACAACACCATGGTGCATTGCATAATAGTAGACCCAGAAAAAGAGAAAAAGATATAAGACTGTAAATCAGAAGAAATATAAAATAAGATAGTATAGATATATCATTGAAAAGGAAAATAATAGGAAAAAATACTGACTCTGTGTTACTGAAGAAGACTGTGAAAATGGGTATATAGCTAGGAGCTTGTTTTGACACAACTCCAATAAATGGAATTGCCATTGTAGGTTTGAGACGTCTACCTTTTGGCATTTTGGGTGATGGGTCTTCTTTTGTCTTCATTGTTTTGGCATCTTTCCTCCTCCTCTGTTAAAAAAATATGTACAGTATTTGCTGGCGTATAAGACTACTTTTCCCCCCTGAAAAACATGCCTCCAAGTGGGGGGGTCGTCTTATACGCTGGGTGCACTTCATTTGGGATAGACATAGCTGCCCATAGTGGCCCATAGTACTGTATTTTGAGTGGAAATGTTGGGGGGTCGTCTTATACGCCCAGTCGTCTTATACACCGGCAAATACAGTATATATAAACTGATAACATGGTGCAAAATAATATTCTTCATGTGATTATATAAATTAGTATAATTAGAATCTTTCAGTGTAGTGTTTCACCAATACACAGTGCCATGTAATGTGCATTAATAAAATATCACACAAAAACAATCTTGATTTAATCATACAATTGCATTAACAGTTGTTCCCCCAAGGCTTATCACCAATGCACACATGTATATTTAGTAACATATAGTGAGCAAAACATGCAAATAGGAATTGTATACATTCCCTTATACAAATCTGTGAATTTGGATTTCAGAGTGTTTTGCTAAATTCCTTCCTGGGTTGTTTTTCCAAGAATTCTACATTGGAATTGTATGCAAAAACTGTTTCTAATATGCAAAAACATTTGCTTAGCAGGAGGGCAAATGTGGGCCAGCAAGGAAGATGCGCACACATAGCAAATAGAATTGGCCACAGCTTTATTTACCAGCTGGAGTAGCAGCGCAGCCCGGGGTGACTCTGGGGTACCTCATAGTCAGCCCACCATGAGGAAACCGGACCCCAGCAACAAGACCATGGTTGCCGAGCCCTTGACACCCCAGAGCCACTGGGATCAGCACAAGGAAAGCAGCTATTGCAATTGGGGTTCCAATAGGCATGAGCCTCTGATTGGATCCCCTCAGCTGCCCCATGATGTGAGCTTCCCCCCCCCCCAACCAGAGAGGTTCAGTGGCTCAGCATCACCTCAGCCCCTTACACAGGCTCCCCTCCAGTTGCTGAATCCAGTTCACAGACACGGACTGCTCTAAAAGACTGTCTCCATGCCTAAACCGCCAGCTGTGACAACATATTGCAAAAAAAAAAAAAAAACAAAACAAGGTACATGAAGAAATGAAGAAATGCAGACTTACAAATAAGACTGATTACTGATTATTTGCAACCTCCTGCTGGACCAGTCCCAGAGGTAAGAGGCCAGTTAATGGCTGAGCCACCTCTATAAAGGGGTGGCTCCGCCCATGTGCGGGATGCTTAGGGCCATCCCAAGCAACCCGCGTGCAAGCCTATGGCCCCATGTGCTGCCTTCCCGTCAGACCCCACCCATCTGCATTGGCAACTTGCGGCTGAGTGAGGAGGGTGCGTCCGCAATTATTGTTATACTAGATTTGTACTGGCTTTATTCGTTTTGGGGTGCAAGATGGCTATTTTAATAAGTTGGCATTATGTTCTATAATTTGGTGCTCCCGCTATAGATTCAGAGTACCTTTATTGGCCAACTTGAAGTATAAATGTGGATCTCTTCTTTCTAACAGGTCTTAAAATGGCTGTTGCTGCAAACTGTGTTTCCTGTTCTTTTACAGAAGGAATGTTTATACGCCATTCTTCTGTTGTTTTATCACCATCCAAAACAACAAGTGCAAGTTTTTCATTGGTTTGTTAGATATCAATTAAACTGATCAACCAACATAACTGTGTTTTAATATTTTTCCACCCTTAGAAACATATATATTCATCTCCCTGAAATCTGGGAGAGCTAATTTTCTCCAAGCTCTGGCTATTCAATGGAACCATAAAGGGACTATCACTGAAAAATTATTGCCTGTTGTAATTTACTTAATTTTGCACCATTAGTGGAACAAAGACAACATGAACCCTCATTAGGGATGCTTGAACACCTGACAGTCCAGCTCACATTCTGTTTATCAGTTGCAAACAGGTTGTCAACTCGTTTGTGTCTATTCAGCAGGTTGCTTAACTCAAAAACATGTAGAAAAGTTGGTTTTTATACTCCACTTTTCACTACCCAAAGGAATCTCAAAGCAGTTTACAGTCGCCTTCCCTTTCTCTCCCCACAACAGACACTCTGTGAGATAGGTGGGGCTGAGAGAGCTCTGACAGAACTACTCTATGATAACAGCTACTAGACCAAGGCCGCCCGACTGGCTGCATGTGGAGGAATGGGGCATCAAACCCGGCTCTTCAGATTAGAGGGCACTGCTCTTAAACACCACACTGCGCTGGCTATCTATTCTTTCCTATCAGTGGAATACAATCAGTTTTTCATGCATCTAGATTCTCACACAACCTGACTGAATTCTATTCCCTGCTTATTATTTTTATTTTTACGCATATGCAGTTTTGAAAATACCCAATGCAAACCTGCTTGGTGGGCCTTTGAGTCATCTAGTGCCTAAACAAACACATCTAGTTCACATCTGAATAACATAGTCAAAGACAGGCATGGCAAAATTTTCAGCAACCTTACACTCATGGCTACTAGGTATAAGCTCCTTAAGGCAAGCAAGGGATCATAATGACATTCCAAACTGAAGGAAGGAATTAAGAATGATAACCCAAAAGGCAACAGGGGCTGATTCCCTCATGGGGGACAGATTTCAGTGCTAGATCTGCTCCAGCACTGAAATGTGTCTCCCCAGGAAACACAGCAGTGGTGGGTAGGTTCTGCTGTACAGGGGGGCCGGGGGGGGGGGTTGTTATTGTAAAATAAAAAGATGCCCCAACCACCCTGCGGCACTGTAAAATGTCACAAATCTAACCGGGCCATTTTTAGCCCCCTCTGGACCACTGTAGGATGGGTCTGCCTCAGGACAGGCTGTGTTGGCCCCTCAGTGGGCTAAGGGAACATGGATTTTCCCACGTTCCCTTAGCCCAGGGAAACTGAGGGGGGGGGCAATTCATGGCAGGCCCGGATTATCCCTGCTTCTGTATGAGTGCTCTCCTGGTCTTTTCTTCCCGTGCAGAATCAGCCAGACAGAATTGGAGTGGAAATCTGATAGACATTAGACAGACAGTATCATTTGAATTTGAACAGCAGTAATGAGCTTCATGAAATGGACTGAAGGGACTAAAAGTTATAGCAAATGTATTTGCTTCAAATGACACAATCAGTTCTACAAGTAATTATAGTTATAGCAGAATTAGGGGAAAATGAAAAGCACTGCAGATTTCCAGAACAAGAAAGGGATAAATCAGGGGAAGTTTGCTCACCCATCAAAGAGTGTTATGGAGCACTGTATTGGACAGAACCATTGAATCATTCAGCAGTATGCAGCCTCCTCTGCAGATGGGTGCCCTGGCTTCAAGTATATGCTTTAATTCAGGGGTAGTCAACCTGTGGTCCTCCAGATGTTCATAGACTACAATTCCAATTAGCCCCTGCCAGAAAACACTGGCAGGGGCTCATGGGAATTGTCGTCCATGAACATCTGGAGGGCCACAGGTTGACTACCCCTGAATTAAAGCATATGCCTCACTCTGTGGACACAGCAGTTGTAGTCTTCCGTGTTGATTCACCTAACAACACGTGACTCTGCACCACTGTCGGCAAGTAATGCAAGGGGGAAAAATCACTTGTGACGTCAGTGGAGACATCAAAGGATGAGCCCCAGCACTGGATCATTTGTATTCACCGAGGGCAGACACTGAGCCTCTGCTCATTTCATCAAAGAACTATTTATGAGGCTGTAAAAAAGATGAGTTTCTCCGAATAGTCTCCAAATTAAACTTTTTAAAGTTTAATGTTGGCACACAAGAATAATTACAGTTATAAACCATTAAACATTTAGAGGAAATTTATAGGATTGGAGGGAGAGAATTTACAACTGTGGTCTAATACAATAAATTTCTCCTGCAAAAGCAGCTCCACATAACATTTCTATCCAGCTCTTCACATTTTCTTTTCTTAAAAAATAAAATAAAAAGGACTTCATGAGGAGCAAAACGCTCAGGTAACATCTTTGGACATTATTAATGCCAAAAGATGAATAACTTTCTTAGAGTTTTGCTGGCTAACCCTGCAGGACACATTTGATATTCAGTAGCAAGCAATATTGCACTGTGAGCTCATTTGTGATAGCCAGCTGTATAACCTGTAAAATCCTCGAAAGCAATGCAGTAGCTGCTAATTTCCTCCACAGAATTATGAGCTAACAATTACCATATGCCCTAGGGCTCTGTTCTGCACATCCATGAAACTGAGTCAGGGATTTATTTGTCTACAGCAGGACTGGACTAAATTCAGCATTCTGCAGTTTATTTTATTTTTTTCACCAGAATGCCTGTGATGAAACAATGTGGCTTACATTTACAAGGCAAGAGTGCATACTCAAGACCTCTCAACAATTAGGCATAACTAGTCTGTGTTAAGTAATCCTGTGTATTCATTTTTTTCTTAAGAACACAAGAAGTGTCTAGATCATGTAATGGTCCACCCATGCCAATAATCTTTGCATTCGTAAGTTATGAATGAATCTCTAGTGGAATTGTCAAGTAAGGTCTTTCAAGTAAGGTGACCAGATTTTAACATTGGTAAAGCAGGACACCATTGACCGGGGGGGGGGGGGGGTTCGTGATTAAAAATTTGGTCTATATGGAGCAACAAAAAGTTTCATGGAATGCATAGAATGCAAAAATAGTATTTTAATATATGTATTTTTAATTTCAACATAAGTACAATTGGCCAGGTACCCCCAGATGTCCCTCCAAAAGTGGGACAATCTGGTCACCTTACTTTCAAGGCAAGTAAGAAGCAGAGGGGGACCACCATTGGCTTCCTTTGTAGCCTTTTCTTTGAAGGTCTCCCTTCCAAGTATTTACCTTACTTTGTTTCCAAGATCTGATGAAACTGGGCGATACCATGCCTTCCCATGCTCTAAGTAGATTTGTACATTTCTTTTGTTATTGATTAAAATAATTTTAAAATGAATGTTTTGCATTTATGGTAATTAAGATGAAAATGAAATGAATTTCCTATCTAAACAACTTCTAATGGAAAAAAACTTATTTATTTTGCTCTGATTTCTTTTGTTATTGTAATCTCTGCCTCTGGCAGTTAGAGTTTTTCAAGGCAGCCAGTATTTACCTGATAAGGCCACAGATGAACAATGTGCTCACTCTGCCATTTATTCACCAGAGGCTCCATACTGGGCTACATTCTGGAATTTGAGCTGGAGCAGTTTGTCTTGCCTCCTCCTGCTTCCTGCACCAGCATTTGGCCCAGTGCACTTCGTCCACACTGGATTTGTGCTCCTGCACAGGAGCTGGGGCAGCGAAGTTCCCAGTGCAGAAACAGCCTGTTTTATTATTATTATTATTATTATTATTATTATTATTATTATTATTATTATTATTATTATTATTATTATTATTATTATTATTATTAGATTTATAGCCCGCCACTCCCTTGCGGCTCGTGGCGGGTAACAATATCGCAATTCCCCATTAAAACCCCATAAAACAATAATAACATTGCCAATATTGCCGGCATGGCAAGAATGGCAGCTCAACTCCCCCCCTCCCTCCCACTACTAGCGGGTGGAGAGGAGGTCCTGATGATGTTTTGCTTCGGGTCCAGAACCCGAGTCCCCGGGGGAGGCATAGATCTATTATCAGCCCCGGCCTCAACCATAAACCTGGCGGAAGAGCTCCGTCTTGCAGGCCCTGCGGAATGTTGAAAGATCCCGCAGGGCCCGCAGCTCTCCCGGGAGCTCATTCCACCAGGTCGGGGCCAGGACCGAAAAGGCCCTGGCCCTGGTCGAGGCCAGGTGTGCTTCCCTAGGGCCGGGAACGACCAACAGGTTTTCACCCGCAGAGCGCAAGGCCCTGCGAGGGGCATAGGGCGATAGGCGGTCCCTCAGGTATGTGGGTCCCAATTCGCATAAAGCCTTGAAGGTTAGAACCAGAACCTTGAACCGGATCCGGGCAGCAATTGGCAACCAGTGCAGCTGCCTCAGCACTGGCTGGATGTGGGCCCTCCAAGATGTGCCGATAAGGACCCTAGCAGCTGCGTTTTGCACTAGCTGAAGTTTCCGGATCAAGGACAAGGGAAGGCCCGCGTAGAGCGAGTTACAGAAATCTATTCTGGAGGTGACCATTGCATGGATCACTGTGGCTAAGTGTTCGGGGGACAGATAGGGCGCTAATAGTCGGGCCTGGCGAAGGTGGAAAAACGCCTGGCCCGCTACTTTTTTGACCTGCGCCTCCAAAGTCAGGGAGGCATCAATGGCCACACCCAAGTTCCTGGCCTGGGACGTGATGGTGAGTTGCGTCCCTGCCAGGGTGGGTAAGCGCGCTTCCTGGTCCTGCCCCCTACGTCCCAGCCACAGGACCTCCGTCTTGGAGAGGTTGAGTTTCAGGCGACTCTGCTCGAACCATTCTGTCACTGCTTCCAAACATCTGGCAAATGGTTCCGGGGGGGAGTCCGGGCGGCCGTCCATGAGGAGATAGAGCTGGGTGTCATCAGCGTACTGGTGGCAACCCAGTCCAAAACTCCATACCAGCTGGGCCAGAGGGCGCATAAAGATGTTGAATAATGTGGGGGAGAGGACCGCACCCTGAGGGACCCCACAAGGGAGTCTATAGGAATAGGCATACCCTTTTACAGCCTAAGTGCCACATTGATCTGATACTTAGGGAGTCTCATGTAGGCACCTGGGCACAGCGATGACAATGGGGAATCCCAAACAAGAAAAGGAAGGGTTTCATGACATTAGTATTAGTAACTGATCAAATGTAATCTCATCCAGCTCAATGGCATATTATTCTCAATAACAAAACCTTTTAATACTTAGTACGTTACTAAATAACCTGACACAGTATAGTACAACAGGTGGTCCAGGTGATGACTAGTACATTTAAATGTACACATTAATTGATAGGCTATGATATGCAGAATAGGTATGATATACATGTTCAAACTATCTCCTGATAGTTGATGAGCTGATGTCTTCAATACCAACTGGTGTTTCCAAGTTGACTTTAAAGGCAGACTCATGTAAAGTGTATTTCAGTGTTCTAGAACTGAGGTTAGAGTGGCATGGATCCATCTGGCCAGATCAGCTGAGCCATCTTCCAGACTAAATGATGATGGAACAAAAAAAATTTTGCAGCAGTATTAACTTGCTTTTCCAGTAATAATGCTGGGCCCAGTACAGCCTCTAAATATATCCCGAAAAATATATCCAGAGAAAGAGAGAGAGAGAGAGAAAGAGAGAGAGAGAGAGAGAGAGAGAGAGAGAGAGAGAGAGAGAGAGAGAGAGAGAGAGAGAGACTGTCCATGTAGAACATAGAAATGAAGAAGGAGAACAAAATTTGGGTTTCCATTTCTCCCTTTGTGCCGTATGTGCCTGGACTCTCTGATTGATAGATTGGGTTGAGTTAATGGTGATAATTACAGCTTTTATCTCCAGGCAGCTGAAAAGCTTCCACAGATTCCATGCTCAAGAAAAGTGAGTTTTGACTTTCATGAGCTTGATACGTAGTAGTCAGCATCGAAGTCTAATAACCCTAATTTCTTTTTCTTCGCTTATTTATCCAAGATACCCTTCATGGGGATGATTATAGTCTTTAATACACCAGGAAAAAAATTCTTTCTTTGTTTCCTCATTTATGCATTACATTAGTTCCTGCCTCTTTTAAATAACCATTCATGTGATAGGAAAACAGTGTGATATATTCTGGCCTTTCCACGGTAATCTTTTCTAGAAATAAGTCTAATTTAAGCCTTTTTAATTAGGTTTTGTTTTTAACCTCTAAATTAAACAAGTTGGAGTCATCGGAAAGCTCTGAAGTTGAAGCTGTCTGAATAGCAAAATCTATTCAAAATAGAGTAGTTGCTGCAACTCTTCAACCTCTTCATCTGAAAACTATCCAGCAGATGCGTTAACAGAAGGGCAGCCAAGACCAACAACAAGCTGTAAAAGTTAAAAGTAGTTTCGCTGCAAGCACATCCTTGTTTAAACTATTACACAACACAAGAATATTGTGGGTTAAAGGGTTAAGATTCCACTCTAATTTTCATATGATGTCACTAAACTGAAGAAGGAAAGAGTCTAACCGGAATGAATATGCAATCAACTCAGGAGACTAATGAGCATCTATTAACATGTGTCATCAACAATCATAGGTACCCCACAGATAGCGCATAGCACATATTCAGCCACACAGTCCAAACAAGGATGGCTCATTATTTTTGTCAACACTCCAAAAGTAAATCATGTTGCGGTTTTCATTACTTCTAGATGCAAAACAAGAGGGACCCACAGTCAGTGTTTAACAGAGGAGTGCATGCAACTATGCTGGTTGACTGTTTTCTGTTCTAACAACTGTGTGAGAGTCATTTTGGGTTCATCATCAGATTGCTATTCACCCTTGTTATTTATGCCATGCCTCTCCCTTTGCTGGCAGCCTGATAGCCCAGCTTAGCTTGGTTAGTACTTGGTTGGGAGACCACCAAGGAAGTGCAGGTTGCCATGCATAGGTAGGCAACAGAAAACCACCTCTGCTCATCAGTTGTCTTGAAAATCCAGCATTCTTGGGGTCAAAATGAGACACGTGTGACTGGGTGGCACAAAGATACTATGAATATTATATTAGGCAGCATGCAAAAGATTGAAGATCTGGGGATCTCCGGAATAACAAATCATCTCCAAACTAAAAGCATCAGTTCCTCTTGGGGAAATGGCTGCTTTGGAGGGTGGACTCAATAGTATTATGCAACACTGAGGTCCCTCCCTGCCCCAAATCCCACCCATTTCTATACCCTCCAAACCTCTAGGTATTTCCCAACCCAGAGCTGTCAACCCTAACTAAAGATATAACTTTCTTTGTAAGCTTGCAAAGTGGTAATGCAAACAAATTGGCATGAAGGGATGGTGGTAGAATGTGCCACATCTGTAATGCTTGTGCTTTGTGTTGTTCAAATACTGTTGAGATCACAGAAGTTTATTTTAATTTAGATACTTGCAGGCCAGCAGCTTTAGAGTTCACTACAGAACCTATGCCAACAAAAGTGCGTCTAGTCAAGGCTATGGTCTTCCTAGTTGCAATGTATGGCTGTGAAAGTTGGACCATAAGGAAGGCTGAGTGTCAAAGAATTCAGGCTTTTGAACTCCGGTGCTGGAGAAGACTCTTGCGAGTCCCTTGGACTGCAAGGCGAACAAACCGGTCAGTCCTAGAGGAGATCAGCCCTGACTGCTCTTTAGAAGGCCAGATCCTGAAGATGAAACTCAAATACTTTGGCTATCTCATGAGAAGGAAGGACTCCCTGGAGAAGAGCCTAATGCTGGGAGCGATCGAGGGCAAAAGAAGAAGGGGACGACAGAGAATGAGGTGGCTGGATGGAGTCACTGAAGCAGTAGGTGCAAACTTAAATGGACTCCAGGAAATGGTAGAGGACAGGAAGGCCTGGAGGATCATTATTCATGTGGTCGCGATGGGTCAGACACGACTTCGCACCTAACAATAACAACACGGAACCCATAGACCAGAGGTAGTCAAACTGCGGCCCTCCAGATGTCCATGGACTACAATTCCCATGAGCCTCTGCTAGCGAATGCTGACAGGGGCTCATGGAAATTGTAGTCAATGGACATCTGGAGGGCCACAGTTTGACTACCCCTGCCATAGACAGTATACTGTATTTAGGTCCAAGGGATATGATAAACATTTTTTTCTGAAGGCCTCCAACTCACAAGAAGCTGCTTCAATGAAAGATGCTTCACAGTCCCCATAGCAGTGGGGCAAATACAATCAATTGGGGAGGGGGAGGAAACTACCAACAATATGGCCAGCACATTAGCACTTGTTCTGGGTATGTGTGTGTGTGAAGGGGGAAATGTCTGCTGTTATATCAGGCCATTATGTCAATTAAGCATCAATTGACAGTTAAAAGAGCATTTACTGAAATTTAATAGGAAAGATGATGTGTAATCAACTTTAAATTTATAAGACACAAATATAATTAGATTTTCAACACATAAAAATTGTAAGGAATATTTAGACACTTAATTAGAATTTAAAAAGCCAGCAATATCAAGTTAATAATTGTGACAACTAATAGAGTATCTATCTAAATGTCAGTTATTTTATTAATTGATATTTAATTTGCCATAGACTGCCTTGGTAAATGTTAATTAAATGCCAGAAAATTCCTTACAATTTTAACATATTAATAATCCTAAATTATATCTTTATTGCCCACATAATTGTGAGTTAATTACACAGCAACCAGATTCAACAGCCCCCCCCCATCTTTTTTACAGGACAGGACTCGCACTCACTCGTTGGCTACTCAAATTAAGAATAACTGGTACGTTCTCTGGAGTAGAGGTTACAGTACAACCCTTAATTGAGTTACACCCCTTCAAGTCCATTGACTTAAATAGATGAAGGGTATAACTCTGATTAGTAGTGTACTGTCGTTTGTATGAATCTCCAAAGTGTTGGGTGAGAGAGAATTTTTCAGATGAAATGTGGGATGTTTCTGGAATCAATCAATCAATCAATTTTATTTACGGTCATAGACCAGCCAGTAAAAAACATAAAATTACAGATATAAAATCAGTTATAAATGGGTGAAAACTAAGAAATAAGAACAATTGTATATGGATCCAGTATAAAAGCACTAGGAACAGGGTTGGTCCAGCTCTGCCTTATTTTTATAGCTACCCAAGCAAATCTAGCAATAATTTTTGTTAGATCTTTATTTGTTTCTGGAATAAAAGTCTGGGTTCTAAATGACTCCGAAATAAATAACAATAGCATCCTAAACTGAATTATGCAGTTCTAAGGCGTTGATGGACCCTTGGAGGACATAACTCTGCTTTGGATTGCTTTGTAAATTTGAATTGGTCAACCAGTGATACCCCAGAGAATGAATCAAGTTTTGTCTACTTCCACCTTTAACTGTTTTAATATGCCAATAAAGGATTTGGATTTGGAATCAATTTAATCACAACTGAGTATGACTTCAAAATACTCCCCTCCTTGGTTTTTCAGCCTAAAACCTCCAAATTCAATTTCTCCTTTGCATGACTTGAATCCATGAGTCTTCATTTTCATGCCATTCCTGGTTTGTTGCACTCACTTTTCCTTTCAAAACCTACACATGCTTCAGTGCTTCGTGTGCATCTGCAAATCAGCATTATGTAAGCACATCATCATAACTCATTGGGATGGGAGATCTCATTTGTCTAACTGGTCTTTCTTTTCAGCTATCCCTATTTGCTCTCCTCGCTTTCCCATGCAGACCTTGAAGCTTCTCCCCTTTCTTTGTTTCTTCTCATTCTTTCACCCCCTTCACTTCACCTTTTAGCTTCACTTCACTTTCACCCCACTTCTCTTTCCTCTGTTCAATCTTATTCTACTTCCTCCCCTCACATTTTCCTCATCATCTTTTCTACTTGCCTACTCCTTTATCTCCTCCCAAACTCATATCGGGTTTCAAAATGAATCTCCATCCACATTTTGGAAAAAAAAAAACACAGACATTATGCTATGTAGTTGTGGCTTCCCAAGCAATGCAAACCGGCGACAACAAGATTTTAATATTAATTTTTTTTAATTATCTTTTTTATTTTCATGCACAATGCAGGAACTCACAACTACCTGTCCACCCACAGTGACTCCAATTTCACACCCAAGTGATCCTCCCAAAATCACCAAAGTCTCCAGAATCCAACCTGGCCTGGAGGGAATTCACCTACCATCCCACAGTGGTGATCAGCAATCCCCTGTGTTTGCAAGGAAGGGACACAAGAGACAAACACTGACACATCCCTTTCTGCCCACCCACTCACAATCTGCCTTAGTTCATAAAATCAACAGAAGTTATTCTACTTCTTGCCATAAAATTAATTCTAACTTTCTCTGATCATACCTAAGTTCCATAACTCTCCATACACGTGCTCTCTTTCATTCATTATGAATATTTTACGGCCAGTCCAGGTATGCCAGGTAATGCCAGTCCTTCTATGGAGCCTGCTCATTTACGATAGGCTAGAATCATTTTGTGCAGCAAAATATACTTTAGGTGTCCATACAATGAAATGGCAATCCCTATATTTAGATGCTTGAAATTCCTAAAACATTAAACAATAATGTCTTATTCCTGAACAAAACTACACGGAAATATTGCTTGCTGTATAATATATACCTTCTATGTAAACTAAGTTTACCGTGAAGTGTCAGGAGTTCAGAGACTGATTAATATTTCAACCAAATTAGTCTGTATTGAAGTGCCCACAGATTTATTTTTGTATTTATTTATCACATTTATATATTGCCCTCCCCGAAGGCTCAGGGCAGTGTACATGGAACAGGAAAAGGAACAGTACAGAGAAGTCATAAATCATTAAACATGGAACAGTGGAACAATAGAACAGTAATGTAAGACAACAATTTGTAACTGGAATTTGTTGGTGGGCCCATGAGTGATCCAGAAGTTAGTTAGTTCGTTCGTTTATTTTTCACATTTATATACCGCCCTCCCTAAAGGCTCAAGACGGTTTACATGGAACTGAAGAAACTATACAGAAAACATTACATATAACTAGTTATAACATTAATAATATTAACTGATCATAACAAAGTAACTGTATAACATTAAACAGTAGTAATACAACAGGTCCAAGAGTCTTGGTGGATCTCATCTGGGAGCTCATTCCACCAGGTGGGGGTCAGGACAGAGAGGGCTCTGGCCCTGGTCGAGGCCAGGTGGACATCTTTAGGGCCAGGACTATCAGCCAGTTGGTGGCAGCGGAGTGCAGAGCTCTTTTGGGAGCATAGGCAGGGAGGTGGTCCCTTGGGTACACTGGGCCCTGACCGCGTATGGCCTTGAAGGTAATTACCAGAACCTTTAGCCTGATCCGGGATTCGACTGCCAACCATTGCAGTTGATGTAGGATGGACTGGATTTGGGATTTCCACGGTGTTGCTGTAAAGATCCTGGTTGCTGCATTCTGGACCAGCTGGACCAGATGCTGCAGAATGCTGCACCCCTTTCCATGGGAACAAGCTATGTGTGGGTCAAGACTCCAGCATGAGGGGGAAGGGGAAAGGAGCAGAAAAACAGGAAATGAGTCCTGCAGACTCCTGATACTTTAGTTCATTTTCTGCTACAGTACATGGCACAAAGTGGGGGGCAATGTGAAAAATAGTACTGCTGTTAATTATTGTTATTTTTATGATTCAGTGAAGCCTAACATCCTGTTGACTTCAATGGGAGAGATGGAGGCATGCATTTAATGCCTCTGTTGAAATCACTGAGCTTCAGTGTGCTTACCTTCACCTAGGTTGTAAACATATTAATTAATATGATGCCATTCATGTTAATGACACCTTGCAGAGTAATTATAAGAATATAAAAAGATTCCACACCAAAGAACCCTTAAAAAAGAAATCTGGCTCAGTAAGCACTGAAAAGCAAGGGGGGGAGTGACTATTAGATCAAACAAAAAATTATGTCTAACACTTATGTCTGAACAGTTATGTCCTTCTAAGTCTGTTGGATTCAGCTAGGTTTAAGATGCACTGTAAAGAAGCTGCTGCTGTAGTTGTGCCTCAAAAGCCTGGAGGTTCTTCCAGTTAAGGAGACAACAATATTGGTACTTGAGAAATAGCTGAATCCAGCTTCAGGCAATTTGCCACACATACTGGTGTAAAGTCAGTGGAGTTCCATTCTAAATACTCTGAAGAGAAAGGGCCATTCCGCACGAGTTCAAAGTAGCAGAAAGCTTGCAAATGGTAAACGCTACTAATTTGCCGTTCCACATGACGTCGCAAACAATCTGCAACAGTCCTGCTACACTAGTGCTAAATCCAGAAAAGTGGATTCACCCTAAGAAAATCGCTACACTCCTGCCAGCAACCTCCAACACTAGTGAAAAAGACCTGTGCGTTCTTAATGCAACAAAGTCCCTCCCTCTGGCTCTCTCGTCCGAACTTCCGGTAAAGCGATCGCCATTTTTTTTTCCTCGGAGCGCACGGGGAAAGCAACGAACCAGCAAGGCTACATTCACCCAGCGAGGCTTCTCCGGCTACAGTCCCTCCACAGAAGTGCTTTAAAGCTCCCCTAATTCCCCAAGCACAACACAGCCCCCTGTTTGCAAGTTCCTTTTATTTTCAGCCGAAAATCGCACCCATGCGGGGGGGGGGATTTTTTTTTCACTCAGGGGAGCATGGTAACGATGAATCGCCAGCTCACACGCCAGCTAGATGGGTCTCTCCATTGCAACAAATCGACGCATATTCGTTGCAACGTGTGTGTGTGTTTTTTAAAAATCTGTGCTTAAAGGGAAAGGGGCTTTTCCGGAGCATGATAACAACCACCCATTGGCTGTTTGTTTGATTGACGGCCAGGGGCGGGAACAAGCACAGAGACCGGAAACCTGTGGGGAACGAATGAAACGCTACTGGATTCCACTACAAATGCAGGTATGGGGAACACCGAGATTCCACTATTTAAAATAGCGTTTCCACTTTGTGGAACCAATTGGCAACATTGGTCCTTGTGCAGAAAGGCTCAAAGTTTTGATCTACAGGGTGTGACTGTTCATTGGGTGTCATTTATTTATTTGTTAGAAGATTTTTAGGCCACCCCTCTCTGACGGAAGTCTCAGGGTAGCTCACATCATTTGAAACCCACACATCAAAATATCAAAGCAATTTATAGTTAAAATAAAATTCATAATTGAAGAATGCTCTGCTATTACCTCCGAGCAATCCGGGTTCATTTATTTCCCCAGGTTCAAATGAAGAGGCACCCTTTGGGTGCAGGTTTTTTGTATGCCCTGCAATTTCCTCTTGGTATCTATTTTCTGGTAGTACCTCTGCTGCTAGAAGAGCCTCTTGTGGCGCAGAGTGGTAGGGCAGCGACATGCTGTCTGAATCTGTCTGCCCATGAGGTTGGGAGTTCAATCCCAGCAGCCGGCTCAAGGTTGACTCAGCCTTCCATCCTTCCGAGGTCGGTAAAATGAGTACCCAGCTTGCTGGGGGGTAAACGGTAATGACTGGGGAAGGCACTGGCAAACCACCCCGTATTGAGTCTGCCATGAAAACGCTAGAGGGCGTCACCCCAAGGGTCAGACATGACTCGGTGCTTGCACAGGGGATACTTTTACCTTTACCTCTGCAGCTGACCTAGACATGATTTCTCCTTCTCCTTCTCAACCCAGCAAGAACTTATCAAGAACTTCTACTAATAGTGCTGTTCACTGACTACCTGTACATCACCATTCTTATCAAATGATGGCTAAAGAAAGAGGTTTTATGGCACCTGAAAGACTAGTACATTTACTGTGGTATAAGCTTTCATGAAGCAGCAGTAACACAGGATATTGGTCACTAGAAGTCCCACTGGGCCCTGTGGGGAAATGTGGGTGTAAAATGGTGCTAATAGCCCTGTACTGTAATGTTAATATATGTGAAAAGTAACCCACAAAATAGGCTTGAGCAGCTCACGAGCAGCCACATTGCCTGACAAATATCAGTTCCTTGCCTTATTCACAATCAAAGAGTAGAACTTGAGCCAAAAAGGACTTTTAAGATCCCAACATGTTTTTATTGTATTTCATTAGTATAGACGGGGAGAAAAAAACATCATTTGCAGTTTCATCTTGAGTGAGTAGAACCCATGCCAACACTGGGGCTTACAAATCAAAATAATTCAGAAGCATGCTTTGTGGGAAATTATAGCTGACTTATGGTGACCCTGTAAGGTTTTCAAAGCAAGAGACAAATGGGGAGGGGGGGGGGTTGCCATTGATTGCCTCTGCATATCTACCCTGGACTTCAGGCCAACTCTGATAGCAGCCAAAATCAGATAAGACCAGGTAAGTCTAGACCATTTATTTCAGAGCAGTAGTATCCTAAATAATTTTTAAATTGTTAAGTCTCTAGGTTTAATAAAATTTCCGCCAATTTATAGCCATCAGTGCCTCCCTTCTGTCCAAATTCCCTTTTTTTAAAATAGCAAGCATTTAAATATTCTTAAGAACTGATTCAAACAAATGACAAAGCACGAGTGATGTGTGGATTTTCCTCATTCCCTTCCTTTGATACTCCAGACATTTGTTCTAGCATTGTACTTGATTTCAAAACTGAATTATGGAACAGCAACATCCCATTTTTAACAACTTTCAGCTCTTTTAGTTCATTTGCATCTTCCTTGTCAGTATGTTTCCAGTATGATAAAATACTACCCAAAAAAGCAATTGTGCTGTGATCAACTTGGAACTGAGATGAGGGAGAGAGTTGTTATCCCAGATTTTTCAGGGTTTTGTTAGAGTTTGGAGGATTCTGCTCTTTCTTTTTACAGATTCCAGAATTTGGGATCCATTATTTCCTATAGGGCACAGGTAGTCAAACTGCGGCCCTCCAGATGTCCTGTTCGCTGGCAGGGGCTCATGGGAATTGTAGTTCATGGACATCTGGAGGGCCACAGTTTGACTATCCCTGCTATAGGGGAATCAATATGGGGGTCTGGGCAGCTTTTTTTTTTTTTAAAGCTTTTTTTTTTAAATGTGGCACCAATAGTGCCACATTTTTATTTTATTTTATTTTATTTTATTTTATTTTATTTTATTTTATTTTATTTTATTTTATTTTATTTTATTTTATTTTATTTTATTTTATTTTATTTTATTTTATTTTATTTTATTTTATTTTATTTTATTTTATTTTATTTTATTTTATTTTATTTTACACTTGAAGTATTCTTCCCATTACATTAAAGTCCACCAGATTTGTATGAGAATTGGAAAAAGGGGGCCAGTTTCACAAACCTCTGAGGAAGATGCCCTGCATAATTTCTCTGTTGTTTCTGTGCGGAAAAAAAAACATGCTATGCTTCCTATGCTAGTATAAAGTTCAAAAGGAAATGAAAGACCTAACTGGCCCCAGACTGATGTGACTAGCACTGGCCCTAGTGGCTCCAGAGTTGCAGTGGTAATACTGTCCCTATTGTTGGCACTGGAGACAGCATAGCCCTCCCCTGCCCCCAGAAAACAGTGGGTGGGTCGGTGACGGGGCTCCTAGAATCCCATAAGGCTTGCCTGCCCACACTGCAAATCCCTTTGAGAAAAAAAGAAGTGTATAAGGGAAAACAGACTAGATAATTATTTCCCCAAGACCCACACAAAATAATTTTTTTTGGGGGGGGGGAAAGAACAATAAAAGAAATTAACTGCACCACAACTACAAGAATAAAAATAAATGTGAGTGCAACACTCCCTTCCCAGTTACAGGACACATTTGTGTAACTGCAAAGAATTCCTTTAAGTGTCCCTGATGCTGGCAGAGTTTGAACATGCAAAGAAGTGGCATACTTGTTAAGAGCAGTGGACTATAATCCGGAGAACCAGGTTTGATTCCCACTTCTACACCTTGGGCAAGTCACCGTGGTCTCAGAACTCTCTCAACCTCACCTACCACAAGGTGCCAGTTGTGGAGAGAGGAGGGGGCTGTATTTGTAAGCAGCTTTGATACTTCTTAAGGTTGAGAAAAGCAGGGTATAAAAAACTGCTCTTGTTCTTCAGTTTTAGTGATAGACTTTTTTGACTGTGATTTTGTGACCTTGACAAAAAATACCTTCGGATATTGTTTTCATTATCTGTGTCCTTTGATTTATACAAAAGCAAGAAGGCATTTTACTCATTTTATTTGGATTGCAATTAGATCATTCACTATATCAATTGGATTCATATTTATGTTTTCAAGCTTTAGTCTGAAAATTCATTCTCCGAGAGACCTGGTTAACAAATACACTGAAAATGACATTATTTCTCTTTGCTTGTCATTTAGCTACATGCTTTCCATTGTTTCAAGCATCACTGTATATTTAAATAGATCTTTAAAAGAGGAATGGAATTGTTCCCTGTGAAGATTCTTAATAATTTGTCATGTTTCCCACTGAGAAGATGGGACATGATTGCAAACACAGTTTGTTAGTTCAAACAAATAATTTTGTTCTGATTCATTTCTGCATGTATAACAATTGGCACGCAAATGTTAAATAGAATTAAGATTTTAAACTAATTTCATACCTAACAGTCTACATAAGTGAAATACTTCCCTAACAGTTTGCATTTGGAGGAGTCTTCGGAGAATTTCATGCACAAATTTGACATCAGAGTCTCTAACTTTAAAACCAGATTTTAAAATGTCAAGTTCATAAAATCTGCAGTATCATAATTCATTTGCTTGCCACAAAGTTGTAGATGTTTCTAGGGTCGTGTATCAAATAATGAAACATAATGTTGTTAATTCATGTTTGTGTCCAATAGTTTAGGACTGCCTCATTTATCAGGCACCTCCTAGACATAACAAGGTTATCTGTTACTAGGGTTGGCCATGGTGTGTGTGTGGGGGGGTCAAATCCAAGTTGGGAAACTCCAAGGGATTGGGGAATGGGGCCCGGTGAAAACAGGGAACTCAGTGGGTTACAATACCATAGAGTCCACCCTTATAAAGTATCTATTTTCTCCAGGAAAACTGATTTCTGTAGCATGAAGATGAACTGTACTTTCAAGGGATCCCCAGGTCCCACCAGGAGGCTGGCATCCCTATTAGGAATGCAAATTGCCTTATGACAAATTTGTGGAACATGGTAGTGAATTATGTGTGACACAGTTTAGCTGCTTGTATTTCAGGTATTGACTCAATAAAATCAGACTCCAGTAGCACCTTTAAGACCAGCAAAGATTTATTCAAGGCATGAGCTTTAGAGTGCACTCGAATAAATCTTTGTTCTTAAAGGTGCTAACGGACTCTGATTTTATTGTGCTACTTCAGACCAACACGGCTACCCATTTGAAGGTATTGACTCAGAAAATCTCAGTTCTTGACAATGAAATTCACAGTGAAATTTGGGAGCGTACCTAACATACCTTCCAGGGTAAGGAGGAGGTGGTAGAATGCCTTTGTTTGTTGCCTACGTCTATTGAGGTACCAGAAAAACGCATAGAATAAGTGATGGTAAGTATTTTTCCCGTTTCTTCAGATAATATTTAAGATTTGTATGATCTTCCCAACTCTGTACAGGAGGTCCATTCTATTAGGACAATACTGAGGATGAAGAACTGAGAACTGAGTGCCTTGCTTAGTCTCCTTTGTACATTCACAGCTTAGGCAATTAGGCCACGACACGACACGACACTACAGAACTTCTCAGGAGATTTTAGTCATCTCCAGTGTATGATAGAGGTATGTATCAACTGAATCCTGCCCCACAATGATCTATTTTGGATGCACTGAAAATGATGTCCATTTCTGACTTAGCAAGGTCTAGTCTGATTTAGCTTTTGAAACTGTTGACTCAAAGCTGGATATACAAGTGACCTTCATAACTTTGATATTTTGCATGCATATTTAAAAATCAAGCTATTTTTGGCTTAGCATTTTTCTAAGCATATATTTGTCATGTTGTCATATCTGAACAAGTGGGAGGAAATATCTGGTTTTGTTTCAGAAATACCTCCCCTCATGCACATCTGTATATTTCTGACTCATCCAGTCTGAATTACTCTTCAGAAAGAGAGCAAATTGCTAAAAATAGAGTATAATGATTGGCTCAGATAAACTTATAGCCATTTGAATGCTTATGGGAGATCCTTAGGTCTGCAAAATTGTCCTTGAATTCTATCAGAGGATTTAAAACCCTTTGGGGGGATGGGGGTTGGGAGGGATGGACTATAACTCCTTTAATTGCCTTCAAATATTCAACAATATAACTCTACAGAAAATGAAATCTTGGATCTGTTCTTCATATTTACTTTACACTAGATCTTCCTTGTATTTGAGCCCCATGTTTTTGAACCATGTTGGAAGATAGGCAATCTAGATATCTAAGAATAACAATTTTGGAATTGATAATTCCACACTTCCTCCTTTATGGTATAATGAGTTTTAAAATTGATGTCTTCCCATTCACACGGGTCACACAAAACAGTTTTAATCAGATTGAATATCAAAGATTTGTTCTGATCAGTGATGTCATCATCGCTGGCGTCAGAGGGCCTCCCCCTCTTCTTGGTGCATATGCAATAGTGATGCTGTGCAGTAGCATTAATATTGTTAAATGCCTGTTTTAAAACTTAAAAATAAGGACAAGTAAAATGGCGGCCTACAGATTGTGCATTTACACACTATCAAGGAGTAGTAGTGGATAAGTACAAATATGCAGCCATGATTATCCTCTTAATGGATCCTTACATTAGTGCACTATTGCAAATATTTTATTATGAACAAAATTAATCTGCCAGTCAAAAAAGGGTAGGGGAGAAGGGGAAGACAAAAATATAATGATAAGTGCCTAAATGCCTAAAAATAGCATATTTATGTACTATCAAAAACTGTAGATTATCAAAAACACATAGCCTTTATTATCCCCTTAATCATTGTTCCATTAATGCAATATTGCTATTTTTTATTACAAAAATAAAAATTGGCCAGATGCAACAGGCAGGGGGGGAAAGGTGTGCTGGAGAGGGGAGGGGTTTAATGGGGAAGGTAAGAAACAAGGTGAAAAGCATGTGGAACATTATTATTATTGTTATTATTTCTACGCTGTCCCTCTCTAGCAAAGGTTTCAGGGTGGCTAACAACAGATTAAAAGTACATACAAAAGATAAAACCTTATATATTTAAAATGAACACAAGCAAGTCCAAGATTCACACAAGAGATCCACATGGGATCAAGCCAAGAAAGGGTGGGATGCATTTAAAGGGATACCAAGATAGTTACTTGATTTTTTTTAATGCTATCTGTATTAAGGCCTTGTCCAGCAGAACTGAGTTTCTCTTAGTATACTTTTGAATAGGATTTGGATCTTTAGGCACAATTGCACACGTGTAACCAGGCAAAAAGCAAAACTGGGTTTCAGTAAGGAATTGTAAACAGATTATGGATGATCAGAGAATGTACAGTGTTCTTAGATTGTTACATTATTATTATTTTATTTGGGCCAAAACTTTTAAACTTTATTGGAGTGCTTTAACAGTGTCAATAAAGCAAACCATGTTCTTTGTCCACTGTAGAGATACTAGAATTCTAGAAAGTTGCCTTTTTATTGGCTCCATTACACGAAGGGATAGTGCAGGAAGAGCAGGGCTCAAAATAAAACACTTTATTGAATAATAGAAGAAGGATGATATCAATATGTTTTTATCTGGTCAAGAAATTTCTCCATAACAGCCTTTTGGAGCTCAGTGCTCCAATACTCATAGAGCTACTAATGGCTTTCTAATCTCATTGACTGTAATGCTAGAGTTTTAAATCTATTTAGTTCAATTTTCTGACATGCATCGGAGCCGAAAGAGCATATTTACTAGATTTGTGTTATATTTTTATTAGATTAGAAAATGACCAGGCTATTGCATCAGTAACTTAACTTGAATTCACTGTGGGCTTTTTTTGTTTTTTTTTGGTTTTTTGTTTTGTTTTGTTTTTTTGGTTTGGTTGTTTTAAAATTCCTGGTGATGTAGGTGAGAGCATGAAAGGTCATGTTGTGAATTGACTTCAGAGATGTAGGGCTGGAATTGGACTGGAATTCTAATTGTTCTGGTCGTAAAAGTATGGAGGAGGGGACATCTTCATGCATCAAGATCCACAGCTGGATATGCAGGGGTATGTCCTATAGTCATGGCAGTGGGTTAGTGTCTCTGCATAGCTTATCTTAAAGTGGACATGTTAATAGGTTGGTTTCATGTGGAAGAGAAATATATGTACTACTTCCCATTTACCACATACATAATTATTTGTATGAAGCATGTGTTTCATGTGAGAGCCAGTCACATGGATGTCACCCCTCCTAAATAACCGTAGGTGACTGGCTGCATTGGTTATCGGCCCAAACCATCAACTTAATACAAGTGTGAAATGGAAGAGAAAGGGCATATCAACCGGTCATATTCCAGTACTAGGAAAACTGTATACCTTATCAAAATTCCGGCTATGCAGTAAGAAAGCTGCATCCTGGACATTTGACCTGTCTGTTTAGTGCCACCATTTTTCTGAAATGGTTCGCTACAGAAGCACCTTCCCAATAATCCACTTGTTTGTTTTCTGGAGGCTTCTGAAGACTTTTGTGATGTGACAGGAAATGTTCTTCGGGGTTTGTTGAACTTAGGATTCAGCTGTCCCTTGTTGCCTTATGGTTAATTGTACATCTGCCACATTTTAATGGGTTAGATCAGTGGTCCCCAACCTTTTTATCACCAGGGACCACTCAATGCTGGGGACCACTCAACACCTTTTACTGAGGCCCGGGGGGGGGGGGTAGTTTACTCCTCTACTCTCAACCACTGCCCTAACGCTCTCTGATCACTATGGTAATGTTTAAACATCCCTTCAAAATAAGATACAGACATGCCACAACAATGAACATAAGGAACATTTTATTTTCATGGAAATTTTAACTCATGACAATGACAAATCAATGGGAACCTTGAGCTTGTTTCTCTGCAACGAGAGAGTGATGGGAGACAATGACACCCGAAGTGTGTTGTAAAGGGCCAGGGGGGATGAAGTAAAGGGCCTGGCGGGGGGGGGGGAGAGAAGGTGTCCTTCAGGGCCCACCTCCAATTAGTCGAAAGACCACATGTGGTCCGCAGCCCACAGGTTGGGAATCGCTAGGTTAGATGATTAACTACATATTTGCAAATAAATAAATGAAGTGGCTGATGAATAACAAGATTTGCAATTATATAAATAAATGAAGTAACATTCATATCTTCCTTTAGAGGGGGCTTTGGTAGTGGCGTTTTGCAAGCCAGCAGTTACAGTATTCCCTCCTTATAAAATGCCAGGTATCTATCTGGTTTATTGTGCCAGACTGACACTGAGTGGGAAGGTAGTGCCAAAAAAGGAGCGGGTGAGTGACTTGATAATCAGACAAAACTACCTGAGGAACTGGTTTACTGCTCCCTGGTGCCAGGATTTGACATGATGTTCTAGTTATTTCTTCTCTTTCCATCAGGTTAAGTAGTATTTTGTGGCTCTTTCCCCTCATTCCTCCTGCTAGAGGCACCTGCCACCTATTAGTGTAGGAGACTCTCCTGAAAAGCTTCAGCATTTTAACCTCTGGCCAAAACAGGAACTGTAAAAGTATCTGGGGAAGAAATATAAGCAAACCCTCTTCTAACCTCATAAAAAGTTTAGTTACTGAGCTTTTGTTCAAGGTGAAAAACTGACGGGTTATTATTATATTCCTATTGAAGAACAGAGGGAGGAAAGATGTAATAAAGTGGGACAGGGGATCGTGCAGTGTGTTTTTCTTTACTTCTTTTGTTGCTGCTTTTGAATGCAGAGGTATACAGTTTTCTGTTAATTGTTTTTAATGCAAAAAGGGCCCGCTTGAAGGAAAAGGAGATGGTGAAGGCAGTGGATGAACTCTGTTTCTGGAAGTCTGTGGTTATGGCATTTCCGCCATAAACCCAATAGGTGGTCTTAGGGAACACACTCTGCCTCGACTCTCCACATATCACCTCAAACCTAATACTAGCCTACTTTAAAGAGTGCATATAAAGTAGGCTTGTGCACTCACCTTTCAGTCTGGACTGCCTTGGCTTTGTAGGAAGTCTCCTCAGCCCGAGGAATCTTCAGGAGACACCTCCTCAGTCAACTAGGGGATCTCCAAAGCCTCAGAGATTGACGAGGTGATGCTTTGGAGTCCAGGGCCACCATGGCGAGGAGAGCATTGGCAGCAACGGTGGCACACCGGCCGGCAGACACATGTTGGAGCAGACCCCAGTGAGGAGAACAGGGGCAGTGGTGGCGCACTAGCCAGTGGCTGTATGCCCATGAAGCCTGTGAAGGAATAAACAGCTCATCTTTACTACTGATATTAATGCTTATCAGTTCACTTAAGGGGGAAGCACTGCAATGAAACCACCAGAAGTTAAAGGGGCTGCTCCTGCTGGAAAACAGCCAATCACCAGAGACCAATCAACAGACCAATCAAACAAAGGGAGGGGGGAGAAAAAAGTCTCAGTGATCAGGGTTTTTTTGGTTTCTTGGCAGAAGAGTCTTTTTGGATGCAGATTACAGCAGGTGGGTTAATGTTCTTCCCAGTCTGGGGAAATGATTGTTGTAGCTCTCTGGCAAGATCCAAGTCTGATTTGAACAGAAATCAACAGTACCGAGCCCGAAAAAAAAGCATGTGGATGCAGACTCAGCACCCCAGTGAATTCACCCCAGTGACCTTTTTAGCAAGAGTACCTGTACTACTCCTACTAATATCTGTACTTCTAGATTCACAGTCACCATCTTCTTCTTATGAGAGATACTAACCATACATAAGTTTCCCATAGGAGATAAATGTTTATTTTTTATTAAATATTTTTTAAATCATACATACAAAATACATACATTCATATCATAAGAAGACAAACAAACAACATCCGAAGTCCAAGAAAAATATCCCCCAAAGCCATTTATAAAACATGCATCAAATTCTCATTCCAACAAAAGTATATTCATAAAGTGTTTCTTTTTTAAGGGAAACTGTTTCAGCAATTATAATCAAGCCTACACAATGATGACTGTTCAACAATCCACATATTATTTGCAACCTCCCTCCCTCTGCATCATACTGTTCCAGAGTTCCCAAGTAAACCCCGCATTCTGGAAAGTGCCTGGTTCCACATTGGAGATAAATAAGTTTAGTAATTCCTTTCTCAACTGACTCAGCACTAAACTGCCAGTGTATAGGTGCATGTGAACATATACTCATATTCTCATCTATGGTTTTTCAACTGTATAAAATATTTAAGAAATGAGCTTAATGTCTTTTTCATATTTGTTCATTCCAGTTGGCCACTGAATAGAGATCTTCAGAGAAATCTGGGTTAGTTGAGGCCCATTTTCCAATACTGGTAAGAAAACAATAGGATGCAAAGTAAGGATGGTTTAGCTTTAATTGAGATCAGTCTAAACTACTGAGAAGTCCATATGCCATGCATCCTCCAGATAACTCAAGTCACTTCTATCAGCATCAGTTTTCCAGTTCATTAACTTTATTTAGCCATAGGGGCTAGAGGAAGTAGTTTCATGCACCTCTGCACCCAGAATTTGTTGTGTCAAGCAGCATGGAAAATGGCAGGGAAGTGTCACCAATTTGAAGGAAGGGCCTTCAGGCAGAGGAAACACTCCACTTGTCCTTCAACTCTACAGGCCTCTTATTCTGTGTGTTTGGCACCACTTCAGCAACAGCTAATTTCAGACCATAGCATGGCATTAATTCTGCCATTCCCTGCTGTACAGCAAGGATATGGCCAAATTATCATAACTCACTTGTAACACCAGTATTTTTTTTAATGCAGGGACATCATTACAGGGAGATTGGAGAGATGTTCTCTTCCCCTTTTACTCTTCTGCTCAAGAATCGTGGTAACTATCATTTAGGAGCTCTTACAGTTGTTCTCTGGTCAACAGTAACAGTGCCAGTGTAAGCAACTCTGTACCCTTCTGAGTCAATGGAAATCAATGGGTTTAGAAGGGCACAACAGTCAGAAGGAGAAGAAGAACCACACAGAGCTGGAAGAGACCACAAAGGGCCATCCAGCCCAGCCTCCCGCCTTCTGAAGGACTTAAAAATACACTCTCTCTGAATCTCCTCCTCTACTTTCCTCCTGAAAACTTCCAACTTCCAGTCTTTTTAGGATTGCATGGTGACACATTCATACAACACACATGTGTATACATCTATATAATGTGTGCTTGGGAACATACATCCCTAAAAATATTGAGAGTTATGTTATGGCATAAAAACATTTCAAATCTTCTATAATTTTACAAAAAAATCAATTTAAAATATGAGTATATATATACACCTAGCATTTAACTTTCCTTTCTACACCAACTCATTGGGGTTTTTTTAATGCACTTAAATAAGTCTCACTGTATGATTGTTTTCAAGGGTGTCTCCCACTGTCTACATGTGCAAGAAGTTCATGGAGGTAGATCTCCCATACTATTTATTTCTCTAGCAAATGTGGAAAACCAGTGCTGGGCATTGTGGGAACCCTGACCTAAGTGAATTGTGATATGGAGAGGCTACACAGATAGATAGGTTGGAAAATTGGGCCATAGCCCACAAAATGAATTTTAATAGGGAGAAGTGTAAGTATTGCATTTGGGTAACAAAAATGTATGGATAAATATAAGATGGGGGATACCTTGCTTGGTAGTAGCACATGTGAAAGGGACTTAGGAGTTCTGGTAGACAATAAATCAAATATGAGCCAACGGTGTGATATGGCAGCTAAGAATATTAATGCAATATTAGGCTACATTATTAGGAGCATAGAATCTAGAGCAAGGGAAGTTATAATATCACTCTATTACACATTGGTTAGACTTAGTTTGGAATATTGTGCCTCCTTCTGGGTACCACAGTTATAGAAGGATATTGACAAGTTGGAATGTGTTCAGAGAAGGGCAAGTCACAGGAACTACCCCTATGTTAGATTCTCTGGTTCTGTTGAGAATTTGCATGGGTATTTTCCATCCTTTTATATGTACCCATAATATTGTTACCATGCAGCAATAACAGTACAAACAGAATTAAAGAAGCCTGCTTTAGATCACAGTCCTCCTAACCAAAATAGCACTTTTCTAAGGCCATTAACTTCAATTCCCTTTGAACAGTATAACTCTGCTTAGGATTGCACTGCTAAACACCAAGTCCTGACTTTTAGAAAAACACCAAAGCCTGTAAGACAAAGAAAAGAAAATTACAGAGTTTCATGACAGGAGAAAAGAATAAAGCAAGACTTCTCTTGATATGAAAGACAGATAGTATATATGGCATAGAAATGATGTCTTACGTTACTTGAAAGAAATAACAGTTGGAGATTTATCTGAAAGATCTAAAAGAATATGCTAGAGTAGTTCTGGATCCCTTTATGTTCAGGCGTGGACCACACAGAGAAGAGAAGAAGAGATTCTCTTTCTGGTCCACTGCTGATTACCATTTTATATTTAATTAATTACTGAGAAAGTTACTTTATCAGAATTGAACAAAGAGAATTTTTTTAAGGATGTTGTCATGTCAGGGTACTAATAAATATAAATTTCAAGTGAATAGTCAAATGGTTTTTCCCCAAAACTTCCTGTACACAGCTTCTGAACTTATTGGAAATGCATTTGGACTGAACTTCTGGGCAACTACATTTACATACAAAATTAATCTCCCCCATCAGCAAAGGAAGGGAAAGTGCTTCAGGGGAACTTGGAGCTCCATAATGGAATGGGGAGCCTCTTATATATATGGAGCTCTTGGTCACTGGCTAAATGATTAAATAAATCCTCAAGAAATGATGCAACTTGTTGAGCGCCTACATATCTGCGGACCCATATATCTGTGATCAGAAACTTTAGCTCTGGCTCTACAATTACTGACTCCACAAGCCCCTAGCAGCTAATGTCAGTAGTAAAGCAGGGGAATTGACCCAACAGCCTGTGAAGGAAGAGAATCCTCCAGACTGCCCCAGGAGGGGAAAAAAAGAAGTCAGAGCAGTAGCAAAAACAACATGAAAGAGGCATGGCAGGAACAGTCAATTGTGTGGGAAGACAGGGGTTAGAGCCCATATGTGCCAAGCACCTGCCATTTTGACACAAACAGGAAGAAGTGTGGGACAGAAGACTCAGAGGTCCTGGGGGAGGAGCCATTTGCATGCTCAGCCTCAGGCATATTAGGATTAGCAGAGATTGGGGCCTGCCAACCACCAAGGAGGAAGAGCCAGAACTCCCCTGAAGCATACAGGGAGAGGTTGAGGGTAACTAAAGCCGAACTGCCAGGTTAAAGCTGATCCCCTCCCCCCTTCTCTTATGCTTTAGAGGCTCATCCAAGGCCAAGACCAGAAAATAGGCTGGAAGATAAGATGATTCTGGGCTCTGGGGAAGACTAACAACTTGGGATGCATGCAAAGGCACTAGTGTCCCTCAAACAGTATGAAGGGCTGTCCTGTTCTGACAATATGGCTGTAGTTATTATGAAATATATTAAAAAGTACCCAATCATAAAAAATGTTGTCAATTTTTTTTATTTGTTGTTGCAATTAAGCCTGAAGAGTAGCCAAAAGAAACTTCTGGACATTGCCACCCAATAAATACCTTTGCATTTCCTCTTGAACTCTAAAATTATATGCTAGAATCCTTAAGGTCTAGTTTGCAAATGCCTATTCATATGTACCAGAGGGATATATTTTATGCTGTGCTCTCTTTGTGATTTGCTTTTGCTCCAGTGCATTTTAGGTTCAAAAGCTGCAATCTCACTCTAGTAATTACTTATATAAGCAAAAAAACCAAACAAGCTCAAGTGCAAGCTGATAACAGCATTAGTATTAAGATGCTGCACAAGTCCTGCATTATCAGCTACAGGACAAAGACTGTGGGAGAAATCAGAATCAAGTCTGCTTAGAAGTAAATCCCATTGCATTGATAGGATTTGCATCCAACTATAGGATTGCATTCTTTGATTCTGAAATTGTATGTATCCATTGGAACTGATATGAGAACATTTTCGTGTTTTTTTTTTTAAATCAGAGATACTGCTGTCTTCATCCCATCACTCCAAAGTGGGTTTAAACCTGAAATCCAAAATGAAACCAACAACAAACATAAGAGACTAACCCACCAAAGAGTTATTTTGTAAAGGAAAATAGAGGAGATAGTTGTCCGCATCACAAATAACAAAGCTGGCATTTGTATTCAGGGAGTAGGCTGCAGTAATATTAGATTATCACAAACAACTAATGATCACAAACACCTAGCGAGGAGCCAAAATTATATTTCACAGTTTACAACCTTCAGATTTGGCCTGGAGATCTCCTGAAAGTGGGATTCTTCTCCACACTACTGAGATCCAGATTACCATCACCTCACCAAATTTTTCACTGTTGTATACCTGGCATCCACACACTGCTGACTTTCAGCTTAACTACTAGCAGCCAGTAGTGGGGATCCTTTTTGGTTGTGCTCTTTGAGTCAAAGGTACTGGAATGCAGCTCCTCTTCCTCTGCTGCTTACCCCTGCTATTCTTTCTGGCCACATCTATTGGCATGTAGCCTCCACAGTTTTGCAGAGGTCACACTTCCATTGCAAGAGCTCTGCTTACAGCAGAGCAATGCTGCCTTTTATCTGAGGCTAGTGCCCAGTCCAACCCTTGAATTAGGGGGATGACTTGGCCCAGGCTGGCTGCACGGATGCACAGCATATCTTTGGTGCTATCCTGGAAGGTCTTGAAGATATGCACCGTTTGTGAGTCAGCCAATAGATGGAATGGATGCTGAATGCCTTTTCTCTCTGCAGGATTGTCATGGAAGAAGGCATCCTGCTTGGTGATCTTGTGTTCCACCAAATGTGCAATCATGGACTCCAGAAATGTAATCCACCCCCAATTCTGAGAGACTATACAGGAATGGGTGGCAGAGTCAGGTTCCCTGTGCATTTGGTGTGAGTAGAAGGGAGTCCATTTTATACACTTTTGAACCTGTGAATGGCACCCCCCCAAAAAAAATCACTGTCCTGGCTTGACCTTAGTCCTGTTGGGTTGTAGGACCACAGTGGTGCTGGTTCTGCTGGACACATTGCAGTGGTTCTAGTGTGCTTGCAAAAATTTCCCCTTCTTCAGTGGGGACTCTAATTCTATTCTGCTAGGCTTCATTGCTCTTTCTTTTTATTATTTCGCTATTTATTCCCCTATTGGAAACAATGGACGATGGTGGCAGCTTCTTTGTGTGGGGAGCAGGGAGGACTTAGATCTTGCAAATCCAATCCTTACCAAACTTGGAAGGCAGGTAGAGGAGATTCAGCCAGATATCCCCTGTGAGTTTGGTGTCTCTAGGTGCTGGGTGTGTCGCAAACTGGTTTACCTAGTGTAAAAAAGTTCATGACTATGGGGAAAAAATCAAACTGGTTCACCTAGTATCAAAATGTACATGACGGTGGGAAAACACTGTTCAATTTGGTCCATGGTTCATGGTGAACCATGCACACCATGAACCAAACTGAATGACATTTTGCCATTTCATGCCCGTCCCGATCATTCTCATATTGGGTCTTCCTCTTTTCCAGCTGCCTTCAACTTTTCCTAGCAATGTTATTTTCCCAGTGACTCTCGTCTTCTTGTAATGTGACCAAAGTACAATAGACCATGGCTGCACAACAACCAGTTGATTCCAGCTGTGAAAGCCTTCAATAATTCAATAGCCTCAGTTTAATCACATTAGTTTCTAGAGAGAGCTCAGGCTTAATTTGATCTAGAACCTACTTATTTGTCTTTTTGGTGATCGATGGTATCTATACAGCAACTTCCAGATTGCTTTCTATAAGTAAATTGTTCCCTGCTTTGTTAGTTGATGATGTTTTCACAACATGATGGTACCTCTAGTGAAGAGTGAGAATTTCAGGGGCAAATCGAGAAAGAGGGAGGAATAATCGATGGCAGGTAGTGTAGAGGAAGAAATGATCCAATTGTTGAGAACCGTTTCAACACTGCCCTAAAATTAACATACATCAACATTTATTATTTTTTCTCAAGAAAGGCTTTAGTCAGTGAGGAGGAACAGAAGAAAGAAAGTACATCTAGGCTATTTTTATGTGCTATTAAAATTCAGCACCATGTAATGCTTTGATGCAGCCATGTCAGATACAGAACAAGTGCTGTCAGGATTCTGTTCAGTTCTCAAAAGCTTTCAAATTGAATTTCTGGCTGGATTGGAAAACCTTTAATCATGTGTGTGTTTAATCTGCAGTGGATTTGTACCAAAGCTAGTATTATGGAAGAGCAGTGCAAAAGAACCAAGGTGTCTCCTTTTAAAGAACAAGGGACTCTAGATCTGGGCTGACTGTCTGCACATGAATCTACACAAACATGGAAAAGTTAATAAATAATAAATTAATCTTTGTTTTTATAACCCATTCTTCTTGGATAACTCAGGGCAGGTAACAACAAAGCTTAGACGAGCAAATTTGCATTTTTGTGGGTTTTTTAAAAGTCTGAGTCCTCTTAGGTGTAGTGGTTAAAAGTGGTGGCCTCTAATCTGGAGAACTGGGTTTGATCCTCCACATGCAGCCAGCTGGGTGGCCTTGGCCCAGTCTCAGTTCTCTCAAAGCTCTCTCTGTCTCACCTACCTTGTAGGATGCCTGTTGTGGGGAAAGGAAGGACAGGCAATTGTAGGCTACTTTTAGACTCCTTTGAGTAGTACAAAGTAGGTACAAGAAAAACACACAATTCTTCTTTGTCATCATCTGCCAGGTTGTTTCCCCCCCCCCCCGAAATTTGAGTTTGGATTATTTTTTTATACCAGAATGGTGTTTGTTTTATGCTTTGGCTTATATCTTACCTCTCCACTGAACCAGGTGTGGTCTAAGGAGCCTTCCTCAGATGGAACAGGCTCTTTGTCCAAAAGAACAGTTTCTTCTTTGCTTTGGAGGAAGGCTGCAAACGGCTGAATTGATCAGTCGTATAAAAGTAATCAAAAGTAATCAACTGTCTACGTTTCAAATGATTATAAAATATTCTAGTATGGAATGTGTTAAGAATATTGTCTGTGCCTGGACTGAATACACCTTTCCCAAAGTAATGATGGGGCTCACATTTCTTTTGCTGTGTAGGCTTCTCTCCCTATGGCAAACTTGAATTTCTCTTCCTCAAATGCGTCTTTTTTTTTGGGGGGGGGGGGGTGTCTGTTTCTATCATTCATACTGAAGGTTGGATTCCGGGATGCATAAGGTGAAAAGGAAATGTACTTACTAATGCAGTTCTGCTTGCATAACCAGTAGTGCAATAGTTGAAGCAAGACAAAGCTCTTAAATGTAATTTGAATGAAACAGCAATGCAGCTATGGAATGTACCACAGACGATTCATATAGTTTAATTTCAGTTGTTTTAAAAATTGTATCAGAAGAAACACCTTATGCTATCTCTTATGCATATACTAAAGATGATACTAAAGATGAGAGTGGAAAGTGCAATCAACTCATTGCCAAATTATGGCAAACTGAAAGAGTTTTCAAGGCAAGGGATGTTCAAAGCTGGTTTGCTATTGCCTGCCTTTACATAGTGACCTGGACATCCTCTTCTTAGCTTTTGAGAACTGATGAGATAGGGTCATCCAGATCACAGTGCAGAAAAGATAGTGAAGATAGACTCATTTTTCCTTAGCAATAGCAGACAGCAAGAAGTAGTTTTAGTGCTTCTGCAATAACTGTAGCACATGTGGGAAATCTTATATGGAATCCATCCCTGAATCTTTCCTTTCAGCCTAGAATGACTGTTGCCAATATTTAAGCTTTCCTTTTTAGAAGCCACCAGCCTTTCATTTACAGCTGCTTTTGGAATTTTTGTTGTTGGTAACATTTCAGTATTTGATTAACATGACCTGGTTTCATTTTTTGTAATCAGCAGTTACAGCTGTTGTGAATTACCTTCACCGCAGATTATGCTTGCTAGGTGATAACAAAGCATTTTCACCCAGAAATTTGCCTTGTAGAACAACCACTGAACAAGTGATGCATGACAATTTGTTTTTAAGAACAGCCACCCAGACTCACCCAAGGAGTCTTTTGCTGGCACAGGGGATATGTGCTGGTGAAGGACTCTGTTCGTGGTGCCCAGGAACTCCCAGCCCTGGCATCCCCTGAGGTCAGCAACAGGTGTGTGTTGCTGCATCGGCATGTGTGGGGGTTGGGCGGGCTGGGTGCATCCCTTAAAAGGTCATGTCTGCCTCTTCCCCCACCTGCCTCGCCCAGTGAAGCATCCCACCTGCCCTCCCTGGTCTCTAGATTGGGATTTGGTTATTGTTAGTTGTATTGCTTGCGAGCGGGTTACATATTATAGTCACAGTTTGTGGGCTTGAACATGGGGAGGATCGGTTTGGGGGGAAGGCCAAGCTTGCATGCTGACCTCCCCAGTGCAGGGGCCCCCCATTAGGGGCTTGGTGGATGTGGAACCAGGTGGCCCTCTCCCAAGGGGTGAGAGAGCTATGTGGGGCTCACCTTTCTATGTGGCTGGGGAACCCAACAGAGGTTGATGCCCAGCGGGTTCCACCAGTAGCTACCTCCCATGGGGCAGCCGACTTTGGAGGGCCCTGGAATCCAGGCAGGCTCGCTGGAGGAACCAGGGCAGTGTCCTGCTGTCAAAAGGCTGCCTTTAAGTCGGCAGGCTGCAAGAGGGCAGATCCTCTTCCATGTTTCGCCATGCTCAGTTATAAATAAAAGCTGTATCCATGTTTCTGCCAAAATAAGAATATGTTGGATTCCTTATTGAGGCACAAACAATATCCTCCTGCATAAGCAAGAGGGAGAATTCCATACTAAATATTTTGAAGTATAGGTAAGTAAATGCCTGGTCATTGTCATTAAAGTATAATTATGTAATCATATTTCAAAAATTGCATACTTTGCTGTCATTGTGAATGGCATTGTAATACTGCATTGTGAAACCATCCATACCATAACATGGTATAAAATAAAACAGAGTAATGGAGTAGCTTAAAACTGCTATTACAGATCACAAAAAGACGTTCAGTCTGAGTCCTCGAGCCACTGAAGCTTGTGTTTTGTTGATGATTGGCAGGTGCATTTTTCTTTCATCAGGAAATTTGCTTTGTACAATGACAGCTCAACAAACAAAGCAGGATATTCTATGTTTCAGAAGAGATGCTTGAAAACAGACTGGATGTTAAAACAAGCAGGAAACCCAAAAGCAGTAGAAGAATCCATCTAAAGGTTAAAATAGAGAAGAACATACATCTATGCAGACTGATCTCTAATGACTGCATTTTCAGTTGGGAATCAAATGTATTTTATGGGTGGAGTGAGAATCCCACCTTGGTCATGAAGGTTGAAATCATGAAAAAACTGGAGCTATATCTATTAGTCCAGCATGGATTATACACTGGCTTCCATCATATGAGAGCTGGAAGCCACATCTGTGGTTGCTCTTGCAGAATATACATCATTTCTACTATAAACAACAGTGCACCCAAACTGAACTCTGTCACCGTAGCATATCTTGGTTATAGAAATTATCCTGCCAAGTGGTGTGGATGATTATCAGTGGTGTAGATGCCTAAATGTGGTAAGATAGCCATCTGTACAGGAACACATACATATGTACTCCTCAATGTACTACTTTTTAGCATGTAGTCACATAATCTCATCAACTTAGTTATTAGAGATATATACTACTTGTGAAAGTGTGGGAGCAACCATAGAGATGGCAGGAACTCCATTGCTGAAGAAAATGTGTAAACTGGGCATTAATATAACCTGCTTAAACAGTGCTATTGGGAGGATGAATGAGATGCATCTGTATATACACTGAAAATGGTAATGGTAGTCATAACTTCCTGATAGACAAGAAAAATGAGAGGATGCATCCTTTTATTAGCAAGGCTTGTCCTGTTTTCTTTTTATCCCCGATATCCCCATTTGGATTATAGAGAACCGGCAGAATAGAGCCTTGGCTTAGCTCAGTTTTTCCAGATCTGGGCCATCCATAATTAAAGACAGTGCTTCTCCTTTGTGCCCAGCATGGAAATAAATTTATCATCCCAGTTGAATTCTCAGCCCTCTATGAGCACAGGAGTCCCACTGTGCTTCTGTCATTTGATGTGCTGGGAATTATGTGTTTTTAAGTTGTGTAAAGTAGTAATCATGGGCACATGCTGGGTGCAATCCAAATACCTACCATTAACCTGTACTCATGCCTTATATTTACTGCTATATTTGCAGATGTTGGTTGGGGGAGAACTATTCCTTGTGCTGAGATGATCTGGGCCTAGGGTTGCCAACTCTGGATTGGGCTATTTGTGGTGATTGGGGGTTGGGAAGTATGGAGTTATGGAATCAGAGGCATCTTAATATGGTATAGTGCCATAGAGTCTGCCCCCCAAACCAGTCATTTGCCCACTTGGAAGTTGGCAACCCTGAGACAAATTCTAGGAATCTGTATCCAGAGCATTAATAATAAAGATCTGTTAAACTCATTAAGTGGGAAGACTTTTGGTAAGAGAACAAATAAGTGACATCTAAATTTTATTTTTAGAGGTGCAGCTGAGAAATTTTCTCAGCACTCTATTTTAATTTTCCATTTCTCCACACTGCTTTCACTTCCCATTTCCCCAGAGTGGTTAGGGGAAGCAATGTAGAAGAAGAGGGTGTGTATTAGCAGATATGCACCTGATAGGAGCTTTACCATCCAGAGCTCTGAGCCTGTATTCATACCAAACAGGAATATCCCAGTTGGTGTTGGGTATGCACCAAGCATTTATTTGTTTGTTTGTTTATTTATTTTCAAATTTCTATGTTGCCTTCCCCTGAGGGATCAGTCATTAGATTTAAATAGAGTATTTCATAATCGGGAACATTTCATACAATCATAGAATCATAGAGTTGGAAGGGTCATCTAGTCCAACCCCCTGCACAATTCAGGAACTCAACACTACCTGCCGAACCAAAGTGACCCCAGTTTCATGGCCAAATGATTCCCCCAATCTCCATAATTCAACCTAGCCTGGAGGGAATTTACCTACCATCCCACAATGGTAATCAGCTATACCTTGGGTATGCAAGGAAGGACCATAAGAGATGAACACTGGCACATCTCTTCCTGCCCACCCACTCACAATTTGCTTATGTTCATAAAAATCACCCTTTTTTTCAGATGACTGACTAGCCTCTGCTTAAAAACTTCCAAAGGAGGAGAACTCACCACTTCCCGAAGAAGCCTTTTCCATTGAAGAACCACTCTAACTGTCAGGAACTCCTTCCGGATGTTTAGCCCCAAAGTCTTTTGAACTAATTTCAACCCATTGGTTCTGGTCCAACCCTCTGGGGAACAAAAAACAACTATGCTCCATCTTCTATATGACAGCCCTTCAGGTATTTGATGGTTATCTTCTCTCCAGGCTAAACAGACAAAGCTCCTTCAACCTTTCCTCACCATCTTCATAGCCTTCCTCTGAACAAGCTCCAGTTTCTCTACATATTTCTTCAATTGTGGTGACCAAAATTGAAATCAGTACTCCAAGTTAGGTCTTACCAGAGTGGAGTAAAGTGGTAGCATTACCTCATGGGATCTGGACACTAAAGTTCTTTTAATATAGCCTAAAATTCCATTTGCCTTTTTAGCTATCGAGTCACACTGCTCTCTTACTTTGCTGACCAACAACGAATGGATACTGAGGAGGAAAATCAGTCCCTCACAGTTTTGTGGAGAGATTCAAGTCACTGGCAGTAACTTTCTTCTAAGGCCACTGATGCTAATAAGATTACTGGTTGTTTCAATCCCCTTGTCCCACAGTGTCTAGCATTATTTCGTATCTTTTGAAAGTACTGCAGAGTTGTTATCATTGAGGGGCGGGGGAAGGCTACAGTGGATATGAAATTTCGACAAAAGCTTCTTTTAGTTTTTACAGTAGGCTCTGTTTATTAGCAAGTCAGCGACCCATTCAAATCTTTAAAAATTCTACATTGGCCATAAATATGGTAATTTTAACATTTGCCACCTCTTTCTTTCCCAGAAGTGATGCTCTCAGCAGGCCTACCACTTTGACATTTTCTTTCGTTTTACAGAGATAAGCTTCTTCCCATAAGCCCCAAGCTATTAGCATTCATAATATTAATTGCCAAAAATTACCAGCTTCAAGAAGTTTTTATCTAACAAAACTGCTCTGTGGCTACCTCAAGACAATTTAGTGCCATTTATGTCCCAAGCAAACACTTAAGAATGTAAATAGGAAGAAGCCCACAGGATAATTAATATTTAAAAAAGCAAAATGTCATGCTCAGCTAAGCAGTTTTTAAAAACATCTATCTTTTTTTCCCCCTCAGCCCCCACTTTCCTTAAGTCATGTGTTCCTTACAGAAATCTGTTTGGAAACTCAACTTTCTAAATTGTCACTGCTCAGAGCAAGTGGCTCATTTTAAAATCGCAACTCTTATCTTTAAGTTGCCACATTGAATCTCAGGCCTATGAGGAGGGTCTTCTTAAGTAACAGAGTAAAACATTATTCAGATCTAGGCCACACCAACTCCATAGTGTGCTGCATTCACACTATGCCTCTATGGGCTAGCACCAAAAGCAGCATATTTATCTCCTACATTGATAAGCATTTTCAATATATTTTGTGGACAAAAAACCTCCACACTATTATGTAAAATAAATCAATTAGAACACCAGAATTCACACAGCCCACTACTTTCTTCATCTGTGTAACTGTGGCTGAAGGTTCACTTCACCTTGCAACAAGATTTTGATCTTGTTAGAAATCCCTGTACCTTGTAACCTGTGTGCTTTCTTTAAATATGGGGGGAAGGGCAGAAGGATTTTCTTCGAGGTGATGGCTCTCAGCGGCCCTGGCTGAAACCCATCCCAGATCCCATCCCTTAACTACATTGGGGGAGGGGAGATGTTGCCACAGTTATCAAAGAGGGAGATCAGTCGAGAATGTGGTTTTCTGTCACATGCAGAAATGGAGGTGGGGTGGAAGCTTCTATTTTGGCACAAATATCCCACACAATTAAAAAACAAACAAAAAACCCTCTTTAAAGCAGCATGTTCATTTTGTGATTATTAGAGGACTCATTTCCATGCTACATTCATTATCACAGGGTAAACTCAATAATGGCATGGCCAGAGAACTATTTAAGGGTGTTTCCGCACAAGGACCAATGTTGCCAATTGGTCCCACAAAGCGGAAATGCTATTTTTAAAAGTGCAGTCTCAGCGTTATGCATACCTGCTTTTTTAGTGGAGTCCAGTAGCGTTTCATTCGTTTCCCACAGGTTTCCGGTCTTGCAAAAATCACTAGACAGGAAGCGATTTTTCCTGTCTTTGTCCCTCCCCTGGCCGTCAGTCAAATGAACAGCCAATGGGCGGTTGTTATCATGCTCCGAGAAAGCCCCGTTCCCTTTAAGAACAGTTAAAAAAACACACACACACACACGTTGCAACGAATATGCATTAATTTGTTGCAACGGAGAGACCCATCTAGCTGGCAGCTGGCGTGTGAGCTGGCGATTCATCGTTGCCACGCTCCCCCGAGTGAAAAGAAAAATCCCCCCCCCTGCATGGGCGTGATTTTCGGCCGAAAATAAAGGGAACTTGCAAACGAGGCTGTGTTATGCTTGGGGACTTAGGGGAGCTTTAAAGCACTTCTGTGGAGGAACTGTAGCCGGGGAAGCCTCGCTGGGTGAATGAAGGCTCGCTGGTTCGTTGCTTTCTGCTCGCTCCGAGAAAAAAAAAAGGCAATCGCTTTGCCGGAGGTTTGGAGGAGAGAGCCAGGGGGAGGGACTTTGTGCAACAATGGGAATGTACAGGTCTTTTTCACTAGTGTTGCAGATTGTTTGCAAGAGTGTAGCACTTTTCGAAGGGTGAATCCACTTTTCCCGATTTCCCTTTAAGCGCAACAACGAATCGCTTTTTGCGGGACTGTTTCAGGAGTGTGGCAGATTGTGTGCGACATCTTGCGGAACTGCAAATTAGTAGCGTTTACAATTTGCAAGCCTTCTGCTACATTGAAATCATGCGGAATGGACCCAAGAATTGGGCTTAGTGCTGGGAACTGTCCAAAGGCTAGCCCTCTCTTAGATACATTATCCTTTTTTTTAGAGGGATATGCACACATTCCTCAGGTGTTCACTTCATCTAATTTCTTTCCTTGGTCCTTGTGAGAACCAAGAAGACCAGATGGAAATAAAACAACTTTACTTCTCTCCTTGGAAGGGCAGGCTTTGGAGTCCAAGACTAAATTATATATGTTTGTAACCATGTAAGAGACCTGGCTTTGCTACATTTTAGAATATAATATCTCTGAGGGAAGAAGAAAGAGAGAGTATGCTAGATAATACCATCCTGCCTTATGAGAGCAGAGATTTTTCTGCAGTTTTCCAAACACATTAAGTTTTAAAAATAATTCAAGAAAGACCAGTATAATACAATGAACAATAAAAAAATACAAACATGACACAATTAAAGAACAATGAAATAAAATAGTATAATATATTCAATAAACAGGATTTCACAATTTGAGAACAATGGAGCAAAGGCAGTTAGAATATACCAAATAAACAATGTAGCATACATGAGAAAGAAAAAGAAAACTGCCTAACATTTTCACAAGCAATTAAAATTAGAGCACTATATAGAGACTTGTACAGATGTAGTATGTAAGATATGGAGGAAAAAATCTGCGGATATAGTTTCTACACTCAACTTTGCCATGTGGGGGGGGGGGGGAGTTGGGATCATATGCCAGTGGTGTGCCAAGAAGGCCACAACCTCTCTCAGTAAGTTTGAAGATGTTCTATTTATGGTTGCTTGTGCCATCCCTAATACAAGGATGGTGTGATTTCTGTGAACATTTTTAAAAGCCCTGATCTAGTTCCATGGTTCCAGTTCAGTTAGGTGTTATGGACATGGATGGTCCAATAGGTATATGGAGCTCTCCTTACTGTAGCAAATTTCCCATTCAATGAAATAGTAGAAACTGACCTACATTTACCCTTCATTAAAAGGAACAGCCTGACACTTTAGTGACACGACTGGGACAGCAGGTGGGAGTGCCACATGTTCCCTGGAGCTCAGTCAAGGTTCTGATTCTTGGTAATAAATTCAATGGATTACCTGTAATGCTAATTTTGAAGAAGCTTTCCAGTTTCTGAGTCAAAGGGAACTTTTAATTTCTGCACTGCTCTGAGGTAAGTTGCTATGGACAGTGGGACATCCAACTGTATTTCTGTGCTGAAGTGTTGCTTTTCTTTCCTTTTAAAAGCTTTTTTGAGATGATTCAGTCCCTAGAAAATTCATAAAGATATGGTAAATTCCATTGATGTGTAGATATGATGCTGAGGTGTACAAAATGATTTTCTTTCACAGGGCAGTTGTTGGTGGGTAAGCTTGGCAGATTTGGGAGTGTTTTTGGTTTTTGTATTTGTGTTTATTTTGATTTTGTTGTACTCGTGTTGTATTTATCTGGTTGATCTGTGCAGTGTTTGTTGTTTGTGAACCTTGAGTCTAAAGAGATATAAGGAATACATAAACATTTAAAATAAATAATTAAAATGTAGCATGTTATTTAGATAACAAGGATCAGTACCGAAGAAAAAGGAATAGGATTTACAAAGTCAAAAGCCCTTATACTAATGGTGCTTCCTGTATAGAACTTGGTGTTGTGAGAGATTAGCACTGCTGCTTGGAAAATCTTCCACAAATTGTATTCTGGGGTATACTTATACTCCAGCCAAGTGTCTACATTTCTTGAGGTAGGAAATATCCTTTTTAAAAGCCTGTTTCTGGTGACAGATGCCAATACTCAGACACCCACAGCTTGAAAACACATTTCCATATGAGGCAGAAAACACTTCTCAGTAATCACAGCTAACATTGTCCTGGATCCAACCATCCTCCATGGAGACTTCTTCCTGCCTAAGAAGCCTTCATCCATCTTAAGAGGCTGGCCTTCATCTTGAGACTGTTCTTCAATAGAAGCACACTTACTTTGGAGGAGTTCCTGCCAGTGTTCTCTCAGCCCCACCTACCTCACAGGGTATCTGTCATGGGGAGAGGAAGGGAAGGCAATTGTAAGCCACTTTGAGACTCCTTTGGGTAGTGAACAGTGGGATATAAAACCAACTTTTCTTCTTCTAATAGGAACTGACCTGGCAGCCATCATCATACTACACACAGCTGAAACTTCCCAGAGGTTTCTTGTGAGAAGCTGTCATGAGAAGGATGCAAAGCTGAAGATGGGAGGAGGCAAATAAAGGTAGGCTGGCTGCTGGGTGGGAAGAACAGAAGGAAGCAGGAAAAGGGGAAGGCTATTAATGTTTTCAAGAAAATGAAATAGTGGAGGAGGGGATATAAGATATGCCCAAAATCCTCGACAGTTCCCCCACTTATTCATACTTAAATCACAACACCATATATAAAGAGGCAACAATATTTCTGCACTCTGTGTGTTGTCTTTGGGAAGAATGTAAATTTAGAAGAAAAACACTCAAGCTATAATGAAAGATGACAGACTGCAGAGATAAGATTTGACTCCCTCATAATGTTCTTCAGAGAAAGCTTGCTCTTCATGCCCATCTTTTTTGTAACTTATTTATAAAGTGTTGTAGACACAGAGACAAGTTTTTATTGGCCTGAAGATTCCTGGATCAGTCTTACTAGTAGAGACTCTTGATATATATAAGCTAGTAAAAGAAGAAGTTAATTTGTTGCTGTTGCTGCTGCAGCTGCCAAAATGGCTGCTTATCACTGAACTTGTAGTTCAAAATGCTGCCAGCTAGGTGCCTCAGAGGTTAACAGAAGGTAATGAGGAAAGCTCTGCAATCTCAGCTCAGGAGTAGAAGGAATATCTAAGACAAATGAAGGACAGTTTTGTTCCCATTCCAGAAGCTGTGAAGTACAGGAGATTTGGGGTTGAGTTATCCTATTTTTTTGGTGAAGGTAAAATCCAACCATTGGGATTATCAAAGCTATAAGGACTAAAAAATCTTAGAATTTTATGGTTTTGGTTTAATCATCATCATTGTTTGGGTAATGGTTCCATTTTGTTACTATTCCACAATTTCATTCTGAGTTGGATGCTGACTTGATTGTTACTTGCTAAGAAAAGAGGATTTTGGAAGGTTGATGATAGACTTTATGGAAAATATTTAAAAGCCTCATGTCCCTGGAAGGGAAAACAAGTTTATACTTTTCACAGATTTTGAAATGTATGCTTTTCTGCATAACCATATCAGTACAAGAAGGATTTTTTTTCAAATAAATTGAAACAAAAAGGACTCATTTTTCCTAGATGAAAAAAGTCTCTCTATCTTTGAGTAATATAAACTAATTACAAAGTAATGAAATTCTTCTAATAAAGAGCAGTTACATTTTTAAAGATTAAAACTATGTCTCCTATTGCTGGATTGCTGTATACATTATAAAAAACAAATCAAAGAAACTATTTTTAAAAAGTATCAAAAGGTTCCTAAAAGAAATAATGTCTACCTTGTTTATTTCCCCCCTAAATTTGTTGCCAAAAAGACTGAGTATGCTTCAGGAGGTTCCGTGTGCTGAGAATAGAGTTTTAAAGAGGGGGAAAAACACAACAGGACCATTTCTGCACCATGAATTTGGCCCGACTCACCGCTTGTCCAGTTGTGCAGCAAATCCCTGGTTCCACATGATGTCGGCACTAGCCCAGGGCTGTCCCAGGATTGACCCAACTCATGCCCTTGTTTGCTTTGCAACAAGGGAACAGAGATAAATCCACATTCCCTTTTTTGCCCTCAGCATCAGTGGGCCTATGTCAGGCCTGAGCTGTCTGGAAGGAAAGAGTTGGATCGTCCTGGCATGGCTCCTCCACACGCACAGCTGTATGATTTCCCAAAAGGGACAAAAAATGCCCCAGTCATCTGTGTCATGCTGCACAGTGCAGTGGAACCACCTAGGGCACTTTTTTTTTTACACAAATGTAGTATTGTGTCTTAAAAGGACCATGCTGCCCTGTAGTGCAGCAGAACTTCACATTCCCAGCTGCCATAATTTGGGATGGAAAAGGTTCAGCAGACCAAGTGCTCCCCTATATTGGAGTGGGACGAGGTAGGGCTACCTGCCTCAGCTCAAATACCAGGTGGCAGTGTAGCACAGAGACTCCCGTGCAATAAAGGTCCAATAGACACTAGCCTGCTTTACAGATTCTGGGGGAAAGAGAGATGTGTATGTGTACAAGAGACTTTCCAGTAATCCATGCCAACATATCTTGACACCTGTGTTAACTTCTTGACAAAAATTGTGAGTTGATCTTAAATTATTCTCCAGAATCTCTATCTCATAGCTGAATCATAATTTACTTACTTTTTTTTTTTTTAAAGTAACTCTAATGGGATTTACCACCCTTGGTCCTGATTTAGATATTTTAACACCATCCAAAGGATATCTTCAGACTTTAAGTTGAAAAGCCACTGACTGTTTTCATTGTCACTAACCTAATAGCACTTCTCTCAATAGGAGGAAATTGTGTTGGATTTACAACCATAATGATGCTATCGCTATAGTTAATTATGATTTGGCGCTCGGTATGGTGTAGTGGATTTTAGCCAACCTACTGAATCATGAATGTCTACTGAACAGCCAGAATGCTGGCAAGCACTATATGATTTGAAGTAAACTGATGATTCAATAGCTTGGCCAGAATCCCTAAGTGTGTGCCTAGAGCTCCATTTTTATAAAAGCTGCCATTTCCAGTGCATGGAAATTGGCATAAATAGAAATGTGTGATGCATACGCAATAGGAAAAGGTTGACGTTCCTAGAACACAGTGGAGTGGGGTTAATTAACAAAACTCAGTAACTGTGCCACAAGTTAGAAGAAAGGCATCTGTGATCCTAATGCAAACATGTTAGTTGCTCAATGAATGTACATATCCAGTGATTATTTCCCTGTGTGAATAAACCATCATAGATTAACTGCCACAGATGGACTTTTCAGATCACTTCACATCATCTGAGAAGCAATGTGGCTCTTTTCAGTCATTACAGCTTTGGCATCCATCGTATTCCTGATATGTGCAGCTGCCATTGTGTGTGAAGAGGGCAAAATGCATAGTTTTCATCGTTGGAGTACACAATTGTACCTGTAAGGCATGTGCATGTCTAGTCACACAAACTGGAACTCACAAATAGGTGACTTCTCCTCATCACACAAAACAGTAACCATGCATGTAAAAAGGATTGTGCATATCATAGGTGAGTTGCCAAAATGATCTGAAAATGGCTTCCTGTCAGGAGTATTAGTATGAAGCAAAGCACCACTAATTCTTCCCCTCAGTGGTTAATGGGTGTAGTAACTAAATAATGCCAACCTACAGGTGTGACTAGTTAGACCCTACAGCCTATTAGCCTTATTGTCTTCAAGGCCAAATTGTGGAAGGAGGCTGGTGATGAGGAGGTGGAGCTACAGCCAAGAAGTTGTGAGCAGGAGAGAGCCATGGAGGAGTGGCAGACTTCTTGAGTAATGGTGGCAGAGGGGGAATTACCCAGCTGGCTGCTTGCTACCACCGAAGGCTAGAGAATACACCTGACTCTTCACAGGATAAGGACTGAAAGTCCTGGCCTCCCTGCAGAAGTCTTTGCAGGTGCTGTGCTTATCCTCCAGCCAGGACTATTTGAAATGGAGCACTCTATGGACTTCAAGTGAGGAACTCATTTTGAATCTCTTTTAATGTAAAAAGATTCTTCTTGTAGGTCATAAATTAACACATCTGAGAGAAAGATTTAGACTTACTACATGCAGAGAGTTTTCTACTTGGGGAAGTAGAATAGTCCAAAACTGAGAATTCAGCCACCTCAACCTACAATCACGTTCTGTATAAGGTGTAACCATAGTCCTTGTGCCTTACAAAATGGGGCTCAACATAGAACTTCTTCAGATGGCAGTTTTCCAGTGGACATAATCACTCTATGGAATCAGAATTCAATGTAAAGAGGATTCTAAAGTACGGCAAGTACAGACAAAGCCCTGAGACGCATTTCTTTGAAAGAACCCATCCCTATTGAGAGAGAAACAATTTGACTTGAGCGTTGTCATTAACATCAGACAAATCCTTTGATGATATCTAAGGGACTGCCAGAGCTTTGAAGCTGAATGTTAGAATAGATGTATATGAATTGAACTCTGAGTATGCTGTTAGTGCACCATTTATTGTCAGCAATTATTTAAAGGTCTTACCTCAGAGAGTGAGAGGGGGAACTAGCCCACCTTGTTTGAGGGAGTAATCTTAGCAGCAGCACATGGCAAGCCATTGGATTTGGCAGACCTTTGAGAAGCTCATTATACGTGTCCTTATTTATCCTTCTTTTTAAAAAGTCTATCCTATGCTGAAATTTAATGAGTTTAATGAATCAAGCCTGGACATCCACAATATATGGGTATGCAGGTACTGTTATGAACAGAAGCACTATGTTAAAACCAGTACTGCCACCGGATGATTAAGTACATTCCGTTTTTCAAGTGAACAGAGAAAAATAAAATATCTCCTATGACACTTGCAATGATCAGTATAATGAGCAGCAATACAATCAATAGTAAATAATCGATAATATCAATGCTTTAAAAACAATTGCCGGCTTATTTGGGGTCTAAATCAAAGTGCTAACCTTGACCCCTGGAGTTTAATAGAGTCATCCTAAGGGAGTTAATTACATTCACCTATTACTATTGAATTGAGTCAGAAAGGGGTACATTTGCTCAGGATTCAACTACAGATGGCCTGGGTCTAGGGTATCTAACAAAACACCTCCCAAATGGTCCATCACGCCTACAGGTAGCAAATAAGGATCTGCCTTTTCTACCATTGTCCTCAGAATGTCAAGTCATGGCTCTTACAGCAAGAATCTTCCCTCCTGGTGGAAGCCCTGTCTGGCCAACTTCCCACTGAACTTCAGGAAGCTGGTTAAAATGTTTCTGTTTACGAATGATTGAATATAGCTGAGACAGGCTTGGTTATGATACGTGTTTGTAGTGATTATGCCATTTGCACAAACAAGACATTTTAAAATTGAACTCACCTTGTTCATCATTACGATCCTATCTTCAGTCCAGATGGTTACATTCATCATTTGTTCACAGTTTGAAATGAGCAGTTATCTCAAGGAGTTTTGTTTCTGTGCTGCTGGCAGCATTTCGGGTGTGGGCACATACCCATAACTGAGTGGCCTATTTTTATTTACACTTACATTTCTATCATCTAATCTCCAAGGAGTCTGTGTGGCATACATTGTTTTCTTCATCTTTATTTTTGGAACCACAGTGACATTGTAAGGTAGGGGAGGCCAAGAGAGAATGGTTAGCCTGGAGTCATTTAGTAAGCTTTACCAGTAAGTGGGGGCTTGAGCGTACATTTCCCAGATCTCAGTGCAACACCTTAACCATTACACCATAATGGCTTGCTTGAATTATGTGTGCCCCAGGGTCACATGGGCGCACCATAAATTATCAGATATAGTTTGAAAATATATGCTGACATTACCCTCTGAGCAGCATATATTTTGTTGTTCCATGCATAGAACTGAGAGGATCAAGCCTGAATGAGCAGGATGCAGTGCGAGAGTGGAAAGTTTGACATCTTTCTAAGCTATGTATTTGTGTGAATTGGAACTGCATTGCCAAATGAATGCCAAATGAAACAAGTTGCTTTCTTTTGGTTCTCCTTTGTATTATTCTGTTGTGGAAATGAATGGAATGAGTGAGGTTAATTCATTTCATTCTTTCACGTCATTTTAACTTCCAATGGTTTTGAAAATGGATGACCCCTCCCCCATGCCGATCCATCCCCGTGCATGATATTGTGTCCCTATGGAGAAAAATTTGTTTCCATATCATGGCAAAATGTATGTAATATAGTAAAACCCTATATACTCGTGTATAAGCATAGTTTTTCAGCACCTTTTTTCACACTGAAAAGGCCCTCCTTGGCTTTTACGCGGGTGTATATGGTAACTGAAATAAAAGCATTGCTCTGGCAGCTTGTAGGACATCAACAGTTTGACTGAGGGACTCTGATCTTTTTTTTTTCCTTTTGCCTTCAGTGCTTTCTTTTCTTAATCACTTCTTCCAAACTATTATTTAGGTTTCTGTGGGTGAAAAGTGGGGTTCCAAATCCAGCAGCTAATCATCCTTTTGACTTTTCTGTATTTGTCAGGTGGGGCTGAATGGGAGAGCCTGTGATGATAGAGCATTGCCCACCCTCGGCTTATATGTGAGTCAATAAATTTGCCCAGATTTTGTGGTAAAATCAGGTGCCTTGGCTCATGTGGGTCGACTTCTATGCAAGTATATACGGCAGTTTATGTTATGGATTCACAATTTGTAGAATCATAATATGTGCATAGAGCCAATTTATTTAGATCCCATTTGTTTCTTTTCTTAAAGCATTTGCATCCTGCATTTCTTTTAGGTTCAGCAACAAACCATTGGAAATCATTGAAAATCTGAACTATCTACCAGTTGACTACAATTAGAGTGTTAGACTTAAGCCACATTGATATATGAGTGCATAAATGTGCAATAAATGGTGGCTGCTAACTTTCCATAGATCAACCCATGCATTCCGGACCACAGTGTACTACATTCAGAGAGAATGACAAATAGCCTTAGATAATTCTTATAGATAAGCTGTCCATAGATACTAGCATGAAAAGATACAAATGCAAATTGTTGTTGTTGTTAAAAAGAACTGTGCAAGACTTTTCCCATCTAAAAAGCCCATAAAAATATTATGTATTTAAAAGGTAGATATGTAATAGAGTTATAATTAAAGAATACAATCTTAGATGCTTTAATAAGATGATTAGGCACAAATATTTGCAATTTACCGTAAGAACCTCAGCTTGGTATAGTGGTTAAGATTATAAGCTTCTAATATGGAAAGTTAGGTTTGATTCCCCATTCCTACACAACCAGGGGGCTAGTCACAGTCCTGTTAGAGCAGTTCTCACCAGAGCATTTTCTCTCATAGCTCTCAGCCTCACCTACCTCACAGGGCATCTGTTGTGGGGACAGGAAAAGAAGGTGATTGTAAGCCACTTTGAGACTCCTTTGATTAAAGAAAAATGGGGTATAAAAACCAACTCTTCTTCCCTTTCTAAGATTATCACTGCCCACAATATTTATTACTTGTGGATTTTATTGCTTTATTTGAGTAGGACATTTTCCATGCCCCAAGAAGGACAGACAACCGTATTCTTTAGGTATAAAATTGGCCATTGCATTATGGGTAACAAAGCATTGTCCAGCATGGTGGAAGGATCCTGCCATCTTGCACTCAGCCAAATGCAAGACAGACCATGTGTCAGCTGGCCACTGCCCAGATGGACACTGGCGAGCCCACCTGCATCACCCCCCCCCCCCATAGCCTGTTGAGTCCACAGGAGGTGGCAGATGATTGGGAACCCATTGGTGTGTCAGCCTTTGCTGGGTTCACTGCAACCCAGAAATGCGAGTCAGCCATCAAAACCCCTTCAATGAGTGGGGACCCCTCCCAGATCAACATCCACACAGCCTCATATGGAGGCCCTTTCAAATGGGGAGGCTGGCTTGCAGGCTCGGCCTCCCCACAAATGGATCCACCCCATGCTCCAAACCCATATGCTGTGACAATATCTGGTAACTAATTAACTTCAACTGATATATATGCACATGCATTTTTACAACAAACCAATAATGAGGGAGGGCAGGGGAAGAAGCTTCGTGGAGTGAGAAAGGGGAAGGAGTCCAAAGGCTGAGCTCTGAGCCAGTTTAAAGATGCCCAGCAAGGCCCTTCTTTCTTGCCCTCCCCCCATGTATGCTCATGCATTTCCCCACCTCCCAGGGGGACGCTGAGGCTGCCTTAGGCCTGGTCCCTTGGGCCTGGATCCCCCTGCAGCATCAAAAGCGAATGTGAGTGACTCCTGGTTGCTATTGTGGTAGCTACAGACAGACAATGAAAAAGAACGCATTACTTTGTACAATGTAGTAGCATAGACTTATATTTCATTTGTGATCCCAGCACCTAGTGAAGGGGATAAGCCAAGTGGACAATCTGACTTTTTTCACTTGGAGGCACCTCCCCTACCCTCTCCCCTTGGCCCAATCCCACGCCACACAAAAGCCAGCCTGAGGGGGGGGGGCTGTTCTGCCCAGCCCCTCACCTCTTCCATGATCAGTCCTTTTTCTTACAGCTGGCTGCCATTGTCTCTGTCACCTCTTCCCCCATGGGGCCTGTGGGCAAGTCAAGGCCTTGCATGTTGTCATTTTGAGCTTTTCTGGTTTGCTCAGTTAGCCGTTGGTATCCCCACTTCAATTGCATTTTTACACTACTACTATTACAACATTTTAATGCCATTTGTACATCATACACTATTTGGAAGCTTTTTATGCAATTTTATGCATATGTAGAATATATAGAAGAATTGGGTTTTATGCTCCACTATTCACTGCCTGAAGCCTCAAAGACCTATTATGCACAGCAGCTGCACTGTTCTGTTGTGGTGGGGCAAAAAGCCTCGTCATTTCCTGTGTATGCACGGTGGAGGGGCTCCTCTGGCACACGCTGGATGCCCCAACGCAATGGCCCCGCGCATACAACAAAGGGCCAGAAGTGCGGGGAGTGTTTCACTGCTGCAGCAGTGGTGGCAGTAGGGATTGGGTATCGGGGGCATGGGGCCCTCACTGCATGATGCTGGGGAGCAGCATGTTGCTCTCCCACCATGGTGGGGGTGGGGGATGCCCCTGTCAGCTCCACAAAGCTGCAGAGCTGCCAGGGACGAGAGGCGCCCCAGCAGGGATGCCGTAGGTCGGGGGAGGAGCTGGGCCCAAAAGCCTAGCTCCTCTGATTATGCACAAGGCTAGCCTGACCTAGCCCTCGCCTGTGCCCATGGCAGATCCTGGCCTACAGAAAAATCCATGTTTTCTTAACGTGGGTCTTCCGAGGGCCTGGGTCGGGCCAGACTTCAGATGGTGGTGACGTCATGCATAATCGGGAATTTTCCCTGAAGACCTGTCACTGCCATCATGGGCATTCCAGCTCATGCATAATCGGTCAAAGTGGCTTACAACGCCTTTCCTTCCTCTCCCCATAACAGACACCTGTGAGAGGGGCTGCTATGCATTCGCAGTTTTTCACCAAAGTCAGTATGCTGGCCCTTTTAGATCATCATTTTTTAAAACAAACATGTTTATGCTTGTGTTCTGATATTGCATTGTTTTTTTGTGTGTGTTTTTTGCAGTGATTATGCAATTGGAACAGTTGCCACAGTAACTCTTCAAGTGGGAGGGGGAACTTTCTCCCAAAAGACAAAAAGAAAGACAAAATGGGGGGATGCATTCCTAGAAGGACATATAGAGCCTGCCCTTCAAGGGGATCCAGGCGTGGGTTCCCTGCCCCATTGATCAGACCTCCAATGGAACAAAGGTGGGGGTCCAACTTTGCCAGTAAAGTCTCTCCAACTACCCTTACCTTCTCTTTCTGGGAAAGCGGGGGAGGGGGAGGAGGAACTGACACCTCTTGTGCCTTAACTTCCCTCAGAAGTCAGTCCTTCCCTTTCATCAGAAACAATGTGCCCCATTTCCACTTACAGCAGCCAGAGGCCCCAGTCACTGCTGTGAAGGGGGAGTGCCATGCAGAATCAAAAATACTACAGTGGGTTTTACAAAGTAAAAGCTGTCCCATGTGCAGAAATTTTTAAAAGTTGTCTTTCGGGCAGACTTTTTGCAAGGTTTCCTGCCATGCACAGGATGCTTGGTCAGAACAGAATTATCAGGGCTGTGATAAGCCCACGCTGCTCTTAACCACTACACCACCATGTCAAAATTATATGCATTGGGTATACAAACTGGTCTCATGAGCTGCATTGTGGAAGGAAATCTTATTACCCTTAATAATGCTTTTTCAACTACCACATTGCTTCTTGTACTACTCAAGGTTTAAGAATGTGAAGAAGAGGTTTGTGTGCTGAACTTCAGCCACAGAGTTTCACAATCAATGGTACTTGTTCAGAGATTATGATTTTTCTTAATTGCCACAGTTGACACCTGGCAGAAAAGAATATGTGTGTCATGCGTGGGAAGAGCAACAGCTGAGTTAAAAAACAAACAAAACGAATTAATGGAAACATCGATTCACTGAAACACTTTTGTGCCTATGAGAGAAATGGGTTCTAAAAGGAAACAAATAAAATAATTGCATGGAAACATTATTTTTTTTGGGGGGGAGGGAAGTTTCTGTTTCCAGTAATATCCACTGGTATTTGGAATAGAGAAGAGGATGGAACCTTTGAGGCACTACTGATTTACAGAGCAGCGGTTACCATTCCTTCTAATTTGCCATAAAAAGGGAAACCAAACAATACAATTCCAAGCCAGTCACAACTCTGGTGAGTCAAAAGGACTTTGAAAAAAATAAACACTTCACATAACGAAAACTATTTCACTGAATGAAAAAAGCAAATCTTCAACTAGATTGCTAAAAATATTGATATCCTCAACAAATAGTGGTACTAGCCTAAGCACCAACCTTTTCAGGGAAGAACTCCCAAAAGACTGGCAACTTCAGCATCTGAAGAGGAGTAAAGAAATCTGTTGAATTTCCTCTGAATTTCACTTTAATTACCTGATATGAACTACCCACCAGAACAAATTTCTTGTAGCTAAAACAAGAGATGGCTGGAATCCTAGATCAGATTTGCCAGTGATATTAGGAGATTATTAGTCGTTCTCATGGATTAGCTTTAATGAGCTAATTTTATTGCTGTTTATTCTTCAAGCACCTTTGACAGTGCAGGCACTCTGTCTTTGGTTCTGGTCATATAAATTGACTATAGGTGAAGGTCTGGAGTATATATTGTCTGTTCTTTGGGGCAAGTGAGAGGTTTGGTTGGTTCAATCTTGTTTCTTTCCAACTAGATGGCTTACTTGCCTTACACATAAGCTTTGTAAGGGCCGTGTCTGGTGGATCAGTAATAAAAGCCATAAACTGTTAAGATTTAGATCTAGCAAGCAAAGGCACTCACGAGTGCTGTTAAATTAATGAGCAAGCCAGTCACAGTCAACAATCTGAAGCCCCACCATTCTGCTATAGACTAAGAAAGCCGCTTGAAATTATTTTGGAATATAATGAGCTATGATCAATTACAATTATTCATTGCTGGACATCTTGGTCTATTATTCAGTCCGGTGTAAGTGTAATTGTCTTATTATAATGATATGAGTCGAGAGAGGTTCATAGAGATAAGGAGCCTAATGTATCTCTCTGAGACAATTATGCTCTATTGTCCATTAGCCAAAATGAAGTCAGCTCGGTTTTCATTAGTCACAAGCTCCGTCTCCAGCTTGAGAGGGGGGAAGAGGAAGATGGCTCAGTCCAGGACTTTGTCCCTCTTTCTTGGCCGTTATCCAGCTCTTAACAGCCATGAAACCTTATCACAGCAGAAGGCCCACTTGCCTCTTCCCATCCCCAAATCAATTACATGCTATCCATATTAAGTATGTTGCCTTGTCTTTCTCTAAGTTGAGCCCTCTCTGCTTCCTATCTGAGTAATTTTCTTCTCCAACTATAGTTATCAGTACTCTGAATCGAATTGCTTTGGGCCTGACACTAAAAATGTAACCTAATAGGGTTTGTGCTGCTCCCCCCCCCACTGGGTTAAAAAGCAAACACCTTATGTATGCCGCTTTGTTAAATATTTGGTATATTTCGGTAGGGCTGACAAGTCACCCTTGATGTCATAGTGAGGGGTGATATATAAGTTGAATGAATACAGTAATAAATAAAAAGGATCCTTTAATGCCATGGCTTTTGTTCTCTCTCTCTCTCTTGCTCAGTTGTTGATAGAACTGTTGGAACAGATGCATGCAGAAACCCAGGCCACATTGGAAAATCCATAAACACTGGCGATAACAAGATAGCCCTGCCCATTACAGTATCAGTACAGTATCAGGTTTTAAGGCTGAAAGCCAAGTTTATTGATGGGAAACTAAAATTTATGGCTAAGGTGACTTCAAAGTGAGGTCCCTTCACTTGCTGCCATTTGAGACCTATTTTCCTAGCCATGAAAAAAACCCAGGAAGTGACCACAAGTAGGAAATTTGTTAAGAATTTGCGCTCCAGTGCAGTTAATATTGCCTCTGTTTCACACTACCTGGGAGATCTGGAACAGATTGATACGTACATGTTTCATCCAACTGAGATCTCATTACAGTAATTAATGTTTTAAAATAAACTATATTTTATTAGGGGTGTACATTAGGAAAGAAAACCTTTTCAAATACATGGACTGATTTCTTTAATGTCAGAATTAGAGCTAGTTGAATTAGTTTATCAAGTCTTCAGTGATTCCTGTTTTGATAGGGCATACATTTCCAGCTTTTCCAGCTGTGACAAAAAATCTCAGGAACTACCCTCACTAGCATAAGGGCACTTCCTCCCTGCCAAATTGCTGGCATATCCGAGATGGTCTTGCCATTTGAGAGGCAATTAAAATTCTCTCGTTCAGAGAGGCCTGACTGAGAAGAAGACTATATGAATGAGTAAAGTTTCTTATATTTTTCTAGAATTCTCAAGCAGGAGGTAGATGTGTGAATATGTGCATGCCAATTTTTGAGCAACATCAAAAAAAGTGCATGGAAAGAAAGGAACTGAAGCTCCTTACCTTGTCTTGCTACACCATGATGATTTAGGTATCTCCCTCCCAGCCCAGCTACAGGCTGAATCCACCCAGGCTGGAAGAAGGGTGCTGAAAACACCAGGAGTCAGGAAGAGGAATCAGGACAAGGTGAGGTATAACCATATCATCATCATGTCAATAAACCTTATAAAACCCATACTAACTACTCACCCACTACCTGATTGGCCCTCATCCAGGAATGGCCTGCCCAGATAGTTTAGACCCAATGAGTTGCCTCCAACTTCCTGCTCATTTCAGAAGTTTGCTGGGTGGAAGAGGAGCCAGCCTCAGAGCATGACCTGTTGCCAGTAAGTTGACCTGGCCTCCTAGCCACTTTCAACACAGAGGACATGGGGAGGAGCTAGAGCAGCCTCTGCACACCTTCTGGAGGCAGGGGCAGGGCTGGATTTACATGAAAAGAGGCCCTAGGCTATTTCACTTATGTGGCCCTTTCACCTCCCATTTTTAAGTTTGTAATTTACATGAGAGATAATAAAATAATAAAATACATCATTACTGTGATATGTTAATACATCATTACTGTGATATGTTGTGATTGATATTAACCTTTATAAAAAATGTGGAATATAGGCTCCTCTTGATCTTGAGGCCCTAGGCTGAAGCCTAGTAGGTCATTCCCAGTCCCAAGGAAGCTCACCTGGCCTCGACCAGGGCCAGGGCGCTTTCGGTCCTGGCCTCAACCTGGTGGAATGAGCTCCTGGAAGAGCTGCTGGCCCTGCGGGAATTGTCATCATTCCGCAGGGCCTGCAAGACGGAGCTTTTCCGCTGGGCAGCAAGAAGATCTAGCTCCCCTCACAAATGTGATGGTTGCGCCTGTCATCTGCCCCCTCCCTTTCCCTTCTAAGTGGGTGTGGAATTGGGTTAGTTATATTGAATTTTGCCGCCATTCTTGTCTTAACATTTGTATTAATTGTATTATGTTTTATTGTGCTTTTATTGTTTTAGGGGATTGGTTTTTATGTGACCCGCCTCAAGCCTCCGAGGGGAGGCGGGATATAAATTTAATAATAATAATAATGATAATGATGATGATGATGATGATGATGATAATAATAATAATAATAAATAAAAGAAAATTCGGCCCTGGGCAGGGGTCTGCGGGGTGTCCAGAAAACACCCCCCCCTACTTGTCACAGAGCGGAAGGCTGTGCACAGAAACACCAAGTGGGATGAGGTAGGTGAGGCTGAAAGTATATGGTTTTAGATCATTCGGTAATATCAAGAAATAATTCTTTTGTGACTGGTGCATTAGTTATATTAAAATTATGGATGTCATTTGGGTTTGACTTCAGCTAGCGTTGCCTGCACAACCTTATATTTTACACTTTGTTAACTTGCATTTGCAAGGTGATAGGCTATACATGGGGACATGCCTCTCCCAATTTTGTAACCGACTTAATGGAATATCATAATGCTGTCAACATCATCTGCAAATGATACAGGCTTCTTTCCTTTCAGAGTTCTTATTAGCAATGTATGTTGGTCCTAGATTCTTTTATTATTTTTCTGGCATTTAGTTTACATCATCATGAGGCAGGTTTGGAGACAGGGAAAAAAATAGGAAGAGAGACAAGGACGCATGGAACAGGAGAATCATGCACAAAGAGATAGCCTCAAGCAAGCAAGCAACAGGAGAATTACGTACCTAGAAATGGCCTCATGCTCATAGAGTCAGAGTAACTTTTTGGCATAAAAATGGCAAAGCATAAAGCTAAAATTCTAACAATTTCAGTTACAGATTTCATCATGGGAAGATTTTCATCTAAAACTGCCAGCAATGACTTACAATTATTGCTGAGTCCCTCACGCTTAATATATTTTTCATCCAGTGTTTCTCATCAACACAGGAAGATCTCAGCTTCTTCAAATAAAATGGAAACATGCACATAGAGATGGCAAATTGATGTAAATGGACCATCTCTTTTTCTCATTAACCGAACAGAACTTTCAAAATGTATTTCAGCCTTTAAAAATTCAGTCTTGGACCCACATACCTGCAGGGGTGGCCCTCTTACTCAACAGCTTTGCTCAACTGAGCAAAATCTTCTGAAGGTGCCATCCAGCAAATTGCTAAGATGAGCAACTGCCCATTCACATGTAACTTGCTAGTTGGCTTTTAATATGTTCTCTGCCTCTCTGTGTAACTCCAAACAGCCAACAGGTGAAATCCAAGCCTGGACCATCGCCACTGCAGCTACAGAAGGCCACTTCCTTTATGAGGGTGAAGAGTTGGCCATTCACAACAATCATTTCTCCAAGGATGAGGCAAGTGACCTCTTTCTGAGCCCCCCACTTGACTTTCTGGAGGATGGCCTGGCTTGAAGTCCTACTTTCCTGGAGGAAATCATATCATATATGCATTCATATTAACAAATGTAGACTTTTTTTTGTAGTTCACAGCATACTGGAAAACCCTCAGCCCTGAATATTATTATCAAATGCTTTTTGTTTTTAAATATATTCCCTAAAACAGAAGTGGGTACAAAACAGAAGAAAAGAACACATAGGCTCCAGTGCTCCACCTCCCACACACCAGCATGGCCCTGCCTTTCCAGTGGCCCATGCTCGCCACCATCATCCTTGGCTGCCTCCCGGTTCATCAGTGGCAGCCACAGTGAGTCCCGGCTGCTAATTATCAGATGTTGGGCTATGACACTTCAAACTGAAAATGTGGGATTGAATAGATGAACAAAAAACTTTGCACATACAATGAACTCATGTGTAAGAGAAGCAATTCCCTTGAAAGTTGAGAGCAATCCCTAAAGAAGCTCTGGAACTTTCCCAAAAAGTGCTGAAAAACATTTTTCTTGTAAACATTATATCTATCTAGCAATGTCGCCAGTTCCACGTTAAAAAATGGGCTGTGAAAACTGTTGCTGGTAAGGGCTCCATAGAGCCCACTGCCCAGTTGGGACACACCCACACCACTCCACCCCAACCTCAGCCTGCAGATCACCCTTCATCTTCACCATAGTGATGGCATCCCAACCCAAAACTCAAAGGGCTCTAGCCCCCATGCTGCCAATCAATTTGGGGGAGGGGCTGCCAATAACTTGGGGGGGGAGAGGTCTTAAAAGAGACACTAATAGCTAGCAGCCCTTTTCATTTTGTAAGCTGCCTTTTCTGCTCAGGAATGCATTGATAAAACTGCTTTTTGAGATATGGGAAGACAGCCCTGTAAATACTGAACACCATTAAAGATCAATGAGCGTCTCAGTCAAATGGGAACTGGAAGGCAAAAAGATGAATGGGAAAACACAAGACATCCTGCATGCTTCAGAGGACAACACCAACAACAGAGCTCTGAAATCACACTTATAAGACACCACTAGGGAGAAATATAACATCCACTGCGGAAAGCATATGATAACGGATGGTATATGTGGATTTAGTATTTGCTTGGCAACGGAATAACAGATGAACAACAAATTATGCCATCTGGACATGGATAAAGAATGCTGAATGTGGAAGCTTTCTATGCTAGAACATAGAAGTTTTATCAGTGCCATAACTATCAGGACTTGTAAGCACCCGAGGAACTCTGCCAGTGTGCCAACAAGATCAGATCCCAAATGGGGAGAACATTAAGGGGCTTTACGCACCGGGATCTTTGTTGCAAATTGGTCACTGAACGAAAAATCGCCATTTAAAATAGTGGAATTCGTCGTTATGCATACCTGCCTTTGTAGTGGAATCCAGTTGCGTTTTGTAGCGTTTCCCACAGCTTCCGGTCTCGGCAGAAAAGGAAGCGCTATTGCCAAGCTCGTCCCGCCCCTGGCCGTCAAGCAGCCAATGGGCAGCCGTTAGCATGCTCCCAAACAGCCCCTTTCCCTTTAAGAAAGGTTTTTTTTAAAAAAAAACAGACCCATTGTAACGAATCTCTGTAGATTCGTTGCAACGGAGAGACCCATCCAGCTGCCTAATGTGAGCTGTCGTTTGATCGTATGATCGTTGCCACGCTGCCTCGAGTGATAAAAAAAAAATCCCCCCCCCTCTCACGGGCCCGATTTTCGGCTGAATTAATGTGTAAAAAATAAAGGGACTTTATTTCAGCAAACGGGCTTTTATGTGGTTTGTGCTTAGTGACTAAAGGTGAAGGACTGAAGCCAGGGAAGCCTCTAAACAGAAAGAGGCTCGCTGGTGCGTTTATCCCCGCTCGCTCGGAGAAAAAAAAATGGCGATCGCTTCGCCGGAAGTTTGGAGGACAGGCTCAGGAGGAGGGACTTTGAAGAAACCGCAACAATGTTAACGCACAGGTCTTTATCGCTAGTGTTGCAGATTGTTTGCAAGAGTGTAGCGCTTTCCGGAGGGTGAATCCACTTTTTGGGATTCTCCTGAAAGCGCTACAACGAAGCGCTTTTTGCTGATCGGTTTCAGGAGTGTTGCAGATTGTCTACGACGTCGTGCGTTATGGCAAATCAATAGCGTTTCCAATTCCATTGTGCGATTTTGAAGCCGTGCAAAAAGCCCCTAGGTGTGACTCAAAGACTACAATCGACCACTTTGAAAAGGAGGGCACACACAGATACCTCTTTGATGTTATTCCATCTAAGCAAAATTCAGACTTTACTCCCTCCTGCAACGATCTGTTAACCTGGCACAAAATCTTCCAACAGATAAGGGTCATGCTCAAATTATTCCTACTGGCCTTTCCATCTGTTTCTCCCTACGCCTTTTGGCATCAGTCTTTACAGAGTGGAAATGAGTGGGGCTTGGATCTTTACAGGACCTTGAGCTGGTAACCTGAGATAAAATAATAAGACTCTGTTCCGTTGTATTAATAGAGCGCAATTCAGGGACTTCAGGACACCATGGACAAAAGGGGTAGATATGTTAGAGCCACTGGGGGTAAAATTCAGCAACCATGAGAACTGGGGATCCTGGAAACATAACATCCATGTATTGTAGTAAAGGCCCCAGCAACAAAATAGTAGAAGCTGATTCAAAACACCCCCTTGTTTACTGGGGGTGGGGGCAGTAGAATTTTGAAAGGATTTCTGTTTTCTCGTTTCTGAACTTTAGATGTGCTCAGTGGCAGTCTTCTGTAACACAGAAGCAAATAAACAACTCAGAAACCTCTTTAAAATTATTAGTTTTTTGTTGCTAAAAAGGGTTTTTTAAAGGTTCTTTTTATTAACACCCTCCCCCCTTTAAATGTACTGACATGCTTTCCCTGGTTTCCTGCAATTTGATATCACAGATGTGCATACATACCTGAAAGCTGGGGCAAAATGTGCTTGCACAGTGCTCTGCACAAAATCCAGACCATAAGGCACATTCATGGATCTAAAAGAATCCCCAGTGGCCTGGTTCCATTTGGGAACAAGAACAGGGGTTAGATCCTGCCAGGTTTCTACCCTCACTTCCCTGCCCCCCCCACCAGTAGCACTTTACAAGTACCTTCAAAAGCTGCTGATGGGGACCATAGGGTGTTCACGACTAAAAGAGTGCAGTGCAGGCAGCAATGGAGCATGATTGCTTCTCCTCCTGCTGATGAGTGGAACATTAGCTGGATACAGCCCCACTTATTTTGGAACTCCAAAATCAGGGGAGAAATGTTGATGAAGAGAATTAGGGCAATGCTCCTAATCATTAACCAGTTCCATGCTTTCCAAGATAATTGTCGATTGCATTATCAAAAATATATTCAACCCATTGCCCCTTCCCTTGCTTTATGGTAGGCTAAGCGTCATTAAAAATCTCTGCTCATTAAAAAATATCCATCTAATGTAGCTGCTGAATCCAATACCAGGGCTATTTTCCCACATAGCCTGAAGCATTTCTTCCTCTTGCACTTTAAAACCTGATCTTCAGCATCTGGCATTATTTATTTAGGAAATTCAGTATCTCATAACAACTTAACACAAGATTTGGAAGGCCTTTTATACAGCCTCATTGGAATAATGGCAGCATTTCCTGAATCTTTCATGGACTTCTGTTGCCCTCGGACTGGCCAAGGTACTCGTGTCAATATTTAATTTGCATTGACCCATGGTTTGATTGCAATGCATAATGCTGATTACATCTATCTTCCAATGAAGCCTGCTTGCCGGCTGCGACAAACCTCTATTGATACATTTGACTTGCCCTGACAGGGAGAAGCAAGGAAAATGCTGACTTCCCCACTTCCCACAGCATGTCTTGTATATTATTAGCCAGAAAGGGAGCATGACGGCATCTTGCAAAGCTAGCCAATTCCTCTTCCAGCTCTACTTTGCATATTCTGAAAACAAAATCTACATTGATGAAAAAGCTGGAGACAATCAAACTCTGCAGTTAGGATAGTCATTTGTTTATGGAACAGCTATACCTTTTGAGATAGGAGACCACAAAAAATGGTCTACCTATGATTAATTTGGTTAAAAACCATTCTGTATAAAACTCTGCGGTTCAAACTCCCACCCCTCAGAATAGTTCCTTCCAGTGTCTTGAAACAGTTGTCTAAAATCTTCACACAAACACACACACCCCTCTTTTTGGGGCAGTATCGATTCACTTTTTACGCCGTGCACCCTTGGACATCCCTGCTTCTTCTGGGAGAATGCCAATTTATTTATTTAATACAATTCAGAGACCTCCTTGAGACATCTCACAAAATAGAACATCATAAAAACAAAAGTATTACAATTGACAACCAGTAGAAACCAGCCAATAAGATCCAGAAACAGAAAACCCCAGAATGTAAAACATTTGGCAGCTAAAACAGTCCCCAGGCTTGATGCGGAGTGTAAAAACCATTAAAAAGATCAACCCCCAGATCAACTCTTTACAACCTGTTCTCTTTATAAGCGCACCTACAAAGCTGTGTAGTCTTTTGAACGATTTAACATCTGTGTGAAGCAGAAATAGTCCACTTTCCTTTTTAGAATCAAAAGATTTAAACCTTAAAATTAATTTCTAGGAGAGGGAATGTTACCATCTACAGGGTTAAAAAGGGGGAAAAAACATCTTTCACATTTCTATAAAAAATGCTGCAGTGAATTTGATACTCATGAAAATTGAAGGACTAAAAACACTTGCTTCAGGGTGACCTGGAGCTATGCAACCTTTGGTAACAGCATACTGACACTGCATTATCATTTCTGAGCGGTAGTACTCTTACATCTCCAAGCATGAGCCATTCCTAAGCCTCTGGTGTCAATTGCACATCAAAACCAGTAGGTCTTTCTTGTGATATAGTCAAGAAAGCTAGACTAAAAGCAACTCCTGGGTAGACTGAGGGCAAACCAGCTCATCCACAGCCCACAGAAGTTGGGAAAGGTGAGTGGCACGAGGACACATCATGCACACCTGATTCCTGTCAATCTGCACGGAAATGTATGCTTCCAAGAATGTGTGGAAATAGATACGATGCAACTTTGTTTCCGAATGGGAACCAATACAATTAAAAATCCCATAAAAATTTTATTTCTGGATATTTTGCTCTACTTCCGGAACCCTATCCACCACACCCTAAGCAATGTGACCGCCACCTTTGTTGGGCAGTATTGTGGCATTGCCATGATACTCTGAGCTGTGGTGTGGCACCAAAGTGTACCCCAAATCAGCTGCTATTTGTGGAAACTGGTTCTTCCAACGTGCTCTCAAACACACCACTCTCTCCCCCCACCTTCTGCTGTTACCTCAAGTCCCATGAACCAAGAGCAAAGGAAATGGAGTTTGAGAAGAAACGGTTTCTGCCTGTATGGAATAACGTACTGTGGATATCTGAGAACTTGGAAGCGCACACTGAAGTTGTCACAGAGAGGGGAAATACATGCAATTTAACTTAATTCCATCCGTGAGCTTAATTCAGTTATTTACTTAAGCGAATACCGCACAAATAAATTTGTCAATATTATCTCTCAATGTATATAATTAACCCAGTAATTGCAAAATCTTTGCTAAGTCTTTTAAAAAAATAAATAATCAAACCTCCCCAGTTAAAGCGATTCTACTTATCAACATGCTGCAGTACACAATTTACATTTAAGAAGCCAGTACGTGAGGGCCATCTTGATTGTTAGCCATATCCTTTTTTCCTCCCTGCAAACCAACAGTTTGAGTGCTCATCAATTTAATGGGATGTGCTTATACTTTCTGTGATGCTGAGACAAAAGGCCCTTTTTAATTTTTTCAGGTTCCAGTGGAGAAGAAGAGTTGGTTATTTATAACCCCCCCCCCCCCCGTATAAATCTCAGAGTGGCTTACAATCACCTTCCTTTCCTCTCCCTGCAACAATCACTTTGTGGGGAGGGTGGGACGGAGAGAGCTCTAAGAGATCTGTGACTGGCCCAGGGTCACCCAGCATGCTGCATGCGGAAGACGAGTGGGGAATCAAACCTGGTTCTCCAGATTGCCCACTCTTAACCACTATTCCACATTGCGACAGTATTTGCCTTTGAAGTAGAGCATCCTAAGCATAGCTGATACCTTCCTAAGTGAAAAGTACTAGAACGGTACAAGCAAAGGGAGCTGCAAAGCACCTGCAAGGGGGTCTCCTTTTCCTTTCCCCCACTGTTTCTTCCTTCCCTTTCCTGAAAGCCTCCAGAGCCTTTCAACTGTTCCTGACTCCTTCTCTCCACCCCAGCCATCAGCTGACCTACCTTTATTTCCCACCTTGTCTTCAGTTTTGCCTTTCCTAACGCAGTAGCCTCTCCAGGAGAAAAGTCTGAGTGAAGCAGTGCTGGCCCTAGATCAGGCCCAATTGCACAAGATGGAATCTGCAAGGATTTCTGAAGAGCACCCGTAACCCTTGCCACACCCTGCTTCTTCTGTTCCTCTTCCTGGCAGCCCCCATAAAATCACCTTTTCTAGTTTTCTTTTCTCCTTTCCAACCACCAACTCGACAACATTTTATCTGCCCCCCTTCCTTCAGCTGTAATTATTATTTACTATATTTATACCTAACCTTTCTCTAAAATGTGGATCCAGATGGGTTCCTTTTCTATTTTGTATTTATAACAATCCTGTAAAATAGGTTAAACTGAGAGTTTGTGACCGGCCCAAGATCACCCAGCAAGATTCCATGGCAGAGTGAGAATGTGAACTGGAGTCCCTCAGATCCAAGTCAGACCACTACACCACACTATCTTCCATGGGGTGGCTGCTGTTGAACAGTAGTGAGCCTGGGTGAATTATGGAACTCATGAATAAGGTTGCCAACCTCCAGGTGCTAACTGGAGATCTTCTGGCATTAAAGCTCATCCCCAGATGATAGAGATCTGTTCTCCAGGAGAAAATTGATGCTTTGGAGGGTGGTCTCTCCCTTTCCCAAACTCTGCTCTCCCCAGGCTCTACCCCCAGCATGGTGTAGTGGTTAAAAAGTGGTGGCCTTTTATTTGGGGAAGCAGGTTTGATTCCCCACTCCTCCTCCACATGCAGGCAGCTGGGTGTCCTTGGCTAGTCATAGTTTTCTTAGAGCTCTCTCAGACCCACCTACCTCACAGTGTGTCTGTAAGTGGGGAGAGGAAGGTGGGGGTGTTTGTAAACTTCTCGGGACTCCAGGTAGTGAAAAGCGGGATACTGATTTGTTTAATTTTGTTTATTTAGATTTATGAACTTTTAATAATTGGAAAACTATGTATTGTATGGTTTTTTTTACTGTCGATGTTATAAGCCGCACAGAGGCCACTTGGATAGGGGCAGCCTATAAGCTTCAAATTAAATAAATAAAAATAAAAGTATAAAAACCCAAGTCTTCTTCTCTTCATCAAATTGCTGCCATGATCGCCCTCCCGATCTCTTCGGGCATGTTAACTTAAAGGTTCAACTGGCCTGTGGGCCCTTCACCCCTCACTAACCCACACGTTCCTCGCATTTCTTCTGTATCTTACCTCCCCTCCTCCATCCCACAGTATGACCGGTAGAGACTCCTCCTTGCTGCACAGAGTTTTTATCTCCCTTCATCCTTGGTTCACATAGTAGGGTGGAAATTTACTGCCCGGGATGGCAGAGAGGGCAGACTGGACATCTCCTGAATTCGTGCCTTTTAGATCAAAGGCCCCCCTCTATGAGAACTATTTCTCCAGCTTAAACTAGCACCCCATATATAGACCTGAGGGGGCTATCTGTGCTTGTCTCTGTCATAGTTTCTATTCTTGCCATGCTTTGTCCTTCTTAAGCCTTATGGAACCCTTCAATAAAGACTGACCTTTTGCACCACATGTGTACGAGGCAGTTTGAGGAGGTCTCTTCTGGTCAGTCAGACTAGCCCACCGTTCATGACAGTTCCCCAGTGGTTGCTGTCAGGCCTGTCTCTGTTGAGCCCTCCCTCAATGGCTAATTCAACCCTAGAAAGGGCTCTTCCCCATAATCCTTCCTTTTTGTAGAGAGAAATCTGGACTTTAGTGGACAATCTTTTTTTCATGCAGTCTACTTTTCCAACCAGCAAACACAACTAACAAGCAGGGACTCTGCCCCATGAGACTCAACCAACATGCACAAATATCAGAAAAGGGAAGTAAACCGTTCCATTATAATGTATACAGTAAATCCACCTCTACTGTGTGTGCAATAAAGAACTATAATTAAAACGTAGATTAAAATTCTGTAGCACCTCAGAGACAAACAAAATTTGGGAGGAGTGGAGCATAAGTTTCTGAGAGTCAAAATTTCCTTTCAACAGAACTGCTGTTCTGGATTTTTTCTGGTATAGAAAGCAACCCAACACTAAGGATATCACATGGGGAGAAACGGTTTTTCAGAGATGGAAGTAGGAGGTGAATTAGTAAGAGACATATGCCCAGACTGCAGGTACCTGGGGTTCCCAGGGAAAGGCCTGAGAATAACACAGAAGAGTTACACTGACAATAAGTGTTTCTCTCTCTGACCAGTGTTTGAATGGGAGAATGCCTTGGAACCTGACCTTCTTTGCCTTTTCTGTGGAAGAAAGCAAGGCCATCAGTATAATAAACCATGCAGCAAAAATAGCCAAGTGTATGGTGATCTGTGGTCATCCAAACCTGCCACAATGCTAGAAAGGAGTTTTTTCTCTTAATTTGCAGGAAAATCTAGAAATTTTAAAAAATACATGCGGGGCGGCTGCCACATTCCTCATAGCTGCCAGTGGGGGATTGGGATGTGCAATCTGGGAGGGGGGAAAGAGTACTAAAAATCCACATGATGTGCTAACATCATCCAGAAGCTATGTTGGTATGTAAGTGGTATTGGGGGATGATGAGGCAAAATGTTTATGGTAGGATTAGCTTCCAACCACAGAGTTTTGCCCAAAAAGTGTCGCCCCTGATGTCACTGATATGCCAACAACATTTTTGAATGATGTCAGCATGTTGTATTAATTTGCAGCTGATGGACCCCCACCCAGACTAGGGGATCTGGCAACCCTAGGGAGGACTGATAGATAAGGGTTGAATCAGAAAGAGAGAGAGATGAACATTGATAGTGAAGGGGGGGGGGGGGAGAGGAAAGGAAACAATGGTGTGGGGATGGTTCCTCCTTGAATGTTCCTTGTGGTCCTCTGTTTGTTATAGCTAAGAGTACAATTCTAAAAAACACTTTCCTGGGAGTAAGCTGCATTGAATAGAACAGAGTGGGATTCTGAGTTAGGATTTCTCTTTTAATTTGTCATGGATAAATGCTATTGCATTCATTCAAAGGGATGAAATGTGATCAGATTTTTTCAGAGTGTGCCTGTGAACAGAAGCAATTTATCCTAGCAGCATTTGCTATGGGCCTTATGGTATGTACAGTTAGGGGGCCATCACACTGTGATTGTTACGGGGGTCCTCATACTTATGTTGATACACATGCTCTGTTAGTAACTAAGCATGCTCATAGGTCATTGAGCATGTATGCCGACAACACATCACATAAGTGTGAAAGTCACCTTAGGTATTGGGATGCTGCACATTCATGTTCCACAAAGGTTCAAGAAACAAGGAGATGAATGCAAGGACTTTCCTTCATCATGATTCCATGTAAATAAAGTGTACTCAAGTAACATTGTTAAGGTTGTTTTCTTTTTTAGGCTAATAAAGTTTAAATTCAGGATAATACTAGTCAATGTTTTCAGCAAAGTGAAGCTGTCAGTTGCTTCCAGATTTCCAACAATCCCTGGAGGGAGGCCCTGCAGTTACTTGTGCGGCACAAGTAACAATGCCAGTTGTGTTCTGCTAAGGTCCTGGGAATCATTAAACTGGATCTGGTGCTATGGACCCTGTAGATCCTTTAATTGGACCTGCCTATGAGTTGCAACAGGGAAACTCCCCTTATACAAAAGGGTAATCCATAAACAATGGCTGTAGACCTAGGTGGACCTTGAACAAAAAAATGGAACCGTTGCCACTTGAGTACTATAATGTAGGGAGAATTTTCCTTCCTTCCTGTGTTTACAAATACTTCCATGGTTGCTTGTCAACTATTTAATAGAGTATATCTTCTTGCCTAACTGATTGAGACTGACAGCACTGAATTACTTTGGGCCTCTATGGACTCTAGCTGCTCTTGCTAGATAAGGAGGACACACTGACACCTTCTTTTTTGTTTTTATCTTATTATTATCCCCTCCTTCCTACCCAGCAGCAACCCTGTGAAGTAGGTTAGTACGAAAGAGAATGATTGGCCAAGGTAACTCAACAATTTTCATGACAAATGAGGACTTGAACAGATTCTAGCCTGATTCTCCCACCACTCTACATCATGCACCATCAGGGAAAGGCAGTCTGGTGGTGGCAGGACCTGATCCCTAATCCCCGTTTACGCACAACGCCAATGCCATCTGGGTTCCCACCCAGCCCTGGCCCGTGTTAGGGCCGCTGATGACCCATGAAATTACAATTCGAAAAAAGAAAGGTTCACAGTGGAAAATCAACAGAAAAAAACCCAACAAGAAACCTTTCCAAGGCAATATGTTTGTAGTAATGTATATAATGAATTTTAATTCAATTTATTTTACAATTCTTTTACATACCAGAAGGAAAAACCATAACGGCTTCTAGATAAACTCCGTTATCATTGACTTCATCAGTGGTTGAATCCTCCAATCCTAAATTCAAAATGTACATATTATTATCAATATTAATCAAATTAAACAATGCAGCAAAGAATTACTTCAAATACACATACCTCCAAAAACATTTTGTTGTATGACCCATGGCAAAGGAACACAGATTCTTCCACATTCCCTTCTTGCAGTACCGGCCATCAGAGGGCCAACTGGAGCCAGACCATGCTCATGTAAATAGTTAGATCTTGGAGACCTGGCTCAACTCCCCCCCCCCCCCAACTACGGTGTCCCTACAGGGACACAAAATGCCCTGTTCAGCTTCATAGGCCTGCTGAGCTGAACAGAGCATTTGTACACCCCCACGATGGTGGAATAGTCCTACGGTCGGACTCCTGTGCCCCCCCACCACACTACTGCTGCTGCCATGTGGCATGGTGAAATTTCTCACCCTGGAGTTGTGCATGTGCAGACTCTGTGGCAGACCTTGTGTGCCAGGGGATGTTGTCTCCCATACGTACATAGGAATCAGTCATTGCTATCTGTTTCTCATACATATCCATGGTTATTACTGCACTTCTGTGCAGTTGTCGTGCAGGTGCTAGCACTTGATGTAGTGGGTGACCTTGGGCTCATCACAGCCTTGATAGTGCTGCTCTGACTGAGCAGTCCTGTTAGAGCTCTGAGCTTCACCTGTCTTGCAGGGTATATGTGGTGGGGAGAGGAAGGGAAGGTGATTGTAAGCCACTTTGGGCAGTGAAAAGTGGGGTATAAAAACCATCCTCCTGTTGATTCACTTCCGGTAGCTCTGGGCCTGCTACACTGGGCCCCCCTTCTTTTGTGCTCACCATCACTGAGTCCTGGCTGGCTGAGTCAGTTAAGGGAAAGAAAAATCTTGCCTCTGAAGGAGGGAAGGAGGTATCACATAATATAATACTTGTTTTATAACTGATCACATAGTAGTGTGCAAGCCTTTGAGTTCACCAGAACTTTTCCTCCAACTATATGTTACCAAAAAAAAGAAAAGGGTGTTTTAAGAACGTCTGAGAAAGTGAGAATGCCTCAGGACATGTTGTTAAACCCTGTCAAAGTCTGCATTGTGTGTTTCAGAGTAGATTCAAACGGAGAAGTTTACTCCAGGAAAGGTACAATAAATCAATTACTCTCCAAATGTCTGTTATTGTCTCTCTAAACCAGCAGGACTCCAAAATTCCTTTTTCAGAAGAGAGACTAGAAATTACTTGGGAGTCTGTATTAATTCAGGAGATAAAATGTGAAGGACTGCACAATGTACAGAGCTAATTGAAGTCACATTAGGTACTTTTTAACTCAAGTTCCATTCTCATAGTCACACTTATATGAGAATTCTAGAATTGTTGTCTACTATATCCTCTGTATACATATGTATGTGTATGATAAAGGATTGGGTGTGGAAAAAAGAAGACTTCCTATATCATGAACTTTAGCACCTCTCCTACATCTTTTCTATCCTAAACTGTCATTCATCTTCTTATGTGATGATCCTGTGCTGCTGTTTCTGGAAAACGAACAAGGCCTTTAGGGTTGTAGAGCAAGCCACTACAGTGTTACTTAGTGCTTATGAGTGTTGGAGTGGCAGCTGAAACACCTGGATTTTAAACCCCACTTGTGCCATGGAAGCTCATGCCAAGCTGCAGGCTGGAGAGTTGCGGCAGGTTGCCCCACTTCTTCCTGCTCACACATGGGGGAGCATTTGGCTCAGTGCACCATGTCCACCCCTGGTTTGTTCTCCTGTACGGGAGCTGGGGCAGCAAAGTTCCCAGTGTGGAAATGGTCCCATGGGTGATCTTGGCCCAATCACACTTTCTCAGCCTAACCTACTTCACAAGGTTACTGTGAAGATAAAATGAAGGAAAGATGGAGGAGACAAATTAATTAAATAAATACAGTGTAGGCTCAGCTATGATTAAAAAATAGGGTATCATTTGTTTTGTAAATTGGTTCATGGTGCATAAATTTAAGCTAAGAGCTGCTTTGCATTTGTAAACAAATATCATTAAAGTGAAAGCCCAAGACATAGACACGATCATAAAATGTTGAAAGATGTGGATCCAAATATTACCCAAGAGCTCTAGAATAGAATACAGCTACATGAGTATTGAAGTATTGAAGAGAGATACCCAGTGACTTTAAAAAAAGAGGACAGATCAAGATAAGTAGCATTCCCCATCATAGGGACATTGTTAAGTTCATCCTTCTGTGATAAGACCAAAACCAAAGAGGGAAAAAGCCCTCTTTCTTTGATTTCCTCAGCACAATTACACACAAAAATTCCTCTCAAAAACGAAGTGCTCTCATCAGTGGAAATTCACCCAGAGGCAAAATATCAGAAGTTCTTGTAATAAAGAGTCCCACTGGGAATAGATGGCTGAAGTTCTTGGGGATCTTGCGTGAGAATGTGATGCCAAATGAATTATTAAAAAAAAAGTTCGACTCAGTCAACCATCAAAACAGTTTCCCCTTAGTATGTAAGTGACATAATATTTTTTTATTGTGCTAAGACAGGAGGGAGGGATTTACTTGTCATTTGTTGGCATAGGTTTACCTTGGCTGAACCATAAGAAAAGCAGACAATATTGCTCAATGGAGCAGAGGAATACAGGGCCACAAGTAGATTATTTTGAATTTGTGATTCCTATAGTTTATATCTCACAATCTTCATTTTCTTCTCTTGTGTGATTCTCCGTTTCTTGCTTCCTTTTGCCATTATTTCCCCCTTTTAAAAGTGAATATCTTTCAGTACTATCTTTGCACCAGACTATTGTCATTATATGTGCCTTAGATACATAACATTATTCATTTAAAAACCATATGTGTTGCAACATTTGGCAATGTGTGTCTACAACATTTGGCAATGAAAAGCAAAGAACCAAAACACTGACAAAAATATGAATTAATTTAAAAAGAAAAGAAACAGGAAGCATTCACTCATCCTAGTAAATGGTGGTATTCTGACCTGGATAGTCCAGGTCCAGGATATACTAATCTGGTCAGATTTCAGAAACTTAGCAGGGTTAGCCCACATTTTGATGGAGGTCACCAAGGAAGCCCAGAGTAGCTATGCAAAGATCAGGAAATGGCAGACCAAGGTTGTTGCTTTGAAAACCCTATGAGGTCACCATAATTTGGCTTCAGGTTGACAATCACAGTAGCACATGATACCTGACATTGTCTCATTACTATGATAAAAGATTAAAATATTAGAACTAATTTAGTTTTGTATTGACAAAACAGAGTTTTGACTGAACCTTTTCATAAATTCCAAGATGAATTGCTTTTTAACTCTTGTCATTTGAAAGGGCTATGAACAATTGTTCTCCTTATGACTGTTACATAAAGGTATAGGGCCTTTCTGCATGCACAATTTATTTCAGATGAGCACAGATCTGGAGGCAGTATAGTATTAATTCAGATTCTGTGATTGCACTCTGAATCTTTAGGATTCTCTTTAAGATCTTAGAATATGTTCTGCTACTCAACAAGAAAAAAGGAGATAGTGTCACAGCATTGTTTGTTTATTGGTCTTTCCTTACTGATTAGTTTCACAGTGGGTGCTTTATTATTTTTTTGAAACCGTAAGAAGATATTCTTCCAGCAGTGTTTACTGTAGGGTATCCATCTTAGCTGAAGTGGAGTGGTTCTCCCCCCCTTCAGTACTCCTTAGGCAATTAAAGTTTTCCTTTTTAAAAAAAGTTGGGGTTTAATATTCCTACCCCAAAATAGTGCAGAAAATCCCAGGAGACAGTGGGAGCCAACTCTGCCAGGAAGCCAGCTGGCAGTACTTGGAGGAAACACCAATGTGAGACAGACAGCAGCTGCACAAGTGAGCCTGAGAAAGGGGGGATGAGAAGGGCCAATATCAGGGAGTCAACAGCTGCACCATTGAGCCTGAGAGACAGAGAGGTTTAGACTGGCTACTCTTGCTGTCTTTATGAACGATGGGAAGGAGGGCTTCCCTGTATTTCAACCACAAATATTACCCAAGTTTGGTGTAGTGGTTAGGAGTGCGGACTTCTAATCTGGCAAGCCAGGTTTGATTCTGCACTCCCCCACATGCAACCAGCTGGGTGACCTTGGGCTCGCCACGGCACTGATAAAACTGTTCTGACTGAACAGTGATACCAGGGCTCTCCCAGCCTCACCCACCCCACAGGGTGTCTGTTGTGGGGAGAGGAAAGGGAAGGTGACTGTAATCCTCTTTGAGCCTCCTTCAGGTAGAGAAAAGCAGCATATAAGAACCAACTCTTCTTCTTCTTCTACATCAAAAAGCATTTTTAGCAAAGCAGTTAAGCCCTGTATTTTTTTAAATGCCCCTGACAGAGACCCTTCCCTGTTGCACCCCCCCACCCAGGTACTGAGATCCAAAGGAGATTTCATGGCATCATAATTGAGCATGGCATCCATGAATCAATCTATGGAGGGGCCATTTCAACGAACCTTTAGAAATGAGACAGCACCAGCAAACATTTCAAGCCACATTCACACAAAGTCACACAACAACATGAGCTTTATATTTCCTTTCTCCTCTCTGACCCCCACTGATGCGAATGAAATGTGGTTATTATGCATCTTGACATTATTATTAAAGCAGTGCAGAACACACAAGAAGTATGAAAGATGTTTAATAGTTTTCTAAACAGGCCTTGATTAACCCCCACACTAGCAATGTTCGGTCAATGAATCAAAAAGCACTGTAGCCTCAAATTACCTGCCAAGCTTTCTAAAATGCTGTAACAGCTCTCTAACAATGCTCATTTCCTGTTATCTGGGAATGGTTTTTATACGTCTTTAATTGACATATTTATAGGAGCGGGTCAAGTAAATAACAGCACCGCCTGATAACTATATTTAGCCACAAATTAACACATAGACTAAAATGGCCAAAATACCTCATTCCAGCAATGTCCCATTTCCATTTCCTGAACTGTGTAACGGCTCGCTGACTCACATCATTTAGTTATCATTATGAAAGGGAATTTGCTGTGGCAGATATCTAAAGTACCTTCCATTCGACAAGGCTTTTAAAGTCAGGCTGTTTACACCCCCCCCCCCAAAAAAAAAGAAATTCAGTAGAGTTGTCACTATATGACAAGTATGAGGTTTCTTTCGACTCTTTTAAAAACAGCAGCTATTGTAAAACACCTAAAATTATAGATTTCATTTCCCAAGGATTGAGGTCTCCAGAAATAATGCTTCACTTAAAGAAAGTTTGGACTGTGAACGTGGAAAGGCGAACAAAGCCAGGAGAGGCAGGCTGTCTAAGATAAAAGGGAAAATGGATAGATGAGCATAATGTGGGACCATCCAGAAGATTTTTACAGCAAGGAGCAGGAGTGCTGCTTCTTGGGCATTTTCTGTCTCACTGTCCACAGTCCCTGACCCTGATTTCAAGATGCCAGTGCACACACTGCTGTAGCTCTCTGCAGATCTTATGCTGGCACTGTGTTCATGCAGTCTACTGGCCATGCCCATTGGGAGCATGCAGGTTCCTGGGATGCACCCCATAACACTGTTCGGCAGCTCACACGTTTTCCATGCAGGCAGTTTCCATTCATGTGAACCAGAGCCTTTCTGGGGTGAGTGAAAGGAAGCTGTCCACGCATTGACCTTTTCACACATTATGGCAGGCTTTTTTCTTTTGTGAAACCCTGGGGTTTCTTGACAGCCCTGGAAAGGTTTCCTGAATGAGGGAGAGCCAGTTTGGTGTAGTGGTTAGTAGTGCGGACCTCTAATCTGGCATGCCAGGTTCAATTCTGCACTCCCCCACATGCAACCAGCTCGGTGACCTTGGGCTCGCCACAGCACTGATAAAGCTGTTCTGACCAAGCAGTGATATCAGGGCTCTCTCAGCCTCACCCACCCCACAGGGTGACTGTTGTGAGGAGAGGATAGGGAAGGCGACTATAAGCCGCTTTGAGTCTCCATCAGGTAGAGAAAAGTGGCATATAAGAACCAACTCTTCTTCTTCTTCTAACTTAAAAGAAAATAAAATTATGCGAAAGACTCATCGGAAACTTCTTCCCAAAGAGGACTGGAACTGCAAAAGAAAATAGCAGCCATACTACTCTGTGAATTGCCTGGCTGGATAGCAATATAATAACAGCACGGTAGAAATGAAAGGTTTATAATACAGCAGCACCAAGGCCACGTACCAGACAAAAGCATGGTCAAGCACTGTAACAAAGACAGTAATTTCAATAATACAATTGTTCATTGAAAACTCCTCTCTTCTTTGAACTGTGAAAGTTAATAAGAACTTTCTGTTCTTCCTTCCCCCCTCCCTTCTGGTACAGATGAAATTAATTTCATTTAATTGCTCCTTTTTAAGTCTGATGGCCTGCTATAAGGAAATCTACTGTAGGGTTCAGTAGGATATTTAAAACAATTTGCTTTCATGATCTCGCCTTGCATTTGAAGGTTGCTGGTTTTATTCCCCTGTCAACAAGGTTTGTTCTTACTTCAAGGTAGGCATCTGAATTGGCCCCGAGTTTTCATGATCACTCTAGTGACTCAGTGGAGAAAGTTCCTCCATTGGGAAGGTCACCCAAACTTTCTTCAAGGACTGAAGCTTTTCCTTGTGAATATGGAACAAGAATTGCCTCTCCTTCATTTAGCTATGCAAAGGCTATCTCTCCCCAATGACCTGACACAGACCCTGCCAACACCATCCATAATGAAAATCAATGGCACCAAGTCACTAAACAATTACTCCATCTTCTTTAAAAATGCACAAGTCTTCAAAAAAAAGAAAGAAAGAAAAAGAGGCAAGGATTCGGTGACTGATTAATTTGCCAGTTGTCTCAGAGATTGCACCGATTGCATTATTTAAGGAGTTGCCCCTATTTTGATGCTCTCAGAAGGAGTGACGGAGATCCAAATGGCAAGGCTCACCAGGTCCAATTGAAGACTTTGAATCAGAGCAATGTTGCATGTGCCCCATACATGCAGGTACAACACTGTCTGCTTTCTACACAGAATCTGGTTTTATGTGGGGCAAGGGAATTGCAATTCTTCCTTTTTGTCACATGCATCCTTAGCAGTTCCTTTCCTTTTCATGGTATTTATGAATCAATCTCTTTTAAGCATTTCTTACTAAGGTTGCATCACTAGACTATTTTTATACAAGTGAATTGCTACTGATGGGCAAGGCAGGGTTGAAATGGGGACAAACGTATAACTGGCAAACTTAGGACTTCTGCTGAGAACTCTTTGGGGAGATGGCTATTCTTGGATCACTGTGTACTTGGGAGCACTTGTATGTGGTAATCCCAGCTAATGAATGAAATATATGTGTAATCACTCAATGCAGCACTGATGCAGACTCTGTATCATGAGCAAGGCTCAGTGGAGGATGAGCAGACTGATCATTTAATATTAAGAGGGAAGGGCACTGCTGCTGGGTATTGATGTGCTTGTGTTTTCTGTGATTCTGTGGTAACGTGTGAAGGGGGAAATTCTAAATTTCCCATGGAGTCATCTGTGTTGTGTTTACATCAGTTTAGCCCCTGCCTTTGCATGTGTGCATGTGGTCCTGGAAGCATGATAGATAGATAGATAGATAGATAGAAGGGCTAGCTGTGGTGTCAGACTAGGATACAGAAAACACACTTTTGAATTTCTGCTCAGCTACAGAAGCTTGATGACCTTAGGCTAGTCATGCACTCTTAGCTTAACCCACTTACAGGGTTATTGTAAGGATACAATGAAGGAGAAGATAAGGTATGCTGCTTTGTATCTCCATTGGAAATGAAGGTGGAATATACATTAAGTAAGTAAATAAACAAGGAAAGTCTAAAATGGGCCTCAGAATTTGAAATAGCCCCCACATCGTATCCTATAAGCTCTTGAGGGCTTGATTGAGCTGGTGATCCCCCCTCCCCCCCAAGCACACGCATACTTTTCCATTTAATTACTGGGATGCTCTTAATATTCCACCATGCTGGACTATCTGCAATACTCACTCGTTCAGCTGTTTGATTCCCCTCCCCTTTTAGCTAACTTTTTTAAATTTCTTGAATACCCTTTTATCCTGCCCTTTCTACAAGGAGATCAGGGATGGAATGCAGAGCTTTATACTCTTTTATTTCACAACAGCCCTGTGAAATAGGTTGGGTCAAGGAAGAGAAGAGAGAAGGGAGTGCAACTGATGATTAACAAACATCAAGGAAGAGTGAGGATTTTACTCTAGATCTCCAAGACCCTCCTCCAGTAGTCTCACCACTATACCGCAATGATTCTCTTATATTTATGATTGCTAGGATAGGGATGTCAGAGGGAAAGCTGCCTTCCCTTTGACATGCTGCTAGCACCCTACCTGTGGTTGCTGGCTGGAGAAGTCCTCCTGGTGCACTGAGTGGCAGCCGTACGGGTTGTGGGAGGGAGTGATAGTTGCTGCCAGGAATTGAGCTGATGCAACTGTTTTAATGGGGTTTTTAGTGGGGAGTTATTTGTTATGTGAGGTTCTTTTATCTTGTAATCAACCACGAGACAGCTTGCTGAGAATGGCGGGATATAAATCTAAATAATAATAATAATGATGAAAATAAAAATAATGCTACTCTAACAATCATCTGAATTATGCTTTCTCAAACCTGGGGTTTCTTGATGGCCATGGAAGGGTTTTCCTGAATGGGTAGGAGTTAATTCATTTTGTAATATATTATTTAAATTTGTTAAGCATTGCTTTGCAGATGAGACATTTTCCCGCTTAATGAGGACTCAAACACGTGAGCTTGGCATAAAACTGGCCACAACCTTTATTAACAAAACAGAGCTTTGGAAGCATGGGGACTGATCCTGGTCTCTTGAGGTCAGCTGACCCCAAGGCAACCATCACACCCCAGCCTGCTACTGTTACAAACATATTTCTTTGGCAGTCCCACCATACTTTTTGGCAACCTGGCTGGCTGCTTTCATAGGGAGGTGCTGGCTGAAAGAGGACCTGCTGGGCATTAGCCCCTGATGAGCTCCCCCTGCCACCTGGAATTGCGGACACCCAACTCTATATATGGTCATATACATGGTCATATATGGTCATGCCAACCAACCTACCCTCCCAAAATGATGGGCCTGGAGGGGGTGGGATGGGGAGGGGCCCCAGGTTTGCTTGTGCACAGCTATGCTTCCCAACCGTATTTTGCATGATCATGCCACTTCTGGGGTTCTTGAAGCCTGAAGAAATTTTCAGGTGTTTCTCAGAGAAAGTTATCTAGGTAGTGAATCCTAACTTCATCTTAAGTATTGTTCTTAGGATGGTAATTTCTTTTTCCAAAATTCTCTTTTTTAGCTATCAATTCCTCGTATCCCCCGCCCCAGCCTTTTTAAAGATGGACTCTACTTTCATTTATGTTTTGCAATTTCAGCTGTTGCAGTTGTTTTGCATTATGCACCACAGGGTGGAGCTCTAGTAGGGGGATAAGAATGTTTGGGAACATTCCCCCCCCCCACACACACACACACACCTCCCTTCCTGCCCCTCCTCTCTTCAAATTTGTCTTTGATCTGAATGGAATTGTTTAGAAACAGATTCCAAATTCCTTAAAAGAGGTAACAAAATTGATTGCTGAGTTTCAGGGAGAAATCAAGTAAACCGGGATCAATAGAATTTCTCTTAATAGTCTTAATCCGGGGAGTACTTCTCCAAATAGACAGAAATCCCTGGCTTTTTCTGAAGGCTTGCTTTTGCTGTTTGGCAAAGTGGCCAGCAATTCTACTATTAAATATAGAGAAGACTGCAAAATGTATTAAACATACTTTAAATAATTTGTATTGCAATATCTATTTCCATGACACCAAAGTTCACAAAGGGCAGATAGCTGGCATAGCAAAATTTCATAAAACACAGAAATGGAATGTGAGAGAACTCCAAGTGTGTGTAGTTCTCTCAAAGAACTGTGTGGAGTTCTCTTGAAATTACATCTGAAATCCTGATTATAGAAATCAATTTCCCTGGAGAATATGGAAGCTTGAAGGGCAGACTCTATGGTATACCATAAATTCTGGTTGAAATCCCTCCTTTACAGGCAATGCCCCCAAATCAGGAATTTCCCAGACCAGAGTTGGAAGCCCTAGTGGGTCCAAGTGTCTTGCTTCTGTCCTTTTACCAACATAGAACAAAACCAGGAATTCAGCACACCATCAGTATAATCATACATGGACGTTGTGATCATCATGCATCAGATAAGGATATTGTTATGTCTCTTTCTGTATTTTCTGTTATAAATTTTCTCATTAATAAGCTAGACGGAGAATGTTCCAGTAAGTATATACTGATAAATATTATAAAAGATGAAGAGCAAGAATGGATACTATACTTGATTTTAGCCAAAAGGCTGAGAAGTGATATAAAAGATGAGGTTTCTAAAAGTATGTACTTTTGATTACTTTTAAAAATTCACAAGTTACAAATAATTCAACAGGTACCTCTTGGGCCACACCGTGACTGTTACCAAGTCAGAATCCAAAACAAAATATTTAAATTCTTTGTTTGTGTGACCTGTTGTAATGTCAAGTCCTTCTAGTGGCAGAAATCAATGCTGGATTATAGGCATTATCTCAGAAGCCAAAGATCATAGTCAATACGAGTTGGCAGAAACATTAAATTAGACATTGTGGTAACTTAAACACAGGGTTTAAATTCTAAAATGAGAAGTGCTGGGGCTCAGAATATGCTGGGGCTCTGGGCTGAATATGTCCTCTAGGTAGAAAGACCGGACAGTAGGATATTTGTGGTTATTCAAAGAAGAAAGAGTATCCTGTGAGAAGAATGTATTTTGCTTTTTGCTTTCGTTTATGCTGCCAAAGCCTGTTTTGCTTTCATTCTAGTCATTGTTGTATGGTTCTTTTCATTGTTATGCTAATTTTCAAACAATGGCTTCCTTCTCTCCTTCTCCCCACAACCTTGACTGGCCTATTGATATAGTGCTGGTGGAAAGCTCACCATAGGGCTACTAGATCTGGGCTGGGAAATATGTTGGGGGTGGAGTTTGAGGAGGGCAGAGCTTGGGGAGTGGAGGCACTTAAGCAGTCCATTCTCCAAAGCAGGTGTTTTCTCCAGGGGTCATTTCAAGGGAAATCTCCAAATACCTTCTGGATGGTAGCAACCCTTGCTTACCAGGCAAGTGTAACACCATTAAGATTTCCAGCCAAGGGAGGATGAGAAAGGGAAAAATAAGCACTCCACCCCCATGTGGGAAACATTATATACCAACATAGTCAAGTAAACATCCTGATAACTTCACTCCCCAGCATAGGCTGGAAAGGGTGAAACACTGTCTGAGAGACAGAGAAAGGTCGTTTTCTTGTCCTCCTTGCCCACTGGTTGTTTACCAGTAAAACCTTAGGAAACAGGTGAAACAGGAGAAGAAAGGAGGGGGAGAGAACAATAGAGCAGCAAGAGCAATAGGAAGAATATCCTGAGTGTTGTTGTTATTTATGTTGTGTTAAAAATTGTTACTTGGTTGTTATGATGTTGTATTGAAACTGTATGTTATAGATTAAATTATTATAATGTTCCATGTAAACTGCCCAGAGCTGTAAAGAATGGGTGGTATAAAATCCCAAATAAATAAATAAATAAATAAATAAATAAATAAATGAATGAATGAATGAATGAATGAATGAATGAATAAACAAACAAACAAACAAACAAACAAGTGAGTAACATTCATTTTTTTTTTACTATCCCTATTTTATTTGGGGTCCCCCAAATTGGAACAGAGCTTTCAATTCTTTTTTTTTAATGTAATGCATATTCCCACCACGTGCATCAGCAAAAGCACCCTGTTCAGTGTTACAGTTTGCGTGTTCCCGGGACCTTCCTTTATGGTCTCCAAAGAAGACCATCCTCAGCAAGTTTCAGAAGAACAAAATTGAAGAAATCAAATCCAGTGGCTATTCCGTAATCAAGATGCCACATACGGTGTGGGCATTGTACAGTGCTAAATTCCAAAGCAGTATCTGTTTCATTTGATTGCAAATCCTAGGTCCATGAGTCAACAAAAAACAGGAACAGTTGTAAAAGTGGCATAAAATGATAAAGCAGTTTAAGGAGCCAAGTGGCAGTAGTGAAGAAGAAGAAGAGTTGGTTCTTATATGCTGCTTTTCTGCACCTGAAGGAGTCTCAAAGCGGCTTACATTCACCTTCCCTTTCCTCTCCCCACAACAGACACCCTATGAGGGAGGTGAGGCTGATATTACTGCTTGGTCTGAATAGCTTTATCAGTGCCTTGGTGAGCCCAGTGTCACCCAGCTGGCTGCATGTGGGGGAGTGCAGAATTGAATGCAGCATGCCAGATTAAAAGTCTGCACTCCTAACCACTACACTAAACTGGCTCTCTGAAGGCTAAGAAATGCTGAAGTCTATAAGAACCAATTTTCAAACAATCCACAAATAAAAGATTAACAGGCAGTGGTCAAAGCCAATAAATATAGCCTAACTGAATAGTAAATATGAGTCAATTTCAGTCGCTACCAAAGGCCATGTGGAAAAAATACCACATGTGTCAATTTCCAGAAGACCAAAACTGAAGAAGCCACGAAGACATCTAGGAGCAGGGAGTTCCATAGCCTGTGGGCCAATCTTGAAAAAGCCTTTCTCCTCACAAGTTGCACCTCATTTGATACTGGCATGCAAAACCAGGATACACTAGAAATCCATATGGCCAATAGCAGTCCCTCATGAGTGAGTGCTGGAATCCCTACTGAGTTTCATATCTGAACAGATTTCACACCAAGAATGACCAGTGTTCACTGGATCCTTTCAAAACTCTACAATTACTGTAAATTATACAGTAGGCAACTTCGTTCTCAGTATTCCTTTTAACAATGTTACAGTTGAATTGGGATAAACTCACCGGCTTGTTTCCAAGACATCTCTGCCTTTTAAAAAGCCTATTAAATAATTTATCTGCCCCAAAGGGTCTTTATTCCCCTTCCCTGCAATAATATTTTCTTTTTCTTTTCTTTTTTAGATAAAATATCCTGAGAGATTACTGCGGCGCTGTATCTGTGGAATGCTTTGGGACTACAATCTAAATCATCCTGGGCTAACTGTGTTAGAATTGTCATGATACATCATTCTAATGTACAGGCCTCCTGTATAATGGGACTCTAGGAGTAATCCAATAAAATAAGTAGGTTCCAGAACTAAAGCCAAGGCACCGTGGCTTTTGAATCAGTGCACAGATATTTATTGTATACGTACACAATGGCTTGGTAAGCTTCCCTCCATTCAAATGCAGTATGCACGGATATTCCAAAGGGAGGCATAGAACTATAATGGACTGACACACGGAATGAGAATTGGTTATGGCAGCACTAGCCTAGGAAACACAGGTGAAGTTTGTAACTGAATGGAACCGTTGCTAGAGGCCTGCTGCGGAGCGTATGCCTGGTAAACTCCAGCGCTCACAAACTTTGCACAAGTGCTTAGTTATCAAACCATGGAAGAATCATGGTTTTCTATCAGGGGCTTAGATTCACCTAGAAAAAGGTGATTTAAGCAGATCCCTCATCTCACCTGCTGTTCCTGGGGGCACTTAAAAAAAAACAGTGAGTGTGCACCACCATTTTAAACTGTTCTTAACTGTTTAATGTTTTTTATTGTTTACTGTGATTATGACATGTGTCATTATAAATGCTGTAAACATTGATATATAGAAATCCAATAATAAATAATAAATAAAATAAAATAAAATAAAATGGATGCCAAGGAGGCTATCACAAAATAGCTGTTATAGAGTGCTGGACCAGCCACAAAATATTCAGGGTTGAAAGCTTGGTATAGTAGTTAGGAGTGCAGACTTCTAATCTCCCGCTCCTCCTCCACATGCAGCCAGCTGGATGACCTTGGGCTCACCACAGCACTGATAAAGCTGTTCTGACCGAACAGTAATATCAGGGCTCTCTCAGCCTCACCTACCTCACAGGGTATCTGTTGTGGGGAGAGGAAAGGGAAGTAGTAAATAGTAGGGTGTGAGCCGGGTATCACAAGGGGTCTGATTGCCTTTTATGACTGATCTAAGGCTATTTACTGGCTTTGACAGTTTTATTTCTGATATGTCCTTGTGAACTACAAATGGGTTCGTGGGCTCTGATTGGCTGGTTTGGCAGGGAATTATCAGGTGGTTGTGTGTGGATGCTGTGACACAGTTTACTAATGTAACAGGATTAACTTTTGCTTATATATTCCTACTGTTATGATGGTCAGTTCTTAGTCTGACGAAGAATGCTTGCACTCGAAAGCTCACGCCCTGAATAAATCTTTGTTGGTTTTAAAGTTGCTACTGGACTCTGATTTTATTGTGCTACTTCAGACCAACATGGCTACCCATTTGAATTTAAAAAGTAGTGAACTTATAATGAAATTCAGGGCCTTGGTGAGGGCTAAACTAGGTGCTTTCAAATAGAGAATATTTTACATTTCTTATCACCTGCTATTTCAGCCCCTCTAATTTCAGTTTTGCTCTTGTATATTTGAACATTGTGTGAATAAATCTTGTGATTCTTTCTTCTTGTGCCATTTTGTTTTGCTCCCTTGAAATATAAGCACTTTTCAATGATAATTGTAGATCAATATACATTGTACATATACTATATGTGTAAATGACAGAAACAGTATATTTTTCATAGAAGAATTGTGCAACATGTGTACACATTGCAACTGCATTTACAAAATGAACCGTGAAAAAAAGCAGAATGCGGAATCCATTGACTAAAATATAAAGAAATACATAAAATAGAGACGATTCCTCTAGCCTGGTAACTTCAACAAAATTAGATATGCTGACAGTACAATTTATTTATTTTGGAATATATGCTCGTAGGTAGGTAGGTAGGTAGGTAAACAGACATAGTTATAGATTCAAGTGGGTAGTCATGTTGGTTTGAAGTAACACAACAAAAATAGAGTCCAATAGCACCTTTAAGACCAACAGAGATTTATTCTAGGTATGAGTGCATGCACTTGAAAGCTCATGCCTAAAATAAATCTTTGTTGGTCTTAAAGGTGCTATTGGACTCTAGGTAGAGGAATAGGTACAGATAAAGAAATCTACTAATTTGCTATGGACAGTTATTATATTGAAAAGTGCCAGTGAAACTGCATAACAAGATTCTGAAGCAGTCATAAGTGAGTGACTAGCCCAAGGTCACCTTGTGAGCTGCATGGCCCTCCAGAGATCTGAACCTGGATCTCCTAATCCAGCCTCTACATCACACTGGTTCTCTGAAGAGTTTCATAATTATGTAGTTCATGTATAGGAATGACTACAGTTTTTCAGATATAGGACCATAAAAAGAGCCCTGCTGGATCAGTCCAAGGCTCCCTCTAGTGCAAGGTTGTGGTTCCAACAGCTGCCAGACAGATACCTCCAAGAAGGCAATGGGCAGGGCATGAAGGCAACAGCTCTGCAACAATTTTTTGTCTCTTGTGCCTGGTATTCACAGATGCTGCATCTCTGCACTGGGACTCAGAGTCAAAAGTTATACAAGATTGATGGCTGATACATTTTTTAAATGTTCCAGATAGTCCTCAATGAATCTCATTTTCTCTTCAAGAAGCACCTGCATTTCTTTCCTTTCTTCCTTTTGAATTTGGAATTAATCACAAAAGCTTTTCATTCACCGCCATCCTTTCTCCAAAGTTGCTGCATGGCCAGAACAGATTGATCTGTCACCTGCCAATTTGTCATGCTAGTGCAGCCCGCTTGTGTCAATCAGTGCCAGCGGACAGCCGTTTCATCAATGCCAGCGGCATACTGTCATTAAACTGGCGCTCACATTCCTAGCGTTGTTGAGCCAAAATTTGGATCCATTCACTTGATGGTACCCAAAATATATGGAGGCTGCCATGGTGCAAAAGAACATCACCAACAACACAAGCTATAGCTTACCACAGAGGTCTCTGCGGGAACTTTTTGTGATTACTCAATAGGCTTCCAACAGAGGCACTTCCCTGAAATTCTGTCCCTTAAAAAAATGAGATTGCATAAGAAAATGCACCTGCTGTTTTTTCAAGAGATCATCTGTTTGCAAATGATAGTCCTCTTTGGGGGAATTGTGGGTTCCCATGAGGAGAAAACAGTAAAGAAAGTGAAAGACCACTTATCTGAAAGATCACCATTGCTGTTGTTTTTCCATACAGTGTACAGACTATTAAGATACTTTTGTTTATTTTGATATTTATACTCCACTTTTCTCCCCAGACCTCTTCCAGGGCACACAGAAAGCATACAAATGACCTTCTTTTCCTGTTCACATCAATGAAAAAAAGAAGCTGGGTGTCTCCATCCCATTCAATGCACAAACCTAGAACTTGTGCCAACATGAATGGGACAGATATCGCAGCCCAAGAATTCTTGTGGTGCAAGTCACTGCATCAATACCTGCACCTCATTACTCTAAAGCAAGAGAGGAATGTTGGAGTAAGCAATTCAGCATGCCTATGGTGGTGGTGGTGGTGGTGGGGGGGGGAGAGATTGCTATATTACTCTGTGTATATAAGTGTTCTCATTGAATGGGCTGCCTCTCTTTGTCTTAACCTGGGAACTGTCTTCTGATCTCTCCTCTTACTCTGGGTTCTTTGTTCTTCCCATTGTCCACATAGCTTTTCACTACAGGTCTCTACCTATACACATGTGGTCCCAGAACAGCTGGCCACTTGTGATATGGAAAGTACTCTAGATGAGGCTTCTTTCTCTCCTCTTGACAGCAACCTGAACATGAACTCAATCTACTTGATAAAAGTATTACTTTTTGCAATATACTTTGAGAGATTTATTTACCACACTCAGTACTCCACTCGGGGAAACTACTGAATTAACCAAATGTCCCGATAATAGCCATTCTCCTGTCCTTTTCTCTGGGATTGAGAACTAAAGTAATGCTAAACAGCTATCCAGGAGATCTCCAGTTTCCACATGGAGGATGACAACCCTAGCTTGCAAATACGAAATCATTTGAAAAAAAGCTAAAGTGGCTTCTCTGTGGTTGTTTTGGTCACCAAGTATAAAGGAGCAAGCAAGTATGTAGAAAGCAGAAAACTCCCATCTCATGACTGATTCAAAGTCCTTGTGTTGTTCCCTGTACTAGAATGTAATGGAGAAAGAAGAAGCAAAAAATAATACCCCTCCCCCCAAAAAAAACCCAGTCTGCATAAGTTGCTAGGAAACATAGCCAACCAGTTTCTTTTATGAGATGATCACTTTGAAGACGAAATACGAGGTCAGTCAAGAGCCCACTCATTCAGTAAAAGACAACAAGGCCCATGACCACATCTAGCACTTTCTAGGTTCCCCTCTCTCATCTCTGGATTGGTGGCTTGGACTGGGCTATGACTGATTTTACGGTTGCCAGCTCTTGGTTGGGAAATAACTGGAGATGTTGGGGATAGATCTTGGGGAGAAGGGGCTTGAGGAAAGGGAGGGACTTCATTGGTTTATGAAGCCTTTGAGTCTACTCTCTAAAGCAGCCATTTTCTCTTCAGCAACTGATCTCCCTTGTCTGGATTGTCCTCCAGTGCAGACCCCACTTGGAAGCTGGCAAACCTACTAATCTACCTCCATTTGCAAGCTCTCATCATAGGATGACTTTATAGCCATCACTATAATGTAATGATGGGCAAAATAAGAACCTCCTTGTGTAACAAGAGGGAGACAATTCTGTAAGGAGAAATGGGGAAAAAATAACATGACCAACAGAACTATGGCAGAGCTCAGTAATCCCAGAATAACCACAAGCCAATGTGCCATGCCAAACAGAATCAAAATCAAATTAGAGAATCTCTACAACAGACACTGAAGTGGGAGGGGGGTTCGAGCCCAGCACAGCCAGTGGTAATGTACGTAATGTCCAGGAGAACAAGTGCCACTGTGTCAATGCAAGCAAAAGATGACTAATGTCAAACCAGAGAATCTTTGATGTACAGACTGAAGGTGGGAGGGCATTTTTGCAAGCCCAGTACAACCAGGTATAGTGTACAGAATGCCCAGCAGAACCCAGAGTGGAAGTTCAAACTTAACAAGACTAATGACAAACCAAAGACTCTCTGCAGTACAAATTATAAGGGGGGCATTTTGCAAGTCCAGAACCACTAGTAAGCAGTGTATAGAATGCCTTGTTGTTGTTGTTGTTATGTGCGAAGTCGTGTCCGACCCATCGCGACCCCATGGACAATGATCCTCCAGGCCTTCCTGTCCTCTACCATTCCCTGGAGTCCTTTTAAGTTTGCACCTACTGCTTCAGTGACTCCATCCAGCCACCTCATTCTCTGTCGTCCCCTTCTTCTTTTGCCCTCGATCACTCCCAGCATTAGGCTCTTCTCCAGGGAGTCCTTCCTTCTCATGAGGTGGCCAAAGTATTTGAGTTTCATCTTCAGGATCTGGCCTTCTAAAGAGCAGTCAGGGCTGATCTCCTCTAGGACTGACCGGTTTGTTCGCCTTGCAGTCCAAGGGACTCGCAAGAGTCTTCTCCAGCACCAGAGTTCAAAAGCCTCAATTCTTTGACGCTCGGCCTTCCTTATGGTCCAACTTTCGCAGCCATACATTGCAACTGGGAATACCATAGCCTTGACTAAACGCACTTTTGTTGGTAGGGTGATGTCTCTGCTTTTTAGGATGCTGTCTAGATTTGCCATAGCTTTCCTCCCTAGGAGCAAGCGTCTTTTAATTTCTTTGCTGCAGTCCCCATCTGCAGTGATCTTGGAGGCGAGGAAAATAAAATCTGTCACTATCTCCATTTCTTCCCCATCTATTCGCCAGGAATTGAGAGGGCCGGCTGCCATGATCTTTGTTTTCTTGATGTTGAGTTTCAAGCCAACTTTTGCACTCTCCTCCTTCACCCGCATCAACAGGCTCTTTAGTTCCTCTTCACTTTCTGCCATTAGAGTGGTATCATCTGCATATCTGAGGTTGTTGATATTTCTCCCTGCAATCTTGATCCCAATTTGTGACTCCTCTAATCCCGCCTTTCTCATGATGTGCTCCGCATACAAGTTAAATAGGCAAGGCGACAGTATACAGCCTTGCCAAACTCCTTTCTCAATTTTGAACCAATCCGTGATTCCATGTTCAGTTCTCACTGTTGCTTCTTGACCTGCATATAAATTTCTCAAGAGACAAATAAGAATAGAATGCCTAGAATAACTCAAAAACTGGAAATGCTGGTCCCTGCTCTTTCCAGTAATTCCCAAATATTTCTAAGATTTTTTCAGGGGTATTTTTTGTTTGTTTTCTGAAAAAAAAATCCACTCATATTTGGAGTGGGTATATTTTAAGTTCAGGTATATCTGAATGCACCCCCCTAATCATAACCTATGTCAGCCAAAACCAAAAATCTTATGTGTCCATATCATGCTATTGATTGTAGACAAGGAGGAAAGTATATGTCTCTGTTTTTCCAAGTATTGACCATAATCCAACATAGACGAGGAGTATACTTCTCAACTAACTTACTAGCCTCAGTGGAGGAGGACAAACTAGATGAGGCTGACACCCATCATGGGGTGCCATTGACCATAACTCAGCTAAGTGCTGATCTGAACCTTATTTTATGGCAATCTTAGCTTCCTCCAGGCCATTCATGTCTCCAGCTTAAACTATGTTTATATTGTGTGGGTTTGTGGTCCTTGTTTTGGGAAACATACCATGTGTGAAATTATGTTAACAATACCCAACAATGATTCTCTTCACACATGCAAAGTTATCAGGAATCCTTTTCGTGCTGCATTCCATTATAAAAGATGACTTTCTGTTTTCATGGCACTGTTAAGATTGCTCTTTTTAATAATTTTCTTCATTTCACTCAGTGCTGCAATGACGCATTTTACTCTGAGCATGACTATAATAATGTGTAAATCACAATGGACTTACGGCACCTATTTCTCTCTTATTAAAAAGAAATTGCTGTCATATCAGGTAGCTTGGTGACAAAATAGTTGCACTAACACATCTGGCAGAATAGTAGAGTGAGAACATTTGTGGAGCCCAGTGCTTTCCCACTGCTCATAAATGGGAATGGCTTTAATTCACCATATGAATAGTGATTTCACAGCAAAGGAAACAGGGACAGCATTATTTTATATTAGTGCCAAATTAATGTTGCATCAGCACTAAGCAGCGCAAAGAGAAAAAAAAAGTACTGTGTCAATGTGGCAATGAAAAATTACTCTGTTTTTATTGGCTTCCACCAGCATACTTAACCATTTTAAATAGCAACCTCTGAAGAACAGCCATTATTTTCAATGAGAGCACATAACCAGAAAGATTTGCAGATACTGTAATTTCTACTAAGCATTAAAAATAAGCCTATTTTAGTGTCACTGTGAAGATGATCCTTTTTTCCAACACCAAAAACAGCTCTTTTTCTTTCTATCAGCTCCTGAATTTTCAAGTCCAATTAGCTCAATTTAAGATGGAAACAAAATTCCATGCCACACATTGCTACTCATGTGCCGTTATGTAGAACTGCTGTAATTAAAGACGTACTAAACGTCTATTATTGAATCTTAATTCTTGACTTCTGTTTACTTTTCAGAAGGCATCTCTAACTTCTCTTTGCCAATTGATTTTAGAATTGTTAAACTGTGATTTTAATTATATTGTTGGACATATAGCTAAGCATGGCTAGTAGCACCAGCTACTAGAGCCAGCTTGGTGTAGTGGTTAGGAGCATTGACTTCTAATCTGGTGAGCAAGGTTCAATACTGCACTCCCTTACATGCAGCCAGCTGGGTGACCTTGGGCTTGCCACGGCACTGAGAAAGCTGTTCTGACCGAGCAGTGATATCAGGGCTTTCTCAGTCTCACCTACCTCACAGGGTGTCTGTTGTGGGGAAAGGAAAGGGAAGGTGAATGTAAGCCACTTTGAGACTCCTTCGGGTAGAGAAAAGTGGCATATAAGAACTAACTTCTCTTTCTTCTGTCTGTCTGTGGAACACTTGGCCACCATGATCCATGCAATGATCCCTTCTAGGTTAGGGATCTATATGGGCCTACCTTTGTCCTTGACCTGGAAACTGAGAATGGTACAGAATGCGACTGCATGAATCTAAGTCATCTTGGAGGGCCCATGTCCAGCCAATGCTGAGACAGCTGCACTGGCTGCTGGTTTGCCTCTGGATCAAATTCAAGGTGTTGGTTTTGACCTTTAATGCTATATGTGGCCTGGGTCCTACCTATCTGTGGGACCACTTATCTCCTTATGCTCCCTGCAAGGCAATTCACTCTACGGTTATGAATCTGTTGGTGATCCTGGGCCCTTGACCAGGGCCAGGACCTTTTCAGTCCTGGCCGCTACTTGGTCGAATGAGCTCCTGGATGAGCTAAGGGCCCTGTCAGAGCTCTCTGGTTCCAGAAAATCTACAAGACAGAGGTTTTCTACCAATCATCGCCCCTGATTTACATCTGCTCAGATTACGGCTGGGAATAGACAAGCTGAGGAATCGGGGTCTACGAAGTGTAGTTATTGCCCCATCTATGTTGATTTTATTTGTTATATATTGTATTCTAGTTATTGGCAAGCTGGTATAGTTATGGGATTTTAGTGATTTTATTATCATGTGAACTGCCATGAGCTGGGTGGCTGGGAGTGGTGGTATAAAATTCAGTAATCAATCAATCAATAATAAAGATGTTGTTCACCGCCTTGAGTCTCCTCAAGCAGAGATGATGGTTTATAAATCCAAATGAATGAATAAATAAAAGAGCCTCTTATGGCGCAGGGTGATAAGGCAGCCAGTATCTTGTCTCAAGCTCTGACCATGAGGCTGGGAGTTCGATCCCAGCAGCTGGCTAAAGGTTGACTCAGCCTTCCATCCTTCCAAGGTTGGTAAAATGAGTACCCAGCTTGCTGGGGGGTAAAACGGTAATGACTGGAGAATGGTAAACCACCCTGTATTGAGTCTGCCAAGAAAACGCTAGAGGGCGTCACCCCAAGGGTCACACTCGGTGCTTGCGCAGAGGTTACCTTTACATTTGAAACTCAAATACTTTGGCCACCTCATGAGAAGGAAGGACTACCTGGTAAAGAGCCTAATGCTGGGAGCGATTGAGGGCAAAAGAGGTAGGGGGTGATAGAGAATGAGGTGGCTGGATGGAGTCACTGAATCAGTTGTTAAATGGACTCCAGGGAATGGTAGAGGCAATCTAACAACATGTCTTCACATCTAACAACAATGACCAACCTAGCCTGATCTTGTCAGTGCTTAAAAGCTAAGCTGAGTTGACCATGATTAGTATTTGGAGGAAAGGCCACCATGGGAGGCAGGGGTGGCTACATAGAAAGCAACAAAAATTACCTCTGGTCATCTCTTGCCTTGTCACTGTGCATCGGCTGCAGCTTGACAGTTCACAATTATTATTATGAGTTTTTTTTAAACTTTGTGTCATATTGGATGCAATCCATGGTTATCACTGGCAGCTATAGCTGTGCAGTGTTTCAGAAAGATAGGTCCAGGTGTGCACCCATGTTGGTATGAAGTAACAATAAAATTTGAGTCCATTGACATCTTTAAGACCATTTCATTATCTGGGGAAGGGTACATGCATTTGAAAGCTCACATCTCAAATAAAACTTTGTTGGTCTGAAAGGTGCCATCACACTTTGTTCTAGCTATTCCAGAAGCATTCCTGCCACTATCACCTCAGCTGTGTGTGTGGAAAGTGCCATCAAGATGCAGCTGATTTAGGATGATCCCAGCAAGATACTTTCAAGGCAAGTGAGGTGAGGCAGAGCTGGTTCACAATTGCCTTCCTCTGCAGAGTCTTTCTTGGTAGTCTCCCTGCCAAGTACCAACCCTTCTCAGTTTCCAAGATATGACAAGATTGGGCTATACTGTGTTGCCTTCCTTCCCCATCCCCCCCCCCCCCAATATAAAGGCTTTTTAAAACAAATCAGAAAATAAACTAGCTATTTTAGTAAAATCAGGTTTAGAAATAATGGTTTGAAGTGCAGTTTTATGCTTAGATGTCAAATACAGTATCTCATATTTGGGTCCTCCCTAACTCAGGTGAATCTGGATGCCATGCCCTTTGTGTATCCTTCATAGAAAATATAATTACTTTCAGCATGTTTAGCCAAAGGAAAAACAAACCCAATTCTCACACAACTGCCATTCAGCAAAAAACTCACAAAAGTTAATAAAATGAGCAACTTCAACTTTAGGACAATCCCAAACTTTTCAGAATCACATAGCTTGTACTCTAGGCCAGCCTTTCTCAATTTTTTTACCATTGAAAAACCCTTGAAACATTCTTCAGGCTTGCAGAAGTGGTGCAACCACGCAGACCAGGGCCCCTCCCCTGCCCATCCTCTCCAGTCCCATCATTGGCCATTTGGGAAGGGGTGGGCTGATATGACCAAATATGGTTATATCATTCAATAAATGTTTAACAAATTTAAAAAAATATTTTTTTTAAATTAACTCCACTTATTCAGGAAACCCTTCCAGGGCCATCAAGAAACCCAAAGGTTTTACAAAACCTGGTTGAGAAAGCCTGGTATAGGCTAATCAATCTAAAAATGCTAAATAAAGGCTACAAATGCTAAATGCCCTAACTGGCCCCGGAACACCTAGCCACAGTGATCCATGCGATGGTCACCTCTAGACTGGACTTTTGTAACTCGCTCTACGCAGGCCTGCCCTTAGCCCTGACCCGGAAACTACAACTAGTTCAAAATGCAGCAGCCAGGATCCTCACGGCAACACCGTGGAGGTCCCATATCCGGCCTATTCTCCATCAGCTGCAATGGTTACCAGTTGAATTCCGGATCAGACTAAAGGTTCTGGTAATTACCTTCAAGGCCATACGCGGTCAGGGCCCAGTGTACTTGAGGGACCGCCTCCCCGCCTATGCCCCCAAAAGAGCTCTACGCTCTACTGCCTCCAATCAGCTAAAGATCCCTGGCCCTAAAGAAGTCTGTCTGGTCTCGACCAGGGCCAGAGCATTCTCTGTTCTGGCCCCTACCTGGTGGAATGAGCTCCCAGAGGAGATCAGGGCCCTGATGGAGCTTAAACAGTTCCGCAGGGCCTGCAAAAAGGAGCTCCTCCACCAGGCATTTGGCCGAGACCAGACGTAATCTACAGCGACCAAGGGCTCCTGCTCCCCCCCACCCCCCCTCAGAATAAAATCAATAAGCCACCCCCCTCAGAATCCTATCAACAAGCCCTGGACCTGTTTGTATTACAATTGTTTACTGTTATACTGTGTTGTGTTTGGTTGCAATTGTTGGGTATCGATGTACATGTTCTATAGACTGTTTTATGTATGGTTCTCTGTTATAATGTAAACCACCCTGAGCCTCCGGGGAGGGCGATATAGAAGCATGATAAATAAATAAATAAATAAATAAATAAATAAATAAATACATACATACATACATACATACATACATACATACATACATACATACATACATAAATAAAGCTCATCCTTCTCTAACATTCACAGCCTAAGACTCACCTGAGTCACAGCAATACGCCATGAAACTTGAGACTTGGGGGCTGGAACAGCTGACAGCACTTAGACTCTTTGGCTTTTGGACTCCAACTAGCTAATTCTTTTTCTTAGATGCGTTTTATTATCCTCTTTAACAACAAAATTTCTCTCCCTCTCCCACAAGTCACTCAGACACCACACGGAGTTTTTGGGGTTCAAACACAGTTCCATTCACATGTGGCCACCATTCGTTCACAAATTAATTGCTGTCCAAATCTGTCCAATTGTAGTATTTGCTGTTCTGTTGTTGTTTTTTGTGGTCCGGAAGGAATGTAGTTGCTTTTTATGCAATCCTTTTCTTCCTTTTTCAGAGTTCAACTCTGTCCTCTATTTGGCTGCCCTCCAGGGACCTAGGATTAGTCTATGTATACCCTGGGTCCATTTTTGGTGTAATAAGATTTATTTTAGGACATACACTATCCATCAAAGAACAGTTCAAGAGGGTTCATGGTGCAGTTCATGGGGAGATGTTTTTTAATAAATTAGATTAATTCCTCTACCTTTTAAGCACATTTAAAAGAGGGAATGTCATCTCCCTTTTGTACATTTCATCATCCAGATTTTAGGACTAATTTCACATACAATGGACAGAAAGGTGTATTTTTACCTTCTAGCGTTGATACCCAAAAGGAATAAGCAATACTGCTGTCTGCTTGGGTTTTCTTTGCTTTTCATTACAACAATATTATAAGAGAGAGTGATCTGTATGAGATGACATGACAGCTACAGACGGTGTGTCTGAGTGAGTGACAGGATTGTAATGTCTGTTTATAAACTTGGCAAACAGTCTGGAGCACAGACATGAAAGCAGAGGAGCGGTCTATGCGCCTAATGTTTCTGAACGGAGGCTTCTCCATCACGAGTAATAAAAAGAATCTAGAATCTCTGTCGTGTGTCGGTTGTTTTATTTTGAGCTGCGGAACAGATTCTTTTAGTCTCCCGTGTACCTTTTCCATTCTCCCTATTTAGTGAATCCACAGAGACATTTTTATCTTGTGATTTATTTATATCCATTACAGTGGGAAAAGAGGCTTGCTTTTAAAGAAGCGTTGCTTGTTCAGTTGATGTTTGTGCGTTGGAGGTTCTGTTTTGACACAATCTGCAGTCTCCCCCACACATCCCCCATCTTTTCTTTTCTTTTTTTCTTTTTTGGTTTATTTGCTTACACAGCAGTACTTACCTAATTTCACATTCCATTGGGATAACTTTAAAAATGGTCTTCAGAAGACAGAGAACCATATAGCTAGTTGTTGCATCCCTAAGGGAGCTTCGGACTTGTGAGTCTCAAATGTCGGTGCTCCATATCCATCAGATGGCCATAGCCAATTGTTGGTGGACTTTGGGGGAATGTGGGACTTTCTTCTCACTTCAGTCTACCAAACACTCTGACATTTTATCCCTGGGATAAGCAGGCCTTCCGAAACAGCCTCTGCCTCAATGACGGGGCTTGCAGTTGAAGGGGAAATGGGTAGAAATTGCTCCTCTTCAGAATTAAGTGCCATAAAGTGTTTGGAATTGCTTGATTAGAGATATGTCCCAATACAGAAAGAGAAGCTAACTTCCAAAGGCAGATTATGGTAGGGCAAGGGAGTGTACTGTTCAAAGGGTTCTGAGCCCCCCCCCCCCCCCCCGGCCTCTCCATGCCTAGACATAGGATACAGCCATTGGGTGCTGTGGCTCAGTGAGGATCCATATTTTATATCCTCTCTTCCCTGGTGGGGTTTGAGTATTAGGCGGACTTAGGGCTCTGAGCCAAACCCTCTCTCTGCTCATACTGAGTGCCTCAGGTGAGGACCCACATTTTATATTTTCCTTTATCATGAACTCTCCTCTGCTGGGGTTTGGGTGTTAGGTGGACTTCGCCCTCTGAACCAGCCTCTCTCTCTTGGGTCTGCCTCCATCTCCCTCACTTGTTGCTTGGTAGCTTGGTAGCCTAGGGCTCATTTCCACGAAAAGCACATTCATGTGTTCATTTTTTTGGGATGAGGGATAACTCATACCCCATGAATCCAATCTCCTGGAAGATAGATATTTTTCGTGAGTTTGGTGTCTCTATCAGGGTGAGGAGTTGTTCTATAGCATCTTGAATCCTATGAACTGAACCAGTTCATTTGGCATCCAAATGTTCACGGTGGTCTGTGGTTCAGGATTTGCACATGCCATGAACCAATATGAACTGCATTTATCTGGTTCGTACTCATCCCTTTTGTGCATATTGAGAATATCATGGGTAGCACTCTCTCAGTGTTTGTTTGCTAGCCTCCTGTTGTATGTGGATATAATACCTGAAAAGTCCTAAACAAATGAGAAACCTTCTATTGAGGCCAACTTTACCTCAGGTTCCTTACTATGGACACCTAAGGCTGCAGCTGAGGTTGCCAAGCTCCAGGTTGTACCTGCAGATCTCCAGGAATTCTAACTGATCTCTGGACTATAGACAGTAGTTCCTGTGAAGAAAATGATTCCTTTGAAGGATGGACTCTATGGCATTATACCCTGCTGAGGTTCCTCCCCTGCCTTCCCTTGACACCACCCTCCAAATCTCCAGACGCGGAGTTGAAAAGCCTAGCTACAGCAGTCATATATGGCATCACCTATCGCCACAGGTCTGAGGGTGGCTTTGTTAGTCCCTCTCATCCCTGCTGCTTTGTAATCACTTACTGGATTTACAGGTTTACACAGCAATATGAAATCATTATATAAGGCACACGATGGCTTTATAGTACAGTCAGGTAGTCTGTAAAAGTGACATCATGTGCCATCTGCTAATATTTAATGCTCTACAGGCACAGCCTCAATAATTTTGTATCAAAGTACATTGCATGGTATTGCTTCACATTTCCAAGGAGGTTTGCTTGATGAAGAGAGACAGCCAGCGTGAGGGATGTGCCTGGCTTTCCTTTCCTAGGAGCAGGAGACATATTTCACACTATATTAGTGTACAGATGAAGGCCGAAGTTTCTGCTCGCTATTGTGTCGCTGAGTGCTGCTTACCAGCAGTTCAAGCACCAAGGGACTAGAGCTCTAAGCATGACTGAAGAGCTGGAGAAAGCAGGGAGCAGTGTCAGGAGCTATCAGCCATGCAGGTCAATGGGCTGCAGTGAGAAAGAGGAAGGGATGAAATTGTCCCCTTCTGCCTCTTCTATCAGCACAGCTCAGCTAATGGAAGAGGCACAAATGGTGATTTCATTTTCTTCCCTTTTCTTAATGCATCCCATCAGTTATTACCACATACAGGTCCCCTAGGCCTGGCCTAACAACCAGTGGGCAATGGGGGGGGGGGCAGGGACACGAGAGGATGAGAGGTTGGCAGCTGTATTTTCATAGACTTTCTGGTGACTTCTAGGGAGATGAGATGGCAACAGCATTTCCCCCCTCCTGACACTAGTCAGGAGGTAGAGAGGACTGGCATTGCTTCTAAGTCTTCCCTGGATGGGACATTACATAATTACCCTACCGCCATCCCCCCCCCCATTAGTTTTCTCCTGCTTGCCATAGGAACAGTGGGCACAACAGTGGGCAAGCTTGTAACCCATAAACTGCTCTTAAAGATACTCCTGCCCATGCCAGGCAATTTGAAATCCAGGAATAAAGTCACATCCAGAATTATCTCCTTACCGTATTTCAACTCTTTCTTCCGGTCTGATTTTCAGGTTTATTTCTGTAACCCTGATGCTTCGAAATGGATGTTAATTGTATTTTAAAGGCAAATCCAGAACACCTCAAGGTTCTGCATTACTGTTGAAATCCATAAGAAGCTGTTTCCCTCACTCTTCACATCTCCCCTCCCCCACATTCCTGATGGCCCATAAGCATTGAGAAAACACTATTTAAAAAGAAAAGCTTAAGAGATGACTTATCAGCATTATTTTGTGTAGTGCAACCAGTGAGCTGCAGTGCTTATGCAAAATAAATGAAGGTGCAAACAAGAAACCAGGAGCAGTTGTTATAATTACATCATCATCATCATTATGGTTGTTGTTATTGTTGTTGTTATTAACAGTGAGCCTTGGTAAATAATGGGGGTAGTGATATGAATGAAGTAAAAGGATTGATAGCTACAGTAAACATACTCCAATTCTGGCTTTAAAAAGTTTCTTTCTTACTTGGGACTTCTGGGAAACTGACACACAGAAATGGTTTAAGGAAGGAAAGAAAGAGAGTCATCCCTACTTGACTATACAGGGCATAGGTACCATGTAAAGGAACGGGACGGTAAGACCTTACAACAAAATAAGCAGTGATATCTCCATCAGTTCTTAGTAGCTTAATCTGCTGTTGTCATGCTGCTCAGCACACATTAAGACACAAGGAGGGAAAGCAACATGTTAATTTGTCTAGACAGCAAGAATCCTTGGGCCTGACCTGGACACAGTTAGGGGGAACTGTTTTCCAGGATGTCCTATGGGTGTCCAATTGCTGATGAAAACAAAATACTTCAATAGCCCATCCTTTCTTGTATTTACATAGATAACTCCAATGATCTTTTCAAAAGCTTAACTAAACAAATCCCAAGAAACGTGTGAGTGCTGGGCTCTGAGCATTTCTTTCCCAGGGAGAGGCATATTTTGAAGTTCTTCTTGTAAATGGCAGCAGTTTCAGTAGAGATGCAGACATAGTATTATTTCAGAAGATATCTGCATTTCAAATTTAAACTGATATACTCTTTGCCCTAGGGAGTCTAGGGAACTCTGACAGAACTGTCAGTATCCTCAAACTACAACACATTGGAGGACTACTATGACTGTGAAAATCATACATACATCAATTTGTAGAGTAGATACCCCTCTGAAGTAATTATAGTTTTTTTGAGCACTGACAATTATTCCAAGCCCTGAAATCTTCGAAGTCCTAAACGTTCTCCCTGTTGACAGAGTTCTAATATGCAAGAGTGGGAACACTTAGATGCTTAAAAGAATAAAATTGTTGCATTGTGGGGGAAAACACAACTTTGAATAGAAAGATGAGAGAGAGAGAGTCCTTCCTAACTATCCACGTAATTGTTGTTTCACATTCATTTAGTTTGTTCTGGAGGCAAGCAGGAAGGAAATATATTCAGAAGAGCTGGAAGTTTCCAAAAAGCCAATTAGTTCACAGGAGAGTATTTGAAAAATACCATGAAGTTCCTAATCTAACTATGCTAAATACACATCTTCTCCAATTCCCCCTGTAGGATATTCTTCATAACTTTTTGAATTATGCACACTACTGATCTTGAATATTCCACAACACTCCCAAGATTCCTGTTTTGGCAAAGAAGAACAAGAAGAATTGGTTCTTATATGCCGCTTTTCTCTACCCGAAGTGGCTTACATTTGCCTTCCCTTTCTTCTCCCCACAACAGATACCCTGTGAGGTAGGTGAGTCTGAGAGAGCCCTGATATCACTGCTTGGTCAGAATAGCTTTATCAGTGCCATGGCGAGCCCAAGTTCACCGAGCTGGCTGCATGTGGGGGAGTGCAGAATTGAACCCGGCTTGCCAGATTAGAAGTCTGCACTCCTAACTACTACACCAAGTTGGGTGTGTCTTTAACCACTGTCCTACATGTACTTGTCCATTTCCTGTATCTTCTCCTCCCATCTCATACAAGCTAGCTTCAAGCATCCATAGACCATTGCTTCAGCTTTCATTGGTTCCCTGTCTTCCTACTGTGCATCACACAGACCTTCTAAAAATGTAGAAAATTAAAAAAAAATCTCGGTGACTCACACTGGGGTTTATCTGGGTAAAGAGATCTATGAGGTCATCTATTATAGAACCATGGTTCATTGGTAAAACTGGCTGATCTTTTCCCTAGTGAGGAGAAAGAACAATGCAGTGAAATAGTCCTTTGACAAGTTGCAGCTGCAAAGAAGGACAATCCCTCAGCCATAGTATTTTGGTGAGGTTATCAATGGAATATTTGGAAAATCTATTTATTGTATCATTTCTCTTATGTTTGAATTTCTTCAGCTCAGAACCTTCCCCATCCAACAGAAAGGAAAAAGAATGCTGTAACATTTTCAGAGAAAGTACCCACAGCAAAATCTCTTAACACTGAATAAGAAGCATATAAAAAAAACCTTAACAAGTCAATTAAATCACCAAGGGCCAAATTATGCAGAGAGAATAAATGAAGTGAAACTCCTCTTTAAGTCAGCAAGAGTTTTGCTTGAATAAAAATTGCATACATTTTCATAGTCTCAGCACATGAGGTATGCAACACCCAACGAAAAATACATTACTGTAGTTTTATAGATATGGTATCTCATGCTTATTAGGAGATGGGCCCAATCCGAAAATGTGGTGACTGGAGTGTGAATACATGATTATGCCTGGCATTCTTGAACTTTTTCTGAACTTGCCTCTGACGTTGCTTCTATATTGGAAGCTGAAAATATTAGTCACTTAAACTTCCATTATAGGTAGGGTAAACAGCTGTTACAAAGCAGGAGATGAGTATTACTAAGCATATAAATCCAGAGTTCCTCAACAAATGCAAAATTTCTGGCTGCCAATAACAGAGTTCTCACTCTACTCCATCATATCAGAAAGGTACATACATGTTCTGCTCAGCTCCATAACATCTTATGGAATCGTGAGTCTGTAATCTTAAAAAAACAATTCTTGTTCCTGATGTGGAGGGGGGGACTTTAGGGAGGCATGCTTTTGTGTTTAAACTGTGTGGAATGTTTTTTTTTTTTTTTGCTTTGCCTCATGATAGAATGTCTATTCGTTCCTCCAGGCAGTTTGCTTTTTTTTTTAAGTCCCCAGGAGAAGGGAGAGGGAGGCGGGTGCGAGGGTGGGACATTGGAGTCGAAGATAGAGCTACTTTGCCTCCATACATTACCTCTAGCATGGTTGCTCTCCTCTAGCTGGCACTTTTTAGCTTGGGGAATTCCCCAGCTAGCACTTTAAAATAGAGTTTGTTGCTACTAGTTCACTGGATGGACAAGAGAGGTTGGCAATATCATGCAAAATGCCAAAAATAAGGCATCTTCATAAGGTAAGCATTTCACTATATTTATAGGGTGTGGAATGGTCCACAGTTTTCTCGATTCCCGAAATCACAAGTTAAAAATGGTCAAATTGCAATATGAATTCTGAACAGCCTCTGGATGTTGGCAATGCCATGTTGAGGGGGCTCTATATGCCGCCGACATGCAAAGGCTGTCCAAGAACATTTTCTTCATGTGGAAATGGTCTATGTGTACATTTCTCACTAACATTTTTAAACTGACTAATATAATTAATTTAAATTCCACTCTAACTTTGGGAACCCAGAGTGCCTTACATTTTGTGGTATACATACAATCTCTATAAAATTTATAAATTAATTTAGTCAATAACAATTATAGCAATAAAGAATTTACGTTAAAATTCTATACATTAAAATAATAAGTTTACAATGAATACTGAGGACTAAAATTGAGTGTAACATTTCCTCTGTGGAAATGGGAGGGAGGGGGGGTCATTCAGAAACTGGAGTGCAGAATCTCAACCTGGTGTGGGCCGGGCAAAGAGGCCAATGGAATTAAATGTTATTTCTGGCCTCCACTATTCTTACTTTAAATCAGCAGTTGCATTATCGGTGTCAATTCTCCTTTGTGAGTGACTGGCACAAAAGACATCTCTTGATGGGAACTTCACCAAGATATCTACATTATAGAATAAAATGTAATAAACAAAGACACATGCTTTGTTTCAAAAGGCATATTTCTTGTAACGCAGTCATTATGCAAATAAATGGTATTGCTACTCAAGTATCCAATAAGAGATTGCACAATTTAAAATGACATATTTGGCTGTCAGTATAAAACTCATTAAGAAAATAAAAAACAATTGTGTTGTGAAACTATTTTCCACGTTGTTTCATATGGCAAGTAGTATAGTATAGTATAGAATAGTTCAATTTTAAACTGTTAGTACACTTCTATGCTCTTGGGAGAAAATTTTTAAAAACCCAAACAATATCACTTAATTAATTGGCCATTAATATTCTCATTTTCATTATCTGTATAAAAATTTGCACGTGTAATAAAATAAGACAAAAATTAAGGGAATGACCTACTTCTATAGTTCTTTTAAACAAAGAATAGCCAGGAAATGAAAAGAATAAAAGAGACCTCATAGGTCATGTAAATGACATCTGTTTTTCTTCTGGGAATTCAGCTGGGAATTTAACATATCCAGTGAATGGTTTACTCCTAACCCTTAAAGAATCCTTTTGTAATGCTGTCATTCCTATCAGACCAATGAATGATGATATTTCCTTCCTCCAAGGAAGGAAAAAAAACGCATTTTCTTCAATCTGTAATCCTTTAACCATAATCCAGATCTAAAACCCTTGCATATGCTATGCTAGCTCATGTATATGCTTGTTTGGACTTTGGGCTACTGGTGTTATATATTTATTATAAGTGTTTATCCTGAGCCTGAGGTTGTTTACTCAGAAGTGGCCCACTGCATTCGATAGGACTTATTGAGAATGAATGCTCATAGGATTGAAACCTTATTTATTGTCTAATGGACTAAGCAGTGAACATCCATGTGTCACTGTGGTAAAAAATATCATCACAGCCTTCCTTTTCTTTGCTGGAACTCATTTCTGATGTCCTCTAGGAGTCAGCTATTCTGCCTTTCTATCAGTTCATTCTCCAACATTAGGTGATTTCTCACTGATGAGTTGTAGTGATTTTCTGACCTGCTAACAGGCTCAAACGCCCAAGCAGCTATCAGTCAATGTGTTTAAGTGCACAGCTACCATTAACTTTAAATGGGATATTACTCTCAGAATTACTTCCACAAATTAAATAACTTGAAGGCTTAGAGAAATAACCTACACAGATCACTTAAAATCCTTAGAACGGCACAGATGTAGGCACCTTTTCGTCTTCTTCAGAGTTATACATTTCAAAAAGCAGCAAATCGTATTTGATGAAAATTGGCTATGTAGAAAAAAGGTATTAACTTTTGAGTGTTTTAAGTCATAAAAACCTTTGCATGATTAACTAGGATTCACTTAAGAAGATTTACATTGACTATGAGGTTTTTTTTTTAGGAAGGGAAGATCTTCTAAATTAATCCTTTAAACATTTGCACTGATAGTAATACATGGTTTTCAGGTATGGTACTGGTTAAAGGTTTGGAGTGTGGTCAGTTACCAAACATAACAATTTGAAGCATGGGATAAAATATCTTTGAGCCTGGGAGTTAAGACTAATTCGACAAACTGTGGATGAGGCGCCTTCAGTGTACCTGTGCAGTAAGAGAGTACGTTTATTATTGCCTCAGCCTCATCTTTAACCGCTCCTGCGGTATTAAATAAAAGGGTAAGGCCACCTGGGGAGGAGTTAGGGCGGGCCCTGTCCAGGATAAAAACTCAGAGGGCCCAATCAGGAGCCGCAAAGCAGAGTGCTCCCCTTCAGGCCTGCTGCAAAGGAACCCCTGACAGGCCCTGACTGAGGGAGGGAGGCCTTTCCAAGAGCAACGCAGGGGAGCCTGAGGGCCTTCCTTTTGAGGGGGGGGCTTTCCCCTTCTGCCAAACAGTTGCCTGACAGGGAGGCCACAGAAAAGCCCCTTCTCACTTAAAATACTGCTCTGCCCGGAGGTTAGACACAGCCAAGCCATGTGTCTTTCTTCTTTGCAACTCTCTGCAGATTTGAGGCCACTGCACAGCGTTATTCTGCACAGGAAACTGGCTCTTTTGTCTCCTGTTTCATCTGCACAACAACCCTGTGCAGTAGGCCTCAAGTATTTCAATTCAACAACAACCTGTGTCGGAAGCCTTAAATGTTTCTTCTCTACCACAACCCTGTCCAAAGTAGCCCTTTCTGCCTGGGGAGCTGATCTTTATACTCTGCAGGTGAGCTGTAATTCCAGGATCTCTCCAGGCCACACCTGTGAGGCTCGCTACCCCACCTCCCTCATGTGGAGTTTGCTATGGGGAGAGAAAGGGAAGACAATTGGAAAATGCTTTGAGACACCTGAGGCCTGCTGGGTCACTGCAGCCCATTCCCAGTTCTCTCAGATCTCTCACAGCCCCACATACCTCACAGGTTGACTATTGTGGAGAAACTAATGGAAAGGGTGTTTGTAAACCGCTTTGAGACTCCTTTGGGTAGTAAGCAATAGGGTACAAAAATCCGTTCTTCTAAGGAGCAACCATGAAAGAAGCATGTGGGCACATAACATTTTACCAACAGTGAAAACATGGGAGACAGAAGGAATAGGGTGGACACCTGTGTACTGTGTACCCCATTTGTATTAGGGCAAAGGGGCATTTCGGTGAATGTGGCCTAATTCACACAAGAAGGGAAATGATGCAGAACTGGGAGGAATTGGTTGCCATGTAATCTTCCCCTAAGAAGAGTCTCCAGTCTGATTTTCCCTTCATATATCTGAAGACATGGCTCTGGAAAGCTTATCTGTAACCACTATGCCAAAATTCCCAAAGGTCAGTCCTCTCTCACACTCAACGAACATTCCATACCACAGGTTCTTGACACCCATATCTCCACACCCATACCCTCATTTGCCACCATGCCACCACAACCTCCCACACAACACACACATTCAACCCCATGCCCTTACAGACTGGACAACTCCTCCCCTTCCTCTTCCCACTGCCAAGCTCTAGCGCCCGTTGTATTCTTGGATACAACGGGCTTTGCCCCTAGTGCTAAAATATAACTGATAAATACAAATATATCAGCAAACAATAATTAAACTAAATTCAGATTAAAGGATTTGAAATTTAATATAAACGTTGAAAATGAAGTCAAGCAAGAACATACATTTATGCAGTTGTATATCATTCACTCTAAGTTGCATCAGAAACAACCCTTTTACTAACACACATAGATATCAATATAATCATGGCTACCTCCAGTGTGATCATTGGGAACACATCTGCCAAAGAGAAAATTCAATCCTCTTCCAAACCAGAAATACAGAACAGTATTTGATTCAGTCTAAGTCAAACAGAATTGTACAGAGGACAATATAATAAATAGTTCTTCTACCTGATTTGAATTGCAAGGACATCTGGAGGGAGACTGCTGAATCTCCCATATAAATTTGATGATGGAAAGGTTTGGAAACGAGCCCAAATAAAGGCCTAACTTAATGGAGCCTTGACTAAATCATTCAGATAGCAGGAGAAACATCTGTTTGCAGGGGTGACCAAACTGGGGCTCTCCAGATATCCATATATTACAGTTCCCATGATTCAATGCCAGCATATGCAGGGAGGGACTCATGGGAATAGTAGACCATGGGCATCTGGAGAGCCCCAGTTTGGCCACTCCTGATCTATTGAGTTTAAGCCTGAAATACCATACTGAAAATTTTATGCCAAATCATAATCATATGCTGCATCTTTCTCCTGAACCAAAGACTGGATTTTATCCCATGATTTAATCATGTCAAGTAACAGTAAAGCATAAATATGCAGGATGGAAGAAAACAATTCACGGCAACACTTTCTTTCCAAATAATAACGGAAACGAAGCTTGACTAAATGGGCTGGAGATAGATTTGCTAGTTTTATATAAAATTATGTTATTAGTTTTAAATGTGCCCTTGCACATTTAAAAGACATCATTCTGACCTCAGATCTCAGCAAAGCAGCCAGTGTTCCCTGAGGTAATCTCAGGATTTTCCTAATGAAGGAGTTTCGGATAATTTTGAGGTTTCATGACCTTACACTTAACTAGCATTAAACTTGCCATAGTGTGAACAATATGTGGTGGGACTTGTGCCACCAAATGTCCTTGCCTTGTAAATCTGCTTTTACCTTGTGCTGCCATCCTTTAAGCTAACTGGTTGCGATACAAAATTCCTTTATTGCACACTGTTGTCAGTGCTACTGTGTGCTTGAAATCTTTCTTATCTGTTCTCCCTTAGACTTTGGTGTTGAACATATATTCCTTTCATTACCTTATTCTGTCAGAACCCCCTTTATTTTGTCAGAAATGTGAAAGTATGAATGCCCTAGGGGCTACAATCCCTCCAAATTTTGTGTAATTTGGACTGAAAACCATAAAGGTACAGACCTAAGAATGGTGTGTGTGGGAGCTTGTCCATTGAATCCAGAGGAAAATAATAACTAAATATAATTATGAAAACACAACAGCAATAACCAAAACAAAGCCATATGAAACAACCCAATGATGAAACATTTCCATTTTGAAATTAATAAAAAGAAAGAAACAGACTGACACATACAAGTCCAATTTCTACTAGGATTCTAGATGCCTGGATGACAGCTGTAGCTATGGGGGTGGGGAGAACTTCCTTCCCTGCACTAGTAGGTAAAATTTAGGTCTTCACAGGATGGGTGATTGGGAGTGAGAAAACTTGTGGGCCAATTTCAGCAGAAAAGCAAGTCAGTTGATTCTTTATTGGCTTTTGAGAGAAGATCTTCTACAATTCCCAGAAAATGGCAGACATTAGTATGCATTAGTAGCAAGCTAGGCATGAGTAGCAAATATATCTAAAATAATTATGACACAGAACTCCTATATAAAAGAAGGAATAGATCACTCTATTAGGAGCAAAAAGAATTTTTTTATCCAGTTCAGGTAGTGTGGTTACCAGAGTTCTTACACATACATTATAGTTCTTACATGTAGATTATATGATTGTATAAATTTAAAGGGTATTTTTATTGGGGTTTTTATGTATTATATTCTATAACCCGCCACAAGCCTTTGGGGAGTGGCGGGATAAAAATCTAATAAATAAAACAAACAAATAAATAGTTATCTGCATTTTATAATATATATGTCTTTCTCCTTGGGCCCAGGATCCCCTATATTATGAAGTATTCAAAGTGCCACAAGACTCCTGTTTTATTTTTGTGGCAGACTAACATAGCTACTTTTCTGGTAATATTAACTAATTTTTATTTAGTTAGTGGGGTTAAGCAAGGATTATTGGGATATGCTACAAAGATCCAGCCATATAAATAAGGTAATTGAATAATATTCCCATGTATCTGGCAAGGAGGGAGATGCCACCAACTCTGAACTCTTTCTTTTTTCCTTTTTTCTTCTGCTCGACTAAACAATAACTCACTGGAACTGCTGCCAAACGTGTATCTGCACTGGCTTGTGACGAAACTGAAGTCTGAGCCAGCTCCTATTCCTTTGGACACCATGCAGCAATGGAAAGTTCATTGCTTCCCATTTAATCAACAGCCCTTATCTTTACATTTACAGCAGCTGGAATCAAAAACGTTGTGTGATGACTGTTGGTGTGTAGATTTTAATACCTTCAAACCAGGGCCATGGCTTTGTGCTTTTAGCCACAGTATTGTCATAGTGACAGCTCTTATTTTCAGATAGAAACTCTGTGGGACTCTAAACAGGCTCAATACATCTTTCAGTGTGATCGCTTGGCTGCTTTCAAGTTCCTGTGTCCATATCGTTCCTCTCTCTTTTGCTTAAAAGGTGAAAACGTCCTTTTGAGAATCAACCTTCTCTCCTGAGTGTGAAGTAATTGGTTTCTTTTTCTGTCAACCTTTTAACCAGAGAGGGGGGGAAAGGTATAGGGCACCATGAAATTATCAAGGCAATTGAACCTGCGTGTTTCACACTGAGAATTAGCATTGTTAGGTGAAGCTATGAAGATAACATCACTAGCCTTGAGAATTTTTTATTGTGAAATGGTTTCCTTATCAGTGAGGTTAATGAAGATGTCAGCAAATGGGATGAGGTTTTGCCAAATGGAATTACTTTCACCTCCAATCCAACTTGGAAAAGGTGTTAATCAGTGCATTAATCTTATCAGCAGCTGAGGAGCTGCTTTTGGAACTGTCCATTTTGGTTTTTCATTAGGAAGAAAACTCCCTAAAAGACTATTATTCGCTAAATCCATATAACCAATATTACTAAGCCTCCTCTCTTTGCTTCTAGTGCAAATTTTTGCTAAAATCAAGACATGGATGGATTGGCTGTTAGCTGGCCAAAAGTCATGGACAAATATCAAAGGAGCATCAGGACTCTGCTTTTTATCCACCTAAAAAGTACATTTGATTATTCACGTGCAGAAAAGGAATGGTACAAAAGATGTTTAAGTACTCCACTGTGTCAGAAGATGGTCAATTTCTGATTACTAAATGCTTGCCCAAAGGTTGGATGTCCATTATGCCACTTCAGTACTGAAATACACACCTGAGGATCAACAACATTATTGAGCCTGGAATTTTGAGAACAAGTAGGGGCCTCCAACATAAAATGTCCCCAGAAGGCAGAACCAATAAAATTGGCTTCCATTTGGACAGAGGCCAATGACAAAATGTTGGAAAGCAGTCTCCAAGGATGCTGACAGATGTTTCTGAATGGGTGCAGATGCAGTTCGTATGTACCTTGAGCTCTAAAGGAACTCGTGTTTCAATGAGTTTGAGAAACAATCCCAAGAACTTTTCCCCTCTCAGTCTCAGCAAGTTTAAACCCCATTAGCTATACTTGAAGATTGACTCCTTTGAACTGAGCCTGGTTCAAGTCCCCAGGAGAAGGGGAAACGAACCCTTATATTGCTCGCTCTGTGCTTTATACCTCAGTCCTGACTATGCCTTTGCTGTAGATGCTTTCATTGTTCTTAAATAAACTTTCATTCAATGAGTTTCCTTATTTAGAAATTGAAGTTTCTCACAGGAGGGGGGAACTCTGTGGCAGACAGGCTGCAAGTGATGAGAAAGGTTGGGACCTTTCTAGAGATTTGCTGGAATTGCAGGTCATTTCCAGGCAACAGAGATCAGTCCCCCTAGAGCAAAGCCCTGGCTTTGGATCCCATAGAGGTGCAGGGCTGCCAGGCGCTAGGTGGGAAATAAAGAGAAATGCTAGGTGGCAGTAATTGCCAATAAAATAAACATAAAAAAACAAAAGACCCAACCAGGCCCAGACAAAACTCCACTTTGCAGCAGGCTACTAAGCATCCATTCACCTTCACATTCTGTCCTCAGTTAATGTTTCTCAGTAGTTTAGGAAATGCAAAAAAACCCTCACCTTCCCAGCAGCTCTCTCCTGGGTTCTTTCTCTCAGCCCAGCTGGCTCAGTTCTGCTTCTGTTTCTGCTATGATAGCAGAGGACTGTCAGTGGCTATGAAGTGTACATGCAAGCACCCTTAATTCACAGCACCATAACATGAAATCTAGTAGGTGAATAAGGCTCCAAGCACAATTGCCATTATTGTTTGTGATATTCTGTTTTTTATATAAAATTCAATATAATGTATGAACTATGTCAGTGGTTGTCAAACTTGGCCCTGAGTCATGAAAAACTATAACTGGTAATTTGTTTTATTTATATTTAATTTGTTTATTAAATTTAATTTCATAAAATCACAGAATCACAGAATCATAGAGAAAGAGTTCAACGTTTCAATTTTCAAAGCCATTGCGATTGGCAGACCCTGGGCTCATTTGGATAGCTTCAGTGTCACCTCCCTTCATTCTGCTGTGTTGCTGTCTTTGTTTTATCTAGTGCATTCACAAAGAGAGAGAAGACATTCGGGTTTTGTGCCCACAGCAACTTGTATATACATCTGGAAGGAATCCTTGCATTCTCCCCAAAAATCTTCTCAGAGCTTTGACAGCTCTGCTCAGCAGGTGGCTTTCTCTACGACAGCTGCTTAGTTTGCCTGTCCCACAACTTTTTCCCCCTTTATCCTGAGACACTCTGCCACATTTCTGCTGGAACCCCTAAATGCTGACTTGATCAAGTTATTAGCAGAGGGCCCTTTCTCTGGCAAAAGAGGCAGTTAAATATTTCTGTCTTGTGAAAGAAATAAGCCAAATTGCTCAAGATCAGGAGTAACTGAAAAGTATCCGCATTTATCCCCAGAATTTCTATGACACTGCATTTCATTCTGCAGTTTCTCCCTCCCGCTTCCCTTTATTATTACTCTTGCTATATGTACATGCTCACATAGATTTGTTAAGAACTGTACCCCTTTCCAGGAATTACATTTCTGGCACTTGTATCTTGCATATCATGACTGTGTGCATATATGTTTTCGAGCCAGGATACATGCTACTTGAAATGTGGACCATTTCTGCACAGAGGTGTAAAACATACGCTACCTCCTGCTTGCAAACATGGAATAGGAAACTGCACATTTGGACGCTTCCTGATGGGAGACCCCTCGCACGTTGTCAGACTGCCTTGCCATGGCTTTTCCCTTCCCAATGAAGTGGCGGAGAAGCTTAAAGTATGGCCAATCCGCACTTCTCCCCCCGCTCCTTGGGTTGTCAATCAATTCTTTCATAACAATTGTTTTCAGGACTCAAATTTCCGTCCCCTCCAAATTCCAAAATTAATTTAAAAAAAAACCCACCGACACTTCCGCATTGCTATGGGGAAATGCCCCAACAGTAAAACATTTTTTTAAAGAAATCTTTCACTTCTGTGTTGCCACGGGATCATGCAACAACAATAAAACATTTCCTTGGATCCCTTTTCGGGATACTTTGTATAATGGTCTCTATGTTCAGGTATATTTGTAATAGGCTGGCCATGGTAACTGGACCCTGTTATTCACAACAACAAAAATTTAAAACACAGAGGATGGATGCCAAGCTCATAGGGAGATGGCTTGCCCCATTCATACCCCACTGCCAGAAAACATAAACAGGAATATGTTTTAGCTGCCTGATCCCAATATTACTGTGCAACATGAAGAGAACATTTTATTTGTATTGATGGCACATTGTTTTGTGGTCTCGTAGCAACACAGACTGCACCATTAAAAAAATTGGCTCAGAAATGGACAGGGGAGGGCAGGTGTGAGGGTGGGCCCTAGGGGCCCTAGGGGACAGTCTACCAAGACTGTAATGTGTTTCTTCCTCCTTTTACACAGAAGTGATTTCTGTGTAGGAGTTGTATTTATAATCCGATTTTTATACCACCCTTCTTGGCTAGCCATCTCAGGGTGGTGTCTGATACATTATTTTATTATGATATAGTCTGCCCCAAGTCTCAGGAGACAGAACATAAAATAAGTATAATTATAATAAATAAATAAAAATAAATTATAATGAGCCATAGTTGTCAGAAACAATGTTTGTTGTAACAAAGTGATACTTTGTGTATCCTGCATTATACAGGATCAGGTCACTAGATTACAGCTCTGTGGACAGTTAATTTCCATGACCACCAAAATCAAAATGAGCAGGTTTGTAGTCTTATAGTTCTACTTAAGCCTTGTGTGGCAAAAGAATGAAATGTAAGAAGTGTTATTAAAAAACATAAACCTTTAATATCACTTTTTATCAATCCCAATTGATTATCTGAGTAGAAATGACCATGTCTGACCTTCATGACTTCATGCCTTAGAAAATATTACAAGTCCGGCAGATGGTATTTCAAATGCAGTTTCCCCAAAGGGTAAAGCCTACCATCTGACATTATATACTTCATAATTCTCCAAGTTTGTATGGATAAATGAACTGAATTTATATCAGGAGTTTCAACAGTTTCTCTTTCCAGTTTTTGATCCTTCTCCTATAAATCAGGGGTGGCCAAATTATGCTTCTCTAGATGGTCATGGGGAGCTACAATTTGGCCACCCCGGTGGTAGATATTTCATCCTATCTGATGGATGCATGGTGCGCTTGCAACTGATGAAGGAACTAATACAACAAATCAAAACTGCACTCTGTGAATGCTCACGGACAGCTTCATTATCATGATATCACACAAATCTGAGATTAGACCCCCTGGTTTGAATAAGCTGTGGATGTGTTGGACAGGATATTTATTCAGTTCAGTTCTAAGCGGGGGGGGGGGAGAGTTTGGTGTGATGCCAGCTTCATTCAATTTAATCGGTAGATTAATCTATTAAAACTTTACTTGATTAATTGGCGGTGTCCAGTTTAAATTGGTTCCATTGCTAACTAAGAACCCCTTTATTTTTCAAGGCTATTGTATTTCTAGTATGTTATTAGCAGGGACTATTGGATTTTTACCAATAAAGTGCTAGAAATTGAACAACTCATTTGCAATGCCTTTCCTCTCCTGAAATGGAATGTTTCATATGGTCACCTTGAAGATTCACCCACAGTTTAAAATGAACACTATTTTGAATAGTTTTGTATCAACATAGTGAAGGCACTCAGCTTGGTCATTTTCTGGACAGTCATTGTGGGCATATGCTCATGATATACGAGCTTATTGGGTTTCCATGCACAAGATCATTATGGCCAATAATTTTAAAGATATTATTTTAACTGACTTCTAAATACATATATATGCACCTATTTATTTATTTAAACTATTTATATGCCTATCTTTCTCTTAAGCAGCTCAAGACCCAAGACATAAATATATATTAAAGCAGTGTACAATCACAAAGATAAATAATAAAGTCAAATATTAAAATGATTAAAATGAAATAGTTTTAAACCACACTAACACACCAGTTTTCAAACACCTTATGTCCAAATAGCAAGATAGTTCTCCTTTGCCCAGGCTTACTACCACAATAGCCAGGGTTGCCTCCTGGTGGGACCTGGAGATCTCCTGGAATTACAACTGATGTCCAGTCTACAGAAGTCAGTTCCCCAGGAGACAATGCCAGCTTTGGAGGGTGGGCTCTATGGCACAATATTTTTATGAAGTCCCTTTGCTTCCCAAACTGTGCCCTCCCTAGGCCCCATCTCAAAATAACCAGTAATTTCCCAAGCTGGGATTGGCAAGCCTAGTTGTTACATTGAACTCTAGTATGGTTTCAATGTACTGCCTGTTATTTTAGTGGTGTGATTTTAATGATTTTTGTGAAATCTACTACTGAACGCCTGCAGCGATGGAAATAATTATTTAACCAGCTATACAACCATGATGGGAACACCACTGGAACCATCATTTACTGACTTGCCAGAAAATATATTCATCAGCAGTGAACCAACTATCAATGAACTAAAAAGTTCAATAAAATCATTGAAGAATGAAAAGGCACCTGGAGCAGACCAACTTACTGCTGAAATGGTGAAAGCTGGAGGAGACATTCTGCTACAGCAGCTCCACAGCCTCTTAATACTCATATGATGCTCAGAAGGCATTTCATCAATATGAAAGAAAGCCATCATAATGCCAATCCAGAAGAAAGGCGACAACCGAGAATGTAAGAATTACCATGCCATCAGACTCATGTCAGTTATTAGCAAAGGATTCATGAAGATCATACAATCAAGTCTACGGAAACATCACAAACAGACTAGTAGAGAAGAACAAGCAGGATTTAGGCAATATTGGGGTTGTATCGATCTAATGTTTACCATCAGTCAACTAGCAGAGGAAAAAATTATGTGCAGAAAGAAAACTGTCATTGTCTTTATTGACTTCAGATCTGCTTTTGACTCTCTCCACTGGCCTTCTCTATGGAAGGTACTAGAAACTGAAAATGTGCCCCCCAAAATAATCACACTCTTCCAAACAAGATGGTTCAACAAGCCAAGTGCAAATTTGAAATGAGCTATCAGTTCACCATCCAGACTGGTGTACGCCTAGGAGATGTGACCTCTCCTCTAATTTTTAACATTGTAGTTGATGCCATTATGAGAAAAGTATTCAAGAATAGATGTGCAGTATGGCCAAAACAACTTCCTGACAGATCTAATGTTTACAGATGATAGTGCCATATTTGCTAATAGAGATGCAGAGGCTACTATGACATTGCCTGCATCACCCAATCTTACAGCTCAAAAATAAATGTGGACAAAACCAAAGTCACTGACAAATGTATTCTTCAATGGAGCCCAAATTGAGCAGGTAAAATAATCTTAATAATCTTAGAAACATTGAAAAGTGAGCAAAAACTGCAGATCAGACAAGGCCCTAGACAAGGAACTCCCAAAAAGGAATCCTGATTTTGACCCCTCAGGAATAGCAGAGGAAGAGTCAGAGGTTCATATCTGTATGTGCAGTCTCAGAACCCCCTTAAGAGCAACGAGATGAAAACGTTATCACTCCCAACCAGCAAAGCTCAGGTGACTACTCCTGTCACCTTGCTTCCAACCGAGGCACAGCAAACCTCAGCAGCCCAGCTCCATACAACTGTCAAGGATTTCGCACTAAAACCCCGACCTACAATACCACAAGTTTCATCTGATGCTGTGGCATGAACATGGATGCATCCTACCCTGCACTCAACAAGAGTATTTTCGTGTCTATGCATCTAGCTGTTACTCTCCAACCGATTGAGTTACCACCACAGCCCCCCCCCAACGATAGTCTTCCTCTGCCATCACTCACTTATGTTCCCGTGACTACCCTACTGCCAGCCACACCTGTGAGTAATCCCTATGTGGCCACACAATGAATCTATGCATACGGTCTTGCTGTCCTCCCCCAGGTACTACCTACATGGGAACACGTTATTGGCATGGACATGATTGGCATTGAAAAATCTGTATTAAAGTTAAGGAGCCTTGACAAAGAGCCACATCACCTGACTTCATATTATCTTTACTCTTTAAATTCTAGTGAAGCCCAGGAGCTGTGTCCCATTCAGAAGGTCAGCAGAAAAGAATCTCTAAAGCCTTGCAATGTTTGCAGCAGAGCTTATCAATGGTCATGAATGTAAAACGGAGATTAACTCCAACTCCTCGGTATCCATAATTAATCAAGCTAAATTTCTCTGCCTCTTCCCACAGGAGCTTTCCCCACAACTGTCAAGTCCATAAGGCATTCTCTGTGATTACAATGAGCAGACTGTAGATCTACTGGGGAGCTATTATGCGGATGTACAATATGGCTCCTTCCAAGGCAACCTTTTGTTGCTGTCTTCTACCTGCAGGAGAAGACATTTTCCTTGTGTTGGCATTCACACAGTGATCCTTTCCTGCCCAATAGTTTGGGTTTTTTATATCTTAGGATAAAATACACCGTTTTTAATAATTTTAATTATATTTGTTTTTCGTTATGTTTGTGTTTGGGGGTGTTAAATGGTTTTAAAATGTTATTTTATTATGTATGTTTTAATATGTTAGCCACCTTGGTGGTCACTGTGGGGGCAGAAAGGTGGGATATAAATTTTGTGAACCAGCTTGGTTCACAGCACAGACTTCTAACCTGGCTAGCCAGATCTGATTCTCCGCTCCCCCACATGCAACCAGTCTGGGTGAATTTGGGCTTGCCACAACACTGATAAAGGTGTTCTGACCAGCAATAATATCAAGGCTCTCTCAGCCTCACCTACCTCATTGGGTGTCTGTTGTGAGGAGAGGAAAGGGACGGGGATTGTAAGCCACTTTGAACCTCCTGGTAGAGAAAAGTGACATATAAGAACCAACTCTTCTTCTTCTTCTGAATATATAAACATATCAATAAGAAGGGAAGCTTCCACTCATCATTCCAAAACAGCCAAAGTCCATCTCCAGCACATTGCACTTTCAGGCAATTTTTATTGGTCCTGGCCCCAGCCAAGTTGAATGAGTTGCCCTCTGAGATCAGGGCCTTGTTGGAGCAGTTCCACACTGACTGTATAAGAGCATTCTTCCACCAGGTCTATGGCTGAGGCCACAGCAGTTTGACACCATATGGGCCTCCCTCCTTTCCTCTCATTTCTCTTTTGGCATATATTACCAACCCTTCAGGCCAGATGGAACATGGCTAGGGATTAGGGGGCTTTTTTAGTTGCTGATAACAGTTAATTTAGTAGTTTTATGATATTTTAACTGCTTTATTATTTGTTCTAACCTACTGTTGTGAATCGCCTCCAGCCCATTTGTAGAGAGGGACAAATAGATGAATTCATGATGATGATGCACTTGCCAGATTTCTTACCAGTAAAAATTATTGGGAAGAGGTGTGCATCCAGATATACTAGAGTGAAAGAATATACTCAAAACTAGACTTGTCTCAGCACAGGTATATCTGAATAAAAACAAACACTCTTGGAATTCTAGTTGTAATGAAAAATAACAACATTTATTTTTGAAGTCTTTTTGTGGTTGGAGCTCTCCCTTCCCCTTAGCTGGCCTTTCGCTCTGTGGAGGGCAGAGCCTACCTGGGACCCTGCAGCTGCCATGTTTAGTTGAATTCTCAACCAGATGATTGAAAACTGATTTCACAGCCAGGATCTTCATTGGTTTACAGCTTTGGAACTGGAGACTATAAATTATGAGGGGAGCTCTGTCCAAAGAACTCTTTTATGTCCCCCGCCTCTCTATCACCTCTTTATATACTCGTGAAGCTGCTTCTGTGGTTGCAGGGCTTTCAGCAAGAATATGTGATACAATGCAAAGGTCTGCAACCCATGGGGAAATGGACAAAAGCTTTCTCTCCCACCTTGCGTAAACAGAAGTGCTTTCTCTTAGTTCAAAGGCTGGTTTGGATCAGACACTCTGTTGTTTATTTTCTGCCAGCACTAAAAATAGCCAGAGACAAATTATTTAGTGGTTCTGTATATATCCACCCAACAGGACTTTTAATATGGCAATATCAGGCAAGAAATGTAGAAATTACTTGGAAAACAGGAAAATCACCAACCAGACCTTAGAACAGCCAGCTGATAGGTATAACTGATTTTAAATTCATTAAGCTTCAGCAGGGTTCTTAATTCCCTCCCAGTTGCCTGAATCTTGGGTACATGGGGAACAATCCTGGGGTTGTGGTTTATGTCTCTAAAAGCTGCCCCAAAATTTGATTGATTCATTTACAAATTTTGCCAGCTATTTTTATTCTCACTTTGGGTCACCAAGGTTTACAGTTAAAGCAAATACAATCAAACTATACACAAAGACAGCTAAAACCAAAACTAAAATACACATTAAAATAAGATAAAACAGTAATTAAAGCCTAAGGCAGGAAGGAAGATTTGTTGGGGGAAAAAATAAAATCTACCCACAAAAGAGGACAAATATCTCTGGAGAGAATTCCATGGTTATGACACCATGTTCAATAGAAGTTTTCTTTCTGAGTAATACCATAAGGGGTTTGTAGATGTTTTCAGATATCTGTACAACTGACCTTCATTCACATCACGAATAACATAGCAACTGTGCATCCTGGGAGGATTGTGGGTACTGCACACTCCAAATATGTGCACTGGGCTCCCAGGCAGCATAAAAGTGATGTTTGAAAAGGACTTATATGATTGAACTGTGTCTCTTCATTCTTCCTGAATCTAAGAGCCAGTTTGGTGTAGCGGTTAGGAGTGCGGACTTCTAATCTGGCATGCTGGGTTTGATTCTGCACTCCCCCACATGCAGCCAGCTGGGTGACCTTGGGCTCACCACAACACTGATAAAGCTGTTCTGACCGAGCAGTGATATCAGCGCTCTCTCAGCCTCACCCACCTCACAGGGTGTCTGTTGTGGGGAGAGGAAAGGGAAGGCGATTGTAAGCTGCTTTGAGGCTCCTTCGGGTAGAGAAAAGCGGCATATAATAACCAACAACAATAATTATTCTTCCTTATTCTTCTTCAACCTTCATTTTTCCCACTGGCAAGAAGAGATTCATGCAGAAGAGGCTACAGAACTCGCTGTAAGGAATGCAAAACAGCTTATAACTTGTTGATTAATTTACATAAAGGCAATATAATAAAATGATTAAAACTTGAAAGTTTATTTTCTTTTGCTTCGTGGGACCCAGCTGAAGAACAGAAGTGGAATGGAACATATAGTTAGTAGATAATGGAGGCTCTCTGGGAGTGCTATAAGGTTAGGAATGTTCTCCAGCCTTCAGCCTTAATTCTCTTAATAACCTTAAAGTGGTTTCTAATCAGATTTCATAGACTCTGGTCCATTTCTTGCTCTCAGTTATGATATTGCTGATGAGACAAAAAGAGTTACCAAAGTGTAATTAAGAGGGGAATCTAGACTTTTCTGTTCAGCATCACTGTTCAACTGAGCAAAACCTTTGGAGCAGAGTGTTTCTTAAGCTACTCCTTGAACATTTTGCTCTCATTTGCTGGTTGGTTAATTGGCTTTCCTCCAAGACAGCCAACTAATGCATTTATCTTGTACAACCCACGGAAATAGGTTTGGTATGACTTCACCATATTTCATTTCATTTAGATTTCAGATACAGTCATGACCAGAATTTTCACCCCATGAATTGTCATTGCAAGATTTTGATTTTGGTGTGGTCTAGGGCCACATTTTTACTCTGTTAATATACAGTGTACCATTACCATGCCATATATGTGCAATTTTACAATCAAATATGCAATAAAATGTCATTATTTTGTTTGGAGAAAGAGAATAATAATTTCCTTTGCACCCAGAAAAACAAATGAAACAATGACTGTCTACACTAGATTCATTGCATCTGAAGAAGCATGCATGCACATAAAAGCTCATACCTTGAATAAAACTTTGTTGGTTTTAAAAGTGCTATTGAACTAAAAATATGTTCTGTCTACACTAGGTATCAGCACCAATCCAAATTCATAGACTCATAGAATTGGAAGGAGCCATACAGGCCATCTAGTCATCCCCCCCCCCACCCGAGGGTGGTGGAAAGATCCATGGAAGTGGTGAAGAATTTGGGGGCAGTAGGAGGAGATGAGAAATTTGGGGGCAGTAGGGGGGGTTGTTTCCCTAGCAAGAGATATTTCAAGGCAGCTTGCCTTTGCTTGCCTCCTAGTTGTAGCAACCTTGGACTTCCTTGGTAGTCACCCATCCCAGTGCTGACCAGGGTCAACCCTTAGCTTCCTGGGGGAAAAAAACAGCTTCAGAAGGTGGGCTAGATGGGATCTTATTCCTGATGAGCTCCTTCCCTTCCTCAGACTCCTCAGACTTTGTCCTTCAGAGGCTCTATCCCAGATCTCCAGGAATTTCTTAACCCAGGGTTGGCATCCCTTTCCCAAAGGTCTCTAACTTTGGGAGGTTGGGACCAATTATGCATTGTGGGAAAAAGCCAGGTCAGCGCTTACATGACAGTGGGGCAAATCCCTGCTTGTATATGACTTCCCAGGCCTGGCCCGCTTTAGGGCCTCCAATGCCCCATGGCAAGGGAATGCTGATTTTTTTTCAACTTCCTTTTTCTTCCATGGGAGCCATTGTTGGCCATTCCAAGCCAGGCCCATACACACAGGCCCCTACCTACAATGTCCCAGCAGCAACAGAAATGTCCATTAGACTTCATGGAACCACAGAGCTGAACAGAGTGCTTTTTTTTTTTTTAACCTTCCATGAGGGTGGGATAGTGTTGGCAAATAACCCCACCCTTGTAGAAGTTACCTGGTGGAACCTTTCTGCCACTCCAAAATCCTGGGCAGCCTGTGTCCAGCAGGGGAAATCTTCCCCTGGACGGTTTATGCACTGGAGGTTTCATGCCACACTGCAGACTGGAGTTTTAGTTGTGGCAGGCTGCCCCACCTCTTCCTGCACCCACACAGGGGAGCATTTGGCCTGGAGTGCCTCATCCACCCCCGATTTGTGCTCCTGCATGGGAGCTGGGGCACCGAAGTTCCCAGTGCATAAACGGTCCTGTTGATACACGAGAAGTGACAGGGTAGCATGCCAGAAACCAGCAGCGGCTCAGCACAGCTGCCACTATGCATAAAATGTCTCGGAAAGCCTTCTCCTGCTTGCTTCTGGCCATGGGATTTTCCATTGCTTGCTTTACTCTTTCTTTTCCCTTCTGTCTTTTTCTCCAATGAGGACCCAGTGGTTTTTACATATGACTTTTCCAAAATTTTTATATTTTTTCCAGACTAAAATAAGGTTGTTGCACAACAACCCAAGAGAGATGTAGGCAAAATTGTAGGTGTTGAATTTGCAGTAGACCTAATACCAGGAAAAAGGTATGTGCATGTATGTCCAGGGAGGAGGCACTAGGAAAGTGGCCTGAGAGCCAAGAAGCCAGTAGCCCCCAAAGGTTTGGGGACCACTGATATTTTAGTCCAACCCCATGCTCAATGCAAGATCACCCTAAAACATCCATAACATAAGTACACTCAAGTCATCCTGGTGGCTGTCTTGTCAAGAGTATTCAATAGCAAGTTCTTTTGCAACATACTAATTATAACTTGAAAAATCTACCAATTTCTATTGCCTTGAAAATTGCATATCCTCAGAGGCCCAGAGCAATTGTGGTGATTGATTTTGCCCATTCAAAAGCTGTGGTGTCCTCTAAACATTGGAACACAAAGATGATCTGAAATCAAATATGACCTTCTGTTCTAGGTTCATTTTAGATCTTGGTTGAATTTGATTATACCTGAAATCTTGAAAAAGGTATATGGATTTTAATAAGTTTTTTTTTTTACAATATAACTTTAAATGGAACACATCTTGCTCACGAAAGAGAAAAATAACAGTACCAATTTCTAACATTGGAGAAAGAAAAGACCCAGCTTCATATTACCTAGTTACTGAGTCATCTTTTAGAAAGAGAGAGAGAGAGAGAGAGAGAGAGAGCCTCTTGTGGCGCAGAGTGGTAAGGCAGCAGACATGCAGTCTGAAAGCTATGCCCATGAGGCTGGGAGTTCAATCCCAGCAGCCGGCTCAAGGTTGATTCAGTCTTCCATCCTTCCGAGGTCGGTAAAATGAGTACCCAGCTTGCTGGGGGGTAAACGGTAATGACTGGGGAAGGCACTGGCAAACCACCCCGTATTGAGTCTGCCATGAAAATGCTAGAGGACGTCACCCCAAGGGTCAGACATGACTTGGTGCTTGCGCAGAGGATATATATATGAAGCTGTTAACTTACCTATAATCATGTTCAAGCTGATACTGTAAGAGAAGAATGAACTGGTTACGGATTCATGCCTTGATACTAATGGTCCATATCATGACAGTTATGCATTTTAATTTTTGCCTTAAGTACTTTCTTCCTGTAGTACAGTTTTACAGAATATAATCCAGTGTCCACTTTCAGATTAAAAAACAGCAAATACAGTTTTCAAACCCATCTATGTTTCCCTTGGCTTCTGCTTTTTACTCAATCTGATTGATTAGTCATATGGATAATTCCATCCGTTGTGGATCATGCTGAATCCAGATCGATTTGAACTTGGTCTTCCTCTTCCCCACCCCACTCCCCATGGAAACAGAAAAGTGTTCTGCATGTGCTTAGGGAGGCTCAGAAGGGAAGGGGGGAATCAAGCGCAGCAGGAGCCTCTTTCTTTTCTTGAAGCGGGGGGGGGGGGGGAGCAGAGGAGGGAGAAAAAAAAACGAGGCAAATCTCTACCCACAGAAGTTCTAGAGCTTAACCTGAGAGAAAATTAGGGCTTCCCCTTTAAAAAATCTTACAGCCTTGGCCAATCAGGGCTTCTCTACCATGGAGTCAGCCCTGGCCAATCAGGGCTTCTCTACCACAAAGCTTCAGCAACAAATGCAAAGCAGCTGGAGATCCACATGGTTTCTCATGCTTTCTCAATCCAATTCTGAAAATATTGAGGGCTATTTCCACTCCTAAATATTGCAGTATAAAGGTAGAGTCACTCTGGATCAATCATATTTGTTGCAGAGGGAAAATTTAAATTGGACAAAATCAAAATGAAAATCGCATTCAGTGGAGATGGCAGGGACTGAATCACCCTGGGATTGGAATAAAAGCTCCGTGCAGACTACACCCAGGTCTTCCAGATACTAGTGCAATATTAGTACAGGACTCGCTGACTACCTGGACACATGCAGGTATATATTTCCTACAAATTATTCACCAAACTACATAGGTGAATGGAGATGTGAACCTAGGTCTCTAAGATTCTAGTCTGACACATTCACCACCATACCACATTGACTAATCACACACACGTGCCCAGGGTGCTAAACAACATACACATGTCAAGTAAGCAGTCCAGCATTGCTATGAGCTTGAAGAACATTGGCACATGCCTCTCCCGGATAGGGCCTTTATGTCATAGCTTCAGTACCCAAATTCGGCATCCTGCTATTCTACTGTCTTCTTGAACTGCAGAGATCATCTTCTTCACAAGGATTCTCAATAGCTGGAGTGCAACTTCTAAGCGAGACCTTTCTGAGCCTGTGGCTCTTTCTCTTTGCCACTGCCGTGTGTGAGCAGAAGGAGCAGACGAGTGCACTTCCCCTGTGAAACGAACGTGTACAAGTGCCTGATACTCCCCTATTGCTGTGACGGATGAGCAGACGTTCAGCAATCTGTTTGAAATGAGCAACTGTGTCGGTTTCCATGGTTGCTAGGCTCTTAGTGTAGAATACGACAATGGCCCCATGAAAGGGAGTCACATAGTTCAGCATGACTCGCCTTTCTTTCTTTTTAAAAATGTCTCTGCCAGCCTCCCAATCACATCGACCAACATGATTCACAATACCAAGCAAAACGTGTGAAAATAAATAAAGCCAGATAAAGACAAGATGATATAGGCACACCATGCGAAAATTAATACAAGATCACCCCCACACATAAACACACAAACACATAAACATTAATGCCAGATTGCAAGGGTGATTCGTTTGGGGGAGGGAAGGAGTAGCCCAAACCATTCTTGTGGAGGCGCATTATACATAATTGACTTGTACTACTGCAATTAAAAGACTAATGTATCAATGATTGCAATCAAATGTGACCAGAGTGTCAGATAGACCAACTAAAAACTCAGCGAGTAATTGGCAAATAAGTAATATTTCAGGCACATCCTGGATTTTGAGATTCTCTGATATGGATTTGGTAAAGAAGCTTTGGGGAGTTAATTCCTTTCACCTTTCATAATATTCAGTTTTTTTGTGATTCTCTACTCAGTCTATATCAGGCTCCTTTAACCCGAGCATTCAGACTTCTTTCCTCTTCCATAAGATTGCCAGCTCTGGGTGGGGAAATACCTGGAAATTTGGGGGGTGAAGTCTAGGGATGGTAAGGTTGGTGGAGGGTACACAGCAGGGTACAATGCCACAGACCCCCTCCTTCCAAAACAGCCATTTTCTTTGGGGGAACTGATGTCTATTGCCTGGAGATCAATTGTAATAGTAAGAAATTTCCAGGACATGCAAGGTTGAACCAAAAGGAAATCCAAACATTATAGGATGATCCCCAGCACTTGAGCTCAAGCCAAAGTGATACTCTATAATTTTCTGTTAAAAGCTATTTCCAGACAGATAAATTACTGTGCAATCACTGAGGAAGTATCGGGAAAGTGGGTTTTCGATACCTAGGATCCCGTTTTGATTGCCTAAACAAAACAAATAAATGCAAGTTGTTGGAACTGATTCATTAACAGCCTTTGGATTTCCTTTTGATTTATGCTTCATTTCTTGTGGGGAATTGACAGTTTGTTGCTGGCCCACCTGGAGGGAGAAATCTTTAGCTTGTGCTGAGGTAGAAGCACTGACCATGCCTGTAGGAGTCAATTGCTCCCCAAAGCCCTCCTTCCAGTTCTATTCATTGTAGCTCCCAACCTTTGGTGTCCTTGGCCAGAGAACATGGGAATGATGAGACCTGGCCTTATGCCCACTGGACCTAAAAGTGTCTGCTCTCCAACTTAATTTAACTGGTTTGTGCTTGAAAGTCTGGATATGACACAGAAGGTCAGAGACTTTAAAAAATATTTTTGCCATCTGCCATCTTTCAAAATAGGGTTTTAATCTAGGTGGTTGCCATGATGAAATCCTGATAGCCACCATTTTAAACTCAACCCAGCATGCATCTCATTTCCACTTCTCTTTGGAATACAAATACAATCCTTTCTACTCCATTATTGGTTATCAAAATGACAAAATGAAAGCTTTGAAGATCTGAGACCATCTCAGAGTCCTGGAATGAAAATGGTTAACAAGCCAAGGAAGTAGTTTTCAGTTGCAAACAGTCTCCTTAGATTTTTTAAATAATATTTATTTGTGAAAATAAACTTAGGTGGGATAATAAGACTGTTTGTTTTGAGTTCCATTGGAAAAAGTTGGCATTCACTAGTGGACTGGTGATCAGAAGCAAGACAATGGCACCCAGTTGCATTTTGGACTGATTATTTATGACAATTACTTGAAATAAATAGTTCTGTCTCCAAAACCTGAGACTCAGCTGGAAGCCAATTTAAGCTGAAGGACAGCTTGTTGGCATCTCCAGATATACATTATTCCCTGTTTCCAACTGAAACGGTGTTTATCATTTTAATCCGTGCAATATTTTCCTACAAATTTGTCAAGCAAATTATTATTCATCTGCATGGCATGCATAATTATAACCAATTTCCTAAGGGCTTTTTTCCCTTTTTTTTTTTGCTTTCCCCCTTAATACAGCTCTTGTAGTTTCACATAAACCTGAAGGGAATGAGAGAAGGAAGAAGGAATCAGCCAATGGCAAGAGCTCAGGTTGTTCCAGCCATTGCTTTGACAAAATGTTTCGCACATAGTTAACATGTTCTTTCAGAGCTGACAGACCTCTCCTTCAAAGGCTTTGCTTTCTCAGGTTTAAGGCTTTCCTCAACTGAAATAAGGATGATGACAGCTCAGATACCCAGCAGCACCATGCCAAGGTCGATGAGGCAACCTGTAATCTTGAGACCTGGCTGGACAAACATGGTGTCATCATTTTTATGAACCACAGTCAGCGTGGTGTTGGGCTTCAAGAGTGGCAGTCTCCCACTGGAGAACTGTGTTTTGATTTGTGACTATCTGATAGGGCGTCTATTATGGGGAGAGGAAGGGGAAAGTGTTTGTAAGCTGCTTTGGGACTCCTTTGGGAAGTGAAAAGCGGAGTATAAAAACCAACTCTTATTTTTTGGGGGGTATATATCATGCTGATTCAATGAAATGTTACCATAATTCTTTCAAGTAATTAAAAAAAAACACTTCATTAGAAGTAGTTGTGAATTTCTTGCATTCTGCAGAGGATTGGATTAGATGACCCTGGAGATCCCTTCCAGATCTATGATTCTATATGCCTACTGGGGACCCAAAGTGCCTTACATTGTTGCCCTCTGTTCCATTTGGTTCTCATATCAACCCTCAGATTACACCTCAGATTACACTGAGAACATGTCACTGTCCACAGTGAGTTTCCATGGTATAACAACACGGAATCTCAAATGTCCTGTAGCTATTATGTCCATGAATTTGGGGATTTCGGGGAAAGCCACATATTACAATATGAAATGAAATACAATGGAAACCACTTGAAAATTAGCCTTTCCTGCTTCAAATACAAATTTCTTTAGCTTTTAGTATGTTGGAAGTATGTGTTGGAAGAGGCTCCTATACACTGATTTTCTTTCTGCATTTGATGTATATTTCTCAGGAAGTCTGGAGCTTGGGCTGTTGAAGGATGCAATGATAACTGCACAAAGCATATTAGCTGTGTGGAACTTGGCATTCTAGAAGGGGCATTTTCTCTTTATTCCTTTTGTTTTGCTCCTTACCTATCCAAGAACTCTGACAGAAGTTCATGAGCAGAAAAAAACAAAGGAGCAAAGAGAGAATGGATCCAAAGCAGAATGAAACTGGGGGAATCTACTTATCCCTCGTTTCTGTGCTTCTGCAGCCGGGCAGCAGGTGGCATTGAACGTACATCATCACACCAGGCTGCCAACTGTACCTGCAGCTGGTGCATGCTCAGAGCTGACTGGATTGTTGGCATGGCCCTCTATATGTCAAGGTCAGGAGCAGGTGATGGATCTTTGAGATAGATTTCATGGCTTATATGCTGGCTTGCATCTGTGCAACCAGAAGTGTTCATCATTCATTATCACACCATGCAGATGGCTTACCACTATAACTCTGGCTCATGCTCAGGATCATGATCCTTGATGCGCAGAGATTCTATGAGGCCTTGCCCGCCCCCAACGGTTAGGAAATTGACTCAGTGATGTGCAACTATTTGTCATCCTGCTTAGAAGAATTTAGAGATCTCAATAATGTTAGCATTTCTTTTTAACTGGTCCCCAAAACAGGATGACCTGAGCAAAGAAGACTTCATGTATCACCATTACAAGCTGGCAGGAAGCTCCGTATGTTCCTACAGGTGATCATATGGGATGACTAATGCACTTGGCTGAACCCATTTTCTAAGACAACCAATAAAGATATTCAAATTACTCACTCCCTTTCATTTTAAAAAGAATATAATATCTATAATCATATAGAACTCATTAATGATTATATAATACAATTATATAATATAATTCCCACCACATTCCCATTTTTGTAGTGGCAAAAATCTGAATGTAATTAATTTTGAAGACACTATTTCCCACCTTTCTCTTTCTCTTTCTCTCTTGGAAAAAAAGTAAAAAAAATCCATATCAGTAATTATAAAAGGAACACTATATCCTAAAGAAAACAGCAGGGGAGCTCTTTGATTATTTATTGAAGATGCTTTTAAGTGGGTAGCACTTTGATCGTGAATGTCCATTTTCAAAGATTCTCTAACCCCATTCAAGCCTAAAAAATGTGAGAGTCATATTGGGATATTAAGCAACTCATGGCTTCCTTTTTATGTAACGGTAACAGATTATTTGGTATCTGTACATGAACCAAGAAAAAAAGATGAGATAACACTGTAGCCTGAAGCAATGCCTGAGAAACATTTTTAATGGCCACATGAAGTTAAGTGTGATCCACATTAAAAAAGACAAGGACTGTCTCGATAGGTGACTAGATATGAATGCTACTTCATAAGAGCTCCTCAGGAGTCTAAGGTTGTCTCTCTGGAGTCCACTCATTGTTTGTACAATGTCACTAAAGCAACATTTATTTATGTGCTTGTCTTCCTATTTTGATGAGATGCACCAGAAACCTCTTGAGTTCCAAGGAACAGAGAACTTCAGTCTGCATGAAAATGTTATCCATGCCCAGGAGCTAGTCCTTTTAAGATCCGTACTGCCCCCAATTTTGGAGGCAACTGGAAAGGACCCAATTATTTTCTCAGGACATCCAGTAGACGAAGAAGACAACCCTAAATAGATCAAGGAAAGGACAGATTATCAAAATGTTGGATTCAACAAACAAAATATTAGGTCTTTGTTGTGTTGGGGTTGGCAAGGAAAAAATGCTAGGAAGTAATGACTAGATTATTTCCCCCAAAGAAAGCCACTACCATTGGTTGGTCTCCAACCAATCCCATCAATTCAAATGCAGTTTTCTGGTAAGGATCATGCTTGAGTTTCTCATTCCTTCTAATATGACTCAACAAATTTCAGTTATGATTTTGCTTTTACTTTATGTGACTCAAACCTATCAGTCTTTACTGTTTTGTCATTTTCTTTTTTTTTTTTAATAAGATTTTTATTTTTGTTTTCCAAGATTAAAGATAATGAAATACAGGCAATCTACATTGTTAATACAGAAAGAGAAAGGTTATGCTCTTCATTGGATACATTTAGTCCCCCGTTTCAATCCCCTTTTATAATATTTAAGGATAATACAATGCAAATAGTCTACATTATTAATACAGAAAGAAAAAAGTTATGTTCTTCGATTAATACACTTGGTACCCCGTTTCAATCCCCTTTTGACATTTTCTTAGGTAGATCAGATAAGAGCCCCATTGTTCTTGAAAAGCCTCTTCTCTTCATTTAAATTATAAGACTCCACATGGCTACAATATTATAGACTTTTACCCAAACTTTTTCACCTTTCCACCACATTTAAGAGAGAAGTTTCAACATTTGTTTGCATAGTTTTTAACACTTTTAACAATCGTAAACAATTTGTACTTAACGTGGTCTTAGAGCCTGTTTTGTCATTTTCTCATTCCTGGAACAGGAATAAGAAAGTGTATGGCATTTTCAATATTATTTGTTCATCAGTTGTGTATAAATGCCAAGTATCATAAATGAAGAAAAGATACTAATGAATGAGAAATGGCAACAAGAAAATGGGTGGAAACAAAAAGACTCACAAGAACACATGCTACTTCTACATCCTTACAGGTTCCATCTTATATCTTTCTGATATATGCTTGCTTCAACCAGGCATTTGATTGAGGCAAGGGTTCACTATGACTATCCAATAGAGACACGCAGCCAAACAACAAAACTCCTTTACCCTCCATTGTATGCCTGGCTGTGGTATAATTGCTATGTTAGAGGAGAAGGAGGCAAATGTTTAACTGGTTTTAATGTGTTTTAAATTTTAAACTTGTACAGGTTTTTAATCCTATTGATGTGAGCTGCCCTGATACCTCTGGAGAGGGGCAGCATACAAGTCAAAAATTAATTAATTGATTGATTGATTGACTCTTGGGATATAGTCTAGAAAGTATGAATTATTTTGCCTCCCATTCCTTTTATTTCTGGCAAATCACTCAGAAGTGAAAATAAACTAGATATATGACAGAGGTTCATGGAGAATTTCCTATAATTCCCTCACTCCCATGGCTGCCATTAAAAGTTCCTTTCCAGTTGGGTTAAAGAATATAGTAAAATAAAAAAGGTCTTGGTAGAACAACAGCAACAGCAACCAACAACATGATTTTGGGGGTGGGGGGTTAACCCTCCTTCATTTTCTGTTGATACATTAGTTTATTCTACACCTTTTATTAGGTTTGCAACTGTACTATTTCTGTGTTCTGTGTTGTACTTGGTAGTTCCTTGGTTTATCTGCAACCATCAAAAGGGCTCTAAAAGTTTCCCAAAGTTGGCTTTGATCTCACAAGGAAGAATGATAGTAAGAGCACAAAAGTGTGTACAGGTAGGTGGAACAGGATGAAGTGTTTGACAACATGGTATTCATTCAAAATTTCTGCTGGCTAAGACTCCTTCTGAATAGAGTGCTCCCTACATAAATGGGAGTGTGTAATGAAAGACACACAGGGAGAGTTTAATTGGGTCTTGCCAGGCTCTAGCCTTTCAAAATTTCTGCACTTTGCGTTGCCTCCTAAAACTGCTGGTTCAGCTTGCTATCAAATCCTATGCATTCATATTGTGAATCTCAAAGTTAATCCAGCGGACCCACAATTCTAAACATCTGAGGGAATTGTAAATTGGAAAACTGTGTTTATAAGGGAAAACATGGTTCAATAACTTGTCCCCACTGGGGCACCCTATCTATTCTTGCCACTCATTCTTGCAACCTAAATCACTGTTTACAATTTTGCGGTGCTACCATGAGTGGCAGCAAATGGCAGAGCTTGCCAGCAGGGACAGGGCTTGATTTCAAGCAAGGTTTCATTTCATTCTTCAAACAATCGTATAGATTTTTCTGCATCTATAAAATGTCACAAGGCACAAAGGGCGTCAGCGCTGAAACAGCTCAGACTTCACTGACATACGTTGCTCCCTGACCCAAGTTTTACGCATCTGCACACAACACCCACACAGCTTTTTCAGTGGGCAGTCCACCCAGCTATCAATAAGGACCCAGGTTCATAGATTAGTTTCACACTCTTCTGTATGGTAGGCCATCTGTGTACTTTTAGGGCTTGGGGTGTTGCAGAAGACCCCCATTCCCAAAGTCTCTTTCTGAAAGCTTACATAAAAGAAATGATGCAGAATGCAGCCCAAATGGTACTAGGGTTGCCAGGTCCAACCTAGTCACTGGCAGTTGCTAGATCCAGGTTGGGAAACTCCTGGGGATTTGGTGACTGAGTCTGGGGGTGGGCAGGTAACTCAGTGGGATGTAGTGCCATAGAGCCTACCTTCCTAGGCATCCATTTTCTCCAGTGGAACTGATCTCTGTAGTTTGGAGATGAGCTGTAATTCTGGGGAATCCCAGGTCACGCCTGGAGACTGACATCCCTAAATGGTACCTAGGCAGGAAGTATGGATAAGATGGATGCTGAAAACTGCATCCAAATGTAGAGTCCTTCATCTTTGTAATGTACTATTTCATAGCACATACCCAGTGTTACAGTAACTGTTGCTAAAGAAAAATTCTCTTCATTCCCGTTTATCCAATTTCTCCCTGAAACACGATAATTTTTTTTCTTTTACTCTTTGTAGGCATTTGAAGGTTTTTTCTAATCAACTCTGGTTTGATCCAAGTGAAAGTCCAAGAAAAGAGAGGCAGGGAGGGAGGCTCTGCGATGTTTTCTAATTGTACTCTATCTAGACACAGAGGCAGGCCAGGTTTGTCTTCCCAAACCATGGAGAGTGGCTGTTTGTTCCCTGAATGACACCAACATTTCAGTAAACCTAGTTCTCCATATTTAATAAGGAACCCACAAATTTCTAGTGAATTGGATAAATGAGTCCAATTTTACAGGAACCCCCTGCCATCTCTTTCTCATATGATTTCTGGAGCAACTAAACGAATGGCACCCCCACCCCCAACACAAGAAATGAACAACAGTTTAGATAAGAATAGTATATTCATAATAGCATAGAATCATAGAGTTGGAAAGGGCCATACAAGCCATAACAAGGTAACTTCCCCATTCCATCCTCACCAGAAGACACAAGTGTGCCCCCTACATAACTTACCCCTCCACGGGTTCTTCTATGTTTGTTCTCTATATAGGGCAAATAGGTCAAACCCTCCACCAAAGAATTAATGGACACAAGTCTGACATCAAAAGCCACAATATTGAAAAACCTGTAGGGGAACACTTCAACCTTCCAGGACATTCAATAAAAGACCTGAAAGTAACTCTTTTATTACAAAGAAACTTCAAGAACAGGCTAGAAAGGGAGATTGCAGAAATGCAAGTTATTACAACACTCAATACTTTGACATACCCTGAACTCAACAAGGACAAAGTTTTTTTTTTTAATCTCACTATGCATGCTAACTTTTTGTAACTTGTGTATCCACATTCCTCACAATTTATTTTAATTGGGATTATGTGACTGTTAGTAATATATAATGTAATTTTGAATTTTACTTTCTGATCCCAGAACAAGATAGCTGCCAGCTTAGCTTCTACTTGTAAGAAAGTTTCACACTGGTATGAAGACAGATGGGGCCGGCAGTAAATAGTAGGGTGTGAGCCATGGCTTTGACAGTTTTATTTCTGATATGTCTTTGTTAACTACAAATGGGTTTGAGGGGTCTGATTGGCTGGTTTGGCAGGGAATTATCATGTGACTGTGTTTGGATGCTGTGATACAGTTTACTAATGTAACAGGATTAACTTTTGCTTATATATTCCTACTGTCATGATGGTCAGTTCATAGTCTGAGGAAGAGTGCTTGCACTCGAAAGCTCATGCCTTGAATAAATCTTTGCTGGTCTTAAAGGTGCTACTGGACTCTGATTTTATTGTCCCTCCATGGGAATATTTTCCAGACATTTCCTGGTGATATGAGAAAGAGATGTCCCCCACAATGGTTAGCTAGAATCTAAGAGTTAAAATATCACACATATGACTTACACCCTTCTGAGTCCTTGAAGCAATTCGAATTAGGATGGCACAATTAATAGGCACAGATTTTATTAAGAATTTCTGCTATTCATAACAAAAAAAGATGTTTCATGTAACCTTTGTTTATTTGGTATTAATATAGTTTGGCTCTGACCACGTTTGCCGTGATATTCTCACAATTTGTATATTGATATCTATCTAATCTATAGATATACATTACATAATTTGATATTTCTGAGGCACTTGATAGCTGTAGAAACTTAGATGTGTTACTAGAATAGCTGCCAAAACTCCAGCAATTTCTAGACAGGACATTTCTGCACAATAAAGTTAACAACAGGAGCCAGTGACTAATACAATCACGACAGGACACCCACCAGAAGGGCCATATGCATGTAAATGATGGAATCAAGGCTTCTAACTCCATATGACTAGCACCAGAGAAACTTGGCTGCACTGCAACTCAAACAGAAAATTAATATCAGCTGGAAATATAAAATAAAAGCGAAAGTATACCTTCAAACACCCAATTAAGTCTGAATGTATGAAACAAATTAATCCCATTATAGCGCTTAGCATTTTTAAGTGCAACACAAGGCACTTTATTTACCTTCATTTTAATCAATGATACAGCAGCTGTTAAATTTAATTCAAACTATTTTCAAGGGTAAAAAGTACAGGAATGTACTGGTAGTCTGTGTGCTAATGTGACTTTTCCCTGCCCAAATAAATACATGCATGAGGAATTTGTCTGGAAACTGTCAGAATTAATACAATGTCCTGTAGGCATACTGCATTATGGTACCTGATAGCTGACAATGTCCTATGAAGAAAAGAAATAAGAAGGAAGGATTATCCTTGCAGTAGCAGGTAATAATGCAAAAGAACAGGAGAGGGGGGACATGGCTCAGAGGTCACGTTCTGCAAGCAGTAATCTCCAGGTTTCATTTGTGGCATCTTTAGATAACAGCTATCTGGGAGAAGATCTTTGGGAAAGACTCTTCTCTACCTGAAAGGGGAAGCCAATCAAAGCAGACACCACTCACCTAGATGGACCAATAGTCTGATATGTTATAAGATGGTGTAATACAATCAACGGTGCTGCATATCTTCTCAATGGGTTTATTCAAAAACTAAATACTTCAGCATAGCTCTTTACCAGAGCAAATCAATATATCCTTTCAGTTATCTTCAAAAGTGTCTATCAAACCCTTGAGTGATGCCTGTAGTGCTTGAACAGACAAATAGGCTTCACTCCTAAACTGCTCTTCTGATATGTAGCAGCAGTTTGGCTGAAAGAAGAACAGCATACTGCAGTGGTTAAGACTGGGTTTCATTCCTCAGTGCTCCACATGAAGCCTGCTAGGTGATCTTGGGTCAGTCACAGTTCTCTCAAAACACACTTAGCACCACCTACCTCATAAGATGCCTGCTGTGGGGAGGGGAAGGATTTAGAATTCTCACTTTGAGACTCCTTAGGGCAGGGGTGGGCAAACTGTGGTCCTCCAGATGTCCATGGACTACAATCCCCATGAGCTCCTGCCAGCAAATGGAGGGACACAGGAGGTCCACCCCTGCCTTAAGGTACTGAAAAATGAGATATAAAAATGACTCTGCTTCTTCATTTGTGTTTGATGAGGATGGGAAGGCAATTTTTTCTGGTTCCTTCTACTACTGTAGACCTTACATAGCCCTAATATTGTTACTGGTGCACACAGTCAATCAGGGATATAATTGGGGGAGACGTAGAGGGCTGCAGCATCAGTATTGACCCACGGGGTCCCTTCCAACTCTGTGATTCTATGATTAGAGCCAGCTTGGTGTCGTGGCGAAGAGTGGTGGCCTCTAATCTGCAGAACTGGGTTTGGTTTACCCACTCCTCTACATGAAGCCAGCTGGGTGATCTTGAGCCAGGCTTAGTTCGCTCAGAGCTGTCTCAGCCCCACCTACCTCCATGGGTATCTTAGGTGTAAACTGCACGGATCTTTTATTCCAGCCCCAGATCGATTCAGTCCCTGTCCTCTACACAGAATGCGATTTCTGTTTGGATTTGGGGCAATTTTCCTTCTGCAGCAAGAAGGATTGATCCAGAGTGACCCTACCTTTATTGTGCGATATCTTAGAGTGCTTCTAACCCACAATATTTAAAGGCTGTTTTGAATCTGGGCTCTCCTCCATGGTAGAGGACCCATGATTGGCCACAGGTGGTCATGTGACAAACGTGCCTTAAAGGAGAAGCCCCTAATTTCTCTCAGCTTCTGTCGGTCCTGGATTTTTTCTCCCTTCTCTGCCTTTTTCGATCCTCTCCCCCTCCCCTCCAAGAAAAGAAAAAGGCTCCCTGCTTGGCTCCTCTCCTCCCACCCTTCAAGAAAAGAAAGAAAGAGGCTTGGCTCCCCCCCCTTCTGAACTACCCTAACCACGTGCAGAACACTTTCCTGTTTCAATGGGGGGGGGGAGAGGAAGATCCGAGTTCAAAGCAATATGAATTCAATAGGATTGACAATGGAATAAACAAAGTAAGTGCAGATTCTGCCTTACATGGGGAAAGTCAGGGAAGGTGAGCTACTTAGAGACTCCTACTTGTAAGCTACTTAGAGACTCCTTCAGACAGTAAAAAGTGGAGCATAAAAACCAGTTCTTCTTCTTCTATGTTTGATTGGACTATATACATAATTAAATTACATTGTTCACCACCTCAAAAATCAGGTGACAGCTTCCAACACAGATGACTTTAAACATGGACTTGACAATGTAATGGAGAATCGGCTGATCAATGGTTATTGCCCATGATCACAAACTTATGAATAACAGATGCTGAAAGACAAAAGGTGAGATATTTCATTGAATGTTCATCTTTGTTTGCTGGAGATATTAGCTGAATTCTGGCTTAGATGAACTCTTGATCTCATCCAGCAGAACTCTGATGTCCTTATGATTCTGACAGAAGTAAATGAGGAATGGAAAGTTTGTTTTTTAATTGTAAAGGTAAAGGTAAAGGTATCCCCTGTGCAAGCACCGAGTCATGTCTGACCCTTGGGGTGACGCCCTCTAGCGTTTTCATGGCAGACTCAATACGGGGTGGTTTGCCAGTGCCTTCCCCAGTCATTACCGTTTACCCCCCAGCAAGCTGGGTATTTATTTTACCAACCTCAGAAGGATGGAAGGCTGAGTCAACCTTGAGCCAGCTTCTGGGATTGAACTCCCAGCCTCATGGGCAAAGCTTTCAGATGGCTGTCTTACCACTCTGCGCCACAAGAGGCTCATTTTTTAATTGTAGGGAATTGTAAATAAAAGTGAAATCTTGTGAGACTGTACAGATTCAGATGTGTTATGAATACAAGTTGTCCTCATGCCTTAAAACTTGCAGAAGTACTATTAATGTACATAGAGGATGTTATTTTGCTGTGCAGAGAATGTAGAATGTTCATGTGAACATAACTGAAAATAGTGAACATGTATGCACGGTTTCTAAAATCCATTTGAAATGGCGCTAGCTGTGTAACAATGGTAACTTAGACCATTTCCTCATGGAGGCACAGACCTCATGCTGCCTTCTGCTTGCAAGCGTGAGGTTTACAACTGCGCATTTGCAAGCCTCCTCACGGGAGGCCCCTCCCACATTTCCCCTCTGCCTTGTTGCGGATTTTTGCCTCCCAACAAGGCTGCAAGGGAAAACAAGCCGAACTGCTCCCCCCTCTCCTTAGCTTGTCAATCACAGTAAGCCACCAATCACAACACAGTGGTTCTCTCATGGACTCAAACTTTCTCCGCCCCCCCTCCACTGAGCCCTGAATTAATTTTTTTAAAGGCAGTTCCATGTTGCTATACAGTAATGCCAGAGCACAGAAATATTTTTAATTTTAAAATATTAACACTTCTGCATTGCTATGGAGAGACACAAGAACAATACAGCATTTCCCCTCCCCTTTTGGGATTCATGGCGTTTCAGACTCTAAACTGGTGTTTCAGATTTGTGAGGGACTGGAAATGGTAACTGAACCCCAAAGAGTGATTTTGTGTAAACAGCGGGCTTAAAAACAAAGCGCACGGACGCCTGGCTGGTCAGGAGAAGGCTGCTTCATAACCTGCCCACCCCCTCTTTCCCTGTTCATTCTCCACTGCCAGAAAACACATAGGAGACTGTGTTTTGCTTGCCTCATCCCAGAAAGACTGTGGGCATATTACAGAATATCTTTATTTTAACTTTGACAAAGTAGCTTTGCAGTCCTGCAGGAACATGGACTGTGCCTTTAAAAACAAATTCTCAGAGCAGAAAATGGAGAGGGGAGGTCGGGTGCAAGGGCAGGACAATGCTACACAGACTATCGTGCATTCCCCCCCCCCATATGGGTTTGCCCCTGGTTGCTCCCTGATGAGAAGTGCAATAGGAGGTAGCAAATTCAGAGTTGGAACCCAACTGTGTGGATGGATCCACTTTGGGAAACGCATAAACTGCAATCCTCGGGATATTTTCAAGGGACCAAGTTCCATTGGTTAAACCTAAGTAGGATTCCAACTATTTTTGCTTAAGATTGCACTGACAAAGGACAAAAAGTACTTTACTTTGCCAGGACCAAGCAGTGGAAAACACTTCATTGGGGGGGGGGAGTAGAGTGAACAAATTGGTATCTGAGGTTGTTTGTCTGTCACCCAGAAATCTCCCTTCAGTCCCCGAATCCTGGAAGGTCTTTTGTGAAAAGAGGAAAAAAAGGTTTTGACCAAAAAAAAGTGCCAAATTAAGATAAATGCATCGATGTTCATATGACACTTTAAGAAATCAAAGAAGGCAGAAAGCTCGCCTGAACCATAGAGGGTGGGTGGGGCATGACTGATGACCCAGCCAGTATTTGATTTTCTGGAACACACATCTGTCATATTTCTTATTAAAGGGGCTTGCACAATAGCAAAAGTATTAACTGTTTACCCTACCCTTTAAGCTGAGAAAACCAATCACAACTGAAATGGACTGAATCACAACTACAACAAAAGCAGTGTTATTAAATGGAGATATAATGACAATCCCAATTGAATGCAGAATTCCAGAGAAAAGCTAGAAGAGATAAGAATGCCTTCTTAAATGAACAGTGCAAACAAATAGAAGAAAACAATAGAATGGGGAGGACCAGAGATCTTTTCAAGAAAATTGGAGATATGAAGAGAACGTTTCATGCAAAGATGGGTATGATAAGGGACCAAAATGGTAGGGACCTCACAGAAGCAGAAGAGATTAAACAAAGGTGGCAAAATTATACAGAAGAACTATACAAGAGCGAGCTTAACATCCCTGATGACCACAATGGGGTAGTTACTGACCTGGAGCCAGACATCCTGGAATGTGAAGTCAAATGGGCCTTAGGAAGTCTGAGCAACAATAAAGCTAGTGGTAGTGACAGCATTCCAGTTGAACTATTCAAAATCTTAAAGGACGATGCAGTAAAAGTGCTACACTCAATATGCTAGCAAATTTGGAAAACTCAACAATGGCCACAGGATTGGAAAAGGTCAGTTTACATTCCAATCCCAAAGAAGGGCAATGCCAAAGAATGTTCAAACTACCGCACCATTGCACTAATTTCTCATGCTAGCAAAGTTATGCTCAAAATCCTACAAGCTAGGCTCCAGCAATATGTGGACCGAGAACTTCCAGAAGTACAGGCAGGATTTCGAAGAGGCAGAGGAACTAGAGATCAAATTGCCAACATACGCTGGATCATGGAGAAAGCTAGGGAGTACCAGAAGAACGTCTACTTCTGCTTCATTGACTATGCTAAAGCCTTTGATTGTGTGGAGCACAACAAATTGCGGCAAGTTCTTAAAGAGATGGGAATACCAGAGCATCTTATTTGTCTCTTGAGAAATTTATATGCAGGTCAAGAAGCAACAGTGAGAACTGAACATGGAATCACTGACTGGTTCAAAATTGAGAAAGGAGTTCGGCAAGGCTGTATACTGTCGCCTTGCCTATTTAACTTGTATGCAGAGCACATCATGAGAAATGCGGGATTAGAGGAGTCACAAATTGGGATCAAGATTGCAGGGAGAAATATCAACAACCTCAGATATGCAGATGATACCACTCTAATGGCAGAAAGTGAAGAGGAACTAAAGAGCCTGTTGATGCAGGTGAAGGAGGAGAGTGCAAAAGTTGGCTTGAAACTCAACATCAAGAAAACAAAGATCATGGCATCCGGCCCTCTCAATTCCTGGCAAATAGAAGGGGAAGAAATGGAGATAGTGACAGATTTTATTTTCCTGGGCTCCAAGATCACTGCAGATGGGGACTGCAGCAAAGAAATTAAAAGACGCTTGCTCCTGGGGAGGACAGCTATGGCAAATCTAGACAGCATCCTAAAAAGCAGAGACATCACCCTGCCAACAAAAGTGCGTTTAGTCAAGGCTATGGTCTTCCCAGTTGCAATGTATGGCTGTGAAAGTTGGACCATAAGGAAGGCCGAGCGTCAAAGAATTGAGGCTTTTGAACTCTGGTGCTGGAGAAGACTCTTGCGAGTCCCTTGGACTGCAAGGCGAACAAACCGGTCAGTCCTAGAGGAGATCAGCCCTGACTGCTCTTTAGAAGGCCAGATCCTGAAGATGAAACTCAAATACTTTGGCCACCACATGAGAAGGAAGGACTCCCTGGAGAAGAGCCTAATGCTGGGAGCGATCGAGGGCAAAAGAAGAAGGGGACGACAGAGAATGAGGTGGCTGGATGGAGTCACTGAAGCAGTAGGTGCAAACTTAAATGGACTCCGGGGAATGGTAGAGGACAGGAAGGCCTGGAGGATCATTGTCCATGGGGTCGCGATGGGTCGGACACGACTTCGCACATAACAACAACAAATAATGACAATGGAGATAATCAGGAATGTGGCCGAGGCTTTCTCCTGCCATTTTTCAATGACCCAGCACTCACCACAGAACACATAGGATTTTGGGCATGCCAGGCCAAGTAAAAGAAGAAGAAAAAGAAGAAGAAGAGTTGGTTCTTATATGCCGCTTTTCCCTACCCGAAGGAGGCTCAAAGCAGCTTATAGTCGCCTTCCCATTCCTCTCCCCACAACAGACACCCTGTGGGGTGGGTGAGGCTGAGAGAGCCCTGATATTGCTGCTCGGTCAGAACAGTTTTATCAGTGCCGTGGCGAGCCCAAGGTCACCCAGCTGGTTGCATGTGAGGGAGTGCAGAATCAAACCCAGCATGCCAGATTAAAAGTCCGCACTCCTAACCACTACACCAAACTGGCTCTCAAGTAGTCAGGACGATGATTTCTCTAAGCCAATAGTGGCCAAACTGTGGCTCTCCAAATGTCCATGAACTACAATTGCCAGTGCATGCTGGCAGAGGCTCATGGGAATTGTAGTCCATGGACATCTGGAGGACCACAGTCTGGCCACCCCTGCTCCAAGGAATTCCAGTTTCTTCCATTTTTCATGGATATATTATATCACCTGATGCCTCCCTTCTTTCTTTCCCTTCCTTCTTTAAATAAACAAAGGGTTGGTGTCCCCCCCCCAATTATTTGCAGTCTATTCTAGAACTAGACAGATGATACTGTGAGTTTATGTTCTGCATATTAATCCTGGCTCCACCAGTCCACAGTTGCTACCTTTTATTAGGTGCCTTTCATAAGGAAAACTTTGGCCTTACCATCTTGTTAGAATTCCTTGGAAAATCAGCAAGCCTACTGTTAACTTGTTTGGCATTTGAAGGATGGAAAAGCAGCCTTTTCAACATCTGCAAGGCTGCTGGGTGAATAGCCCGTTACGATGTTCCTATGGCAGCTTTCGTCCAACTGAAGTGGTTCTTCTGTTGGATATAAGCCATTGTTTTCTCTTAGACCTGGTTAGAACTGTTCTAGGTCCAGACCATTGTTGTTTCCTGTGTTGTTATGAGCATAAGGATTCTCAGAGTCTTTCATGGAAAGAAAGCAGTGCATCTCCAGATCTTTCATGTCAAGTGGCACAGTCAGTTGCTAATTACTCTGTCACTAGCTGTAACTAATGCCCATCATGGTTGTTAGTTGCTGATTGCTTTCTGAGCTTCCATTCAGTGTCCTGTCAGGCAACATTATCGTGGCAATGTAGCAAAACTAATTAGATGATGATGACCTCCGTGCTGGGCAGCTATCTTTGGTGTCAGCTTGAGTTTTGTTTGGACTTCTTTTCCTAAAGGCAATGAAATGCAAATGTATTTCCACTTGTGCAAGCCTTGGCATACTTACTTTTTATTGAGGAGGACAGGAGAATGCTGTACAGCTGCTGCAGAATGGCCGACATGGTCATTAGGAATGGAAAAGTGAAATATGCTTTTGCCCCAGGACTCAAGTTGATTTCTGCAGTCTTGTCAAATACCAAGTCTTTGATTTTCAAGAGATGTTTTGAGGTAGATGGCTAGGAATCTCATTCTACAGGTGGATAACTGAGGCTGGCAACCCCCCAAGAGGAAATGGGAGGTAAGGAGAGTTTTGCTAGCATGATCCTAAAGCATCACCCATTTTTCTCCTGATAGTCTGGGAAGAGCCAGTGTGCAGAACCACCATAACTGGTGGGAAGTAGAAGAATAGAATAATAGATTTGGAAGGGGACATACAGTCCACCTAGTCCGACCTCCTGCTCAATGCAGGATCAGACTAGCAAATCCCTGGAAGGTGTTTGTTCAGCTACTGCTTGAAGACTGCCAGTGAAAGGGAGCTCATTAGCTCCCTAGCTAGCCTATTCCACTGCTGAACTATTCTTACTATTAAAAAATTCTTAATACACAGCCAATATATTTCCACCCATAAGTAAATTGAGACTCCTATCTTCTGCAACCAGTAGGAACCATTTCCAGCCCTCCTCTAAGTGACAGCCTTTCAAATACTTAAATCATGTCTTCTCTCAACCTCCTTTTCTCCAGGCTGAACATTCCCAAGCCTCTCAGCCTACTAGGGCTTGCTCTTCAGGCCCTGAATTATCTTTGTCACTCTCCTCTATGCTCACTTCATTCTATCCACATCCTCATTGAAGTGAGGCCTCCAGTACTCGGTATATTACTCCAGTCAGGCTGACCAGGTACAGCAGGACTATGACATCTTGTGATTTGAATGCTATATACCCCAAGACCTCATTAGCTCATTTTGCCACTGCATCACACTGACTATTCATATTTAGCTAATTGTCCATTCATACCCTGAGATCTTCTTCACATACACTCTAACCCAGAAGTGTATTTCCCATCCAGTATGCATGCTTCTCATTTTTGTGACCCAAATGTAGAATTCTGCACTTATCCTTGTTGACTTGCAGCTGCCATTTTCCCAGTGTGTTCTGATCTCATTGGATTTTATCTCTATCTTCTGGTGTGTTTGCTACTTCCCCTAATTTGATGTCATCTGATAAGTACTCCATTGAAGCCTGCCTAGTCATAGTGATGGATCCAAGACCATCTGGCAAGTGTATGTAATAGCATCGAACACACACCTATCTCTTTAGAACACTGGATCATAGAATCATAGAGTTGGAAGGGACCTCATGGGTCATCTGTTAAGAAATGTTTGTATTTTGATCAGACTTAGTTTTCCCAGAACTGGGTAGGGAGAAGCCACTGGTATATCTAAGGGCCTTTGCTGACATAACTAGGTAAGGTAACTAGGTGAGGAGATAAATGTGGTTGAATTTAAAATCACAACAAAACAGAAGAGAATAGATGAAACCTTAAATAAGTAGGACTTTCCCAGGAACAGGGACAAACTGAAACAGGTACCAGGATCACTAGTGTAACCGCAAACATACAGAAGTTTGTCTCCATTTGGCAAAGTCTGGCCATGTTTTAAACACGTGGACACTTCCAAACACTAAGAGGAAGAGGTATTTCAAGAATAATAATAAATACATGTAAGATGAGGAACTTCTACTAAAATATATTGGCCAAGGTGTCTAAGAAGGTATGTGGGCAAGAACACGTTTAGAGCCACCAGCCTGACAGCATTCCTTGAAAGCCTCATTCATACATTCAAGAGAACGATGGACAAATGAGGTGGTAGAATGGGATGTAACACTTCAGACTACTGCAGTGGATTCACACAAAAAATTCACGAGAAAATTTCTGCCTCTTTTGCTTGTTTCCTCTTTGCAGTGAGTTTTTGAAATAGGGGAGCATTCTAAAATGCAGCTTTCCATCTGCAGCCTGAAATTCTTGCATGTGTGAATGAGGACGAAGTTTTCTGAAGTTTGCCGAAAGATAGCCATGAAGTTGACTCCCACCCCCACATTTCCTGCCTATCTCTTCAATTACCATGGATTCCCATTAAGAGTAGATTAAGAAACCTCTCTCCTCATATAATTAGTTCAGCATCCCAGGTGGGTTAAGACTGAACTGTAGCCAAATCTCATACATGGGCGATTCTGCAAATAGACAGGATTTTTTGGCAGAAATGGAATAACTGGAATAAAAATGTTAAGAATCATGATTGATTATTCTGTCAAATGTATGCCCAGAAGGATCCTAAAATAAAGGCTTTAGTCAGCAAGAGTGATCTTTGGCCTGTTAAGACATATAAGGGCAAAGAGACGGCAGAAGGCTATGGATCTGAATGCTCAACAATTCATCATAAGCCTGGACATACAGAGGGGCACAACCTTTTCCTTTAATTCCAAGACTATAAATTCTTCTGGCAGAAAACCCAATGGGAACCTTCCACATTACTAGGCCCTTCAACCTGAAGACCATAATTATCTCCATTTTACAGAACAAAACAGAAGTTAGAGCAAGCCTCTCACCCAGCAAGGAATATAAATATATTTATAGCGTATAGTGTGTGTGTGTGTGGGGGGGGGGGGTAGTATCCCACTTTTTTACTACCCAAAGGAGTCTCAAAGCAGCTTACAATTGCCTGTCCTTCCTCCTTCCACAACAGACACCCTGTGAGATAAGTGAGGCTGAGAGAGCTCTGAGAGAACTGTTAATGGTCCAAAGTCCCAGCTGACTGAATGTGGAGGGGTGGTGGGGAATCAAACACAGTTCTCCAGATTAGAAGCCACCACACTTAACCACTACACAAAGCTGGCTCTCCTATATCAAGCTGGCTCAGGGCTGTAGGTGTGGTATTTATGGCTGATTCTCCTTTATGAACTCTTGCAATTCTGAAGCTATACTTTCTGAAGGCCTAGACTGCTGTTGGCAGTCAGACCAGAAAATATTGAGTTAGGAATCTTCATATGTTCATTGTTTCCCCTGTTAAGTCCCAGCTGATTTATGGTGACCTCGTAGGAATTTCAAGGCATGAGACATTCAAGGGGTTTGTCGTTGTTTGCCTCTGCATCGTGAATCTGGACTTTTTCAGTGATCTCCCATCCAAATCCTAACCAGGACAATGCTGCTGAATTATCAAGAGCTGATGAGATCAGGCTAGCCCATTTAATTAATACATGTAATTAAGTTGCAAAAAAGTTAAATCACATAAACATGGTTTCACATTCCACACAACTTCTGTCTATTGATCACCAAGGGCCTCACTCACAAAAGAGTCCTAAAACAAGATGGCAATTAGTCACTTAATCAATGCTCAATTTGCCCATGACTAGACACTTTGGGATACAAGACTATGAAATATATTATCACTAGGGCTGCCAATTGAGGAGCATATCTCTGGTGTGTGTAATAACTGAAAGGCAAGATGAGTCTGGTGGAACTTAAAGATGCTGCAGATAAAATTGACCATTCAGTATTTAGGACACTAATTTGCTGCCTTCAGGATTTCTCCAATATTTCATCAGAGTTTCTAAATTCACTCTGAAATTTCTCTATGACCGTTTATGCACTGGAGGTTTCATGCTGGGCTGCAGGCTGGAATTTTCATTGTGGTGGGTTGCCCCACCTCTTCCTGCACCCACATGGGGGAGCATTTGGCCTGGTGCACGTCATCCGTTCCTGATTTGTGCTCCTGCACAGGAGCTGGGGCAGTGAAGTTCCCAGTGCATAAACGGTCTACGTGGCAAAATTTTGTGGCAACTTGAACAACAATTTCCATGAAAAATGTTGGTTGTCCACTGAAACAAACAGGTTATCTGGTCATTACTAGAAAAACCCTGGCCTGACCTTGGAGATCCAGACTTTATATAGCACTCTAATAGCATCAAACTTATAGATTTCATTACAACAACAAAAGACTATTATGGAGCTCTACTGTAAAATATACCAGTTCAAAAGATAATGTGACAGAGTAAGCTTATCAAGCCCGGTCCATTATCAGAGTAATGCAAAGAATGATAACCCTTGGTGATGAGGTCATAAAATGTGACGAAAAGACATTGCTGTTTTTATTGCCCCATTGATTTTTACCTTTTTACTTTTCCATCCAAAGATGACGATGGGGTTTTATGTTGCCTTAGGAAAAAAAAGAATAGCTCTACCTTGGCAACCCATTTATCTTAGCCCTAGTCGTGCGGGATATTCTGCAGACTTTGAAACCACCTGGGCAAATTTTGAAGACACAGGTTATATTTGTAGCAGGAATAAATGGAAATGTGTAACAAAAATAGTTATTTGCCAAGGAAACCTATCTCCTCCATAATATGGGTGCAAATTTTGGTCTTGGAGCACTAGTCCATGGGATGAAACATGAGCAATCAAATTTGAATACCAAAATTCAGGAAGAACTGGAGAAATCCAGGAACTTGATTTTGCTTGTCCATAATTGCTTTATGTCAATGATAGAGCAATTTCTGCGGGTTATAAACCTCCATGAACAATACAAAAAAGTAAACACCTTCTTTCATGTGATTTCTTTAAGTTTCTAAATTTGAATAAAACTCTATCTTGAAGCCCTGGCTGATCTTAGGTGCTATGGTCACTAGGGCTAGCACTTACTAAGGAACTTGAACAGACTATGAGATAATAAGGGCTTGGGACAGACATGGGGGGATGAACAATAAAACAGGTGAACAGTTTCTTCTCTGTGGAAAATGTGGTTTCAGCACAAGTCTACAAAGGAAAGGAGTGGAAGGTCAGCATGCTCCTGAGAGACAGCTAGGGAGACAAATCAAATATTGATCAAGGATGGAGCTGAAGACAGAGCTAAAGTTCATTCAGTTATCAGGGATGACACTTAAGCAGGCCTGGTGTAAGCAATGAACCAGAAGCCAGGGCACTCCCAAACTCCTACAATTAAAGATGCGGAAATTGACTTGTTTTTATTTGAATTTCTTTTTCTTTTTTGAAGGGAAAAAACCCTTAGTTTTTGTTCTCCGGATTTTCTTACATCTCAGAAAGGCTTTACTTATTCCAAATACTCTGTTGTGTAGTCAGTATCTAGATGGGGCCTGAAAAGCTCCCAGAATTCCAACTGATCTCCAGCTGACAAAGAGCAGCTCCCCTGGACAAAATGGCAGCTTTCGAGGGTGGACTGTGGCAGCACATCCCTGATGAGCTTCCTGTTGGGATAGTTTAGATATGCAAAGTGCTTGAAGCACCAAGCTGTTTAAAAAGAATAAAATAGTTTTAAAGTGAAGAGGAACAACTTTCAGTACAAAGAGAAAGAGAGAGAGAAGAGAGTCCTAAATGTTCAACTGTTTTTCACTCATTCAGACTGTTCTGGAGGCAAGCAGGGAGGAAGTATGTTCAAAGGATCAGGAAGTCTCCAGCGGAGCCAATCGGGACACCGGAGGAGTACACCTGAAAATCATCATAAAGTTCCCCATGCTGGCTGTAATACCATGTGAAGGACACTCTTCCCATGCTGCCAAATCATGCACATTCTAGATCATGCATATTTCAACATTTCTTTCTCTACCCTGCCTAGGCTCTGCCTCCAAACCTCCAGGAATTTTCTTATCCAGCATTGGCAATCCTAATCCTTTCCAACCTATCAGAGCAATCCTAAGGAGATCTACTTGCAAGTAAGTCCCATGCCAGTCATTAAGGTTTATTCCCAGGAAAGTATTATTAGGGCTGCCGCCTATGTCTATGCATACTTTAAATAAATCTGAGACCCCCCCTTCCACTGTGAATATTGTAACTGGTAAATCCCTATGGGCAATTTACCCTATGGGCAATTTAGATATATGTTCTAATTGTTTACTGTCACTATCATACAGTCCAATTGTCTCCAATTATAGTTCCTGCCCACGTGGCTGTCCCTGGCAGATTTTTGTCACTATTCGGTATTTTAAGGATGCCTTGTTAAATTTTTGGAAGTGTGAGTTGGAAGCCCTGTCATTCAATGGTTCTAGTGCCTTCTTCAGCTTTTTAAAACTAATATTCCCAAGGCATGAATACCTCTTGTCCCTAGTAACCATGCATGCACATAAACAGTAAGGCACTGTGCAGTGCACCATCTTTTCCAGTAGATTTCAGACTGCTAATAACATATCATAGGATGATGACCCTTTTGGACAGAGAAAAAGCTGTTGTAGTAGCAGAAATAAATCCAGTACTCAATAGATGGAATGTTAGAGAAGCAACAATATGTCAAAAGTCTAGTCTTCTATGTGAATAGGGCCAAAATAGTTTAGGTCACTTGAACCTAGGGGGAGCTGGGGTGCATTTCTAAGAGCTCAAGTTATATTGAATGTTTTCTCTTGCAGTTCAGCCTGCCTTTTGGTGTTTTTCTGTTTGCAGTGTGTTAGTGCTTGTATTCTGAGGCCAGTCTGTTGTATTAGTGGCCTACAGTCAGTTTTTGCTTTTTCCCCTTCTTCTTCTTTTTTATTTTTTTATTTTGCAAAAATCCTGTTCCAGTAAACGTCATTAAAAGCAAATTCCAAACCATGGGATTGGATTATTTTTCAAACTCTGCCAAGATGGAGTACAGTCTTCAAGCTGAGGGAAAGCTTGGACAGTGACACATGAAAAGAGAATTAGGGTGCTTCACTGTTTTTTTTTTCCCCTGGGAAATATTAGAGGGTAAACAATATACTGCATTGACTTGTGGGCGGGCATGTGGCTGAAGGATGACACTGAAACATTATTATAGTTTGGCAAAACAGGCCACAGCTTTATTTCAACAAAACAATGGGTGGGCTGGCAAGGGGAGAGGGAGCCTGTTAACCTTTTAGGTCATCCATCCCATGTGTTGAACCTGAGCAGTGCCCTGAGGAGCCTGTCCCAGTCCCATGCTGGGCCATAGGTCCCTTGCCATTGGGTAGCCCCATGATGTAGTGACTCTGGGTGCTTCAGGAAGCGTATACCTCCCTCCGCCTGCCCAGATCACCTGGTCCTATGAGCATTTCTGGCCATTTCCAGCCGGGTTGGCCCTGCTCACAAATTCATGCCTCTTCTAGAGGCCAGTCAGTGGGGAGTCATTTGTCTCTTTTTCTGGACTCCCTTCCCAAAACAGGCTCCTTACCCTTGCCATCCCGCCAGCTGTGACAAAATACATAGCAGAATACACATCAACCAAACTATGTAAGCCTCTGGTGATGATAGAACAAGGTATCAGTTCTTTGTGGTTTTCCCCTACTGCAGGGTGAGAAGCCTAGACTTTGAGAGGTTCTTTTTTTTGTGGGGGGGGGGTCATGAGATGAACATTCCTCAGTGACTTCTGTAGCCAATTTGAAATATCTGAAGAGAGAGAGAAAAAGATTTAATAAAGGTATTTTTAAAAAATGTTTAACAATTTAATTGGATATAACCTCTGATTCCTAAGAAGATTACTCACCTGGTAAATTAAATTCAACCAGTTCAGTGCCACTGAAAGGATCATCAAAAGTCCTTTACCCTGAACTGAGCAAGTCAACTAAAGAAAGGAACTGGGGCATCTTTTCCACTAAGCTACCAGGTCTTTAACAGCAATATGTCTTATGGAAATGGCTCTAATGTGCAGGAAGCCAAAATCTCATTTAGCATTAGAGAGCTGCTTTTGACCTGCTCTGTGGAACAGCAATTCTTGTAAATTAGAACTTTATAACTTATGCAGAAAACTAAAGAGTGATAATTATAGGCTTTTATCATAAAAAGTTTCATTAACATTATTACAGGTCCCTGCGGTAACTTTCATTTTAATTTGATCTCTTCACCCATCACACTCTTCATTCGACTGAAGACCAAGTGTGGAACACTGACCCTATAAAATGCAGGATGATTGCCCAAAATCAAGAATGTTATGTGAAGAGAATAAAGAACTTCAAATTAGGCAATCTCCATGGCTTCCTGAGAAGGTTAGTATCCCTTTTTAAGTTATTTCTTTTATTGCTCTCTTCTTTCTGATCCAAGGCTGCTCAGCAACAAGCATAAAGGCAGGGCAGAACAATTGCATCTGCAAAGAGCAGCTTTGGCTAGAAGACCTGGAAGAGAGGATGGCATGATGATAATGGTTATCTTGGCCTTAAAAAGCAATGAACCTATTGTTCTTTCTCAACAATTAATGATCAATCTCTCCAATTACTGCTCAGCCCCAAACAGTTGGTAAGGGGTTATTCTCGCATTCTTTGTGAACCAGCTAGTATGAACTGCGGGCACTGCTGATCGCACATCCCGGATGTGTTTTTTTTTGGGGGGGGAGGGGATATATTTTTATTTTATTTGATAAAAGAAACAATATAACAAAAGAATATCAGAATAATTTGCAACTACATCTAAGATACATGACACTCATAGCTTCCTCTAATTAATAATATATTATTATACCTCTAGCTACCTTTCTTTAGGTGGTCCAAACAATGGCTCCATTGTTCTTCAAATACTTCCGTTGACCTTTGATTAATCAAGCAGGACCCTGGATGTGTTTACGTTGTTTTGATGGCCTGACTGTTTTTGCTTTACACTTGTTTTGTGTGTGTACGTGTGCTATTTCATTTATTTGTTTGTTTGTATACTGCAGCTCTCAAATGTCTCGCGGTGGTTTACACAGTAAAATCCCCTAAAATACCCCTTAATACAAAAATATAAACAAGATGGCGAACAATAGAAAATACTGATCCCCCCCCCCCCCCCCGTTCAGCACATGGGTCATGGTTGTTGGGTTTTGTTTTTAGGTTTGTATTTTGCATTGTATTTTACTGACTTGATTGGATTTATTTACATTGTTGATTTGAATTGTTTAAGTTGATGTGCTGTTATTGATACAATTCTATTTATCACACAGCAAGAACTGTGAGAGATAAATTGGGTGATCATCAGGCAGAGTTCTAGTGGAGATTTTCACATTTAGGTAATCCTTACTGTTATCCCAAAAGCTCTGATCAAAAAATGGGGAATTGGATAAGTGAAAGGGGGAAAGCAGGGTCTGTTTTGCACAGTTTACAAGGTGATAAAGCCCTTCAGGAATCCCAGGCAGTCAATAAATATGCTTTCATATATAATCTGAGTTTATAGCACCAGGTTGGCTAGGAAAGCCTGTGCTGAATAGGGGGACTGCGTAATCCCTTCAGCACAGAAGGGGCAATTTGGTGGGTTCAAAGAGCCCGTAGGTAGCAGGTTTCTTGCTGCATCCCTGAGTTGAGAGGAGTAACTATCATTGCACTCACCTTCTGCTGACTACCTACCCCATATGGAACCAGCACAGGAACTTGCATGGACATGCCATGCTCCCCTGTCCCCAGCACAACTGTCAATCAAGGCAGACTACCCTCAGTTGCTTTTTTAATTGACTGCCTTGTCCATTCATCTTTTAAAAAGTAGTCCTTAGTATCACTAATTGAGAATGCATGGCTGATTGAATTCATGTAGGCAGTATACTGATCTGAGGTGTAATTTTCTGAATCTTTGTTCTAGGGCAGTTGGAAAGACAGAGTAGGTTAGAAATAGTTAGGCTGCTGCTGTGTGAATTATTTTGATCCCAATATGTATCCCTTTTCTAATTGTTTTAGTAAAATATTTTTATACATACATGATTCTTCAATTTTAATTCCCACAATGTTTGATCTATGTTTTTAAAATGGAACATCTAATAAAATTATTTTTATCATAATTTTAAAATTCTATATTAACCTTCACTTTGTCCTATTGATCTCAGATCATGTCCTTCTAAATTTAATCAGTGCCATCTGCTTTTCATTGTGCTTTTCTAAATATTCCAAAATATTAAATATACTTCTAATATAGTCTCTTAATTGCTTATTTGGTTTAAAAAATCCATACAGATCTTTGTGAGTCTTACAAGATCTTTTTCAATCTTTCTGCTAAATTTTAGTGAATAACTTATTATCGTTACTCAACAATGACATTAGTCTATAATTCAAAAAGTATCTTTTGGTCATTTGCCTTGTGTAATCTTAATAATTTTATCTTAATATCTGTCCATCTGCAGAGAAATAAGACCCATAAAATACCAACTACTATATGAAAGCTTCATCCCATAAGTTACTTAGAAAAAGACCCCTTATCTTCATTTGGAGCAGAGGCTCCCAACACCAGACTTTGAAAAAGAATAAATTTTTATATGCCACTTTTTTGTACCAGGACTCTCAAAGTGGTTTACAATTGCCTTGCCTTCCCTCTCCCCACAACAGACATCTTGTGTGGTAGGTGAGGCTGAGCTCTGATTTTATTGCATGGTCAGGACAGCTCTATCAGTGCTGTGGCAAGCCCAAGGTCACCTAGCTGGCTGCATATGGAGGAGGAGCATGGAATCAAACCCGGATTGCCAGATTAGAAGTTGGCACTTCTAGCCACACTACACCAAGATGGCTTTATATCTATATGATCCTAATTACAGAGTTAACTTTAGAGCACAGAATAATTTAAAATCAAACAATAAAAATCCAGGACATTTTTCAGTCAATAAAAAATGAAAAAGTACTATTCACCAAGTCTAGATGGATTAACTGTGATATATTTCAAAACCTCTGAAGAACTACTAACTATACTACTACAAAAAGTCACCCAACTGTCTGCATGTGGGGGAGCAGGGAATCAAACCCAGCTAGCCAGATTAGAAGCCGCTGCTCTTAACCACTACACTAACCACAACCCCAATCAAGTTACTCTCAACCCACAGAAATCTACCTTTATCATGTAACAGTACCAAGTTTTGGATTTGATTATGAGGTTATATACAGAACACAATTTTTCTTTTTATTATCAAATGGAATAAACTCCCCAACCAAAAGTTTGTGTATCAATAGCTTTGTATCCCTTTTTTCTAATGTATTGTCTCTTATAAATTAAATGTCTATTTTTAATTATCCCAAATAATGAGGGAAATTTTATCTTCTGAGGAGCATTTGCACCATTTATATTCCACATTAAAATATTATAATCCAGATTTAGGCCTTTAATTTCTCCAAGTCCCTGTCTGTCACAAATCTTGTTCTTAATTTTCCTTTACAATTTGTCAGTTTCCAAGTCCATAGCCTTTATTTCCAAGTCCAAGAAAACATGCCAATGCCACAACAATCCTATCTCTGATATCATCATTAGAGTTGTCTATAGATCTGCATTTTCAGAATTCTGAAAATGCAGATCTACAGACAACTCTAAATTTCTATCTCAATTCTATTAATGCAAAGTTATTCACATCTTTTTCCAAGTTTTTATTTGCATCCACAGTTATTTTTGTATTTTCAACTTAATCTGATCCAATCTCCTATTATTTTCAAAAATGTGGTATCTGTTTTTTGAAGTTCCTCTTTCAGTTCCTTGGCAATCTGTTGTTTTAGACTGTTCATTTCACTTTTCATTTCCAGGAATTTGTTATATATTCTTTTGTAATCTATTGTTTATTGAAGCAGGTCCACTGTAACAAATTTTGATTGATACCCAGTTTTTCTTGAATGAACCATCAGAATTTGTAATATGAAATTCCAATAATAGTATTATATAAGTGGGGAGCAAAGTCAAAATCCAGTAGAAAATGCCACAAAGATTTATTTCAATTAAGTCCATAGTTCAGTAGTTCACTAGTACAGCCATGAAATAGTTATGCTTCTATTATTAGGCATTTCTGTTGCTAGACAATATCCATGGCGACAGAGCTTCTGTAAATGTTATCTTAATTTATGAAACTATCCCAGATCATAATTCCAAAAATATAAACAGGAAACTTTCTTAGCAGTCCAATCTGTATTAATTAACAAACAGCTATTACCCAGCTGCACTTTTGACAATCCCAGAAAAAAGTTTTAAAGCATATTTTTAGAGAAGACAAATGCAAACCAAACACATCCAAATATTATCTTGTTAAGAAATAAGTCTCAAGGTATAAGATTTCTCAGTAGTTTCAGAAAGCCTTGAGTTCTATATGCTTTATGCAGTTTGTGCCATAAAACTTTACACAATAATGAATGTTTCAATGTATAAATTTGAGAAAAAAGGAATCTCACCATGGGAATTTTATTGTATTATAGATAAGATCTCCACCTGTCAATTAAGTCAATTCTTCATTAATTATTTAGGAAATGTGCCTCAGCAAAGATAAATCCCCCAGCTCTAAATAAGTTTACAAGAAACCTTCATTTCTCATTACCTAGACATGGAAAAAAACAGTCATCAGAGGAAATGTGTGGGCTATCTCTAAAGGTAAAGGTAAAGGTATTCCCTGTGCAAGCACCGAGTCATGTCTGACCCTTGGGGTGACGCCCTCTAGCGTTTTCATGGCAGACTCAATACGGGGTGGTTTGCCAGTGCCTTCCCCAGTCATTACCATTTACCCCCCAGCAGCAAGCTGGGTACTCATTTTACCGACCTCGGAAGGATGGAAGGCTGAGTCAACCTTGAGCTGGCTGCTGGGATTGAACTCCCAGCCTTATGGGCAAAGCTTTCAGACGGCTGCCTTACCACTCTGCGCCACAAGAGGCTCTTTGGGCTATCTCTAGAACCCCCTTTTATCTAGGGAGATAAATTCAGCCTGGATAGCCCCCCACCCTTCAGCCATCAATTGAGTCCACATTGCTCTGCTGCTGAAATGAGAAGAATTCAATCAATAAACCTTTTTTTCTGAATTGTCTTCAGTGATTGCTTGCCATTCTGGAATACAAATATAATTCCCAATCAAATATTGTTATGTTATATAATTTTCTAAGGCATAAAAGTATTATAATCAGTAACAGTAATAGTTATTACCTTGGCAATTGCTCCTGAAGGTTAGGGTTGCTGTTAGGCTTGCCCAAAATAAATTCAATCCACATGACATTTAAAGGATACATTCACATAAAGTGGCAGTCTTCAAGCAAAGGTTGGATACACACTTTTCTTGAATGCTTTAGGATGCTTTGGGCTGATCCTGCATTGAGCAGGGGGTTGGACTAGATGGCCTGTATGGCCCCTTCCAACTCTATGATTCTATGATTCTATGAAAGTAATAGGTGTGATTCATTACAAATTAGTATAGAATATAGTAATTGGTATCAGCTTGGCTATAGCTCCTAAGTATTAGTACCCACTATAAACATTTAGATCCATGTGATACAATGAAACATGTATCATTTATAATATTTCCAAGGTGAGTAAACGTATACCTTTGCAATCATAATCATTTACAAAAAACTATTGAGGTCCCAATTGGAATTGAGACCGTTAGAAATCAAAGTATCAAAATTAATGATGTAAGAACACTCCTGTTGCTGTAAGCATGTTTGAGTACTATTTTGAACCAAATGTCCTGTTTTAGTAAATTTCATATCTTTAAAAAGGTGTACGCTGCCATCAGACAGACTTAAGCCTTATGTCTTGTACCCCTACATAAACTCAATGTGTTTTATAATAACAGTCCAAATTCATTGAAAAATAAAAAGAAAAGCTGCCTCAGGTTATTCTATAGCCTGCAAATTGCCATCATGTCCATTGCAACAGAGTACAAGTATGGGGTGAGTTTGGAGAGAAGAATACAGTTAACTAGGGTCTGGAAATACAGGGATTAGTTGGCCTAAATCGCAACCATGCATAGAAATGGGCACAAACTGTATGACAAGCTAAAACTTATGGGGACCCAATGAAGAGCACACATTTGGCTAGCACTCTCCCAACAGCACTGTCTCCAGACTGAAAAGCAAATCAGATTCAAAGTGTTAGTTCTTACCTTGAAAGTTATACGCAGACTGGGACCTTTGTATCTCTGAGGTCTCCTCCACTATGTCCCCCCAAGAAGTGTAAGGTCTAGCGAACAAAACTCGCTAAGGATTTCAAGCTTCAAAGACGTTAATCTGGGCTCAACCAGGTGGAATGGTCTGCCTAATGAGATCAGATTAGCAGGGTTTGGAAAACAGATATGTTCTGCCAGGATTATAATTGAAAACTAGAAACACCATCAACTGTCTTGCCTCCCTTCCTGAGATGCCCAAAACACCCACCTATCAACAGGACCAGTAATATTCATGGAAACTTATTTAACTAGGAATTTCTACTTTAACCCAGGACCATCTCCTAGAAGGAGTGTGTTTGAGCAGACAGACTATGGTTTGTAGCCTGAGGTACTGGAATTTGTGATCCTTTCTCAGGAACTACCATTCCCAGAATCCCTTGTGCATAGGCATGAAAGAGTGCGACCAAGCAGGGAAAAAAAAACAGCACTATAATAACCAGAGATACTTTGCTGGTTGGCTGCAGGTAGAATTTTAGGGTTCCCAATGCTTCCTAAACAAAGGGTAAGTGATTGGGGGTGTTGTTGTTTGGGTAGGGTAGAGTTTGGGGATAATATGATGACTCTGAATTTGGACTCACCTGTGTGTAGCTTGTTCTCAATCAATCCTTTGAATCACAATTCAAAAAAGTGTTAGTTAAAACTTCTGGGTAGATTCTTGAGCCAAACTACTTGACTTCAAAGAAATTGGAGCAATCTATCAAGTGTGACCTTTCCCTTACCTACCTTTGTCAGCATTATCTTTAGCAGAATTTTATCACACCCTCTTGAATGTATTGCAATTGAATTCTGAGAAAGCTTAAGATACACAGTCCAAATTCTTAGAGAACACTTGCCTCTTGGCTTCAGTCCTGTAAGAGCTACCTACAGCCAAGTTTCCCAAGTTGTATCTCTTTCTGGGACCAGCTTGGATGCTTGTGCTGCATGTAATATCATTACATTTAGATGAGTCCCTGATTAATTAGTTCAAAACATTGTGATTTGACTATATAGGTATGTTTGATTAATGTGCAGCAGGTTTTAAGACATTTATCCTATAAAACTACAGGTGGCAATCTATTGGATTTTCAGTCATGAAAGAGTTAAGCTGTTTGTTTTTCTATGTACTTTGTTAGCTAGTTGACTTGCAGGGAGGGAGTTCTGGGCTAAGGAATATTGCTATCACATGGTTGGAATAAATAAATAAATAAATAAATAAATAAATAAATAAATAAATAAATAAATAAATAAATAAATAAATAAATAAATAAATAAATAAATAAATAAATAGGCCACAGCTTTATTATAACATTTTTGGAAAGTTGGCAAGGCAGGGGGTAGGGAGCCCTCCCTCAATGGCAGTCAGCAAACTGTTCCTAGTTGTCCTCCCCCATCCCACAGCAACTCAACCAACCCGCTCCTGTTCCCAGCCGAGAATGCAGGTCCCCTGGGCTGCTGCTATTCCTATCGGGAGGTGTCCACATGGGACATCCAAGGAGGCCAAACCCCCTATGGACCCTTCTCAGGCTACCTGGCCCTGTGACCCATGTGCCTCCCCCAGCCAGGTTCAGCACCTGTTCGTAGGTCAGCCGCCTCCTTAAGGAGGCCCCTTGCTTAGGGCATTTGCCACACAGGGCAATTCCCCTTCAAAATTGGCTCTGTTCCCTGCCAACCCGCAAGCTGTCATGAAAATTGCACACACAATCCACCACAACAAACCCCTTAACAACTAGGGAAGGAATCTCCTTCCATGTCACCTGGCAAAAGAGGCTGGGCCAAGCATGAGGTAGCCACAAGGCACCTGTGTGCAGACACTTCCTCCCACCTCAACCAATCAGGAGGCATCAGGCTGCATGCAGCAGCCATGTGTGCCCCCAGCCTCTTCCTCCTGCTTCATTCCCCCCTTCTTCTCACGCTGCATCAATGGCGGTCTCAGCTAATTCCAGGCTGCTAATTGGCATAGAACCAAGTGAGTATCAAGAAGATGTTTCCTGACAGGAAGGGCAGATGTTATTCTTAATGAAGCCCGACTAAGCTTGTTCACTGATGAATCAATATTTTGAAGATGGGGACATCTTACTGTGCGTGTACAGAAGGGGTGGACTCTTGAGGGGGGCAACTTCCTTTGTCTTTGTTTACTCTTAGTGTAGTTATAGAAAGAAATGAGCCACGATGGTGACTAGCTAGGAGGGCTGTTGTTATTTTATCGTTCATGTAACCTTTTTTCATTCATCATTTAGTAAACCTTTTTAATAGAAGCTAAACACACATGCCTCATATATTCATTCATCTTACCAACACATTCCCAGTCTTGAAAGAGGCATTCCTCCTATGTGGGACGGAAGGGAAGATGCCTTCTTTAATGAGGTGAATGTGACATATGTGTATCATCTTAAAATATAACTTCTGTTCTGTTGGCACTTCATTGTTGTAAGAGGAAAAATAATTTCTTTAGATGCCATCGAAGACTCCCATTGAAGACTTCCACTTTGTTACTAGTCTTTGTTACTAGACTTTTATTAACACCAAATGTGAATCTTAAAGTCTTTAGTAGGGATGCCAGACCCCTGCTGAGACTGGAGAAACCCCAGCTGCTTTGGCACATCCCACCTCCTTTAGAGGTTTTAAAAAGTAGGGGAATTCCCCCTTCCACACCACCTGAAACCTGCAGACCCTCAAGCTGCTGCCATTGCATGTACCTGCTCTCCCCACCTGAAACTCAAAGAGCCAGCATTTGTGGCTCTGCAAGTTTCTGTAGGGGGGAATTGACACACATGATTGTGATGGGTGGTGTCTGTAGCAGAACCACAAATATTAGCTCTGCAATTTGTTTTGTTTGTTTTGTGTGGGGGGTGAGTGATCTTGAGACATGGCACCCAGTCGGGTTTTTGAGCAAAATTTTACTATAGAGTTCTGCAAAAAAGCCAGAGCACCACCTCTGACATTCTGGTGTCATTTCTATGTGAGGTGCCCTCAAATCCACCCTCCACCAGTTTGCTCCCACCTGGTTGACCTTAGTCCTTAGATCTCTGGCATGTGTGTTTCAGCTGCAGCTCCACTACTTCATAACAATAACCTCTCTTACACTGCTATAGATTATTAGCCTAACCAACATCACAGTGTTGTTGTGACAATAAAATGGCAAAGAGGGGAACAACATAGGTTGCTGTCAGAGAAAGGTGGAGTGTATACATGAAAAAAAGGTTGTTTTCTGACAGAAATGCTCTGTGAGAACAGCTCTAACAGGACTGTGTGTAGCTCAGGATCACCCAGCTGGCTGCATGCGGAGGAGTGGGGAATCAAACCTGGCTCTCCAGATTAGAAGTCGCTGCTCATAACCACTTAACTAAGTTAAGTCAAACTATTTTTTTTTAGTGCAGAAGCATTCAAATATTGTATGCTACAGAAAGTAGAATGTTAGGGGAGGGCTTTAAAACGTCTGTCAAGAATTCTCAGGGGAAAAGAAACACCACCTAGAAATATATTTGGAATGAATGTATTCAGTAATCCTTGAATTGTCATATGAGGTAGATCAATAAGTCACATGACGAAGCAGTCCCCCAGAACTGTTTGTTTTAAAACAAATATCAGAATTAAAGTTAGCCCTTTGGGGACATCCTGTAGAAATTAATGTGAACAAAGGATGACAGTAAGAATTTGTGGAATTAAGTAATCCAATAAGAAGATTAACAGATTCCTTTGGCATCTTAGTCTAAACTGTCCCTTATCAATAATCCTTCCCATAGATAACCAGTAAGCTCTTAACCAGTAAAATCTTTCTCCAGAAGGGAATTCTACAGGAAGGAATCCTTGTATAATATTTGCTTTAAAAAACATGTTTATAAAAAGAAAATGTAAAAGGAGCTCCCAGGGATATTTATTCAGCATCTTGAAGATCCAAAGCGCAACAGTATTATAATTTCTAATTTTTGTGTAAATTGCTATAAAAATAGAAAACGGGTATAGCATCTGATTTCTACTGAAGGGTGGTCGTACACCATCGTGTTACTGTATCCCTGATACAGAAAGGTTACATTATACAAAAATTAGTTTATTTCAACCCATATATCGTGTTTGGTAACTAATTCTTGATGGGAGTCATATTACAAGTTGAAGAAAGACTTGATTAGCCTGTATACATCAGATTGTATAATTGTTTTGGTTTGTCGTCATACTTTTACACGTGAGAGAGAGCAGTTTCCCTGAAAAACAGAAAACTAGTCTGGTTCATGTCATGCCCACCAGTCACAAGCTATGGCTGAACACATATGGCTGTGTTATACGATTACATTGCTTTCTCCCACACGTTGGAAAACACAGTTGTGGTTGTCCAACTCTCTGAACTGCTTGCTATAGAAGCTTTTGAAAAGTTACAATGGCTCCTGAGACACCTTACACCAGGGGTAGTCAACCTGTGGTTCTCCAGATGTCCATGGACTACAATTCCCATGAGCCCCTGCCAGCAAATTCTGGCAGGAGCTCATGGGAATTGTAGTCCATGGACATCTGGAGGACCACAGGTTGACTACCCCTGCCTTACACTATTTCTGCCATGAGGGAGAAATTCCTGGTGGCATGATATGATTGGTCAATCAATTCAAAGAGTGGCAAAAATGGAGAACAACTTCAACTGAAATCAGTAAAGAGAATAAGTTTTGCCTTGCAGGGGGATATTGACCACCTAATGAGGACACTGACAACCATAATTTTGGCATAAAATATTTGGCCACAGCCTTTATTCAACATTGAGCGTGGCAAGCATGGGAAGAGAATCATGCCATCTTGTGGTTACCCTACCACAAGGAAGCCCACCACAGCCTGCCCCTCAACGGGTTTCCTTGGCTATCCAGCCCCAAAACCCGGACATAATGGCAGGCTGAAACAGGGGGGGAGGCACCATGGAGTGACCCCTCTGGGCACCAGCCTCTGTTGGGTTCTCCTGCCCCCCGGAAATGCTAGCCTTCAATCAGGCTCTGCATCCACACAGCCCTTTAAAGGGCCCCCCAAATCTAGGGGAGGACAGCGCACAAGCTTGGCCTCCCCAAAATTGATCCTTCCCATGCTCCACTTCCGCAGGCTGTGACAATTAATCAATAATATAACCCAACATCTAACAAAAAGTCAAACAATTCATAAACAGGGAGGGAGGGTGGGTTTTGCGTCTTTGGGCGCCCTGAAGGGGGGAAAGAGGCCAAAGAATATCAGGCCATCCGTTTAACTGACGCCCAGTTCAGCCACACCCCCTGTTGCCATGCCAACACACATACTGCTCAGAGAATGCCAGGGCTGGGCAATCTCTCCAACTAGCCAGGTCCCTGTCGGTGTTCCTCCCCCGCAGCAGCAATGGCCCCCTTAGATAAGTCTTGGGGGCTTTTTGCCTTGCAGGGGGATATTGACCACCTAATGAGGACACTGACAACCATAATTTTGGCATAAAATATTTGGCCACAGCCTTTATTCAACATTGAGCGTGGCAAGCATGGGAAGAGAATCATGCCATCTTGTGGTTACCCTACCACAAGGAAGCCCACCACAGCCTGCCCCTCAACGGGTTTCCTTGGCTATCCAGCCCCAAAACCCGGACATAATGGCAGGCTGAAACAGGGGGGGAGGCACCATGGAGTGACCCCTCTGGGCACCAGCCTCTGTTGGGTTCTCCTGCCCCCCGGAAATGCTAGCCTTCAATCAGGCTCTGCATCCACACAGCCCTTTAAAGGGCCCCCCAAATCTAGGGGAGGACAGCGCACAAGCTTGGCCTCCCCAAAATTGATCCTTCCCATGCTCCACTTCCGCCACTGAGCCCGAATAGGTATATACCTCTTCGAGCTCCCGCCACCGCTCAATTTTGCAGCCAATTCAAAATAACATGTTGGATCCCATGGAGCCAGATGTCCATGCCCCACTCCAACAAGTGCACCCCAAGTGCACCCCATCACTCTTATAAAGGGCCCAGAACTGCAAATGCCATACCATGGGGCCCCCAATGAGTAATACACATCCCAATACAGCTAGATACCCAGGCTTTAGCTCCACCTGAGATCACAGAACTCTGGGCAAAAGGTGAAAGGGTCTCTCGCCACCAGGGACCATTCCTTGGTGAGTGTCCACTGTGCCCAGTGGGGCTTCTTGTGAGACATAGCTTTTAGCAACATGGCATCCTAGCCACTCAGCCCAGACCATAACTGTCCCTTGAGGTTCCCAGGGCCCAACACCATTGCCCCTGCCAATGCTGGCAAAGTGTCATATGGCAATTACTGCAACAATGTTTCCTGGTGCTCAGCTCAACGTTCACAACTATAGCTAAGCCAACGTCCCATGATGGTCAGCCAATGCTTTGAGGAATACGGACTCCCACTGTCACGCTTGAACAGGAAGTCTGCCATCGCAGCAATGTCCAGGAAGGCAGCTGCATCCAAACAATGTCCGAGCCAGGTGATGCCTTCAGACCCCCAAGTGGATCACTTCCAGGTCTTATAGCATGCCATTCCATCTGCCGCATGGTGCCATTCTCTGTAACCACATCAGGCACCCCCGTTGACTGCCGCTCTGAAGGAAACCAAAAGGTTGTTACTGGAAAAGAGTTACATGAGCACCCTCGCACACTGATTGACACTGGCCACGGTCCCATGCTCGCCCTGGGCCAGCCGCTCTCAGCCAATACCCCGCTCTGCATACTGCATACCCTGCAGGAGCCCTAGAGATGTTTCCCCTGAGCACCAAGTACCAGAACCCTATTGGGCTCTAGGCCCCACAGGTTGTGATCTGTGGGAAAACATTGTACTGCATGCCCTGGCAAAGCCCTTAGTACTGTGCCACCCAACCTGGGCAGACCTCCCTTGGCCAATGCCCTGCTCTGCATCTACTGAATACCTTGCCAAAGCCCTGGACATGTTCCCCTTGAGCACTGAAGCCCAGCCCACCTTTGGTTCCCTAAGTCCTACAGGTTGCAGTCCGTGGTGACATTGTGAACCACCACTAATGTACATACACCTTCTGATCCACGGATGTCATACCGGGGTAACCCCATATGCCAGCATATTGAGACCTGACTGGATCTGCTAGTAGCCCAGCCATGAAACATCCTCCTGAACCTGCAATATGCTTAGTCTCCAATGCACAGGCAGATGGGGCCCATGCCACTTTCCCAGGTTGGAGTCTATGCAGTCCTAAGACAGCTCCCTGAACTCATGCTGGCCATGTGACACTTCCCCCTAAACCACTTGTTTGTCCCAGCCCCAGATATAATTTAAGCAACCTCTCTGAAGGACAAAATTGGTCTCTCTAGTCAAAAGAGGCCCCATCACTCCTAGAACTGGAAGCTGAGCAACGCCAGGCCCCCACACTATGTGGGGAGTGGGTGAGGACAGGTGACAGGTTTGCAGCCACTTCCTCCCACAAGGCTGGCCTGGTCAGATGATATCTCATATATTTGCAGACCTGGGCTGCAACGCAAAGCCCAGATGACCAATGAGGCCATCCAAACAGATCAAGTGCTTAGATATGAAGAGGTATGTGGGACTGATCTGCAGAACTTAATATGTAGTCTGTCCCTTCTCCCTCCAGCTGGAAACAGCATTTGCTTCAGGTGATGGGGAGCCAAATCGTGCTGGCATATATATGAAGCCACGGAATTCCTGAATGGGACAAAGAGGTACCCACATCAGAAGTGATCCACCAGGTGTTGACACATCTGCAGTCTGTCATAACTGAGACTGTATAACCAGATGAATGATCCCCTAGAGCACTGCACCTTACCTTGTGGCCATCTTAACTTCATTTCCCAGCCCAAAGATCTCCACAGGCTTCTAGGATACAGTGCCTTGCATCCCTTTTGCGGCAGTCCTAAGCAGTCACTTTCTGTGCCAACCATGTTCTGGATCAAGCCCTGTGAACTCTCTTGGTATTGTTCTCCAATCCACACCGACAGCACTTCCATGCTGGACCTGTAATGAGACACCCCCCTCCAAGCCAATCTGGTCCATTAACCTGGGATTGGCTGCCCTGCCAAGCAAGTCCGGTGATGACTCTGACACCATTTGCAAAAGGCGTGGGTCACCCTAAAGCTATCAGGTGATGCCTGGCCACTGCTGCAGACTGACCTGGCCACCAGGGAGATACCCCCTTTTGCACTGATATTCCCCCTGGGGAAGCCTTCTGGTTGGTGACCCCTGTAGACTGGTCCTTTCAGGGTCCATTATGTATCACAATACCCCTGGCTGATGTCCACCAGTGGCATCCAAAAATGTCCTAAGAGCCATAGCACATGCCACCCCATGATGCTGCCCCCCATTGCCTGTCTCACACTGTCAATGCTGCTGATGGGCCTGTGTGGTCCAGCCAAAACAATGGTGTAATCCTAGCCGGTGGCCACGAACCATAAGCGACCAGCCAAGGGCCCCTGGGTGCCCCATTCCCAGTCCATGGGGTTGGCGCCTGCCTACCCACCTGCACCAGGACCAAGCAGCCAAGGCCAGTGGAGAGTGCTCATAGTATGTGCTGCCAAAGAAGCCGTTGCTCCCCATGCCTGCAAGCCAATAGCCACCCCTTCAGTTTTCCATGAAGACCCTCTGAGCTGGTGCACAATCACCTGCCTCAGTGTGAAGCAAGGGGTTGGACTGGATGACCCCCGAGTTCCCTGCAAATTATGTGCTCCTGCAAACACAGACCGTTGTCTGAAGCAGGGGGCTGAACTAGATGACCTTGAGAGGTCCCTGCCAAATCTTTACTCCTTCAAACCACAACCACTGCCAGAAGCATGGGGTTGGGCTAGATGACCCTGGAGGTCCCTGACATCTCTGTGCTTATGTGAACCATGCCTAAAGCATACTTCATGGGGTTTGACTAGATTACCCAATGAGGTCCCTGCCAGCTATGTGCTCTTGCAACAAACCATAGCTGTTTGTAGCTCCATTCTTGGATCCCCCCCTTTTTTTGAAAGAGGGCTGGCCCCCGTAAAAGGGGCATCTGTCCACCCACTAACTTGTCATTTTCTTTCAAGTGGGCTCTACCTTACGGCTCGCAGCAGTGCTTAAAGTGGCATCTGTGGCATTGGCACATGCCCCTATTGAATTCCCAACAGGTCCTTACATCTGTCTTGTTCTGTCCTCCTGACATATGGCCCCGCTTTCATGTTATAGGTGTCGTGGTCCTTTATGTCCCACCTCACCTGGATGTTGTTTAAAGACCACTTGCAAGCCTACTTATCATGTGCCATGGCCTCTGCATCCCCAAAATGTGCTTTGGCCTCCAAAACATTACCAAATGATTCTCAACTCCTTTCTGGGTAAGCACCGGCAACAAGGCGTAGAAATACTGCATAACCCTTTAACCAGTTAGTGGAGTGATCATTTTGTGCTGCAGCAAAGCCTTTTTTTTTTTTTTTTTTTAATCCCTTTTGGACCCCGTTTTGAGATATCTCCATTTGGTCGCACCATGTTAAATATGTCAACATAAACCCAAAGGAGGGGGGGGGGGCTTCATGGACTAACCCGCCCCCACCTTTTCTTATAATAAGGATCTGCAGAATCCCGCCAGTTCATATTCCAGGTCAGGATAGCTAGAACCAAAGAACCCTGAAGCCAATAGGTCCCATCCCATTGGCCTTCAGAGATTTTGACCCCAGATGAGGATGACTCATCCGAAGGCACTGGCAGCCTGCTGGGCCCTGAAGCACTTTCCTCCTTGCTTCTTTTTACTCTTATGCCCAGTCATCATTTGTTGCTCCGTTCCTCCCTGATGAATATTCCTGAAGGAGCTAGGAGCACTAACTGAACCTGCACCTGCCTGTCCCTGTTATGCTGCTATAGCAGTTTTCATAGGAGGGATGACCACATGTACAGTCTGCGTACCTAGATGCGGAGATGGCCAACACCGTCTGCTTCCACAACTTATGTACCACCCAGTCATCGTACAGCCAGGTTGCTGCCAGCTATGCCTGGGCATTACCTCCTGGCTATATGACCAGGGTGATACCTGCGGCTGTGCAGCAGAATTCCCACTTCACATCCATGCCTACAGTCACACAGCATAACCCTAAGCTTGATAGTTAGCCAAACATTGGCTCTCAGGACCTGCAAACAAAGCCTGATGGGCCCCTGGCTACAGAGTGGGCTGTTGGTATCCTGGACCCCATGGAGTCACAGATGAGCAAGATGAAGAACTACCATTTCCACGGTGGCTGAAAACCACCTCTGATAGGCTTGGTTGTGCAAACCCTCTCGGAAAAATCCCTTCTCCCATGGCTGGTGGTCCAGATGATTCCTGCCACCAAAATGAGCCCACAAAACCTGATCCTGTCCTGCCCCAGTTGTAAAACTGCAGCCAGGATCCACCCCCACCCCAAATGATGGGCCCGAAGGTTGCAGAGTAAAACCACCCCCCTGCATAATTGTTGGAACCTGCACAGGGTGTGTGTGTGGGGGGTAGAAGCCTCATCTTCCCCACGTAGACACCCCTTCCTCTATCAAGGTGGAGGATCCCACTGCCACGCATCTTAATGCCCCCAGAATCCTATAAATCACAGAAGAATCTGCTGCTGCTGCATCATTAAATGTGCCTGTCCCATCCCATGCTCCAAAGGCCCTGGAACCAGAAGCTGCCACCAGCGCAGCACAGTTCATGGGCAGTTGGGGCTTCACCGCCACAGCCTGCCCTGACCCATCACTTTTCCCCCACTGGCATCCTTTTTGGCGCCATGGTCGCTTGTTTCTCTCTCTCTCTCTCTCCTGCCAAAGTGGCCTGTGAAAGGCTTAGGGTTTTCTTTAAAAAAACAAACAAACAAACAAACAAACAAACAAACAAACAATGCCCTCGCAGCGTGTCTAGCATCCCTTTTCCCTCAAAAAGGAAAATAAAATAAAATTGCTGGGCTTCCCTGACGTCGTGAGGCGGTTGGGCCAGAAAAAACGGCTCCTCCCACCGAGCGACGCGTCTTTGGGCGCCCTGAAGGGGGGAAAGAGGCCAAAGAATATCAGGCCATCCGTTTAACTGACGCCCAGTTCAGCCACACCCCCTGTTGCCATGCCAACACACATACTGCTCAGAGAATGCCAGGGCTGGGCAATCTCTCCAACTAGCCAGGTCCCTGTCGGTGTTCCTCCCCCGCAGCAGCAATGGCCCCCTTAGATAAGTCTTGGGGGCTTTTTGTTAGATAGTCAGTTAATTATCAATAGCCCTGATCTGGTTAGCTCAGGTAAATCCAATCCTATTAGATCTAGGATACTAAGCAGGATCAAACCTGGCTAGTATTTCCTCCAAGGTCATGATAAGGAGGCAGGCAATGGCAAACCATCTCTGAACCTCACACGCCATATGATAAATAAATAATAGATCATCAGTTGAAGGACTTTCCTCACAGGCATCCCCTGCCACTCAACTGCAATTGCCTCCAATGTTAAGAACCAAGCCCTTAAAAAGAATACACACTTCAAATTGAAAAGTATTATGTCATCTACTGCAATAGTAAGGAAGTCTTCCTATAATATTACTGGACTACTCAAAGGGGCTTATGCTGAGGAAAGAGTTCGCAGGAGTGCACTGACCTGTGTGCTTCTGATATCTCCTTGTTATGATCACAAATTAGCTTCCCCCTCTGTTTACAGAGGTCAGTGGGAAAACTGTATTTTTTTAAGTGGAGAACTATTAGTCTAAAATAAATTACAATAACATTCTTTTATTTGGATATGTTACAAGGAAGTTGGAGAAAATGGTTTCAGATTTCTCATCCGTACGGAACCAAATTGGAAATTTCATTTCAGTTTTGCTTTTCTGTTGTGTACATTGAAAACTATTTATTTTCAGACAATGTCTTCTGCATGTACTGCAGTGGTCTCCTTGTTCTCTTTTGAGGACACTGCATCAGTTTTACATTCAGAGATCTAGGACATTGCATCAGATTTGGATTCAGAGATCTAGACGCTCCATACATTGATAAATCCTGTTATGATCCATAAAATGTGGTCTATTTCATCTATGGTATACAGGCAAATATTTGTAGTATGTGAAACAGCATTCAGTCCTGTGATTTACCTAACTGTGGTGTGAAATGGCGCATTCCTGGAGAACTACAGCTATTCTTTTATTTAGCATATGGACAGGCCTTCCCTGGAGAAGAGCCTAATGCTGGGAGCGATCGAGGGCAAAAGAAGAAGGGGACAACAGAGAATGTGGTGGCTGGATGGAGTCACTGAAGCAGTAGGTACAAACTTACATGGACTCCGGGGAATGGTAGAGGACAGGAAGGCCTGGAGGATCATTGTCCATGGGGTCGTGATGGGTCAGACACGACTTCACACCCAACAACAACAACAACAACAACAAGGCCTTCATTCTTAGAGGCATGCAATGCAAGTCTAAACACAAGCAATCTCCCAACCTTAATGGTGGTGTTCATTCATGCTCCTCTGATATTATCCCCCCCCCTGCAATTCCCTGCCACTACTTCACAGGGGCAAAAATGAAGGGTCCTCATTGTCATTGTGTCAACTTGTGGCATCACTTTCAGCACAAAAACAGAAATGATGTGATCACATTTGGGCAGAAACAGAGAGTATTGCCCAAACACAAAGATTGGTTTTATACCATTATACATTAGCGTGACACCGGCAAGCCTGTCCCCACCTTTAAATTTCTCTGATGCACTTAAAAGTGAAAGCAGAATAGTTTTGATCTTAGATTGTCGTATCTGAGAAAGCAGTGCCCTCCCAGAATTTTGTGGCTTTAAAATGGAGTTTGTCCCTTTTATTCCCCATAAATCAATGTCAGTGGCAATAAAGCAAAAGAGCACAAAGCAAAGTAACACTGACTCAAGTAATAACTGAAGGCTGATCAGCCCCTGCTATTAATCCAGACTGAGTTTTTATCACTCAGCAGGAATTTTCTGAAGACTTAATATTCTCTGGTATAAAGGAAATGGGAAAGAGCGATTGAAAATGATTAAAAAATATAATTGGAGGGAAATATTCATTTCAGCCATAAATGAAAATTGGCAATGAATGCACAATGAATTTGAGCATGTGCTCAGTAATGCTAAGAGCAAACTATAGCAAAGATTAAAATATGCTGAAATAGGTTGGGGGGGTTTAAGGAGAGAGAGAAAGACATACAGGTATCTTAATTTCTAATTAGATACTTGGAAACTGCGAGCCATTTCATTACAGCTGAATTTGCCTTCCATCTTGAAGCCCGTTTAAACAGTTCAACAATTCTAAGCACTTTGCCCATGGAATTTGAAGTTTGAAAAATAAAATAAAATAAAAATTTGCTGACAGCTTAAAGCAAATAGTTAAGAAGATGTAAAGTGCATCCCTTGGTATTTGGAACAGTACACATTTCTGTTCAGGAAAACACTTGTGCCTGATTGTCTTAATCACATGCTTAACTTCTCTCAAGCATTGTCATACAGTATTAATACATTTCTCCATTAGAATGATTTTAAGTATGTGGCCAATTGCCAGCTCTTGGCTTTCATGCACTAGGAAGCAAAGGATGCTCCCAACATGAGAATAGAATTTAACCTATATAAATATATTTTAATTGGGGCTACTACTTTCTGACCATTAGTGATTTAATCATTAGTGATACAAAAATTTAGGATTTACAAACATATCAGTAAATAAATAAATATATAAACACATGCATAATAATATATATTCAATGTCTATAGCAAAAGCCAATCTCTTCTGCCACCAACCCACAAATTTCAATATAGTAAGCAAAATGTATCCAATGGAAGCCTATTTGTACTTCCATCTAAACAAGTCTATGCAAGCACACAGATTTTCAGATTGCCAAACCAATTCATTTATTGATGAGGAATTTCATGAAATCCTTAATCAAATTGTACTCCTTTTTCAAAGTGCCGAGTCACTGGGAGGAGGCAAGAGGCTTAATTGGAAAAAAGGAAGGCTTTTTAAATAAATGATACAGTGTTATACTGAGTCAGGCCATTGGCATTGTCTCCTCTGACCAGCAGTGTTCCAGTGTCTCAAGAAGATGGCTTTCAGGATGGGAGGAAAGAAGGCACCCTCAATAGGAGTTGTTTTTTTTTTAATCAATCTAGACTTATTTTGCTGAAAGCACACACAACATCAGGGGGAGAACATTTATCTTTCCCCCATGCCTCCTCATAAAGAGGAGTCCAGACTGGTATGTGAATTTCAGGTGGATTCCTGAGTTGGTTGGATTCCATCAAAGTTCTGTTTATAATCAACGTCTGTGGGACAAAGCAGTTTTAAGGCCTAGATCAGGGGTAGTCAAACTGCGGGCCTCCAGATGTCCATAGACTACAATTCCCATGAGCCCCTGCCAGTGAAAGCTGGCAGGGGCTCATGGGAATTGTAGTCCATGGACATCTGGAGGCCCACAGTTTGACTACCCCTGGCCTAGATGGAAGGGCTGCCTCCCACCACACTTTTTTCTGGTTTTGTCTGTTTATTTTTATTTTTATTTTCCCCCCTCGCTCTATTGGATTATACATAAAGACTTATATTGAACTACAAGTCTGCTGGATTTTTGTGAACTATATTCCCCTCCTGGATGTAGCATCAGTGTTTAAGGAGAATTTCCTGTCTTCAGTTATTGGTGGCCTTATTTCTCTGGTAAATTGAAGCTTTAATATCTGAGTGAAGAGCTGATTTACAACTTTCACAGAGATAAAACTGTGATTGTGAACTCATTAATGTTATGCAGCCATGGGGAAAAACTTTGATCTGCCTTGAACCATACCTTGCTGTTAAGGCCATATAATTGGGGCTTTGAGTAAGCAACCCTTGGAGTTAATTAAAAACATTCATAATAAATTAATCTTTGGAAATTTGGCACTTTATTATATTAAGAAGATCTCAAATTACTGTGCTGTTGAACTATTGGAAACATAGTGGAATATTTTCAGGTGGCAACTTAACTCTTCCCCCCCCCCCCCCCCCATCTTCTGCAATTTCATGGGACATGCTGGCAGTTTTGTGATGAAGAAGTGAAAAAGCCATAAAGACACTTGACGGATTTGTAATTCTCTGATTAGGTAAAGGTAAAGGTATCCCCTGTGCAAGCACCGAGTCTTGTCTGACCCTTGGGGTGACGCCCTCTAGCGTTTTCTTGGCAGACTCAATACGGGGTGGTTTGCCAGTGCCTTCCCCAGTCATTACCGTTTACCCCCCAGCAGCAAGCTGGGTACTCTGATTACTGGGTCCCAAAAGTGGGACCATCTGGTCACCTTAATCAAGAAGGATCCCAATTCAAGAAGGATCCCGATTCAAGCTTAAGGGAAAAAGCTTCTTGAAAAGAGAGTGATCCCTAATCTGTCTGTGCAGAATAGCTCCTAGAGAAAATAGGGATCATTCCTGTTAAGTAGTTGAGAAGGGATACCAAAATTTGTTGTAAAAGTTCCTGCCTTTGCTAATTTCTGTGTCTATGAAACCAACAAGCTTCTGCTTGTTTATGTAAGCAGAGGCTGCCAAGAAATCTCTCTCTTCAAGTTTTAAAGACCTGCCTGAATAACAGAAATAGTTACTTGTCTGTGACAAATTATCTAGCATTTCTTTTTTATACAAAGTTCCATCATTTATGTTGCTTTTTCACCTCATAAGTCCTATACCTGATTCTATCCTGACCATTTCCTATCAAAGTTAAGTAAATGACCTAGTGAGTGCTCCAGAAGACAGTTGTGCTGCCTAAATGACTTATAGCAGTGGTCCCCAACCTTTTTATCACCGGGGACCACTCAACGCCTTTTACTGAGGCCCGGTGGGGGGGGTAGTTTACTCCTCTACTCTCAACCACTCCCCTAGCGCTCTATGATCGCTATGGTAATGTTTAAACATCCCTTCAAAATAAGATACAGACATGCCACAACAATGAAGTGTGTTGTAAAGGGCTGGGGGGATGAAGTAAAGGGCCGGGGGGGGGGGAGAAGGTGTCCTTCGGGGCCCACCTCCAATTAGTCGAAGGACCACATGTGGTCCACGGTCCACAGGTTGGGGATCGCTAACTTATAGAACTGGTGGACCTAACAGTGGTAGGCTGGCCATTTAATGTACATGGAAAATTCCTGGTGAGCAGCATATGGGGGAGGCAAAAGTTGAGTTTACACTCACCTTTGACAACAGGAGCCAGGATAGAGCTGTGAAGCAGAACCAGTGTGGTGTAGCAGTTAAGAGCAGTAGATTCTGATCTGGAGAAATGGGTTTGATTCCTCACTTCTCCACATGCAGTCAACTGGGTGACCTTGGGCTCCTCACAGCTCTCTTAGAGCTGTACTCACAGAGGAGTTCTCTAAGAGCTCTCTCAGCCTCACCTACCTCACAGGGTGTCTGTCTGTTGTGAGGAGAGGAGGGGAAAAATGTTTGTAAGCCAGTTTGGGACTCCTTAGGATAGTGAAAGCAGGCTGTAAAAAAACCAGTTCTTCTTCTTATAATACTGCAGGGACCACTAAAGTGTTCTTGATCCCAAGCCTTTATAACTTTCCAGACCTCCCCAAGATCTGCTTGAATGAGGGTATTCTTTTAGGATGTTAAAGGAAAGCCTGTCCAAGGCAGTGGCTGATGCAATTGCAACTACTTCTTTGAGAAAAGGATAGCTCACTGCTTTCCTTTTCCTTACCTGCAGAGTTATTTTGCTGGTTGCCAGGTGACTGTTTTTGAAAGGGAAAGTCACAAATGATGGACATGTCGATTAACCCTATTTGAGGACTCAACAAAATATTATGCTCAATGTTGTGTTGTTAACTTTGTTTCAGTTTTTTAAAGTCACCAGAATAATTAATTTGTGTTAGATGCTAGCTCCACATTCGTTTCAAGTCATTTTTCAATGTAAATTCTGAGTAAAATGTCCCTCTCCTCAAGCTCTATCCTCAAATCTCCAGGTATTTCCCAACCCAAAGCTGGCAACCCTAGTGAGTGGGAAAGCAGCTTTGTTGGTCATATGATTTTGCATGAGGCCACGACTCTTCCCTCTAGAATTTATTTTAGTTATTTAAAACATTTATATGCCACCTCTTCAGGGACTTGCTCAAGGGAGCTCACAATGTAAAAAAGATAAAAACATAAAACAATTAGAATTAACAACCATTAAAAGGAGCCAATAAAACCCAGAGGCATAAAAGCACAATAAAGCACATAAAAGCACGGATGGCGTAAAAGTACATAAAAATACTTGGCAGGCGAACTGATCCTCATCATGCTCTTCAGGCTAGGAGCCGACTATAAAAACAATTTAAAAGAACAAACTCCAGGCTTAAAGAAATGTTTCGACCTGATGTCGAAGAGAGGAGGGTAGTCGCCTTGCATTTCTTAGGGGAGGGCATTTCATGGGAGTTTAACACTGGAGGGTATTTTTCAATTAAAAATCAAAGGCAAGCCACCTTGTTAGAAGTGGCCATCAGCTGCATGGTTTTTAAAGAAATTTTCAAGACACGTTAATAGACAGCTTTAACACGACTATCATGACTACATAAACACACAAAACCTAAGGAGAATTCTCAGTTGAAGGTGATTTATATCACCTCAAAATTATCAGTTGATCCCATTTATTCTTAGGATAATTCAAAACACTTTTGTCCAGATGATGATGAAGAAGAAGAAGAAGAAGAAGAAGAAACAACTGCTCGGTCAGAACAGCTTTATAAGCGTTGTGGTGAGCCCAAGGTCACCCAGCTGGCTGCATGTGGGGGTGTGCAGAATCAAACCCAACTCGCCAGAGTCCACAGTCCTAACCACTACACCAAACTGAATGTTGTTTCCTTCTCTTCAAGAAGTGGAGTTAATGTCAGTGGGAGGATAGGTATTTGTAGTGGTAGTACCACAAGAGTGCGATGGATTGTTGGATAAAAAGCCTGTAAGACCCAAGTTTTTACGTTTGTCTTTGGTCACAAGGAAAGTGTTTCAGTGGAGCTATGCTTTGAAGGAGACGTTAATGGGGGAAATTATAAAGAGGATATTTAAAATTAACATGCAAAGCATCAAATTAACATGATTAACATAAAATTAACATGCAAAGCATCAAAATTCTTGAAAGTTTGTGATGTTAATGAACACTGCTTCGTGAACTGGCCAAAATTCATGGCAAACTAAATCATAAGACAATTTGTGTCCCTCTCTAATTACGAAGTTTAATTGTGTTACATTGTTTGTATTCTTGGGTCTACACTATTTCAAGTCCGTATTCAAGTCCAGGAGATAATAAACCTCTCCCTTTCAATCGGAGAGTTCCCGGAGGGACTCAAGGAGTCATTGGTATGGCCTCTGTTGAAGAAACCATCCCTGGAACCGTGGAGTCTGCCAACTATCACCCTGTATAATACCTGGTGTTTCTAGGGAAGGTAGTGGAATGAACTGCCATGGAACAATTGACAGCATACCTGGAGGAAGCTTTGGTCCTAGACCCAGCCCAGCTGTACTTCCAACCTGGTCCTGAGGTGAATACAGTATTGGTCACACTTTGCCACCTGCTGAAGCAAGGTGGGTCTATGCTGCTAATACTACTTGACCTTTCAACAATATTTGACACAGTAGACCACGAGCTAATAACTTGCTGCCTCGCTGACACTGGGATACTAAGGGCAGTCCTTCAGTGGCTGATCTCCTTTCTCTGGGGTTGCAGACAGAGGGTAGCAATAGGAGAGAACCAGTCGAACTGCTGGAAACTGCCATGCAGGGTACCACAAGGAGCATTTCTCTTTCTAATCCTATTCAACATCTTGTGCCCACTCACCCAGCTGATATGGAGGTTTGGACCAGCATGCCATCAATACACCGATGACACCCAGCTTTTCTTCATGATGATGGATGGCCACACTGACTTGCCCCCAATCTCATTAACCAAATGCCTGGAAGCAGTGACAGGTTGATGCAAGCAAGCCATCTGTAGCTAAACCCTTCAAAGACAGAGGTCCTATGGTTTGGTATGAAAGGTCCCGGTGAGGAAGCGCAACTGCCCTATCTGGATGGAGTGCTGATGTCCATTGCATACTCAGTCAGGACTTCGTTGTGATCTTTGACACCTCCCTTTCCATGGAGGAACATGTCACAAGAGTAGCTCAGCTAGCTTTCTTCCACTTGTGTGAAGTTAAGCTAGCACCCTACCTGGCCCCAGAACACCAAGCCACAGTGATCAAAGTGACAGTCACCTCTAGGATGGATTTCTGCACCTTTCTCTATGCAGACCTGCCTTTAACCCTGATCTGGACACTTCAACTGGTGCAGAATGTAGAAGCCAGGGTTCTTTCAGGAACACCTTGGAGGGCTTACATCTGGCCCACACTCCAACAGCTACACTGGCTACCAGTTGACTAATGAATCAGGCTTAAAGTTCTGTTAATCACCTTCAAGGCCATATGCAGTCTGGGCCCTGAGTACTTGAGAAACCACCCCTCCACCTACACCTCTCAGGGAGCACTATGTGCTAGAAGCATCAACAAATTGGTGATCCCTGGCCCCAAGGAAGCTCAACTGACCTTGACCAGAGCCAGAACTTTCTCAGTCCTGACCCCCACCTGGTGGAATGAGCTCCCAGAAGAGATCAGGGACATGCTGGAGCTGGCTCATTTCCACAGGGCCTGCAAATAGGAGCTCTTCCACAAGGCTTTCAGTTGAGATAGATAAACAAATCTACCAACCAGAGCCCAAAGATCCCTCCCATCATCCATCACCAACCTTTACTCAGAAAAGAAAAAGAAAAAAACCTCAGTGTAGAAAAATGGAGAAAACTGTACGACTGTTAAATGTTGTTTTTTGTGTCTATTGGACAAAAGTTCCTGTTATGAAAACTGTTAGACATCTTCAAACCAATATGTTTATATACAATGTACTGTTTTCATGAAAGTTCCATTGTAAACCGCCCTGAGCCACAAGGGGGGCAGTATTAAAATAAAATAAATATTGCATTGGCTGTATTTAATTGCTTGAATTGCCTGAATTCTTGGGTCTTTACTATTGCAAGCCATTTACAACTCTGGAGAAGCAAGATACAGTTCTTTGACAATAGAACAAATAATGGAATAAGTGTTTTACAATTAGGGATCCTTTATCACCTTGGTGATGGTCCTCAAAATACAGAGTGTGTTCCTGCACTGAAAAATAGCTGCAATTCTTCACCATCATCATCTTGCCTTTATCAAAAAAGAGCCTTTTGGTCACTTTCCTTCTTGAGTCCTCTGTGTCTTTCCCAGAGCACAAACTACATGGCAATGTCATTAACACCACCCTTCAAAAAGACACAGGCAATATTCATCAGATCTTTGAAATGGAACTTGGAATGGTTTGATCTGATCAATCACTGCTGAGCGCAAACAATTTTTTTCTATTGTAATTGTTTTTCTCAAAGTGACAGAACTATTGAAAAAGAATGAAATTAAATATTAAGAGACAACAGAATGAGAATTAAATCCAATCTTCTTAACACTTTTCGGAGGCATAAATCTTGCTGTCAAAATACGAATCAGGGATATGGGATGATCAAAGACACATGCATGGACTTATAGCACAATATTTTTGAATAGAACAGAACGATGTAAACAAAGGAAATCAATTGTAGAATATGAATGATATTCTTATCATAGTCTAGGTAAAGGAAGGAATATCTCTGTGTGTCAATATATTGTGCAATCTCCAGATTGGTCCATTGATTACTCATTATCCCAGGTAGATTGAAAGTCAAAGGGACCATGTTGTTGATGTATCTAAATGAGGATGAAGAAGGCAACTATGATATTGCTTGGGATCAGTACATTGGCAGAACTGATTATTATGGTAATAATGATCCACTGACCAAATGTCATACACAGAGAATCATATAGTGTGGCCTATGCCTGAGGTTTCACTAGGTTATTTGTTTAAAGGTGGTTTCAGGTTAAATACTGAAAGGTACATAGATATATTGAAGCTACCACTGGGAACGAATGAGATTTTGATTTCATGCTGTAATAGAAGGGTGGAAAACATCTTATTGCACGCTTATGAGGGTATATGAGATGGCGATGAAAGTGGCAAAATGTGAATTTTTTGCTACTGAAATCTCATCAACTAGCTCTTGCCAGGCACAATTACTTGAGCCTTCCCTTGTCTCTAACCCAGAAATTACAGCTGGTGCAAAATGCAGCTGCTTGGGTTCTCACAAGGATATCTTGGTTACTGATCGGCTTCCAGATTAGGTTCAAGACCATCCGTGGCCTGGGGAACCACTTATCTGAGGGACCGCTTGTCTCCTTCCTCCCCTCACAGAGCTCTTTGCTCTGTGAGTAGGAATTTTCTGATTGACCCTAGCCCCCAGGAGGTGTGCCTGGCCTCAATCAGGGCCAGGTCCTTTTTGGTCCTGGTCCCAACCTGGTGGCATGATCTCCTGGAAGACCAAAGGGCCCTGACGGAGCTTTCAATTTTCCGTAGGGACTGTATGATATAGCTCTTCTACCAGGCATTTGGTTGAGGGTGGTCCCTCCCTGTATGGGCCCATAAAAGCCACCGGGACATACGTGTAGTTGCACCCTTGGTGATTTGTGACTGTGGATGGGGGCGTCGGGGGTGGAAATGGTATAGTGGCTTATCCTGTTGTTGTATTTTTACCACCATCGTGGGGTTTTATTGGGACTTTACTGTTTTATGCGATTTTTTAGATTGTTGTAAAGCACCACAGGCCAGTTTTCTAGGAGGGGCAGTCTAAAACAAAAATTGAAAATAAATACATAAAATAAACTTGATGAGCAGCAGCCAGTCCATGGACCATTTTCATGTGGCCCTCTAAGACCACTTATTGTCCAGGTTCTCTCCTTTGATGGCATGCCTGGAAGTAAGCATGACTATCCCCAAAGTAACATGGAGCCACCACCCCACATTGCCAAGTGCCTCTCTGTACAGGGGAGACTCTATTCCCACATTGAGAAGAAGACAGAAGAGCTGTTTGTTTGTACTCTGCTTTTCATTACCTGAAGGAGTTCCAAAGTGCCTAACAAGCATCTTTCCTTTCCTCTTTCCACATCCGACAACCTCTGAGGTAGGTGGGGCAGTGAGAACTCCTCTGCAAGAACAGCTTTAGGAGGACTGTAACTAACCCAAGGTCACACATTTGGCTGCATGTGGAGGAGTGGCGAATCAAACCTGGTTCTCTGGTATTGAGTCTACCACTCTTAACCATTACACCATACGAGCTCTGTCCCCAACACGTCCTAGAGCAACTGGGGCAGCCATGGCATCGAAGTAGGGCAGATCCTACTGTGGCCTAGCCCACTAAAAGATTATCTTAATGTAGCCCTTGAACCAAAGTATGGATGCTCATATGGTAATAAATTACAGGCACTTGCTAAGGACATTTCTAAAAATTCTGTTAGTTCCATGGTATGATGTCATTTCTGAGAAAAACCTGGAAGTTATGCCACATCTCTCTATGAAGTTCTGGAAATTCTTTAGTAAAACCATAGCTTCTGGAATAACTTCCAAAGAGGACTAATTCCACGATTGGGTTCCCCCCCCCCCCCCTGGGAGTAAAATTATGTCATCACCAATCACTGCTCCTTCATTTCTCCTTGCTGCTGTGAATCACCACCTGAACATCTTCATGTGATGGTGGGAGGGGATGGAGTTACATTTGAAGAAAGGACGACCACCTTTTCGTGGACTCTGAGAATCCCCCCCACACCAGATCTCACATGCGTTTCTGACTGGCTTATTAAAAAACATTAAATTGGTTGCCGTTAGGTGATTTGATTCTGACGACAAACTACATTAGACATTTTTTAACAGTTTGGTCTAAGTTTCCTAAAACTCAGCCCTGCAGCCTCACAGCAGCTTTGGAGGACATTCATTTAAAACTCTGTTCGGATTTAATTAAGCTTGAGATAATGGCATGTGGGGAGAGGTGACTCCTCCCTTCTCCCCATTATAATTTTCCACTGCTGAAATAGCCCCCTTTTACAGCTGTATGTGCACAGAATACTGTACAGACAGCACCAAAGGGCAAATACTCCATCTTTGGCTCAGAAAATGGAGAAGTAGGGTGGGAGGTGGGTCTCCTCTATCCCATGATCTCAAGCCCACATAGTCCACATAGTTTTCAGTGACTGGTTCCCACAGCTATGGGAGACCTAACATGTTAAAAATATATACTTATGCTGTTTGACTTTCAGTCTTTATCCATTGGCTTTGGCAATGAGTCATTACTAGACATGGAGCTTCACTAATCTTATCAAACTTCACCAACTTCACTAATCTTATCAAAACATTGGATATGCACATTCTATATTTATTATACATCATTTATATGCCTTTTAGATAAACAGTGCACATTATTCATACAGAATTATACTTGTTATTCACATGTACACATGCTATTGTAAAATGTGTATATTGTACAAAGAAAATTCACCACATGAGAACAGAAAATGGCATGGCAATGAAGGATTATGGATCTGACTTGCATGGCAGAGAAGTGAAAGCAGAATAAAGGTTTGAGTGTCAAGATGAAAAAAACATTGATATTCCACAAGAATGTGAAGCAGCCATACATTTGCCGAGGACCACACCCTGCACAGGAATACATTTTATTTGTCATGGCAGAATCCTTTATTACATTGATTTTGAAAAGCTTTGAAATCTCAGAATACATACATTCAAACGTACGCCTTGTTAACAGATTATAATCTTAGTCCTTTTTTTTCACTAGGGGGTATTTCTGGCATAATCCTTGCTGAAGGACGGCATTTTTGGCTCTGAACAAAGCATCCTCAGATAGTGAATGGTGGCTTACTGTAATCCTGTTTTAGAGCAGAACACTTCATTCACCCCAGCCAGCCAAGAAGCATTACTTTTCCCTGGAGGGAAACACAGGATGGGAAACACAATTTTGATTTGTGTAATGAAAAAAAAGTAATTTCATCTAAAATTACTTAAAACGAATTAGGAAATTTGAGTGAACATTGAAGAGGGAGTGATAGTGAGCACTATTTAGCAGTGTTCTCCTGTGAATTAATAACCTTTATTGCACTTGTTATTGTTTACAGGTGCACACAGCCCATGCAGCTTCCACGCTGGCCACTCCGTCCGCACACCAGCTACACCACCTTCATATCACACATGCAGTCTCCATGCTGCCCACACTGCCTGAACTCCGCATGGAGGCAGCACCCTGCTTAAGATGTGCTCAGGGAGGGAGAGGGAGGGAAGGAATCCTGAGTGATTGTGACATGGAATGGAAAGACATCAATTCATTACATCATACATGACAAAAAGGGTATTTCATCAGTTCAGCTACCAGGGATCCCCATAAATCCTTGGTCTCCCCTTCTCATATTTTTCAGTTGGTGCCCCCCACTTCAAATGTTTCAGGGCCCTCCAGGGGGCCATCTAGCCCCTGTTGAGAATGGCTGTTAGAGAAGACTATGCATATTAATCAGACACTGGACCAAATTTCTTATTCCTATTGCTACTATTTGCAACTGTATTTAACATTGTCTGATGATCATGCACATTCGCTGATGTTTTTTATATACTGTCTTCATTCAATGCACATTCACTCCAACATACATAAATGGAGAGGGAAAATCCATTTGAAAAACATTGTGTTAAGTCACACAAGTCATCCGCAGAAATGAATTAAATGTGTTTCATAGTAGAGATGACAAAATGAATATTTGATTGGAACAGTTACAATACAGAAAATCTCAAGAACTGCCAGCAAGTTGCCCAAATAGTTTGGAATTATAATGAATTGTTTGGGGGAATGTTATGAATTGCCACATAAAGACAAGAAGGAAAATTTACCAAATCAATTATTTTCTTACTTTCATTATTCATAGAGCTCAATTATGTTTGCTACAAGATAAGTGATTAATACTGAGGGGTTAGAGTGATAACCAGTACATGAAGATGATCAAGTGGGGAAAAACTCTTTTCAGGCCATGGAAAATTGTGTCTTAGCATAGAAAGTGATTCTTTTCTTCATAAACAAGATATTACGTGCTTTGCACATATGGAATTTTGCTTTTCTAGAAGTCTAAGACACAGGCAATAGAATAACTACCCTGACTAAAGAAGAGAGATCTGTGTGCATCAGCAGACATTTTTGTGCATTGCCACTGCAGATCAGGTTGGACACAGGGACATAGATCCATACATGATGCTCAAGTGAGCCCTATCTAGAGATTTTATTTATTTATTTATTATATTTATATACCACCCTCCCCGGAGGCTCGGGGTGGTTTACATTGAACTTATGAACCATACATGAAACAATGAAGTTAATTAATTCCTAAGAATTTATCTTAAAATTCTTCTTGAAAATTATGTTAGAATTCTGTTGAGAATTGGTTGGCATGACCTGTCACCCTGCATTTGCATTTCTCTTCCACCGGTTTCTACTGATAGATCTGTGACCAGCCTATCTTATTATTTATTATTTGATTTCTATACCGCTGCTTGCCGTAGCCTCACGGCAGTTTACACATACAACTGTTCCAATCTTCTCATCTTTGAAACTCAAAAAATTGCAGCAAAATTTTAGGTAGGATCCAGACTTGGCTGGCAATTTCCACCCCTTCCCACTTCAGAGTCCCATCATGTCAATCCTCAGGGGTCCCTTATCTATCCATCCGGAGCAGCATTTTGTAGAGACAAGTGGGGTGTAGTGGGAGGACAGAAGCAGAAAAGTCCCATTATCCCATGGGAAAATTTAGTCTTTTCAATTTTCTCTAGACTGCGGGAAAGCCATTCAGTGTTCTGGATATTTGCTCTTGGTATCCACAGAACAAAGGATGTGAGCAAGGCAGGAGAACACGTGAGGGCAATTTGTTCAGCTTGAACAATGGATAGGCATGATGGTACATTGGCAAGCATTGATGAAGCAGATAAGCTCAGGAAGCTGAAATCACTGGTACAATTGATACCCTAGAGAGAAAAACGGCCCCAATAGTTACTGTTGATTCTGTGCCTATGTTTCTTATAATTCCTGCTCAAAGTGCTCTCGAACACAAGGTTGTTGCTTTAGAACTTCAGAACCAAGTGACCTCTGATAGCTTGCAATGTAATTGAGTTTATGCTATAAGTTGACAATTCTCCCAGCTCCAAGCTTCCCCTGTCCTGTTCTTATTTGGAAAACATTCTGCATTGGAAGTACCTCCTGACTGCATTTCCTCCTTGCTTTGAGTCTCCTACTCCCACAAGGAGGGGCTTGCTGTTGACGAATTTTCCCTGAGGCATCCCAACTAGGGAAAATCACACCTTTGTTTTTGTTCCTGTCCAGACTAGTATCAAGAGCAGCTGTCATTATTCAGATTGTGTTCAGCATGGCTTGAATTGCATACCCTGAATTTGGATTATTATCAGAATGGCTGCCCGGAATCCTCACCCAGTGATCTGTTCTGGAGTTCTGAACCTTAGGATTTGTGTAGGTTTGGCCTGAATTTGGTTTGGACCATCAGATGCCTTAATCTCATAGGCTACCCTGCATATGCTTGATATCTAACCTCTGTGTGTGTGTTCCTTGCAGTTCTTTTTTTCCTTATTTCCATTGTTTAATGTACATGTTGCACAGGGGTTTTGAACTGGGAGGATGTACAACCATTGCAAGCATTTTTGTGCTGTAAAGCAGTGGTCCCCAACCTTTTAATCACTGGGGACCGGTCAACGCTTGACAATTTTACTGAGGCCCAGGGGGGGTTGTAGTCTTTTGCCAAGGGATGTCACCGTCACCTGAGCCCCTGCTCCACTTGCTTTCCCAACGGCGCCCCTGACTTCCTGCCGCCCACAGGGGGGGGGGGCGCTGCCAGCAGCAGCTGCCCAGTGCCAAGCCAAGGGAGAGCCCCAGCCATGGCGGCCGCTGGAGAGCACCAAAGGTGAGCTGGCAGCAAAGTGGCAAGGCAGCCCCCGAGGCAGCAGCAAGGGAGGAGGACGACAAGGAGCCGAAGCCCAGTACCGACTGATCCATGGACTGGTACCGGTCCCCGGACCGGGGGTTGGGGACCACTGCTGTAAAGTACTTGAATGTTATTTTGTATGCTTCCCTGCTCTAAACTATCTCTGATTATTCTGGCATGTTCCAGACTGTTTTCATTTCCACACCTGCCTCGGAGCTTAGTTGTTTTAAAGATCCCATAGAAATACATGCTATTCCTCCTACCATAATGTTAAGATCTAACCCTGCAACTCGGTTAGAAAATGTAAAAGAAGAGAGGAGATAGCTCTCTGTTTTGCTTGGCTTTCCCAGACTGAGCCTGGACACACAAAAGGCCTCCTTCACACATTTGTGTGTCCAGTACTCATGCACCTTTCAAGTTGCAGCAGACCCATGGTGACCCCATAGGGATTTCAAGGCAAGAGACAGAAGTGGCTTGTCATCACCTGCCACTGCAAAACACCCCTACACTTGGTGGTTTCCCACCCAAGTACTAACCAGGGCTGAATCTGCTTAGCTTCTAAGATTCGTTGTGATCACGCTTGCCTGGGCCGGCAATGTCAGGTTCAGGAACTTGCTGCCTGCCCTATATTTTTCTGAAGGTCCCCTCCCCCCACATACTCACTAACTATACCTGCAACCCCTAGTACTTAGGAGCAACTATTTTATCTGCCTTTATGACTGTCCTGTGGAGCTTTGAAGTCAGGTCTTCAGGTTCATAAAATGTGCTTCAGGAAAAAAAAACTGACAAAAGGCAATGAGAATGTTGTTGAGAATGAGAATGGATGCTAGGAGTTTGTTTTTTTTTTGCATCCATTTTTCCATTTGATTGAAGAGGAGTCCTAAGAGAGCTGCTCTGTGAGAACAACTCTGTGACTAGCCCAAGGTCACCTAGCTGGCTGCATGTGGAGGTATGGGGAATCAAACCCCATTCTCCAGATTAGAGTTTGCCATTCTTTAACCACTACAATACAATGTCTTTCTTTGTGTTCCTTTGTGCTTTCACTTATCAGTTGCTCTGATGTAGCAGGTAATTTATATATGCAGGACAAAGCTTGAATAGGGAGAAGAGCTGCTACCAGGCAAGTGCATATCTAAAGAGGATTCCCTTGCATATTGGGAGAGAGGTGGATCTAGATATTATGAAAGTAATTACACTGTGTGTATAACATCATGCAAATATGTGTAATTAGTATTATACAGTTTACATACAGTACTAACATTCCCTTGGATGATGTTTTTTGTGGAATGTGCTTAAAGTGTAATCCTATGCATGCTGAACTCAAAGGGACTCATTCCTGAGTAAATCTACATTAGATTTGACTCTCATCCCTGCATATAGGTTGTTTTACATAGTCATTCCCATCCCAACCCCGCCCTTGGAAGATTTTTCTTTGTTCTCGTTTTGTGCTTTGAAAACGCTCAAGCAAAATTAATGAACATTCATCATATGCAGAAGGGGGGGAAATACCAAATGAAACCTTATTTGTGAATCTTCTCTTTCTGCAAAATAGCCTTTATGGAAATCAGGTGATTAAAATTATTGTGATTGAGGCTTGGTTTCTCAAAAAAAAGTGGCTCTAAATTTCAATTGTGTGTATATTCATTCGAGTTATTGCGTATCATTTTATCTTTTTTTTTAAGGGGGGAAAAAGCTATATTGATTACAATGAAAAAGTCATTGTCTATGGAAAAGATTGCCCAGTTATTCACCAAGGATACCAATCCATTCAAAGACTGGCAATCATTCCCATAGAGTGAAGTAATTAATTGTCTTAAGCACTAGGCTTATATGTAAAGATCTCAAGTTGGTAAAAACAGAGTCTAGTTAAATTCCATAAGCCAACGAAAGGGGTGTGTGTGGGGGGGAACATAGATTTATTTGTGGAACATATTGCATGATCAGGTATTTTGAATAATCAGAATATTATTTTGAATAACCACCAGCATCCCTATGTGGCAGTGTTCCAGCAGGAACGTTTTACCTGTAAAGGCAATCAAAGAAACTTCTGGAGAGGGCCCTCAACTTTTGTGCCCTAGAGCAGGGGTAGTGAACCTGTGGTCCTCCAGATGTTCATGGACTACAATTCCCAGTGTTTGCTGGCAGGGGCTCATGAGAACTGTAGTCCATGGACATCTGGAGGACCACAGGTTCACTACCCCTGTCCTAGAGTTCTCAATCACGGCATGCTTCTTGGTTCCATCCAGGGATGTCAACTCTTAGAAACCTGGCAAAATGTAAGTCCCATCTGGACATAAACACAGCCCAGCCCAGGGCCCACACACTTAGAGGTGGGTCTGATGAGGTCAAGAGATGGAGAATATTGGTATCAAGGAGTAGAACCCATCGATCCAAGGAACAAAGCTGAACAATCCAAGGGTGGAATGGAGCGTTAAAGGGCAGAATCAAAAGAGAATACCAATTTGTTCAGGTGCACAGCTCTCCTTTCCTCATTCTCTTCCTCTCTGGCTGAAGAGAAATCAAGAGGGAAAAGAACATAGGAAAACAAATAGCCACAAGATATGTAACATTTATAGAAAGTACATTTGAGGAACATAAAACCTGGACTGAGAATGCAAGTTACATTGTGAAGCAGGCTTGGAAATGTGGAAGTCTTAAAAGACATAACACAGCAAATGCTTTTAGCTATCTGTAATCTCCTCCCCCCCCCCCCGTGGGAACCCAAAACATTCTCACAACAGCCTTGCAAGGCATGTTAAGTTGATAGATAGACAGTGACTGGCCCAAGGTAACCTGGTGAGTCTCCGTGGCAGAGTGGGAGATCTGACACTGAGTCCCGCAGATTCTACTTGGACAATGTAATCAATACTCCACACTGTTTTCTTTTGCCTAAGAGTTTAAAACCACCCTCTCTCTTATTCCAGAAGGCAGAAAAAAAACAGATATGTTATGAGAAAACTGGCCAGGTGGCAACCCTAGTTCCATACTATGCTTCAAGTCAAAGAAAGATGCTGTTAACTGAATGCCAGCTGACCTCCTCCAAACACTGATGGATATCCCATAACTTTCTTTTTCAGTCAATGCAGGATTTCAGAAGAAAATAAGGAATGGCATCATAAAATGCTATGTACCAGGGTGTAGTGTAATGTGTAGTGGATGAATGCATGCCAAGCTGTTGACTCCATGCTCTGGTTTCTATGATTGTTTTGCCTTTTGTTCTGGATGGTTTTGCTTTGTGCATTGACAACCATCTCCCATGCCATGTCTTCCATCACATGCATAGCAGTGGACGTTACTACAACCCCACATGGTGTATTACCTGGCCAGTGTGCAAACTGCCAGGGCATTGATTTATGAATTTTGAACCACCATCTTGTTTTGTCTTGTTGAATCATCACCAGTCATCTAAATAGTGAATTTGGTAATCCACTGGCTTTTATGAAGCATACATAAATTAAGTCTCATCAGCATGGATTCAACAGAAAGGAAACCAGTGCTGTGTTGGACATGCACCAGACATGAAGAAGAACTATTCTGCCCTTTTGCTGTCAGACAATTGTCTCATTTGCCCAGTAACTGGCAGTATTCTATATTCCATCTCTCATCTGCTATTCATAACAATACCTTGAGATGTTATGCAGAAGATGAACTTGGACAGCCATCCTGTTCTCACCCCTCCTCGTTTTAATTGTCTTGCATCTGATATTGGCAGGGTGAGCAAACTGAAGTCTGGGATCGCCTGGGAAGAGTCCAAGAGCTCTGGCATCTTGTCAGTAAGTCATATTATGTCTAATTAAAACCAAGACTGGAGGCCCAGAAACCATCATCAACATGATGGGAAAGAGATTTAAAGAAAGGGATCTTACTTCCCTTCTTCCAGGCAGAGCAGAAAGAAGGGACATAAAATCTGAAACTTTGCTTGCGATCTTAATGATAAACATCAGGCTCTTGAACGCTGCAAGGCTTCTTGATAATACCACATTTTATGTTTTTATTCACATCTTTTATTGAATATTAATAGAAGCTGGTGCCACCTCTGGTATTAGATTCTGAGAGGTTGCAAAGAGACCTCAATGAACAATCTTCTGCAAATGGAGAAGAGGAACTCATTTGGGGATGTGTTTGCATAGCCAGCAATATTCTATGTGTCCCATTTCCACTGCAAACAATGCAGATGAAATGGGTGAGGGAAAGAAGCATTTCTTACTTAAGCAGGGGAGTTTGGGCATCAGGAAACCCATCATCAGTTCAACAGTCATGTAATCTCCACTCATACTTTGCCACTGGGAGGGGCTGTGGCTCAGGGGAAGAACTTCTGCTTTTCATTTGAAAAGTCCCTGGTTCAATTCCCGGCATCTCCAGTCTATCGTTGCCAACTTTGAAATGGGAAAATCTTGGAGATTTCGGTGCTGGAGAGGGACCTCAGTGGGATAGAATGCTAGAGAATGGACCCTCCAAAGCAGCCCTTTCCTCCAGAGGAACGGATCCCTGAAGCCTGGAGATCATTTGTAAATATGGGAGATCTCCAGGCACCAGCAAGAAGTTAGCAACCCTACCTAGCAGTGAGAGAAAGGAGAAGCTGGAAACAGTTTGGGCAAGAAGAAAACCAGGAGATGGAAATGTGAGTACCCATCTTCCATGAATTCTTCAGATCCCCCTTCAGTGTCCTCTCTCCATGTATATCTAACTAATTACATTTGAGATATGTGTTCCATTAACAGTGTATTAAGTATTTTATGTTTCTTTTTTTTTTCCAAGGGGAGAGAAGGCTGAGAATCATGGGTATGCACTTGATTTCAATTAACCACTCCCAGAGCACTCCAGAAACAAATACCATACATTATTAAACTAATCCAGTTGATCCTGTTCTTTACACATTGCTTGCTCCTTGGCTTCAAACCAGCATAACTGAGCTATCCATGTGGATCTCAGTGCTACAGCCTTGAAAGCTCATGGAAACTCTGCACTCATCCTGAAGCCCAGCACTGGGACCCCAGTCTTCATCTGAATTTCTTTTCATAGCACAGCAGTCTTATCAGCCAGCACAGAAATGGTTGGCCATTGTGTAAGACAGGATGCTGATCTAGGTGGACCATTGACCTAATTTAATTGGGCTCTCCTTACATTCTTATAGCCTTATGACAAGAACTGCAGGAATGAAGGGCTAGGGATTCATAAGTGTTTCCTACTTCCACAGTTCCACAGCCTTGGTTCCACTGCCAAACTGGCCCACCCTACATTGCCACCCAGTGACTGGGGAAGTGGTATGTGAAGTTGGTTGTCAAATTCGTGCTGCTTTCTGAAACAGTACCTTAAAAGCCAATGGATTTTCACTGCAGCTGCAAGACAGGCATATTTGCGTATATGCTATCACCTTAAAGACATACATAGCATTCAGGCTGCCCCAGAAGTGGGATCTCCAGGTCCCAGCAGGAGGCTGGTGTCCCTGCCACTATTCAGGGATCCCAGCCTCCAGGTGAAACCCAGGGACACCCCCCCCCCCCCCAGAATGAAAGCTCCTTTCCAGATTGCAGAGATCAGTTCCCCTGGAAGAAAGGGTTGCTTGGGACAGGGATGGGGGCTGTGTGGCACTCTCCTCTATACACAGAGAGAGAAAACTCAGAAGACAAAAATATTCCTTTCTTTTGAAATTGCAAACTTTAACCATACGATCATCTCTCCATGTAGGAAATACCTGAATATCTCCTTCCTTGGATTGCTCTGAGAAGGCATTGGCCTGAAGGTCCAAATTCAAAAGAAAGTAATCCCATCACAGTCAATGAGCAAGTAAAAAGGCTTACACCATTCTCCTGCAACAGCTGCTTATCCCTGCGCTCCAGCTGCAACTCTTTAAGGCAATGGCAATTTGGACACCTTGGTGTAGTGGTTCAGTGGCTTCTAATGTGGCAAGCTGGATTTGATTCCCTCCACATGCTGGGTTACCTTGGGTTAGTCACAGTCCTGTTAAAAACGGTTGTCACAGAGTAGTTTCTCTCAGAGCTATCTCAGCCTCACCTACCTCACAGGGTGGCTGTTGTGAGGAGAGGAAGGCGACTATAAGCCACTATGGGACAGGGATGGGGGCTATGTGGCACTCTCCTCTACACACACACACACACACACACACACACACACACACACACACACACACACACACACACAGAGAGAGAGAGAGAGAGAGAGAGAGAGAGAGAGAGAGAGAGAGAGAGAGAGAGAGAGAGAGAGAGAGAGAGAGAGAGAGAGAGCTCAGAAGACAAAAATATTCCTTTCTTCTGAAATTGCAAACTTTAACCATACAATCATCTTTCCATATAGGAAATATCTGAATATCTCCTTCCTTGGATTGCAGTGAAAACAGGGTAGAAAAAATAACTCTTCTACTAGGAAGGTTCTGCTGGGAAGTTGCTACTGGGAAACAGTGTGTCCCGTCCGCACATGTCCCCATGGCCTCATGGTGCTTCTACACCCCCCACCCCCTCTAAAGTTTCCCCATCCTCCATGCCATTGATCTCAATTGTGCTTTGTTGCGATGGTCTTGGGAAGAGTGCAGCAAGACCAAGGTAATATCCACATAGAAAGGTAAAGGCTACATCTCTCCAGTCCCAATCACATTAGTGTTATTTTCCCTGCCGCAATTGCCTGTGCTGGCTACCCCCAAAGTATTCCTCCTTTCTCAGATTGCAAATTGCAAACCTCATGTGACTTACTCACAAGTAAACTTTCCCAGGACAGAGGCTTTTCCTGGGTACCCTGAATCTCAGAGGGCCAGCAGGGTAGGTTGTTTCTGGAGCTCCTACAGCTCCCCCCAAAAAAGGCATGCAGAGGCTGTCCCAGCTCCCCCCATGTTCTCTGATTTGAAAGAGGCCCCCAACAACTTACAGGCAGCCGGGAATGCTTTGAGGCCAGCTCCTCTCCCAATCAGCAAACTTCTGAAACTGGCAGGAAGTTGGAGGTGGGGAGCTGATCCTCTTGTTAAGCCCTTCCTGGCAGAGGGCTGACTCCTGATTGGGGCTAAACTACCAGTGTGGGCCATTCCTGGATGAGAAGAAGAAGAAGAAGAAGAAGAAGAAGAAGAAGAAGAAGAAGAAGAAGAAGAAGAAGAAGAAAAGAAGAAGAGTTGGTTCTTATATGGCGCTTTTCCCTACCCGAAGGAGGCTCAAAGCGGCTTACAGTCACCTTCCCATTCCTCTCCCCACAACAGAAACCCTGTGGGGTGGATGCGGCTGAGAGAGCCCTGATATCACTGCTCGGTCAGAACAGTTTTATCAGAGCCGTGGCGAGCCCAAGGTCACCCAGCTGGCTGCATGTGGGGGAGCGCAGAATCGAACCCGGCATGCCAGATTAGAAGTCCGCACTCCTAACCACTACACCAAACTGGTGTCACTTACTAATGAGTAAACATTCCCAGGGCAGAGGCATTTCATTGGCACCCTGCATCCCAGAGGGCCAGCAGGGGGCCGTTTCTGGGACTTCTGCGCCCCCCACCTCCAGAAGGCTTGCGGAGGCTGTCTTCTGCACATCCTTTACAGCAGTGGTCCCCAACCCCCGGTCCGGGGACCGGTACCGGTGTGTGAATCGTTCGGTACTGGGCTGCAGCTCCTCCTCCCCGGCTGCTTCCTTGGGGGCTGCCCTGCCACTCTGCCACTGGCTCACCTGTGGTGCTCCAGCGGCCACCATGACTGGGGCTCCCTCTCGGTGTGGCACTGCACAGCTTCTGCTAGCAGTACCCCCCAGTGGGCAGTGGGAAGTCAGTGGCACTGGCGGGAAAGCAAGTGGAGCAGGGGCTCAGGTGGCAGCGACGTCCCTTTGCAAAAGACTACCCCCCCGGGCCTCAGTAAAATTATCAAGCGTTGACCGGTCCCCGGTGATAAAAAGGTTGGGGAATCACTGCTTTACAGTCTAAAGGGAGTGTACAAGATAGTCTGAAATAGCTGAGCAGTGCCTCCCCGGTGCTCAGATATTTTTGTGGCTTTTATGAGGAGCAGAAAGCATAGCCCTGTTAAACTCATGCTTTCTGCTCTCTCAGGAACTGCTACAAACGGCTTTAAAAGTTTGTAGAAGTTTGAGATGGTAGACCCATCATGAACTTCTGTTTGCTAACCACAAACAGGGCAAAATTTGTCATGCGTTTTGTTTCATGGTTTGGTTCTTGCCCATCCCTACTTGGCAATCCTATTTTTAGAAGAGGCTACTCTATACAGGGCATATTTAGTGCATTCAAACTGGTGGATTTGTGATTTATCTTTCCTATTCTTCAGAGTTTGTTGAATGGTCCTCTAGTTTTCCTCTTCCTTATACTGTGTTTTTGTCTGCCTGTAAGTAATTTATCTTGCAGGTCTTTGTGCTATAGCAAGGCCTATGGGTTAGATAATCCTTCATGCAATCCTGTTGTTGCTGTAAATTTTACACAGTGCAACTCTGCATGTGTGGGATTGATTCCTTTCCTCACATCTGTTAGCAGAAGATACTGCTGAAGCCTCAGGAAACTTTCAAAGGCTTTACAAGTGCGCACTCAAATTTTCTGATGAAAAATGGACAGCAATATTGAAAAGCTCCCAAGACCTCTGCTGAAGAGGCTCAGAGTAGTAAGAAGCCATGTTAGTAGTATGGAGAAAGATCAGCTAGGAAATTGTTGCTCCTTTTGCCTTAGAATCAGCCTTCTTACTCCCAGAACTGCTTTTTTTGTGCAAATATTTGACAATTTTATCTCTCTGCGACCAGTACGTCAGTCTTTCCAAGTGTTTCAGGGACCCTGGGAATCCGAATTGCCACAATACATTTTTCTAGGAAAATCCTAAGGGAAGGAGGGGGGGGCTTTTACTATTCTGTAATAGATATATCATCTTTCTCTTCTCCACTTGCTTTAGCATAGGATAAACTACTAGAATCTTTTGCGCTTTTATTTCCACAGTGGCTTCCTAATAGCACGTCAAGAAAATTGAGCAAGTTTGGAATGGGACAATTTTAAGTGCTAGAAACATGCCAGAATGTTTGGAGATTGAAAGCTGAGCAAGATCATCTGTGTCAATCTGCTGTCAAGTGACGGGGAGAAATCTGTGGGGGGGTTTACATAGATTTGAGAGAAAGAATGAATAAGAGAAGAACCAAAAAAGATTCCTAAAACTGAAGTCTCATGCTAATGCTTGGTATTAAAATCTCCCGTTGCTTTCTGGCATTAAAAAAGACAGGGAAAGAGAACATACTCTCAAAATTACATTGACATTCATGCTAAAAATTAAATTGCTTCCTCTGTTGTGCCTTCTGCCCACTTGAACCAGGGGTTGTGGTGAGGGTATATGTCACCACTGAAGCCTCCATTTCATTCGTTTATCTACTTCAAACCAGCTCCTCTTCACTGGCTTTTGACAACATGGTTTGAATGTTAATGTGAATAATATTAATTATTTCAAACTGTAAAGTCTATACCAGAAGAACAACTTAATTCACACTTTAAAATTGCTTCAGTACTAATGGCCCCGCAATACTTCTGAGTAACCTGTCCTAGTGCTAAACTCACAGTGTGGTCCAGATGACAAGAATACCTTCTTGCAGACTTCCCTGTGAGTAAATCGAGTAATTTGCCTTATGCTTATAGATGACGTGATTAACCAACGATCACTAGATATTCCACTTTCATAAACATTTCATAACCATTCACCTCTTGGATTTTGCTATGCAGGAATGGGATAATTATGATACTGCATGGTTCCAGTCCAATGTTACAGTATGCCAGTGTTCCACAGCCTATATAAGTTTCCAGTTGGCCCAGAACACTGTATCTCTAGCTTCACATGGAGGTAATCTGTTTATATTAAGCCATTTACTTCCCAGAAGAATTTTACTAGATGCTATTACCTACAGCAATAGAGAAGTAGGGCAGAGAATTCTGTTCAGTCCTCCGGGCCAGATCACAGTGTGCTCTTTTTCTTTTATCTGCTCCACTTCTTCCAAGGGCTACACCAGACCATAGGAGATCCACAATCAGATCAGTCCTGTGCTTTCTAAATGTAAATTTTCAGGTGTCAGGGCCCTTGGTAGTGCATGATACACCCTTGGTTTCCCCTATCAAGACCTACCTCTCCAAATGCTTATTTGCCCTGGAGGTGAATAAAGAGAGGCAAAAGGAAGTCATCTTTCTTTCCTTCTAGGACTTCTACCTGCATGGGGTAGATTAGTAAAGCCTCACTAAGAAGGGGGTGAACTTCCTGTTTTCTGCATCTTTGTCCCAGTATGAATAGGCACACCATGTGGCTGCAATTTATATTTTAAACATGCCAGAAAAGTCCTTTCATGGTTCTCCAAGAGTCGTGTCTGGATCAGTGCTGAGTCTTTCCCAGGCCCTTGAGCTAATACAGAAATGTTCATTGACAGGAGCACGGTCAGAGAGCCAGCTTGGTGTAGCGATTAAGAGTGACAGCTTCTAATCCGGCAAGCTGGGTTCGATCCCCTACTCTTCCACATGCACCCACATGGGTGACCTTGGGATAGTCACAGTCCTGATAGTTCTGTTCTCACAGAGCAGTCCTGTCAGATTTCACAGGGTGTCTGCTATGGAGTGACAAAGGGAAGGAAATTGTAAAGAACTCTGAGACTCCTTTGGATAGTGAAAAGTGGGGTATAAAAACCAACTTCTTCAAGTAATGTGGGCATACATGTGAAAAGCCTATTCAGATAAATGCCAGGCTTACAGATTAAAAAGCAGATTCAAAAGGAACAGTTTTCATTGCCTTCTTTTTGCACCTCTGTGCATCACTTACAATGAATGATGGAGGAGGGAAAACATCCAAGGTAAGATCAGAGATTTATAGAGTATCAGGGATTGCACTGCTGAGCAAATGTGTGCCTTCCATAAGAAACTCGTACCATCAGACTCAGGCAATCAGTATTTGAGAGTCAGGCTGATAGTCTTTAAAGGGAAATCTATGTGGTTACTGATTTCCTTGGCTCAGGTTGAACAACATTCTTCCATAGGTGAGTATCACCTGGAAAACCAACTGCTAAGATCTGGTGTGAAAATGAATGATTTGAGTCCATTATGGCAGTGGTCCCCAGCCTTTTTATCACCGGGGACCACTCACCGGGGACCACTCAACGACTTTTACTGAGGCCTGGGGGGGGGGTAGTTTACTCCTCTACTCTCAACCACTGCCCCAACGTTCTCTGATTGCTATGGTAATGTTTAAACATCCCTTCAAAATAAGATACAGACACGCCACAACAATGAAGTGTGTTGTAAAGGGCTGGGGGGGATGAAGTAAAGGGCTGGGGGGGGGAGAAGTCATCTTTCGGGGCCCACCTCCAATTAGTCGAAGGACCACATTTGGTCTGCGGCCCACAGGTTGGGGATCGCTACATTAGAATATTTGCTTCCTTTCATGCCTGATTTGAGTGCTTGCTTCATTTCAGTTTTTGAATTGCTTCCCAATAACTTCCAAAGGGCAAAATTAAATTCATTATAATTTTTTGTTGTTGTTATTATTATTATTAAATCTTTTTACAGTTTATATAGTTGGTACAGGTGCACCAGAAGATGCCTCTAGGATGTCCCTAGTTTGTGGAGTTGTAAAAGCCAGCTTGGTGTAGTGGTTATGTTACCCAAATTGGATCCCTCAAAAGGAATTGTGGGGAGTCATGAATACAGCAAGAGGCTGGGTAAATGCAAGATCTTTTCTACCACTTTTTACGGGGGTCTGTTCCCTGGGAGAAACCCTTCATAATGAAGATGACAATTAAGCTTACACTCAAGATTTTTTTTTTGGGGGGGGGAATATTTGGGAGAAATATTGGGGCACATTCAAAACACAGCTTTATTAACCAAACAAACCAGATGGTTGGCCTGGTAGAGTAATCCCCGCACAGCTGTCTGGCTGCTGACATAGGCTCAAGGGTCACCCTGGGTTCCCCTTCCTCCCAGCTGGGAGGAAGGCTCCCTTGCCCTTGAAACCCTCCCCAGGGAAGAGGCAGGTCATGGTTGTTGGGCGTCCACCTCATACAAACATCCCTACCTCCTGGCTCCGAGCCCCTGGCCTTCCCAGCCGAGTAAGGCCGTGCTCGGTTTCAGCTGGTCTCTTATTGAGACCCCCGCCTCAGGTCCCAGTACGCAAACTGGTCCCTGAAACAAATACTCTAACTCATGCCACCTATTCCGTAGCTGTGATGAAATGATAGCAACAACATAATACTATGGAAGAAGGGACGGGGAGGGGTTCTGTCCTCGGCTCCTCCGGCAGCAAAGAGGGTGGGGTCCATGCACATGGCACTTATAAGCACCCTGCCCCCGCCCTCTACATCACGCTGACTCTCCTGTCAGTGTGATGCTGCTGCCAGGCTGATGCAGCCACGTCGTCTTGTCCCCCCCCCCCCCCCCCCGCGTCAACTGCAGCCGCATCCAGCCGCAGCCGCTCTTTCAAACCAGTCTTTATCTCAAAGCTCATATTAGGGACCCTAGAGGAATAAACCACTATTATAGTCACTCCACTTTTTATGTCTACACTTAGTCTGGAATTGTAGGGTCAGTTTTTGCCATAGTTTGGTGTACAGGTCTGGAGGCTGTGGCATTGCTATTGTGCATTAGACTTTCCTTCTCATTGACAAGATTTGGTAGAGACCACAAATAAATTTGGTGAGATGAAATACATCAGAGATTATGTACATTATAGGATTAAGAATTTGCATGTTTTTACCATTCATTGTCCTAACTATTAACTCTAAGATAGCTTTAAAAGAAAGAAGAACAGCTCTTGGGCCTCTTTCACAGGTCTAAATAACACCGAGAAAGGCTTTCTTTTTTAAAAGACTGGTTTAATACTAAAGGGAAACAACTGAACAAGGCAAAAAAAGAAGATAACATTACTTTTTCCATTACAAGGGTCTACAGGTGAACAGTTTTGTTCCCTGGTCCCTGGGTGGATATGAAGAACTTGCAGAACTTTTTTTAAGGCAGAAGGTGTGCTAATGTCATTACTACCACTGTATATTAAGCACAAGTGTTACAGTGCCATCCTAAATTCCTATGAAATGAACTTCATACTAGTTAATAGATTCGTTTCAGTTGTGACAGCCTAAGATTTGGATATTAGAGGCACAGCAGGATCACTGGAGAGAAAAAAACCCAATATTGAAAGAGTAGCAGCCAATCAGAGAATATGACTTCTAAGGCACCCAACAGATGCACTTGAAATATGGCCTTTCCCTAGAACCTTTTTGCTTTATTTTCATTCTGGGAATAAAGACTATTTGAAATTCTGTGTGAGTCATTAGTAACTCTCGTAATGTAGGTCTCTGTTCTTCTTGTTCTAGTTTTAGTGTCCCAGTTTCTCATTCTTTCTTCCCTTCTGTAGTCATTTTGGTTAGTAATTTTCACAAGTAAAATATAATTGTTCAAATCACAATTCAGGTTCTGTACATTCTGGAGGTAGCTAGATTTACTTCATAAATGTATTGATTCATCCCAATTTTTGCCTCACAACCACCACCAGAGGTCAGGCAGGCTGGCTGTCTTAAGGTCAACCAGAAAGTTTCCATGGATTAAAACTGGTCTACTGTAGGCCATGTATTTTCGGGTTAGTAAAACTAAAAAACCTGGAAAATATCCTTACTGGTATCTTTGAGAAGGAGGAGGAGGAGCAGGAGGAGTTGGTTCTTATATGCCGCTTTTCTCTACCAGAAGGAGTCTCAAAGCGGCTTCCATTCGCCTTCCCTTTCCTCTCCCCACAAAAGACACCCTGTGAGATGGGTGAGGCTGAGAGAGCCCTGATATCACGTCTCGGTAAGAACAGCTTTCTCAGTGCTGTGGCTAGCCCAAGGTCACCCAGCTGGCTGCATGTGAAAGAGGATTGAGGAAATCTCAGTTTACCAGATTAGACATCCACATTTCTAACCACTCCACCAAACTAGCTTTTGGGCTCATTATTTGCACCCTCAGTGTTTCTATAAATGAATCTATATCTTTCAGATTATCAGTTTTACTAGACTATAATCCCTCTCTGACATATAGAGCCACTCCACCTCAAGTCCTATCTTTCCAATATAATTTATATCTAGGAATCACTGTATCACACTGATTATCCTCATCCCACCAAGTTTCTAAAATCCCCACAATTTCTATGTTCTTCTCTACCACTAAGCATCCCAGCTCTCCCATTTAACTTCAGAAACTTGGGTAAGAACAGCTTTATCGGTGCTGTGGCTAGCCCAAGGTCACCCAGCTGGCTGCATGTGGGGGAGTGCAGAATTGAACCCGGCATGCCAGATTAGAAGTCCGCACAGCTAACCACTATACCAAACTGGCTCTCACTACAAAAAACTGGCTTTTATACTGAATATCAACCTTGCCCCCCCCCCAAATATTCTGGAACACTGAATATTTTTAGCTCCATTATACAATGACAAATCTAGCCTGAGTCTATTCAGTGGTCTGGTGGGGGTGGAGATAGTGGCTAGGCAATGTTGCACTAGTTCTACTGTCTCCCCACCTCCCCCGCCCATTTGATGAGGTATGGTACATTGCACATTCCCAATACACAGTACCACTCACAGTCTGGACTGCTGTTATGCTAGCTCCAGCTCCTTTGCACTTCTCCTGGACTTTCCATTTACCCAATGTCTCAAGAAGATTCAATATTATTGCTTCCAAATCTCTACAACAGCCCTGTAATAGGCCTGCAATAGCCATATCACTGTGGGGGACAGGAATGAGGTTCACAGAGTAATGAGTTGCCACTTGAGTGAGATTCTAGCTGAGATCATTTTTTTCCCATATCCATGAACCTGAAAAATACTGACTCCCCCCCCCCCCCTTGTACTTGCTTAGCATGGTCTCCTACAGTCTAATCCAGCACTATAACCACTATTCCTTGCTGGCATGAACAGCATTGAGACAGAAAATAGTTGAACGTAGAATTATGGATGATTTATTTGTATATTGAACCCCTAGAATGGCTTATCTGTAAATATGAGATACTTATTAAAGTGAAAATGTGGGCTTAGTTTACACCATGTCTTAAATACAAGTACAGTAATGCATATATTTCTCTAGGCTAATACAATATCAATAATCATGTGCAGTTCAGTTGTACGTTAGAGATGGCCATCTGGAGCCCTGTGGGCTGGATCCAGATTCCAAAGCAATTTTATCTGCCACCTGGCAGATCTACCCAATTTTATTCGGGTTTGATCAACATTGTATTCCTAAGGAAAACAAAGGAATGTTCAGTCTGAAAGATATATACAACACACTTTTAATGTTATATCTCTGCTGGATTTAGTATGCATTTTTTCTTACATTTGAAACTAAAAAAAAGTCATGTGATATTGATTAAAATTGAATTATATTTATTTATTTATACAATGGTCGAATAAGGTTTGCTTCACAAGGATTCTGAATAAAACTGTGAATTTTATAATAGAACTAGGGGCAAAGCCTGTTGTATCCAAGAATACAATGGGCACTAGAGCTTGGCTGTGTGTAGAGGAAGGGGAGGAGTTGTCCAGTCAGTAAGGGCATGGGGTTGAATGTGTGCATTGTGTGGGAGGTGGTGGCGGCGTGGTGGCAAATGAGGGCATGGGTGTGGAGATATGGGTGTCAAGAACCTCTGGTTTGGAATGTTCATTGAGTGTGGAAGAGGACTGACCTTTGGGAATTGTGGCATAGTGTTTACAGAGCTTTCCAGAGCCATGTCTTCATATATGTGAAGGGAAAATCAGACTGGAGACTCTTCTTAGGGGAAGATTACATGGCAACCAATTCCTCCTAGTTCTGCATTATTTCCCTTCCTGTGTGAATTAGGCCACAGACACCAAAATGTCCCCCTGCCCTAATACACATGGGGTAGTCACAGTACACAGGTGTCCACCCTGTTCCTTCTGTCTCCATTTTTTTCACTGTTGATAAAATGTTATGTGCCCACATGCTTCTTTCATGGTTGCTCCTTAGAAGAAGAACTGGATTTTTGTACCCTGTTGTTTACTACCCAAAGGAGTCTCAAAGTGGTTTACGAACACCTTTTCCCTTTGTCTCCCCACAATAGACAACCTCCCCACAATAGACAAGCCCCACCTACTCTCTGCCCACTTAGGCCTTAGCCTTTTATGTTTATACAGCAATAGCTGTATACAGCGATAGCTGTATAAAGATTGTATAAGTACATGCAAATTTAGAAATACCGGTCAGGTCAGAATGTATAAATATTTGGTCAGCTTTCATTAATTATTACAGGCACCATAGTCCATTGCATTGGGCAAAGCAGCAAATGCTGCAATGTGTTTAGGATTATCTTTCTCTTTGAATGTGTCTCAATTGGAAATTGTGTTGAACATACATATACGTGGTCCATCAAGGTCAGAATGGTCTACTTAGACTGGCAGTGACTCTCCAGGGTCTCAGGCAGAGGTCTTTCAGATCACCTACTACCTGATCCTTTTAACTGGAGATGCCAGAGACTGAACCTGAATGAGAGAGACTCTTTCCCTGAGCCACAGTGCCTTATTTCTGTTGTCAATATAGTTAATATAGTTAATGTCAAGAGAACAGTACACTATTGTTAATGTCTGTTTTGAAAATTGGACTTTCAAAAATGGAGACAGGAAAGATGATGTTGTGAGTGACTCTGGTGGGTCGCCACTGGGGAGAAAAGCAGCATATAAGTATCTAAATGAACCAATCAGCAAAGATTGAATATGGGAGCCACTACATTCAAAGTATTCACTCCACCACGGAGCTGAAGCATGCCAGCTTCCTGTCAGCCACTCTTCTGGAAAACATGCAAATGTTGACTACCCCCATAATATGCAATTTCAGTTCCTGGACCAGAAAGGTCATATGACAATGTCCTTTTATGATGGCGCAGAATGTTTTATATGTTTGTAATGTAGTAATTGATTCCAAATACATGGGATGGCCACAGGGTGAGTCACATTCTATGTTGATCCCCATCCAAAGGGCAAGGCAGGCCTTTCTTCCCGCATTCAGTCTACAGGTACAGCGAGAATTCCCTTCTCATTACTGTATAGGTTAGATATTAAATAAAGCCTGTTTAGCAAACACAAAGGGGAAGAGGCATTTGCCGCTCCAGCAGCAAGGGGAAGAAGGGAATTTCAGGCTTTTTAGCCATTCATTCAAGTCTTTTGTTTAGCTCCCGGCGCCATTCCCCAGGGCAGCCGACGGAACTCCTAAGAGATGATTTAAAATATGTAGCGGAGACAAATCCAAAAATGAACTATGACTAGGGGAGCGTAGATTAGTGTACAGCTTATTCAAGTTGAGCCAATAATTCACAGTAAATAACTGACTCAATGAATTTAGTCTCATTTAATGCCTGCATTTGTGAAGAGAATATGATTGCTTCAAATTCATTTGCTATCCTACATAACACAAACACTTCAGGGATAAAGCTTTTTTCTTTGTTCTGTTGTTTATTAATATTTCAATATAAAAAATTACAATACAAAATCGAGCTGATGTACAGAGAATGCCTTATATATCATTTTATACACAGTTCATTAATGTAACTAAGCAAGGATTCTTTCTTTTTGCATCTTTCGCTGATTTGCCAAATCTATGTATGTTTCCCAAAATTCATTAAACTGGACAGAGTAATGCTACTTCCTCTGGAAGCCCCCTGAAAACTTCACTATTTCAACAGAACGTGTTCTTTTTTCTCTCTCCAGCTACAGCTAAATCAAAGTAGGTCAATAACCAGATCTTAACATCTGGAATGGCTTGCTTCTCTCAGTATATATCTTGACCTTGACAAGAGCCAATGTTGCTTAGGAGCTAGAGCCCCGGTGGAGACAGGTTCAAAACCCCACTCATGGAGCTCAGTGGGTAATCTTAGTCCAATTGTAGTGTCTTTCAGCCTAACCTACCTCTCAGAGTTTTTGTAAGGATAGCATGAAAAGGGGCACTCATGTACACCATTCTGAGCTTATTGGTGAAAGAGCAGAATAAAAATCAAACACAGAGAAAGAACTTGATATTAAACCAGATACGGAAATTTCCCTTCACTTAAGCAGGATTCTACCTCTTTTTGCTGGCCAGAAAAAGAGAATCACATCCAGCAAAAAAAAAAAAAAGTCTAAAAATAGACTATGGTACAGTAGGACATTAAGAGATGAAGATAAACATTTTAATGTCCTTAAATTTCTGGCTTCTAGAGTGGAATCAAATTGTAGTTCTGAGAGCAAATCTTAGGCTTCTCTCTAAGTGTGTGATGTCTCACTATTTATATTTGTTGTTGTGGAAACAGTAATTAAGAAGATACTGATATTTTGTCCTTTCTTTGAAATATGAATCAATATCAGCAATATCATACAGTGTTAATATGGATAATCCGTAATATCCAGTTCAATATGTTCTACTTTGTCGACTACCTCTCCACATATGCTTTCTGCTCTCCAGTCTTTCCTGCACTGTACTGACTACTATAAATCACACAAGAAAGTAGCGTATCTTCCCTACCTTATCTATCTGTCTGTCTGTCTATTCTATTTCTATACCGCCCTCCCTTTCAGCTCAGGTTGGTTTACATAGAACATAAAGGTAGGTACAGCATAATTCCTTTACTTCCAGAACCCCCTGTTGCATCTTAAAAGGTGATGCTAACTGGTGATGAAAAAGAACACATGGCACAAGGGCTGCAGTAGTAAGGACCTTCCTCTACTTAACTTCTGTAATGTAACTCTTAAAAAAAAACCTTTACATATTTTTTTCATTCTGCTTTCTCCCCAAGAAGCTCAGACTGGCCTACATCCCATTTTATTCTCACAAAATCCAAATGAGGCCTATGAATTTGAGAGCGTAACTGGTCTGAGGTATCCAATGAACGTCATGGCAGAGTGGGGATTTTATCCCAAGACTTTAACTAGTACACTGCACTGGCACTCCTCTTCCTTATGTTGGCTGATTTGTATTGTTTAGGAGGTGGCAGTCTTCAAGCAAAGGTTGGATACACACTTTTCTTGGATGCTTTAGGATGCTTTGGGCTGATCCTGCGTTGAGCAGGGGGTTGGACTAGATGGCCTGTATGGCCCCTTCCAACTCTATGATTCCATGATCTCCATGCTACTCCTTGAAAAGTATATGTCCCCCTACTCACAATCCCATATTGATGTTCTGTCCTCTGAAACCATCACCTTAAAGTATTATGCTCATGAATTAAGAACTGAACCTCAGTGAACATGGTTTATTATGTGCTAATGAGTCACAACAAGCAGATATGAAACAAAAGGTTTTGTTAAGAAAGAACAAATGCAGAGGTTATACGAATATTTAGAAGTATTTCCAGCAGGAATAGTTTTTTAATCAGTAGGTGCAACTTTTCACAGTGTGGGGATTAACATTATCACCATCTGCGAGGTGTGAAAGGAACAGCTAGCACAAGCACTTACAAAGTTTGCATTCCTTTTCAAAGAGCAGCATAAAGTGTTTGTGCCAGTTTAGATCAACTGCTGTTTATGTTTTCTATATTTACCTGGTTTATTTTATAAGATATTTATCACCTGCTTGTCTATGTTTGCCATTTGTCTGTCTTCAGTCCCAGTTCACTGCTATTTAGAAATAGGGGTAAGAGAAAATGGTCTCCATAGTGATGCTCTAGGACAGAGGTAGTCAACCTGTGGTCCTCCAGCAAACGCTAGAACGGCTCATGGGAATTGTAGTCCATGAACATCTGGAGGACCACAGGTTGACTACCCCTGCTCTAGGAGTTTCCCTGTGGCTCTGTGCTGTTTTACCACAGTTATACCCTCCCCAAACTCTACCCTCCCTATTCACTGCACTCAAAATCTCCCAGGCATTTGCCTAGGCAGTGCTGGCAATTCTACACTTCTTAGTAGTGAATCTCTTGGACATTTTACCCTCATAACTGTTGACAGAGTTTAAATATGCTTAAAGGAATAAAGTAGTTTCATGAAGAAGTGAAACAAATCTGTAAATAAGAGAGGAGAGAAAGAGTCCTAACTGTCTAACTGTTTTCTGCTGTTTTCATTCTGTCTTTTGATTCTGGAAGCATGTAGGCAGGAAGGATGCTCAGAGGATCAGGAAGTCTCCAAATAAGCCATACAGGACATAGGAGGAAACTATTAGAAAAAATATCTATAAGTTCCTAATCTAACTATGCTAAATACATATCTCCCTCAATGCCCTCTGTAGGATATTCTCCATCTCCTTTTTAATCCTGCATACTTCAGAACGTGCATATTCCAAGAAAATCAACACTGCAAGGAATGCATTCATTGGGAATTCAAGTCAGGCTCCCCCAGTCCAACAGTACACCATACTGGTATAAAGCAATACTAACCCTCATCAATACTATAATTAGACTTCCAAAGAAAGATGCCTCCATCTAGCCACACTAATCCTGAAACAGCTTCCACTAGGGATGAGCAAAAGTTGTGTGTTCACTGCAATTGTTCTGTTTCTTCGCTTCATTTGGTGGCTTGATTCATTTCATTGGCACATTTCACCAATTTGCTTCCTTTCATGCCTGATTTGAGTGCTTGCTTCATTTCAGTTTTTGAATTGCTTCCCAATAACTTCCAAAGGGCAAAATTAAATTCATTATAATTTTTTGTTGTTGTTTCTTTCAAAATCACAGGAAGTTTGCAGAGATGGAAGCCCTGCATGAGGGAATAGTAACTACTACATTTTATCCAAATAGTTATTGAGATTTTTATTCTGGCCTGGGGCATTTGTATTTGACAATTTGCCCAGGTTTTCAATGATCCTTCCTTGTGTTTTTGTGACAAATGTGAACAAAATCTCACATGGGATGTGGAGGTATTCTTCTGTAAATTCCTAGCAACATTTCAAAATAATTCAGGAGTTCACAAGTTACACACAAACCAATCATAATTTCTTATTTTGAGCTTTTTCCATGCAATTTGTACCAAAATTCCAGGAAATACAGAACAGACACTAGAAATGTTATCTGCAAAAGCTCACAAGATAGTGCAAGAGTTTTGATGGGAAACATTATCTCACACATATGTCTTATCCTTAAGCAAACTGCAGTTTAAATTATGAGTCAAAATGAATCTTTGATTAATTAAGAACAATGGCATGGGAAAGAATTTATGGATTTAATGAATACGCCAAATGCTTAAGTAATCTTTCACACCAAGAAAATACACAGGGCAGCAGAGAAAATAGTCAACTTATGTATATTTACACTTTCATAGTTCTCTCACACTATTTGGAAGACATATCAAAGGAAGCATCAAGCAGCAGCTTCCTTCAGCTGCCATGTGCCTCACTGACAGCTCAGAGCTGCCAATCACATTGTCCCTTAGTTTGCCTCCTCCTAATTGCTCAGAAGCTCTGACATGAATAACTCAGGCTAGCCTGATCTTGTAAGATCCTGAAAGCTAAGCATGTCCCTGATCAGTTTTTGAGACCCAAAACCAGCCTTTGTCAACTTTTTAACACTTCAGAAAACCCTTAAACATCCTCAGGCTTTGAGAAATCCCAGAAGTGGCATGACCATGCAGAAGTGGCATGACCATACAAAACATGGTTGGGAAGCACAGTTGTGTGCATGCTCACTCAGGGCCCCTCCCCTCCTCACCCCCTCCAGGCCTATCATTGGCCATTTTGAGAGGGAGGGCCGGTCATGTCACCTGATAATTGTTTAACAAATTTAAAAAATGTACAAAAAATTAGCTACCACCCATTTGGGAAATCCTTCCAGAGCTGTCAAGAAGCCCCAGGGGTTCACAAAACCCTGGTTGAGAAAGCCTGCCCTAAACAGTCTTGGGACTCTTGTATCTATGGGACTGCCTTTCCTCATATGATCCCCCAAAAAGTGTTAAAATCAAGTACTAATATGTGTGTGTGTGTTTGTTTATATCCTGCCTATCCTGATAGACTGGCTCTGAGAAGTAGTCAAAATCTGCTCAGGGTCCTCAGCCTCAAAGAGGTAAGACTAGTTTTGACCAGGGCCAGGGCTTTTTCAGCTCTGATCTGATGGAACACTCTTCTTTGTGAGATCATGGCCCTCCAGGACCTTAAACAGTTATGGGGGGGGGGGAGTATAAGACACAGCTGTTCCACCAGGCTTATGACTGAGGCCAGGAATTAATACCAAGTAGATGCTGGCCTCCCTGTTTGAAAACCGATCCGCTTAATAAAATCCACCCAACATTGTCTAGCCCCCCTTAGAAACAATGTTGTTGAAGAAAAAGTGGCTTTTAAGACAATTTTAAAACTCAATCTAAATTTTAAACTGATAAATATTTTTATAGGTAAATTTGTACCGGCTGTTTTTAAAACCTGTTGCTATCTGCCCTGAGTCAACCAGGGAAAGGCAGGATATAAAAATTAAAATTGATTGTTAGATGGGAGTCCACAAAAGAATGCTGGGGTTGTGAGGCAGAGTGATTATAAAACCAACAGTAAGAGCACTCCACTGAGGTGCAAGCCATAAAGTGACCAGCTCAAATATCATGGGATAAAGCTTCAGTTAAAATCAGAGTGAAGAGAAATGTTCTTTCCTGGTGCTTAAATTAAAACAGGGAAGACACAGGGCAAGTCTCAAGGATGATGCATTTTACAAGCAAGACACATCCACTAAGACAGTCCTGACTCCCATTGGCCCATTATGCACAGGGGGAATAGCGCACATTCGGGGTGGAATGGCAGCGACTAAAATCACCGATAATGCATGGTGCCGGTTGCAACTGTCCGCAGATTCGGTGCATGCCGCCGAAAAAGCCGCGTTAGCGAAACGCGGAAGAAAGTGCAGCTTCCGGGTGAGCGGGGCACAACCAGAAGTGGCGCCGGGGTCGCCGCGTGCATAATCGGTTACTCTGGGTTTTGCCACCATTGCGTCCCGCCCCGTGCATAAGCAGTTTGCTTCGCTTCTTCCCCCTCCGCGTTTTCCCTGTGACCTGAAATCGTCATTTCGGTGACCGTGCATAATGGGCCATTGTTGTGCACATCACCTCTCCAGGAGGGTGTAATGGAGAATAGGGCTTGAGGAGGACATTCAATGGCTGGTTGGGCAGCATGGAAGGATGCTGTTCTTCAAGTACTGTTTGGAATCAGAAAGGTTGTTTGATCACATCCTTTTATTTTAATTAAAGAAAGCAGTAGCAGCAGACAGGCAACCAGGCTAACCTGTACTGCCCAACCAATTGGTTCTTGCCCAACCGATCAATGGACTCCATTGTAGGATGATTTAAAGTTCTATGTATCCATTCAGCACCGGCTTTTGCTGATATTGAATTTATTCTTAATTGGTTCATTTAATCTACAGCAGCGGTTCTTAACCTTTTCTTCACCACAACACCAACTTCGGTGGCGGCTGGTGCGATGGCAGCAGTGACAGCACGCACGGCTAGCGTGTGCGTATGCATGCACACAACAATCATGGCAGCGGCCATTGCCATGGCTCCGCAGCTGGCCTCCACCACCACCTGCCTTCACATGCCACTGCCACCTGCCGCTACCTGCGGCTGCCACCCACCACCACCATTGCGGCGGCGGCCAACCTGATAACCCCAGGGAAGGGGCCAAGTGACCCCAAATGGGGTCATGACCCCAAGGTTGAGAACCACTGATCTACAGTGTGAGATCAGCCAGTTGCTTGGGGTAGAACAAGAAATTTTAGAGACTATCTCAAATTTACAATGAAAGAGTCCCTTCATAAGATGACAGAGCAATTTTTAAACTAGATCCTGGGGGATGTCTCTGGTTTGGGGTGGCTCATCTCTAAAACATGAAAAAATAGCTCTTACTAAGGTTGGATGCAATCAAAATGGACACCAGCCAGGTGTCTCAGAGAGGAGTGCAGGATAAAGGATCATGGCGGTGGCTGTGCCATGGGATCACCGAGAGTTGGCCACAACTGAATGGCTGACAACAGCAACTGTTCTAGAGTGAAATGGATTAGGCCACTGAGAGGATGACAAACAGTACTGACTGCCTGTTAAGGTCTAGAGGTCACTGGAGGAAGATTGCACACCCAACGTGTCTGGGGAATTAAAGATGTTTGCATGGGAGAGCTGGGATGCTTAGTGGTAGAGAAGAACATAGAAATTGTGGGGATTTCAGAAACTTGGTGGGATGAGAATAATCAGTGTGATACAGTGATTCCTAGATATAAATTATATTGGAAAGATAGGAAGAGAAGGACTTGAGGTTGAGTGGCTCTATATGTCAGAGAGGGATTATAGTATAGTAAAACTGATAATCTGAAAGAAATTGATTCGCTTATAGAAACACTGAGGGTGCAAATAGTGAGCCTAAAAACCAGCTTGGTGGAGTGGTTAGAAACGTGGATGTCTAATCTGGTAAACTGAGATTTCCTCAATCCTCTTTTACATGCAGCCAGTTGGGTGACCTTGTGTTTGCCACAGCACTGATAAAGCTGTTCTGACTGAGCAGTGATATCAGGGCTCTCTCAGCCTCACCTCCCTCACAGGGTGTCTGTTGTGGGGAGAGGAAAGGGAAGGCAACTGTAAGCTGCTTTGAGGCCCCTTCTGGTAGAGAAAAGCAGCATATAAGAACCACTTCTTCTTCTTCTTCTTCTTCTTCTTCTTCTTCTCCTCCTCCTCCTCCTCCTCCTCATTCTTAACTCTGGGAGTCTGTTATTGCTCACCAGATGAAAGATTAGAGGTTTATTTTTTTAAAGCAAAAGAATTAAGGAAAGCAGCTAGAAAAAATAACTGTTATAATAGGTGATTTAAACTACCCATATGAACTTAAATGGACTCTGGGGAATGGTATAGTACAGGAAGGCCTGGAAGATCATTGTCCATGGGGTCGTGATGGGTCGGACACGACTTTGCACCTAACAACAACAACTACCCATACATTGGTTGGGGTGGTTTGTGTCCAAGTCAAGAGAAAGAGATTAGGTTTCTAAATACTCTCAATGACTAAACTATGGAGCAGATGGTCATGGAACCAACTAGGGGGAGATGATCCTGGACTTGATCATAAGTAATACTCAAGACCAGATGAGAGATGTAAACATATCACCATTAACTTGTACAGCTGAAAACATCTAGAAGAAGAAGAGGAAGAGTTGGTTCTTATATGCTGCTTTTCCCTGCCCAAAAAAGGCTCAAAGCAGCTTACAGTCACCTTCCCTTTCCTCTCCCCACAACAGACACCATGTGAGGTGGGTGAGGCTGAGAGAGCCCTGATATCACTTCTCGGTCAAAACAGTTTTATCAGTGCTGTGGCTAGAGACATGTTGCCCCAGGATAAAAGATATAATCTATCATGGATAATGTCCATTTCTGCATGAAAAGTGTCGGCATGTTGGCGGCATATTGATCCCCCTCCACATGATGTCACCAACATCCTGAGGCTGTCCAGTAGCTGGGCTGCAATTTGATCATTTTTAACGTGATTTCACTGGATTTACCACTCTAAATCACGCAAACCACCGATGAGCAACCAGTAAGCGACCAGGGAAAAGACTGCATGGAGGGGGAAATGTCTGATAGTCTAGCCAGCTTTGTCCCACCCATATACCTGCCTCTCTCTTCCATGTTCCCAGGCACAGAATTTTTAAAAAAAAAAAAAGAATGGTGCCTTACATGCAGCAACACATATGATCATCTGCATGTAGGTGAAAAGTCAAAAAGAAAAAAAGTATTCTACATTTTATTGTGTCATGCAAAGTGAGCATCTACACTGTTCATGGTTACCAAAATAAATTAAATAACATCAAATAGTTCATGGCAACGTTCATATGTTGGTGGCGGGTGACAGGAACCACATTTACACATTTATTTGTTTGTTCTAAACTGAGAGTGCATGGACGGGTTGGAAGGGGGACAATATTTGGGAGACATATGATCCATCATCATACGTCTGTGTTGGGGGGATGTTTCCCATGCTTATCCCATGCAATTCCCATGTAATTTTCTCTCTCTAATGACCATGGAAACAAGTATGCACTGCCACATCACTTCATTAAATGGTGCTGACTGTGTGCTCCATGGAGGACAGAAACATTGCTGGGGATGATTCAATTTAACTTGTGATCCCCACAGTCCAATTGACTTGGCCTGCAAGGCTCTCAACCCAATCAGGAGATAAGAATCCCCTTGGGTGGAGTGAGGCAGGTAGAAACCATCTCTGCTTGCTGGCCATTTTCTGTGAACTGCTGCACGGATGAGAAGGAGTCTAGCTCATAGGTAAAGGTACCCTCTGTGCAAGCACCAGGTCATGTCTGACCCTCGGGGTGACGCCCTCTAGCGTTTTATTGGCAGACTCAATATGGGGTGGTTTGCCAGTGCCTTCCCCAGTCATTACCGTTTACCCCCCAGCAAGCTGGGTCTAGCTCATGGGTATCATCAAATCCATGGACCACGTAGGCATCCTCCATGCCTCCCCTCTTGTGACAGGGGACCAACATGAAGGGACATCAAGGTTAGAGACCTCCTGGCCATCTTCTCTAATGAGAAAGTCCAGGATGCCCTCAACACCTCCCATTGCAACTGGGAGGCCTTTGAGGATGTGGCCAGACAGATGAGCGCTCTCAGTCACAATTGGACTGGGCTTGAGTGCTGCTCCAAGACAAAGCCCCTGCAGCAGGAGTACTTTCGCTGTGTGCGTAGCCACACCAGTCACTTGCCCCTATTTAAACATTCTTAAGGGCAAATATGGAGAGGGGGATGGCACTGCCCAACTAAAGCGTGTGGCTCATAACCTCAAGCTCAAGGTCAGGAAGTCTGCAGCAGACAAAAGCATACACCAGCAGCTGAAGGATTCTCCAAGGGGGCCTCCACTTCCAGGGAGCAGCCATGGAGGTAGGCCACCTTGGAGAGGGCTCCTGGGACTGAGTTTGTGACCCTGGATCTCGTCCCCATTCAACAGGGGGAAATACGTAGCCATTGGTGCTCTACTTCCCTCACTGCACGTAAGCCTGAAGTCCCAGGGTAGGGATTTGGGTGTCCAGACCCTTTGATGTGTGCCTAGTGTTCCTATGCAGATTCATTGCTCCATGTAGGGGGAATCTGAGGAAGAAGCCCCTGCACCTCCATTGCTCTTCCATCTCCTTGTGTTTGGTCATTAGGGCCTACTGTTCCCTACCACTTCCATCCTCTGTTCCTCCATCTGACAGCACAGGGAACTTATCTAGGCAGCTGGCAACAAGATCTGGTTTTTATTCACAGGGCTTCCTTTTCCAAAGCCAGCGTACCCCAAATCCCAAGAGATGTGTCCGTGTGGAGAGGAATCACAGGGCAGTGATTCCTCAGCAATGGAGATTGGTGGGTGCTTGTTCCAACAAGATATCCTTTTGAGGGGGGTTGGAAGGTGTTGGTTCTCCTAGAAGCTCCACAGGAGGGTTTCTCTGACCAGGAGAAGACTTCCATTCTAAAATTAGGCTTCCATTTACAAAGTAGGCTTCCACAAGCCTCCACTGTCTTCCTTGTTTCTTGCTTTAAACAGCTTCATAGGTTTGACCTACCTTTTCTCCACAGACTACATCCCCCTAACACCTCCTAGTGTGTAGCCTGGAGCTGTGACAAGGAAGGCACCCATCACAGCATGCCCAGAGATGCCCGGTGGTAAGCATCCCTCTCTCTGCACAAAGCTGAGCAGTGGTGGTCATTCTACGGGATCCTGTCCTAGGTCACACAAGAGGGGATCACAGCCTCTAAGCCTGCCCTGCCATAGAAGGGCTGGTATCTTCATCAGGAAGTGACCTGCTGATGGGCAGAGGTGGGTGATGATGCACAATTTTGACCTCTGTGTGGAAATGGTCAAGTTCTGCACATAAGAAGAAGAAAAAAACTTGACATTTTGTATAGGTTTCCATGTATCCCTAACTTCCTTGAGAGATGCAATTAATACAGGATTACTTTGCCTTTATGTTCTATGTGGATATCTATTGCTGGTAATGTAATCTCATTTTAAGTGTTGCACATAAAGGTAAATATTGGACCTTGCATAGTGTTTGTGTATAAATCTCTTGAAAAGATCAGCATTTGTGTTTTCTTCTTGGGGGGGGGGGCAGTATGTCTGCCCTCTGTTTCTGTGTTACTTCTATTGAAGTCTCAATTAAGTATAGGGCAAAAGGATCCGGAGCAGTTAGGCAAACTAAAGCCAGGCAGCAGCTGCAGAAGATAATGGATGGACTTACATTTTTCATTTTAATCACACAGACTTGATGAATTATTTAGAAACCTTAAATATATAATGCTTTCAAAGCAGGGAAATGGACCGGGTTCCCAAAGATATTGACTTCCAAAGTGCTATATGGAGAGGGAAAGTATTAAATTTTTAAATATTCTGATCTTAATCTTTACATTACAGACTATCAGTGTATTGATTGGAGCAGTATGCTGGCTTTCTTCTGGTGAAAGCCATTTGCAGATATCACTAGCTGTCATTCTGGGAAAATGCATTATTGTATTTTCTTTATCTTTCCCCAGAATCAGAGACCCAGAGTTTTATTTTATCTCAATCTACCATCCCCACACATGTGTGATTCTAATTTTCATGGAGAATAGCTTCCTTTGTTCCCGTGTTACGCTTGTATGAAGAGGCCTGTTTAGCTGCTTGTTTGGCCTGTATTCAAGCAAGTTGCTTGTGGAGCCATAGCATTTTCTTAATGAGAAAAATCTCAAATCTTAGCAAGCTGAAAAGAAGGAAGGAAAGCAATACTCTTAAATTATGCTATGTGACCTTTCGGAAGCAACAGAAGCATGTATTGAAAGAATGGGGATGGTAGGAATATCTTCTTTATGGGGGTATTAATAAAGTTGGGCTTTTATGTTTACAGCAAGAAGAATTTATTCATGCCCAGAAGAAATACTGTATCAGCATATACCTTAAATTATCCAAATTGCTTCATACGCTTTGATGAAGGGGGCCCTACCTGCAATCAGCAGCCCGTTTCTGAAATTCAACATGATTTGGGGCCGAGATTATATTACCCCATTATATCATTTTCTCATCCACCTCCAAGGAGGACCCGTCTTGTCTAGAGGCAGTTTGTTAAAAGTTGGAAAATCCCCATTTTGATTTTGAGTCTCCCTCATGAGAATGAAATCCAGTAGTATATATTTTAATAACATGTTTCCAATTTCTTGTGGTAAATATTTCATGTTAAATTCATACGAGTCTGCATTATTTTGGGGTCTATGGGTCATATAAAGGGTAGGTAGGCATAGGCATGAACAGAACCACAAAACAAAATTCATCACAATTTTTTCCCTGCTTGTGGTTCAGGAACAGAAGTTCATGTGGTTCAATGATAGAGCAGAAAGTGGGGGTTTAAGGGGAATCTGAGCCTCTTTAAACTACTGCTTTCTGTTCCCCACAAAAGCTGCAGAACCAGTTGAGCTGTTTCAGGCTGTGTTCTGCAGTCATTTTAAGGTTTAAAGGGATTGCAGAAGACAACATGAAAAACAGCTGTGTGGTAAGAAGGCATTCCCCACCATGCAGCTGTTAGGGGCTGTCATCTGCAGTTTCCTTAACATTTTAAAAGGACAGTCCAAGATAGCCTGAAAAAGCTGAGTCATGGGGGACGAGCTTCTCCCTGACACCCAGGTATATTTTGAGGTTTCTGGAAACCCTGTTTAAAGGGAATGTGGCTCATTTCAACAGAGTTTGCAGGGCCACAAGCCAATTACGTTCATGAATGAGCCCCCCAAATCAGTTCATTTTATGGTTTATCCATTAACCACAACCTGAACCAATTTGTCCCCCATCTGTACTGGTGGGAAACAATATAAAATTCAGTTCTATGGCTTTTATTTTGGAATAAAACAGAGGGGAGATAATCCCATGACATTTTGTTCATGTCCATCCTATAGTCTCTGACATAGCCTTTTAGGTAGTCAGGTCCCTGGCCTGCATCCCTCTTGTACCAGTGGAAAACTGACAGGATCCTTTCTACATTTTATTATTTCATATCAATAGAAGAAATGCTCAAGACAGTGAGTGATTTTTGAGTATTTTAGAAATTTATTTAGGCCTGTCATTGTACTGGAAATTAAATAAGTGGAAGAGATAGATGTGATTCTGGACAGATTTATCTAGGACATTTTACAATATGAATGTCTATGTATGGAAGGAACCCAAGACTATTTGCTGCTACCACTGGTATAGAGTGTTTCCATGTGATCAGTTCAGATCAAAATGGCTTCCAGAAATTAGCCCTTCCCCCACCAGGCATGGAATCAACACTAAGAGTCCTCTCTCTTTCCAATTACAATAGAGTTCCCACAGAAGACCTTCATTAATTCTCTCTTCCTACCATAATTTAGATCGTAATCAGGATGGAATACAGATCTGTCCTGTTTGTGATTCTATGCAACACAGATCTATGTTCTATAAACCAATGGTCCCCAACCACTGGGCCGTGGCTCCCTCTCCCCGCCCTGCCCCCCGCAGTGAGAAACTTCCCAGCCGCAAGCAAATCAGCCGCCAAACCAGCTGATTAGCTTGTGGCCCGGCAAGCTTCTTTTTGTGTGAAGGGGGGGAGAGGGAATCAGGGCCGCCGGTGCAAACACACATGCGTGGCAGGTCCGTGCATGCGTGGCTGCAAATGCACATGCGCGGCTGTAATGTGCATGCACGGACCTGCCACGCATGCATGGAATGCGCGGCCGCAGGATCGCACTCCCCCCCAAACTGGTCCGCAGCCTTAGAAAGGTTGCGGACCACTGCTATAAACAACTTGACTGCAATACCACCTTATCAAAAATTTATGATAAAACTAGAGAATCACCAAATGTGCTCCATTTCATATTATTTTCAAGCATGTTGTTATGGAAGTGAGCCGCTGAATGTAGGCAGGCCCTCCTTCCTCAGAGTAGCACAGGTCTTCTGTCAGCTTCAGTGGAGCCATCTGCTGCCTCATTCTATGCAAAGCTTTACAGAGAAAATGCCACTATTGGGTGATGCAAGGGATGGAGTCTTCTTTTAGTCCACATCTTAAAATCATAAATACATGTACATTTAATGGCAAACAGCTGGTGTAGCCTATGCACCTAAGTGAGAAAAAAAATCCATATAGTTAATCCATTTTGGAGGAGACAGCATAAATAGTTGAGAGGAATAGAACTGGGAAAGAAGAAGAGAGTAACAAATTGCAAGTGACAACTGGCAAATCACGGAAAGTTGCCAGTTACAATTGTTTCTAATAGATGTAAGTGAAATATCAAGGCCCCATCTCTGAAGCTGTAGAATTTTATTAGTCAAGAGATCCATTTCCTAATTACTGTCTCCTTTACTTGCTTATCTGACCTTAAAGGTGTTGTTGAGAAGGTCATCAATAAAGACTACCTTTTGGGGGTAAAGACTATGCAGTTTAACATAAACGGATAATCTTGCAAAAGCAGGTCAAGCACCACTTTGCCAGTTTAAGCTTAGACTCTTTCCAACATTTTCATAACTGGGATTCAAATCCTTAAATCAAGCAGTATTTATATATTACAACATTCCGCTCGGTCATGTCATGCCAATGCACAGAAAGCACGGGAAACCGTAAGTGAAATGGTTTGTGAAAGGTTCATTTCTAAAAGGAAAGAGATGAACATGGTTGGAAAAGTTTGATTGCTCTGAATGAATTAGTATGATCAGTTCTTATGATAGAGAACTTGGTTGCTCTGTGAAAATCAGTACGGCAAAAGAATACAGCCAGTGAATGAGGTACAAGTTTCTTATGGGTTCCCCTCCCCCAGTTATTCATATAAGGGAGGAAATTTCTCCGATCTCTCAGTAAGAACAGGATGTTCATAACAATTGAGTGTGAGTTTGTGTGGGTGGGAAAGCTCTAGGTTTGCTAGCTCCAGGTTGGGAAATTCTTAGAGATTTGGAGTGAAGCCTGGGAAGGCATCTCAGCATGGTAGAATGCCATAGAGTCCACCCATCAAATCAGCCATTTTCTCCAGGGGACCTAATTTCTGCCATCTGCAGGTCAGCTGTAATTCGAGGAGAACTTCAGGCCCCTTTTAGAAGATTGGAAACCCTAGACATTGTCCTTATTGATCCACACACACTTTAACCCTAAAAGGGGATTAGAACCAGTGGACAATAACATTTGGGTCTTCTATAACCAATCCCAATCTATTCCCAAAGTCTCCCATATAACATATCAATAGAGAGGTGAATATTCTTTCTAATACTACAATGTTCAGGTTCATGGCTAGGTGAGCAGCTATCCTGCTGGGTTCTCAGTGCTCTAGGGTAATGCCCTACAGGATGAATCTTCAGAATGCCATGCTCAAACAATAGGAAGCTATTTATCTAGCTTCAAAATCCAGCTGTGTTACACTATTGCACTGTGAGAGAATTTTCTAACAATTTAACTTTCCCACTGCTATGATTCCACATATGTCCACCACATTCTTAAAACTATTTCTAGCCTGTCCTTCTCCATAATAGGACCCCAGGATGAGAAGCAAGCCAACACGAAGAGCAGATAAAGCATCTACAAATTGTTTTAAAACAACAACAACATTAAGTAACAGTACAAATTAAAATAGTGCAAATAAAATAAATACCCAAAGCAAAGTTTTAAAACATAAAAATAAGGGAAAGATGTGAGAAATTCCAGATTTCTGAACTTTACAATTTCAATATCACACAGGAAACATAAATTTGAATCACAGAGTCATGGAATTGATTTTGATTCTGGGAATTTAAAACTTATAGTTATATATCAATCAAATGTGTGTGAGTATATGGGGCAGGAGAGAGACAGAGAAATCCACTGTTTCTAAGGTAGAGCTCCGAAATGCCAGGTTTCAAAAATAAAGTATGAATACCAAATATACAGTTAACAGAATTCAAAAAAAGGGATTTGAGGAATTATTTCTGAGCCTTTCATGCTGATACCATCAAAACTTCTACAAAACAAGGCTGCCTAGTGGTAAAGACAATTGTTGAATGTCTTGAATATTTAAACTTTGTAGAAGTGTCATAGTATGGTTGGTAGGCACAGGGAAACAGTATAAGGGAGATAAAATACACATCTATCCATACTCTTTGAAGATACTTGGTTAAATATTCATGCAAGCTGAAGCTCTGTTGTCCACTTGAGAATATCTTTAGATTGACATCCATTTGTCTAATTTCATATTGCGGACATAATATGAACTGGAGGTTAATACACAGATATCATGAGTGACATGATAGCTACAATTGCAACAACCTTCTTGGAGCCATAATGATTTCAATCACTGGCACAATCTACAGAGGTGGTTTTGGAACACAACAGGAAGGGTTCTACAGTGCCTTATTATGTCTCCTAGAATCATAGAATCATAGAATAATAGAGTTGGAAGGCACCTCATAGGTCATCTAGTCCAACTCCCTGCACTATGCAGGACACACACATCCCAATCGCTCATCTACTGTAACCTGCCACCCTTTGCCTTCACAGAATCAACCTCTCTGTCAGATGGCTATCTAGCCTCTGTTGAAGAATTTCCAAAGATGGAGAACCCATCACCTCCCGAGGAAGCCTGTTCTACTGAGAAACTGCTGCCAATTTTTTTTTCCATCTTGAGGATGGTCATGGTCTCCAAAATGGGAATTAGAGGTACCAAATTTGGAGTACCATAGTCACTTTGGAGCATATAAAGCTGGATGAGAGAATTGGGTATGTGTAGCTTAGAGGAGAGGAGGGCAAGGGGTGGTAGCTATATTTAACTAAGTAAAAGGTAGACATGTTGAAGAGGGGCCAACCTGTTTACTGCAGCTTTAGAGACAAGAACTAGGAGCAATGGGTTCAAATTACAGAAAGGAGATTCCAGTTAAATAGTAGAAAGCATTTTTGATGGTGAGGGCTGTTGATAGAATAAGCTGCCTAGAAGGATGGTGAAGTCTCCTTCATCCGAAGCTTTACAAAGAGATTGCATGAGCACCTATCAGGAATGTGTTCTTTAAGCTCCTAAGAAGGTGGGGTGCTAGGCTAGATAGCCCTTTGAGGTCTCTTCCAGCTCTGTGTTATTCTGATTCTGAAAACTTTTCTTTTGTATTCACAAATATTTCAGTTGGGTCTGTGATTGTGCCCACAGGGAATCTCTGAGGCATTTGGTGACCCTCAACATAAAGCCAAGACATATGCCATAACGCTTTATTAGTTAATAGAGAACTGCTATTGACATAGTCTAGGAAAGCTAGCTTCCATGCTGCCTGGCATACATTTTGGAATGTCAGGACTCACTGGCAATTGCAAACAAAGCCTGCATTTCAACTGTGTTAGCTGAAGGGCTCCCTTAATTTGTGTGCCTCTTTGATGTTTTCTATCAATGGGGAAATACAGTTGATAGCTCAACCTGAAACTATTCTCTTGAAATAATGTTCATGAAGCTGCACCTTGCCTCCATGTATTAACAACATCAAATAAGATTCTTTTTTTGGAGAAAATAAAACTCAATAAGAAAAGGACAAGCCCAACAAAATGGTACACATATTTATAACCACACAACCCAGCTTCTGGCATAATGTGTTACAGTTTCACAAACAATCAATACAAATTATTGGATCTAAAATTACTTTTTGATTACCACTGTGAAAATACAAGCTGTTTGAGTCATTCTTCATACTATTGATTTTACTCTGGGTTCCCCCCCCCCCATACACACACACACACACCATTGCATTTTTAAAGTAGTGAGTGTCATATTTTAAGTCTCCATTCTAACTTGAAATGCTAACAAAATATATTGAGGCTCAAACAGAAGAGTTTTAAGAGGAGAGGCAATTCTCCTCACAATTAATTCATAGATTTTGTTCAGGGCAACAATGCATTAAATGTGTATTGTGTATGTCGGGGGGGTATCTTAAAATGTTCATGGGTTGGTGGTATTGTGTGAGCTCCAACAATTTGATAATAATCTTTTAAGTTGCTCAAACGTTCTGTGAATTAGCCTTTCACAGTCAACAGCAACTCTTATCTTGTGGAGCTTTATTTCTTACTGGTTTCCCCTGTCCTTGTCAGTTGTCAGGACTAGTAAGTGGGATGATTAATTTTTCCATTGTTGTCAAATATTATATTGTTCCTCTAATGTATTCACTGCAAAAACATTGTTGCTAGATAAATGAAAAAAGTGAAAGGTGATTTGTTCCTGAATTGGCCTGACCCAAACATAGATCTCTCATATACATTGTGCATGCCCTTTTTCATTTTCCTTTCATAATTGTGAACCTTCTCACTATGCCAACTTTTGTTCTGAGTGTTCCCAATTCATTTGTCTCCCTTATACTACTTTAATGTCATTTATATGGTTTAATTGAATGCATGAATGGCATCAAACATGTTAATGGGAAAATCCATCAAGAAAACAAAAATGTGGTGTGAAAATAAAGAGTCACAGGTTCAGTTTGAAAATGAGAGCAGTAAAATAAAAATGCAGACATTTGAATCATACTAGGAGGTACAACTAGCTCAATAGCATCCTTAAAGTCCTGTGTAGTATGACTATTCCCTGCATGAGTTCATATGCATACAGACATCCCCTCATAGAGTAATTGTTTTTCTAAAAAGGGAGAATGGTTTTTTAATTAACTCCCATTGGTACAGATTTTTATATGGAGTGCTGGTATCACATGTTATGTTACAGGTATGATTGTGGAGTGTGCACATTCATTCATTCTTCCACAAATGTTTCTACATAGCTAGTTGTCATAATGGTTATTCTCTTTTCACTCCTTGAGTTGAAACTTGATATGGCACCCCAGGAACAAAACAAAAAGAAAAGAAACACATGGTGCAAAAGGAAAAGAATACTTAACCGACAAATATGTATTTTGCATGCAGCTTCATAGGGAGAATTTACCGAAATAACATAAAATATAAAATATATTAAGTACATCATTTTTGCAGTACTCATTTGGGAGTCCTTTCGGGCACTCCCCACTTCAGTGATCCTAGGTCTTGAATGTATGGGCCTGGCATGGATGCCGAAGGGAGTTTGGCCCTTTAGCTGGGCCTAACACACCAGCAAATGTCTTGGAGCTAATGGCCAGGTGGCCATGCAGTTTCCCAGAATGATAGTCCTGGTGGACCTCAACAGTTAAGCAGAAAAAACTTGCATCTCACAGGTTTAGGACCTAATGTCAGCCATGGCAATGCTGGGACTCTCCCAGTTTGTAACTGCCCCCCCCCACCCCAACTTCAAGCAGAACACATTCTGGATTTGATCTTTCAGGCAGCATTTCATGTTGCTCTGATACAATCTGTGAGACTGCCATGATCGGGTCACTTTGCCAGGGGATGATCCAGTAGATGAGATAGTAGAAGATGGGCACAGCTGCTTCTCTGATGCCATCAATGAGATTATCCCCTGACACCCTCTCTGCTTCCACCCTAAACCACCTCCATGGTATACAGAAATGGGAACTGACATGGCTAGAGTGAGTGAGTGAGTTTGGCAAAAACTTGAAACAAATTTTCAAGAACATCTTATAAAAGTCTTATGAATACTCATGTGATGGCAGTAAAGGCAAAAAAAGGGGGGGGGATATTTTGCAGTCTTTGTTGCCTTCATGAGCTCACACCCAGCACAATTACCCAAAACAGTTAAAATCCTTCACTTTCTTAGTTGTAGGACCACCAATTTACAATGGTGGTTTTACAATTTGACACCAGTTGTGAGGCATTTGCAAGCTTGTTTGCAAAGAAAATCTCATTGTTCCACCATGATTTAACCACTGACCTTAGGACAATAATGGAAGTGGAGGTCCTTTGGCCATCTCAGTTCCTAGTTTGGACCACTCCTCTCCTTGGCCAATGTAGACAGTCTCTTGGACCCATGCTACTCATGGCTAGGGAAATCTGGTTGTGAAGAGATTTGGGAGATCATCAATTTGTCCCTAACTTCAGGAAGTTTCTTGAAGACACTGGATAAGGCTGTGGTTAGGCCACTTTTGAAAAAAAAAACATAACACTGGATCCTACTGATCCAGCCAATTACCCATTTCTGGGTGAGGTTCAGCAAGAGGTTGCTGAACAACTGCAGAACTCCCTAGAAGAAACATCATCTCTTGATCCATTTTATTCCAGCTTTTTATCTGGCCACCGAATGGAGATAGCTCTGGTTATCCTTACAGACAACCTCTGGAAATACTTGGATCTAGGGAGGACAGCACTACTGTTATTATTAGATATAACAGCAGTGTTCAACAGAGTTGATCATGGGCTACAAGCCCACTGCCTAGCCAACATGGGTTCAAGTTGCTGCCATTAAATCACTGCAATCTTTCCTCCAAACTTGGTAACAGAGGGTGATGCTAGGGGTGAGAATCTCCCAGCAGCACCCCCTGGTCTGGGAAGAGGAAGTCCTGCAGGAAGCTATTCTCTCCAATGCTTTTTAACATCCCCCTCACTGAGCTAATCCAGAATTCAGCCTGTGGTGTCATCAGTATGCAGATGCCACGCAGATCTGTTGGACGTCCAACCATCTACACCCCCAGATTCTCTGGTCATGTGCTTGGAGGATATGGAAGACTGGCTCAAGTGGAGTCAGCCTAAATCCAGCTAAGGCAGAGGTCCTCTGGAATGGCCAGCATGCTCCAAATTATACCTCCCAGCTCTTGACTGAATCCAATTGACAACTTCATTAACCATCAAGAGTCTGGGTATGACTCTGTATGCCTCCTTAGCTATGGAAGCCTAGGCCACAAATGTTGCACACCAGGCTTTTATCAACTTTTTTTCTAGCCACTGTGATCCATAAAATAGTCACTTTCAGATTAGATTACTGCAACTCACTCTAAAAAGGGCTACCCTTGAAACAGCTCCAGAAACTTCAAGTGCACCAGAATACAGCTGTGTGGATCTTCACTGGGACACAGTGGCCTGTATTCAACCTGTCCTCATCCAGCTGCACTAGCTCCGGATTGAAGGCTGGATCAGATTCAAGGTTTTGGTTATTGCCTTTAAAGCCCTAAGCAGCCTGGGACCATCATATCTGGACCATCTTTCCCTGTATGTCCCCCAAAGAGTATTAAGGCTGAGTGAGTAAAACCCACTCAGGATCCTCAACCCCATGGACACTAAATTGGCCTGAATCAGGGCCAGAACTTTTTAGGCCCTGGAGCAGGCCTGGTGGAATGGTCTTTTGTTGTTGTTGCTGTTGTAATCTATTGCAGTGGTCCCCAACCCCCGGTCTGGAGACCGGTAGCGGTCCGTGGATCAGTCGGTACTGGGCCACAGCTCCTCCTCATCCTCCTCCCCGGCTGCTGCCTCGGGGGCTGCCCTGCCACTCTGCTGTCAGCTCACCTTTGGTGCTCTCCAGTGGCTGCCATGGCTGGGGCTCCCCCTCGGCGTGGCACTGTGCAGCTGCTTCTAGCAGCACCCCTCAACAGGCGGCAGGAAGTCTGGGGCACTGGTGGGAAAGCAAGCGGAGCTGGGGCTCAGGCAGCGGTAGCAACGTCCCTCGGCAAAAGACTGCCCCCCCGGGGTTCAGTAAAATTGTCAAGTGTTGACCGGTCCCCAGTGATAAAAAGGTTGGGGACCACTGATCTATTGAATGAAATCAGAGCCTTGCAGAACCTTTATTGGTTCTGCCAGGCCTGCAAGATGGATCTGCTCTGCCAGAATTAACACGTGAAATTGTTGGCCTCCTTTCTGGAAATCTACACAAACTATACTCCTACTAAGGGGTTTATGTTACCCTCCCCTATCTTTACCCATGAATGAGAGAATGGGCAAACTGAGTATTTAACTTTAGTTTTAAAGTTTTAATAATTTATTAATTCAACTTAAATCTCAATTTTTGTATTTTAACTTTATTAATGTAATTTTATCTTGATGAAATCCACCCTGAGTCCATCGAGAGAAGGTGAAAAGCAACTCCAAATGTAAATAAATTAAAAGTTGATAAAATCCAGGACAATTTCATAAATCATGTACAGAGTGCATTGCTGAACCAGCATTAACAAAATACTAAAATTGTATAAAACATCTACAGAATGCAATTCATATTATATACAATATAAGTATATAGGTGTTAAGGAACCATGTTGATCCTTTCTAATTATTTTTCATTTCCTTCCCATTCATACATTTAAAACAAAATGAGTTGTCCAGGAAAGTCCCGGCTCTTATCTACATGAACATCCCATTAGGGTGCAAAATTTTCAGTCTCTTCTTCATTTTGACTTTGTGTGGCCTCATTTCTCTTCATCCCAGGTGCAAGCAAAAGGCCCATGTTCATTTAGACTTGGATATATATACTACCATAAGTGCCTTCAAATTGACTGTAGTTCCAACAACAAATATAAAATTATCCCAGAAAGATGCTTCTAGAAACACAGTAATAGTGAATAATAAATCAAATGAAGAATACTGTAAGAATGAATTCTTATCAGAAGGCTTGTGATAAGGATGAACTGCTAATGTTTGTTGGTAAGCTTATGTATACCTCTATGTCAAGAAAGGGGAGTCTAACTTCATGTCTTATAGTATTCCTCACTTCATCCAGTGCATGTAAAGAATAACCTACCATTTAGTTTATTTTTATGTTATATAAGGAACTCAACAGACCCGTTAGATTATGTAAGAGCATCAAGGACTTTAAAACAACAATTACTAACTAGAGGTTTCCCTCAGAGGATTGTGGAGAGAAGAGAAGCTAAGGCTCTAAAAGTTTATTGAAAGCTACTATTCAAAAAGAATAAAGATAGAAACAAAGTTAATGCCAGAATAACTTTTTCAATGGAGTATTCACCAATGTCTTCCCAAATTTTAAAAAAAACAACTTCTGAAGCACTTTACCTGGTTGCCAAATTCCACCTCTTATAGCTTGGAGATGTATTAGGAACATCAATGATTGGCTGTTATATCTGAGTTGAAAACAGAGGTTCCAAAACAGGGAGGAGTTGGTGTTTTTTCCATGTGGACATTGCAGCATCTATAATTTAATGTGTACCATTAAGATGATAGAAAAACAGGGCGTGAATTTCAAACTATCTGTGCCATTTTTTGCTGTCAATCCCAAAATGCAGTTTATGCAATTATATGTTCGTTCTGTGATAAATGGAATGTGGATCAAATTACTAGAGCTGTAAAGAGTAAAAATAGTGATTCACCTTTAACACCACACTTCAGGAAAAGCGTCAAGGAATGGGAACATTTTGTGTTGTTATTTTGAAAGTTTTCACAAAGTGTCAGCTTGAGCACTTTGATTTACAGAGGTATTTGTTACAGGAAGATTTTTTTCATAGGTTAGCAACATTGTCTGTCTGTCTGTCTGTCTATCTATCTAATCATATATGTAGGCTGCCACTCTCAACCAGGCAATTCACAGTGGTTTACAGCAAATCCAAAATACAATATTAAAATAAGTACCAAAGACATGAAACATTAAACAACATAAAATTCCTCCCACCCCTACCCATAGTGTCCCCCTGGCTGCCCACACACTAGTAAAAAAGGATCCTAACCAGATAGGGAACCCTGGAGGGCCCAAGATGTCCCCTTAGCCTGGCCTCCAGCAAAGGCCTGGTGGAACTATATTCCAATGGTCTCAGTACATTCCAGGAAATGGGGGCATTTTTGTAATTTTGTATTCCATACAAAATTAAATGCACTAATGAAATTGTAAGGCATCTGGCTCACAGAGGATAAGTCATATGTTAAGGACTGAGACACAAGCCATTGTGAGCCAGGTTCCACAGAGAGCTTATGTCCTACTATTTTGGTGAGTTTTATTTATGCATATAAATTCTATGCATAATGAGGTTGTTTGAAATGCTTATTTATATATCTAACGTTTTTGTTTTTAACCTTTTAGTTAACGCTGCTGAAGAAAGTAATGAGACCAGCTTTGTTTGTTTTGGAATCCTGTTCAGTGTGCATTGATTAGCAGGGTGGCATTTCTGCCATTGAATATGTGATTTGCTTTGGCATTAATATGGCCACAGACGTTTATTATTATGCCTCCCTCCAGAGGGTTGGTTCAGCATGGAAGGAAGCCTGACCCCTCAGACATCCAGCTGCTTAAACCGAAGGTCCTTGAATGCTCTGAGACCTGCTTCATCCCAGCCAGGAGAGCAGGCCCCATGCATCCAGGTTCCTCACAGGGAAGCAACCATAGCAGGCCCACCAGGCATCTACCTCACTTTGGTACCCCTAGGCCACTTGGCTAAGAGCACCTGGCCTCCCAGCCAGTCTCGTTAAGGAGACTGCCAACCCCTTGGGAGTCCAGGATGCAAACTGGACTCCCTGCCAACAGGCTCCTGCCATGCCTAAATTGCAGCTGTGACAAACAGACTTAAACAGTAGAATTAACAACCCCCCTAAAAAAAAATACTGGGTGGTAGGGAGGAAAGCTGTTCAGTCTGAGGAGGCATGGAGAGGGCGTGAGAGAAGCATGTGGTGCCTTTATAGGTACCTGTGCTCCATCTCCCACACCTGCTGTGGAGGAACATGTGTTCCTGAGGCTCCCACTCGTTGCTGGCTTCATCAGCCCCCCCCCCCCCCCCCGCTTCATCAAAGGCAGCCGTAATGAGTCCCGGCTGCTAATTATTGAGATTTTTTTTTACTTCTCCCATGTGAACTGACCTGGCAGTTCCTCTCAGCCAGCCCTTCACCGCGTCAATGTTTGGCCAAGGTAAGTCTCAGCTGAGTTTTTAACATGTGGAATTCACTGCTGCAGGAAGTGACGGTGGCTACAAGCATAGCTTCAAGAGGGGATTGTTTAAACATATGGAACAGAGATCCATGAGTGGCTGTTAGGCATAAAGCATAGCTGGAACACCATGTCTGGAGCAGTTACGTGTTTTATTCTTGGTGGTTGGGAGGCAACAGTGGGAGGGCTTCTGGAGTTTTGGCCCTGCTCCTGATTGCACCTGGGTTTTGGCCACTGTGTGATGCATGGGCCACTGGCCTGATCCAACATGGCTTCTCTGATATGTTTTTTACTTTGTTTATTAGTTAATTTCTATATCGCCCTACTCCTAGGGTAGGAATCCTTGAGGATCTTAAAGGTGGGCTAGAATCCTATCGGTTTCCCATCTGCTTCCTACTTTTTCTCTTCTCCCTGATGACTCTCTCCTTGCTTATTTAGATTTTTATTTCCCACCATTCCTGAAGCCAGCTTATCGTGGGTTACAAATAGTCCATCCATAAAAATCCTGATAAAAACCCATTAAAAATATCAAAAAGTAGTGCATAAAAATTACAACATATGAATAAGGGACATGGTGGTATAAAACAACTGCCCTCCATAATAACATCCTATATATATTAAGGGCACCTAAGGAGGGCCCTGTCCATGATGAGGAAGGGTGCCAATAGGCTGTATTTTTATGTCCCCCCTATCCCACCTCTTTCTCCCCTTCCTCTTACCAGCTCTCTTTATTTTTTTGCTTGAAAATATCCTGTTGTAATACGAATTGCACCCTCATGAGATGTCAATTGGCTTTTATTTACTTGTGATGATAAGGATGCCTGGACTTTTGCAAATGGCTTCTCCGATTTGTTAGTTATTTTTAGTTTTTAAAAATTCTGCAGAAATAAATCACCCCTTGTTTTTAGATGAACCTCATTGTGTGTGTGTGTTTATCCTCATTGTTCCTATTTAAAAGCTATACCACCTTGCTAATTTTGGGAGCATTTCATTTGGTTCCCAAGTGCATTTCTATTGATGCCATTTTCTTTCCCTCACCACCTTTTCCTTCATACAAGCTGGCTAGTTGCTATATCCCCGTTTCCCAACCTTGACTGCTCGGGGCAACCATATATTTAATGAAATCTGCTAATAAATCTCAAATTCTCTTTGAGTAAGCAATTCTGCTGCAGACTCAGCTCTCTGTCCCTTGACTTTACTAGACTCCAAATAAGATTTGTACTCCGACAGGGTAAGCATTTACTTTATCAGAAAGCATATTAGCGTGGGCATGTCTCAGCATAATGTGTACCGAATCAGAGGCTATGACTAATTTGTTCTGCTATTAAGTGGTTGATAAAATGATTTAGACACATATAAATATATATGGGGCATCAGGCACTTTAGGAATTACATGTTGTGTATCTCATCCTAAGTCTGTCAAAGTCTGAGAGCTTTTTATGTATTAAATAACATTTACAGGAAAGACAAGGCTTTGCCCAGAACTTAGAAATGTTTATCTAAGAAAAGTGGGGATGATGGAAAATAAACAGTCTTTAGTGGTCACTTACAAGGATTTCAAGGTGCAAACTAGCACAAATTGTGTTTTACAGTGCAGTGTAATTTCTTCACTGTGTACGAAATGGAAAGAGGAGAAATTACTGCTATGTCTGAGGGATAGGTCAGTCGTATACACACACACACATATATATAGATATATAATTTGTAAAGCTGTTTTTTTAGGATTTCATTTCTGAATGCTCATCAATTCCCATTCCATATCTGTATCAAGGATGCCATCAATCAGTTAATCAATGCAGCATATAAATGTTGCTTGAAGGAAACTCTTGAATGTACGCTACAATCGGCACGTCCAATTCAGTGGCTTGCGTCTCTGATAAAGAAAGCCATTCCAAAGCAAGTTACAAAACTATTTTAAACAAAATCAAAATGTTTTATGAAAGAAGTGAAATGGATAGAACAAAAGCTAAGGGCCTGATTCATCGCTTCTGTGCACTATTGAGTATGCTGAGACTTCTATTTTTCTCCAAACATCTCCCAATGGGAGACGCGGAGGTGAACGATATGGAAAAAGGACAAGAAGTGTGGAAGGACGCAACAGGAGATTGCTTCATCCTCTAAAGCCACCCATACCAGTATTATACATTAGTTTGAAATATACTTTATCTTCATGCTTCCAGCACTATCCTTTTATTTCACAAATTATGTGTCATGCCTAAGGGGACAAGCAATTTTCAAGTTTCCTTTCCTAAAAATCTGGTGCTCTGAGTACAGCTCAAGTGTCTGTGAGGTCTCCCATGATGATGGGCCATGACTTAGACATTGCTTGCTATCTGTTCTAGTTATTACTCTGAAAAACCAATTTTGGACTCCTAATGAACAGCTTAGGGCTAGTTCACATTTTAATGATAGCAACTTGAGCATCTAGTGGGGCATCTGTAAAGCTTATAACCAGGCTATGCTCGTATAGAGGTGCCATCTGTACACATCCGTGCATCTATGTAGGGACAGTATACCTTTGCCCACAATACTGTCCAATCACAATTACCTTTTCCCAAGTCTTAGAATGACATAAATTGCAGTTGTCATACAGTACTTTCACAGAATAAATTTTCTAATTATGTTTATGAAAATATCTATATGTTAGTTATTTATTATTTAAAAGAACACAACCACCTTTTATAAAATGTCCTAATCTTTGTCTCCTGGAGCCAATTCTTATTCATCCCGTGTTTTATATATATATGGAAGTCAGTTTTCTTGCCACCCATATGTGTTTGAGGACAGGATCACTATCCCCCCCCCCCCAGTAGAATGATTAAGTGATTGTTATACTCTTGAATCGTTTTTGACAAGACTGATTTCATCTCAGATTTTCAGGGGGATTCTGAATTTTTGCAGCCTCATTGGGTTAGTGGGTTGAAATGAATACTTACTGATCTTGTCATTTCTAATCATTGCCTAATAATTTTCCTTTAAATTTCCAACTGTTAGCCATCTATCATTTGCTAAAGCGGGGAATGGGATGACCCACAAAAGCGACTATAGCTAAACAATGAATGTGGCTCAGTAGCTGAGCATTTGTTTGGCATGCCAGAGGTCCCAGGTTGAAACATTAGAATCTCTAGTGCAAGATGAATAGGTATTGGATGTAACTTCCGAGAGCCTGGTGAGTTGCTGCCCATCTGAGTAGACTATACTGACATTCAGAAATGTCTCCTTGCATGTGTCCACTTTATGGAAGCTCATTAGATATAACCTCTTGATATTCCTCTGTAGCATAACAGAACAGTAGATTTTACTCTGTGTACTTCTGAATTCTGTTTATTATTATCCTAAATCTGCTTTCCCATTGTTTATTGATGTTGATAGCAGTGGCAAAGTTTATTGTACTAGGCCATAGGCCGTTTCAAGATCAAATGCACAGCAATATTGTACAAAACAGTAAATAGGTTCAAGACAATTGTAGAGATGTTGGTAGAAGTACTCCACTGTGCTTCCTCCCCCCCCCCATTTGAGTCAATAGTGCTATGGTTTGATATGGGCAATTTTAATTTGTTTAAAATTATAATTGCACCAGAACTAACAGAACAGAAAGTCCACCTAACTGACCATGCTGAATACATGGTTCCAGTGCAGACATAAAGCTGCCCAACGCAGACTTTGGCAATGATCAATGCTGCAGTGATCTGATTTGTTTGAAGGAGTCAAGCAGGGTAAGTTTGCTTGGTGGTCACATCATGTGTAAGTTTATATCATCCCTAGTTCTGGTAAGTTGTGGATTCCTTAAAACTAAATTCTGAAAAGAACATGCAATTGTTCTTCATTTGCTGGGATCATTTGTCTGCCACACATGGATATGAACACAAAAAGTGCAAAATGTCTTATGTTAAGAATATTTGAACCTCAGGTTCAACTACACTGAATTCTGACTCCATAATTTAACTTTTATTATCCTGCTATCCATACTCTGTGTACACTGAGAGTATATGAGACAATGGGAAGCCATTCTTGTATTCTCTGTACATGACTGTTGAAATATCTAAAATCATGTCATCCTGAAACTTTATAGGAGTTCCCAAACGTTCATGTAACACACATAAATCATAATCATATCTAAAGTGTCCTTGAACTAGAGGGAAATGGCCCTATCTACCTGTATCATCAATCTACGGTCTCCTTTCCTTCTGAATATAGCAGATGGGACATCAATGTGAATGTCCATCTGCCACTGGCTGAGATGTCGGTCTATTGGATAAATAAAATGAAATTAGCCTTCTCAAGATTATCTCTGCCTCTCTCAATTTTGCAAACTCTATCTATAGGTAAGCCTTTTTCTTTGACCTTACAAAAACTGCGTTTTAACAAGGCAGTTAGGTTCATAATGAACCAGTAGTTCTTACCTTATGTTCATAAAGAGAGATTCAACCCATGCACTGTCTGCATGAGATGCTGTGTATATTGCTGTACATGTAAGAGTATATACAGGACTTCCAGGTAGAAATGGCTATAGGAGTTCTCTAGATACCTAAAGGCTATAGTTCTGTGAAATCAGACCCGTGTTTGTTAGGATTTCCTTGAGCTGGTTTTATGGTTGATGGAATCCTGTCTCACTGTCAATTGGCCTGTATCTGCAGCCCTACTTGTATTTTTGCAGGATGTACTTTCTGCTATGGAAAGAAATAGCCCCATGGCAGCCAAGTTACTTCCAAATGTCTCTTACTGAAGAACTACTGCTTTTAGGGCAAACTCTACAGTGTCACCTCTGATGTCATGACATCAGTGCAAGAGCTTGACATCCTATGTGAGCTGAGCAATTGCTTGTCCAAATTCAAAAATGCCTTTGCACAACCTTCCCTCACCTCCACCCCCCACCCCCATATATACGCTTCCTAGCTCACAAGTCATCATTTGTGTGATACCAAATGTATATTCTCTCAAGATTCATCCTCTGTCTCTACCATGTTATACTGCTGCAGGTATTTGGACCATGGTTCATGTTGTTGTAAGTAGGGGGCCATCCAGGAGACCCAGCTGTGAGGAGCATAATTGCCACATGGGTTTATCTCAAGAGAGATGATCTGTCAAGGATGGTCCGTTTCTTTGTGCATTGTAAATAGCTAGTACTGGTAAATGGGAGGTAATGTCAACTTTTTAAAAAGGAGGGCACAAAAATACTCCAACCAGGATCTCACTGTAGCTTTTCCAGAGTACTAAACATATTTTAAAGTAATAACTTTTAAAAAGGTAATAATGCTCCTCAGCTTGCAGTTTTACACGAGTGCACTAAACCAATATCTCAGAAAATAATGGCTTTAAAAGGCCTGTTAAAGAAACTATAATGAAATGTCAATAGCATAATGTTGGCACTGACCCCAACAATTTGCAAAAGGGATGATTTAGAATGTCTTTTCCATGTCATTTCAACCTGAAATTCCATATGTTGTTTTCACCTCCATTGTATGAATCATTTTTTTACTGGTTTCTGTTTCACCATCAGTTGTTCCCATAAAATGTACACACCTTTAAATGTTATTTGTGCATCGATAAATGTATGTTGTTTTTCAACATTTCTATCTCACTTTCCCTTAGCGGCTCTAAACAGCTTATATTTCATCCCAAAACACCATAAAATGCAGAACATTTCCACAGCCCCAACAAAATACAAATATAACAACTCTCCCAAATCAGAATCTGTTGAAAAGTCAATATCCAAAAGAAAAAACACACTTCACACCATATCTTAAGAAACCCTGGTGAAAAGTAATCATATTGATTGTCCTATTGAAAGACTGAAGTAGGGAACTCATGGGCCAATTCCATGTGGAGGCGCAAAACTCACGCTGCCTCCTGCTTGCAAATACACAGTTGTAAGCCGTGTGCTTGCAAGCTTCCTGTTGAGAGACTCCTCCTGAGTTTTTCTGCTGCCTAGTCGTGGCTTTTTGCCTCCTGAAGAAGAGACAAGGGAAAACAAGTTGAACTCCCCCTTGCCGCTCCTTGGCTTGTCAATCACAGCAAGCCACCAATCACAGCACAGCAATTATCTCAGGAACTCAAACTTCTGTGCTCCCCCCACCCCCGAGGTCCAATTTTTTTTTTAATGCACTTCCATGTTACTATGCAGTAAGGTGACAATGTTAAAACATTTAAATAATTTTTAAATAAAAAATTAACACTTCTACATCACTACAGAGAAATGCCACAATGATAAAGCATCCCCCCTTTTTGGGGGGGGGGATTCATGTTGTTTAGGTCTCTGTGTTCTCATAGATTTGTGAGAGGCTGGACATGGTGACTGGACCCCCAAAGACTCATTGTGTGTAAACAGTAAGGCTTAAAAACAAAAAGCACAGAAGCCTAGCTGATAGGGAGAGGTCTGCTTCATCATGCGCCCCCTCCTTTCCCCTTTCATTCCTCACAGCCAGAAAACACAAACGGTTCTGTGTTTTTCCTGCCTAATCCCAAAAAAACTGTGGACACTTAAGGGAGCGTTTTCTTTTAATTTAGGCAAAGTAGCTTTGCTGTCCCACAGCAATATGGACCACACCATTTTTTAAAAAACAAACTTTGAGCAGGAAATGGAGAGGGCAAAATGCTGCAGTGACTGTCGCCCCTTTCTCCCTCCACACAGGCTTGCCCCTGGTTGCTCCCTGATGTGAAGCATGATACTAGGTGGCAAATCCAGTTTTGGTGATTTCCCTCATCTCAACGCAAATCAGACCAACTTTGGGTACAGTTGTTCTGCTCTGGTTTGCTGGCCCTCTTTTGCACTGACAGAGCTAGTTTACTGTTTTTCTTTGAAATAAATATTCAAAAACATTTGACATACTAGTGCCTCAATTAATGTAAATTTACCAGTAGCGGCTGCATTTTCCACCCTCGGCTTATATGCGAGTCAATAAGTTTGCCCAGATTTTGTGGTAAAATTAGGTGCCTTGGCTTATATGCAGGTCATCTTATATGCGAGTATATATGGTACATTATGGCAGTGGTCCCCCCCTTTTTTGGGCCAGGGACCAGGGAGGGAGAGTGAGGCCCAGGGACCGGGGGGGGGGAGGCGCGGACGCCGGCAGGAGGCATGGGTGCAAACACAAAGGGAGGGAGGCCTGGGTGCGTTTGCGCCCACCAGCGAGCTCCGCACTGCGGGACGAGCACAGCTTGCCAGTGGGTGCAAACATGCTAGCTCTGCGCCTGCATGTTTGCCCCTGAACCTCCCCTCCTCAGCATGGTGCACGCTGGTGGGCACAAACACGCAGGCGCCCGTGCCTCGCCCTCCCTCCACTCCCACTGCGGCTCGGTACCGAGGGCCTCACAGCCCGGAGGGTTGGGGAACATGGCATTATGGAACTTGGTTATAACTGTCACATAGGTTTATGAAGCTATATTATACTGAGTATGGCAACTGGTCCATATAAACAAATGCTCTGGCAGAGGCTGGAAAGGATTGGTCATTTAACTTACAGGGAAATTTCTTTTGGGTCACTGCTCTAGAGAACTGTTTGTGGCTAAGCCAGACTCACAGGGGCCACTTCACTCAACCTCTGCATTGGTAAGAGGTGTCAGATCACCAGTTGTCTCCTCTTGCACTGCTGCCATTTTGTGGGGTAAGGCAAAGGGTGAACCAATGGCCTGTTGTTGAAGACACTAAATTCAGTGGTCCCTGAATTGTTGGTTTATAGCACCACAGGGGTTGCTCAGCTGGGGTTCAGTACTTCTCAGAAGCAACATTTGAGGCCCAACAAATGTAAATACTGAGGACCAAATCTTAGGATCTTATGTATGCAAACTATGCATTACGCCACTGGCCTGTGATGCTGCATTCCACAGACAGTACAGAAGCCTTCAGACAAACACAGGTGGTGCACAAATTCTGCAAGGTACATACATTCAGGTAGAGCTGTTAAAGGAGCTTGCATAGCTTTTTTTTTAATGCCACTTCCAGTAAGTGCTATAAGCCCTTGTCTCTCATGACCAGTAAAATACAATGTACATTTCTCATTAAATTCCATTTTACATATGAGCATTATTTTTCATTCTAATTGCATTATAATGCTCTCGCCCAAGATTGCACAAGCATGTTTTCACAACTGTCAACTGACTCGTAAGCTGAAATTTGATATTATGCTCCAGGTTTCACTGATGGCCTTGCTACTTCAATACATTTTACTGTCATAAAAATTAAAGCTAAAAGGAAGTGCAGTTTCACTGTGTGGTTGGGTTAATCATACTTTCTTCTTTTTCTCTTCCAGTTGTCATGTGCAAGCCATTGGTGCATGTCAGAAAACTGATTATTAGTGCAAATTAATTTAATGGAAGAAGAAGAGTTGGTTTTTATACCCCACTTTTCACTACCCAAAGGAGACTCAAAGTGACTTACAGTCACCTTCTCTTTCTCTCCCTACAACAGACACCCTGTGAAATAGGTGGGGCTGAGAGAGCTCTGTTCAGTGAGAACAGCAGTATCAGGACTGTGATGAGCCCAAGCTGATGAAGTAGCAGGGCATCAAATCCATTTTGTCAGATAAGATGTTACCAGTCTGGAAAGGTTTCTTAAATGGGCCGGAGTTCATTAATTTTTCATATATTTTAAACATTTGTTAAACATTTATTGGGTGATATGACCATTTATGGTCATGTCACCTGTCTCTCTCTCTCCACCCCCCCCCCCCGCCTAGACCAATGATAGGCCTAGAGGGGGTAGGAACAGGAGGAGCCCCATGTGGGCATGTGCACAGCTATGCTTCCCAACCACATTCTGCATGATCACGCCACTTCTAGGGTTTCTTGAAACTTGTAGAATGTTTCAGGAGTTTCTCAGCAGTAAAAAAGCTGAGAAGGGCTGGAGCAAAGTGGAAATTTCAGCTACTAATTAAACACTCTGCTTTCATACCACAGCTACAGTTGAACAGTAATGAGAATCCAGGTCTGGGTGAGTTATGGAAGTTGCATGGTAGCAAGATGCCCAGTGGTTGCTGGTGGCCTTGGCTCTATTAAGTACTCCTTCAAAGGCCAAAACAGTCCTGGATATGGCCCTGTTCCCTCCTCCACATGTTTTCTGACAAAACTGAGAATGTTGGTGATGAAGTTGTGGTTGAGGCATCTGTTGCTTAAAGCTACAGAAGATGTTTCTATTATTTGGGGTAATGTTTCCCACATTGTACATGAGGTTGGACTAGATGACCCTGGAAATCCAGCTCTATGATTCTATGAGAGCTCCAAGTATTTGTTACTTTCAGCAGCAACTCACACTTGTTAGCAGCAACTCACAGGGGCTTTCCGCACTCCTTCAAAATCGCACAATGTTTGCCAATTGAAATCACTACAGTTTTGCCATTATGCACAACGTCGTTGACAATCTGCCACACACCTGAAACCGATCCGCAAAAAGCGCTTCCTTGTAGCGCTTTCAGGGAAATCCCCAAAAATGGATTCACCCTCCAGAAAGCGCTACACTCCTGCAACCAATCTGCAACACTAGCGGGAAAATTCTGTGTGTTACCATTGTTGTGGTTTCTACGAAGTCCCTCCCCCTGGCTCTCTCCTCTGATCTTCCGGCGAAACGATCGCCATTTTTTTTTCTCCGAGCGAGCAGAGATCAACGCACCGGCGAGCCTCTGTTTAGAGGCTTCCCCGGCTTCAGTCCCTCCCCAGAGCTGTTTAGTCACTAAGCACAAACAACAGAGAAGCCCGTTTGCTGATGTATTTTCCCTTTATTTTTCACACTGTTTTCGGCCGAAAATCGGGCCCGTGAGGGGGGGGGATTTTTTTTTTCACTCGGGGGGAGCGTGGCAACGATGAAACGGCAGCTCAAACACACCTGCCAGCTGGATGGGTCTCTCTGTTGCAACGAATCAACGCATATTCGTTGCAACGGGTGTGTTTAAAAAAAAAAATAACCTTTCTTAAAGAGAAAGGGGCTGTTTGGGTGCATACTAACGGCCGCCCATTGGCTGCTTGACGGCCAGGGGCGGGACAAACTCGGCAATAGCGCTTCCTTTCTAACGATTTTTGCCGAGACCGGAAGCCTGTGGGAAACGATAGAAACGCAACTAGATTCCACTACAAAGGCAGGTATGCATAACGACGAATTCCACTATTTAAAATGGCGATTTTTCGTTCAGCAAACAATTTGCTACAAGGATCCCGGTGCGGAAAGCCCCACAGTTTTGTTTTTTAATTGATGTAGATGAGTCATTCACCAGCCTGCTCCAAGCTCTTATTTGGGGTACTGGTACAATGGATAATTCCCAATGCACTGGATACATTTCAGAAACAAGAGAAGGTAATTTAGATTTCCAAAGTATGAAAAAAATTGGAACAAAGAAAATTTCAAAAACATGCTTGGAAATGTTTCTTCTGCACTCCCATTGCTCTTAGGTGAAAATACTTTGAGGCAAGGGACAAATACCTGGAATGCAGTAAATACCTGGAATGCTACATTGTCTCAAGCATGGGTAAGATGCTGATGCCTACAAAGACAATACACAAGAAAAATATTATTTGGAGCAGCCAATACTCAGGCCTTATTAGAATCCATAGATTCTCTTGTTTGTTTGCCAGCTCTCACTGTGGTGCACAGTGATGCAGACAGAATAAGTACTGTGCATGTCTTCTTCTCAGGGTGACACCTCCACTATAGAATGTCATTGCACAGTCTTGATTATGAAAATCATGTTGTTTCAGATCTTTATAAAATTAATATAGATTGGATCATTTTTGTTCATAATTACTGAGACTGTTTGGACCACATATTCTCTCTGGCTGGTGTAGATGATTCTCAAGTCCCCGTTTGGCTGCTCTGAGGTCTGGCTTTCTTCCTCCTCAGTCATAGCACTGAATAACTAAATTCGAAAACACATTTGCATTTTGGAGTTCATTCAGCCATCTCATGGCCTCTGTTGTTATGATCATTATATTTTTACAATGCCAAAAAAAAAAATTAAATCTCTGGTGTTCAGAATCAAAAGACCAAAAATAAGTTAACATGAGCAGAGGGTAATAGCATTAATTAGACTAAAATTGCATGGGAAATTTTGATTTCATTGAGATAGAAGGCTGAGCTTTCATAACTCTCATTCTCTCTCTCTCTCTCTCTCTCTCTCTCTCTCTCTCTCTCTCTCTCTCTCTCTCTCTCTCTCTCTCTCTCTCTCTCTGTGTGTGTATGACTTTATGTTTTGTGGCCTGGCATTGATGCTCAAGGTTTGATGGACTTGACAAGTAGCATATTGGCTAAGTTTACAGAGCTTGAAGGATAAGCCAAGGCTAGTCTATAAATAATATTAAGCAGGACTTTACCAACCCTCCCTCCCAATGTACTGTAGTCTGAATTCTAATAATAAATCTGAAATACGATAGATCTGCTGGTATTTCAGAATCTTTTCTAGCAACAGAGACACTGTGTTTTTCTCTCCTGCAGCTGAACTCCTGCCTCCTTTTATTCCCTCTTGCCCCCCCTCCCATACCGCTAAGCCACATTCTGTAAAGGGGTTATATCACTTGTGGGAGATGCTATAAATCTCTTCAACAGAGAAGTTCTTTGCAGCAGTTTAACAGTGATACATTTCAACCTCTTTTGACATCTAAAGGCTGGTTAAAAATATGTGTTTGAGATGAAAACAAACGAAAAGTTTATCTCAAATATCGGCATTACTCCTCCCCCTGCCCCGCCACAAAGACACAACATGTAGCTCCCTGTAGACATTGAAAAAAACGAAAAAAGATTATAAAAAGAAGTTCACTAAACAAGAAGTCTATAAGATCATCTATGAAATTTGACAAGGAGGAGTAAATTGAATCTTGAGAGTGTTGGACTTTGTCGTTTAGCAAGGGCCAGCCACAGACTGCCAGTCAAAGGGTTAAACTGTTTGCTTAATCTTGTTACTAGTGGGACCAGCAGAGTGGGTCAAATGGTCTGTTTTCAAATGGAAATTTCCTAGCTGCCCATCCATAGCCTGACTCTGGTTTGTCATGTACACAAGTTTGGCAGGAAGAGAAAGAATTCTACCTCCTCCCATTGTTTGAGAAGAACTCTGCTTTAGGCAGAGAAGCAGATCCACCTTGAACCTGAACCATGTAGCAGCTAAGGTAGACAGCTCCTGCAATGAGCTAAGTATTTTCTTGTTTTTAATCTTCCAGTTCCCTTACCCTGTTTAGCTAGTAAAGTTTGTCTTTTTATATACAGTAAATCTGCCTCATCTGGTCTCATTATTTATGATAATAACTCTGCTAACTTTTACTACAGAACTCTGCTAAGGGAACAGATTTTTCCCAACAGAGAGTTGAGGGGATCTGGGGTATATAATGGAATATTTAATTTGGATTTATTTAAACAGTCTACCCTTGACCAAAATACTAGTTCCTGGAATGAGAAATACCATGTTAAGAATAATAAAATCACAGTAATAAAATATCATTCACTAATCACATTCAAGAAGGAGTGTATCTTTCTCAGAGTGAGATGCCACAATTTAAAAGGCTCTGTTCTTGGCTGATATTCACCTCACCTCCCAAGTAAGAAAGAGCAGGGCCTCAGAGGATTATCTTAAAGGAATGTTTTGGGGTCTTACATCCTTTTCCCTTTGTGGTATGCATGCAAAACATGTGCCCTTCCGCTGAATTATGTTTGTTTACTAGGGGCAAAGCCTGTTGTACAGATGCCTGCCCTGTGGCTTTCCTGGGTGCTGATCCTCCCCCCGGCCTGTTCCCTGCTGGTGTTCCCCAAAGTGGTAACACCCTCAAAGGGAATTCTAGAGAATTATGAATATAGCAAGAGGCTGGGTAACACAAGATCTTTTCTACCAATTTTTACAGGGTCTGTTCCCTGGGAGAAACCTCTCTTAAATGAAAACGACAATTAAGCTTACACTCAAGGGGACTTACTTGGGGAAAATATATTGGGGTACATAAAATACACACACAAGCAAAAACATACATACATAAATTCTGCAGGGGGAAAGGTTAAGTATATACTGTACTTGTCTTGGGTCCAAGCAGCGAAGACACAGGGTTGATGACATCAGGGGTGGAAAGGATGCTGGGAGTGGAGGGTTCAACATAACACATGCACACACATACACTGGGGGTGTGCAAGGTTTGATATAGTGTTTGAAATTCCTGGGCCTGACCAGTGACTGCCCACTAGGAGGCAAGTGATTGATAACTGGTCTCTGATATTATGAGTACCCAATAGGTGAGTTTGAACTGTGAGGTCACTAAGCTGGGGGCTCAGAGTGTGACTCATGGTCAGGGGTTGTCAAAACAAGGCCCTTGACAAGCCATGCTGATGGGATTAGTGTCTGTCTTGGTCTAAACTTCAGGTGGGGATACAGCCAGGCTCTCACCTGGACTGGACATAATGGCTCACATTGACCTCTGGATATGGAGACAGGAAAGATCAATAAGGGTCATTGATACAAGGATGTGACAGGAGGCTTCACCTGAGATAGAGATAAGAAGATTTGATTAGTTCAGGCTTCTCTAGAGACAAACTGATGGCTTGGCTGGGAGGACCACTGGCCCTATTGTGCCTCCCATAACTGCCCATTTAGGCTTAAGTCTGTTGGACTGGCCTAGAGGAAATACAGATGGGAATTTTTCCATCTTGTTCTAGCAGACAAGATGGAGTCCAGCTTGGCCTCGATGACCAAGAAATGTATCCAACAATTTTCCATTTTCTGGCACTTGCCAGAGATCCAGCATGTTGAAGATGATTAAACAGTAGAAGACTCTAATCTCAAGAGCCCAGATTGACCCCCCACTTCTCCTCCATGTGCAGCCAGCTAGGTTGCCAACCCCTAGGTGAGGGCTTGGAGATCTTCAGGACTAACAACTGATCTCTAGGCACTAGTTATTTTGGAGAAAACAGCTGGGAGGTAGGGAGGGAGAGCAGAGGCCATGCTGGGTCCCATGGGGCTGGTGGGCCAGCCTCCAGGGGGGACCTGGGCATCCCCCAGAAGGACAGCTCTTCATCAGACTGCAGATATAAATCCCCCTGGAAAAAAGAGCTGCTTGGGAGAGGGAACTGCAGCCTTGTGCCCCATAGAGGTCCAGAGATGCCAGCCTCCAGAGCTGCTTGGAAGGGGCTTTTCCCGACCTCACTTTTACACAAGGGCAATTCACTGGGGCAGGCTTTACTTTCCCCCACCCCACCCCATTTCTACACCAGAGCAACTCACTGGGGCAGTCTATGCTTAACCCCCACTCCACCCTTAAACCAGGGCAAGTAATTGTGGCAAGCTGCTCCTCCCTCTAGGGCCAAACTACTTAGTGGAGCTGGCTTTTATTCTTCTGCTGCTTCCCCCACCCCTCTTCCCAGGGCTACTCACTGGGGCCTATTCTGCTGCTGCTGCTTCTCCTCCTCTCCCTCCCTCCATGACAGGGCTGTTCACTTAGGCTGCCTCTTCTGCTGCTGCTGCTGCTTCTCCAGCTCCATTTCCATCCAGCACGTTCCAAGGGTGGCAGGAATTTGGTGCTGGAGAGCTGACACCTTATCAGCCCTTCCTAGCCAAGGCCTCCCTCCACATAAGGGCTCAGTTACAGGGGAGGGATATTACTGGCTGAGGCCCAATCAGGTAGTGAGTGACCCATCATTTTCAAAAATATATGTTTTACTGATTTGCTCTGCCTTTCTAAATTTTGGGGGCCATTCCGCACAGCGTTAATGTGGCTGAAGAGTTACCATTATGTAACGCTATTTATTTTTTGTTATTCACGACGTTGTACACAATCTGCAACACTCCTGCAACAGTCCCGGAAAAATCACTTCATTGTAGCACTTTTGTAGCTTAAAAAAACGCTAGACTCTTGAGAACAACCTGCAACACATCTGAAAAAGACATGTGCGTTCTCAGTATAGTGGTAGCAAGCATGTCCCTCCCTAAGCTCTTGCTACCGAACCTCTGGCATCGCAATCACCATTTTTTCCCCTTAAACCAGCAAAAGCAACGAATAAGCAATGCTTTTTTGGCTGAAATCCCTCCACAAGCAATTGTCTGTAAAGTTTCCAAGCACAATACAGACCCCCGTTTGACACTGCCCGTAATTTCAGCCAGAAATAGTAAGGGGGGGTTACTTTAAGAGTGTGTAAATGATTAAGCGCCAGCTTCCACGCCGGCGAAAGAGGTCTTTTCTGATACATCGAATGAACGAATATGCGTTGCTACTGGTATTTTCAGGTTTTTAAAAAACAGTTGTTAAAGGGAAGCACGAGCACAACTGGCTGTTCTATTTGATTGATGGCCAGGGGTGGGAGGAAGCACGGAAAAATATCGCCTCCTTTGTTGCGATTTCAGCAAGACCAGAAACTTGCGCATTACGAGAACAGCGCTAGTGAGAGAGCCTTTTTTTTCAATAGAAACGGCTGTGTGCATTACCGAGCCCTGCCGCTTTTGATTGCAGCGCTTTTCAATAGCGCTCAGATTTAGCAACATTGCCCGTTGTGTGAAATGGCCCTGACATATGATCATGTTTATTAGTTGATTTTATCATTTTCTGTAAAGTATCATCCAAGAAGACAACATTATCTCTGGGTCATTTTTAGTCCACCCTTCTCAAAAATCTGTCTTGAATTCAAATAAAATAAGCTGTAAACTAAAACATACTGTAATTCTTATGGTCTCTCTGTTCCCAAAACCACCTAACAAGCCAGGCATACCAATTATAAAGACCTACTGTGTGACCTGGCTCAAGATGGGGGCTTTCAAACTGGGTGGTAGCCCCAGATGCAGGGCATGCAGGGGGCCCATTTAGGTGTTGGAAGTGCGACCCTGGATCTTAACCAAATGCCTGGTGGAAGAGCACCTTCTTACTGTCCCCCTGGAACTTTGGAGATCCTGTAAGGGCCCACGTTCCCATTGGCAGCTCATTCCACAAGGCTGCATCAAGAACCCCCCAAAAAACTGGGTCTGGTTGAGACCAGGCCTGTCTCTTTAGGCTAGGGATCAGTTGAAATTTGCTGAGCGAAGTACTCTTCAGGAGGCATATATGTTTCTATTCACTATCAAGCTTAAGTCTTTTTAGGCATATTATGCACTTTCATAGTGCATAGTCCATATCCACTTTCATAGTGCATATCCAATGAGTGCATAACTTTGTTATTCTGCATTGATTTTTCCTCCCTTCAGTATTCAGTTCACTTTATTGTAACTTTTGCCCATTTTTTTTCTGACAGTGCTTTTTTGCCTATTATTCTATTGTTTCACTTCCAAGCTGAAGGTAATTCAAAGCATACAGATTCCCTCAGATATCCCCCCTGCCTCTCAAAGGTCACTTCCCTCACCCAAATCAAACTCATTCTGCCCATTCTTCTGCTATCCTCTCCCCTTCATCAGTGTACAACCTCCATAGATTACAATGCCAGTGTCAGTAGTTTCTACCATGCATTCTGTACACTCAGCATGTTACCTTATATTATGAGATCATGTGACCCTTTCCCACTTTTGACAGTAATTAGTAACATAGCAGAGAATGCCCTAGTGCTTAGTGATATGGTAATGAAATTTTGCAGCTGCTTGTCAGTTTCAAAAAAATAAGTCTTGTCAGTTTTAACATTTGGGTTTTCCCCTTTTCTGTTACCTTTCATCCAATGAACTAATGCTAAGGTGCATCTGTAAAACCTGAACCATGCGAATTTAAATGGAAGGTATTTGCCGAACTCTACTGTGCAGCTGTGTAATTTCTTTTTAAAGCCCTTTTGTGCTGCCCTAGATGCAGCCTCTGGTGATGGGGATATGACACCTTTGGATGCAACCCCCAACACATCACAAGTTATTTTCCACCCCAATTTAGAAGTGTGTTTTTTAAATAAAATTGTAGCTGCAGAATAAATGTGCCGGAGGAAAAAGAATGGCAGTGAGGCAGGCAACAGAATTTGAAATCAAGATTAAAGACTTACTGCTCTGAAAATCTGCAGTAAGATGTACGTGCATAATGGGCCTTATTTTTTGAGCCTTCCATTACATTAACTCTGAATAGTTTCCCACAGATTTATTACAGTAACTCGCATTCTTTTTCCAGTTTTAATCTAATTTTATGGCTTTTCATTCTTTTAACGGTCATGAATTCCTTTGTATTATTTCTCCACCATCTCCGGCATCTGCAACACCTTTCAGCTTACCATCATTTGCAAGTTTAATTAATGTGCTACTTGCTCACTCTTCTACATCATTAATAAAGATATCAAATAAAACTTGGTATTAGGAAGATATCTTCAGCACACGGTATAACATAAAGGAAAGCTTTGCTTAGAATTTCCAGATGCTTCTTATCATCCATCAAGACATTCGTTATTTATTTATTTACTTACTTTATTTATACTTTTCCTTTCTTCCAAATCTGTGCCCAAATCAGCTTACATTGTTCTCTCCTCCCTCTACTCTATGATCATAATGTTAGCATTATGAGGTAGATTAGGCTGTGACTGTTCTGAGTTTACAAAAGCAAGCCCCATAAACAGATGGGAAACCTGGGTTTCCCAGATCGAAGTCTGAAACCATCCTGGCTCTCTAAGCCTAAATCTTGAATTAATAACTGTTGAAAGGAATGTGCTGTGCAATCTCATTTAATGCTAACACAGACATTAGAGTTTCAGGATATGTCAGTAGAGAGTTAGATCTTTCATAGATCTTTTCCTTTGTCCACTTCTGCTGTTGTCCCTTTGTTACCCAGAATGCTGCTCTCAGGGGTTTGTTCCTTCCAGTCATTTCCCCTCCCTCACTCCTTCTGTCCATTTGCATCTTCTACATTCCATTCCAGATAATGATAACTTTGGGATCTGGAACAGTAGGGTACCAACCAGTCTCATCAGATCACAGAAGCTGAGCAGGGTTAGTTCTTAGATGTAGGATCATGAAAGAAGACTCTGAAGAAGAAGGTAATAGCTGCCCATGGCTTCTTTCTTGCTTGCTTGCTTGCTTATTTTTATTTATTAAAATTGCACTCTGCCTTGTCTCAGCCAACACACTTGCTTTGAAAGCCCCTTGCTAGGGTCAGTATAAGTCAGTTGCAATTTGATGGCACACACATACATAATGTTAACTTTTTATTCCAGCAAGGTAGTTGTGTCTGCCTGTTGCAGACACAGAACTTTTGACCAAGAATGATGAAAAAAACCCTGCTTTCTAGCTGTTGTCAATGAGCACAGGGCTTTGAGGATGGGTTGCATTTTGACAAGACAGTCTTAATGGGATATTCTATTTCATATTCAGCTTTTGAACGGTCTGCTTCCTTTTTAGAATGGTGTTAGAGGAAAAGAGCAGGAAATGTAGCAGTGACATGTACTGTTCAGATGATTTTCTATTTAAGGTTCAGGAGAAAATTTGATTTGTTAGCTAATTTTAGCCATATTCCAGAGGCAAGCTAAGAATTTGAGGTATCTGTATTATAGAAAACAACTGAGGGCCCTGCCACCCCATGTAACTTTCTGGACATTAAGAATTATCTCCAAAATACTGACTACTTGGAAAGGTGTTTTATTGAGAACTAGCATGATGCTCACTGAATAAAATTATAGAAATTCGGCAGTATGTCAGTTTAGCATAGTGAAGTAATAGGAAAGGATTGTCCTATATGCTACTGATGCCATAATAACCCATCATTATATATTCCAAGGGGAATGAAGCATGGACGTGCCTGAATTCTGCCTGCTGCACTGTATTGTACTATATTTTCAAATATATGAAAAATGACCTGATGAACAGGCTCAAAATGTGCCTGGCCAACTGAACAGCCCATCAAAAATTCAGCTCCCTGTTCATACTCAGCAAGCAGAATGTGAACTGAACTTGCTGGTCTTCGAGAAAATAAATCAGCACAGTTTAAGGTGGTACATGTTTAAGCATCTACAGCTTTCCCACAGCTTCCTCCATGTCCTTCCATATTTACTGTTTCCCTGTTCCCTTTTGCCAGATCTCTTCACTTCAAAAAACTGTTAGTGGCCTCCAGCTGCAACATATTTCCATGTGCCCCTTATTGCTGCCTGATGCAGTGATCATTAAAGCCAAGGGAAGTGAACTGTCCAGATGTGCATCAATTTATGTATGTTCATTCTTGTATTGTCCCATGGAACACATGTTGGTCCAGATTGGGAATAATTCACAACTGCATTCTTTGAGAATGTGTGAGAGTTGTAGATATTTTTGAGAAGGCCTGTCACTGCTTTGATAACTACATAACTCTAATCCTTCAATATACCAAGGAGCTGCTCTTATTAGCTGCTTTCAAGGTCTTATAACTCTCATAAGACACAACTTACTCACAGAAGTTGGTAGAAGAAACTGTTACCAAGAAGCAATGATGTTTGAACTTGAACAAAAATGTCAACTTGTTCAGGTGAGGGACTCAGTTGAAGAGTGACTATAAGTCATTTGCGGTAATTTTGAATATTGATCATATTCCTACAGGAGTCCTACAGGAGCTTTCTCAGTTCTGTAGGAGCTGTACAATGGAGCTCTTCCACTAGACATTTGGTTGGGGCTAAGGAACATTAATAACATTAAGTAACAGTACTTCCCTTGAAAATTCACCCCGTTTGGGAGAAGGATAGCAAAACGGCAAGTTTTAATAGAGGCTGATTTTAGATGTAACTATGACTGATTATTATAATTGTGATTTTAATGTTTTTTAAGTTATTTAAGGAACTATGGACTCATAATAATATTATGTGAACTACCCCATGCCGACATGCTGGGAGAGGCAGTACTATAAATCTAATTATAAATTAATTAATGTCAACATTTTCAGCATATCTGATTGTTGCCTTTTTCTAAGAAGTGGAGAGCAACATATGATATTGTTACATATTGTATCCTCAAAGTATCCCTAAAAGCTGGGAAATAAAAATTCCAAGACCATCCCGAACACTTTAGGAAGAACTAAAAGTCTGAATCATGGTCTCCCAGGTCCACCTCTCTGCATATAATTGCCCAACTGGAATGAAGTATTAAGTTGCCTCATTAAGATCACAGTACACCGTGGCATCCCAGGCAGTGTCATACTCTTTTAAACCTTCTGATTTCAATGGACAGAGAAGGGTGCAGTTTTAAGTCACCTACTTGTAAAAAAAACCCCTATTTTTTCTCACTTGTATAAGTTCGCTCCCAGAATAAAGTGTAAAGTGTAATGCATCTTATTTACTTAAAAACACACACTATAAAGCTATTATACTGTGACACCCACACAGTTGTAAAAAAATCCTTTATTATATTTGTTTCACTATAAAGTAGCATTTTGTGATATATTGTGATGCCTAATGCTTCAAAATGGAGAATAGTGTTCTAAATCCCCCCTCTTTTTTAAACTTACAAAACACAGAGAGAAAACATGTAAAACATGATATTATATGAAACTGAATTATAAAATAGGTGAGAAAACTTAGAACAATATTTTGAATATTGAAAGGATATCAGAATTTTCAAAAGTGACTATTTCTTTTAGGAACTTCAGCAATTCTTACTAAATGTCACACTGGAGGCATCCCCACATGAAAATTATTGCAATCTGGTCTGTGGAAGAAAAGATTTCATATGCTGATATAGGACCAATCCAAATCTGATACCTGGAATTTTATGATCAGTGTTGAGGACCCTAGTTAAGGCAGCCGAGGCAGAAAGTTTCTGCTGCATAGGGCCGTTTTTTCTCTGTTTAGGAATGTGGTAGAAATTCCATTCCTAAATGGAACAAAATGCCCCAGGTGGCTTGGTGGTGCTGCACAATAACGCGGAGCTGCCTAGTGCATTTTATGTCCCTTCCAGAGCACTGTAGCCGGCCCAGGGCAGGGGGAGGAGCCAGGCCTGGATGGCCCAACTCTTCCTTGCCAGAAGGGCCTGTACTGACGTAGGCCCCAATGGTGCCTGTGGCATGGAAGGACACACAGGAAGAATCCACATTCCCTTGCTGCAAGGCAACCGTGGGCCTGAGTGGGGTCAGCCCAGCTGACTTTAGGAAGCAAGTATTAGCCCTGCAACCAGATGAGTGCTGGCTTGGACTTAATCCCCCATGCAGAAAAGGCCTGAGATAAACACAAGCAGCATACAAAGATTGCAGGCTTTCTCTCAGAAGCCAAGAGCCTCAGCTAAATGTTAAGACAGCAGCATGGAATGCTTCTCTTGTTAGCAATGTTAGTTTACTGGACACCACATTTAAATCAGATAGCTGGAGATGTTCCTGAAGAATGCCCAGTTGTGACCAAAAATATGAGGAATGAACTTCCCTCTTACTTTCCCCAAATGGAACTACTGCTTATAATTAGAGTGCTTCAGCTTGATTGCTTGGATTATTACTGCTCTCAGCAATTGGGGTTTTCTTTTTTTTAAATTTCTGCAGAATACAATTATTGATCACGATGTACATCCATGTGTGCCTACAACATTTACATATATCAGTTTACTAAGGTCTCGCCTCCCTGCTTAACATTAGCAGTGTTGACTGAAAGGTGAAGGCAGGGTCGGGTGGGTTCTCTGTGCTTTGTAATATTTGTAATATTTGTGGACATGGTCTCACAAATAAATAATACCTGTAGAGTTGGTTTCAACTCTACATTTGAAGTATAGCTTAGGAAGACTCCAGCTAAGGAACACTAGAGTCTTAACACACACTTTGAACTGGTCTTTGAATGACAGTTTTCATGCCCTTGGTGGCAACACTGTTGAAACAGCCAGGTATGTATTATAAGAGACATGGATGGCTGATTATATCTTTCCCTCAGTTCCATGGTACTACTGCTTTCATAAGAAGTACAAGCATGAATCATGTGGGTAGGCAGTACTTAGGACATGTTTTCTTGCAATGTGGATCTCAGTGAAGAGAGAATTATTTTCACATGAGAAATAGCCACCTCATTGATGGAAGCCACATAGACATTCTCACCATGGCCGTTTATGCACTGGAGGTTTCATGCTGGGCTGCAGGCTGGAGTTTTAGTCAAAGCAGGTTGCCTTACATCTTTCTGCACCCACATAGGGGAGCATTTGGCCCAGTGCACCTCATCTGCTCCCAATTTGTGCTCCTGCACGGGTGCTGGGGCAGTTCCCAGTGTGTAAATGGTCCATGGGGAATTGGTTTCCACCCACCTGAGGATAAATGTGAATCTTAGACAGATCTTCCAGTTCAATTGTTGTAAAAGCTGCAATTGTGACGCATGTCCTCTTCTAATCAGGCATTGCCTTTACGGTAAACTTTCCAACAAGCAGGAAAAAGTCTGCTTGAATGGCTTCTAGCAACACTGTTTTCAGCAAACTAGATTATGTTGATTTGGCAAAGGGTTAGTGGCTTTGGACCTTCTCCAAGAACTTATAAATCACAGTTGACAGGAAAAACTAGTAACCGTAATCCACTCCAACATAGGGATGTACGAATATTCTCTTTTACATTCCTTTTTGTTTTTGTTCCACCCATTGTCAGTGTTGGTGTTCCCAATTAATTTGTTTCTACATTTGCATTCTATTTATATGCCATGACACATCCATAACATTGGGAAATGCGTAAAAATTCAGTGCAAGGTGAAAGAGAAAGCAATGTTAAAATAAACACAAATGGGTGTGATTGGCACCAGGGAGAAACAAAACTGAAATGGAGATTTTTTAAAAAATGAGCAGGGAAGAGAAATTCATAGCATCCTTAATCTAGAATAATTGGCTGATGGAAGGCCATTTTATGTTGGGAATGAATACAAAACTCTGTGCTTGGCTTATAACTGGCCACAGCTTTATTGGAAAACTCCACCCAAAGGAAGAGGTTGGCACAGCATAAGTGTGAGCCTGACCTAGGCAGTCCGCTGACTGAAACCCCATAATCCACACCCCTCGGAGTACGTCAAATTCCCCGCCAGGAATACATAACTCCTTTGGATTCCCCTAAATGGGAGATGACCCAGCTGGGCCCTGGTTAGCCCCAGGGCCATCTGGTCATGAACAAACTACGAAAAGGCCTACCCTGCTAAGTAGGCCCCACCATCATTACCCACCACCCCTTTAAAGGGGCCCCATTCACATTGGGGAGGCCAATCACACACCGGCTATCCTAAACAGTCTCATTCCTATGCACGTCCCTGCTGTGACCATAAGATACAATGCAAAAAACAAAATAGGGAGGGAGGGTGGGCCACTTGCCTGCCAGGTGCGAAGAGGCAGAGCAGGTGGGCATCATCCCAGCAGCCTCTTGCACCCCGCCCCTCATGCAGCTTGCGCTGAGGCACTCAGCATGAGCCCATGCCCAGGACAGAACAGCCGGAGCACTCCTCTCCCGCCCAGCCCTTCACCCACCAAACAGCGGCTCAGGTGAGTCGCGCCACCCCATACTTTACAAATCACCGAGCATGAAAGTGCAATATTATACAAACAGCTATTATTTAGTGCAATATTATAAATGGAAAACTGGGCAAATTTGAGGTGTTCAAACAGCCAATGCCTTTGGGGATTAAGGTACGGAGATGGCATATTTTTATATTATTTTTATTTAAATATTTATACCCTGCTTTTCTTCCCAATACGAACCCAAAGAGGTTTACAATGCTGCTCCCCCCCTGCTTTTACATTTTATTGACCCAGCAATAACCTTGTGAAGTAAATTAAGCTGAGAAACAATAATTGGGCCAGATCACCCAGCAAGCTACCTCCACAGAGACAAGATCTGAACCTGTGTCTTCTAGATCTTAATCCAAAATTCTAACCACTACACTGTGTTTTTGTTTTTTAAAGTGCCTTTTTTCTTCATTCTTGTTTTCCTAAATCCCAGATTTTGCGTAGATGCATCAGTATGAACAAAAAACTAACTTTTGATATTTGTTTTGACATTTTTTTTTCTTTTTTAAAAGATCATTTGATCTGATTCTTCTAATATCTCATCCTTCCCTTTCTGTGACAATCATCCCTGTTAACTTTCTATAGGATATTTAAGGTCATGTAGGCTTGCAACTAAGAAAAAAATATTTTGCCTCACAATTTATAATGATCTGGATATTTCCAGGGTGATTTTGTGTGTGTGTTTTCATCCTTTACAGTTCATGAGTAAAAATATAGGCTAGATCAACTTGTAGCTCCTGAATACGGAAAATCTACAATCCAAAAACATACACTCTGCCTCACTGAATGCAGTGGAACTTACTTCTGAGTAAACATGCCTAGAATCAGGCTGAAAAGGTGCCAAGAGACTACTATATCCATTGTACTCTAAAGTTAGTTTCAGTGGGAAACCATGTTGTTCTGCAATAGAACTGCAAGATTCAACTCCAGTAGCATCCTAAAGACCAATCTTTTCCAGGGATGAGTTTTCAATAGTCAAAAACACCCTTCATAAAATAATAATAGTAGTGTCACTCAACAACCATAATCCCTCAATTTAGTTACATGTTTAAATGGCCATCAGTGGGAGCACATTCAACAACCCCTGGGAATCTGTTGGGGACATGGAGATACTGAACTATTCCAATATCCCAGATTTTCTTATTTCAGCAGAAAAATGCAGGAAGCATAAGATTCAAGGATATGTGGAACCAGTCAGGTATTGTGCCATTTTTAATTTTTGTATTGTTTTCTCTGATTATTGTGCCAACCAACAGGAATGTAAAAGTTTAATCCAACATTATCAGTATAGTTAATACTGCAGTCCTGTGCACAGTTACCTGAGAATAATTCCCACTGAATTAAGTTCATGAAACTAACATTAACAGGATTGGATGAATTTATATAATAAATGTTGAATATATCTGAAACTGGAGAGGAGGCTAATTTTCAAAAGCCATTTGGTAAGATTAGAACATTTCCATTTGGTTTCCTTTCCTCTTGAGGGAAAGAAATTCTCATTGAAATTTCTCTGTCCTCATTTTGACTTTTCCCTGTTAAAATTAAAACTATTAATTTTGCATCAATTATGTACAAATGGTGTAAAAATGTAAAAGTGTTGTAAAAGACACAATAGAACCACAAATGACACCAACAAAAATGTGGTGAATCAAAGCCAATGACAGTGACAACATATGGATCAAAAAGAACTGGCTCATCCGTATCGGAAACACTTTCAAGGCCCATACTCCTCTTTTCTTCTTCTTCCTCCTGCCTCCTCACAGCCTGCTTCTACATTATGTTCCCAGTCGTGTATTGCAGGCAATCTACTAATTCTGAAAACAACAGTGCCCAAAGTATAAACTGTACTTCAAAAGAAATGAATCCCATCATATTTATCACTATCTAAATTTACACTTGCAATGGCTCACCAGCTGACACTGAAGATGAAATATTTGTGAAGGAAACAATGAGTTGAACAAGATTTTTTTCATTTCTCCTTTTTCACTGGAGCCCAAAATGGTGCGGGAGGAGGGAGGTAAGGAATAGCATTAGAGACAAATAGGAGAAGACAACTGGCAACCCCCCCCCCCCCCACACACACACACACACACACTTGCTGGAAAAATAACCGTAATTTCAGTCCTATGGAAAAATTAGCAATCAATCTAGTTTGGTCTGTAATTAGTGGGGCTAAGAAACAATGATGAGAGAACTGCTAGCATACCATAAAAGCTTAGAAGTGCTGCATAAACAGCTGAAGAACTGTGAAGGGTTAATTCTTCTCGGAAACAGAGTGCCTTGTGTGATTTCAGTCTTAGCTGAGAGCAGTTTTACACAGATGGAGAACTGGAGGGAAATTGGCAAGAATGTTTGGGAAGTTAGGTGAAGACTTCCATGCTCCCCACTTAGTATAGGAATTCGACCTAGACTGGATTCTAATTTTATCAATGAATTAATCTACAATGAAGAAGGGCTTTTATGTTAGTGAGGTTAAATGTTTTACCCTCTGCCTTGCTGACTGGGAGATTCAATAACTTTCCCTATGAAAATAGAATTTGTCCATGTGAATTGAATTGTATGGAATCTGTCTTGCATGTTCTACTGTACTGTCCATTTTATGAAGGGATTCGAGTCAAATTTTTATCCTTTTTAACTAGGTGACCAGGCTAAATCACTGTTTTTAATGGATAGCCAGAACCCTGTATTGATTGAGGTGGTTGCAGTGTTCTTGTCAGCTGCTATTAGGATGCGTGTAGTTAAACTTCAAAGTTACGAATTGTTTATATCTGTAATTTATATGTTAGTATAATGGTTCTATTAATTTTATAGTCCTCCTTTGGCTTCTACATGCCTGTAATGGTTTTACCAATTCAATTGTCCCTTTTATCATGTTAATAAAGGCTAGTGTGTGTGACTTCCATTTGGACCAAAGAAATGGAATGAATCTTCTAGTGACAGAAGAATTTACTTACATAGTCAAACAGGGAGTTAGCTCTGAAGAGGGAAGAGATCTCTGGATTGGTGTGGTTAGAAATTGCCTTTCAAGAACTTAGGAGTCTCTTAGAAACTCAGGACATATCCTGGTGTTTGAAGACAAGGGGTTTGAGTACTGGAAAGAGTCTAAGGTTTGGCTTAGCTTCCAGGATTTGATGAGATCAGGCTTGCCTAGGCTATCCTGGGCCTCTTTTGCACGATGGAAAAGCTGATGAAAACTCACTAAAAACATAGTGTTTTTTTCTGATCTCGGCATAGGAAAGTGAATTTGCAAAACTTATTTTGCTCTGCATGGTCAACCATGTCTTTTTGCTTGCAGCATCTCTTCATCATCGTTTCTGAAAGAGGCTTTTCACCTATTTATTTCACTCCTGCCTGCCTTGGGTGCTCTATTCATCATGCAGAGCTTCAGACATGTTATTCGACTCCTCCCATGTCTCAACGTGCACCAATAGGTGATGCCCCCCCACTCCATTCCCTTCCAATGAGAAAAAGGGTAGCTGCTTTTCGCTCTATATGCACACTTTGATTCTTTCAAACAAGAAAACAGACTCGGGGACTGAGTTGAATGCCTACCCTTGGAGGGACACCGTGATTGAAGCCTGATCCTGTGCTCTGTCTAACCTTTGGTGTTTTTAAAGCTTTCAGTGAGCCACAGAGCTGCGTTTTCCCTTCACCAATCTCATTGGCAAAAATTCCGTTGTCACTGGGTAAGGAAGAGAGATTCCTGTGCTGCAGGGAGCTCCTTGGTTATGCAGATTAGTGACTACATTAGAGAACAAAGCATGTCACTGAGTTTCTAATAGAATCTAGCAAGTGGAGTTAGCAAAACTACAGTGGGTAGGGCTATGAATTGTTCCATGCAGAAATCATTGCAGCGTAGTTTTTCAACAGACTATATTCAATGCAGAACAACGATTGTAGTATAATAAAACAGTCTAAACTGGTTGTTTTTTAAACTGTTTTATTTGGCTCCGTGCAAAATACCTCCAGGTCAGGGCTAGACAGACAGGTATGAAAGGTCATTAAGATGTCAACTGTTAAGGCTACTTGGACTGAATTGCTTCCTTATTGGTCTCCCATCCAACCAAAGTCAACCCTGCTTAGCTTTCAAGATCTGATGAAACTGGGTTAGCTGGGCGATCCAGGGTAGGGCCACCATTGCTAGTTGCAGGTAGAAGGATCATTCAGTCATTCATGATAACAAAGATAGCAGAATGACCCACCCTCCAAGGTTCTGCATCTGTGAATAAAAATTAAATTCCTGGTCCCTGCAGGAAATCCTTTCTTCCAGGAAAATTCAGTGCAGGCAATCTCTTCTTCCAAGAAAAAACAAGTCTAATTTTCATCCGTGAGAAGAGCCAGCTACGTCAAAGCTGAGCCTGTTTGCCAGAGAAGAAGGGAACCTCACAGGCACAGTTCCCTCAAAGAGGGCGAGGGCTAGACAGAGACATTCCAGAAGCGATCTTGACAATTCCGCTGCAATACTTTTTCATTACTGTTTTTGAGGGAAATGAAGCTCTTGGCACTGAAGCTTGTTAGCACGCTTACTCCTGGCTCAACAGCCCGAATGGCATTTGAAAGCAAAGGGGAGGTCTCCATGAAGAGAAGGCTGATTTACCAAATCCAGTCAGCCCCCCCCTCTCCCCGCCATCTCACCCATCAATGGATATGCAGCAAAGTGTCTTCAGAAAGGCTGAATTCCCATTAAAACTACAAATCAGACCAACCTTAACAAAAATCCCACCACAGCAAACACCCAGCGCTCCTTCATTTCTTGGAATAAAGAAGGTTGACTAAGGAAGCCACACTTGCTCTTTGAAAGGAGAAGGCAAGGGGGAGGGGAGGGAAGCAGAGAGGGAAAGGGAAAAAAAGGCAATTAAGCTAATGCAAGTTGGGTGTCACAAGGTTATAGATATTTCAAGAGCTGAGCAATTTACCGTCTGGAAAAGGAGGCGAGCACTTGCATAAAATGTCCCCCAGTTCAGATTTATTATGCTTTTAGTTGTGTTATATGTGATACAATTAGCAGGAGGTGTCAATAAGGCATTCTCTCAAGGACGTGGTCATTCCATACCATCTGTTATTAATTGCATTGTCCTTTCCACAGCCAGCTAGAGGGGAAAAAGTTCTCTGAGAAGCACCTGCACATTCTTGCTGTATGGTGCCTGGAATTTAAAAATACCTGCACCAGAGAGAGAGAGAGAGAAAGAGGGAGGGAGGGAGGCAGGCAGGCAGGCAGGAAGGGAAGGGAAGAGGGTGGGATGTGGAGGGAAGAAAACAGAGGAGAGAAGTATCTGAGAAGAAAAAAAAAAACTATATAAATTAAGAACTCGAGTGAAAACTACTTAGGGATTACATTGATTTCTTCTTTCTTTCTCCTTGGTTTTTTCCCCCTTTCTCATTATTTTAACTTGCAGCTGCATTGATAGGTGCCCTGTAAAAAAAATATACTGCAGATATGAAACCCAAACAATTAAAATCTTCCATTGGAAATATAGCTGTCTAGCATATATGGTTTGTGGAAGATATGGATGGTTTAATAGCTTTCTGTTTGCATCTCTCCTCCTCTGCTGCTCATAAAACTGAGAACCAAAGACAATAAAGATTCGTGGGGTGGTTTCTTTTTTTTAAGAAAAGGAGTGTGTGGGGAGGGGAAAGACAAGATCACACCTAAAAGCCTCCCTGCAACTGAAGCTAATAAACTGAATAATTTTTATTCTTAGCATCCTGGGTAACATTTCAGCCGCTAGCAGTGAATGGTACTGTGACCAAAGAGGCCAGTGATTTTAGTAGCTGATAGTTAGGTAAGAACTGACTTCAGGTATGGTCTACAGACATTTTTTGTATTCATAACGAGGACAGTTTTTTCTGATAAATATAAATTTATCATGGTTTAGTTCATATTTCTATTCTCCCTGCCCACTCAAAAGCTACACCTTTCTTTCCATCTGCGGGTTTCTGGGGGGGGGGGGGAGACTCTCCTATCCAGTAGAATCCTTTTATGCAAATAAACTTGGCAAAGAAGGCAAGGGATTGGCAGAACTTGCAATCCAGAGTGTTTTTACTACTGGAAGAGGTCTTGCTCTGAGTAATAAGCTAAAGAACTGAGTAGCCAAAAGAGAGAAAGCTACTTATGAACACCAGGAAGAAAGGCAATAAATCCATTCTTTGTGTGGGGAAAAACTGCTCTTGCTGGTTAAAGTAGTTTCCTAAAACTAATACCTGGGCTGGCCTCAGAGTCCTTTATTGGCATGGGTATGAGCCTTATTTTTATGGTTTGATTTGTAGCTGAAACATGAACTGCCAGTTTGTATTGGTTAATGAGCCACTTAAAGCTTAAACCCTTGCTTTCTGCTTCCCACAACTTTTCATGAGGAACAGAAAGCAAGAGTTTTCCCCGCACGTGTGATACACCAGGGCAATTCCCTCCCCCGTGCATATGCAGGAAGCACCAGGGCATACTGCCCCGACTCAATGCCCAGCGGCAGCCCGCTATGGCTGCTGCCATGCATAATGGGTCCAGGAGTCTCAAAGCAGCTTACAATCGCCTTCCCTTTCCTGTCCCCACAACAGACATCCTGTCATGTAGGTGAGGCTGAGAGAGCCCTGATATTACTGCTCGGTCAGAACAGCTTTATCAGTGCTGCCTTGAAGGTTAATGTTGCACCGTATGATTTGTCTAGACCTTATGGTTCTTTCTTTAACTATGAAGGTTCCTAGGGCATTCACAGGAACTAGAATCTGATAAAGCTTTTCACTAAATGTTTGTTAACATACTACATGACCTTATTGGCAAGTGAACCAAACAGAGAACAGGCCAAATTTCATATCCTCTCCTTGTACAGAATGAAATCTACTGCTTATATATAGCAGGAAATATTCTGTAGAAAATATTGTTGTCTCCCTGTTTGGTTCTGACACAGATAAACTAATTCTAAGTATAGAAATACAGAAAAAAGATATTTAATACAAAGCCATTGCACTTATAACATTGACAAGCAGGGAACACTGTAAACTAAAAAAAAATGCCTTGAAATAGAATTTCGGTTGAATATTGTGCTGGAAAAAGGAAGTAGATTGATGGCCCCGGAGACTGGAGTCTTTTTATTAAGCAATAGGAGGGAGAGACCATCTGCCCCATCACATTTAGATGAACAGGGGAAAGCAGATGAGCCCAGTTTACAAGTGTAGAATTATCATACAGAGAGCAAAGATGGCTACTTTAGATGCTAAACATCATCAGAAGAAGTGAGAAAATTAGGAACAATTCCTATACAGGTTGTCCCCTAGTAATGGTGTACCTCTAATTACTGTGTACATTCTAGATTGGCCGGCAATGGACTAGCAAAATAGCCAAAATGGTCATTTCATGGAGTGATCCGGAACATTTGGCAGTGGATATTCATTGCATTTTGGCATTGCAACAGTGGTCAATCCACCCATTATGTTAGCAAATCCAGGTATGTCAGGGAATGTCAGGCAATAGAGACTCTGTTGAGTATACTCAGATAGTACACATTCACATCATCTATGCTATACATTTTTACTATGCTTGTAAAAGTAGTTTGTACACCTAAACTGTCAATATCAGTAGCCATCATAAAGTTGATGATGATGATTTAGGACATTTATATGCTGCCTTTCCAGAAATCATGATATAATGTGCTAGTATTCTGCAACTTGTGTCACTTGGCAAATCATCCAACAACCCTACGTGTACAGACAACTGTACAGAAATAAAGGGACAAGTTTCATTGCTTGGAAATGGGAGCTTCTCTCATCAGAGTTTAGTCCAGTATTATGACAAACAACTGGGAATTTTATATTCCTAATAGGGATGGGCATGAACTGGTTCATAAACCTTTATTCATGAAGAATTTTGACCAATTCATGTTTTGTGAACTGTAGCCTGGACACAAACCTCCATGAACTTCTAAGACAGTTAATGAAGGTTCATGGGGTGGGGGGGGGAGACAGGGCTTTAAACCCTGTGAAAACCATCAAAATGTTCCCTCAAACACCAACAAAAGATCAGAAATGGTTTGTTTAAATTTCTATTTTGTATTGAAAATTTTATTTGTATAATTTTATCTGTATAGTAATCCACTCTGAGTCCCCAGAGAGGGGGCAGAAAATAAATACAGACATCAGTATTATATAAAACTAGTAATCAAGCCCGTTGTATGATTAATACAGCGGGCGCTAGGCACTTACTGTCGGCGGGGGTTCTGTCGGGCAGCGGGTCCTCCCCCGGGTGGCGGGCTTTCGGTGGCGGGCTGAGGCGGGGGGGGCTGCCCCGGGCGGCGGTGTTTCTTCTGCGGCGTCCTGATGCGGCGTGGGCTGCCCTGGGCGGTGGTCTTGCAGCAGTGGCGGCCTGACGTGGCAAGAGGCGCAAAGCGCCTCTCGCCACGTCAGGCCGCCGGGCAGGGAGCGCTTCCTCGGGTGGCGGCCTGACGCGGCAAGAGGCGCAAAGCGCCTCTTGCCACATCAGGCCGGGAGTAACTGCGAGCCGCGCTGTGCGCGACTCGCAGTTGCTGTGGCTGGGAATCAGATGGACCTATCGGCAGGCGCTTTGCGCCTGCCAATCGGTCCCTCCAATTGTCTGTCCTGAGGAAGGGTCCAATCCGGACCCTTTGTCATCATGGACACATCCCGCCTTATAGCCGCTTAACCATTTATTTAGTCTGTGGCGCCCGTGGCGCCACGGGTGGTTTAAAGATTGGGTATGTACACCCCAATGAAATGCTGAATGCTCTAAATGAGCTGCAAGTGTAAGGGAGGGGCTAGGAGGAAGATGGGCAGGAATATCAGGATCTTTCTGCCACCCTTGAGGGAGAGAGGGAAGACCTGGAGCACCAGCGGGGAACTGGGCAGGAGTTTGGGAATCCAGGACAGGAAAGACCTGGAGCTCTCCCCCCCCAAAAAAACTTCCCGGCTAACACTTTGCCATGGAAGTTGGGGGTGAGGAGATAAAGGAAGAGCTCCAGACTATTACTCTAGATCAGGAGAGCTGGAGCTTTCATCAAATCGCTATTGTTAACTGGTGGCAAGCCCTGATAGTTCCCTTGGCTCCTCAAAGTACAGCTGAGGCACAAGCAGCAAGTGGGAGGGAAGGCCTAGCGCTCTGGGAGGGAGCTGGGCAAGAATATGGGGGGTCTGAGACAGGAAAGTCCTGGAATGCTCCCCCCACCAAGCTTTCCAGCCTACACTTTGCATTGGAAACTGGGAGTGGATAGATAAATGGAGATCCCCAGCCTATTACACCAGATCATAAGAGCCTGGGCTGTCCTGATCCTTCTCTCTTTAACTGGTAGCAAGCCCTGACAGTCCCCTTGCCTCCTCGCAGCCTAGTCAAGGCATGAGCTGCAAGTGGGGAGGGGCCAGGAGGGAGCAGGGCAGTCATTTCTGTTGGCTGCTAGCCAGGAAAGAGACAGAGAAGACAGGGAGCACTGCCCCTCTCATTAATATTCACACAACAACTTTTCCCACGCTCCTGAGGTACAGCCGTTTAAGATGCATGCTCAACACTCACACCTTGCGTTGCTGCTGAGAGAGAGGTGCTTGGTTCTTGTCCTCTGCTTGACTCGCATAGTACTGCCTCCTCAGCTAAATAGGGCTTTCAGAGGTGGCAAGGCCAGCCTGTCCCAGCATAGAGCCCAGACTGTCCTTCTCTTCAAAGTTTTTGCTTTCATCACTGCCCCTTGGGATCACTAACTTTGGCATGTGTTTTCCCTCCCTTTTCAGAGGCTTCCATGCAAATTGATTCCTGCCCCTCCTTCCCTTATATTTGCAAGAATTTTGAGTCCAATTCTGAGAGTTCTGTAACACAGCTCCTCTCCTTTAAAACAATGGATTATTTTCCTCCCCCTCCCCCCTTGATTCTTTCCTTTATCTTTGCAGGAATTGTGCATCCAGTTATGAGAGTCTTGTCAAGCTTGGCTTGGTGAATTCTCCCTCAGCTCCTCTTAGTTTACAACAGTGAGGGCCATTCCGCATGACTTAAATCTAGCAGAAGTCTTACCTTTGGTAAACGCTACTAATTCAACATTCCGCATGACATCATACACAATCTGCAACACTCCTGCAACACTCCCGCAAAAATCACTTTGTTGTAGCGCTTTTCGGGAAATCAGGAAAGGTGGATTTCCCCTTTAAAAAAACGCTACACTTCTGAGCACAAGCTGCAACACATCAGTGAAAGACATGTGCATTCTCAATGTAGCGGTAGAAAGAATGTCCCTCCCCCGCTCTCGCCCAGGAACTTCCAGAGAAGTAATCGCCATTTTTTTTCTTTAGACCGGGGAAAGCAACAAACGAGCGAGGCTTCTCCGGCTAAAGTCCTTCCACAGAAGTGCTTAAGAGTAAAACAAAGCTCCCTACTGCAAGTGTCTTTAAAGTTCCCAAGCACAATACAGCCCCCTGCTCGACACTGCCTGGAATTTCAGCCACAAATCGCACCCATGGGGTGGGGGGGAGATATTTTTTTTTACTTGAAGAGCGTGTAAATGATTAAGCACCAGCTCCTACCCCAGCAAAAAAAGGTCTTTCTGAGACAATGAATGAACACATATTAGTTGCTACGAATAAACACATATTCGTTGCTACGAATAAACACATATTCGTTGCTACTGGTGTTTTCGGCTTTTTAAAAAACAGTTCTTAAAGGGAAAGGGGCTTTTCGGGAGCATGAACACAACAGTTCATTGGCTGTTCTGTTGGATTGATGGCCAGGGGTGGGAAGAAGCGTGGAAAAATATTGCTTCCTTTGTTGCGATTCCAGCAAGACCGGAAACATGTGGGGAATGAATACAACACTACTGGGACTTCAATATTCCACTAGAATTAAAGGTATGTGGAATGACAAAATTCCACTATTAAATATAGTGTTTCTGTATACTGCAAAGATTCAGCAAAATTGGTCCTTGTGCAGAAAGCCCCTGAGTTATTCCACACAACTTTCTGTAATTCTTTTCCTGAACTTTGTGGGAATTCTGATTCCACTTGTGTGAGTCCTGTTAAGCTTCCCTTAGCAAATTCTCCTCTCAATTTACAGTGGTGAACTATTCTCTCCCCCCTCCCGCACCCTTTTTTCTGATCATTTCCTTTATCTTTGCAGGTACTGTGAATCCAGTTGTGTGCTTCCTGCCATGTTTGGCTTGGTGAATTCTATCAAGGCAGCTCTTCTCAGTTTAACATGGTGAGTTATTCCCCTTCTATAATTCTTTCCAAACTCTTTTCAGGAATTGTGGATCCAGTTGTGTGAGTCCTGTCAAGTTTGACTTTATAAATTCTCCTCTCAGTGGCACCCAGCAAGCACTAGGATGCTAAGGTTGCAAAATCGGATGATCAACTTTTGATGATGGCTGACTGCAACCTCTGACTCTGCTATGTCAATTTTATCTGCATGGAATCTAAATCTGCAGGTACCCACCAAATTCCACTAACACCCCCTCACTCTATACAGGATATAACACCGACTGACAGACCAGAGAGCAGCCTACCAACTCAACAAACAGAATACTAAAAAGAAAAAAATCCCTAAAACTTCATGTATTAAAACCCGTGACAAGGGGTGACTTCTCCACAAGGGGACATAAAGACAACAGCATCACAGACACAAACACACACACACACAAACACACACACACACACACTAAAAGGTGTGTGAAAGAGTTCAAGTGCATCCCCCTCAGAAAGTCAGATAACGCTAGAGATGGGAGGGATGAGTGGAAACATGAAGCCACATCAAAACACTCATTCTAAGCAATGATTGCAGCCCTGCCCCCCCCCCCAAACACACACACTCACAATCGACCATTTACATACACGGTTTCAAAGAGTCCCGTTTGGCAACAGCAAGGAAGAAGAAGGATGCTACATCCATCTTCACAAACCAAGAAAGATTCTACCCTCTTGAATAGAAAACACAACAACCTCCCTGCACTTCTTTGCGACAAAGTCCACTGTTAAAACAGCATCCATTTACTCATGGGGAATTGTTCTCTGTCCTCATCAGATGAAATCCCACTACAGGCAGTCCCCAAGTCATATATGGACACTATCACTGGCAATGAAAGACAAACTCACAGTGGCCCACATAGCATCACACATGACAGTGCAGTCACATAAAAACACTCACAATGACAATGCTCAGATTTAGCAACACATACCACATGATAGACAATGCATTAACCTCTCAACAACATAATGCATCCAACACCACTTACTTTCAGTCATCATAACATTCATTGTGACACCCTATCTGCTCTTCTACATCTCCCAGCCAACCTTATACATGCAATCACAAAACAAAACTCACAAATCTTGACCTCAAACTACTTTTCCTTTCCGGTAACACAATACACAGACCAAACCGAACAAATACCATCCCATTACTAAACATGAACACAATGAATTACTCAAGGACTGGAGCTTCAAGACATGATGCTCCATTACAACAATGACTACTACAGCACAATATCCACTTACACTACCGGGGAGGGGGGGAGGATGGGAAAAAAATAATACGCCTATATGCAAGCCTGCCTTCCAAGATGAAACAAATCCTAAGCACCGGAACACAGAAAAACACAACCACCCCACAGTGTACACAACTCACAGGCACACATAGACACTTCCACTCATGTCTGCATTTCTGTTTTTAAAAGTAATGCCCCAAACCACAAAATAACATTCTACTATACAAGAACAATCTAACACCACAACCTCACAAATACAGCACTCACAACCATGACATACACCGTAAAACACCCCTGTGCTGGACACCCCCTCCATATCTATCAATAAACGCCATGCTCACATGTGGAAAGGAGTCCACATCTCTTGCCCTGGGAGGATTACCATCCTGCTCACATTTTCACAACCGATACACATAACAATTGCATTACAACATGACATAACATACAATCCAAACCTACATCTAGCACCCGTTGCATTCCTGGACGCAATGGGCTTTACTGCTAGTAAATAAATAAAATACATTTGTCCGATTCCCCCCTTCCTTTTAAAGCTATTTGTACTCATGGCCATCACTAGAACCACTGGCAGCGAATTATAGCTGTATTTATGATAGTCATTGCACACAACCAAACAGGAATGCTTCTGCTGTAATCATCACATCTATGAATGACTCTTTGGTCTGTCTTCTAACTGGCACTAGAAAAACAATTGGAGTGAATAACTGCTTCTCCCCGTGCTACTGAGCTTCTTTTTCTAAGATTCTGGACATATTTCCCATTTGGGTGGCCCAAACCTGCAGCTCTCCACAGTGAGGAGCTGTTTCTCTTGGGCTGTGCACTAGAAAATGCATCTGCTGGAAAATTCCCAACTAACTCTGGGAAATGCTTGCCTCAACAATAGCTTCTGACATAAAAGAGCAGGTGGCTTAAATATGCCTATTGCTGCTATCATTGGTTGCCTGTGAAGCCTGGGTTCTTGGAATTGTCAGGAGTCATTCACTGGAAGTCACACGCTTCTTTTATAACTGTAGTGGAAGTACAGGGCCCAGTAACCATCACCATGAGCTCCCCAAAGGTTTTACTGCATGAAATAGGTTGATTTGGCATGAAAGAAAAATTGCTTTAGTTTTAAGAGAGAGTGTTGGGGTCGGAAGCTATAATTGTTATAAAAGCAAAAAAAGAGTAGCATTATGGTTTGCTTGTGAGACAAAATGCAATCACAAACATGAGTCTAGTAGGATTGCCCTACTAGGCTCTGAGTCCCAACTTAAGTATGGGATAGACTATGTGGCTTTGGCCAGTCACATGGAGTGAGAAGATACATGGATATCCCTGGAATCCAAAACACAAACACAATATGAAAATAGTTTAACATTATGGGCTTTAAAAAAAAGAGGAAAGGAAGCTGTTGTTTGCTGTTATTGTTGGGGAATGTTTTTAAGTTTAATATGGCAATTCAGATCTTGGCCTGAGCTGAAAAGGAAGAAGTGCTCTGAGAAAGCTTTTTTTAGCTGCAAAGAAATTGACTCCTTTTTGGTCATTTTTCAGAGTGCGGGAACAGGGAGTAAAAAGTGTCTACTTATTCAGACTAAGAGCAATGATCCCTTCCATCTGTTGGAAATTATTTGATTATGCTGTTGCATAGCCACATTTGATTGGCTGTGTGGTGCTGTCAGAAAGCTAAGTGGGCAGACAGATGGGATTGGAGGTAATTCATGAATCAAAGGATTAAACAAATGGAACTGTTTTGTGAGTGTCGTTCATGGGAAGACTGCTGCCTCTGATTCTGATTCTATTGGCTCTTTATTCTTTCTGTCCACTAAGTGACAGGAAGAATCCCTTGAGTGAGAGCTACAAAACTTGAGCATTCTCATCCTAAGCATAGAAGGTTGGAGTTAGAAATGTGCTGTGTTTTTCTTATCTAGCTGAAATTCTGAAAGAAGCAGTCCTAGGAAGATAATTCCTGAGAATTTCATCCCAGTTGGATCAGGAGGGTGCAAATTTGAAGCAATATCAATGGAAATTATCATCAATTTATCTAATTTTCAACATGGCTCCATTGGTGGATACTTAAATGCAATGACTGGAGCAAAAAAAAACCCTGAATTATTAAATTTAAGAAATTAGCAAAACTATGAACTGCATAAAGGTTCTATGCACATCCCTGCCTGTTTCAAGTATGCTGTATTTCTGTCTCGTAATATAACCCTTTTTAGCTACTGTTGATACACTCATACACTCAATGAGTCATGGGGGGGGGGGAAACAAGGTTTTAAGAATAAATGCAAATTTTAATTGGATGTATTGTCAAAAGCAAATACAGAACTTTAAAATTATTCTGTTAAGGTTCTGCTTTGTTCCTGAAGTCCACATTGCTGCCTATGTCTTTAAAAAAGGAATTTGGCTGCTTCACTATATTTCAGTCCACCCAAATAACCTGATTTGTTCCTGTCATTTTAAGAGTTTTTCTAATTGATTATAGTATCTCCTGATGTGAAAAGCAGAGTCAACTAAAGTTAAATCCGGCTAAAACAGATGTCCTCTGTCTGGGCTGAGATGCTGAAGGTGAGGTAGTACAACTCCCAGCTCTTGATGGGGTCCAATTGACACTTGCAACCACTGTCAAAAGTGAAGGTGTGATTCTGGAGGCCTCCTTAACTATGAAGGCCCAGATCACAAATGTCATCCATCAAGTGTTGTGCCATTTCCACCAAGCACAACAACTTGCGCCCTACCTGTCGGCACCCAATCTTGTGAGCTATCCAACTGTCACCTCCAAGATAGATTACTATAACTCACTCAATGCATGTCTAGTCTTGAAACTGCTCTAGAAACTTCAACTGGCCCAGAATGCAGCTGCACAGGTCCTCACAGGACCCAATGGAAAGCATATATACAACCTGTGCTCTGTCAGTTGCACTAGCTCGTTTGGAGACTGCATCAGATTCAAGGTTTTGATGATTACCTTTAAAGCCCTAAACATTCTGGTGCCATCATATCAGCTGGACCGCCTTTCTCTGTATGTCCCCCAGAGAGTCTTAAGATTGAGTGAGTAAAAGCTGCTCGGGCTGGCATCCCAAAACCTCAGGGGGATACAAATCCAAAGCAGGCATTTGATCTGGGGAACTTATCTTTATAGCCTGGAGATGAGCAGTCATTCCACGAGATCTCCAGGCCCCACCTGGAGGTTGGCTATCCCTGGGTTGGAAATACTCCTTGAGGTTTGAAAGTGGGGCCTCAAAAGGGTATAATACCTCCACAGCCACCCAACCAGCCACATAGTGCCCCCTGGCCTATTTCAGGACAAGGAAACATTGCAGAGAGGAGGTAAGGTTCTCAGATTGGTGTAGATTCGTGTTCCAGAATTCCACACTTTCTGGATGCACTTGAACCTGACTTGGGTCATGACCGTTGTGTATAAAACAACCTCCTCTTAGGATTGTCAGCTTCCAAATGAGGCACAAAACCCACTCCAAACCATGAACTAATGCATATTGCATTTCAGCATGGGACAGGCTTTATTACTAGTGATGATATATACATTTCTCTCATGCCACCTTTCCATTTTTAATTGTATTCCAAAATCTTTTACAGTGCAATCCTATGCCAAGTTTCTCTAACACCCAATGGTGTGAAAGTGTTTAGACTGGAGTTGCTCTGCACAGAATTACACCATTAGATTTTGAGATGTCTCTAAACAACCAAAAGATCAAAAGTGCAAAATCTCTTTGTGACATTTGTTGTTTTATGTTATACACCTCAGAGTGGGGCTCTAGTAAGAGGGTTAAAAGATCTGGGAAGACCCTTCCCTCTTCTGAGCATCTAAAGGCTGAAGTTCTACAGGACACCCTTTCTGCCCCTCCTTTTTTCAAATTTCTATTTGATCAAAGTGGAATTGATTAAAAACTTGCGTCCAAAATTCTAAAAGAGGGAAATAAAAGGATCATTTCAAAGGGAAATTTGGTAAAAAAGTAATAGAATTTCTCTTAATAACTGTACTTACCACCTGTCACAACCTCTCTGAAGTGATCCTGTCTTGAAAATGTCACATTGTGAAAGGAACTCCAGATTAAGCTATGGCGTCTTCTGAATAAAATTTGCAAGTTCGAGAGGTATAGCAGTGTTGGAGTTTACAAGTAAAGATGTTCAGTTTTAAACAAAGGGAGGAAATGTTTACAGGATTAATCACATCTTGGGTTTGGATGTTAAGGTGACTTACAATAAGGTGACTACAAGGTGACTTGCAGTCAAGACAAATGGGACAGGACTGTCTTTTCATGTTATGTCAGTTTTGCTGCAAATCAAAACTTTAAGTTTCTTTTCACATTGCTTCATAATGTCCCAAGTGTTCTTGGAACTGATTATTGTGCCTCACCAATGATATATCCTAGGGACAGATTCACGAAGTTTACTTTTCATTCTAGAAGCCTTCTTTAGTTTCAAGGGAGATCTTGCATGTGGAGAGGCATTGCTAATTAGTGATGTGTTTTTTTTTATTTGTGTTCACTTGTTGTGAAATATGATCTCCTAAATTGTAAAGGTTTTGCTTATGCACTGAACCTCCAAATATTAAATTAGCTGTGGCAATAAATATATCTCTAAGAAGCTAGCTCTGTTCTTGATTAATAGATTAATAGGTTAGGTTAAACTGGCTCTTTTTTCATGATTTGTTTTCTCCATATTAATTTTATTAAAAATACCCTTGGCTTTAATTAACATTTAACACAGAAAATTGTGTATGGTAATTGACTTAATTTTTTTGCTAATTGGTTACATATTAAATCCTCATTTTCTAAGAATGCCTCCCATTACTGAAGATGAATAATTTTAGCTGACAAAATATTCATCACTTTGGAGAAGCTTTTCCTTTTGAAGTTAATAATGAAAAAAATACTTTTTGTTTCAATCACCTATGGGCTTCACCCATGCAATTCCCCAGTTGTCTCTCACGTTGACTTCCTCTGGCTTCTGAGCCTCACAGTATAATACTTGGCTGAGCCACTAGCAAAATTCTATTGTCTGACAACTCATTTGTGTTTATTTAAACAAAGATAATTACCATCTCTAAATGCCTGTTGGTTAATTGCTTAATAATTGTATTTAATGGTACAAAATAAAATCACTGCTTTCAACCAAACGGCACTGCACAATCAACACCTATACTGAATGGGGGTGAATACATTTTTAAAGTTTTACAGGCAAATATTTGCTATCACTGCTGTGTTTGAAAAAGTCAACATTTTGTGATGGTACATCCCAGTTCTATAAAAATTTCTCTTTAAATTTATGGATTAATTAATCCAAATATTCATTCACTATTTATAACATGCTATCCCCAACAGGCTCCATGGTTGGGGAATAGTGGGTGAAGCTAATATGCCAATTAATGGACTGAAATCTCTGCTCTCTAAGGATTAATTAAATAATGCTAGTGAAGACCTTTGAAGATGAAAAATGTATATAATTACTTAATGTATTATTTATTGTGCTAAACAAGCCAAAACACTTATGGACCAATCCTATGTGCTTCCTCAAGCAGCTGAATGAGGCCAATGCAGAAGGTTGTGCTAGATCAGTGCTTTCCCTCTAGATCCTCATATGCCATTTTGACCTAAGGGCTTTCTAAGTTGCGGATAAGAAATGAAGAATGCAGGCCTGTTTCTTGGCTCTCTCTCTCTATATATATATATCTATATGTATCCTCAGGTCTTATTCGTCAACAGAAAATAGAGAAAGATGGACAAACTCCCCATGTTTGAACTAAATTTACAATTGAATACCACATCTAGTTCAAGGTTATGGTTTTAACCTTTATGACCATATGCAGTCTGGGTCCAGCATATTTGAGGGACTGCTAAGCTGACTATACCCCCTGTAGGATGTTGCCCTCTACCAACTCCTACAGGCAGGTGATCCCTGGCTGAAGACTGGTAAGTTTGGCCTCAACCAGGGCCAGAATCTTCTTGGTCCTGATTCCTGTCTGGTAGAATGAGTTCCCAGACTAGCTGAGGGCCCTGTCAGAGCTGGTTCAGTTTTGCAAGATAGAGCTCTTCCACCTGGTTTTTGATTGGCGCCAATAAACACCAATGCTGGCTGGGTCTCCCCTTCACATAAGCTACCCCCCAGACCATGATCAAATTGATTGTGATAGTTGACAGCACCATAAGGAACATCACTGCTGACAGCTGTTCAATTGATTGATTGATTATGATTTTAGCTGGTTTTAGTCTAATTTAATTATGTAAGGTAGTAATGAATTTTATATTGAGCTTTCCTTATGATATTACTGTGCATAGATTGAGAAGATACATACAATATATCCTTTGCCAACTATCTCTCCATATTCTATCCTAACAGTAGCTTCTTGTCCCAAAGTACAGGTTGCGCATCTAAACAATCAGATATTATGGCATACTCATCTCTTTTTAAACCAACTATAAATTTCATGATCCACACAGTCAAAAGCTTTTCTGTAATCAATTTAACACAAACTGATTTTCTTCTGAAATTTCCTTGTATGCCCCAGTAATCAACAAAACTTTGAAGTATGATTTCTAGTGCCTCCTCCATTCTGAATCCAGTTTGAAAATCTGGCATTTCTCATTCCATATATGGTACCAGTTTTTGTTGTAAGATTTTGAGCATCATTTTACTTTTGTGAAAAATTAATGTGATCCGATAGTTGCTGCAGTCTTTGACATCTCTTTTTTTCAGAATTGAAATGTAGATGGAGGATTTCAGTCTAAGGGCTACTGTTTTGTTTTGGAGGGATAGTCTTGTTACAGTTTTGATGGATTCTCACTGCAGCATTCACTTCACTTTCTAAAACTGCAGTTTCTTCAATAAAATCCTTCTTGGGAGGAATCTGTCATCCTTTCATCTCTTCTGTATAATTCATTGGTATATTATTCCAATATTTTCTTTAGTTTGTCCTGTTCTGTTAATGTATTTCCATACTGATCTTCCAGCATCCTTTTATGCGGGTTTTATATTGTGATCTTATTGTTTTATCTTGTGAACCGCCACGATATGGCCTTTGTCAGGAGTGGCAGCATATAAATAAATAAATAAATAAATAAATAAATAAATAAATAAATAAATAAATAAATAAATAAATAAATAAATAAATAAATAAATAAATAAATATTAATCATGCATAAATTTCCCTTTGATTTCTTGGCCCTGTTGGAATAGATCTCTTCTTCCTTTTCTGTCGTTTTCTCCTATTTCTTTATACTGGTTATTATAATAATTCTCTTTGTCTCTACATGTCATTCTCCGTAATGCTGCATTTCTATTCCTGTTACCTTTTACATTTGTTTCTTATCTGTCTCTATTAATTTTAATGTAATCAGTCATGCAATGAGAATGTTCATTTCCTTGGACAACAGGAATAGACTTTGCACATTCTTCCATGATAATATTTCTTGTTTATTAGCTTGTTTTTTACATGATCTTTAAACACTCCAGAAGTGTTGTTTACATTGTATTTTGGCACTATGATGCTTTGGTGTTTTTCTTTAGCTTTATTCTAACAATTAATGATCAGTACTACAATCAGTTCCTGGTCTTGTTTTAGCAGAAAACTAGAGTTTCTCCATCTTCTCCTTCGAGTTATGTACACTATTTGATTTATATATTGACCATATGGTGATGACCACTATACAATAGTCTGCTCAGTTGCCTGAAACACATCAATCCTGGTTATGGCATGGATTATATAAAAGTCTTATAGTTCACTGTGCACTTTCTATACAATAGTAGGTCTAACATTTTCCATCCTGTGTACAATTTACATAAGACATCAGCAATTCTCTGTCTCAGGTTCCTCTTCTGAGTAGCCCATACAAACAGCAGGAGGTCATTGGCTCTAAAATGGTTTCCCATAACTCAGTGTTATATCAGCTTCTCACTTATTACTTCCCATCCCTGGTCAATCTCTTTGTTGCTTTCTTCCTCATATTCTGATTCATGATGCCCTGAAACTTCCACAACCTCCCATGAACCAAGTCAATGGCATCAGTGTGGAGGGAATTACTTGCCATAGGTTAACTAATCTGTATGGCAAAAATAACTGGTAGGTTGGTTCAGGAGACAAAAGAGGACAGGAAATACTAGTCACTAGGGGAGAAGCAATGTTCTTTACCACAATTAAAGCTATCAAGAGAAATCAGTAGCAGTCACACAGTGAGGTCAGTGAGGACCTGAAAGTAGCTGTTTTATTGCAAAGGAACTTCAAGAACAGGCTACAAAGGGAGATTGCAGAAATGCAAGTTATTACAACACTCCAAACTATGACATACCCTGGACTCAAGAAGGACATAGATTTTTTATCTCACTATTCATGCTAACCTTGTTCAGCTCGTGTATCCATATTCCTCACAATTTATTTTATTTGTGATAATGTGACTGTAAGGTAAAGGTAATGGAATGGAATTTTAAGTTTAACTCCCTGGTATTGGGATGATATAATTGCCAGCAATTCCCTTACAGGAATGTTTCACACTTGCAGGGTGACAGATGGGGCAAACAGCAAATGGTGGGGTGGGAGACTTTGATCACTGACAGAGTTTTATTCCTCCTATGTTTTTGTGAACCACAACTGAATTCCAGAAGATTGTTTTCGCAAAGCATTATCATATGGCTGTATTTGGATGTGTGAGCCAGTTTACTAATTGAACAGAATTAATTTTTGCTATATATTCTCACTTTCATGTAGGGAGTTCTTAGTCTGATGAAGAGTGCTTGCACTCAAAAGCTCATGCCTTGAATAATTCTTTGTTGGTCTTAAAGGTGCTACTGGACTCTGATTTTAGTGAGGTCAGTAGTAACACTATCATGGTAATCCTATGGTAAACCCCCTCCTCCACTGTATCCTGAACCAGAATTTGTCATAACACTTGAGTTTCCAGTGAAAGAGGTGAGGGAAAGAGACTGAGTTCACAAGCTAAGCAATCTCCCCCCCCCCCCCATACGCCCCAATGCTCAGGAAAGCTTTTACAAGTTCACCCTCTCCATGCCAATAAAGGGAATGAGTACTCAGGAATGAGTACTCATCCTACATTAGGATGAATGGTAACTCTGTTATTGGTAAGCAGCAGTGCCTGTCACACTTAGGAGGTTCCCTGTTTGTGTTTCCAAGGTTGGAAAAAAATGCCACCCACACACACACAAAAACACAAAATCACAGAATCATAGAGTTGGAAGGGACCTCCAGGGTCATCTAGTTCAACTGCACCATAGGGTCAACTGCACCATTGCCCAACATTTTTGTGCCAGAGTTTCTGGGTGGCTTTTGTTTTCCAAGCCTCATTTAAAAACTCAGAGATTACTTCAAAGACTATGTTCATTCCATACATTGCCTCCTGTGTCCTGATCTAGCCAGAATTCAGCACATGTTTTGGCTCTGCACACAGTTCATGCCGAATCCTAGTATTAAAGTCCTTCCTCCCCAGTGAAGCCTCCTTCTCTCCTCCTTCACTTTTTTAATTCTCGTGGCTACTAGGTGGTCCCCAGGCCTTTCATCCCTTCCCTTTTCACAAGTATTATGGATTTCCAAGCAATGCTTTGAAACTTATCCAGTTGCCATATGTGAGCAGGGTTTTTGATAAATCACCATTTCTCACTGATGATGACAGTTTGCCATTATAAAATATTTCATACCTGATGACCTTTGAGCATTACGTATTCAAAGATTCATGAAAGCTTAGCATGAGGTATGTCTAATGATCCTTGTATAAACACACCGAAGTCTCCCTCCTACAATGGCTCCGGCAGGCAGAAGACACATTTTCAACCCTCAGTCTTCAATCTAAGGTTCACTGGTAGCGCCTGACAGCTCTCATTTGCTAAATAAAGTACAATGTGTCAATCCAGAATAAATGTAAATTATCACCTTTCTTCCTTGTTAATTAAGGTCTGATTAATGCATCTTGGCGGTTGCTTCTCGTACAGTACGAGAATGGCTTTTGTTGCGAAAACAAAACTCATATATAAATCACGGTTCTGCCTCATCTATCGAACTTCAGCTTCAAAAGGTTACCTGTAAAGATCTGTAGTGCTTGGAAATCTAGAGATCTTGACATCCTGGTGTTTGAACAAATGAATGCCAAGGAAAAGGACTCAAAGCTACGCGAATCACCTATATTTGTTTGAACATTAGTCATCTAAAAACTAAATGTTCTAGCGAATAAGGGCTAAATAAAAAAAGTGGAATTATATAAATGAGGACAGTCAAATCCAGCAGCACTGAAGCACATATCAAGAGATGTTCTACTCCACTTCATCATCTAGATGCCAAAAAACCTAACATCTTTGCCTAAGACCTCCAACAAAAGATATCCTTCAAAACTGCAAAACTAAGCATGAGAATCTACATGAATATGACAAAGTTCTTGACCCTCCAACCTCAAAGGATCAATAATATCACTACTTTAGGCTAAAGCATACAAGATGAGGAATAAGAATTTATAGTTGCAGTAAATGGATATCTCTGTTTCAGTTCCTTTCTTGCTCCAGAAGGTTACCTTATCAGTTTGCCTCACTTTAGGTCCAATGGAACAGTAATACCAGGGAACCTCAGCCAGAGAGACCACCTCCAGCCAGAGCAGTCATGGTTTTGGGTTCCCACAAGCAAGGTGCAGCTAGTTTTTCTTGTGCAGATGGCATCTGCAGCTAGCTTTTCTGGTGCAGATGGTATGCACATATGCACATCAGTCATGTAGAGGAGCAGAAAACACAGGACTGAACTGCATGCCGCAGTTGCAGCCCACCATTAACTAGCAGTGATATAACAGCAATGGGAATTCTTAAGACATTCTGGAAACAAGACCACTTAATTTCATTCTCCAGAATTCAGGGCTAAATTGGGATAATTTGGATAAGAAAAGTTTTATTCAGTGGCAGCTAGGGATGGGCACAAACCAGCTCACAAACTAAAGTTCATAATGAATTTTGGCTGGTTGTAGGACACAAAGCAATATTTGGGAAAGGGTGACTGGCACAAACATTTCATAAACTTCCATGCTGTTTGTGGTGCTTTGTGGCAATTTGTGAATGGATACATTTCCAGACAGACTGTCTCTGCTCAATTAAACTATCTATAAACTTCAAAGCAATGGGGAGAGTTTAACTTCTCCAGCCTTGGAAACACCTATAAAAGGTAAAGGTATCCCCTGTGCAAGCACCAGGTCATGTCTGACCCTTGGGGTGACGCCCTCTAGCATTTTCATGGCAGACTCAATATGGGGTGGTTTGCCAGTGCCTTCCCCAGTCATTACTGTTTACCCCCCAGCAAGCAGGGTACTCATTTTACCGACATCGGAAGGATGGAAGGCTGAGTCAACCTTGAGCCGACTGCTGGGATCGAACTCCCAACCTCATGGGCAGACAGCTTACCCTTGACTCAACTCCACACCCTCTCCTCTTCTCTGTTGACTGTTGGCAGTGAGACAGAGAGGCAGGGAATGTTGAAAGTAGATCACATTCTTTAATTCCTAATTGTGAACTCCTCTCTACTGCTGGGATTAGGCTATTAGGTGGACCCAGGACTTTGAGCCCTCCTGTCTCTGCCTGTGTGTGCTGAGCAGAGGGGCTTGGTTGCTGGGAGTTTCAGCCATGGACCAATACCCTCCCAACTGTGAACACCTCTGTTCTCTGAAGTAAAAGTGGGTATAAAGCATGATCATTCTCTTCTACCCCCTGTACCACAAGCCACCTCTTGTCCCTGTTTACGCTGAGTAGAGGGGCTTAGCTGACTCTTTTCTGACTCTTTGCCTGAATTGAAAGTGGGAACAAATCTACCCCTGTTTCAAAAGCCAATTTATCTTTCTGCTCATGCCAAGTAGAGGGATTAAACACAAAGCAGAGTTATATCTACCCTGCTTTCTGATCCCCGTGGAAAGATGTAGTATGCTAAAAGCAGAGTTCAAATGGCACTTTCTGCTTTCCATAGCTTTTCATGTGGAGCAGAAAGTGGAGCTATTTAAACCCCTGTTTTTCTGGTCCCTGCAAAAAGTCATGGTGGGCAGAAGGTGGCTTAAATGGACTGGAGCACTTTAAACCATGCTTTGTGTTCTCCATGAAAAGCCTGCTGAAAGCAGAGTTTAAATAGCTCAGAGCCAAACAGCTACTTGACTCTCAGCTGTTTAGTTTAAATGACTGAGAACTACTTAAACCCCTGCTTTCTAGTCCTCATGATAAGACATGAGGACCAAAAAGCAGTGGTGGTTTAAATTGTTTGGACAAATCTAAACAGCTGTGCAGTAGGGAACTCCCAGCTGCTCAGCTGTTTCTCGTGAAGAGCAGAAAGAAAGGGTAAACCACCATAAGCCACTATGAGTTGCACCAAAATTAATGGAAGTTCATAGCATTTCACAAATTTCAGTTCACGAACCATGAACCAGCCAATATTTAGGCTAAGCTTTTGTTTATCAGCCAGTTCATACCCATTCCTAACCCTTTCACTTTACTACACTCCTACAAAGGAGCTCTGCATGTGTTCTAGGGCACGCTCTTCATAATGGGCATACTGAGGATTAGCAGCACCCTGCCCAAACTGAGTGTACTACTAGAATATAAGTCAGAGGTATCTGCATACGGATTCTGCAGACAGATTAATGAGCAAAGTGATTTCCTGAGAGTAATATTTCTGAAGTCTGCTATGTGTACCATTCTACACTGGACATCAAAACTCAATTTTTAGTGTCATTGCATGTTATTTATAAAAACATATCAATCAATTTTAGATATTGAATTTTGTGATCAAATATTACTGTGTGTCAAATGCAGATTCCTAATGGCCAGAGAATGTTAAGCAAATACATGAACATTCAGAGAATATTTAGAAACTGTTCAATAGCAACATCCACAAAGGAGATAGGAAATTAATTTCAACACTTCTTAAAACACAGGAGGAAATCTGCCTACCTGTTGGCCTTGCCCTTTCTACTTTTTCTGGCTTTTTTTGTTGTTGTTTATCTTGTTCTGTGGTTTCCTGTGACAACTAGGCTGCTCCAAGTTCTTTGAATGATCCATTATTGGTTGGTTATTTAATTATTGGTGGGCATGTTTATTTATACACCACCACTCAAGATGACTACTGGAGTTTCAAAAGAAGGTGTTTGGATACTGGCAGGGCTGTCTTAAAACATGGGCATGCTGGGTAGTTGCCTGAGGGCCGCATGAGTATAGGGGCTCCCCGCTAATCTATGTATGTGTTGCTAGTTTGTGATATATTTGTGCTTTATGCCTGATTAATATGAAATAATTTATAGTAATTTCATGCTGTACTATCTCTGCCTGTAGGATTTACTAATTGAGTACCATTTATATGCTGATTTTTTTTGTTTTTCATGCTCAAAGCTCATGGTTATATTGTCCAAATGTTTGGGTTGATTAATCTTTGCTCTACGCATGATACCACACATCCTTATCCATTGTTGTTCCTCTATATATTTCTGAAACAGCCTAGGGGGTAGGATGTGTCCTGCTGTCCAAGTTGGAATAGGGCCAATCAGGGTGCAGCCAGCTTTGTCCTGATTGGCCCTGCCCCTGTGGCTCCCACCCTCCGGCCCTGGACTCTAGGCTTTTTGCTCTCAGACGCCTCGGTGCCTGGAGCCAGCAACAGGTAAGGGGAGAGGGCCCTGGGCAGAGGGTTATGGTAGAGCGCTTTCTAATGAGGGCCTCCTGGCCTGCTAGGCTGGGCCTGCTCACGAGGGCCTCCTGGCCTTCTGACTGCCTGCTAAGGAGCTGCCCAGCCCCTGCCCGCCCCACTTGATTTGGCTGCGAGCTGCAGCCCAAAGCCACCTTAAGCTGCCTGGCTAGGGGCCAGGGGAGTAGACCCTTTCAAGGCCCGTTCTTAGGAACAGGCTTTGAAGCTAGTACACTTGATAATAGCCAAAGGGCTGAGAAGCATGTCTTTTAAAAACATTTTTTAATGCTTAAACACTGATTTTGTTGGAGGTACCAATAAATATAAGCTTAAGCTTAGTGATAATATATATATATATATATATTTATTTCTGTTAGTGGTTGTATAGGTAGGGCCTACTACTGGTTTATCAATGTAGCACTTGTAGCACATGCTATAGGCCCCACAGTTCAAGCCCCTCCCCCCCCGCCTTGCCAGCAGAGTTCCTGAATTGAGTGATAGAGAGCATGCCAGAGAACACTCATGCAGAGAGCTTACATGTCCTTCTGGCACTCTTCTGCCCTACGGGCTTTGAGGCAAGGAGCCGCATTGTCTGGATTGTCAAGCTGCTTAGGAAGAGTTGGAGTGTGACTGTTGTGCTGGAGAGGAGGTGGTGGCAGCGGGGGGGGGGAGAGTCAGCTGGCCAGATCTGGGGCTGTGTTTGGATTCCATCCCATTAAACACTTTGAAGGGACTCCCGGCTCCACCCCTAAAGTTTCCAGGTATTTCCCAACCCAGAGCTGGCAACCCTAGCCTTGATCCTGTTTTGAAAAGATTGTGTCTCTTTGACTGCAGTAGGATATACAGCCATCAACTCATAATCCTTTGAACAAAACTATTTGAAGCAGTGAAGGGTCATATAGCCCAAAGAGAGTGCTTGAAATGAACTCTGGAGAAATGATGATTACAAACTAAACCTCAGGTGCTGCAATTCTGACCTTATGCCAACAGCTGAGCCTTGCAGTGAAATGGCTTGGCATTTCCTTAAACCTCCAGTGGGATTGTGAACAATAGATTCCGCCAGAGGTTTCCTTATAAGCCACATGAAAAGGAATTTTTAAAAAATAGAATTTTGCCAATGATTCACATAAGCCAGACAAGGCTGTGTATCATGAAGCTACACCTGCAATCTTTCAGATTCTCCCCTCCCCCCAAAAAAATCCATCTTTCTGAAACCTTTTTTCTTTTTTAAAATGAATTAATTTTATTGATCAATGAACTGATGTTGTAGTCTGAATTAGGACACTGCCATTTTCTGTCTAGGCACAAAGGAAAACACATCAATGGACTACTTGGAGCAAAAAATTAAATAGAAGACCTTTTCCCATAATGGAAAAAATGTGCTATGCATAGAAAAGGAAATATCTTTTAAAAAGAGGGGGGGTTGTTATGTACTCTATTGAATTCTTTTCTTCTCTTCTGATCTCTACTAGAGATAAATAAAACAATCAGATTTGAAACAAATAGATAATACAAGTTTATAATTTAGTACTGACTTACTTCTGGGAATTCCAAAGCACTTTAAATACTATGTTATTCTATTTGCTACTCTTTCTTATTCAGAAGTCTCACACTCAAATCCTTCTCTCCATTCTATCAAGTTCTAGTCAGTGTGCTGTTATGTGTAAAGTGGAAGACTTGAAAGGAGATCAGGATTCAGACCTCACTAAGCAAAATCCTTCAGCAACACTACCTTTTCTGAAGAGTTATTTAGCATTTTGAGACACAGCAATCCTCAGCAGGTCTACTCAGAACCCTCCTCAGAACCCTCTATTCAATGGGTCACATTTCCAGAAACACACACAAATACACATAACGTTACCTTAGACTGAATCTGATCTCTATTAAATCAAGGACAGTATTGGCTGGCTCTCCCAGGTTTCAGGTGTTTCATATCACAAATTACTCAACTCTTAACTGGAGACACCAGGGATTAAACCTGGGACCAATGAGCCACAACCTCTCCCCTAAATCATTCTCAAGATTGCATTGTCAATATTCAAAATGAGTCAAACTGCTTTCTTTCTCTTCATTCTCTGCTAAAGATGTTGCTCCTTTTGTCAAAGATAAAAATTGAAATTGCCCACTGTGATTTACCGCTTGGTCGTTTATCCTCCTCTGCAACTTCTCTGTCTTCCTACACCAGTGTTAATCCTTTCCTCTCAGTTGAGCCCTCAGATGGTCTCATCCTCTTCCTCCTTCTAGTTTCCATCATCCATACCATGTCTCTTACCTCTTAACACATAATGGCTTGTTCCCTCCATTCCTAAAATGCTATCCTTTTTACCTACCTCTCCAGTCGCCATCTGTTTTTCATTCTATTCTTTGTTCCAAGCTAATTGGAGTTTCAGAGGAATAGCTTCTTGCCCAGTGAACCTTCCCAATCGTTACAATAACAGCCCAGGATTTTTTTTTAAGGCTTAAAAAATATAGATCTTTAGCATTCAGTTTAGTTTGCTGTTTCACAGGAAGTTAACTGGTTGTCTTGTATGTCCATACATTCCATCTTAATATACCTCACCAATATGTAAAAATAAAATAGGATAGTTCTGTAAAGTCAACTAGATTGTCATATGAGAAGAATGAGCCTGAGTCCTCAAGAAATAAGCCTGAAATATTGGTTAGCCTGTTGAACCTCTATGATGTTTCCAAAATGGAAACTAGCCAGAGCATTATACAACTAAAAGAACTAGTGCAAGATCAAAAGACGTGGAGACAGCTGAGCCATAGAATCACCAAGAGTCGGACACAATTGAATTGGCTAACATCATCATTCTTGGCCAGACTGATAGTTCATTTACTCCAGCATCATATTTCACCTAGTGGCCGATCAGATAGTCACAGAAATCTTTTAAGCTGGGCATGGAAGTCAAAGTCCTTTCTCTACTTTTGCTGGTATTCATAAGGTTACTACTTCTGAATATGTCATTATAACTGTCACTGATGGACCTGGCCTTCATGAATGTATGCAATTCCCTTTCAAGCCAACTAGGGGAGAGGGTATGACTGGGTAGGAGACAAATTTAGTTTGCCTTGAAGCCAATACATACAAGAAACTCATATTGACAGGGTAAATTTAAGATAAGCACATTGACCAGTTAACTTGACATGTCATAATTAAAATTCACCTCAAAAAATTTACCTCAGTAAAATGACTATTCCCCAACCATTTGGCTGCCCTATGTAAACATTACTCTCAAATGCCATCTTGATGTCTATTCCTTATTACTTATGAATAGGGAGCCCTGTTCCTCACTAACACTTGACAAAGCTAGAGGGTGAAAAGGGGTGGGGTAATTCAGGGTGTTTCTGCACAAGGACCAATGTTGCCAGTTGGTCCCACAATTTTTAGTGGAATCCAGTAGCATTTCATTCGTTTCCCACAGGTTTCTGGTCTTGCAAAAATCGCTAGACAGGAAGCAAATTTCCTTTGCTTTGTCCCACCCCTGGCTGTCAGTCAAACGAACAGCCAATGGGCGGTTGTTATCATGCTCTGGGAAAGCCCCTTTCCCTTTTAAAAAAGTAAAACAAAAAAAAAAACACGTTGCAACGAATATGTGTTAATTCGTTGCAACGGAGAGACCCATCTAGCTGGCAGCTGGCATGTGAGCTGGCGATTCATCATTGCCACGCTCCCCCGAGTGAAAAGAAAAATCCCCCCCCCTGCATGGGCGCGATTTTTGGGCGAAAATACAGGGAACTTGCAAAGGGGGCTGTGTTGTGCTTGGGGACTTAGGGGAGCTTTAAAGCACTTCTGTGGAGGGACTGTAGCCGGAGACGCCTCACTGGGTGAATGAAGGCTCACCGGTTCGTTGCTTTCTGCTCGCTCCGAGAAAAAAAAATAGCGATCGCTTCGCTGGAAGTTCGGAGGAGAGAGCCAGGGGGAGGGACTTTGCTGGAACCGCAACAATGGGAACACACAGGTGTTTTTCGCTAGTGTTGCAGATTGTTTGCAAGAGTGTAGCTCTTTTTGGAGGGTGAATCCACTTTTCCTGATTTCCCTTTAAGCGCTACAATGAATCGCTTTTTGCGGGACTGTTTCAGGAGTGTGGCAGATTGTGTGTGACGTCCTGCGGAACTGCAAATTAGTAGCGTTTACAATTTGCAAGCCTTCTGCTACATTGAAGTCATGCGGAATGGCCCTCAGTGTTGCCCTGAGCATCACAAAACAGAAATGGCATCATTGTGTCAGTATGAGGGTTCAGTAAATTCTAGAGTGTCATGGGGCTGAATCTGCACTGGGTTAATTATCCCTGGTGACCCCGAATTTTAAAAAGTCATCTCCATGTTATTTGATTTCCAGTCTGATATTTAGCACTTTAAATTTTCCTTCTGCAATGTCTCTGATTAATCCACAGTGACACCACCTTTTCCCCACAATATCCAGGGGCAGGTATAACTTTCTATGTTTGAGAACACCGTGCTGAAAGCTGAGGATTGCTGTGTCTCAAAGTGTAGATCTCTGCATTTTTGCCAGATTAACTTCCTCCCCCACACCTCCAATGCTGATGTAGTGAAGCAGTCTGTTGCTGATTGCTCAGGGCATCAGTTCAAAGACTGCCTGGCTCCCGGTTGCCAATCCTTCACAAGACTTATTTTTGCCTTCATTTCTAATGTGACTGTGCTCCAAGGCTGAGATTTGCCTTTCAGATTGTCTTCCCCCACTTACGCCCCCACTCACTCAGGAAAAGAAATAAACAAACAGCCTTGTGCTCCATTCCCCTCCTCCTTGCTTTGGCTGTAGAATGGCAGTAGATAAACCCCTCTCCAGTCTTGTGCTCCTTCAATATTGGCTGGAGCTTCACCACCACCACTTCCCTCTCCCCTCTGAGCTCCATCTCCTTAAGCAGCCTATTCCACTCTAACTGTGAATTTTTCCCCTCATATCTAGTTGATATTGTTCATAGTTTAAACCCATTATTGCGGGTCCTTCCCTCGTCTACCAACAGGAACCTTTCCTTGCCCTCCCCTAATTGACAACCTTTCAGATTCTTAATGAGAGCAATCATGTCTCCTCTCAACCATCTCTTCTTCAGGCTGAACATTTCCAAGTCCCTCAGCCTTTCCTCATAGGCCCCCGATCATTCTTGTCACATCTCAATGTTGTCAACATCTTTTTTGAAGTGAACTTCCAGATCTGCACACCGTATTCCAGGTGGGGTCTGGACCATGACACCTTGTGATTTTGTGATTTTGATGTGATGCATCTGTTGATAGACTGCAGATAAGTTATCTGGAAAAAATGGGAGGAGGGGATTCTGTGTGTTCAAAATAAAGCAAGTCAATACCACAATTTTTGGACTTTTAGAATTCTGAAGCCCAGTATTCTTTGTTTTCTTTTTCCATTACCATCTTTTGAAATCTTTATGTTTCTGAGCTGCCACAAGATGAAAGATTTTCCTATTGAATGTAACCACATTTGCTTGGATATAAGCCTTTAGTAAAGGTCTTAGAGAATATGAAGATCAAAAACTATTAGTCATGGTGTGAATAATAGAGAACAATACTTCAGAAAATATTAGAATAAAGTATACTTAAAACTTAAATAACTGACACTGACCTTTGCCATCCTAAAGCATCATTACTGGTTGGATTCCAAGCACTTACAGACTACCAAATCCAGTGAATTGTCTGTTTGGTTTACTGCTGTGCTCCAAGAATAAGGGAGCCCTTATAAAACAGCTACTCAGTAGTAAACCCCAAGTTATTCACTAGGAATTACTCCCAGGGCAATGTCCTTATAGTGGCCCCTAGAAAGGCTGTCACAATTAACATTTGAGACGCAACACTTTTCAAGCCATTTTCTCTTTTTATTTGAGTATCTACCTAATACTTTTAGGGAAATATATAAATGAACTAGCTTGGTTTGTGAACTAGATTGGTAGAATACTTCACACACAGTGTAGAGCCCCAGGAACAGATGAAAGAAAGGAGGCTTTGAGACTGTTGGGACTGTTGTACTTTGCTTGGTCTGGAATCTCTCCAGAGAAATAGAGTTTCAGAGTAACAGAGCATTTGAAAGTATGCAGTCATTAGTTACCTTTGTGGATGAGGCACAGATCCAGACTCACCGCACTTCAAGGTTTAAAAAAGAGAAATCTTTACTAGGAAAGATTATTTCCAAATATATATCATATCTATCTGCTTCAATCTCCTCACTGAAGCAGAGTACAACAGCTTAAAGAGTGGTTATAAAAACAAGACATTGCAAGCTTCTATGGCTGGGCTGCAAGCAGACTACATGCCTACACATCAGAGATGGAGAGAGCTGAGTCTAATGGTGGTTGTTCCTTTCCTCAGCAAAGCACATGGAGCTTCTCTTCCTGAAGAAAGAGGTAGTGGACAGGAGCCTACCTTAAACAAAGGAAACCCCAGACCATGTGCTCTTGTTTTTTCCACTGCAACCTAACCAGAGGTCACTTTATGCCACTAGTGAGCACATAGGTGCACCTTAGCTGCTTAAACAGCTTAACAACAACCCTTCAAGGCTAACTTCACCAAATTACTTGCCAATTGCAATTCCAGTAGAGACCGTTGGTGATGCCCTGCCAGAGGTGGACTCGACTGGTAGGATGGGAGCCTTTGGAATGGGGAGGGTGTAGAGGACATCTTTTCCCTTTGCCTCAACTTTCATCCTCATGGCACAGAGGGGTTCACAATCAGGAGAAGGGGAGGGTATAAAATGTGGTTCCTCTCATAAACTCGCAGAGATGGCTAAACTTATGTCTTTGATTAGAGATAAGACAATAACTTCATTTATTACTAACTGGAAATCCTTTACTGACTTCTTGCATGAAAGAGGGGGGAAATGATTTGATGATTTCTGATTTTGGGGACTAAAGAAAATAAGGGGGAAGGGGAAAAGATTTTCTGCTATAACTTACTTTTAGAATAAGTAAGTAATATTGTTATAAACCAATAAATTTGAATTATTTGGTAATTGTTCATGTCTCAGTTGCTGAAAAGCTCAAAAGTTTTATTGTGATTATTTTACTTTGTCTTTTGTTATTCTCCCTTTCTTCTTTATATTTTATTTAAAACAATATTTTCCAGAACTTTTATCTTTTTGTACTCAAAATTCTTAATAACATTTATAAAAATAAAATATGGGTCCCCAAAAAGAGAGAGGAATCATCATCAAAATGTGGGTCCTCAGCTCTGAAACCCACTAGCCAAGCCCCTCTACTTGGCATGAGCAGACAGATAAAATGGCTCAGAGAGCCCTGAATCCACCTAACACCCCCAGAGCTCAACTGGGCAGAGGAATCATAATCAAAATATGGATCATCAGCTGAGGAACCCACTAGCTAAACCCCTCTTTTCAGCATGAACAGAGAGATGGGGTGGCTCAGAGGCTGGAGTCCACCGAACACTCCCAAAACCCAGCAGGAGACAGGAATCACAATCAAGAGGGAATGTGCTCTGTTAGTCTGCTTTTAACATATTCCCTTCCTCTAAGTGTAGCTTGCCAAGAATTGACAGAGGAGCGCGTGTGGAGTTGAGCTCAGGGTATAGATAACAATCTGATCCCATACAGCATAATGGCAGCTCTGTTATTGGCAGCCAGCAGTGCCTGTTCAGCTGTTGAAGGCTCCTATTGGTGCTTCCAAGGCGGGAGAATTCCACCCCCCCCCACGTTCAAATTTTGTAAACAGTTTAACTGAGTGGAGACTGAAAATGTAATAATTCACAAATTGCTATGAACAGCACCCACATTTATGAAATGTCTGTACCAGTTCCCCTTCCACAAACATTGCTTCACGAATCACCAACTGGCCAAAATCTATGACAACTTTGAGTTTGTGAGCCAGTTAGTGCTCATCCTTAGAAGTGAAATCTGGCTCACAACCCTTTATGCCAAAATAACTATTGATATCTCTTGGGTCCCAAGGAACTCTTATTTTATTTGGCATCATACAGCTTGATGATGGTTGACTCTCCTTTATGCCATCCCCATCTTCTGGGGCACACTGCTGATTGTGAAGATTTCTTGGTTTAGGAAGTCTTTGATCTAACTTAGGGCAGTTTAATAAATTAAATAAATTATTAAACTGCTCTATTATTTATTTATTGCAGTTTCTTTCCCAGTAACCAGGGTTTGAAACCACTGCTTAATCCTGGTTTGCATGCATGAAACAAGTCACATTGTCAGGTACTTGAATTCAAACATCACAACAAGTTGGTGATTGTATTGAAAAATTCCTAGAAGAAATGGATTTTATAACCTGCTTTTTACTGCCCAAAAGAGTCTCAAAGCAGCTTCCAATCGCCTTCCCTTCCTTTCCCTACAACAGACACACTGTGAGGGAGGTGAGGCTGAGAGAGCTTCTGACTGCTGAGTCAGAACAGTACTATCAGGCTTGTGATGATGATGATGATGATGATGATGATGAAGAAGAAGAGTTGGTTCTTATATGCCGCTTTTCTCTACCTGAAGGAGGCTCAAAGCGGCTTACAGTTGCCTTCCCTTTCCTCTCCCCACAACAGACACCCTGTGGGGTGGATGAGGCTGAGAGAGCCCTGATATCACTGCTCAGTCAGAACAGTTTTATCAGCGCCGTGACGAGGGCAAAGGTCACCCAGCTGGCTACACGTGAGGGTGTGGGGAATCAAACCCAGTTTACCCGATTAGAAGCCTCTGCTCTTAACTAGTATACCATGTTGGCTGTAACTTAGGAAGCTTTTGATCTTGGTAGTACATGCAAAGGAAGAACAGAAGAGGTAAGGGAAAAAGAAGCAGACAAGCCCAAAAACAAAACAGGCTCATTCTGTAATTTGTTTGTGACATCTGAATACTGCTGGTGACCAAAATGGACAACAAATAAATGCAGGTTATTTAGATTAACACAAACATAGATGTATCTTAGTATCTTTTTTCATTTTGAAAATATCTGTCACACTTTTATCAGAACCTATTTTAGTGTTTCTGATAGCTATATTGGACCGTGGTTTAATAAATAGCAATTACAACAATATTTTAATCAATGGCGGACGTAAAAGAATGCTTATCACGTTCAGGGGCAAAAGCCAACCTTTTGGGTGAGCTATGGGCTGATTCTGAAGTGTGATGTGGACTTTGGCACTAGTTAGGCAAATATTTTATTCTTGGTCTCCTATTGATTAGTGTGACAATTATCCCCAGATGGGAGCTGCTTTTGCAACTCCACCTCAGATAAAATTCCTACTGAAGTCAAGGTGAATTAGCTTTTCACAGAGAAGATAGGACCTGTAAGAGGTTCATTTTTATGTTGTTATTTTTTTGTGATATTCTCTTTGCTTAAAAATATAGATGCTGAGTATGGAGGAACAGCCAAGCACCAGAGAGGCATTTCTTGTCTTAAGAGGAATATCAGTTGCCTCTGGAGCAAAACAGTGCATCTTTGAAGTCCCATAAGGCTCATTTCTCCAGTCAGCTAAAAGTCTTGTAGTTCTCTAACCCTGGCTAGTTTCCAGTTGCCCAAAAGGTACTCCTAATCCTGAACTGGAAAATGTGGAATATGATTTAGTATCCAGAAACCAACCACCTATGTTTTTAAAAGAAACATCTAATAATCAAAGGCCTCTTCTAGCTCTAAAAATATCACCTGACCACCCAGCAGCCAATTTCTATGAAAGTAGGCCATTTCCTCACCTGACACTAAGCAATAGCATCTTGATTCCAACACTTTCCATTTACCATCTGGGATAGTCTATGTTTTAAAACTCGGTCCTCAGAGCTCAAATGCATTCAATATTTGTAAGCACACCTGGAGATTAATAGCATGTTACAATAATCTGCTGTCCTTTGTAGGAAAAGTTGTGCCGTTGTTCTTGGGAAGAAATAATTGGTACATAGCTTATAAAGCCAATGCCGGAACTTAATGGAGCATAAAGAGGGGGGTATGTATCATGAAGGCAGCGTATTATCCATTTAAACAGCTTTCAGTCCTGCACATAAATTAGATCTTCGACAAGCCTCAGAATAGGGAAACCACATGGTAATGAATTAGCATGCATGCATAATCCTAACAAAGAAATGCATCTAAGGATGAACAAGAGGAGAGAAACAAACTAATAACTAGAGGACAAAACTTGAATCTAATTATCTTCCCCGTATAGCTTTCAGTTATCTGATGCATGTGTTTCTTTTAAATAATAGGAATGTATATGGTAATTGTTTTATAGGGCACATTCATTTCATAAACCTGAATGCCAAAATGCATATTAATACCGTATATCCCATTTGTCCTGGATGCTCACTGGCCTTTAGTGATACCTGAGGTAAATATATTCCTCTCTTCTACAAAAGGCTATTCTTAATGAAATACAAACAGTCCTGGAAAAGTAGGGGTGGTCGAAAAGAGTAATGTCTCCAGTTCACCATGATGATAATGGGCTGGTTTCACTATGCTATTTGCACCACTTTCTTCTTCTTTGGGCTGACAAAATATGAGGCACCATGTAATAAAGAGACACCATAAAAATACTATTACCAAATAACACAAGCACTCAATTTGTATTACGGAAATTGAATTTATCTATACAATCAGATATCCTGACCAGAGTTTGCAGCACATATGACATTACCTGTGTCCTCTATCAGGCCCATAAATGTTTGACCTAGATCTCGGTCATAACTTCACAACTAAGACCCATGCATACAAATAACTAAACAAAAGATTTTAGGCCATGGTATATTGAAATTGAAATTAATTCGACACATCTTAGCCAAAACTAAGTCTCTATGTATTGGAATTCTCTGTCACTGAGCTCAGTGGGGCTCATCTAGCTGGGACAAACCTAAGATCTAGTCAACATAGGCAACAAAATAGTTATGAGGGGACAGAACTGCTTGTACGACTTCAGAGTGAAGGTTGGTGATGATCACAATTACATATTTGAACACTTCCTACACTGAAAACCCGTTGTAAATGGCAAACCAGCAAAGCAGACAAAAGACAAGGCTACAGTATATTTTCTTCACTTCACCTGCACTGCTCTGTGGGGAAACAAAGGTGGCAGAATTTGCTTCCATTCGAAAAAGAAGAAGAGTTGGTTCTTATATGCTGCTTTTCTCTACCAGAAGGAGGCTCAAAGTGGCTTCCATTCGCCTTCCCTTTCCTCTCCCCACAACAGACACCCTGTGGGATGGGTGAGGCTAAGAGAGCCCTGATATTCCTGCTCGGTCAGAACAGTTTTATGAGTGCTGTGGCAAACCCAAGTTCACCCAGCTGGCTGCATGTGGGGGAGTGCAGAATCGAACCCGGCATGCCAGATTAGAAGTCCGCACTACTAACCACTACACCAAACTGGCTCTTTGAAGTTGATTGCCCAGGGGCAAGCACAGCAGCCACCACTGACTCCTCTTCCTCCTCCTCTTCCTCCTCCTCACAAACGCGTAAGAAGCTATTGGCAGCTGGACAACCCTTTTTGTGGTTATTTCAACTTTGCAAAGGAGCTTTTCAGGTTCAAGCCAAACTGTCACTTCTGTGCCAGGCACTGGTACCTTCTGAAGCAGAGGTGAAGAAGAGGTAGCAAACACACAGCGGCCTTCTAGTTGACTGTACCACTGGGCTATGCCCCAATAGACTAAAGACTCATGAGTGTATTCTACCATCTCTTTCTCCTAGCCATTTAGGCTAGGCCTAAATGAGATTTATCTCCAAATAAACATGAGTAAGATTGGCTACTGGCTGCAATCGTATGCAGAATTCACACTGAACTCAGTGCAACTTACTTGTAAGCAGCTTACTTGTAAGCAAATATATAGACTAGGATCACCCAAATGCATTTAATAGAAGTATTGAAAAGGGACTTTGTGTCAGGACTCTCAATTCAGAGAACCAAGAGGATTTGTTCATTGACGCAGGCTGGACTCCCCCCCCCCCAAAAAAAAAACCAGGCTCCCCCTATGCCATCCTGCAAGCCGTGACAAATTTAATACCAAATTATTGTGAGCAAATAACAAAATTCAACCATAAACCTGAACATAGGGTGGGTGGAAGGGACAACCATCCAGAGCACCAGGTCAGGCAAAAGAGGCCAGGCTGGTGCACATGACCCGCCTCTCCACCTCATTGCCTGACACATGTGCATCGGGCGGCCCCAACACGCAATTCCACACATGACTCTGGGACATCTTTGTCAGGGCTCCTGCACTGCCACCCCTCAATATTCAGGTTCAGTAAGTCGGGGCCTTCTTTTAAAAGAATGCCCCTGGTTATCTTTGTTATTTTACAAGGGGAGGGGGAATCATATTTCCAGCTGCATGCGAGAATTTTTATAAAGGACCGCGGTGTACACAGAATGCTTAAAGTTCAACAACTCATGACTGTTATTCCATTTGTGAATCAATATCTGTCTTCTTGTGGTCAGCAAGCTGGAGTTCTGGCGGTGTGTCTTTCCTTGAGAAACGTCCCGTTGTACAAAGCATCAATATGCTCCTTTAAAGAAAATCTATAGCTATAGCCATATCCTGCGTCTTGGTCTCTAGAGATTAGATTCAAAACCAATCATGAGCTCAGGATACAATATCCATTTTTTTTCTTACTTAAGAAACCACAGGAGATGCAATTAAATCAGTATTTAAAGAAGAAAATAAGAAATCCCTAACGTTCCAGCATTCTTAGTTAGTGGATTCCAGCACACAACACTGCATATTCAGGAACTACCAGACTGACAAAAGATAAGGAGAGCAAGGGAGAGGTTTCCTAACATATCTGGTGCTATTGGGGATTTTTTTTTCTTGGCATTCTCTTTGTTTTAAAATTCACTGGCACCTTCCTGTTCGTGAACTTGAAAAGCCAAATGAATATTTATGACATGATGCCTCATGCCAACTTTGTGAGAAGTGTTTTTCCACCCATCTGAAGTGAAATGGGAGGAAATCTTTCTTATAGATGGGGAAAGACTTGAAGATAAGTGTACAAGTGGCATAAGGCATCGTTTACCAATGCTACCACAGTGAAAGCTTGAAAATAGTGGAATGTTTTTTTTTTAATGTTTGCACTACCCTAAGATATCATGGAAACTGTGCTCTTTCTACATTAACTTGCATTTTCCTTTTTTTGGGGGGGGGGTCTGAGAGCAGGGGTAATCTTTGTGGCTGCAAATATTATAAAACGCTGCCTCGAGAGGCTGAAGCATGGAACAGACTTTACTTGTCCAATGGCAACATTTATTTCAATTGAATTTAAAATGGCTCTGCTCCAAGCTTTGTTTCCAGTTGATATTCCTCAGAACTGCTTCTTTCCACACACCTACTCAAACACTTAGGTTCCCACTATTGTAATATCTCTCAGTCTTTCTAAACTATTACTCTCCAATATGTTCTGTTGACATTCTGCCTCCTGATGTAAATGAGAGGAATGTCCTCTAGCACTCAAGCACTAGCACAGATGCAGACTCAAGGATATATAGATTTGGTAAGCCCCAGATAGTGGCTGTAATTCTCCTAGGATTACAACTGATCTTCAGGAGACAAAGATCATTTCACCTGGAGAAAATGGCCACTTCAGACTATAGCAAGGGTGGCCAAACTGTGACTCTCCAGATGTCCATGGACTATAATTCCCATGAGCCCCTGCCAGCTTTTATACTGGCAGGTGTTCATAGGAATTGTAGTCCATGGAGAACTGGAGAATCATAGCATTATATCTGCTCTGTAGCATTATATCCCTTTGAAGTCCCTCCCCTCCCCAAAATCTACCCCCCCCCAAATCTCCAGGTATATCCCTGGTTGAAATACTTGGAAGATGTGCCCTGTATATTGTAGGGAGCCTTATAAGGAGGCCCCGAACCATGGGGAATTCAATGCCCCTTGATGAAACTCCTCCCCAAATAGGCTCCATCCCATGCCAAAACCACCCACCCTCCAGCTGTGATGGAACCCTAACCCTAACCCTACAAGAAAGCCTGCCACTCCAAGTCAACATCAGGTTATCTGTTACACAGCTCAACCACAACCAATATAACAGGGTGGGTGGGTAGAAAGCTGCTCGACTTGGCTGCCGTGGGGGAAAGAGGCTGGGCTAATGCATGTGGTGCCCTTTCCCTCTTGCGTAGCCTGAGTCGCACCACACCCACCTCCTCTGCTGCTGGAGCAGCCCCAGAAGCATGTCTTCCTTGACCCCACTCCTCTTCTGCATCAACTGGCGGGCTGCAGTGAGTCTCTGCTGCATTTATTAGAATTATGCATTGACCCATTAAGAAATATCAAGATTTTGGGGATCCCATATAATGTGAAGATCTGGGCCATTGTTCAGTTTACCCCCTCCCATAGACACATACAGAGAGAATACTCCATGATGTACATATAAAAGGGAGGCTGTTTTTAATCACATCCTACTGGTAATCATGTGTGCTCCCCCCCCCCTTCATTCCTTTAACTGATCAGTTTTTTCTGGAAGCCTCCTGAGCAAGTGAAAAAGTGGGGTTTCCTTCCTACCATGTATGCAGTTGGCATCACTGAATTAAAGCAAAGTGCTACCAAATAAGATGCTAGAGCTTATTTTTGTTTGATTACACAGGAAGAGGGTGCTGCTTCACGCAAGGGCTCGCTCTCTTTTAGTTAAGTGGCATGTTAATTAATCCCTTGAGGACAAAGTTGTACCTTTTAAAACAACAAATATGTAGTTATAACATTAGCAGATGCATGCCTCACAATTACAGTTCAACTGAGCTTAGTATTTTCTGTCGACGGGGGAAAAAGAAAACAATTAGGCGGCATTTACCGTGTTGATCTGAAGTCGAGAAAACTATTTCGCATGGGACGTTTGGGAAATTCTGCATTCATTTTGAAAGATCCAAGATTAAGCAAACGTCTTTTTCAAGCAGCCATAATTTATATCCATCATTTAGTTTAGTCTGTGACTGTAGTCCCAAATACGTGGACATAGGACATACTGGAATGGCACAAACATCATCCCCATCAGTAACTCAGCAACAGAGCTAATAAACAGTGACCATTTGTGTGTCTGTGTAGATGATAGATAGATGATAGACAGATGATAGATAGATAGATAGATAGATAGATAGATAGATAGATGATAGATGATAGATAGATAGATAGATAGATAGATAGATAGATAGACAGACAGACAGACAGACAGACAGACAGACAGACAGACAATGTGTCTTTTTTGAAACAATGTATAGTCAGCAACCAGAAAAGTACCTTATTTCAAAACAGCTGCCCCCTTTATTTTATCCCATTGTATCTCATTCAAATATGAAGATAGATTTTGGTGGGTAGCCATGTTGGTCTGAATCAGGAGAACCAAGTTTGAGTCCAGGGGCACCGTTAAGGCCAACGAAGATTCATTGTAGGTGTAAGCTTTTATGTGTATGCACAGTGAGTACACATGAAGTGTCAGTTAAGAAATGACAGTAGGCAACTGACAGTTGAAGGAAAGACTGTGGACTGGGAAAGTGGGTGAAGAAGTGATTTTGATCACAGAAGATCCCGATTCAAGCCAAAAAGGGACCGAGTTTCCAGTTAAGAGAAGTAACCCTATCCCAGTGGAAAAGGAAATAGCATACCTTACAAGTTGAGGCCATTCTCCGGCCTGTCTCTTGCCTGGCCAAGCAATTGGCAGCAAACTGCATGCTCTTCCTCAGCTCTGCCCTGTCTCTAGAGTCCTCAGGGGCGGCACTGGGGTGGGTCCCAGCCACAGCTTATCTTAATATTTAAGAATAACAATCTCAGAAAAAGGATTTTGCACATTTGGGGAAAATAATTTTCCATTAACTTGGCTCCTGCATTGAAATCATTTGTCTTTTAGAAACTGTACTATGATTTGAATGCTGTATGATACCTTAACTTACAACATCGTTTCACTCTTGTACAGCATTGGTTGTTAAAGGATCTGGCCCGAGGGCAAGATCCAGTGTTATTGTGGTGGGTATCTCAATGTGGAATTCAAACTCCCAACAACTATTCACACTTGCTCTTTATTCCTCATCTTTGTCAAGTGAATGGATACATCTCTTACAAGTTCTTCAGAATTTTCCTGCTAGTTTTCCTTTAAATTTTATGTTCAAGATAACATTACTGCTTTATGAAAGGAACCTTTGATGCAATTGGCCATCACCTCCTTCCTACTCTGGCTCTGTACAGACGCTAGCCATAACCTAATGATGTATGTTTAATGCTCTGCTTCTGAAATCAGTGAGACTGACAAGGTTAGGCTTCCAAACTTCTCACTTGAGTTTCTCCCTGGAATTTGGAGCTCTGACAGTGTTCTGACAGTCTTAAGAACAATTTCCTGGGCATAAGGCCTGCAGAATTCTGAGTGGGCCTGCAAAGAATTGCACAGTGAATTACCTAGTCTCATTGCAACCCTTGTTATTCAGTGTCTTAGAAGCATAGTTCAGCCAAAGTAGCAACACAGTTTTGCAGGCTTCTTTTTGAAATGCCTTTCCAGTGTACCTTTGCATTGATGTTCCCATCCCCCCCTCCATCCAGCTATCATGGTCATTCAGTGCATATTCCTGGCCTTAACTCAATTCCAATTTTAGTCTTGCAATTCACCTTTCAAAGAACTGAGTCAAATACACAAATTTATTGGCAGCCTTCAGTCTTGCTTATTCTTCCCAGTGCAAAATGGGTGAACGGTAACAATTACAAGGGAGCCTTTGCGGCCAAGCCTAAAGGACCTTGTTTGCCAAAGTTCAAATAATCCATAAACGCTACAGGGCTATTGCCCTTGCAAGGGCAGGCTACCCACAGCCTACTTCACAGTGTTCAGAGAACTGTTAGCTATAATAATGCCCATCTCAGATGATGCTCTTTCAGTTTTCCATTATTGATGACTGGTTCAGCATAAGGAGCAAAGGGAGGGGCGGGGGGAAATCATCCAGTGCTGGGATCTGGAAAAAGCCTCATGAGCAAAATCAGGGAAGCAGTGCCAGGAGAATATGTTCATCATTTCCCATCTAATGGAGATGATTCTGGCTTGATCACATCACTCAGTGCTTGGCACTCTCTAAATGCTTTCTGTACTTCCAAGGACTCACATTATTAAAGGAAATCCCAGTTGCCATTTTACTGGCATGGCCACCCCAACACTTGGCTTTTTACCAAGTTATCATCATCATATTACCCACTCTAGAGCTTGCATGAGTCTTGTGAGCTCTTTTGAAAATCATGGACATCTCTGACATCTTCCTTACCCTTGAGATGTTTTGTCTTCTGCCTCAAGCAAATGAAGGGCTTTTTTTCTGATTATCTTCTGAATTATTTCAGGGCTCTACAGATTCCTTAAATCAGAGAAAGCTAATTCTGTGCTAGTTTCAAAAACTATTATATTTGCTTTTATTATATTCTGATTGTAAGATGCTTCTTATTTTGGCATTACTGGGAACTAGTGGGGGAGGGAGGGTTAAGTGACTAACCTATGGGCCAAGAAATTCCTTACTCAAGTCTTGCATCTACAGTATGTTTGATAAATAGACCTTTGCCACCGTTGTTTCAATATTTGTTACCCAACATCTACATAGAGATAATACTATATTAAAGGGTTTTGATCAAGATTTCTGAGGATAAAAGCTAAGATACACTTTGAATACTTCAAAATTTGAGTCCAATAACACCTTTAAGTCCAACAAAGATTTATTCAAGGTGTGAGCTTTCATGTGCATGCACACTTCCTCAGACAAAATGGAACAAAGATCATGAGAGTACAGATATAGAGCAAAGGTAAATTAGTGGCAAATTAATAAACTGTGTCATAATATCCAAATTATGCCATATTATGCCATATGATAATACTTTGCTAAAACAGTCCTTTTAAGTTCAGTTGTAGTTCACGAAAACATTGAAGAAATAAAACTGTCTATGTTAGCAATTAATGGCAGATACTTTCCCAGGTGTAAAAAGAAACAATTAAAAGAGATTAGTTGCTTGCCCCATCCGTCTCCACCCAGGCATGGAAGCATCCCCACAAGTGACAAGCCCCACTGGCAAGTTATCTTGTCCTGAGACCAGCTCCAGTCAGCTGGCCTCGACATACACACAGCACATCTGAGCCAAAGCCTTGAAACTAAGAGTACAACTAGAACTAGATGTCTTATACACTAAATGCTGGCTGCAAGGCCAAAGAATGGCTAATTAAGCTATCCCAAACACTTGGATGTGCCAGGCCATCCTGTACCATTGGGAGGAAGAAACAACTGAAGTCTTGAAGTTGAGTTCTATGAACAAGAATATTTCTCTGAGTGAGAATATTTCTCTGAGAGAAGCTCATGCTGTCCTCTCCCAGCATACTAGCAAAGGGCAATACAACATTCTAAATGCTAAACACAACATGAATGTCTTATAGTTCAGAATTCTATAAAATTTTTGAATCCTGTTGACCTAAGAATAACATTTTCCCAAGAAATTTCAAAGGAAAATTACAGCACAAGATGGCTGAACTCAAGTTAATCCACAAGTTCAGAAGAATGGACTCCTCCAGGGCTGAAAGGGACATAGGGTTATCTCACTACAGATGCTAATTTTCTGCAACCACACATTTATTTCTTCCCTTGCTCAAATCAAGCTGATTACAATATGCATTGTATCTTTGTGTCCTTTACAAGTATTTTTACAATACCCCTCCCACCTTCTGACTAGGATAAAAGAACTCAGATATCTCCAACTTTATCTACTCATGTCTCATGGAGGGGAACTTTGACTCTCCAAAAGCGTCTACCCTGAACCTCTTCTTGCTCTCTAAGGTGCTAATGGATTCAGATCTAATCTTTCCTGTAAATTACCCTTTCCAGTCTTACCCAGCTAAGGTTGATGGGCGGCATAGTTTCTGTGACCCCTCAAAATAAATAAAAATTTAGAAAACTATGGAGCTTACGAATCCAAATTTGGTAAATCTGGTGGCTGATTGCCAATATAATGAAGATTATTGCTAACTGCTAAAGAGCCTCTTGTGGTGCAGAGTGGTAAGGCAGCCATCTGAAAGCTTTGCCCATGAGGCTGGGAGTTCAATCCCAGCAGCCGGCTCAAGGTTGACTCAGCCTTCCATCCATCCGAGGTTGGTAAAATGAGTACCCAGCTTGCTGGGGGGGTAAACAGTAATGACTGGGGACGGCACTGGCAAACCACCCTGTATTGAGTCTGCCAAGAAAACGCTGGAGGGCATCACCCCAAGGGTCAGACATGACCCAGTGCTTGCACAGAGGATACCTTAACCTTTTTTTATTGCTAACTGCACTTTAAAAAAACCTGCTTGTTGAAACCGATTATCCACGAGTATACGCAATGCTTGGCTTGAGAGAAAATGGGTACTCTGAGCAAGGTGAGCATTATTCTTTAACTTGTGAGGGTTGTATCTCTTCGCACCAGAGAAGAGAATATACTCTACCTCTGAATTTTGCTTTCACTTGGCATTGGAGAGAGTTCCAAGAAAGCCACTGTGGAGGTGGAAGCTGCTTACTCTCCTTCATCTAACCTTAAATATGATATTTAGGGATGGGCACAAACTGGAAACATCCGGTTCAGATTTCAGACATTTCCTGAACCCTGTTGATCTATTGAACTGAACCTGTTTGAGAAATTCAAAACACTTAGAGCTGGCCTCTGAGGGCCCCATAGGCTCCAAAATTGCAGGGCATCTCCAGCTCACTGCCCACCAAATTTTTTAAAGATTAGACTTAGAGGGGGTCCAATTTAGTGATATCCAAGCAAGGTGCCCCCAGGAAAGTGCTCTTTCAGGAGATGTTGATGTGTATGTAGAGTCGCCACAAGCTAGCTGGCTAGGAGCAGCGGCATGATAGATGGATGGATGGATATAGAGCTAGAGGTAGAAGCCACCTGCAGAGTTAGTGGCTGCATCTCCCTATGCCCATCCCCCACTATGATCAAGATGACTGTCCTGAAAAGGTTGAGTCCATTGGCACCTTTAAGACCAACAAAGTTTTATTCCAATTATATGCTTTTGTTGGTCTTAATTTTTAAATTACATTTATAATCTGCCCTTCCCCAAAGACTCAAGGTGGGTTACATTAAACGCACAACTTAGATTTACAATTAGCGATTTAAAAAATCTTACATCAAAAAGAATCAAATTAAAGGTGTCATTGGACTCAAACTGTGTTCTGCTGGCTCAGACCAAAATGGATACCCAGCTGAATTTGCAGAGGACAGTGTGACAGCAGGAGAATGAGACTATCATGTTGCTTGCACTCCCTCTTTCTGCCAGGCCCTCTGCAGATGGGGTTGGTGTTGGGCAGACAATTACATCCCCCAATCAAAGACAGGTCTAAATGAGATGAGGCACAATCACCTTGAACCTGTCTTTTCTCCTGCACAGAGCTAATTTCAATGGGGGCTCCTTTTTCATTCCCAGATAATCCATAGGACAAAAGGATTAAACACCTGCTCACCTGGTGACCCTTCCCTCATCTTCAAAGCAGACACATGGGCTGCATGTGAGCTTCCTTCCTTCCTTCCTTCCTTCCTTCCTTCCTTCCTTCCTTCCTTCCTTCCTTCCTTCCTTTCTTTCTTTCTTTCTTTCTTTCTTTCTTTCTTTCTTTCTTTCTTTTTACAAAAAAATGCAGATGGCCTGAAGCCTTTAACATCTTGTGTGGTCTGAGCCTAATTCAGCTAGCTTCAAGTCTGGTATTGCATTAGGTGATTCGCATGTTTAAAAAGATGATCCTAATCCGACTTTTATGTTTTGCACATCCCCTACCCAGGGATGCCGATCAGGACAAGCCTTCCCCATCACGTTGCTCTCCCCAGAGCTTCTCAGGGATCAGCATGGGGTATGCTGCCGTGTAAAGCCCAGTTCCTTTTCAAGGGTTATGCTTCGATGGCCCCCTCCTCCCCCCTCCTGGATTTCCCAGCCTGCTTCACATGCTAAAAACACAATTAGGAGGCCAGATTTTAAATTGATGGGGGTTCTGCTGTAGAAAATTGTGAGTAAAAGAGAAGTAGCAATGCAATCGACTTAATTTGAATGGCGAGGTTCTATGCAGTTCAAGCAGCTAATAAAGAGACAGGAAAGAAATACAATTTGCAGCAATTTTGAAGGAGGAGGAGGAGGGGGACAGGAACTTTTACAAATAGCTCTGGGTTTATATCTAGCCAAGCAAGTAGGAAGGCAGCGGCAGATAATAATGTGATTACTTTGGTAATGATATGCATTAGATACATTATGGGAAACAATAATACTCCCCACTGAATGCAGTCAATCCAGTTATTGATTTTTCTTAATGGTAAAAGTGCTATTCCAAAACTGAAAAGAGATATCCTTTATTTATTCTCCTTCCCTTGTGAGCCCCATCTCCGCAGACCCTTTGATGCACAGTAGTATGCAGAGATAATGGAGTAATGTATATCTAATCTGACACCTACTGGGCCAGGCTAATGTTTCAGATAAAAACTGCTTGGATTGCTGTTGCTATTGAAAACAGAATCTAGGAAGAATATATAATAAGAAGGAAGAAAGAAACTCTCTTGAAAGGCTGAACTTCGCTTTTGTTTCCTTCTGGAGTTTCTTTGTGTGTTTTTTAATGTTTCCCTCATATTCTATGCATATTTCTCCCCATGGAATCTGCTCAGCTGAATATCTGATGGGCTGTTCAGATAGGTTCACCTCTGTCACTCTATCAGCCTCCTGGATCTTTATTTACTAGAATCTGTACTTAATCCAAGTCAAAAGCAGTCATTTTGAAAGCCAAGGCGGTCTGTTTGGTTGCTTTTCAAAGTGCCCTTCCCACAGCAACATGTCTGAACAAGAAGCAGAATTCCCACTCTCCAGCTCTGTGTCTTGGGTGGCCTGCTCTGTGTGACTTAGGGCTGTCAACCTCCAGATGGAGCCTGGAGGTCTCCCTAAATTATACCTGACCTCCAAACTGGGGGAGAGGAAGGGAAGGTGATGGCTAGCTGCACTGAGATTCCTTCAGGTAGTGAAAAGTGGAATATTAAAGATAACTGTTTTTCCCCTCTTTTCTAAAGAAGAAGAAGAATTGTTTTTTATATCCTCCTTTTCACTGCCCAAAGGAATCTCAGAGCAGCTTACATTTACCTTCTCTTCATCTCCCCACAGCAGATACCCTAAGAAGTAGGTGGGGATGAAAGAGCTCTGACAGGACTGCGCTGTGAGAACAGCACTATCAGGACTGTGACCAGCCCAAGGTCACCCAGCTGACTGCATGTGGAGGAGTGGGGAATCAAACCTGGTTTACCAGATTAGAAGCCGCCATTCTTAACCACTATACCAAGTTGCCAGTCTTAACCACTACACCGAGAGACCAGTTTCCCTGCAGAAAAAGACTGCTTTGGAGTGTAGACAATATGGTATTATACCCCACTGAGTTTCCTCCCCTCTCTAAACACCAACTTCTCCAGTTGCACTCCAGATCTCTTGAAATTTCATAATCCAACATTGGCAATCTTCCTTACAGACCCTATGCCATGCTCCAGGGTCTGCATAGCCTTGAGATAAAAGGTGAACAGGACACTTGTGTAGTTTTGTTCCTGGCAGTCTGTGTGTCCACCAATTTTTTTGCGGGTAGCTTCAAATCCTTAACATTTAAATGTTATACTTTTGAGTTTCCTGTTTTAAGGGTGAGGATCACCGTTTCCCAGCTTGCAGGTTATGGTATTATTCAGAGGCTTTGTGTAGAAAAGAGTTCAGGCAGATTGAACAGAAGAAGGAAGGGGGAGTTGGGCTTGTGTCCATTGGACCTGAATTTAACCTCTGCACATGGAGCCAACATTTTGTATAGTGCCTATAGGGATCAATTTTATACACATGATATGCATTACAGGGTCAGTATGAAAGCCTGGAGAATGTAACTGGGGTTGGAACCCTTGACTCCAGCTGCCATGCTCATTCTCCCCGGACTCTCATTTGTCCATATTGCGTCTTGAACAATGTGTCCCACAGCTCTAGCTCTTTGGGCCCAAATAACTGAAATCATTGTAATAGCCTTGTACAATGCAAGAGTGAATATATATTGCATACATTCATTGACTGGTTGTGCCCCCCCCCCAGTGAATCATGACAGCCACATAACAATGCCACACACACACACACAATACCTTTATCGGCATAAAGCAGATTAGCAAAATGTACAGAGATAGGATACATCAAGCGGTTTACGTTTAAAAACTGAAGACACTCACAGACAAGATCTGCCTATTCAGGCTCTCCCCAGGAATGTAGAGAATATGAATTTATAAGTTAACTGAAATAAATTATTTATTTATAAATAAATTCTATAAATAAATTGTTTATGCAGAGGCCTGGAGATGCTCAGAAATAGATGGATGGATATCAAGGGGTGGGGAAGATGGCTGCTCAAAAAGCTCACTTTACAGTGAGCTCCAGATTCCGGGCAGGGGCCGATCATAGCTTTGAGAGGCAGAGGCAAGTAGGGTGTGTTTACTCTCTCCCTGGGGACTTTTCTGTACCCCAAGGAGCCTTTTCTGATCCATGGAGACTAGATCTCCAGATCATCAACCACTCGTGCTTGGGGCCAAGGAGCAGCAACCACCATATTCTCTTCTTTTGAACTTTCTCTTTCTTGGAACTGAGTTTCCCCAACCTGATCCCTGCTAACTGGACATTTTCTGGATTATACCAACTGGGCTATCCTCTCCCTACTGAATGCAGCTGCAGATGGCTTTCTGAAACCCTCCAAACCTGTTATCTGAAACTGTGAATAGCAGTTGATTCTTGATGTTAGTCATTCAGTCCTGTCCAAATTTTGACCATCCTATGGCTCAACTAAAAGCCTCTTGTGGCGCAGAGTGGTAAGGCAATGACATGCTGTCTGAAGCTCTGCCCATGAGGCTGGGAGATCAATCCCAGCAGTCGGCTCAAGGTTGACTCAGCCTTCCATCCTTCCGAGGTCGGTAAAATGAGTACCCAGGTTGCTGGGGGGTAAACGGTAATGACTGGGGAAGGCACTGGCAAACCACCCCCTATTGAGTCTGCCATGAAAATGCTAGAGGGCATCACCCCAAAGGTCAGACATGACTCAGTGCTTGCACAGGGGATACCTTTACCTTTACCTTTACGGCTCAACTGTCACAACGTTTCCTGATCTTGCACCACTTCTTTTAGCTGAATAGTGCTCTGGTTGCTGTCCATTTTAATTGTACCTAACCACCATGTTCTTTGTCCACCTGATTTCCCTTTACCACTGAACAATATTAGTGTAATAGCTGATAAGAACAGATACTACACTTGATCTTAGCCAAGGCCGAGAAAGCTGCCAATCTTAGTGTAATAGCTCCATCCATTGTGTTGATTCACATGATATGGCCAAAGTAAGTGAGTCAGAGTTTTGTGATTTTGCCTTCCAATGATATAGCAGGCTTTATACACACTTGTATTTCCTTGTTTGTGACTTTTGCTGTCCATGGTACCTGCAGAAGCCTTCTCCAGCACCAGGGTGTAAACTGCACGGAGCTTTTATTCCAACCCCAGATTGATTCAGTCCCTGCCCTCTACACAGAATGCGATTTCCGTTTGGATTTTGGCCGATTTAAAATTTCCTTCTGCAGCAAGAAGGATTGATCCGGTGTGACCCTACCTTTATTGTGCAATATCTCAGACAGCTTTTAATCCTGAATATCCATTTGGGAAAGAAAGCTCCGTGGTAGAGAACCTCTGATAGGCTACACCTGGTCATGTGACATGCTTGCCTTAAAGGAGAAGCCCCTAATTTCTCTCAATTTCTGTTGGTCCTGGATTTTTCCTCCCTCCTCTGCCTTTTTCAATCCTCTCCCCCTCCCCTCCAAGAAAAGAAAGAGGCTCCCTGCTTGGCTCCTCTCCCCCCGCCTTCAAGAAAAGAAAGAAAGAGGCTTAGCTCCCCCCCACCTTCTGAGCCTCCCTAACCACGTGCAGAAGATTTTCCTGTTTCAATGGGGGGGGGGGAGAGGAAGAATCGAGTTCAAAGTGATCTGAATTCAACAGGATTGACAATGGAATAAAGAAAGCAAATGCAGACTCTGCCCAGAGTTGCTGTGTCAAAGATATAAGGGGTGAGGGACATCATCCTACTCAAGCCCTTGGGGGCTTATTGAATTTTGGATGGTGAGACTTTGAAGAGTGGGTGGGATTTCAAAATTGCCTCCCCTTGTGATCCTTCACAGCCCCCAGTTACTATATACAATTAGCCTTCCCCCATCTTGTTACAACCTGGCATTTGCCATATAAAATCAAACCCAAACAGCTAAATTATACAAACAACCAGAAACTCTGCCAACTTTGTTTTTTTTAAAACCCTTTCTAATATTTTTGGAAAGAACACATTTAATTCTCTTTTCCAGCTACTATAGGAAGCAGCCCCTGTCATCTGAATAATTAAATGAAAAGAACGAAGTGGAGTCAAAAGCCTCTTGTATGACTGATTGCATACAACAGTGAAATCAAGCAAAGCATTTGTAGCAGCTATGTGAGCTACACCTAATTTTCATTGTGCTTCATTTCCCTTCTTTCCAGGGAGCATTAAAGGAAAATCCACGCTTCCTATTCTTTGCCTCCAGAATTCTCCACTTGCACTCCTGCATGAAAGCTGGGAGGCTAGATTCCCTCCCAGCAGATCTTTGATCTCCTTTAGACCTCATAAGAACAGCCATTTTTATCTGAGTAAATTATACATTAAACAAACTATACCTTTTACAAATATTTCAGTCTTGCCCAGAAGACTACAGGCAAGTCAGGATTCCTGGCTTCTGTTGTCTACTTTTTCTTCAAGAGAGCTCAACAAGATTGGCAGCTCCATTTTCACTAAGGATTGTGGGTACCAAACAAAAGAGAAGAGAAAGGTGGTGCCTTCCAGAGGGGAAAGACATCAGTGCATCCAAAGGATACACAGAGAGAAGAGAGCTTAGTGAGCACAAAAAAATCTGAAACATAGGTCTGTCCTGAGAAAACCATTTGATACAAGTTTTAGATAACTAAAAATCATAGGTGTTTTTGAGTAGTTCTCTCACTAACCCATTATTTCCTGCAATTGCTCTTATTTGAAAACTATACTACAACTTTCATCTTGAATGTGTAAGCTCAAATAAAGGGAGAATATATTGCAATAATTTATGTAGGAAAAATACCACAGCTCCTACTAATCTGCTGAATGGTTACTGTATATGCCGGTGAAAAATTCTGAGGAAATGCGATGCTCAATTCAGAAGATAGTTAAACATTGAAACAAAGGTAAATTTATATACCAAACTAGGTAATTACCACATTTGACAACATTATTACTTTGATTCATATAATATTGTAATTTTGCTTCTGCTGTGCTTTGGATATAGTAGCCCGAATGTTTGGCTAACTATACCAGTTTAATTTTCTCCTCACATTGAGATATGTGAGCCCTCCCCAAAAAAAATCACTGAGGAAAAGCCCCGCTTAAAATAACAGGTATCTTAAAATAATAACTAAACTATTCTTATATGCTGTATGCTTGCAGTCATAAACTATTCTTACAATGTACTAAATGATTTCTCCAAAAGGACTTGAAGAAAATAGAAATGATATTTGAAAATTCAGAGATTCAGATAAACAAAGGAGCTGCTTTTATGAGGAAAGGGGGAAAATGTGGTAGTTATGGTTAATCAGAAAATATAAATAACTCTAGTTAATATCATATAACAGAATTTGGTACTTTCCACCACTATCACCGTAATATGTTTTTCATATCATGTAAGACCAGTAGGGGGGATGTTGAGCTGAAAAACTGAGACCCTACAAACCAGGAGCCATTTTGTTCTGCTTCCCTAATAAAGAAGTAAGGCCTAAGCTCCCTTAAAGCCAAACAACAAACAAATAGGATTTCTACCACTATAGAAGTGAAAAAGAGAAAGAAGATGAGCAAGTTCTTTTGTGAAGAATCAACAAATTCATTTAGAGATGGTACAGTAGAGTGTTGGCAGAATTTTCAGCTGCAAGCTGCAAATAATTTCCTTGGTGTTGTTATATTATGTGGTTCATACCAACAAACTAAATGCTATTTTGATGAGCTAATTCTTGAATTCTGCAGTAAAAGAGCAGAACAAACATAAATGACTGAAGCCAACAGCATTTGGGCAAATCTGGGGATGAAGCTTCTGGCTGCCTTGTATTTTGGCAGATTGCACATGTTTGCAAAGGCCAGAAAATGGATTCAATTTGAGGCTGACAGTTTTCCACACATTTGAATTCCTGCTGAGCAGCCATGGAGCTCTGTTTAATACCCACTGCTGTATGCTTGCAGTCATAAAGAGATTGCAGCTTAGCACTGGACTAATAGGATATTACTCAGTGCTGTACAGGATTCTACATGCAGTAGTTGTGCAGTAATACAAGACTTTCTAATAATTGTGGGTAGTGTCCTGCAAAATTTAGAGCTCTCCCACAGAACCTGACATTCAAGGATCCTTCAAGATTCTATAAATAAATACTGAAGAACAGAAATAACAATTCTATTCACACACAAAGCTTGTTAATGGGTTGACCCATGGAGTTAATGACCATAATCCAGATGATCCCTTTATTTACACACAAGAGCTAATGCTTAAAAATGCCTCCTTCCAAGCCTCATAAGGTGATTCCCTGTCTCACAAAGGATGCTGATTGGTGGCCATGATGCCCTAGTGGAGCCAGTGTAAGGAGGAGAGGTATCAGACAGGCACTCCGTTTCTGAATCCACCTCCTCTGAAGCCTTCCTCCTTCTGAATTTATGTTGGTTATCAATGGAATCATGAGTGGAAGGGGAGACAAAGCCCTGGTGTGAATGTGGCCACATGGCTCTCCAGTTCACAGAAAGATGCCATGGCCATTCGTCAAAACAGAAGCCTGAAAGGGAGTGGGGATTCCAAGCCAGAAACCACAAGCACACTAAGGCTATATGCTCACTTGCATAAAAACTACCATGCATAGCTAAATTAGTTTCATCAGCCACATATTAAATAAAAGTATCCTCGGGTGACAGCAGCCACTGCTGACAGAACGAACCTGTTTATATTAAAATCTGGGCTTGATTGTGCTGGGTTGGACAAAAGGCAGCTAGGGTCTCACTGAGGTCAAATTGAAATGTTCTATTTTGAACACTGCAGCATTTTCCAGATTTCACCTGCCCATCATAGGATGTTCAGTGACAACCATCCCTTTCTCTGAGGAGGATAAATTTCTTCCACCTGCTAAATTATAAGGAAATGTTTAGAAAACAAATATCTTTACATCAGCATTGCCCTAAAATTCTCAGTACCAGTAACAATCAATGACTAATTCTAGATGTTATATATGTTGCATTAATATAGTTCTGCAGTCTTGTTGAGTAGTTAGCATACATTTGGTATATAATTTCTGTTTTTTTTAAATGGTTCATGTACTTAGATGGTAGCTGAAACAAAATGGTTCATGAAAGCTATTGTCCATTGCCTCCAGTCCTGCCATTTCCAGTCAACATGTAGAAGTTCTGACAGGTATTACAGTGCTCCGTGCAAGCAGAATATTTATTTTGATTATTTATAGCTTGCTTTTCTCCCCAATAGAGACCCACATTGACTTACAACATCATACTTCTCCACTTTATCCTCTCAAGCACTTTTCTACAAGGTAAGATGGAATGAGAGAGGGGGAGGAGAACTTGCCCAAGGTCACCCAGTAGATTTCCATGGCAGAGTAGGGATGTAAACCTGGATATCTCAGACTGTAGTCCAGGCTTTCTCAACTAGGGTTTGGTGAAACCTTGGGGTGTCTTGATAGCCATGGAAGTTTTTTCTAAATGGTTGGAAGTTTAATTTTTATATGTAATTTTGTTTGTTTAATTAATTAATTTCTAGGCCACCTCTCCTAGCCAACTAGCTCATGACAGCTTACAACATTTGTTAAAATGCATTCAACCATTAGTAAAAACAACCAATGGATATCCCCTACCACCCTCCCTCCTTTCACAACCCTTCGCCCTTCTCCAAGCCAACAACTATCTGCTATAAATCCAGGGATTGATGTTAATAGTGAAGTACTGGAACAGGGGCTAAGATTTTCCTCTGTCTGGCATCAACCAAATGTCTGGCAGAAGAGCTCTGCCTTGCAGGCCCTGCAAAACTGAGTCAATTTGTAAGGGTCTTCAGCTCTCCTGGGAGCTCATTGCACTAGGCAGGGGCCAAGGCTGAAAGGGCCCTGGCCCTGGTTGAGGGAAGGCACATTTGCCATAGACAAGGGGTCTCCAGGCGATTCATACCCTCAGAGCATAACAACCTGCAAGGGGGATAGGGAGTTAGACCGTCCCTCAAATACATTTGGCCCAGGCCACAAATGGTTTTGAAGGTCAAAATCAGAAACTTTCTCAGTCAGCCCAACATTTATCATGTGATATAGCCATGTTGACCTGCCCTCCCCTCCCAAAATGGCCAATGATGGACCTGGAGGGTGTGAGAAGGAAAGGGACCCCAGGTTGACATGTACCCAGCTATATTTTCCAACTTTGTTCTGCATAATAGTGCCACTTCTGGAGTTGCTTGAAGCCTGAAACATTTTTCAGGGGCTTCTCAATGGTAGAAAAGTTAAGAAAGTAGTTCATCCCACCACTCTAGCTTAACATTACACACATTATGTGATACTGAAATCCATGGGCAGACTCTACTTAGAGTCTGCCCATGGATCTTAGCCAACAGGGCCCGGGAGTGTCAGTTAATCAAAGCTGAAATATATAAATAAATACTGAGGAGAAGAAAGCTGGATTCAGCATGCCACTCCTCCAAAGGCAGCTTCATTTTGACTGTGATGACACCACAGCCTGTTCAAAGCCGCATGAAAATTCCACTGAAGACAATCTAATTGTGTCCAGGACTGTAACGAGGTTACTTAAATCCTATGCTTGGAACAAGGTGTGCGGCATCCTTGAGTACTGGCTTCAGAGAGTCACTGTTAGGGATTTCTCTCCATTGATATCTTGTATATGCTACTTAAGCACTCCCTCATTGACTCAGCCAATTATATTTTATTTGCTTGATCACATTATTTACCAGGCTCTAGTCAGCCATTTGTTTTTTTTCTGGAGGACCACTTTGAACCCTGAATGAGAGCTGGCTCCTAGGTCTTTAACTGCTCTTCCAGCAACTTCTCTTGCCCCAGATGTTTGTTTTTTTCCTGCAAGCTAGGAACCACAAGAGACCAAATCTGGCCCAGGGTGTTCAAGTTGCTGATACCATCTCTATATGGATTTGAAAAATGTGTTACAGCCACAATCTGTAGCTCAGCTGTGCATGGCTCAGCCAAAAGTGTGAAATATATGCAACTTGGGAGAAGCTATCCTCATTCCCCTAAATGAAAAATCAATTTTGACTCACGCTGTTATTGTTGTTGCCACAGATCCCTCAATCCCATGCCCCCCACCATCTTCTCTCCTTAATTCATTTCATAAAACTCCCATTCAGCTGCTTTCCAGACTCTATAGATCCAGGAAATGCAGATTCCCCTGTTCCATTCCAACACTGGGTCATAAATCATTGGCCAGTGTGACATTGTGCTTTGTCTTGGGTTTTTTGGTTTTTCTTGCCCCCCTCCTCCTTTTCCGGGTTGTATTTCTTCCCACAGCAATAACATTTCTCCCTGTACTGAGAACACAGAGTTCCAGAAAACAATTTTGCCAATGACACCAAATTCCTGGGTGGACTTGAACTTACAGTACAGATGAGGGATAAGAACTGGGAGACTGCATGAACTCAGTGGTACAGCTTTGTAGCATTGAGGTGAGATAACACACTTCTTATGTACTGGCTGATTTCCTGTGTTTGCTCCTTAGTCGTTTTAAATGCCCAAGCTCATAATATGAATGGACTTATTATTGATGCATGAAAGCCGTTTCTGAAGTATATTTAGGGCCTTAGACCCTTGTTCTCACACTGTTTTACCACATAGCCCCCTAGGTGTAAACCTCACAGAGAAGCAGATTCCTCAGCTTCCTCTGATTTGTCTTTTGTACTTTTGCTTGATGTCTGAAGCATAACATTAACTGAGCATCCAGCCTCAAAGTTGCTGCTGCCTGATTGGATCCTAAACTGAAATTTAGAAGAACCCACCCAGTTTTAACATGGTGATGTGCTGAGGAGATGGTTTGCCAATGAGAAATAGAAGGCTGAAGCTGCTTTTCAAGAGACAAAGCTTTCCTTGTGCTACTACATGGAGAGATTTATGTCGCCAATGGGTTGTTCATAATGGGTTTGTAGTGTTGCCGAGCTGATAAAAGAACAGCAACCATCTCCCAGTAAATAGAGTTATTAACTAGAGCTCAATTGGGCCCATAATATGAAACCAATTGGAAATAGCAGTGAAAATGTCTTGGCATCCTACTCTGTGGACCTGCAATAGGCTCATTCGCCTGCAAGAACTGCAACAGACCAAATTTTCATTCTAAATAAAGGTCAGATGCTCAGGAATGGAAAGAAATGTATATGTGCACTCAGTATGCCAGAAAGGGACTGTAGCTTAGTAGTGGATCACACTGAGTCCCGGGGGTCTCAATGCTAGAATTCCAAGAAAAACAAGGTTTCACCCTGAGGGTTTTGAGTGCTGCTGACAATCAGCATTGACAATGGACTGCCAGGCATGTCATTTGCTTCACCACTGTTCAACTCAAGACAGCCAAAACTGCCTTGGACATTGTAAAGGGAGGGAAGAGAAACTATGAAGTCCTCTCCCATGGAAGAGTCTAGCTGCCATCAAGGCTTTTGGTCAGTGAGAAACAATGTGTAGTGGGAACTGTCCGGATCCATCTCCCTTTTTTTCCATCCTGGAGGTTGGCACCTGTTCTGGGTTGGTCTGAGTAATGGATGTCTGTGAGAAGCACTTGCTTTTGTTGCACCATTACCATCATTGTGAATATTTGGAGTAGGTTTGGCTAAGCTAGGATGGATGGATGGATGGATGGATGGATGGATGGATGGATGGATGGATGGATGGATGGATGGATGGATGGATGGATGGATGTTGAAGGTATGTAAAAGTACTTGGGATGCTACAAATTTTACAGCAGATTTTGCTACAATTTTTCACATTTGCTAGTTGAACATAATGGGGGATTCAGAGATAAGCTGATCCCTGGGTCTCTTCAGTTTGGCACTGAATGACTCAAATATTTGCCAGACAGATTTGCATCTGGTTTCTTCAAAGCCATGTGTGAAAAAATTCTGCCAGTCCAAACAGAAGAGCAGTCATGAATGTCACAAAGCACTCCTTAGAGGAGCATGCAATTGTAGGATTTTTTTTTCCTTTTTAAATTCAGCATTTCATGACAACTGATGGATACAATTTGGGACTGGGTCATGTATTTAAACAATCGCCTGCTGAATGGAGCAGTGGCTCAGCCAGGAGGGATGGGAAGGAGAACTCCACTGGGCTGTAGTGAGAATGGGCACATGCCAAAATCAGATTGTGCTGAACTGTCTGTGAGGAAAGAATATGTCAAAGCAAACTGCTGAACACCAGGATGATGAATGGCCCATCCAGAAACCAGCTGTCTGATCACAACGGGCATACAGGATGTGAGCTGAAGCGGCCGGGGGTTCCAGAGTCTCGAAAAAGCACTGTAGAATGATGCTTGCAGTCACACAAGCTGTTTGGTAACTTCAGTCAATGGCATTTCTAGGTCCCGGCAGTGGCCGCTTTCTAGCACAAGAAGAAATGTTTCGAATAGAAAAGCTTCCCACGTACTTTTATTTAAACAAACAAGCAACTGTTTAAATTACACTTTTCTCTCCTCGGAGATGTGACCCAGAAACATTACAATTTCTGCCCTGCTCAGGTACCTTACAAGCACAATAAATACTTGGCTATTCAAAGTTCATCACACAATAGGCTAGTAATATTGAACTGGATGTTAACAGCACCATTGGTGTATTCTGTTCATTCTTTATGACAGCTTAAAATATTGGTGCCACTGTAATGAAGATACGGAAAGTTTACCCTCTATGTACAACTTAACACGCTTAGCACCAGTGTCTTCCTAGGAAGGAAGAGCAGGCATTTATTGCTTTTTGTTTCACTGGCACACACAAAAATGTAATACAACGTGAAGCATTGTTTCTGTACTGGGTACAATGTGTCCTAATGATGTAGTTGTGAGTTCCTGCTTTGTGCAGTGGGTTGTTCTAGATGACCCTGGAGGTACCTTTCAACTCTATGATCCTATGATTCTATGAAAAGAAGAGCTGGGTTTTTTGTACCCTACTTTTTACTACCCAAAGAAGTCTCAAAGCATCTTACAATTGCCTGCCCTTCCTCTCCTCACAACGGACACTCTATGACAGGGGTAGTCAAACTGCGGCCCTCCAGATGTCCATGGACTACAATTCCCAGAAGCCCCTGCCAGCGAATGGGAATTGTAGTCCATGGACATCTGGAGGGCCGCAGTTTGACTACCCCTGCTCTATGAAGTAGGTGAGACTGAGAGAGCTCTGACTAACCCTAGGTGGCTGCATGGGGGGAATGGGGAATCAAACCTGGTTCTCTGGATTAGCCCCTGCTGCTCTTAGCCACTACACCAGTTTGTCTCTCAGTGTTTTGCACAGTACCATAGTATTGAGATGCTGCATGTGAGCAGTAAAAACGTTGTGCACAAAAGCCTGCTTCTGCTTCAGAAACATTCTCCTCAGTTAGAGTGAAGAAGTTCTGGAGAAGGCAGGATGATGTAGCTGAAGGGAAGAGGAAGAGCTTATCCATGGTCTCTAACCACTAATTCTAAGGGCTGTGGGAATAGCCTTAGCAGCAGCACAAATGTGTGCTGGCCCAACAGCTATAGCAATTAGGATTAGCAATTAGAAGGAACAGAATTCCCCGAGGGATTTTTTTTTTTTTGAGCAGCCTAAAGTTGCAAGAGTGTTCTTCCATTGTGAATCAAACTTGGAAGTCTCTGATTGAGAAAATCCATCTGCAGCTTTTGAAAGAAAAAAATTAAGTAGATTTTACACGTGTCCATAGTAGCAATTAACATTGTTAACATTTGTAATGCAATTTGTTTGCTGATGTGCTTTGGTAATTATCAAAAATTGACTAATACAGGAAGATCAATTTATGATAAAAAAAAATACTGTACAAGAGCTAAGACCTGTTCTTGATGTAAAAAAAAAAGTCCAATGAAGTTGCCTATATCTCACATTTTGGACCAGAACTAGATTTGACCGTGAAGTATTCTGGGTGACTCTTGACCAGTCACACTGAGCTTCACCAATATCATGGGATTGTTTATGAGGATGAAATAAAGGAAAAGTGACCCTAAGCTTTCTTGGTAAAAGGGCGGGGTAGAAATGGATGGATGGGTTTATTAACTATAACAGCTAAACATGGCCCCAGTGCATAGAGGCTGTGTACCAGGTTCTGGGCACAGGAGAATGCCACAGTGGAACCTTCCAGAGGCAACTCTGTTTCTGCTGCTGGAAAGATTTAACAAAGAAGGATTGAAGGATTGCTGTTAAATCCTATATCAAGGCTGCTCATTTGTGAAGCACCTCAAATGTCATATCCTTATTGTATTTATGGGATGGTAGGTGTAATGGCAGAGCATATTTATTTATTGCATTTGTCAATGCTCTTGCTAGAAGGCTGGATAAAGGCTTACATCAGGTCTCTCCAGCAGACACTCATCCAGCTGCTGGCCAGTCTGAGACCTCAGCTTTAACAAAACAATACCTTCATGTGTTCCACCATCAATTCTTTGGTCTTTTAATCGGTTTGCTGTATCTTTGAATTGTATCAAATCATTTCCACTTGTGCTGTGTCTTCTTTGAAGAGAAGAAACTAAAAGATCAAACCATGGATAAAGAGCACCAAGAACGGTACTGTAAGGAGCTTGGGAAAGTGGCGATATTATTTACAGATAGCAGTGGCTTGCAGGGGGCTAAATTATTTTCCATTGGAAAAGTGTACTGTTTGTCTCCTCTACCAGGAAAGATACAAGGTAGTAAACATGCATTCATTGGTGCTTCTGATGCAAGTGATCACTCATCGATGAGGCACAACTGAGCCATGATGATGTCAAATTCTGTGATGCCAGCAAAAGAACACAGACTTTACAAGAAGGCAGATTAGTAAAAAATCAATCATGGGTTCAGTCCAAAAACATCATTAAAGACAGAGGGATTTTGTTTCCATTTAGCAAAATGATTTGTTCCTTTCTAGAGTGAAGCAATGGAGCAGCTGTACAAAGCAAAGAAACCAAAATGCAAAAAGAACCACTAAATGTTTCAGTTTAGTAGCAGCCAATATAGGAATCAAGGAAGTGTGTTGGAAGGGGATATCTTCCCATTGACTCCAAGGCCTAAAAGAGAATACATCAGCAAGAGAAATCATTACAAAGTCTATGCTTTGTATATGGATCGTACCTCCAATAAGAATAATTTTCCAAAATGATGTCCAACTATAGTCAGCTTGATTAAGAGCAGTGGCTTCTAATCTAGCAAGTCAGGTTTGATTCCCTATTCCTCCACATGCAGCCAGCTGGGTGACCTTGGGCCAGTAACAGTCCTGTTAGTGCTGATCTGAACAAGCAGTAATATCAGGGCTTACTCATCCCCTCCTGCCTCACAGGGTGTCTGTTGTGGAGAGAGGAAGGGAAGGTGATTGGAAGCCACTTTGAGATCCCTTCAGGTAGTGAAATGCAGGGTATAAAAACCAACTCTGCTTCTTCTTAAGAGAACTATTGGATGTGAGGACCCTTTTATATTTTATACTGCTTACTGATATATTTTATACTGCTTACAGAGGATCGGACCAGAATCAATGGGTTGAAATTAACTTAAAAGAATGTTGGGCTAAACATCCGGAAGAAGTTCCTGACAGTTAGAAAGGTTCCTCAGTAGAACAGGCTTCCTTGAGACCCATTATGCACGGGGGTTTTAGCGCACATTCGGGGTGGAATGGCGGCGACTAAAATCACGGATAACGCACGGAGCCGGCTGCAACCGGCTGCAGCTTCGGTGCATGCCGCCGAAAAAGCCGCGTCAGTGAAACGCGGAAGAAAGCGCAGCTTCCGGGTGAGCGGGGCGCAACCAGAAGCGGCGCCCGGATCGGCGCGTGCATAATCGGTTACTCTGGGTTTTGCCGCCGCCGCGCCCCGCCCCGTGTATAACCGGTATGCGTCGCATCTTCCCCCTCCGCGTTTTCCATGTGACCCGAAATCGCCGTTTCGGCGGCCGTGCATAATGGGCCTGAGAGATAATGGATTCTCCTTCTTTGGAAGTTTTTAAGCAGAGGCTAGGTAGCCATCTGTCAGAAATACTGATTTTATGAACTTAGGCGAATTTTAAGAGGGTGGACAGGAAGGGATGTGTCAATATTTGTCTCTTGCATGCGTGCGTGCTTGCTTGCTTGATAGACATACTGGCTGTTCATCAAGACTGCACAAATTAATGCACAATAATAAAGAACAAAAAATAAAACCCAAAATTCCAGAAGTCTTCTGAAATGGGACAAGCTTCCAAAAATGATATACGGTTGAGCCTGAAGACCCTAAGAGAAGAGAGTTCCACAGGTTTAATGCTGGCTCTGGAAAGATTAAGTTTCAGGAACTCAATAAGACAGGGGAGCAGTGAATGATGTCTGTCAGCCCAAGCTCCTTGGGGGAAGGTTAAAAAATGTGGTAGTTCTCTAAAGATGCCTTTCATGGGTGAAGAACTCTTAGCAAGGCCCCTTGATATTCAGTTATAGAGAGAGATTGGAAAATACACTGTTGTATCTGGCAGCAGGGGACATTGGCTGCTTTGAAGAGAAATATATGTTATCGTTTTACCTCATAGAAATGGTCTGACACCACTCCTTTCTGCACATGTCATCCTGTGCTCCTTGGAGAAGGGGGGAATGAAAAAAAATGATTCATTTGTTCTGCGAAGAGAAGAGAAACCCCCTGTGGTATCAATTTATTTATCAGTTGTTCTCAGTGTACAGATGAAACATATTTTTGCATAGCAGTGAGAAGGGAGGAATAAAAATATATTCTTCTCAAATGACAACTGCTATTACTGAAGTTCTGTGGAAAACAAATGCTTCCTACTTGAATGGCTAAAACTGACATGATGCTGGGAGATCTGCCATCAGATGTTCCCAATATGTTAGAAATGGTAAACGCTGCCAGACTGGGCCCCGTTCTGGATTGGTTGCAATTCTGGAAGAAGGGAAGAGATGTAACCCTGTTGACTACCTTTAGTGTCATTAATGAACACTGTCCTTAACCCAGCAGAGCTATTTTAACCCTAGAAAGGAAAACAAAAGACAAGCAAAGAGAAAATACCTGTCAAGTGTTAATGAGAGCCCACACAGAACAGTTTCCACCGACATATGTGGAAGAAGAATTTAAATCTTTTTTCCCTGCCTCCACATTACTCTTTCATTCTGAACCTTTTTATGGTCAGGAAGATCCGATGATAGGATTAGATCCAGTCACCATTTCTCCTGGTGAAAAGGGAAGGAGAAGAGCTGTCTGGTCTCTCAAAACATCTATGTTAAGGATCTGATACCTGCAAGTTCACAATCCATGACAGATAGGAAACTGGAGAGAAAGAGAACTGGAGCAGACTGAGTGGGAAACTAGCAGGATCCAACCTATAGTTCTTGAAATGTGACACCAATTTCAGCCCAAGTCATTATTGCGCAACACGGGTTTTCAAACTTTGTTGTCCAGAAGAACACATTTTCATACTGACCTGAATGCCAAAGGAAATTCTGCAAACAGCAATTGACTCTGGATACAGGGAGGAAAATATGTGTGGTCATAGCATTTGGTGGTGGCTGTCCACAGGTCATCATGTGTTTTTCTTCTGCACATACATAGCAACTTTAGACTGCCCTTAGGAGCCAGACAAGGCATATCAGGAAAAAAGTGCAAAAGAAAAGGAGCAATGACCTTGAACACAATGTATCCATATTCATTTTTAGCTGTGCTGTTGAAAGCCAAGCCAAACCTGATGGTGTCAGGGGCAAAATTGAGTTAGGACAAGTTTTTTAAAATGTCACTGCAGGGATCAGGACAGCTGTTTTATTCCAGCCCCAGCCTTAGTCCCCTGTATGAGATATCAGGAAAAGTTAAGTACACAGCACTCACTGACTTCAAATTAAGCGGTAATGAATGCAGATTTCCATGAAGATTCCACGAGTTGGTAATTACAGTTTTATTGCAATTGGAAATGGTGAAATAAACTCAGTCTCCACCGTCCCATCTATGTAATTGATGAGTTAATTTGTCTTTAGCACTCTTGCTGTTCTAATATTTCTCCATTGACGCCATGAAAATTAATAGGATGCAAAATGTATAAAATTATACCCACCCAAAAAGCCACTGTACGGTACCAGTGAGGCATATTTATTTCATCTGCTGATGGCACAGGGTCACCAGCATTTTTTCCCCTCTCCCCCCCCCACTCTTTTCAGTGACATTTTCAGACTTGACATTATATGACATTTTCAGTTTAATATTGCTAATACTCTGGCTGCAGAATTAAAAGTACACCCAGAGGAAGGTCTGAACTCAGGCACATCAGCAAAAAAACATTGCTGGGGCTCCATTCCTAACAAATATTTACATGTAAACAGCTTTCAAGGCAGGAGCTTGGGCTGAACTCTCCATCTCCCCATCCCCACTGTTCTAATAGTGATTCGAAAAGAAGTCCCACGCCCCAAAAAGACACTGGAGATTTTAAAATGCTCTTTCAAGATAGACTCGAATAGGAGAGAACCCGAAGCAATAAAAAACTCTGATCTGAAAGCTGTAAGAATAAGGGTCAGTCTGCACACGGCACACAATGCCATGAAAGCAGTCCTGACCATCTAGGACGGATTGTGTGTGGTCAAAGGCCATGACAGCATTCTAAATAAAACATAGATAAAATATACAATAGAAAACAGTCATCAAGATAAAATGCCGCACAATTAAAATGGGCTACAAAACTACAGATTTTAAGTTTCAGACACCAGTTTGCACATATTTGCCTGGCAGCCAATTTGCACATAAATTAAGGCTATTCCTCATTTCATACTGCATTGTTCTCTGTATTGGGAGCCCAGATATATATATATATATATATATATATATATATATATATATATATATATATATATATATATATATATATATATATATATATATATATATATATATATATATATATATATATATATTGCATTTATACCCCGCCGTTCCTGGAGGCTCAAGTAGCTGGTAGCCACCTTAGCCATTCTTACTGCATGCACAGCTAAGGAGAAACTAGTATTCCTTCTTGTGGAGTAGAGTCATACATTTGTTTGTTTTTTTATTATTGGATTTTTAGCCCACCACTCTTGGAAGCAACTCATGGCAGGTAATGGCAATTACATTAAAAACTCATTAAAACCCCACATAAAAACCAGCATCACAAGATTGGTGGAAAAATCCCCCCCTCCCCACCCAGCCCATTCAGACAGTCATCCACCTCAGGGTAAAGGGTTTGCCTGATATTCTTGCATAGCCTGAGGAGGGGCCCTTGATCTTCCCAGCTCTGGCCTCAACCAGAGCTCCGTCTTGCAGGCCCTGTGGAACTGTGACAGCTCCGTCAGGGCCCCTAGCTCTCCTGGGAGCTCATTCTACCAGGTCGGAGCCAGAACCAGAAAAGCCCTGGCCCTGGTCGAGGCCAGACACACATTTCTTACATGGCAGCCTTATATGCTCTGACTGCCAGCAAATAGTGCCTTAGTACATTGCCTCCCCAACAGTCTGCATGTGACTTACTCCCCTGTTTAAAAGCCAGCCGGTCTTCTCTGAATCGTGGAAAGGCTGGATTTCACATAGAAGCACACCAACACACAAAGCAGGACAAAGCAATATGTATTTCTTCTGATCTATACTTAGGCGTAAATTAGAAATTATGCAGAACATGATTATCTATGAAGTAATGTTACCCACATCTCTTAGGTTAATTCATGTGTCTGTGTCAATGGTAGAAATATATTTAGATTTAATTGTGGTTTTAAAAATTATTACAATATGGTAGCTGGAAAAAAAAAAATCAGTGTTGAACATTTGATAGATTTGGCCCATGTACTGTGGCTAGAAGAATGGGAGGAGGAAGGAAGTAATCACTTCCTGACATTTGATACTATACTACTGATTAGACTACAGCAGTAACCCAACACTGTTATTCAATTAGAAAGCACTGGAGCGGGCTGACTCAAGAAATGAAACCTTATTTAAGTAAATAAGCAAGGAAGAAGGGGTATCAATTAAGATTCCTTACATTTTCCCTCTCTTCTTTTCAGTAATGATTTTCTGAAATGATTAAAGTAGCAACATTTGGGTTGTGTTTAGCAAGTGAATGGCCTCCAGCCGAGAGTGAGTAACTGAAGTGTGCAGGTTGCATCCCAGGAATTTTGGCAGTGTGCTCATTCTCCTTCTGCCTCTGATGGTGTGAAATCTTTCCGGGTACTTCCCAATGAACTGGAAAGCAAACTTCTGAATACTGTCCTTTTAAAGAAACTTCTGAATACTGTCCTTTACAGATATATAAGAGATTGAGAGATCCTAATGCTGTCAAGGCCCTGGGGGGGGGGGTCTGGTACATAGGAAATGTTATGTGCTGAACTCTCTGACTTTTAAGAAGAAGAAGAAGAAGAAGAAGAAGAAGAAGAAGAAGAAGAAGAAGAAGAAGAAGAAGAAGAAGAAGAAGAAGAATTGGTTCTTATATGCCGCTTTTCCCTACCCAAAGGAGGCTCAAAGCGGCTTACAGTCACCTTCCCATTCCTCTCCCCACAACAGACACCTTGTGGGGTGGGTGAGGCTGAGAGAGCCCTGATATCACTGCTCGGTCAGAACAGTTTTATCAGTGCCGTGGCGAGCTCAAGGTCACCCAGCTGGTTGCATGTGGGGGAGTGCAGAATCGAACCCGGCACGCCAGATTAGAAGTCCGCACTCCTAACCACTACACCAAACTGGCTCTCAGTTGCTATTCTATTCATGCCATCCACTGAGAACAGAAAGGAGTAGATGGTCTTCAGAGAGACAGTTTGGTGTAGTGAGAGACAGTTTGCTGTAGTGGTTAATGTGGTGTAGTGGAGTGGTCCCCAACCTATTTGAGGCTGGGGACCGGTGGCAGCAGGGAGGGGAATCCTAGAACATCCTGTGACAAGATGATGCCACTTTTGGTTATGCAGCTGCCAGTGACATTGAGGCATCATGGAATGCCATTTCAACCCCCCCATCACTTTGTTGAACGGTGATGGGAGTGACATAGGTCATTGGCTTGAGGTTTCCCTACCAAACACGCAAACTGACTGCCATACCATGCCTAGTCTGGTAAACATTGTTTTTCTGCTACATGTTGTGTGTTTGCACCATGAGTGTTGCACTTTGACACTGAAACCGGAAATTATAACGATAACCATAAAACATTAAAATAGACCAGTATGCTGACAATGTTTCATTATTTCTTTAACCAACATTCATAGAATCATAGAATCATAGAATCATAGAGTTGGAAGGGGCCATACAGGCCATCTAGTCCAACCACCTGCTCAACGCAGGATTAGCCCTAAGCATCCTAAAGCATCCAAGAAAAGTGTGTATCCAACCTTTGCTTGAAGACTTCCAGTGAGGGGGAGCTCACCACCTCCTTAGGCAGCCTATTCCACTGCTGAACTACTCTGACTGTGAAAAATGTTTTCCTGATATCTAGCCTAAATCGTTGTACTTGAAGTTTAAACCCATTACTGCGTGTCCTCTCCTCTGCAGCCAGCAGAAACAGCATCCTGCCCTCCTCCAAGTGACAACCTTTCAAATATTTAAAGAGGGCTATCATGTCCCCTCTCAACATCCTTTTCTCCAGGCTGAACATTCCCAAGTCCCTCAACCTATCTTCATAGGGCTTGGTCCCTTGGCCCCAGATCATCTTCGTCGCTCTCCTCTGTACCCTTTCAATTTTATCTACGTCCTTCTTGAAGTGAGGCCTCCAGAACTGCACACAGTACTCCAGGTGTGGTCTGACCAGTGCCGTATACAATGGGACTATGACATCTTGTGATTTTGATGTGATGCCTCTGTTGATACAGCCCAAAATGGCATTTGCCTTTTTTACCGCTGCATCACACTGCCTGCTCATGTTTAGTTTACAATCCACAAGTACCCCAAGGTCTCGTTCACACACAGTGCTACCTAGAAGCGTATCCCCCATCCAGTAGGCATGCTTTTCATTTTTCTGACCCAGATGCAGCTCTTTACACTTATCTTTATTAAATTGCATCTTGTTCTCATTTGCCCATTTTTCCATTGTGTTCAGATCTCGTTGAACTCTGTCTCTATCTTCCGGAGTATTTGCCAGTCCTCCCAATTTGGTGTCATCTGCAAACTTGATGAGTAGTCCCTCCACCCCCTCATCTAGATCATTAATAAATATGTTAAAAAGTACCGGGCTGAGCACCGAGCCCTGAGGTACCCCGCTACTCACCTCTCTCCAGTCTGATGAAACACCATTGACAACAACTCTTTGAGTGCGGTTCTCTAACCAATTCCCTATCCACCTGACTATCTGAAAATCCAGATTGCAGTCCTTCAATTTATCCATCAGAACATCATGGGGAACCTTGTCAAAAGCTTTACTAAAATCCAAGTAAATGACATCAACCGAATTTCCCCGATCCAACAAACCTGTTACTTGGTCAAAAAAGGAAACCAGGTTGGTCTGGCAGGACCTGTTGGAGACAAATCCATGCTGACTTCCTTGGATCACCAAATTGTCCTCCAGATGTTTGCAGATCGCTCCCTTTAATATCTGCTCCATTATCTTCCCCACAACAGAGGTCAGACTCACTGGTCTGTAGTTTCCCGGGTCATCCTTCCTCCCTTTTTTGAAGATCGGAATAACATTTGCTCTCTTCCAGTCCTCCGGGACATCTCCAGTCCTTAAAGAGGTTCCGAAGATGATGGACAAGGGCTGTGCAAGTTCTCTGGAAAGTTCTTTGAGTACTCTCGGGTGCATTTCATCCGGACCAGGGGATTTGAACTCATCCAGTGCAGCTAAATGCCTCTCGACAACCTCTCTATCCATGTTAACCTGCCACCCAGACACTGTCCTTTGGCTATGGCCATCTCTAGATGTGCCTAAACACTTTGACCTGTGGGAAAAACAGATGTAAAATAGGCACTAAGCCTTTCTGCTTTCTCTGCATCTTCCGTTAGAGTTTGTCCATCCGCACCCAACAGTGGGCCTATTGCCTCCTTTACTTTACGTTTGCTCCTCACATAACTGAAAAATCTTTTCTTGTTACAATGGGCTTCCCTGGCCAATCTTAGCTCACTCTCAGCTTTGGCCTTTCTTATGATTGATCTACAGTGCCTAGTAACCTGTAGGTACTCTTCTTTAGAGCTCTGTCCTTCCCTCCATTTCCTGAACATTTTCCTTTTCTTTCTTAGTTCCTCTTGAAGTTCTCTGTTCATCCAAATAGGCTTCTTAGAGCTCCTGCAGTGTTTTCGTCTTTCTGGGATAGTCATTGATTGAGGATGCAATAGCTCTTGTTTGAGTAGCGCCCACCCTTCACATGCTCCCTTCCCTTCCAGCATTCTCGTCCATGGTATGACACTCATCATGTCACTGAGTTTATTAAAGTTTGCCCTACGAAAATCCAACATCCGCGTCTGGCTACAAGCTTCCTTGGCTCCCCATCTCAAAAGGAATTCTATGAGGACATGGTCACTTCCCCCTAGGGTCCCCACCTCCTTCACCTCATCCACCAACTCTTGCCTGTTGGTCAGTATTAAGTCCAGTATGGCTGAACCTCTTGTGGGTTCATCTACCATTTGATAAATGAAATTGTCAGCTAGGCGGGTCATTACTCTTATATAGTGACTCTTTGCATCAGCAAGGACTCATTTTCAGCCAGTTTCATCACAATTTCCAATTTTGGCATCAGAATGTATGTTTTCAAATTAAAATCCTAAACTTTGTCAAAAATATAATTTTATTGACAGCATGCACACAGCATTGTGCAGCTGGGAACAAATTCCTCTGAGTAAGATTACCAGATTCTGGTCATCTTTATGAGGTACCTCGTATATCTGGCCTTTAAAAACAGGACCACTTTCCTTCCTTTGTTCACCAGGTTTGACTTGAGGTCCCCCTATGGTGGCCTAAGGGGGAAAGGGCCTCCAGCTGGACACAGCAGAAGGGGTTGGAAAATATCCTAGATCAGTGAGGGTTGCCAGCTTTGGGTTGGGAAATACCTAGTGACTTTGGGGGTGGAGCTGGGAGGGGCAGGATTTAGGATGAGGAGGGACCTCAGTGGAGTCCACCCTCCAAAGCATCCATTTTCTCCAGGGGAACTGGAGAGTGGCTATAATTCTAGAGGATCCCCAGGTCCCACCTGGGGACAGGCATCCCTAACTGATAGGGGGAACAGTCTATGTATGCCACTAGTAACAGGGCTTTGGTCCAGGAGCTGCTTGACAGTAGCACTTCAGACAAATTCCACTTGGAATATAGGGCAAATTCCCAGTTCTGGTGCCCAAGGAGAGCCCTGGGGCAGTGGCAGTGCCACTTGGGTTGCAGGTATATTTACACTCTTCTCTCCATTGGAGACTCAAGGCAGCTTACGATAATTTCTCCTGCTCCATTTTAAACTTACAAGAAGAACCCTATAAAGTAAGTAGGCTGAGAGAAAAAGAGAGAGAGAAAGAGACACAGAGAGTGGAAGACTGGCAGAAGGTCATCAAACAAGATATTATGGCAGAGTATTCAAACCCAGATTCCCAAGAACCTAGGCTGTCACTCTAACTACTACACCACACTGTCCCTCATGCCATTACTTCCCAGATCCACATAGCTACCAGGTGAGGCAAACTCCAGAGCTGCCGATTATATCTAGTTATATCACTCAGAGATGCTGAGTGTCTCTTCTTTTTCTTTTTCCTTTCTTGTCCTCTCTCCCCTTCTCCTTTTGTTTCCACCATCTTTGCCACTGAAGCACTAAGGCCAAAAAGGCTGCCTGTTACTGAGTCATAATTGGTTTATGGTAGAAAGGGCAAGATCTATGGACACTTCCAAAAGAGCAGAAGTTATATTACCACCACCACCACCCCAGATGCAAGTTTGGAAAAGAGGGAACTGATACATGAGCATTCTTCTCATTTGTATTTGAGACATGAAGCAACTTTATTTATTTAAGATTTACTTTGACTTCATTGGAAGGACAATGCAGCACATAGGGAACCAGACAGTTAGTGGCCTCCGGGCTTTCAGATGCCATTAATAAAAGTTTATTCTGTCTAACACAGAAAATCAGAATATATTATGAACAGGATTAGCAGATGTCTGTCCCTAATCCCTAATTAAATAGCTGTCCTTTGCAGACAAAAATCAACATCCCCCTCCCCAGGTATTCATGTGCATTTTCTGCACCCAGTAGTCTCAGATATCTTTGATTAATGTATGTACCTAGTGCCAGTCTGAAGAAGCAAAGGACTCTTATTTCTCATTTGCAACCAGAGTACTGTGTGGTTGTGGTTATCACTTAAGCGTATTTGGTGTCATTTTTGTTGGCAAAGGTTGAATATGCAGTGAAACGAAGCACCAGGCTGCTTAAAACAATCAAATAGTTTCATTTGGAAGAGGAATAACTATGTATAGAAAGAGAGAGATAAGAGACCTAGCTGTCTAACTAGTTGCAGACATTCTTCTCACTGACCAATTTCGCATGGAGGTGCAAAACACACACTGCCTCCTGCTTGCAAACGCATAATTATAAACCACATGTTTGCATGCTATCTGATGGGAGACCCCGTCGCACGTTATCTCATCATCTCATCCTGACTTTTTGCTTCCTGATGAGGCAGTGGAGAAGCAGGAAGCATGGACACCTGAAGGTTCCCTCCAGCTCCTCGGGTTGTCAATCAATGCAAGCCATCAAACGCTACACAGCGGTGGTTTGAGGGACTCAAACCTCTGTCTTCCCAAGTCTCAAAATTAATTTTTAAAAAATACACTTCTGCATTGCCACGGGAACACAACACAATAGTAAAACATTTTTTTAATTACACTTCTGTGTTACTATGGGATCACACCACAATGGGTAGCAGGTTTGAATTGGTTAGTTGTCCCTGGTCCCCAGGAGGCACGCCTGGCCTCGACCTGGTGGAATGAGCTCCTGGAAGAGCTGAGGGCTCTGTTAGAGCTATCACAGTTCTGCTGGGCCTGTAAGACAGAGCTCTTCTGCCAGACATTTGGCTGAGGCCAAGCCAAAAAGATCAGGTCCCTCCCGGTATTGGCCCCATAGGCATGACACTGCCAGAAGATACCCTCCCCTGGGCATGGTGGTAGCTGCTATTACAGAAATAGGCAGGAGGGGGGAGGTTTACAGACTGTTTGTTTACTGCCCTTATTGTTTTATATTCTATTGTGTTATGTGGATTTTAAAATTGTTACTGTAAACTGCCACAAGCCAGCAGGGTCTGGGAGTGGCAGTCAATAATAATAATAATAATTATTATTATTATTTAATTTTTAGACCGCCCTTCTCCCAATAGGTCTCAGGGTGGTTTACAACATAAATAGTTAAAACACAATAAAATCCCCATAAAACCCCCAATTAAAAGTTACATATAACATATAACATATAGCGGCGGTGGTCACAATTCTGATCTTAGTTCAGCCTGGTGGAGAGAATAATGTTCAGAAGAGGGTGGCACCAATTATGAACACAAATGAACAAACAAACATTTATTTAGATCTCTTTTCAGGATTCTATGTATAATGCTCTGTCTTTATGTCCGGATAGACTTGTGACAGTCTAGCCTTGGTAATTTGACCCCGATGGTTGCGTGTTCACAAAGAAGACTTAAAACACAGAGCATGGATGCTAAGCTAAGGGCTGCTTCATGACACCATCCCTCTTTCCCCATTCATACCCCACCACCAGAAAATATAACAGGAATGTGTTTTAGATTGGGTTGCTGCCCGATCCCAATATTACTGTGCACACTGAAGAGAACATTTTATTTTAACAGAGAGCATGTCGCTTTGAGGTCCGAAAGCTATGTGCACTGTGCCAGTTTTTTTTTTAATTGATCCGGAAATAGGAGGGAAAGGTGGGTGCGAGAGTGGGCATAATACCGAGATTGACACACATTTCTCCCTTCAAACAGACTTGTCCCTGTTTGTGTCCCAATTTTCAGCACAACAAGAATGAGGAAGCGGGATTTTACAATTTCCCTCATTGCTGAGCAAACTTGATGAAAACCCACTCAATCCACTGGAGAGCTACAGGTTGCTGCTGACATTACAAGGAAGCAGCACTAAAACCCGCAAGCAATCAGAGGCTGTGCAGAGGAAAATTCCTTGTGCGGAATTGGTCTCAGTTCCAGAACTTTTGTTCTGGAAGCAAGCAGGAAGGAAATGTGCTAATAAAGGAGGAAGTCTCCTGTTGAGCCAATCTGGACACTGGAGGAGGTCATTTGAAAATCATCAGAAAGGTCCTATCCTATTTATGCTAAATATATATCTCATCCTATGCTTCTTCCAGAACACCCTTCATATGCTGGTCAGTCATGCACACTGCAGATCTTGTATATTCTAACACTTTTGACATTCAAGTGGATAGTTGTGTTGGTCTGAAGTAGAACAACAAAATTTGAGTCCAATGGCACCCTTAAGACCAACAATAAATATGTATTCAAGGTGTGAGCTTTCGTGTGCATGCGTACTTCCTCAGACTTTTGACTTTATATGTCTGGATACATTTTTATGATGCCACACAATTGTGTTTGTTTGATTGATTTATAGACCACCGCTCTAGGTCCAGCTGGCTTGTGGTGGTTTACATAAAATATAAAACATAAAAACTCCCCTGCCACTCTTTATCCTACATGGTTCCCCCCTTAACACTATGCAACCTTGTGAGGCACAGTGGGCTAAAAGACAGTGGCTGGCTTGAGGTCACCCAGAAAGTTTAATGAGTGGGTACTTGAGTTCATGTGCACTATATCCTACATTACTTTCGAACTGCTCCACCAGGCCATTTCTCAAATGCTGAAATAATGCATTAAAACACATATCTTCGTATTCTGTTATTACATTAATATATCACTGCCTGAAGGTCTTTTGCTCTATTAAACATTTCTCCCTATTCTGCTACTTTTATCTAGAACTTCCTCCCAGAACACATAAACAATGACATCTCTAGAACATAAAGGAACATTAAATCAATCAATAAACATGAGAAGTCCTGATGTACTGGATAGATGATAGATCTTGTTCATTATCCTGTTTCACACAGTGGCTAGCCAGATGCTCCCACAAGGGCATTAAGCAAAGTTTAAAGGTCAAGGCTTCTCCTCCCCTGATTCTTGTACTTCCCCCACTGCTATTCAGTAGTTTACAGCCTGTACACTGAGTCTCTCTCTCTCTCCCCCCCCCCCCTCTCTCTAAGTCCCTCCCAACATCAGCTTGGTGTAGTGGTTAGGAGCAGCAGCTTTTAATCTAGCAAGCTGGGTTTGATTCCCCACTCCTCCACATACAGCCAGCTCGGTGTCCTTGAGCTTTTCACAACTGATAGGGCTGTTCTGACTGAGCAGTAATATCAGGGCTCTATCAGCCTCACTTACCTCACAGGGTATACTGTGGGGAGAAGAAACGAAAGGTGATTGCAAGCCGCTTTGAGACTCCTGGTAGAGAAAAGTGGCAATCAGCAAGAAATTGGGTGAAGTCAGCCTTGAAGGACTGTTGTTAAGCTGTCTAAGCAGTTGAGATGCACCTATGTGCTCCTTAATGTACCTAATGGTCACACTGAGGTTGAAGTGGAAAAATCCCAAGCACATGGCTGGGATTCCCTTTGTTTAAGGTGGGCTCTCACCTAATTTCTCTTTCTTCAGGAAGAACACATCAGTGTACTTGCGCAAGTCAGCAGTCATTAAGCTTAGCTCTCTCCATTTTCTGATGTGTGGCATGCAGTCCACCTGCAGCCTAGCTATAAGAGGCTTGCAATGTATTTCTTTTGTAACTCTAAGTTTTTGAATTTTGCTTCAGTAAGGAGACTGAAGCAGATTAATATATGTTTTTGTAAATAATCTTTCCCAGTAAAGATACTCTTTTAAACCTCAAAGTGCTGTGAGTCTGGATCTGTGCCTCATCCAACAAGGTAACTAATAACTGCATACTTTCAAATGTTCTATTACTCTGCAGCTACATTTTTCTGGAGGGACTCAGAACCAAGTCTAGTCCAAAAGTTCCAACACTTTTTCTATGCAGTTTTAAATTATTTCCAGTATTGTAATCCACCTTCCTCAAAAAAGACTCTTACAAAGTTGCTTCAAACCAGTAGAGAACAATAAAAATATTTGAAACCAGAGAATAACAATAATCATAAAACCTTTACACATGATTAAAAACAGCAAGCCACTCAGTCCTTGTCCCACAGAATTCTTATACGTAATCTAGCATTGCCATCTTTCAGGTGGTGGCTGGAGCTCTGCTATTACAACTGGAAATATAGCTCATCTCCAGACCAATGAGATCAGTTCCTTTGGAGAAAATGGCTGCTTTAGAGGGTAAACTACAAAAGCATTATACTCCCCACCCGTAATCCTACCCAGTCCTGACTCCACACCCATAGTATTTCCCAACCCAAATATTAGTCCACCTAGAAAAAGCAGCTGTTTGGGCGGACTCTGTGGCATTATGTTCCACTGAAGTCCCTCCTCACCTCAAGACCTGCCCTTCTCAGAATCCACATGTATTTCCCAACCAAGAGGTGGCAACCCTAACATAATCTAATTATAGGAACCCCAAGTTTCAAGATAACTTTCTGCAAAATGCTAGATAGTGGCAGGGAGAATCCAACAAAGATATTTCATCCTCTACCTGTAGAGATGAAGCCACCATGCTGGCTGCATTGTTTCCCCTTCTGCCATCCCAGCCAACAAAGGACCATCCAGAATTCAACATGGACAAACGTTTATAGAATACAAATCTGTTTTTTTTTTCAAAAAAAAATGGCTTCTGCAAGGGTCACCTTAGGGAAGGACAAGGCCTTTCTTAATTATATGGCTCAGATTCATTCCACCAAACGGCATTGTCTTCACCTGTTATAAGCAAGCAGGGGGAATAACTGAGAAGTTGGCCAATGAATTTAAGCCCAAGTCTAGCATTACTAATGTGTCTATATAAATAATATCAAGCATGAAGCTCATTTCTATTTTCTTTGCCACACGGTCGTTTTAATGATTATGTTGTGTACACTGTGGAGGAGAAGCTTCAAAAACTCCCATTTTCTCATGATTTTACTGAGCATTCAAGTGTATATAATAGCTGTTTTCCCCCCTCAGCATCTGTCTCCTGTTCTTCTCATTTTTTTTTCACTTTTGTAAATGTAATCTTCTTTCAGCCTACATAGCTCCATCTATTTTCATTGTCTTTTAGCTTTTTTCCAGCCATTCCAAGGATTACAACTAAGAGCATACTCCTTACAAGAGGAACAAAATGTTTAAAAGAGAACTGAGAGGCTGGCAACCCTACATGGGTGTGAGAAGTTATCTGCCTTCACCTTTTGCCCCATGAATTTAAGCCAGACTAATGTTTCTGTAGATCAGGGGTGGGCAAACTGTGGCCCTCCAGATGTCTATGGACTTCAATTCCCATGAGCCTCTGCCATCATTAGCTTGGAATTGTAGCCAATGGACATCTGGAGGGCCACAGTTTGCCCACCCCTGCTCTAGATGGCTGTTCTAATAATTTGAGAATTCTTTCATCTAGATACTTCCCAGCCCATTTCCATTTCAAATATTTGGTAGGCTTCAGAAATAGGTTGCCACATCTGGGATGGGAAACTCCTGGAGAGTTTGAAGATAGAGCCTGGAGAGGGTTGGGTTTGGGAAGAGGAGAGATCTCCCCAGGGTATAATGCCAGAGAGTCCATCCATCAAAGCAGTTATTTCATTCAGAAGAACTGATCTCTGTAGCCTGGAGAGCATTTGTAAAACCAAGAATTGTAAAACCCCAGGCCCCACCTGGAACTTCACAGCCCTGCTGAAATGGTCCAGCCCCAGCCTTCAGCAAAAGTCTGTGCCAACATCCTTCCTTGTTTATGCTACAATTAATGGAAATCACCTCAGAAATCAATTTTCTACTCAGGCTGATTCCGCACTAGCAGCGTCCCAGAGTGGTGCCAACGATGCATTGCTGCAGAGCTGCATTCTCTCTGGCATTATGTGTGGGGAACACATTCAGTGCTGGATCACCCAGAAGACGCAACCACAGTGGACAGGTTCCATCATGCAGGGAGGAAACGCGAGGGGGGGTGTTATTTTGCAGGAAGCTGGGATTGTATGATAACGCAATCCCACCTTCCTGCAAAATAAATACAAGAGCCAGCAAGGGGCCATTATGTGGGGCTTTCCAGCTGCCTCCACTTGCTCTTCCAAGCTGCCCAAGCTCTCCTGAGGGCATGGGCAGTCTTGGAGGACAGAAAGCAGCAGTTCAGCAAATTGGGCTTGGCTCCCAGCTGGGGAACCGGGTGGGCCCCAGGATGCCACTGGGGCCCAGGTTCTTGTGGTCAGCCATCAGCAAGTCATATCAGTAAGCCATCAGGCTCCTTCTTCCATGCTGTGCCAATACTCCTGCAGAGTAATAATAAAGCTGTGACCTTGCTTAAGCCAACAGAAATGTGTGCATGTCTTCCTTGAGTCCAAGGTGCCCTCCTGCAAGTCAACTAGTTTATTTTATTTTGTAACAAATATTTATGAAGGAATCTTTTAGCTTCTTGTTGAGAAAAAGGCAGTAATGAAAAACCAAATGTAGCACAAAAAAGTTTCTGAAACTTACAAAAAACCTTCCCATTCATATTTGAATGTAAAACATCAGCTTGTTTGAAAAGACAATCAATAATGGTTTGACCTTTGTCATTTTTCATTTTTAAAAAAAATAATCCTAACCATCATACCTTTATGCTGACCAAGAAAAAAAAAGTCATCAACTGGCTCTAAATAAAATGAACAGTTGCATGAACTAAAAAAGCATGAAGGTTGCTTGTGCAAACTTGTCTGAGCAGTAGCTGAAAATGGCAAATACATTCATCAAAAGCAAGGGCAGATTATAAACTACTCACCCAGAGTTCTGGTGTGGGGAGAAGGCATCTGACAATGTTATTGGTGATGAATAATTGGGCCATCCTGAATGGAAGAATGGTATGGATACAAATGGCACTTTGAGGGCATCTTCAGCTAGGGCGAGCTGTTACCAGAAACACACCCTTCACATGTGTCCTATGACACATGTATATTCAGCAGTGGGGAATGTGCTTAGCGAGAGGTGATAACATAGTGAAATTATTTCAGTTCTTCCAGGCTTGCCTACATTTGAATATATTATTTAAGTTGCTGGGGTGGGGGTGAGACATTCTCTTGAATGGGGCATAACAAACCTATGGGTGTGCGAAAAGTTAAATTATGAAAAACTATTGCATTTGTAAAGTCAGGATGATCAAATTCGTTGCTTTTAATATTTTTGTGCCTTGACATTCATGGGCATTATTGTCTGTCATTACAATTCTCACTTCTTTGCTATTGGTTCTGAATGTGATATGTTGTTGTCTTTTTTTTTAATATTGGAAGACGATCAGACCACACAGAAGTAGGAGAAAAGATGGACAAAGTGCTTTAGATCTTCTAGATCTCTAATCATTTCACTGTATGCTTCTTCAGAGGATCTTTCATAGAAACATCCATGGCCCCCACCTTGATCCCATGACAAAGCATATAGTGAACACACATGCTTTTTTATGCAATGTACACTATGTTTATCTGCACAATGTATGTTTTTGCTATGTATAATAATATGTAGATCATGTGCAATGCTGATTTATTGGCCAAAATAAATTTCAAAAATGTGGACATCTTATGGGAGTGAAATGTATGTGGGAAATTCGTGCTTTTTTGTTGTGGTGGTTTCTACACCCTGTGTTTCCTTTTTTTCCTATAGCATATGGCACAAAAATTAAATCATGGTTTCCATTTGCTCATGAGAAGTAAACCTAAACTAGAGATTTATGTATTTATTAGCAGTGAGTGATTAGAACAACAAGAATAAGAAATTCAAATTAACTCCAATTTTTTTTACATATAGAGAACAGAAAGCATGAACTGTTTGTGTTTTCTGCTCCTCATGCATTATATAACACCCTAAACTAATATGATTCATGGCATTGTGTTCAGGGTCAGGTGGGAAAGCAGTATACGGTGACATTCTCCCTTGTGCATTCAACTGGCCATAGAAAACTACAGGAAGGGAGAAAATCAAATAATGCTCAGAAATGAGCACCAATTTGATCTGCACTTCTGCCAAGAGATGACACTGGGAACAGCAGTTGACTTGAAAAGAGGCTTGGTAGGCAGTTCAGAAATGGCTCTTGGCAACGACTGGGGGTGGGGGGAGAATCAGATCCTTGGAATATTTCCCACAGCTGATGGCTATGGCCATTTGGGGTCAGCACTTGGCAGGCAACAGAATTTTGTTCATCTCCAACAATCTGGCTGTGGTGGCAATTGCTCGTAAACAGTCAGCAAGTGCCAGTTCAGTAATGTGTCTGCCGAGGCTCTTTCGGTTGCACTGTTTGTTAGACAATATCCAGAGTCATGCTAAGCATATCAGGGAGAGAGAAGGTCTTGAGTTTGAGGTTTGTTTGTTTTTTAAACTGGCAGAATTTTAGCTGTAAACTCCAAACATCCATATTGCAAATGTTTGTGTTGGTTTTTTTTTAAACTCAGCTGCCTGCCAAACATTGTCTCTTCACCCTTTACTCCCTTGGGACTGTAGTCTCCTTAGAACATTCATTATAATTTCACTTTCAGAATTAATCTGTGTTAAGGAATATACGATAGAGTTTTCAGTGTTCTAGTCGGCATGTCTCTGTATTCCAAATGTATGGATTAAAAGAAATGTTATCATCTACTTTGGGTAGCTTTTGAATAATGAGCCGATGAAATTAGAGGCATCTTTGCAGTAAACACAGGCGAACAGATAAATCAATGTTTGTAAATGATACACCGTTAGTCCAGTGGTATACATCAGTTCCTCATGCTCAGAACAGCCACAGAGGGTATCCCTGGCTATAAAATTCAGCTCCCTGACAATCTCAGATTTTCTATTGCAGTACCTTAGAGTCTCTATAATATAAGTTTGGAAGCATGTAAGCATTGCAGTCTGAAACCACAGAGGTCAGGAGTGCCTTTTAAATGATTCACCAACTTTTAATTGGTTCACACCATATTGCTAGTGTAACCTTGAAAGACCCTTGGTCATATTTGCCATAAGAAAGGCATGAACTCAGAGTACAGTAGGGGATCAGATACATTAGCCCCATTCTCCTGTTGTAAACCATTTAGGGCAGATTTGGGGAGAACTGCTTCCTGTTCAGTGTGGCCTAGTAGTATTGGATTATCCATAGAAATGCCATCAGATTTCACAGCTTCACATTTTGATTTAAGGACACATATTGTATTTCACTTTTCATGGAAATGTGTCTTTATTCTGTCACCATTTTCTGATTCCTGTTGTCTTTGTGTCTTCCCCTTTATAATTTTAATTGTGTAATCATATAAACCTGTAACATAACACATGATATAGCCATAAATGATACAGGTGTATCAATATCAGTGGCAAGAACAGATGGAATCGAGAAGGTTCACAATGACTATGTACAAAACCAAGCCAAAAACAAAAGAAAACTCAAATGAGGCAGATTTGCTCATCCTTACTTATACAATCCATTACATTGCCTTTTATGGTAGTCAGCTTTCATTGCTTCTAAAGCCTGTAAGGATACGTTTATAGAGTGCCTTGTGGTACTCATTCTAAAATGGTGTTGAGGGAGTGATATAATCATCAGTGTTTGATTTTCTGATGGTTGCAGCTCAACATTTTCTAAGATTCTTTCTTGCTTGATATTTTTTTCTGAGATGTACAAAAGGGACCTAAAATTTCAATTAACTCTTTAGTTCCTGATGGTGAAAACAAAAAGGAAGCAAGACACTTGCTTTCCCCCCACCACAGCCCATGACTTTGGCTCTTCAAATTGTTCCTCGGCAATTCTTTGGCAAGCCAAAATTCCAGGTGCATGTTTGCTGTATATTGGATGGGAGCCAGCAGATAGGGAATGGGTTTAAAGTAGAAGAGGTAAGAAGTATCCAGTCCCGTAGCCTGAAATGTTGTTGTGACAGGCATAAATGTATACTGGCTGGGGGCGGAGGTAGTTTCCTTACAGCATAGAGATGGGCACAAACCAAACCATGAAACAAAATGTATGATGAATTTTGACCTGCTCATGGTTCACAAACATAAATTCATGACAGGTTCACCATCATGAACTTCCATGAAATTTGAGAGCTGTTCATTGTGGTTTGTGGGTCAAGGAGAAAGCAGGGTTTTAAAGGGTCTCTTTATTCTGAATCCCTTTAAAACCCTGTTTTCTGTTCCCTGCAATACAGCTCTTTTGGGCTTCAAAGAGACTGCAGAAGACAGCCCCAAAAAACACCTCCCCATTGCACAAATGCTTTTCATGCTGTTTTGCAGTCCCTTTAAACTTTAGAGGGACTGTACAAGGCAGGCTGAAACAACTGAACAGCTATTTTTTAGGTATTCTGCAAACTCCAATTAAAGGGATTGCGGTCTCTTTCAGTGGGGTTTGCAGGACAACGAACCACACAAACATCTGTGCAAGCCTCCTCATTCGGTTTAGTTCATAGTTTGGTTTGTGGTTCAGCCCAAAACATGAATTGAACTGTCTGGTTCATGCCCATACCTAGGCATAATCCCAAACACCAAGACTCATTGAGTAGGGTCTGATGATGTTATTGACTGATCCTGTGATACCATGGAGTAAAATGTGGTGATGCCTCATGGATTAACAACATTAATTGCAGTGCTTCCACAGACCACTAGCTATTGTGTGTGTGGTTGTAATCATGTGGCTTTGAATAGGAGGGCACTTAAAAAGAAATATCCTTTCTATCCAAACAACAACTTCATATGGTAGGCTCACAGTCATGTTGTGATCTTCGTGTTAGAGTGGGAACTTGAGAAAACAAAACAAAAGGAAGGGAAAAGAAACAAACCCAAGCTGTGAAATAGGCTAGGAACCAAAAAGGCTAAGAAATCTAAAAATTATTATTATAAAAATATATTAAAGATATGTTTTATTGCACAGTGTTAAACAAGACCAATTAAAAACAATGCATTAAAATTGCAGTAGAAACTATGCAATATGTTAAATGTTATTTTGTTTAGACATTTTAACTAATTGTTAAATGTATTAGGTTATTATGATGATGTTTAATATGATATACACCGCCCAGAGCCGGCTTGCTGGGAGAGCTGTATAGAAATGAAAGAAATAATTAAATAAAAACCCTTTGAGTAACACACACAGTTCCAAAAAATATGACACAAATACCAAAATGACCTAATGCATTTCAATCCAAGAGGATCTTCTTCAGTCCACACATACATGAATTGAATATCCATATACAAAAAATCATTTTTACAGCCAGGGAGATTAAGCATAAGTCAGTACTATAATGAAGTGACAATAAATATCCTGGGTCTATATTATGGATGTAAAGAATTCACAATCACCATATTAATTTTTCAAAAAGACGCCATTCTGTAAACCTCTCCTGGACTGAAGTGAAATCAGCTGTGTGTCCCTGTGTACATACAGAAGTAAAGTGTTACTATTATTGCTATTAAACTAAACTTAACTAAAACCTATAGATACTATGTTAATGATAGGCCATCAGAAATCCTAGGTATATAGAACCTATACAACCATCATGAGCAGGATGATTAGAATTTACTGTGATCAATTTGACACACCTATTGGGTTGTTATGACTGTATAAAACAGGGCTACCAAGTCTCCCACTATATGGAGAAATCTCCATATAGCAGCCCTGAATCTCTGCTGATGTTTGGTGGGGTGCTGGAGGAGGGAAAATAAGTTAAAAGTTATTCCCATGGTTGACAGTATGACATCATTTCCAGGGAACTCCATCAATGCAATAGTCCAGTTGGTTATTATTATTATTCATTGAATGGTCAAGTTACAAAGGAAGCATATAATAATGTAAGAAATGCATAGCCAAGTAGTCACAGTGGTCATGCAGGCAGATTGGTCAATCCCTCTACATACTAATATCTAAATTTTCAATTGACTCAGTTGCAGCTCGGGAGAATATAAAGTACTCCATATCTCCCTGGAAAGCATGATGCTCCGATTCCTGTGAGAAATGGAAAATAGTTTGGTGGGCTGCACCACAATCAGATTCAGGACCTGGTACTTTGCCCCATTTAAACAACAGGTCTGTACAACTGCCAAAGGCTATTAGCTGTTATACTTTATGTGGCAAATGCAAGTCAAATTTTGAGGGCCTCTTGTTGGTGTTTATCAGATTATGGATATCAGGTGGACCCCATTTCATCCCTGTTTGCAACCATTCATTCCTTAGATCGAAATATCATAATAAATTATCTCAGGTTTCTTTCCTATTTGTGAATCTTTATACAAACTGTCACACAGCCATTGTAATAATATAGAATGATGTCTGAAATATATACAGACTAGCCACAAAGCCCACTGCAGACTGAAATGCAGCAGGCACTCACGAGTCAAAGGGGGTGGGACAGGTCTGGCGAGACACAGAGCGGCTTCCTTACCTGCAGCCACCTCCTCCATCCCAGGCAGCAGGGCAAGCACACCAGCCAGCCTCCCCCCCCCCCCCCGCTTCCCTAACTTACTAAAAAGGCATACCATCTTGGAGCCGGCTCGGCTGACTGGCCGGCCTGCCACACCACCTTTTTAGTGCGAAGGAGAGAGTGGGGAGGATCGTTCTGGCACAAGGGGGATCATTCTGGCACAGCTCAACAGGCCGCACCACCCAGGCAGCTCCCACCCCCCACCAGGCAGCCTCCCCCAAACCCTTCCTTAACTAAGTAAAATGTTGGGGGGACCAGAGGCTTCCCCTCCCCACCTTTACCTGTGGTGCTGTCAGCGGCTAGGGGCAAACTGGCAGCATTACCTCCAGATTGCCCCTGGCTGGGCTGGGTGAGTGGGCCCTGGGCTGGGTGGGTGGGCCCTGTGCCTCCTGATTGGGCCATGCATTGGACAGGCCCTGCCCACTCTCTGCCCACCTAGCCTTAAAGGTAACAGTATCCCCTGTGCAAGCACCGAGTCATGTCTGACCCTTGGGGTGATGCCCTCTAGCGTTTTCATGGCAGACTCAATACGGGGTGGTTTGCCAGTGCCTTCCCCAGTCATTACCGTTTACCCCCCAGCAAGCTGGGTACTCATTTTACCGACCTCGTAAGGATGGAAGACTGAGTCAACCTTGAGCCGGCTGCTGGGATTGAACTCCCAGCCTCATGGGCAAAGCTTTCAGACGGCTGCCTTACCACTCTGCGCCACAAGAGGCCTCTAGCCTTATCCTTTTATTTATACAGCAAAGCTGTATAAAGATTATGTTATAGATGACAGAAAAGTTACAAACCTTTTTGGATCTGAAATATAAAGTAACTTTTCACAGGAAGCCCCTCCTTTATCACACAATTTCCATCACAATTTCCTGTTCTTTTCTAGGAACCAGGAAGATAGGCAGAACAATACTTGTTTCAAACTAGTGATTAGGTTTTCACCAGTTGGAATATGCAAGATTTGTAGTATACATGATTCAAAAGGATATGAAGAATAAACTACAGGGGGCATTGGGTGAGATGTGTATTTGCAAGTTAGAATAGGAACTGCCTGATGTTTTTCAGGTAATCTCCTCCAGTGTCCTGACTGGTTTATTTGAGGACTTCCTGCTGCTTTGAGGATACTTCCTCCCTGCTTGCCTCCAGAATAGAGCGAATGAAGAAACAAAAAAGTCTCTCCGTCCTCTTCCTATACAAAGTTTGTTTCTCTTCTTATCTACTGTACTGGTTATTGTGGGTTTTCCAGGCTGCGTGGCCATGTTCTGGTAAATAAACTATTTTATTCTGTTTTAAGCAGCTTGGTGTTTTGACCTTTTTGCATATTTAAACTTTGCCAACACAAAACGTGATCCAGTGACCCAGCCATTTTTAAATAGTAATAGAAAGTGACCTCTCACAGGAAGTTCCTCCATTTATACCTTACCACCATTTCATGGTCTCCCTTAGGAACCAAGAAGACAGCCAGAAGAAGAACAATACTTAATTCAAACAGATGATTGGAGTTTTTTTTCACTTGAAGCCATGATCCACAGACCCAGCAAGAGAGTGAATCAATAGTAGGAACTGAAGAGAAATAAGAACTAATCAATCACTAGGTGGCATCTTTCCCCACCATTCTGATACTTCTAATCTAATGTTTAAGCAACCTGATTTCCTTCATTTGACACTGTTCTGTTCACAAGAAAGAGATTTATCATCAACAAAAGTGTTATTCTTGCTCGGAAGAAGACATGAAAGAAATGCCTCATTAATCAAGAAGGGGAAACCCCCCAGAGTCTATTGGGATGTACTTGATGGTAGTCAACGTCTTTACCCAGGAAACTCTTCATGTGGAAGCAATATATGAGAGACATGGGCATCTGGTCTGCCATTGGCTCTAAAGTTATCAGTTCTTCTTGGCAACTTTGATGTTCCATCTCACCTTGTTCTGGATGGTTTCAATGACTGATGACCCATTTCTGCAATGGTAAGCTCTTCCCAAGCAAATGGATCTATCATCGACAGCCAATGTGTAGCATAATGGACTTCTTGAGAGAGAATATTCAAAGCATCTTTCTCTCTAAGGAGCATCTTGATCTGAGGCTTCTGATGAAAGGACAGGCTGATGGTGTTGCAAACTGTGATATGCTTTGTTTCAGATCAATTCTGTGTGTCCTTCATTTGCAGCAGAACACTGTCTCTCCAAGCACAAGGGGTCAGATTATGGCATTGTAGCTCACTTAATCAGACCAAGGTTCTTTCTTTTGTTTTGTTTTGTTCCATCTCACGGAAATAACTGCTTGAAGCTAGTATGCTGAGAAAAGCTGAAGCTCACATGGGGGAGGGATAAAGCTGATTGCTGATTGTTCAGGGACGGATAGGAAACTGTGTTACAACCTTCACAAAAAACACTTTGAAGGAGCATTCCTTCATCATTGGTACCAATAGCTTTTGACCCAAAATGAAAATATGGGCTCAGCTCAGTCTGGTTAACCCTGGACTGGTCAGCCAAACCTACATTTTAGGATATTTGTGAAGCTAAAAGGGGGAAGAGACAAAAATGTATTCCACCCAAAACTCCTTGGAGGAAAGGTTGGATAAAATGTGACACGCTGTGACACTCTCCTACTTATGCTGTTAAACAAGACAACCCCACCTTCACGTTATAAGTTAATAGGCCAGGTTCATGAATGATAGTCTTGGGTTCCACTGGCTAAAATCTTCAAAACATGAGCTACCTAGAGAAGGCTGGATTCTACACAGGTACACAGGAATTTTAATTAACGACTACCTCATTGCAGAAATGTGCTTACTGTCCTAGAGACCCCCACACACTGAGCCAGTTGGGAAGGGTGGGCTATAAAAATAAATATACTGTTACTGTTATTGTTGATGTTGCTATTCTGAATTTAAAAAGTCGTACATTTTCTGGAATCCTGTCAAAAGTTACTCACATTTTGCACGTAGGTCTAAATTACCCTAACATACTGGCTACAAAACACTACTTATCTACATTGTCCTGACCTGGATAGCCCAGGCTGGTCTGATCTTCTCAGACCTTGACTGCTGAGCGAGGTTGGCGCTGGTTGGTATTTGGGTGAGAGACCACCAAGGAAGTCCAGAGTTCCAACAGGGATGCAGGCACCAGCAACATACCTCTGAACACCTCTTGCCTTGAAATCTGCACAGGGGTCACCATAAATAATCTGTCACTTGATGGCCAAAAAGGGAAAAATCTAGACCATACATAAAAGCTGCTTGTTGTACCGATTCTAATATCCTTTTTAAAACTGTGTCATATTTTACTTGTAGTTCGTTTGTGCATTCCTATTTCAGTCCTCAATTTAAAACACCACTGAACTTCCTGTACCCAGTTATTTGTGTTCTGAAGCAATGACAATGAAATCTTCCATTTTATCCAGCCACTATTTTCAGCATATCATGCCCAGTTTAAACTAGGTCATCAAGAGACTTGAGTAAGTTGCTCCTAGGAACCACTACACATTTTATAACCTATTGTCTGGAAGGGTGGGGAAGAAAAATAAGGACCAATTTATACAAACATTTTCCTGGTAACTTTTCTCTTTACAACCACTTCTGGTGGTCTTTAACTATGGAGAAAAGGATTATATGAAGTGGCGATACACAGCAGAGATTTTCAGGGTCACAATAAATCTTTTTCAGCTGCCACAATCACAGGAATTGGTTTGTAAAGCCCTCATCACTCAATCCTATGCAGTGTTCACCCAATCTTAAACTCACTGAAGTAAATGGACTTAGACTGGAATAACGTTTCACAGGATGGCACTTCCAGGCATTTGAGATCTCAAGGAACATATGAGTGGAGGAATTCATGGTTGTAGCTGCTGGCTCCTGCATATGTACACCCAAATACATATGTACACAGTCCTGGCTCTGGCAGTTTGTAAATTAACTCACACATTTATAGTTAAACTAATTTCCCCAATTTCTCAAAATATGAAAGACTAGCAGTAGAGCCCGCTGTCAAAAAAATACAGCGGGCCCTAGGGGAGGGTTTGCTTCCCCTCACGCTCATGTAGCAAAATGTTCCCCAGGCCCCAGGGCTTGGGGAGCATTTTAAAGGCGAGGGGGGGGCTTTAAGACGATGGCCAAGCCCCAGGGAAGGCGCTCCGCGGCTCCTGGAACCGCGGAGTGCCTTCCCCGGGGCTTGCCCAGCGTTTTTAAGGCGGCGACGGGGCTTTAAGACGCTGGGCAAGCCCCGGGGAAGACGCTCCGCGGCTCCAGGAGCCGCGGAGCGCCTTCCCCGGGGCTTGCCCAGCGTTTTTAAGGCGGCGACAGGGCTTTAAAACGCTGGGCAAGCCCCGGGGAAGGCGCTCCGCGGCTCCAGGAGCCGCGGAGCGCCTTCCCCGGGGCTTGCCCAGCGTTTTTAAGGTGGCGACGGGGCTTTAAAACGCTGGGCAAGCCCCAGGGAAGGCGCTCCGCGGCTCCTGGATCCGCAGAGCGCCTTCCCGGGGGCTTGCCCAGCGTTTTTAAGGCGGCGGGGGGCTTTAAGACGCTGGGCAAGCCCCGGGGAAGGCGCTCTGCGGCTCCTGGAGCCGCGGAGCGCCTTTCCCGGGGCTTGCCCAGCGTTTTAAAGGCGAGCCATTTTCGGGGCAGGGGCCAGGGAGCCTACCTTCGCTCTCTGCGGCCAGCAAAGTAATGCCCGCCGGAGCGAAGGGAAGCTCTGATGGGGGGGGGCGGGTTGGGAGGCGCTTCGCGCCTCCCAATTGGTTTGTGGCTGGGCAAGCAGCCAATCAGCAGCCGCGCTGCGCGCGGCTGCTGATTGGCAGCTTGGGGGTGGACTGACCAGCAGAGGGCCTAATCGGGAGGCGCTTCGCGCCTCCCGATTGGGCCCTCTGCTTGTCAGTCAAGGGGAAGGGGCCTATCGGCACCCTTCCTCATCCCGGACAGGGCCTGCCCTCGGGGCCCTTACTGTTTTATTTCTTCCGCTCCGCCAGGAGCGGTTAAAGATAAGAAAAGCCAGTCATCGAAAGTATTTCTGCAACTTGCTCTGTGTAGGCCTGCCCTTGTCTCTGACCCAGAAACTACAGTTGGTGCAAAATGCGGTTGCCAGAGTCCTCACAGGAACATCATGGAGGGCCCATATCCAGCGTGTGCTGAGGCAGTAGCATTGGTTACCAGTCACGTCCCAGATCAGGTTCAAGGTTTTGGTTTTGGTTTAGACCTTCAAGGCCTTTTGAGGTCTGGGAATCACATATCTGCGGGACCACCTGTAACCCTATGCCCCCTACAGGGTGCTGTGCTCTGCAGGTACGATTTGCTGGTCATTTCTGGCCCCAGAGAAGCTCACTTGGCTCAACCAGGGCCAGGGTCTTTTGGGTCCTGGCCCCTACCTGGTGGAATGAGCTCCCGAAAGAGCTGTGGACCCTGTAGGAGCTTCCAGCATTCCGCAGAGCCTGTAAAATGGAGCTCTTCCACAAGGTCTATGGTTGAGACCAGTGCAGGGAAAAGATCGGATGGGCCCCCTAAGGAAGATACACTACCGTACTCTGGAACATCATTGGTGTGGCCAGCTAATGTAGTCCCTCTGACGCCCCTACTGGCAGTTGTGCCATTGTGGGAGGGTTTTTTTTATTTTTTATTGCCATGCTGTGTTGTGGTGTGTGAATGTTAATTTTTAATGGGTTTTATTGGGGTTTTATTATATGTGCGGTTTATTGTGTTATCCGCCAAGAGCCAGTTTTCCAGGAGTGGTTTGAAATAAGTCTAAATAATAATAATAATAATAATAATAATAATAATAATAATAATAATAATAAACTTGTCTAATATCTTAACAACTTCCTCTTAGCTTGAATCTCAGATTGATTTTGCTTAACTTCTTAATATCAGCCATTTTTGAACTTTCTCTTACATACCTTTAATCTATTCTTCCATGTTGCCACCCCACCAAGTCATCCTTTCTGGTGGTCTTTTTAACTCATTCCCTCCTTTAACCCCTTAGCATTGGACATAATACTAAGCTTTGATGTGGATGCTAATGATGAAAATGATTTAAAAAAATGTCAAACTTGGTTAAAAGCCTGCTTTCCTCACAGTCCAGAGCTTCTCTGTAACCCAAAGCGGCCCATTTCATATGCTGTCTGTACAGCACCGTTTTGTCCTGTCCTTCTTCCAAGTGGCCCAGGGCAGTGTTCATGTTTTTCTTCTCTTCCATTTTATAATCACCACTGCCTTGTAAAGTAGATGCAACTGGTCTGGTCTGGTCTGGTCCAAGATTACCCAACGAACTTTATGGCAGAGTTGGGTCTAAAACCGCATCCCTAGAATAACAGTGGCTGACAGACTTTAAAAATATGTTTGCAGTTCTCATCCAAATTACTGCTACAGTTGGGAGGTGCCTGAAATCACCTAGCCATTTGTAATTAAAAATGGAACCAAGGATCTATGAACTGTCCTTTTTTAGGGGGGGGGACATCAAAATTTTGAAGAGTGCACTGTGCATGTGTACTTTGCACAGCATTGTGTTCCTTCTGTTTGTTTGCATCTGTTTTCCTTCTGCATTGCCAACATGAATGAACATATTGATAAAACAACGAAAAGGTAAATTGTATGTACAGTTGTATCCCAACTTCCTTTTCAGATGCTGTTTTTCTAATTCTCAGGAGCAGAGCACATGTGTACATCAGTAAAATACTATGCACAGTGAATCTTGATGCCGTTATATATGCTACTGCATCTGTTGCCTTTTTTCTGTGCAGTGTTTTATCTATGTGCACATGCGCATTAGTAATAAGGAGGAAGGCGATACAAATAAACCTGAGCATCTGGAAGCTGCAACTGCTTGTGTATATTCCAGTTCTGAAATTCTCTTAGATAAACCAGAATTAAGTGAACCACGGCATGCAGTATAATTCCAGAACTATAAAAGAATTCATTATATCACATCTGTTCATCCCTACCAAAACTAGCCTTGCACCCTCGACTCATGCCATCTTTTTGTTTTCTTTTGGCATGGCAATGGGGAGGGGAGTTTTATGGCTTCAATAATTGTAGCTGTGCCCTTTTGGATTTGTATTTAACCTTTTCTCCCAACCTTTGATCCAACAAGGCAAATGTACTTAATGCAAAGCAAATGTCTTTACTTTGACTGATTAAAAGCCAAATTGATTTTTCTTGATCAGACCTATACTCCTTGACTTTTTTCAAAGGTGTGAGCCATTTTGCCCTTAATTCATTACAGACCAGGCAAGACCAAGAATAATGATTTAAACTTTTTACCACATTTCTCCCCCATTTGAACATTTTCTCTGAATATAAAATGCTTTCCACTGAACATTATTAGTTGCTGGGTTCGATCCAAAGGTGCTGTTCTGTCAGCAAAGCCACACAAATACTAGACAAATGGCATTTCTGTTGGCCAAGGAAAGTACATAGCATTCCCAATGCCTTTCACTGCCTTTATGAGAGTCCCTTGGAGCAGAATGGAGGGACTCACAATGCTGTCTGAAGCAGAGGTACATCTAAGATCACAGAAATCAACAGGCTTACAAGGGTGCAACTGCTTAGCATGACACTCTTAATGGGCTATAGCAGAGCAGAGAAAGTGGTGACATCCCGGTTCATGAGACTTGCTTGGCTCATGTTACTTTGAATCCTGCCTAGTGCTGGGGGAAAATAAATTTTAGTATCAGCTTTACGGAGCCATAGCCCATTATACCAGAGGTATTTACATGTTAACCCCACTTGTTATTACCTAATTCAAGTCAAACTTAGTTCAAGCTATAGTAATCCACAAGTAAGAGCTTAAAAGCATTGTTTCTGTGCCTGCCCAGTTTGGAAAGGTGGGTAGAGAAATTAGCTGCTTCTCCTCTTTCCTTTGCACTCCACTGTGTTGTTATTTGGAGTCAGAACCCAAATCTTAGCTGAAACCCTGACCAGCTGTGGACACATGAATACATGAACACAAAAAGCTGCATTGTACTGAATATGACCTTCCAAGCCAGTATCATCTACTCTGACTGGGTGCAGCTCTACAGGGTCCCGAGTCTCTTTCAGGGTCTCATTACCTATTACCCAGTCCTTTCAATTGGAGTTGTAGGGATTAAACCTGGGACCTTCTACATTTGGAATTACCAACCTCCAGATAGGGCCTGCTGATCTCTTGCAATCACAACTGGTCTCCAGGCCACAGAGATAAGAAAATGGCTGCTCTACAGACTGTACAGCGTTAAACCCACTGAGGCTTTCGCCTCCCCAAATCCAGGCTCCATGAACAAATATTCAGGAATTTCCCAATCCAGCATTGGCAACTCTACCTGCATGCCAATCAGATGCTCTGCCATTAAGCCATGACCCCACTGAGCCATGTGAGCTGGCTTCTGTCCAATAGGCAACTTTATTCAGCAGCAGATGTTGCAGTTATCCAATGCAATCGAAACATATCCATGATCAGCTCCAGTCTGATCATAAGCATAGAACAGGGTAGGTTGAACTGCTGAACACGTTAACAGTTTTGTTGTGTGCGATGATTGAGAACACAGAGACTTTGCTTCACATGTTCAGTGGGCAGTTTTGCACCTCCCAGACTCATGTAAGCCCCTTTCCCCTTGCAAACATGGTATGCAGTCTTGATGCAGGAGTATCAGTCTCTCTTCCCATTCCATTTTCCTTCTCTCAAGTCATCCTATGAAATCACTATTGGCTCCACTTGCCAAAGCTTGCTACTTATGTGGCTGCATGTAAGTTTTGCAGTAAAGCCAACAGCCACTACATGGCACAGTCTAAATAAACAAAAATGCCACTTTAAGAGGAGTTTGAAACTGCTTGTATTCACACATCATGGGTTGTAAGGATACAAGGGCATGTGCAAAGTCTGGGAGGCACAAAACTCCCAATGAACATCCAATGCAAACTACTGATGTCACATGTGCAACTTGTTAACTGGTGCTTAAATTGAGAAATATGGCACCTATCAAGGTTTGCAAACATTTGAGATTTTACTTGAGGAAAATGAACCTTTCTGACACACACACCCACACACTCCTTACATACTGCTCAATTTGATATTGAACAGAAAATTCAATAAATCCCTATTTCATATGTCTGAGATTATATATTGTATGTGCATTTGCATGATGTGTATTCTTTTAATGGTAGAAAATGTCTTTATCTGTCCCTCTTCATAATTCGTTAAGGGGTAAGTGTGCGGAGAAAGGGGCGGAGCCAGTTCGGGTGAAAGGCCAATTGGAAGGCGCTTCCCATCAGGGATGTGGAGGCCCTGCTCCGAGGCCCACAGGGAAGCCAGGGACTTGGCAGAGGAAGCTTCGCGGTGGGCCTGCTCTGAGGCCCGCAGGGAAGCCGGGCACTTGCCGGGGAGGGGGGTGGGCAGCCACCACCACAGGCCCTCCCTTTTAAAGCCCACTCTTATGAGCGGGATTTGTAGCCTAGTCTTCCATAATAATCAAGAACATAATCCCTCAACAATAACAGCACCCCCCATATCCAGGATCCAGTTTACAATCCACAACATACTACTTCTCTTTAGAGGGCAATGTGATCTTCAGACACCCGGAGGCCAACATGGGACTTGCTTTCATGGAGAAGCCTGCGTACTCCCTCAATAACAAGTCCACTCAATAGCCAAAAGTCTTGTGATGTCATCAAACTCAGTGTTATATGGTTTTAAGTTAATTCAATCAATCTTTATTTTTTACAGCTGTAGATCAGCTGAGATAACAAGCAGAGAGAGTCATCAACCCATGTCACAGCTACATAATAGGCTGGTTTCAATAGTATAGACATAATAAATAAATAGACTTAAGCCACTGCTTCCTTGTTGAACATAATTTAAAGGTGGTCTTATTACAACAATCAGAGAGAAGAGGGGGACATATAAAATTCCTCAAGTCTGCCTGGATAACTTGATACGATTGGAGTTATGTATTGAGACCAAACCACTATAAGTGTGTTCAATTAGCAGAAGCAAACATGTTGAGCTGATAACACATTAAAATGGGCCAAGGTGAAGGCTTTTTGGTATTTAGTGCATTCTAGGACACAGGGATCGTCTGCTGGAACAAAAGTTTTACAATGATTCCTACAACTGGTTAAGATTGTGCCCATCCTCAGTCTACTGGAAGGGCTGTATTTCAGATTCATTCTTTAATTATATCTTTAGCTCCCATAAATCCAGGGTGGCATAGGGCTGGAGATATAAACCCATAGAAATATTGTTTCTCCTCAACTGTTCTCAGTGCCCTTTTTTGTGGTAAACTATGCTATTTGGTCCATATTATAGTGGAATTGGGCGTAAACAGCCATTAAAAACAGCAGCCCTGAGATTAGTTCCTCTCATCTTGCTCTAATGCATAGTAATGAAATACCTGATGTCTTTCTCTGCCCATGTGGTAGACACAGATGAGTGAGGGGTAGAGACTTGTTGGTAGACTGTTTGTTTTGCATGCCAAGAATCCCACATCCAGTTGAAAAGATCAGGTCATGGTTGGTAATAATGAGTTTCTGAATAACTGTTGTGGGACTAAACCTCTGAATCTCAGAGCCAAAGGGTAATATCAGGGGAAGGCCTCAGTCTCTATGCCTTGTTGTTGGCCAGCCAGAGGAACTGGTTGGCCATTGTGTGAGACAGGGTGCTGGACTTGATGGTTTATTAGTCTGATCCAACAAGGCAATAATCATAATCATAATCATAATCACAATACATTACTATACCACCCCTCCCCATATGGGGTCTGGGCAATTCACAACAATATGTACATATTAGGTGATAGTGAACTCGACAGACCAGAAGTTTTAATCAGTATAAGGCAAGTTAATGTGTCTCGGGCCAGGAACTATGTTTTGTTCTGTTGCATGTTTCATTATTTCATTTCATGGGAACAAAGATGGTGGTATCTAAGATCCTCAGTCAAGAAAGAAAGTAGACATGCCACTATTTTAAGATATCCCACTTTCTGAAAAAGTCACCACATGAGATCCAGTTGAGCATAGTGGTTAAGAGTGGCAGCCTCTAATCTAGAGAATCAGGTTTGATTTACCTTCTCCTCCACATCCCGCCAGCTGGGTGACCTTGGGCTATTCAGTTTCTCTCTGAACTCTCTCAGCCCCACCTCCATCACAAGGTGTCTGCAGTGGGGAGAGGAAGGGTAGGCTATTGTAAGCTGCTTTCAGACCTCTTTGAGTAGTAAAAAGTGGGGTACAAAAACCAGCTCTTCTTCTTCTACATTAGTAATATTTAATTGAATTCACATTTTAATGAGCCAGTTTGGTGTAGTGGTTAGGAGTGCAGACTTCTAATCTGGCATGCCAGGTTCGATTCTGTGCTCCCCCACATGCAGCCAGCTGGGTGACCTTGGGCTCACCATGGCACTGATAAAGCTGTTCTGAAAGGGCAGGGATATCAGCGCTCTCTCAGCCTCACCCACCTCACAGTGTGTCTGTTGTGGGGAGAGGAATGGGAAGGAGATTGTAAGCCGCTTTGAGCCTCCTTCGGGTAGGAAAAAGTGGCATATAAGAACCAACTCTTCTTCTTCTTCTTCTTCTTCTTCTTCTTCTTCTTCTAGTTGATCAGTTAATTGGCTGAAAGGCAGGCAATCAGCTAGCAATTCTTACATGGCATGTCTTAGCGATTCTTGATAGCCGTATACAATAATGTTTGCAGTCTCTGTACTGAAAGTTATTTGAAGGAACTAAAGTTTCTAGATAGATATCCAATGATAAAATTTGTTGTTTTTTGCATATATCAGAAGCCTGCTAGTTTCTCTCTCTCTCTTTCTCTCTCTCTCTCTCTCTCTCTCTCTCGTGGTCGTTCTCTATAGGCTTGTTGATAGCGACGTGCTGTGTTTGTTCATATATACACCCAACTGCTATCTTAACTTTGAATCGGACACATAGCTTCTGCTTCTCTATTAACTTGTTAACCCCACCAAAATTGTTCCTGTCAGTGTTTTAAATTTGATGACTCCTGAACAGAAGACAAAGTGGCAGAGTAAGCAGATGGTTGTCACAGACCCCATATTGCAATTAAGAATCTGCAGGCTCACTTTGGGCAGCTTGATACCCTCTCAAGGATTTTCATATGTAAAGGCTTACTTTCAAAATTCATCTTTTGTCACCGCTCCCCCCACACACTTGAATTTTTTTTTAAAAAAATTCCAAATATGAAAGAGACCATTTTTGCAGCAGATGCTCAGTGTGATGCATCCGTCGAGAATGTTTTACCATTTCATTGAATAACAAAATAGCAAGTAGCCCTAGCTCAGCTATCATTTGCTTCCCCCCCCCCCCTTAATTCTTTCCTTTCAAGAGCTGGCGTTGAAAATACTCACGCAAAGGACGCAGGAGTTCTGATTTCATTCAAGAAGCAATAAAAGGCTCCAAGATGTGCCTTCTGCATTTGTCAAAAGCTCAGCATGGCTCCAGACATTGCAGGCAGGGAGAGTTCTCTACTTAAGCAACTCCAGCGATTGTTTGGGGTGCTATAGTTTAAGAAAGTCTGTGACATGTTAGCAAGCCAGGGGCATGGCTTGATCCCATTCAGTGTCATCCTAAACAGAGGTCGATGGGCAAAGTAATGGGCCTACACAAAGGTTAATGGGCATAGCACTGGAGCTAAGTAGAGGTTGATGGATTGCACTGACTCTCACTCAACCTTAGTCAGCTGCCTCCACTGCCCAAAGCAAACTCCACTGGTATTGGAATAGGACTGCCTGGTTCCCCCTGGCTACCAGTCAGGATTGGGGGGGGGGGGATGTAGATCTCGGAAACAGGTTGGAAACTCCTAGAGATTTGGTGATGGAGACTAGCGAGGATAGGGACCTCAAGTAGGGTGCAATACCATAGAGTCCACCCTCCAAAGTATCCAATTTCTCCATTTTCTCTGTAGTCCAAACATTACCTATAATCCCAGGGGATCCCCAAGACCAACATGGTGGCTGGCATCCCTATAGTGGAACCACTTCCTCCTCTCCCAGCTGATTCTTCAACAACAATGAGAACTGTGGACCTCATAAGAAGACCAGAATGAACCTTCTGCATAGAAACTGATCCACTTGTTTACAGCAATTCCTCCATGCTTAAAAAAATGATGGCACACTGTTATTGTAAATTTTCATAGGCTTCCAATAAAGAAATGAATGCTAACTGGAACATTGTTGATTTAGCATCCTGTTGCCACTAAGAGTGTTGCTATTAAAGTCACCCTCAAGTATGCAAGGCAATAAAAACTACTATAAGATACATGCTGTTAGATTCTATTCTGTTCATTGGGTTTTTTTTAATGATACAGTACTCCAGACAAAAACACAGCGGCCACTGGCAAACTATAGTTCACCAATGTGCTGAAGTCTTGATGATATGAAGAGTAACAACAGCCTCGTTGCTTGTGACAGGGATTCTCACATCAAGGACTCGTCTTGGGTATTTGCCACTCAACTTGAGGCAGATACTAACTTGGAGGGCTTCTTTTATGACAGCGCACCCTACTCAGCGTTGGCCATTGTGGGTGACTCTTCATTGATATTCTGAAGAGGCTGAACGTAGAGCACGAGCCCATCAGTCAAACCCTGGAGGTGTTCTAGGAAGGAATGCATTTGCTTTATCTATTTGGATTGTATATCATTGTCAAACCTCTAAGCACATTTACTTTATCCATCTAATGTGCATCTATGGTCCTGAATTATTTACAATCTCCATCGTTGCACTATACCTTAAGCTCCAACATGAAGCAGTCAATCCTGTTTTTTTATCAAGCGATGATGATGATGATCCCATTCTACTGGCTGGACTCCAGAAGAGGCTGCCAAACTTAATGACAAAGAAGTACATGTAGAACCACTGAAATAAAGTGGCCAGGACCACTTTAAACAATAAAGCTGCAATACACAACAGATCAGAGGTGGGATAATACCAGTCACAAAGCTAGCAATACCAGCTGTCTAAGGGTACATATAGTACTGACCTGTGTCAGAACAGTTTTTGATGACTGTCCGTCCGTCCGTCCGTCCGTCCGTCCGTCCTTCCATCCATCCATCCATCCATCCATCCATCCATCCATCCATCCATCCATCTATCTATCTATCAATCATTTTATTGCCTGCTACTCCCAGAATGGGCTCGTGGCAGGTTACAAATAGTCCCTAAACTAAAAACCCCAATAAAGCCCCATTCAAATATCAATATAAAGATTATCTTATCAAGTAAAAACATGGCGATATAGCTCGACTACCCTTTCCCCCAACAACAACATCCAACAGAGGAAGTGGCAGAGGGAGCCATACCCCAATGCCGTAAGATGATACATGGCATACCTGCTTCTTAACATGGGGGGAGGGGCCGCAAATTGATCTTTCTCTCTCCACCCCAGAAGGCATGTGACTTGGAGGGAGAGCATGTCTTTTGCCTGCTGAAGATCCCCAGTTTAGTTCCCAACACCAGCAACTTAAAAAGTCCAGGTGGTAAGTGATGTGAAGGATTTCTCTCTGAGACTCTGGAGATCTCTTGCCAGTCAGAGTACTAAACATTGACCTTGATAGACCAATGGTCTGACTCAGTATAAAGGCAGCTTCATGTGTTCAAGCTGCCTTAAACCATTTGCCCACCAAGGTTACTACTATCTGGTTCGACTGGCAATAGTTCTAAAGTCTTAGAAGGAAAGACCCTTCCCAGTCCAGCTATTTAAGTAACTCAAGATGTTAGAAACTGAAACTGTGACTTTCGGCATGAAAAACTTATATTCATCCACTGCTCTATGGCCCCTCTCTTAAAAAGAAGAGTTTGCTTTTATACACTGTTTTTGAAAGTCGTTGCAAGCATGTAAGCTTCATTATAGAGAGTTCGGTCACACAGATACACTTTGGAGCCAATTGAGGTTTTCTTAACTTTGAAGAGCTCTGTATTTTGCACCTGGAAATTTACTATTGCTGATGAAGAATACTTCAAAACACACTGCTAACCGGTGGCTTGTCGGATAATGTACTTGTGCACCAATATTGTTGTATTGATGACCAAACAAGATACCTCTGTTTAGAAATGTATGCTTATGATATCTAAACAAATACATAGTTTGTAGCATTGTATTGGGACATTAACGCACATTAGTTGCTTTTGTGCTCGAATGGATCCGCATATGGCAACCCCCCCCCTTACACAGCCAGTCTCAGCCGTTTAAAGTAAAATTGCTACAACTTCATGGGTTACAGCTGTAAGAAATGAAAAGAAACGGGGGTCGTACCAAGGCAAAACAAAAAGAGAGAAAGAAATGGTGCAAAAGGAAAGGGATTTTTAATAGTTGAATAACTCCTATGTGTTTTGTGTTCAACTTCATCAGGGGGAATGTACTTTGAGATTCCTTTTCAATTCCTTTCCATATAACACTGGAAATAGAGTTATTCAGCTATTAAAGATCCTTTTCCTTTTGCACCATTTGTTTCTTTCTCTTCGTATAGTTGTAAGAAGCCTAGGTACAGCATGGGGCAACACAGATCCTGGCATCAACTGACCCACCAGCCAGTCGATGTAGCGTGGGGTGGCAGGATGTCAGATTTCTTAAGAATAACCATGTACTAAATGGCCTCCTCTGCCATCTGAGCATGAGGGTAACCATCTGGGAACCACTGAAATGGACATGCCTCTCTTCTCAAGATCCCTCAAGGCAGGGGTAGTCAAACTGCGGCCCTCCAGATGTCCATAGACCACAATTCCCAGAAGCCCCTGCCAGCGAATGCTGGCAGGGGCTTCTGGGAATTGTAGTCCATGGACATCTGGAGGGGCGCAGTTTGACTACCCCTGCTTTAAGGGATCTCCACACCAGAGTGAAACAGGCATGCAGACCAGATTTCTTAAAATGGATCTGGCTCCATGCTGATACTGCTCTATGTTGTAACAGCAAACTAAAGCAAAAGCCTCCTTGAACAGAAACCATCAGCACACCCTCCCCCACCCAGTAACACAACAACAACCACCAATCACTGCATGCATTCTTCTCACTAATGCATTGACACTCCAGGAGCAATGAGTGGGCAGATGAGCAAGTTGGGCGGCATGATGCAGTTTCCTCCCTTGGCCATTCCCCATTTCCCCTTCCCATGGCCCAGCTGCAGATCCCCCATAGGCAGGTCTGTGGAGTGGTGGGCCCACATTTTTATGCCCTTGCAGCTGCCTGGCCCCCCAGTTGCCCACACAGTCAGCCTTCCTTCCCAGACCTGGTGGCCATTGCCCCTGCTGGTTTTCTCCTCCTATGCAAGACTGCAGATGAAACCACAGGTGAGTCAGGGCCCCTGTTTTTTTAGTATCATTCCTTATGAATGGCTGAGAGAGCCAGTTTGGTGTAGTGGTTAGGAGTGCGGACTTGTAATCTGGCATGCCAGGTTCGATTCTGCACTCCCCCACATGCAACCAGCTGGGTGACCTTGGGCTCGCCACGGCACTGATAAAACTGTTCTGACCGGGCAGTGATATCAGCGCTCTCTCAGCCTCACCCACCCCACAGGGTGTCTGTTGTGGGGGGTGGAATGGGAAGGCGACTGTAAGCCGCTTTGAGCCTCCTTCGGGTAGGGAAAAGCGGCATATAAGAACCAACTCTTCTTCTTCTTATTGACATTCACAAGCTCCAGGGACAAAGGGGCAATTTACACATATAACCGTGCTTTGTTTTTCTGTATCCTTTTTGTGCTGGAGCAAGTCATATAAACATTTATGCACCAGTTCACAACACAGGATATTCACTTAATAGAAAAAACAAGGAATCCTGACATTTGTTCTTCTATCTGTGTGCAATCTATAAATGGGTAACATGTGAAATGGTCTGAAGTAACCAGGTGGTTTGGCATTAGGTTCATCTTTCTCCTCAGGACCTCATACCTGGAACATATATACCATGCAACCCTAAGAACACTGTCTAGAGGGATAGATCCTACTAGGATTATGAGCAGGGCTGCTTAGAAGGACATGATGACCATTTGTATTTTCTGAGTAGTATTATTTTCTGGAAGTATTATTTAAAACACTTGGGTTTGTCTTTGGTTAGCAATCCCTGGTTACCCATTTGCGGTTCATAATCTATGGCTTTAACTTGGTAGACAGGTGGGATAAAATATAATGATCTAATATAACACGGGTCCCCAAACTTTTTAGGCTTGTAGGCACTTTCTTCGTGGGTGCCCAGAAAGGTATTGATGGGTTTCCATAATGTCCATTGGCATCATGCTGGGGACTTCTGCACTAGATTTGCTATACAATCCTAGTAAAAGTTATATCATTCTAAGACGATTGACTTTGATGCTTAGGATCACAGTTATTTAAGATATTATTCTGAAGCACACTGTTAAAGGGATTGTCCACAATTTTCTGACAATACATCCAATTGTGAGAATTTTGAATATATTAGACATCATGTATTTCTTTTTAAAAGGAAAATTTCCCCTGGACAAATTTCCTTTGGGACATACTGCTTACCTTTCCTCTAATAATCACATATGATCAGTTATTATTAAATGAGCTTTACACATTTATTGATTTCATGCATGGATCAGACAGTATGGCTTCCATAACAACTGTGAAATTAGCCTTGCCACAAAGAACCATCACAGACATTTAAAGGCGGGGATGCAATTGCAGTGGCGGGCAAATAAATCAAAGGAAGTAGCATGGAATCTTAAGAGATGATTTATTACATTAAGAATACAAGAACATAAGAAGGGCCATGCTGGATCGGACCAGTGGTCACACTAGTCCAGCATCATGTCTCACACAATGGCCTACCAGTTCCTCTGGATGGCCAATAACAGATCATAGAAGGCAAGGTCTTCTCCAGATGTTGCCTCATGGCTCTAGGATTCTGAGAATTAGAGCCACTGAATGTGGAAATTCCCCTCAGTCACCATGGCTAGTAGTCGTTGACAGACTTTTTCTCCAAGAAACTATCTAATCTTGTTTTTAAAATGTTTTTACTGTGGCCATCACTACATCCTCTGGCAGCAAATTCCACATTTTATTTACTCTCTGTGTAAAATAGTTTTTCCTTATGTCCGTTCGGAACTCACTGCTAGTCAGCTCTAGTATTCTGAGAGAGGGGGAAAATGTCTTTGTCAATACTTTATACCTCATAAATAATTTTATAAACCTCTCTCCCTTAGTAATCTATTTTGGTGTAACAACCTCTACATCTCTCACCAGGTCCTGAAACCTGTTCAAAATCATATACAAAATCACTACCCCTCTGGTTGACTCTGTGACCAACTGTTCTGGTGCACAATCATTTATGGAGACTAGGAATCTCATTTCTACAGCAAAAATAAAATAATAAACCTATTTAATGACCCACTCTTCCTATATAGCTCAAGGTGGATCACAACATGGTTAAACAGCAATTTGACAAAATCATAATCAGCTGGATATGACCCCACAATATAGGGCCTGCCATTGGGAGATGCCCCCCAGGGTGTCCAGATTTATCTCTACTCTGTTGCTAGACCAGAAGGTGGCCTGGAAAGAGTTAAGTGCTGATGTATCTTCCAAGAAACTCTACAGTTGTCCTGCAAGCACTTGTTCTAATGGCTTACAATACTGGGCAATAGTTGGCCAGGGTGGAAGGATCCAGCCATTGTCTTTCATAAGTTGCCTGACTACGGCCTCTTTTGGTTTTTCGAGGAATGTCCCTAATTCTAGGGACAAGTTCCCAGAGCGGAACCCAGATCTCCTCACCACCAGCTCTTACCAACCATGAAGGACATGGGTCTAGAGTAGCGATCCCCAACCTGTGGGCTACGGACCACATGTGGTCCGTCAACTAATTGGAGGTGGGCCGTGAAGGACACCTTCTTCCCCCCCCCCGGCCCTTTACAGCACACTTTGGGTGTCATTGCCTCCCATCACTCCCAGATGGGACTATCTCGTTGCAGAGAAACAAGCTCAGGGTTCCCATTGATTTGTCATTGTCATGAGTTAAAATTTCCATGAAAATAAAATGTTCCTTATGTTCATTGTTGTGGCGTGTCTGTATCTTATTTTGAAGGGATGTTTAAACATTACCATAGCGATCAGAGCGCGTTAGGGCAGTGGTTGAGAATAGAGGAGTAAACTATCCCACCCCCCCACCGAGCCTCAGTAAAATTGTCAAGCGTTGAGTGGTCCCCGGTGATAAAAAAGTTGGGGACCACTCGTCTAGAGGACATGTGGTTATCTGGATAGCTACTAGGGCCTTATCTACATTGGTCAAGAGCAGACTGAAGTGGTCTAAAACTGAACCAGATGATCAAGAGGCCTCCAGCTGTCTGTGTCAAGCTCTGAAGGCTTGGCAGAGCATCAAGATTTTCCCCATGAGGAAGCTTGCACAGGCCTCACAGCTAATATCCAATTGAATAATTTGGGATAATCCTATAGATAAGAATGTCACAGAATCACAGAATCATAGTTGGAAGGGGCCATACAGGCCATCTAGTCCAACCCCCTGCTCAACGCAGGATCAGCCTAACACATCCTAAGGCAATCCTAATTACATTAGGACATTACATCCTAATGTCAAAGTTCTAACTGTTTTAAACAACTGAGCCAGGCAATAGCTTGCAGAGGCAAAAGAGGCTGCAAAATATTCTTTCTTTGTGGCTTTCACTGTTGTCTCATAAGCATCTTATTAAAAGTTCTTGAAGTCTTCTCATGAGTTTTTCACCAAACATGCTCAAGCCCAGGGGTAGTCAACCTGTGGTCCTCCAGATGTCCATGGACTACAGTTCCAGTGAGCCCCTGCCAGTGTTTGCTAGCAGGGGCTCATGGGAATTGTAGTCCATGAACATCTGGAGGACCACAGGTGGACTACCCCTGCTCTAGCCATCTCAACTCCTGTTTCTGCTTATGCAGCTCTGAGGTACACCAAAGAGCTGGTTTGGGTTGGGAGAAGAGAGGGCATCCACATATATTACAGCTATAGGGAGTTAATTCCTGCAGTGTTTTTTAAAACTTATTTAATTTTATGCCCTCTCTGATGTACAATGCTACCAACAACCTACCCTTCCTATAATACCTATAGAGCTTATACCCAGGAATGACTGTAGATTTCTTTCATTGCACCATGTTTCTGACATACGGACTATATCTAAGTTGTCATTCAGTATCAGCACCCCACCTGATCTTGGCTCAAAGTCTTCTAGTATTGGCATATAGACACCTTTGATGTGTCTGACAGAGCGGTTTCTCAGTGGAACAGGCTCCCTCAGGAGGTGGTGGGATCTCCATCTTTGGAGATTTTTAAACAGAGGCTGGATAGCCGACAGAGAGGCTGATTCTGTGAAGGTTCAAGCAGATAGCAGGCTACAGTGGATGGGTGATAGAGTTGTGAGCGTCCTGCATAGTGCAGGGTGTTGGACTGAATAATCCAGGAGGTCCCTTCCAACTTCCAACAATAGAATCCTATTATTCTATGTGTTTCCTTTTTCAGTAACCTTTGTCTTCCTTGGCCCCTTAGTTGCTACACAAGATCCTCAGTCACTATCATGCCTTCACTCCCAAATTCTATTACACACTTATCAATATTACCCTGAGTGCTTACACAATCATCCCTTTGGACTGACTTTTCCCAGGCCAGAGGGTCCCTAGCTCCTGACAGATTTCCCCCTGAGATAAGTTTAAAAGCTGCCTTTTGATATTAGTTGCCCACAGCCTGGTTTCCTTTTGGTTTGAGTGAAGCCCATCTCTTTTATATAGGTTCATCATCTTATCCCAGGAAGTTCCCAAGTGCCTAGTAAATCTACATCCTCCCTCCCAGCACCACTTTCACACCCTCATATTGACACCTCTGACTTGAACCTATCTAGCTGGCCCTGAGCATGAAACCAACAGCACTTCTGAGAATGCTAACTTTGAGGTCCTGTCTTTTAACTTTCTGCATAGTAATCTATTATTTTCTTTCCAGGATTACACAACTATGTTTCCTAATGTCATTGGTGCCAACATGCACCATGACTGCTGACTCCTTCCAGACACTAGCAACCTATCTAGACAGTGCGTGATGTCACCAACCCTTGCACCAGGCAATCAAGTCACCATGCAGTCATAATGCCTATCATAGACCACACTGTCTATTTTCCTAACGATCAAAACACCCACTACCATAAACCCACCTCCCCCAGTCCTTCAGGGGTATCCTCAATATGAGAGGATATTGGTCCATTGCCCAAAGAAGGGATCCTTTCTCCTCAAATTGACACCCTTTGATCTCAATACTCTTATTCTCCACAACAGAAGAGCTGACAGCACAGGACTGGGACTGTTCTAGCAGGCACTGGAGGGTCTATTCCCCAAATCTCTTTCTTTGTCTCAGCTTCTCCAGGTCAGCAATCCTAGCTTCAAGGGAACAAACGTGCTCCCTGAGAGCCATGAGATTCATGCAACAAGCAAACACCCACAATTTCTACCCAGTTGGTAGATAATCGTACATGTGGCATTAGCTGCAAACCCCAGCTCCCCTGTTGGCTTTCTACCTTCATAACTGGTTAGTAGTTTAAAGGATTATCAACATAACTCTGAAATGTCCCTATGTGATATTAAAATGAGCACCATTGCACTCAGATTCAGTAATACAGGTATGCTTCAAAGTAAAAAACTGACTCAGTCAAAGAGGCTTGGTACAAAAGAGGAACATGAAAGGTAATATACAATCTATAACAGATACAATTTGATTCATCAATAAGAAAAAAAAGAAAGAAAGCAGCATTTTTATTACAGAATCCAGAGAAAGCATTTGATAATCTAACATGGCTTTTTCTAAGGAAAGTTCTTCAGATTATTGGCTGCAGCCCAGAACTCTGGAACTGGATGAAAAGTGTGTATCAGACCAGGAAGCACAGATTTGAATAAATGGATAACTAATGGAAGCAATTTCATGGTCATGCCACTCCAGAGTATGTCAAATGATGGCTGGAAGCTATAAAATAGAATTGAGGCTTTCTTGATCCTCATACTGAATGATCTGGTCTGGTGCATGTTTTGCCCCACTCTGGGTAATCGTGGGAGCTACAGTGTGGGTATGACTTTCCAATGCACTTGCTGTCATAACTAAACCCCACGATGCAAAAACATTTGCTTAGCTAAACTTATTAGGTATTCCTGGTATTCAACTGCAATAAAAGGAGTGAGGGCAGTTGCCAACAAAAATGAATAAAATAGAAACAAATCAATCACCACATAGCCAAATTCCTAGGTGTTTGTTTCTTTCATTTGTAAGCCCATTTGCCACCCCTGCGTTTATTAGTTTCATGTCTCTAATTGGCTTACATAAGCATTTGAATTTTCCAGACTGATGAATAATTCTGTAGAATCTGAAAGCTTTCACACTTTTTTGTGTCATGTTGGTTGGTGGCTTTTGTTTCAGACTCTGAAGAGTTGTCTGATGCTTTATTCAAGTAATTCCATTAAGTATCCATGGGAGCTTACAGAAGTTGATCCCCAAGCTGAAAGGAGGGGTGTACGTCTATGTGCAAGAACAAAAAGCTCAGCTTGCATTGCAACTGAGTTTTGTGAGCAGAGGACATGGCTATTTCAAGCCCATTCTTTGTGAACCTTGGTGATATCATTGCTATTTCTTCAGGCCAGTTGCTCTAGGATAAAAGAGTGTATTGAAAAATAAAATGCATACACTCCACTGACTCTTCAAAATGTTAATTAGTTTTAAATTAGGTTTGTGTTTAATCATTAATGCTTGAATTATATTTTGATGCCACTTAAAATTCTTCTTTCCTGTTCTTCTAGAAATCAACCAATTTCGTTCTTTTCTTTTGTTTTTTATGCACCAGAGGTTTTTTAAGTGATGACCATCCTATGATTAACTTTGTCTTGCACTTTTTGAAATATAGGAGAGATTTTTACATTATCAGGCTGTAACATTTTACCATCAGCAACCCTTGCAGGCCGTATCAAGTAGGTCTTTTCAAATGACTGATTGTGTCCTTGTCAGACAGGGGTGATAGCGACTGTATGCTGTGTGATAGTTTCCTAATTATTATAAAGGAGTTAGAGATGGTATAATTGTTCCCCTCTTGGCTATGATATCAGGCCATTCCACAGAAGAACAAGTTATCATTTTTTCTTCTTGGAGAGGATGTCTATCTTATTAGAAAAGTGGCTGTCCTTCCAATTGTAGCTGTTAAGGCTGGATCTTGGATCCTGAAATAACTCCACTAACCAAACATGTGCAAACGTTTTAATTTGTTTAATAGCTGCATTACTGAAAGGTCTGCTCATCTTATAATAAAGCTGATGTTAAACTCAATATTGGGGGCGGGGGATTCCTTTGTTTACAGATAAAGCCTTTGGTCTTTCTATACATGCAGGCCTCTGTCAGAAAAATTAGCAGCCATTGCCAGTCTCTTGTTCAGGGCCTTTAATTTTAAAAAGTCACGTCAGCCTAGGACCGTTGGCATGAACTCTTGAGGGAACACACTTCACACACACACAAATTCATTTAATCAATGTTTTAATGTATATTAGATGGCTTTTTCGAAATTGCCTTCAAAAACACTCTTGCCTCAAGAGGAAAGGCTGCCACCATCAGATGAGCAGCCCCATTTGCTGGGGGGGGGGGGGAGGCATGGGAAGAGAATGGTTCGTTTCTGCAGGAGCAGCCCTGCATGGCGGGAGTGAGAAAAGCAAGGTGCAGGATTTCCCATGCTAGCAAGGCGGGCCGTGGGGCTCTCCCCAGCTTTAAAAGGAGAGCCAGAACAGCCTCTCATTTCTCACCCCCCTTGCCTGCTTCTCATCCTCCCCCTTATGCTTGTATTGATATGATATTCAGTTGTCTGATATGTGTCTTTATGTCTTATACTAGTTACAGCTGGCAGTTATGATTGGGGTGGAGACTGCGCCTGCGGGCTGGTTTCTGCCATGTACAGGCAGCCTCCTCAAGAGACTGGGCATGTGTTGGGCAGAGGTATCCTCCACTCAGCGGGTGGCCTGGGATAGCTCAAATAGATACTGACACCCCTGGGGCTTCTTCTGGGCTCTGCCTTCCCCGGTTCCAGCAGGCTTGAAGGGTAGGGGGAGCTTGATTGATGTGTCACTCAGACCCCATGGGCAGGCCTGCTGGTGCTTTACCTCCTCCACCATCCTGTGATCAGACTGAGTTGGGGGGGATTCTGGATCTACCCTTGGGTTGCCTACACTCATTTGCAAGACAATAAAAGCTATGGCCTTTATGCCAAAATGAAACATCTTATTTCTGTGTTCTGTGTACTCTCAATCACCCTCCCCCTGCCCTGCAAATCTTCCAAAATCTGGATATTTAGAAAAAGAACTCTGGGAGGGGTTAAGCAAGGACCAAGTGACCAAAAGTTACAAATACATTCATCTCCACCCTAATCTTCTCAGCTCTCAAGAGCTAAGCAGGGTCAGCCACAGTTAATCCTTGGATGGGAGACCTCCAGGGATGGCAAGCCTCCTCTGTTTGCCAGTGAGGTTGCTATAAATCAACTTGATGGCACTCTCCAACTAGAACAGAAGAAGGTGGCCAGGATTCTCCACACAGATGAGAGGTGGAATCCAACAATTTACTCCCAGTTGGTAGGAAATAGACTGAAACCAGCAGAAAGGACCTCCAAATTTATTCCCCAGAATCAAGAATCTTTGCTTTCATTCCAGTTTCTCAACTGACATAATTTGTTTGCTTTTATTCAAAACATTTCTGCCCCATCTCCCTCCTAAAGGACCTGAGGTGGCTTACAATAAAAACACTTTACATTTGATAGTGTTACTTGGGAGTGGAAAGACAAAAAAGGTGACATGGAAATAAAAAATCTTAAAGTGTTAAATCACACAAGGGACAATAGAATGGAAACAAGAATTTTGTTTCTATAGGAAGTTGGGGAATTTTTCTTTAAATACATAAATGAAATTTCTAGCTTACGTACCAGGGATGAGAAATTCAAATAAATCCAAAATTGGCCTCCATTCCTAGAGAGGTGTTTCCATAAAACAGACCTTCAAATTTATCTGGAATTTCAGTATTTTAAAAAAAGAAATCAGTTGCAGCTCTATCATATATGTTCAGAAGAGAACTAAGAAACTTTGTAAAACTTTATTATTTTGCTCTGTTTCTCAGCATGGAAATATATCTTAGCCAGAAGAAGAAAAATTTACAGTCGAAGGGATCTCAAAGCGGCTTACAATTGCCTTCCCTTCCTTTTCCGTACAACAGGGACCTGTGAAGTAGTGGGGCAGAAAGAGTTCTGAGAGAAAGGTGAACACACAGGTTTCATGTGGAAACATGGGGGAGGAAGCCCAGTTCTAGAGTCCGCTCCTCTCACCATGGTGGCTCTCAGGAAAAGCTCACAATTTGGCATTCCTGATGAAGATCTAGTTGTATGGCAATCATAGCCTACCAATGTCAGTCTAAAAGAACTAACTCGTGCATTTTGCTCTCCCCCCCCCGCCCCGCTTTCTGAATAATAGCTTATGTGATCAGCTTTATCAAAAGGTATTTCATGTGTGTTGTGAAAAAAATCCACTGCCAACTTCACAGAGAATACAAATAGGTCTGCTTAGTGACTGTTGAGATCTGGGACACATCTACTAGAATTTAACTCAAAGCTAGAAGATACTGCTGTGCTGATGCCACTCGCATTGCTCTTTAAAGAACTGAATTAAACACACCAAGTTTTTTCTGCAGTCCCCAGTGTTTGTGTTTCCCACCTTGCTGTCTCCTTGGGTTTTGAAATGTATGAGATGTATGAATCTGAGTGTTTTTTCCCCCCTTCCACCCAGTGTCACAAGCACTATGTTCCCTGTCTTCAGGAAGTCAGGCAATCTGAAATGGCTGCCAAGATGTCCAAGAAATCAAACACACAGCAGTGACAGCTAAAATGAGCATATTTTCTACTCCCCCTCCCCACCATGACAAGAGTGAGCCAAAAGTTAAGAGTGCAGGATTATAGACTATAGCAGCAGGATTTTTCTTTTTTAAAAATCTGCACTTCTTATTTCTCAGTACTATTTAAACCATGAGCTAGTAAGATCAAGAGGGGGATCTAGTGGGATTCTCATTAGAAACAATAGCAGACTCAAATTTTGGACATTTTTACTCTTCCCAGATCTGTTTCAAATGGCATCCCAAGATGGCCCTCCAAGATCGTACAGCAGCACGTGAAAGGTTACATCCTCCCTGAGGGAAAAGGGTTAGCCACCCACTGCAATCATACAACCAATTAGGTGAGTGAATGCTTCATGAGTCATCCCCCATGCCCTTTTGGGTGACACTGTCAGCATCTCTGGGAGCATGATGTCTTGAGGGGTGACCTACCTTGGGATCCCAACTATGATACCCAGAATGTTTGGGTGGACCTCCTGCTCCCCTCTTGCTTGTTCCTGCTGAGAGGGAGTGACTGTCATGCCCTTCTCCGGTGGCAACGAAGTGGGTGCACCTTTTGCAGGTGCATGCAGAGAACAGAGGAAGACAGGTGTTGAAGGTTTGTCTCCTTTGTGGAGATGGGCATGGCACTCCTGGCACTCTGCCACACAGGGGACACTGGGAAGGGTGCAGAAATGTTTCCTCATGATGAGCTGGAAATGGGACTGTACAATTGGGTCAGGTGGGACTAAGCACAGCTGCTTTCTGGTGCTGGGCTGGGAGACCCTTGAGGGGTGTACTTAGGGAAACAGGTGCAGCAAAGGTTTGAGACATGGAAGGGGAGCATGCTTCCCCACCAGACTCTGAACCATTGCTGTCAAAATCCTCTCCAAAGACTTTCAAGAACTTCTGGAAACAGGACATTGCTAAAATATCTGTTTCCTCTTGGAAGAGCCCAAGGACAGAACATTGGAAGAAGGCTCTGAAACCCTTGGTGATTCCCTGCTGGGGTGGCAAACTGGGTTTGGTGCCTGGAGACAGGGTCCCTGGTATTCAGAGGGGTTTCTTCCCCTCATGATGGTCCACTCACTTTCACTTTAATGGCATTCACAAGCAGGAGGATGAAAGTATATAGGGTTCTCTTGGAAGGTTCCCAATAGCTAAGTCCAGTGATCATAGCTAAGCCCAGTGATTAGAAACTGTAGCTCAGATCCCTGAGTTCAGTCCATACCTAAACCCCAGCAGTAGAGAGCAGATCACAAGCAAACAGGTTGGACGTCTATAAATGTGGGTCCTCTGGGGATACACACTGTAGCTAAGTGGGAGCATAGAGACTAAGTGGTTAAGAGCACTGATTTGAGCACTCCATGCTCAAATCCCAGAAGTAGACAGCAGATCACAAACAGAAGATGTGGGGTATATGAATGTGGGCCCTCTGGGGAGGCATCTAAGCTAAGCCCCAGTGCTCAGCATGAGCATAGAGACTGTGGCCCAGATCCATGAGCCTATTCCACACCCAAACCACAGCAGCAGAGAGCAGATCAGAAAGGCAGAAAGCAAATCTACACTAGTTTCTTCCCTGTCTCTCAATTCACCAGCCAACAAACAAGAGGGAGGAAGCAAAGCTGATAAATATATAGCCCTTTGAGCACATAGGAATGGGAAAGCTGTGAATATTGGTGGTGCCTGTCGAGATTTGGAGAGCTCCTGTTGGTGTTTCCAAGGCTGGAGAATTCTGACCCCCTTGTTGCCTTGGAGTTTTATAAATAGTTCAATTGATCAGCACTTTTTGTCTCCATTCATAAACCACTACAAACAATGCTTAAAAAATCATGAACACTGACATCATACACTCCAGTTCGCAAACCACGAACTGCAAAATGTCATCACGAATTTTTGTTCTTGCCCATTCCTGGATATCTCCGTATGACCAAGAGACAGTTTGAGAAGCGTCTCTTACTGTCAGTCTCATTGCTGGAACAGGTGCTGTGGCTCACCGTGTGGTTCTTTCTATTGATGCACCAAATATTATTTTTATGTAAATATTGTTATTTTAGGGACAATGTGACAAAGCCTTACCTTCTCCTTTTTCCTTTCCTTTTTGTACCTGCAGACATTATTTCTTCTGCTGATATTCTGTAGTTCAGTGTAAGGTTTTTCTGTTTTTGGATATAAAGACAATCAACACCAGCAAATTCACTGTCTATTAGAGCTGCATAGGAAGACATTTGCTTGGAGACAGCTCTAGTGGTATGTATTGTACAACTTCCTGTGATTCAGCCTGGCAGTAACCAGAGATATCTAAAATACCTGTGGCAAAGGCCTTTTCTGCATGCTTGGTTACTCCTGATTTTCTTGGCAATCAATCCACAAGCATTGGAATTGGTTTGAGCACAATTGTTCTGCATATCTGTCTTCCCTGGACATTCTCACAGTTGTGGAATCTGTTTATTTTCCTGCTGTATATGTCTTAAATAGTGTCCATAAACCTTGACAACTTCCAATAACAACATTCTTGTCCCCTGTCAGCCATGCTCATCAGTGAGTGCTAGACTCCTTCTTGTGACAGACCATACCAGCTGAGTGTGTATTGCCAATTGTCTTGAATTTTCTGAAGACACAAGGGTTTGAGTCACCATTTGCCATGTTGTCCAACACTAAGTGTTATGACTTGGGCCTCCTGGAAAATGGATTAGTCATACCTATGTATTCTCATACCTCTTATTTAAAGGACAGGGGGAAAAGAACAGAAATTGGCTCCAGGAGGAAAGGAAGGTTCACATTCTTTGTTAGCATCATCGTGAAATTGGATAGTCTGGGAAGCTACCCATCAAAGTGCTCTGCTTTTATACTTGTGACAAAAAGATCAAACTCATGAGAGGAAAAAAAGAGTAGGTTTGTCCCATTTTGGTGAGTCTCATACATGATTTACACAGCAAAGTACGAGCCCAGTTTTCTGCACTATTTCCTCCTAAATGATATCATAAATCATAAATTACACTACATCGACATTCATCAATGCCTTCTCTCTAAGCATAAAAATGGCCATTTCTCCTCACTTAAATGCATCTCTGGGATGGGCCACAAGAATAAAAACAGGGAGATGGAACAGACCTTAAAGGAGGAATTAGTAAAATGGTGTAATAGGGAAGCAGAGATATATATAGTAGAAGAGTTGATTTTGATACTCCGCTTTTCACTACCCAAAGGAGTCTCAGTTTACAATGCTTGCTCCTTTCTGCCCCATACTTCAAAGGGAAGAAGTTCCTTTTTCGACCAATCAGAAAATGGGCTATCCATTCAAACTTCCTGCCAAAGGATGATTTAATCAATAATCTGTTTCTTCACACAGTACTTGGGGTGCAGATTGCAAAAAAGCAAACAGGATACAAAAGAGAAGTAATGAGTGTAAGGGAAATGCTCCATTGATACCCCCTGAGTGACACTCCTGGGTCATTTCATTTGTCATCTTCTCCCATACCCCAATCTGGGATGCTTGTGAGCTTTGTTCATCTCCATGTAATGGAGCTTTGTGATTCAACTGAAAATTGAAAACAAGAAAGACCTGTTTCTTTTTAAAACACAGGAATATCTTCATGATTTCCACAGCCTGTTTCAAAGTAGCTAGAGATTTCCACAGCCATGAGGCTATGTTTCTGTTCTAATCAACATTATCTATAATCACACAACATCCACACATTAACATCATATAAAATGTAAAATGATTTTTCTAAAAAAAAGTTGGCTATTATTATGAATTCTCTGTAATCCTTGACCAATATTTATCTTTGCCCAAAGTTACACCTCCTTACTGAGCATCTGCACAGCAAAAGAATTCAGAATGAGAGTCCAACTACCATGCTGTTTTCTTCCTCCTAGCATTATTCAATCCAAAGTCCAGAGCTGGGATTCCGAAGTCCAGAGCTGGAATTTCCACAGCAAAAATACCCCTTGGTAAATCTCTTAATCCCTTGATAGCACTCAAACCTATCCATGAGACTTCATAAATCAGATGACAGGACCATATGAGACTCCTGTAGATTGGCTGTCCAGTTGGTATTATTGGTCACCTACCTACTTGATGGCATTCTCAGATTGCAAATGTTCATATTTATAAACCAATTCCTATAATTATTTATTGGCAAGCAGGAGCCCTGCAAGAGAACTTGCAGTGGCATCTCATTTCCTCCTCCCTCACTGTTTCATTTTGGTTTTCTCTGAAAGCCTGCACAGCCTCTGCCCTACCTACAGTAGCTGATGAAAAGGCATTTCCTAAAACTACAGGTACTGCTTCTATTATTTGGGATGTTACCTTTCCTCCCCCCATTAATGTTTTTTTTTTAATTATTTCAGATTTTCTGTAAACTTGAGACTCATCCTAAGACTTGTAGAAATACCATATTGACTGTTCATGTCTCCAGTGCCTGGATTTAAGTATCAACAGATTTGGCCTTGTTGAGAATTATATATTGATTTATATTCTGTATTTATACACCACTTTCCCACCAACTGGGGACCTAAGACAACTTACAACAACATTCCCCTTCACTCCTTCATGTTATCCTAAAGACAGCAACTCTGTGAGGTCATTTCAGCTGAGAACAAGTAACTAGCCTATGGGCAAAGAGCAAATTTCCATGAAAATTTGATCCTGGTTTCCCCATGTTTACTTTAAAAACTACAGTGTGCTTGCTCTCAAAGTTATAAAATCAATCCAGTTCACATCCTGAAATTTCTTGTTTAATCTCCTTCTTTGCCTCAGTTTGGCTCCAGCTATAGCAGATTTTGTTTTATAAAGCTTCTTCTGGTGTACCATTCCGTTTTCCACAGGCATTCATTGTTAGAATTGTATGCTGGTTCTAGTACAGTAAATCTGAAAACAGTGTGTTGTTAAAAACCACAGGCCATACTGTAAAGCAACTTAACAAGCATGATTCCTTCAGCTTTCACAGGTAGACCTAACCCTGCCAGATCTAGGATTGATAACAAGCTGATCTAATGAAGCTTTTATGAACAGCTTGAGGGATTAGGTGGTTTTTCCCCAGACATATTATTGGATGCTTTGAGACAGGTTGCTACTTCCTAGCCTTGTTCAGATCTGACAGCTAATGAGCAGTCTTCTCTCACAGCTCTTTTATAGACACATCAGGTTACTGGAAAAGCTAAAATCGCAACACATTTTTATTTACTATTTCCAACTGCATGTTCCATTTGCTCGCCCAAGAGCTTAGTAGCTTCATTGAATAACTTCCATATTGTATGTTTTTCCTTACCCATGAGACGTCATTTCCATTTACACCTTACCTTCTGCAGCAGCAGAGTTATACTATAAATGAATTTTAAAATACATTGAAATCTGTCAGTGTTCTGAAATGAAAACTTTTAATGTTTTGACCTTGGAATTTGTGCATATGATCTGAGATTTGAGTAAATATGTATGCATTTGCCTTAGAGGAATTTTCTTGATTAGATGGTGACAGTCATTTGCTTCAAGGCATGTCTCCTGATTGAATCTGCATTTTTTGAAAAGAAAAATGTTCTGGACAGTTTAATACATTTTTAAATAAAGTGATTAAATATGAAGACTGACCTCATAGTTTAGAATGTGTTTTATATGCCCATTTATGCACATATCTTCCAATGAAGAATGCATCTAAGGCATCTGATGAAGTAGACTATAGTCCAGACAACAACAAAACTTATTTTTAACATTCCACAAAACTGTATCTCATTGGATCTCGAAAGACTGAACATGATGCATATTCCAGCATTAGGAATCTGGACTGGAAGAAGTCATCAGGAGGTAGTCGCTGCAATTCACCAATTTGTGGATGACACCCAGCTCTACCTTTTTTCCTACCTAATTCCAAGGATGCTATCAATGTTCTGAACCAGTGTTTGGAGCAATGGGCAGGAGTAGAGTGGTAAATCTTAATCCTGACAGGACAGAGATTTGCTGGGTTGGTAGAAAGGAAGACCAGGGACATCATGAAAAGCAGGTGAGATGGTATGAGCTTTTAAAAAACATAGAAGTGCTATATAAACAGAATAAAGGACTGTGAAGGGTTAATTCTTTATAGGAACAGAGAGCCTTGAGTGACAGATTGTTCCAAGCAATCTAAATTGTTAGCATCTGCTGAGCAGAGAAAGATTTGAGAGCTGCATGCTGAGGAGAGAGTTAGATTTTTGCCTTGACTGAGTTGGGTACTGAGAGTCTGTTTTCTGTCTTGACTGAAGAGAGTCTTATTGCAGCCTTACCTGAGGGTGGTTTAACACAGAGACCTCGTGGGGGAGTTGTCAATGAAATTTGGGAAGTGGATGGAGACTCCCATTTGGGCTAAGGAAAGGGGATAGAATTTCTAGAGAGAGAGAGAAGAAGAAAATCCCTACCTCGTTAAACAAGGAGATAGCTCTGAAGAGTGCAGAGATCCCTTCTAGGGAGATCCCTAGAAACTGCCTTTAGAGACCTTAAGAGTTGTTTTAAAACTCAGGATGAGTACTGGTGTTTCAAGGAAAGGTTTTTGGATCCTGGAAGGAGTGTACTAGACTTCTGGCAGCAGGAGAGTTTGAAATTAGTCAAGGGAAGTTTACTGAAGTGTTCAGGGAAAATACTGGATCAAAAGCCTCTCAAGATAAAGATATAAGTCATTGTGAAAAACTGAAATATTAAAGTCTGTGTTTGTACCGGTTTTAACTGAGAAATTTCAACCCCTGATTATGTAACATTTTGTTAGTTTCTTTTTACTTTCAAAATGCCCCATGAGCCATTTAAGTTGCTTATGTTAAAATGGGCTCCTGATCCTTCCCTCCGGTTCCTGAGCTGAGTCAAAAGCCAAAATATTATACCGTGACAGGGTGCGAAAGCCAGAGTTCCTGAGCTAAGAAAAAGATACCTTACTAGAGGAGCTCAATCACAGAAAAGATAGGAAAATGGAGGAAAAATCTTGCCTCTACGAGAGAAAAGTGGATATGATCATCCTAGCAGGTTTGCAGCTTAGTAGTGCTGTCTGACACAGCAGTCATCCTAGAAAACCAGGTGGCTGCAGTTGCTTGGAGTGCTTTTGTCAGCCTCAACTGGTTTACTAGCTGCATCTGTTGCTGGGCCAGCCACAGTGATCTTGGTCTTAGTTACATCTAGACTGGATTATTGTAATAACATTTTACTTGTGCCTACTATCTTTTTTAATATAATAGTTTTTCTTTAAATGTAATATATTACACATTTTAGAACTTGAAGAGTGCTTGGAAACTGCAACTAGTGCAGAATGCTGTGGGTAGATTGGTGGTTGGGGCCAGAAACTAGGAGCATGTGACCATGATACTACAGAGATTACACTGTCTACCCATCTGCTCCTGAACCCAATTTGAGGTGTTGGTTTTATCCTTTAATGGTCTATGTACCTAAGGACTCAGTTATCTGTAGGGCTGTCTTTTCTTATATTTTCCTGACTGGGAATTAAGGTCACAGGGAGAGGCCCTCCTGAATGTCCTTTTTGGTGGCAGCCAAACTATGAAACTGTCCTCAGGGTGGTGCACCTGACCCCTCATGTGCAGCTTTCCAGAGGCAGCTAGGGACAATTTTATTGAGGACTGGATTTGATTTAGTTTTTTAATGTATTGGCATTCTTAATTGAGATTTTAAATTGTCATATATCATGTGATTTTTACTTATATTGAGAAGAACAGCTGTTCTTTTATATCCCACCATTCACTACTGGAAGAAGTCCCAAAGAGACACCTTTCCCTTCTTCTCCCTACAACAGAAACCATGTGAGGTGAGTGGAACAGAGAGAGCTATGAGAGAATGCTCTGTGACAACAGCCCTAAAAGAACTGAGACTAGCCCAAGGTCATTCAGCTGGCTGTATGTGGAAAAGTAGGGAATCAATCCCAGTTCTCTAGGTAAGAGTCTGCTACTCTTAAATACTGGCTTGTAACTCATCTTGAGTACCACAAGCTAGATTAAATAAATAAAATGTGCATAGCAACAAAAAAGAATTCAAACCAATCAATTCCCTTTGACTTCCTTAATAGCACAATCAGGCAGAATAAATAAAAACTAGGATGCACCAATGTTCACCTTCTCCATTAACACAGAAATATTTTAAAGAAATGATATAAACAAGAGTTCCATTGACAGTTATCAGAAGTGTCACTAGCTCATAATTAATGCATAGGAAAACCTTCCTCAAGAGTAAATAAGTCAACACCATACTTGTAATTCACTAGTGTAATTCCTGAATCAATTTTAGCACAATAAGGAAGACAAATTTCATCTCAGCATGTTGCATATTTCAAAAGAAAGCAGCAATAGTGTACCTGCACAAACCCTTTTTACAAAAATAAACCAATTCTACTTTATGAGATGAAAATCAAAAGGTCTCCTTTCATAACAGTAATGATGTTTAACACCAGCAATTTCTTGAGGAAACCATTTTAATCAAGTCAGGTTACAGGCTCTTAAAAAGTTTATCACATAATTAACAGTAGAAAATACTGCTTATGAGTGATTCTGTAATATATAACCCACCTTAGTCAATTTTATTCATATGAGAGTCAATGTGGTACAGCAGGCGGTCAGATGAACACCGAACAAATCCCAATTCAGATTGCCAGTATCTATCCTAAGCCTCTGATCATAAGGGCACATGAAGCAGGGATGAAACAATACATGACCTATCCTCAGTTCCAGACTGTTTAGGCTCTCAGAAGTCAATCTGGTTCAGGAATTAATTGAAAGTTGCACACATTAAAATATCTTCCTATCCAAACAAGTTAGAATGGATCCATGCAAAAAGCCAAAATTCATTGAAGTCCAATACAATCCGAGGTAGAATTATACCATTATAAATCCACTGAATTTAAAGGATTTAGAAGTCTATTTAGGATTATACTGCAAATTTTATATATTCAAGCTGAGTGGAAAATAACAAATTTGCCTATTATCTCTATATACATATTATATATGTATAAAATTGTGCAGATTTGGGGTGTGTTCAATTAATTAGATACAAATGCCATATAACATCAACCACTATGGAAACATTGTTGATAGGCCACATTACCCGATAGGGGCTGTGGGGCTGTCCTGCTACCTCTCTCTTCTTTCTTGGTGTGATTCTCTAAGTAAATTAATTGCTGAATAGAATCATAAAGGGAAGATTTCATTCTCAGACAATGCCCAAATGTGCAGCAGGATGAGAAATCTCTATTCAGACCCAGAATGCTGCTTTTGTTCACAGTAAAACTCCTTAAATGTCCCCCTAGTCAAATTGATGGGTCTTTGCCTAGGTATGACCCAAGTTCTAACCTCCTTTTAAAATTGTTTATTCCTGTAGCCATGGTGACATCCTCTGGCAGCAAATTCAACACACCATGACTCCTTCCCAGCTCTATGAACCTATCTAAACAGTATGTGATATCAGAAGCCTTCACACCAGGCAGGCACCAAATGGCTGTCACCGATCCCCACTCCTCAGACAAACACCCACTGACCTCAAGATTCTCACTCTTCACAACAGCAAAAGAGCTGTCAGCACAGAAATGGAACTATTGTGGTAAATCTCTTCCCCAAATCTCTGTCTCTGCCTCAGCTTCTCCTGGTTGGCAACCCTAGCCTCAAGGGAATGAACCTGAGAGCCACAAGCTCCATACAGTGGGGTACATGCGACATTCTACTGAAATCTCCCCACTCTCCTGCTGACATTGCACCTTCACAACTGGTTAGCGGTTTAAAGGCATCTAGAGTGATACAGGGACCCCAAGCTAAGAGCCACAGGCCAACAACCCTTTTTTTTCTCATGAAAGGTTCACACCTCTATCTAGGAGGAGCCTAACAGTACAGAGGTCCACAGCCCCTGTCTTCTACCAGTAATATCAAAGGGTGAAGCTTGCAATCAGGACTGGCAAACAGACCTCGCTCAATGAGCAAGAAACCCAATGAAGACCCAAATCGACCAAGATAAAAAACACCCCTCTCCAGAAAATTACAATTATCCACTCACCCTCAAACTCTGTCCTCTCACAAAGCAAGCTCAATAATGCTTCCCAGTAATTTAGCAGTTTAGGAAAACCAAAAAACATACCTTCCCAGTAGCTCTCTCCTGAATCCAGCCTCCCAACCCAGCAGGCTCAGTTCAGCAAGCTTCCATTGTAGAGTGGATCTTTCAGATCCTAGTATGACACTTTATAATGGCTGTTTCCACCATGCTGATAAACTTATACATCTGTAGCAATACTTGTCTCCAGGCTATTCTGCATGTTCAACTCATGTTTTAAGAAATTAGTGGTAGATGGAGTTGTCAGATGATGACAATGGTCCAGTCTTCAACAAGTGGGATGTAAGAGGGTGGGAGTGAGACCAAAAAAGCCAACTCAAAATCAGCTTCCAGGAAAAAAAGTCAGGGTTTCTAAAGAACTGGAAGGGTGTGTATGAAAAAGTAGCAAAAACTAAAGACATAAAAATACCTGTAGAAATCAGTGAATAAAGCAAAGCAATATGGAACCATAACCAACAAGGGGGGGGCACCATGCTGAAAAGCCACCATCTACATAAAGCTGTTGCTGAGAAAGGCCATCTAGAAATCTGAGCTGAGTTGCAGCTAGATGCAGATGACAACCAGCTCTGTCTTGTGTTGCCAGTAGGTTCCAGGCTGTGCTTGAAGGACAATGTGACAAAATGAAGATGCCACTAGTGTTTTGGTTGGTGTTGGAGCAAGCTTGTGAGGGTTCCTGGATCTGGGCCTTTTGAATGTTTATGAGGGTTCATATGTCATAATTTTACATGAGCAAAAACCAGATATTCACTACTCAGAAAATGCCCTTTGTAAGTACATTGTCTTCTGCCCAGAATCATGGAACTCCTTCCTCCTGCACATGGTCGCTTGGGTTTCTTGATGTCGGCTTTTCTTTGTGTTGATCCTAATTTTTCCAGAGGAGTGGAAAACTGAAGTATGAGTTTCATGTGTCATAAGCAACCTTACAGTGTCAATTTTTATACAAAAGCTGACTTTGTGTCATAGACTGTTTCCTTTCCGCTTTCTCTGACAATCCAAAGAAAGAGTAATGCATACAAATCATTTCACTGTTTAAAATTTTTGAATAAAACATGCTAACCTTGTCATACTAAGTGACAGACAGAAATGTCACTTTGGTTTCCTTGGGACAAATAATCCATATACTTCATGTATAATTCATCTGATCTTTAAGAATGTTTAACAATATTGAATTTAGATAAATTTCAATGTTATAGCGCATTAAAGTTTCCTTTGTCAATTTACACATGTGCCTCATCTCTTTTAAGTCTTCATTTGTATTATTTCATATCTGTATTAACCTTGACAGGCTTGGAGAGTGGTTGTTTCATAACTCATGAACACCTGCACTGTCTCAATTAGATCCTACACTGGCCTCCAGGTAATATATCTTCTGAAATGAAGATTCTGGAAATCTACTGGCTGTATCTGTGGAAATGGGCATTCCATAGAAGTTTTGGTTGCACATACAGTTGGTCTCATTCTCCTGAGCCTAAAAAATGCAAATAGAAGACAAACACATTTGGAAGAAACATGCTAGCAAGGTGGGACTTCTTGTTCTCCTGGAATTAGAGCTGATCTCTAGTTTGCAGAATTAAGTTTCTATGGAGAAAACAACAGTTTTGGATGATTGACTCTATAGCATCATATCCCTGTTGAACTCTCTCTCTCTCTTTTGAACTCTCTCCCCTCTCCAAACTTCACCCTCCTAGGCTCCACCTCTAAATCCCCACAGTTTTCTCAAGCCAGAAGTGGCAACCCTATTGCTGGGCCACTTTTTATGTTTTCAGGGAGTTAATTATGAACTCTTTATTCAAAGACTATTTACTCAATAGGAAGATAACCCTGAATGTGAGATGTTCCTCCTTTATAACTGGATATAATTGTGCCCAGAATTCAAATATAAGATGACCTCCTTTATTGTTGTTGTTGTTGTTGTTGATTGGATAACTGAGGGGGGAGGAATCCCTAACAGTGAAGAAAACATTAAAAAAACATATATTGTGACAATTTGTCTGGTTTTGCTGGGGTCACTAGATCTCAAGTACAAAGGTGACCATGAACATTCTTTCTCGTTGTGGCTGATTGGGTGCATATCTATTCACACTGATCTTTCTATAGGCATGGATTGTTGAGAGGAAGTAAGCCTGTTAGTGTTAAAAACTTCTAACTATAAACTAGAACTCAGAATGCTAGTTATGACTTACTCTCCAATTAGTTTTATTGATTGTGCTATCATATGGTTCATTCTCAAGTTACTATTTTACTTATATGCATATTTATAACCTGTATACATTATAGAATTTGATTGGTGTTCTTGGTTCTTTACAGAATACCATAAAAAAGACAAGACCCAGACTCCAAGGAATTTACTAGCTTAATATGAAGAATTTAATATTTTGAAATTTTAAAAAATATGAGTATATTCTCATTATGAAAACTTATGCTGTAATAAATATTTTTATAGACTTCAAACAGGAAGTATGCAGATAAAGATTTGCAACCCCCTTGAAAATCCTAGATAAAGAGCATTAAATTCAGTGGGAGGCTGTGGGAGGAAATGTGCACATAAGCACTTTATATATGGGCATCCTGATCCAATTCAGAAGAAAAGCAGCTGTTTTTGTACCCCACTTTTTGGTACCCTAAGAAATCTCAAAGCAGCTTACCATTGACCTTCCTTTGCTCTCCCCACATCAGGCACCTTGTGTGGTAGGTGGGGCTGAGAGAGTTCTCAGAGAACTGTGACTAGCCCAAGGTCCGTAATAGGCATAAGGACCAGGATTCATGTAGAGGAGTGAGGAGTTGTGAAACTCCTGAAGATTTGAGAATGGCACCTGGGGAGTACAGGGACCTCACTGGGGTACAATACCAGAGTGTCTGCCCTCCAAAGCAGCCATTTTCTCCAGGGAAACTGATCTCTGTCATCTGGAGATGAGCTGTAATTCCAAGGGATCCCCAGGTCTCACCTGGAGGTTGGCATCCCTAGCCAAGAGTTACTAAACCTGAATCCAGTGCAAAGATTGAACAAAGCCTGCACAAGGATGCTTTTCTTCCCAGAAGAAGAAGAGTTGGTTCTTATATACCGCTTTTCCCTGCCTGAAGGAAGCTCAAAGCGGCTTACAGTCACCTTCCCATTCCTCTCCCCACAACAGACACCCTGTGGGGTGGGTGAGGCTGAGAGAGCCCTGATATTCCTCCTCGGTCAGAGCAGTTTTCTCAGTGCTGTGGCGAACCCAAGGTCACCCAGCTGGTTGTATGTGGGGGAGCGCAGAATTGAACCTGGCATGCCAGATTAGAAATCCACATATTGGTGCAATTCAGTGTCCCAGGTTTCCCTTTACCATGGCAGCTATTTCTGACCCTGGAAATACACATTTTAAGGTCTTGCTAGGATTGCCAAGCCTCTGGTGTTGCCTGGAGATCTCCCAAAGACACTTCCAAGTCACACCGATCACTTCCCTTGAGAATTGCTGCTTTGCATGGCGGGCTTTATGACAGCTGAGATAAATACTTCCATGTTTTGCTCAGGCAAGGTTTGATATTTAGCATACTGCACACACACAAAAACAAAACTAATTTTTTATATAACAAGCATTTTATTTTATTAGTGATGATGCTATGCACACCTGCACTTTCCCACCACAGGAAGTGGGGATGCTAGACCTCTTCCTGTGTCACCTGAATTGACATATCTATTAGACCCGACTCACCCCAACCACATTTGACTTATACACTACTAGAGATACCAACCTCCAGGGGGGACCTGGCAAGCTGACTACTTCCAGGAGTCCTCAAAGCCTGAAGATTATTTCAGGAGGTCCTCTATGGTAAAAAGGTTGAAAATACTGTGTTAGATGGTCAGTAAGACCAAACAAGGGAAAACCACTGAAGAGACGTTCTCATTTTGGCAAAAACAGAAACTGTGACTGAACCTACCACATAGAAAGACATAGAAGAAATGCCTAGTGAACCACGCAGAAACTTGGGAAAAGGCAACAGAAGAAAAATTGAATCTCCCATTTAAAAAAAGGGTGTAGCTGTGTTTAAGATTGTACTGATAATTTTTTAAACCTTAATAAAGCTTCAGTAAACCAAGCTATACAGTAGTTACCATCTGTCAGTTAATAAGCTATATTATACAAGGATGTGCTACACTTGATAGCAGAATGTCTAAATCTTTCCTATTTATATTCTGAATTAAAATTCATAGAAGTAATTTTCCCAAAACTGGAAGAAGTTTTTGGGGGAGTGAGATCTTCAGGATTGGCTGCCTGCAAATTTTTTTAAACACTTCATTATTGATTCTTGCATTAATTCCAAAGCCAGTGTTTGCCCTTGGGAGATCAAAAGCAAATTTCTTCTGAGGGGCAGCAAATGTTTGAGGATCTGTGTTTGAAAATTTATATTTGCATGATTAGTGGAATTCCAGCTTAAATTCAAACTCTGAAAAAGAGCACATGGTAAAGGCAGCAACGCAAGTACTTGAATTATGGGAGAAAGCTCGGAGGCCTTTAATAAAATACAGAAATTCCACACTCTGACTCCTTTCAATTTTAGCTGTTTCCACTTATCCTCATAAAACCATACCACTACTCTTGTTCCTGCAGGGTGTGGTACAAATTATTCTGGGGTCATTGGGACTCCGGTTTATGGGGCCATACGCACAACAATCAGAAAAGTACTTGAGAAAATCATCTTTAGTTCAGATTACAGACAGTGCCGAGATCAGCGGCATCCTATTCTCTCTTAACCGCTTTGAAATGGAGGCACTTTTTTTTTTTCATGAGAACCTCTTGCTTTTTAGTTCCTGCCTGGATGCAAGGACTGGGAAACCACGTTCTAAGGACCCTGGTCTCACTGAGGGCTAATAGAGCTGGTCAAGTCATATGAATTTTTATGCGCTGCCTGTGTAGTATGGAAGCATGTACTGATCAGCCATGACAAAAATTAAGTCTCTTTTTTTTCAAGCAACCTTATTTCACCAATCCAAATATAATTGTTTCTGCCCAACAATCCAACAGTGGCTAGAAAAAGAACAAATTTTAATAATTCATTAAAAAGCCACTGGTCCAAGCAATTTTTTGGCTACAACCTTCTTCAGAAATTCTGAAACAGAAAACAACATCACAAATACCCTACCCTTAAGACATATGATTAAAGTCAAACCAACATTTACATAAATCAAGCCAGGTGGAGCACCAAATGGCTGCCGATGCTCTTGACTGGCTCTAAAGTAGATATAAGAAGGATATGTCTTGCAGTCGCTAAGTTAAGAAGTGAGATACAAGCCACTGGGAGCCAGATTCCATTGAAAGCTTACGTCCTGATATTTTGCTAATGCTGCCGAAGAAAGTGATGAAACGGGCTTTGTTGTACAGGAATCCATTGCTGAGAACTTTTCCTTTGGTTTTCCAAGGACTGGATAATAAACAGGACTTATCATTCTTTTCTTGATTTACCAATTGCTGTGTATATATGGCCATATGCACAGTCTTTTTCTGCGGTCCAAAGTTTTGGAGCCATGAAGAGCCTTGGCAGGATAGAAATTTCATAAGTACAAAAACATAAATGGGTCATAGCAAGTATCCCCAATCCCAGACACAACTCCTAGAATACTCTATAAGACCGTTTACCCACTGGGAACTTCACTGCCCCAGCTCCCGTGCAGGAGCACAAATCGGGGGCAGATGAGGTGCACCGGGCCAAATGCTCCCCCATGTGGGTGCAGGAAGAGGTGTGGCAACCTGCCACGACTAAAACTCCAGCCTACAACCTGGCATAAAACCTGCAGAGCATAAACAGTCTAAGAGACAAAATATAAATTTTTTTATATAAACTTTTTTACCCTGGCCCTTGAACTGCTGAAATTACACAGGGTTTATTATTATTATCATCATTTGAAATTTATTTCCTGTCACTCCTGGCTCGTGGCGGGTTACATGATAAAAAGTCAAAAATACAATAATCCCCTTTTAAAAACCACTAAAATTACAAACAGTTCACAAATACAAATTCCAATGTCAAGCATGGCGGCAAAAACCAACCCCCACCTACCCCTGCTGGTGCATAGGGCAGAAACTGCTGGCCACCACTATTAAACAATAGTGAGGGAGGGGGGCAACAGATCTTCTCTCCGCACTGGCCTCAACCATAGATCAAAAGCTGAAAGCTCCTGCAGGGCCCATAGCTCCTCTGGGACCTCATTCCATCAGGTGGGGGCCAGGACTGAAAAGGTCCTGGTCCTAGTTGAGGCCAGGCGAGCCATTCTGGGGCCGGGAATGACCAACAAGTTGGAACCTGCAGAGTACAAGGCTCTACGAAGGGGGCACATAAGGCAACAGGCAGTCTTGCAGATATGTGTGTCCCAGACTGTGTACGGCCTTGAAGGTCAATACCAAAACCTTGAACATTGAACCTGATCCGGGCCACAACTGGCAATCAATGCAGCTGGATGTGGGCCCTCCAAAGTGTTCCTGAAAGGACCCTAGCAGCTGCATTTTGCACCAGCTGTAATTTCTGGGTCAGAGACAATGGGAGGCCAGTGTTTGGTATGTTTGCTGACTCCTAAGAGAGCTTAGCACCCAAACTGACACCCTAACCTGGCTGCCCTTGACGGTGCCCTTGGCACTCTGCCTTTGGTCCAGTCAATTTAAGGCTGGTTCCAAACACCTCACACTTCCATTGAAACTATATTTGCCTCCTTAACTAGGTCAACTTCTCTCCTGGCCACAGACACCCTGGCAAAGAAATATAATTGCCAAGATATTTCTAGAAGGAAAACAAACATCTTGGAAACATATTGCATTGACTAAAATAAAGAGGAAAGTGGAGAATTATTTTCTTCAGTACAATATTTAGCAATACATATGGACTGTGGGAGCAACATTTAAATAACACTTCTTCCTGAGGACTTCCCACGTGTTAAATTATTGAAATGGGGGTGGGGGGAGGAAAGGTGCTCATGCAACTTTTTAATCTTTCAAGATTTGGACACAGGTATACGCTTTGCTCTTAGAACAGCCATGCTTCATGGCAAGATAGCTCTAAGCTCTGCAATATCACTCGGACCAGTTACATGGTTTCTTAGAACCTATCAGGATAGCCACCGGTCATCACAAGAGATAAATTGGTAACAGGATGACAGCTGCTGCAGAAAAGAGACATGAAATAGACATAGTTGGTTTTTCATCTGTGATGTGAGACCTGTATTTCAGTTCCGATGCTAAACATACCGATCGACATATGCAAAGGTGGTTTGTCCGTTTATTTATCGATTTCAATATTTACATCCCATGTTTCTCCCCAATGGAGACCCAAAGCAGCTTCCCATTTCACTCTCCCTTCCTCCATTTTATCTTCTCAAAAGGCTAAGCCAAGTGTATGTGACTGGCCCAAGGTTACCCAGTGAGTTTGAAGGCACAGCAGGGATTCAGACTTGGCTCTCCTGGATTCCTGTGCAGCACTGTGCAGCACTGTGCTGCACAGTGCCTGTTCTCGTTTGTTTTGTTCCCTCTTCCCATGATTCAAGAGGACCACAATATTTTTTTTTCATTTAGAAAATACTCCACCATGTATGTTTATCTGCTCCATCCTTTCTTCATTCATCCTTTGCCTTAAAAGAAATCCATCCAATTATTTCATGTGCTGCAAACATATTCTGGAAGTATGACTGTCAGAGGTTAATCGGTGCTAGCTGATAAGTTCCTCTGGCAGGCAGATATTCCTCATTTACATTTTTGATATTAAAGCCATAAGATATTTTAAACTAATGGCAAAGGACAACCCTCAGGCATAGTGACAAGTCAATGTTCAGCAGGAGTCACAAGAGAGAGGACTGGATGCAGTGAATCTGCTGTATGCGATAGAAGAAACAGCTACTTACAGGTGGACAGAAAATGTCAGAACTTAAAGGACGGCAAGTCTTGAACCTTGAAACTGCTGTCCAAAGTATGATCATCCACCTCTGGCTAAAGAGCAGCAGCAACAGAAGAGCTGTTTTTTTTGGACTCCACTCTCCAAAGGAGTCTCAAAGCAGCTCACAATTTCCTTCTCTTCATCTCCCCACAACAGACGTCCTGTGAGGTAGGTGAATCTGATAGAGCTCAGAGGACTGTGTCTGGTCCAAGGTCACCCAGCTGGTTGCATGTGGAGATGTGGGAAATCAAACCCTGTCCTCCAGATTCAAGGCCACCACTTTTAACCACCACACCAAGCTGGCTTTCAAAGGGGTGAACTGCTGGCAAACCAGCATTGTTCCTCTTGGAATCTCGGTACAACTGTTTGCAAAGCCATGATACTTCTTCCACAGGCTGTATTGGTGTATTCTTTACAAATACCTTAAAATCAATTCACATAAAATGCTTTTGGGGAAACATTAAAACAGTGCTATGGAAACAAGATATTGACAAAGCCATGTAATAAGACTGGATTGCAAAATTATAAAGAAATGCAAAAGAACACTTTATAGGACATAATGTATCTATGACAGCTTCCCCACTTCCCCACACTAAGGCCAAATTTCCCTCCAAAAGTCTGTTCCCTCTCAGCCCAAGCTGCCCAAATGACATGGTTTCTTTATTGAGATTAATAAGCTTGTCTGTCCCACCCTGTCACTGAAATATATTTTGACTTTTAACTCAGCTCTGAAACATCAAGAGAAGGTATAGGAGCCCTCTTTACCAAAATTCCTCAGAATGGCACTTGAGACATTGATAAAATCAAGCAAAATAAAATATTTTATTTAACATAGGAAAACATCAAGTGGAGTGAGGAGTTTAAAAGTTGAGGTAAAATCTTCAGTTGTGCCTATGTTAGTTCTTCAGTACAGACTATTGAGAGTTATAGAAGCGTATTACCTTAAGTTCTTAGAGGCTTTTGTATCTGTGTTTTCCCAAACACTACACTATTCTTTGAGTTTTCTTAAACTCCACCGGCTTTCAGAAGGCTGGTACCTCTGTCAGTGCCCAATCTCACTTCCTGTGAAATACCATTTTCCCCTCTAACTCCTGAGATGACTGAAGCAGTCTCCTTCACACCAGACCAGGGAAACCCTCAGAGCTAATTTCCCCATTTGACTGGGCAGGGATTCCTCTTCATGTGCACACTCCATCAGATACAGTGAAACAGAATGTCTTCAGCCTGGAAGGACTAGCTAGAGTGAAGGTGCATAATAGTTAAGAATATGTGATTGGATTAAGGCAGTAATCAAGATCTGTGAATTGCCATAAATAAATATACAAATACTCCAACTTTGTTCTTCTATTCCCCAGCTAGCCATCCTCTTTGGCCTGATGCATGTGATATGCTAAAAATGTATCAAGATGAGAGAGTGGCTATGGGTGATACACTCAGCCTCCACCCCCATTCACCCTAATGGACCCATATATTGCTGGGAGGCTTGTATTAAGTGCATTGGTAAGGGAAGAGTAAAAATGGACTTTATTGAGCCCATCCTTGGTGCCTGGGTATTCACTTATCATGATCCAGATGAACACAAGTAATGTTGCTTTCTAGCCAAGGATCACAGATGCACCAAACAGCTATTACTGAAGATGATATGCTTAAATCTGCCCCTTGGTACAGAGGATTTCAGCCTACTTGAGGAAGCCTAGGCTTGTTTTGATGGACCTGCTTCAGAGAGTCAAGCTAGAGAGCATTTTTTGCAGCTCAACAATTGATTATTTATCACTGTTTGTGGAAGGGGAACTAGTTTTATGTTCTGGCTAAGTCCGTTCCTAAAGGACTGCCTGGCTCTTGTAGCATTAGCAGAATGCCATGTTTGGGCATTCTTGATAAGCTTTTAACTTTTCACTTCATGGCACTATCAAAATGTTAAAAGTGGTGTCTCAGGAGGAGAGCAGGAGCCGAATGGAGAACAGGGTTAGCAAGACTGCTGCCCTTTACCAAGGTGGAATGGCATGTAAAAGTCCCTCACTGGGTGGGGGGCGGGTGTGATCCTCAGCCAGATTAATTTTTAATTTTCTAATTTCTTCAAAGGGCAAATCTTAAAACTGGATCTTTTTCTCCTACCTCTCTGTCATGCACAAAATGTAAAAATGTCAAGGCCATTGATCAAATAACCATAATTACACCAGGGGATGACTACTTCTTCTGGTTGAACCCTAAATCACTGACTGTTGAGCAAGTAATGTTTGGACAGTAAAATACTTGCCACCTGCTCTTTCAGAGCAAGTAAATAGCACAAAATGATTCCACAGCGATACAAGTGGACACCAGGGAAAGGCTGCTCTTGGTGCCAGTTTAAACAGCTGGTGATTTTTGTAAGGCAAAAGGCACCACTGGTTTTAACAAGTCATTGACTTGGAGACCAAGGGTTCGTTTCATTAGCTGAAGGGTTCTTCCTGCTTTACAATATTATACCCTGCTTATAGTCAAGGATCTTACAACAAAATAAATTTATATGATTTTTAAAAATTGTCCTGACAGTCTGACTCTCAGAGGGTATGTGGGACAAATACCTCCCTTGCAAACACACACACATAAACACACAAACACAGAGAGACGGATACTCCTTCGCTTCCCCCTCCTGCTTACCTGCTCTTCCACCACTGCCTTAGCCCCCGTGGGTTGTGCAGAGGTTGCCTAGGTCCCCGGGGCTGGCACGGCCGTTGCCAGGGCCTTGGAGTCAAGGAAGCCACTGCCTTGGTCCCCACTGCCTTGGTTGCATAATGGCTGCCTAGGCTCCTGGTGCTGTGCAAAGGTGGGGGAGGCCTGCTTCTTCCTCTAGTGCTTTTTTCCCCAACCACAGGACTGCCATCTTCAAGGGGCTGTGGTTTAGGTGACCTTGCAGGAGCCATCCTGTCATGGCTTCCAGGCATCTGGCCCATGAATTTGGAGGTGTATCCTGCCAGCCACCAATCAACAGAGCTCGGTGTCATTGACATTTTGATGACATTCTAGGCCATACTCCCAAACCAGCTATGCACTGATGCTGAATATCAGTGAGAGAATCTCATCCTGTGGCACCCCACAAGGGAGTGGGCAGCAGTGTGACTGTTCTTCCCCAATAGCTACCCTCTGCCCCCAACCTGGGAGAAAATAGGTTAATCACTGTAAGTCTGCCTCCCGTACTCCCAAATCAGCAAGGCAGCAAGCTGAGACATGTCTGAAAGGGAATGGAGACTTACAAAAACACCTACTGAAGAAACTGCGTTAGTCTTCAAAGTGCCACAAAAGCTCCTAGTGAAATAAATATTGTGACTAGTGTTGATTATGCCACTTCTCAGGTTGGCTATTCAGGCAGGCTTCACCAAGCAGATGCTATAAGCAGGGCTAGCTCTTGTTCTCTGATTGACTGCCAGTTCTCTCCACGTGATCCATCCATGCATATATGCCCCCGCTTCCTATGGCTGAAGCACTTAATGTGGTGACTAGTGAGAATTCTCATATCATAAATCAATGGTTCTCTGATCCTTCATCATCAGTGATTCCTTTTGCCTCACTGGGTGTCTGCGTTCTTTTCCATTGTTTGTGTGGGAGAAAGGTTCGGCCTCTGCCCTCCACCCTATCTGCAGGGCATGCTATTTAAGTATTCATCAATTTTCTGTAAATGATGTGTCTTCAAAACAGAACCAACAAATAATACAAGTTCTTTGTTTCTTTCTTTCTATCTATCTTTCTTTTTTTTATTCAGTTTTTATACCTCCCTCCTGGCAAGCTGTCTCAGGGCAATCCACAACATAGACTTCATTCAAAATATAAATTAAACAGTTCATAAGAACTGAAAATATTAAAACACTTAAAAGATCATCTTTGACTAGCAGGAACAACTGTTGCAGGTGTTATTCCTTAGAGACCCACTACTAGGAGATCTTTCCATATTAAGACATTTTAGTGGGAGTGATTCCTGTCAGGGAAGCTGATTAAAAAAAAAAAATCCGGGTTTACAAGCTAAATTTGTTATTTACAGAGAAAATAACAACTTTTCCCAAGAATATTTACAAAGTAGGATAGCAAATAAGAAAGTAACTGTCAGACAACTGTCAGACAACTGCCCCACAATGCATTGTGAGAAAAGTTAGATTCCTTCTGTCTGAGATGGGTAGCTCCATCTCCATATACAATAATGCCTACTGATGCCATCAAAGTTCATTTATGGGAGACAAAAATTAACTAGAATTGCTCCTTGTGCAAGTAATTGGTGCCTTCACTGTTTACTCTCCTTCGCAGTCAAATCAATTTCTTCTCCCTGTTTTTTAATTGTGACAATATATGAGTTTCATGTCATTCAAAGCTTACCAAGTTTTCTTAGTGCCTTTGAGAATGGGGAAATTTGGTCTCCTTTTAAAATTCTTTCAACAGTCAGCACTCATATCCACACCACTGATTTTGAAGTTCAGGGGTTTAAAAGTAGCTTTTTTCTAACCTGCTGCTCCACTGCCTGACCCATCCTTTGTTTTGTGGTTGACTCCTAACATTGGCTGAAGCTTCTTAATTGAAAAGAACCATTGATGCTCAAAGCTACAAGTGAAAGATGGAAAACAGTCTTCAATGAAACAGCCTTCTATGAAACTTATAGACTTCAATGAAACAGCCAGATTCTGATTTTTTTTAACAAAAATGAGGCTTGGGACTTACCTTGGCCCCAAAGCCTCTATTGATGAGGTGGCAGGGCAGGTGGAAGGGGACACCAAGTGTTCTCAGCACTTTGGGGAGGGTGGGGTGAGAGAGGAGAGGCGGCATGGGTTCAGGTGAGAGAGGAGAGGCGGCATGGGTTCAGGTGATGCCCGTGGGCTCATCATGCCTATTTATGACAAGCATTGGCCTGCCCTCCTTCCCCCCCCCCCCCAGCTAGCAGGGCAGCCAGCAGTTGGAACCCGTCCACCCACCCTGTTGTTGTTGGATTTTGATGTTCATCTTACTGTTTTGGTCAATTTGTTCGTATACCTTTGTCACAGCTTTTGCGGGGCGGAAATGGCACAGTGAAGGAGCCTCTTAGAGCAGTTCAATGAGGGCATCAGATTAGATAAGTGGGGCCTCAAGAATGAGGCAGCTTGGAGCGAGCTAGGCCAACCCGGAGTGGAAGGCTGGATACTCACTGAGCCAGGTGGCCTATGTGTCAGAGGAGGTCTGCACCTCTCTCTGGCACATTAGGTTGGAACAATTCCCTTGGTAGGGGCTCAGTGCTTAGGGATGATCTGCCTCCCGGGGAGGGGGCAGGGGGCATCATTGAGCGCTGGGCCAGAAGGTTTGCGGTTATACCGCTGGGTTAGGCTCTCTTCAACCGTGCCTATTTTTGTTGCCAACTTAGTGTGTTAAAATAAAGCTGTGGCCATGTTTAAGCCATCTAAGTTTCAGTGTCCTCCTTCCACCCCACCAGTCACACCTGTAAAGGGAAGCTGCCAGAGTGAGTCTTCTCTCTCTCTGCTTCCCTGTTATAGCCCACTGAACATTTTGCATGCTAATGTTGTAAATTTCTAGGGGTAATATGGATCAGGAGCAGTGGGATGTGCAATTTTCAGTTGATTAAAGATTTCTTTTAAGACACTGAGGCTATAATACTCTTATTTAAGCCCCTGTCCAATTTTCAAAAGTCTAAATCACTCGATAGTCCCCATTGATCTTAACTGGGTTGCAGGGGAATAGACAAAAAAATATTATTCTCTTTGTAGCTAAGGCAGCTCTAAGGAAATCCCCTTTTAAGTGATAACAACTAGCTACAGATAAATTGTTTTTAGAAGTTAAATGATCACAGAGTCTAGCAGTATCTGATGAAGGGAGCTTTGACTTTTGAAAGCTCATACCTCAACAATTGTGTTGGCCTCTAAGGTGCTCCTGGATTCATATCTAGCTGTTTCACTGCAGACCAATACAGCTGCCGCCTGACACACTGCCCAAATGTCTGGGCTTTCCTCATACATACTTAGTGCATCTGGAAAAAAACAGATATATCAACACAGATGTATGGATTGCTTCTGTAACAAATATAAGAAGGGATTAGAAAATATGATCATAACAAAACATGAACCAGACTCATGTTCCAAAGTGGTATAACTTCTTCTACCAGCCACTCTAGAAATGCTTATTGTACTGGCGTCCTCAGAGACATATGTATGTCTTTGCTGCAGCAAAGCTCATTCCAATTTCATATCACCCTTGTTCAAGCTGAGCCCACCATTCTTTATGTTGAGTCTTTATTTTCACCTCATTTTCTCACTTCCTGGCCCCCCACAAAACACACATTTTGCAAAGCTCTTGGTGTGTCACTAAATCAGTGTGATTCATATATTATTCATATGACTGCCATCCATTATAGGTACAAATTAAAGACTGGATACATTGTGTATTTAAAATATGTGTATGTTGTATATGAGCAGCTGCAAAGCCAACAGTGAAAAGCAAAGATCTGAAACTTCCAGCAAAAATCTAAGTGAAAGTAAAAAGAAACACAACCGGAGACATAGCCATTCATTTGATGGCACAGCAAAAGCTGAAAAATCAGCCCACTAAAATACTACAGTAAAATAATCTGTGACAGTTTTATTGTACAGAAATCATGCTCCCTTGAGAAGACATTATTCAAAAAGTAAATGTTAGAAGTGGGGTCATGGCTCAAAGGTAGAGCAACATGTCCATGTAGGAGGGCCCAGGTTCAAAGGGCCCAGGTTCAACAATTAGCATCTCCAGCTGGGGGAATGAAAGACCCATCCTTGAGACCCTAGAGAAGTGGTTCTCAACCTGGGAGTCAAAGCCCCTTTGGGGGTTGAACGACCCTTTCACAGGGGTCACAGCAGGGCAAGCAGCTTGGCCAGGGGGGCGCCATCTACAAAACATCTTTCCGGGGTAGATCGAGATAGAGCGTTTATCTGTCTGGAGCAGCAGAAAAGAGTGAGATTGGATTGGTGGGACAAGAGGCAGAACTGAACTGAGAAACCCTGGGGAGAAAAAAACAGTTTATATACAATTGTGAACAATGGATCTTCATGCCATTGGACAGTTTCGGTTTAATTTCTGTGAAAGAACACTTGCATAATTTTATGGTTGGGGGTCACCACCATATGAGGAACTGTATTAAATGGTCGCAGCATTAGGAAGGTTGAGAAACACTGCCCTAGAGAGTCTGCCAGTACTAACCTTGATAGACCACTTGGCAGTTTCAGTATTAGGCATCCTCCAACAATTTCAAATAAGTGAGCCATATACAATTTTAGGAAAATAATGTTTTCATTGATCATCTACCAGATTATTCTTTGCTCCCCTATGTTCCTGCCCATGATTTAAGATCACAGAGAGAAGCCCTCCTGACTCATCAGTCAAAGAAGCCCATCTGGAAGGTACATAAGAGAGTGACTTTTCATTGGCAACCTCACAATTATGGGACAACCTCCTCAGGAACACTTGCCCCCTTACATTTACTCTTGAGGGGGCAACTGGAGATGATGATTTTATTTAGGACTGCATTTGGCTATGTTTGGTAGCAGTCCCTGAGTAATGGTTTAAAATTGTGGCTTTTATATTTTAATTGATTTTGTCCTATGTGTTTTATCTATCCCATAAGCCACCATGAGTTCCATGAGGAAGAAAGATATTTAATAAGTGTTTTAAATAAATAAGTAAATAATACATACTCATTACAAAATGGCGAGGAGAGGAAAAGGCTAGTAATGTTCCCTTCTTCCTATATCTATATATAGATATAGATACAATCTGTACACAGCCCGTGGCGCCACGGGCGCCACGGACTGTAAAAAGGAGTAAGGGGTGGTGGGGAGGAGTTGGGGCGGGACCGGTCCGGGATAAAAACTCGGAGGGGTCCAATCAGGAGCCGCAAAGCGGCTCCTGATTGGCCCCTCCAAATGTCCATCCCGGCCCAAGCAGGCAATGGGGAGCCGCGCGAAGCGCGGCTCCCCATTCCCTGCTTCACTGGCAAGGGAGCACCCGCCAGCCGTGCATAGCGCGCCTGGCGGGTGCTCCCTGCCTGGCGGACTGACGCGGCTGCCGGGGACTCCCGTCCGTTCTTCCGACGGACCTCTCAAAATGGCCGCCGCCCCCGACAGCCAGCAGCCGCCTCCGCCGCCGCCAGCTGGCCGCCGCAGCCTTTCGCAGCTCCAAGCCGAGAGCCAGCAGAAAAAAAACCCTGTAGGAGCCTTTCGCAGCTCCAAGCCGGCACGCCCACGAGAGCCAGCAGAAAAAAAAACCCTGTAGGAGCCTTTCGCAGCTCCAAGCCGAGAGCCAGCAGAAAAAAAACCCTGTAGGAGCCTTTCGCACCTCCAAGCCGAGAGCCAGCAGAAAGAAAAACCCTGTAGGAGCCTTTCGCAGCTCCAAGCCGAGAGCCAGCAGAAAAAAAAACCCTGTAGGAGCCTTTCGCAGCTCCAAGCCGAGAGCCAGCAGAAAAAAAAACCCTGTAGGAGCCTTTCGCAGCTCCAAGCCGAGAGCCAGCAGAAAAAAAAACCCTGCAGGAGCCTTTCGCAGCTCCAAGCCGAGAGCCAGCAGAAAAAAAACCCTGTAGGAGCCTTTCGCAGCTCCAAGCCGGCACGCCCACGAGAGCCAGCAGAAAAAAAAACCCTGTAGGAGCCTTTCGCAGCTCCAAGCCGAGAGCCAGCAGAAAAAAAAACCCTGTAGGAGCCTTTCGCACCTCCAAGCCGAGAGCCAGCAGAAAAAAAACCCTGTAGGAGCCTTTCGCACCTCCAAGCCGAGAGCCAGCAGAAAAAAAAACCCTGTAGGAGCCTTTCCCAGCTCCAAGCCGAGAGCCAGCAGAAAAAAAACCCTGTAGGAGCCTTTCGCACCTCCAAGCCGAGAGCCAGCAGAAAAAAAACCCTGTAGGAGCCTTTCGCACCTCCAAGCCGAGAGCCAGCAGAAAGAAAAACCCTGTAGGAGCCTTTCGCAGCTCCAAGCCGAGAGCCAGCAGAAAAAAAAACCCTGTAGGAGCCTTTCGCAGCTCCAAGCCGAGAGCCAGCAGAAAAAAAAACCCTGTAGGAGCCTTTCGCACCTCCAAGCCGAGAGCCAGCAGAAAAAAAACCCTGTAGGAGCCTTTCGCACCTCCAAGCCGAGAGCCAGCAGAAAAAAAACCCTGTAGGAGCCTTTCGCACCTCCAAGCCGAGAGCCAGCAGAAAGAAAAACCCTGTAGGAGCCTTTCGCAGCTCCAAGCCGAGAGCCAGCAGAAAGAAAAACCCTGTAGGAGCCTTTCGCAGCTCCAAGCCGAGAGCCAGCAGAAAAAAAAACCCTGTAGGAGCCTTTCGCAGCTCCAAGCCGAGAGCCAGCAGAAAAAAAAACCCTGTAGGAGCCTTTCGCAGCTCCAAGCCGAGAGCCAGCAGAAAAAAAACCCTGTAGGAGCCTTTCGCACCTCCAAGCCGAGAGCCAGCAGAAAAAAAACCCTGTAGGAGCCTTTCGCACCTCCAAGCCGAGAGCCAGCAGAAAGAAAAACCCTGTAGGAGCCTTTCGCAGCTCCAAGCCGAGAGCCAGCAGAAAAAAAAACCCTGTAGGAGCCTTTCGCAGCTCCAAGCCGAGAGCCAGCAGAAAAAAAAACCCTGTAGGAGCCTTTCGCAGCTCCAAGCCGAGAGCCAGCAGAAAGAAAAACCCTGTAGGAGCCTTTCGCAGCTCCAAGCCGAGAGCCAGCAGAAAAAAAAACCCTGTAGGAGCCTTTCGCAGCTCCAAGCCGAGAGCCAGCAGAAAGAAAAACCCTGTAGGAGCCTTTCGCAGCTCCAAGCCGAGAGCCAGCAGAAAAAAAAAACCCTGTAGGAGCCTTTCGCAGCTCCAAGCCGAGAGCCAGCAGAAAAAAAAACCCTGTAGGAGCCTTTCGCAGCTCCAAGCCGGCACGCCCACGAGAGCCATCAGAAAAACATTAACCCTGTAGGAGCCTTTCGCAGCTCCAAGCCGGCACGCCCACGAGAGCCATCAGAAAAGCATTAAGCCTGTAGGAGCCTTTCGCAGCTCCAAGCCGCCACGCCCACGAGAGCCAGCAGAAAAGCATTAACCCTGTAGGAGCCTTTCGCAGCTCCAAGCTGAGAGCCAGCAGAAAAAAAAAAACCCTGGAGGAGCCTTTCGCCGCTTCAAGCCGGCGCCCTGGGAGCCCCGGCAGCCGCCCACAGCGCAGCTGCTGGGTGCTCCCTGCCCTCATGGCCCCAGAACACAATGGAGCCACCGGGAAAGCTGCAGAAGAACAAAAAAATGCAGAGGAGCCGCCACAGCCCAGCGCACCACACCTGGGACTCCCCGGCAAAAACTACGAGCCGCCGAGGAGCCGCCGCCCGCCTCCTCTTTCAGGTAGCCTGTCCCTCGCTCTGTCCCTCGCCTGCCGCTCGCTCTGGTCCCCACCTGCTAGCGCCCATTGTCTTCTTCATACAATGGGCTTTTTTACTAGTAAAAATATGTTTTTGTACACTGGAGAAGCACATCTACACATCAAGCACATCGATATCCATGACCACAGACTGATTTGTCAAACTTTTCTGCTTCTCCAAAGGGATCTTGGTATTTTTTAAATGACAGTCACATCAAGCAGGCCAGCTATTAAGAATCAAAGCCAACAAATGTTCCAGGTCATCTTATTTACCATCTGTAAATTTGGAATCATCCTTAGGGTTATTGAGAGAGCAGCAGTAATACACTTCACAGATCAATCTGCTTAAAGGTGCCATAGAAACTATTAATAGTGCTTTCTTTTAAAAGTTAGATAGGATCTCTTCACTAACAATGGCCCTATGAGGCTTTACCAAATTTAGAAATGTTCAGGAATCAAAGCGCAAATGCAGGGGCCTAGTCCATGGATTTTGCATGAATGATAAGGGCTTTGACACACACCAAAAAACCCTCAGTCCTTCAAGGGGGTTTTGCATTCACTTGTACAGAATTGCCAGTCTTGGGCACAGATGGGCTGGACATACATAATTGCTTGTGCATTGAAGTACACGGGGAAGCCTGCATGTGCAAGAGTTCTGTATTTCTCACAGATATCACTAGGCTTTTGATTTATACAATGGTGTCACAGATCCCAACGATTGACTCACTGGGCAGCATGGAAAAAACACTAGAGCCTAAGTGGTATTAAACAATTTCAGTAACCAGCAACTGCCTGAGATTTGGGAGAGTCGGTGAGCAAACGGATTTGTATCTATGAAGTCCTCTTGCATCTCCAAAACGTAATCAGAGGCCCACTTGGCTCAGCAGTTTTAATACACAGATCAATTTTGCATTACCTCCTCCTGGTTGTGAGTGCTCATAGAGGGAGGTCATAAAACATTTATAGGCCCAAGAATGCAAATTGAAGGAAAGAGTGAATCTTCAATCTGTGGACAGGCCCTTGAAACAGGTTTGTCAAACGAGGTCGTAGCGAGTATTTGAGCTGCCTCAAACCCTATAAAAAATTCATTTTCATTTCTTTTACACAGCTTCACTTATTTCACAACAAGGTGGGATTTTAACGTAAAACCAGCAAATATTATATGGATTGCATTTACATTAATGATATTTTCAGGGTTTTAAAATGGAATGCTTGCCATAGATATCTGCCATCAGTTAGTCCAACAAGACACAGATGTTGCTATCTAAAGTAGCTGACAGACTTATGCTAAAATAAATCTACAGGATCGAAACAAAATCATTGTTTGTGGTGACAGAAAAGCATTCACGTGCAGAAGAATCTGGAGGTACAGTTTTGCCGTGTTGGGAGTATCCCATTTCAAACTGCAAGAAGGAGATAGCTTGTTTGAATGCTCTTTCATTTTTAAAGGACACTCTACAAGTGGAAACTCAGCAAATCACGGAGAAGCTAAAGTACAACTATTCCTACTCATGTGCTAACTGTGTAAAGGAAAGAATATTTTGCAGGGCCCCATGATGCAACCTCCCCACCTGCAGTCTGAAAGTGGTATGGCCTCAAAAGCGCTGTACTATAGTCCTGTTCCAACCATGTAGAGTTAGAATGAGGCAAAGGTCAAGTTGCCACCTTTTAACCTGGTTGATGATAGACAGTCTGGTCACTCTTCTTATAAGCAGAGCAAAATCATGTAAGCAGCTCGTTAGGACTCTGGTAATCTTACTTGCAAATAAAGCAAAATATCACATCTCGAAAGCTCTCTTATGCAAAGGAATGAATCCCAAGGGGTGTGTGTGCATCCTGGGATTTCTCACCTTTGAGAAATGAGGGGAGGGAAGAGGGGTGACAATTTTCTATTTATTTCAAAAGGTAGGGTTACTGCAGCTTTAGAGACAAGGGCTAGGAGCACTGGATTCAAATTACAGGACAGGAGGTTCCACTTAAATTTCAGGAAACATTTTTTGACAGTGAGGACTGTTTGTAGATGGAATGTGCTGCCATGGAGGATGGTGGAGTCTCCTTCATTGGAAGTTTTTCGGAGCCGATTGGATGCGTACCTGTCAGTAGTTTGTGATTTTGACAAGGTTGGGGTGGGGACTGGACTGGATGGCCCTTTGTGATCTGTTTTCACTCTATGGCCTATTATGCACAGCCGCTGAAACGGTGGCATGGAGAATGCAGAGGAGGAAGAAGCGAAGCAAACTGCTTACACACGGGACGGAACGCAATGGCGGCAAAACCCAGAGTATCCAATTATGCATGTGGCTACTCCGGAGCCGCTTCTGGTTGCAGCCTGGTCCCAGGAAGCTCCACTTTCTCCCACATCTCGCTAATACGTTTTTTTCAGCGGCATACGTTGACTCTGCACCTGGTTGCCGCCTGCAGCGTGCATAACTGGTGATTTTAGGCGCCGCCATTCCACCCCGAATGCGGACCTTCCACTCCGTGCATAATGGGCCTATGTGATTCTGATTCTGAAATTTCTCTCTCAGGTTTCCACACCTCAAAGAAAGTTGCAATATGATAAAAGTCAATCATAAATCAATATGCCTTCTAACACAATGGCAATGATTTTAAAAGATATTGCAAGATAGCAGCTGAGATAAAAAGAGAGCCAACAACCAACAGCTTATTATGCAACTTAAAGACAATTCAGAAGATAATTTAGCAATCTTCTTGGAGTCGACAAACAAAACTGTTTCTTTCAATGTGCAATTCAAAGTCAATGCTGATTTTTACTTTGTGGTTTGTGTGCTTGATATCTGAAGGACTCCCTTCTCCCATAGAAACCCGCCTCTCCATTAAGATCTTCTAAATGTTCTTACCCTCTGCACTAAGATGGGAGACCATAAGAAGCATCCCATTCTCGATGGCTTGGTATATTCATACCGCCGACATGTACTTGTTCTCTTTGACTGTCCTAATCAGGGAAGTTGACCAAGCTATTATCCCCACAGACTGTTACAATAGTGTCATAAGCATCTAGTCACAAGTAAATTATTTTATTCAAGACTACACAAAGTTGAAAACCAGAATCAATTACCCATAGTGGTGATTAAAGCCCCTTCATGCAACAATTTTGTTTTTCCGAACAGAATAATGTTTCACATTCCATTTCTATAAAACAGCTCTTACATCTGTTTTCTTTTGAAAGGATTACTGGCTGTTATAAACGTTATATTGCTAAGAGATCTTTCTTCCTTGAAAACGTATCTCTGAATTTCAAGACAGGGATGACTAAAGCTTAGGATACATGTACACAGTTATGTTTTCCCAAAACTAGATACAAATTCCAGGACTGTGCAATTGAAAAACACTATTAAACATTCCTATTGGAACTATGTCTACTGATTTCAATAGGAACCTCATTTCCAGCTGCAACTCCCACCCCCAGCAGATTGGAATGAACTGCTTGGTACTCTTGGCCTCAGGGAGTCTGTCTACCAGATTTTATGTCTGTAGGAGACCATTGTCAAGACAGTTAAAATTCTCCATTACACAATGCACATGAGAGGACATTTGGCACTCCAAGAAAACAAGCAGTCTTACACAGAGAAAGGAGAGGGGAGGTGGTACCTGATGGAAGAGACCACAATAGCTGGCAACCTGTAACCAAATGAAGGAGGCACCATTACTGATCAGCAAGAAGGATGTTCAGTGCCACAGAAATCCAAAAAGCCTAGCCCAAGTAAACGTGAAAGAAAGGATCTATCAGTTTGTTCTCCATCTTTCTATTGCTCAAATCTCTTAGAAATCAGTGAAGCAGAAGAATAACATAAAGATGCAAATATTACCAAAGATCATTGTTTTGTCTATTCATGTTCCAATATTTACAATTAGTGTTCCATTTGGATTTTTTCTTTAAGTAAGAAACCGGCACGCATTCCTAATAAATTCTGTCCATAATAAACTTCCTGCATTATGGGCATAGTTTCCAAAGCATAAACTGTCTAAACCAAATAGTCTGTTCTGTCTAATCCTCTGTCCAGAGGATAACATCCTCCAATCATAAAGCCCAGTCATAGTTCATACCTTTAGCAAGGGGAGTTAGCTTATCTTTATCCCTCCATGTTGGCAGTTATTTCAATGACCCATTATGCACGGGGGGAATAACGCACATTCGGGGTGGAATGGTAGCGACTAAAATCACTGATAATGCACGGAGCTGGCTGCAACCAGCCGCAGCTTCGGTGCATGCCACCGAAAAAGCTGCGTCAGCGAAACACGGAAGAAAGCACAGCTTCCGGGTGACCGGAGCGCAACCAGAAGCGGCGCCGGGATCGCCGCATGCATAATCGGTTACTCTGAGTTTTGCCGCCATCGCGCCCCCTCCTGTGCATAACCAGTGTGCTTCGTGTCTTCCCCCTCCACGTTTTCCATGTGACCCGAAATCGCTGTTTCAGCGGCCGTGCATAATGGGCCAAAGTGAATCATGTAGTCCACCTCCAAATGTCTAATTATGCAGTTGCTCAGTTTGAACAAGCTTTTCCATTTCTTCCAACGGGTTTTGTTCCACACATTTGTGTCCATTGTGTTTTGTGCCCTTAGGTTAAATCCTGTCCCCTATTTCCTCTGTCCAGATTCTCAAAACCAGAGACACAGTAAGGATTAATGATTTATTATGGGGAAGATGTAGTCTCTTTTTGTCATAGCTCGAAGGACTTTAGCATCTGAAAAGTTATCTGTACCTTCTGTAAACATTCAGCAGCTTGATTTAAAAATGACTTCATAAAAGATCTCCAATGAAAACATGCCGTTAGATTATTTAACAGGACCATGCGTGAAACAGAAAATATGCTACAAAATTTTAATGAGAAGACAAATTCTCAGAACATGAAAGTCCTACAAGGTACTAGTAAGCATTGTTGGTACCATTGGCTGTTCCTATTAGGTACACCTTCTAACATCAAATTTCTGCTCATAATACTTAGCTAATTTATTAAGAACATCAGTTTGAGTATGTTAGGATTGCCAGGTTCCTCTTAGCCATCGATGAAGGGGCTTTAGGGGGGCGTAAGGTTGCCAGATCCAGGGGAGGGAACTCCTGGAGATTCGGAAAGGGTGGGTGGAGCCTGGTGAGAACAGGTAAATCAATGGGGTACAATGCCATAGAGTCCACCTTTCGAAGTGGCCATTTTCTTCAGAGGAAGTGATCATTGTAGGCTGGAGATGGGCTATAATTCCAGGGGATCACAAGGTACCAGCTAGAGGCTGGCATCTCTAATGTGTAGGGAGAGATTTCTGGTAGTTTCACTTATTATTTCTATTAAATCTATGGACAATATCTGCTGGATACTTCAAGATTTATAAATCTTCACATTTCACGTTTAATTAACAAATTTCTGAAGTTATTCAAGCATGCCACCAGCATGTAATGGTAAAGGAGATAAATAACTGTGAAATTAATCTGGTTTAAGAATGGGAGAGATCCAAATATCGAATTCAAATGCAGTTTCTCAACAAGTGTTCTTGGAACACAGAATGTGCCTTTATTATCATATTTAAATCATTTTTGACCACAAAAGTAGGTTGCTATTTTTGCACACACAAAAAAAAAAACACACACACACACAGAATGTTAAAAAGTATTCCTAGAATATGACTCAGCTTTCATTTTGGAGTCTTGACTTGTTTACTTTGTTGTTCTTAATAAGATTAGCAAAAGAATGTGGCACATTTTCAGCAGGCTTGACAGATGCTGGCTTGGCAAAGGATAAAAATGAGCAACCTGTACATCTTAGGTGTCCTTGAGCCTCCCTTTCTAAAGCTGAAGAGAGGCCATCGATTTCAGTTACAGAACCCATATGCCTTTCCTCATAGCCCTTAGAAGCCAAAGAAAATAGCATTATTTAGATTGCCAACTCCAGCAAGGAAATTACTAGAGATTTGGGGGTAGATTCAAGGGAGAAAGGGGGTTAGGGTGGAGAAGGATCAAGGTAAAAATGTTATTCAAAACACCAGTTTTCTCAAAGGAAATTGGTCTCTGTCAACTGGAGATAATTCTCTGGGAGATTTCCAGACCCTACCTGGAGGCTAGCAGCAATAAGAAGTATAATTACTGTCCTGATCTATTAAGACTAGGATTGGAAACTCTTATCAAAGAGCCTTAAACCTCCCACTAAAGTGATTCCTCATTGTCCTATTTCCCATTTTTTTCTTGCTTATTATACCTAACAAGCATTAAATCCCATTGTGTGTGAAATGGAATGGGTTCTAGGTAGCGGTTAGTGTGAAAGCCTGTCCAGAGCCCATTGCCCAGGTGGGACACAACCATGCTGCTCTGCTCCCACCTTGGCCTGCAGGCCAACCTTTCTCGCTGCCATCACTGCTCATCTCCAGACTATAAAGATACGCTCCCCAAGTGAAAATGGCTGCTTTGGAGAGGGGACCCTGAGACAGTATGACCTCTCTGGATTAGGCTGGGAAATAGTGATTACCCCAAGGTCAAATTTACCCCTCCTTTCCCCTACTATAGGGACTACAGAATTTATAGTTGTACCATGCATCCAAGTATTGCCAGCACAGCTACCTTTCTTTCCACTGCCCACCCCTCTCCATCTGGTTGCTGAGGCTGACCAGAAACTATATGAGAGGGGAAGGGACGTAGATGAGCTAGGCTGGCTCTTGAGGTACTTGCAGCAGCAGCAGCAGCAGCAGGAGGAGGAGGAGGAGAGTTGCTTCTTATATGCTGCATTTCTCTACCCGAAGGAGTCTCAAAGAAGCTTACACTCGCCTTCCCTTTCCTCTTGCCACAACAGACACCCTGTGAGGCAGATGAGGCTGAGAGAGCCCTGATAGTACTGCTCGGTCAGAACAGCTTTATCAGGGCTGTGACAATCCCAAGGTCACCCAGCTGGTTGCATGTGGGGGAACGTGGAATCAAACCCAGCTTGCCAGATTAGAAGTCCACACACCTAACCACTACCCCAAGCTGGCTCTCCTTCAATATGGTAGCACTCAGCTGATGTCAACAGTTGGGGAGGACGTAGCAGCTGTTGGGGAGGGGAAGCAGGGGGGATGAAGTGGGAAGGTGGCTACCGCTGTTGTCATCAGTGAGGGGAAGTCAGAGCTCCCCTCTCAGGAGAGGGGTGTTTTATCAATGCCTGTGTCAGGTGGGAGGATCATGTGCCATGAAGCGGACCTCTCCCCTTTTCCTGACAGGAAAGATGGCCCATCATGGGCACAAAGCACGACTGGAGGGAGAGTGGTGGGGGAGCTGCAATTGGTCATAAGTGGGGGATATTCCACCAAAAGGAAAAAAAAAAGGTTTTGTCTGCAGTTGCTGGGTGGAGCCCTCAGACTGCCTTTTTCTTATTGGTGGAATATCTTCTACTCAGAGCCAATCACCTTCTTTTTTAAGAAGTGAGTCATTGGTCAGTATGCCTGGTGTTTCATATAGGAGGGTGGTAGTGGTGGTAGTGATGATGATTATGTTAGGACTCCAGGTATGCTACATGAGAGGGAGGGGACTGGTCAGTGATAGTTCTGGAGAATGTGTGGAAAGAGATCCTGCTGCTCATGGAGGTTGAGAGCCACTACAGCCCCCTGGACAAAAGTCTTTGTTTCCAAATAATCAAAGAGAACTCAAATAATCAAAGAGAACTCAAATAACCTATTAAAGTAAATCACAGAAATTAATGGGCAAGGGCCGTTGGAATTTTGCTTCCCCAATGTTGACATCTTGTACCACTCTCAGTATCATACTATACTATCTCCCCCAACTGGAATTTTGTAAATTCTGGAATATGCAATCTCCACACTGAGGCCTGGAATTCTAGAATGACAACTGATCAGTTCCCTTGAGAGGAAATAAAATCACCTTTGGAAGGTGGATGCTATGGCTTTTCGTGCACCCACTCTCCCCATCCTGTATCCCTAGCTCCACTGATACTGACATCTAAGACAGGAACCTCCAAATACTTCACAGATGGCACCATAGTCTTTACCCACCTATCAGGTTCTGAAGCAAATGTAGGAAGGGCTATTCTATTAATAACCTTATTAATGACTTTATAATATTCTGTGTAAGCTGCTTTGGGAGTAAATGGCTGAAAGACAGAAATGTTATAAATATTCCATTGCAGCATGGGATATCACAATGAGATGTAGGTCCCCCATGGTTGAAAAAGGCTTACTCACTACATAGTTTTGAGGGAATACCTACTTGAAGCAAAGCCTAGCCTGCAAATTGTTGAGTAAACAAATGTTGTCACCTTTTGCAGGAGCTTTCAGCATTCTGTGGGGCCTGCAAAATGGAGCTCTTCCACCAAGAAGAGCTGGCGTGGTGAGGAAGATCTGATGGGCCCCTCAGTGTTAAGAGTGTAAGCACTCACTATGTTATCTGCGCTCCCTCTTCTCTCTCCTGTACTAGATTTCTAGGCGGGTTAGTGGATTGTAGACCAGTGGTCCCCAACCTTTTTGAGGCTGGGGACCGGCAGGGCAACTGCCCACCCGCACATGCCGCGCATGCGCGGCCCTGATTCCCTCTCCCCCCCCCTCCTGCAGTAAGAAGCTTCCCGGGCCGCAAGCTTGCGGCCTGGGAAGTTTTTTACTGCGGGGGGGGGAGAGGGAGCCGCGGCCCGGCACCAAGGCCCTCGCGGCCCGGCACCGGGCCACAGCCCGCAGGTTGGGGACCACGGTTGTAGACCACTGTGGTTTTTAAAAGTTTTTAGGAGTCTGTTATTGTATATGGATGGATGTCCAGAATTGTTCTAATGGGGTTTTAATGGGGCTTTTAATATGGACAATTGTACCTCGCCACGAGCCAGGTTGGGAGTGGTGGGCAATAAGTCTAAGTAATCAATCAATCAATCAATCAATAATAAAAACACTACATTTGCTGAATCATGAAACTTCTTATGATCCTAATATATTACTGCTGAAGTGCAGGCAGTAGGAAACCTTCATATGGGGCATTACCTTAAAATATGAACAATGAGTAAAAAAAAAAAGTAATCCTGGCATTCATCCCAAGTTTTTTGTGCTGTTGAAGCCAGATTTTCCAATTATCACAGATTTATTTATGAAATTCTAATTATTAATATCACACTGACAAATGCCTGAATTGTTCTGATACCCCCAGAAAATGATATAAAAGACAATAAGAGCCAAGACACTCATATCGGATGTACTAAAAATATTTAATTATAATACCGTAAGCTCCGTTTGATTGGCACACAGCCCAGTGGAAAGAGCAACCTGCCAATTAAGCAATGATCCCCAATTATCGCAGGCTCATAGAAGGATATTATTGCAGAAGAAGTTCTCTTTCATTTCATGAAATACTTTAAAATAACTATTGTACAAAGCATTACAATATTTTTTTTAAATCTGTGAAGGCAAAGATTAACGGAGTCTGATACAATAGTGGGACACAAAAGCTGCTTGAAGTGAACAAAGAAGCAACCAGCAGAAATAGATTGTACTGCATATCAATGAATCCTCTACTACATATTTTTCGTATCCCAAAGGGTGTGTGAAAAGAGATTCAGGAAGCAATCCAGGTGTCCAGGAAGCATTTTCTGGGTCACAAGAACTACATGAAAATCGAAGGTATGATCCCTTCAACATCAAGCATATATGAAGGCTCCTTAATTTAACTGTGACTTGTATGCTTAAATCTGAAATCCATGGAATTTAAGGCCATTTCTGCACAGAGGGGTAATACGGGAGTGGCTTCCTGCTGGCAAACGTGGGATGGTAAATCTTCCGTTTGCAGTCCTCCTCATGGGGAGACTCCTCCTGCATTTTCCCTCTGCCCTATCATGCCTTTTTGTCTCCTGATGAGGCTGGAAGGCAAAGCAACATGAACTTCTCCCTCCTCTCCTTGGCTTGTCAATCACAGCAAGCCACCAATCACAACACAGAAGTTCTCTCATGGACTGAAACTTTCTCCCTTCCACCTCCAATTTTTTTAAAATAAAAAGGCACTTCCGCATTGTTATGCGGTAATGGTTGGCTTGAAAAAAAGCTGCTCAGACCCCTGTATGATCAGCAGACGGCTGCCAGATCACCCTCCCCCTTTCCCAGCTCATTTCCCACCCCCAGAAGATGCCAATGGGCTTGTTTTTACTTGCCTAAGTTATGAGAAGGCTGGACAGGTGACTGAGGTCCAAAAATACATTTTGTGCTAAGAGTAGGCTAAAAGCAACATGGACTGTGCCATTTTTTTAAAAAAAATTACTCAGAGCAGGAAATGGAGGGGGGAGGCTGGGTGCAAGGGTGGGACAAAGTTTCAGAGACATGTTCCCCCTCCATACTGTTTTTCCCTGGTTGCTCACTGGTTGCTCGCCAGTGGTTTGCATGATGTAGGGTGGTAAATCCAGTTTCCTAGATTCCCAAAACCGCAATTTAAAAATGGCCAAATCACAACTCAGCTACTGGACAGCCTCGGGATGTTGGCAACATCATGTGGAGAAGGCTGTATATGCCCCCAACATGCCAAGGCTATCCAGGAAAATTGTCCTCATGTGCAAATGGCCTAAAAGCCCCTTCATGTAATATGGACTTGAGTTTTAAAAAATCCTGTTAACCTGCATGAACACCTTGCTATGTTTTGAGCTTTAGCTGCATAGTCATTAGGGACCATTCATATTCATGGAAATTGTTGTAAAAGAATAGCATTCCCAGCTGGAGATAAATCTTAGAACTGAGAATCTCACTACTGGAGCCATCAACCATAAGAACAGTGGGGGAACTCCATTGTTATCCCTGGAGAGCCAATGTGTGTGTGTGGGGGGGGGAAGCTGTTGAAAGTACTGGTGCCACTGCTGCTAGGCAGGGGGGAGGAAGAAGTGGGAAACCAGGAGAGAGATGGGGTGCAGAAAGAGAGAGAAAAGAGGGAGGGGTGGGGCACAGAAAAAAAGAGAAAGAAGGGTGGTGGAGAAAGAGGCGAAGTGACAGGCATGGAGGAGAGAGAAACAAAATGGTTGACTGAAGGGAGACAGAATGTGAGAGGGGGAGAGAAAAGGAAGCAAAGGAGGGGATCCCTACTCCCACAAGTTTCTTGCAGTGCCCCACTGGTAAATAAATCTGATCTATTTAGAGATCATTGAAAACCAAGTATGTGATCTACCAATTTCCATGGGTTTGTGAATGATCAGGGCTCCTGGGATTTTGCCCCCAAAATCTACCCTTTATACTTGTGTATAAGCCTAGTTTTTCAGTACCTTTTTTCACACTGAAAAAGCCCTCCTCAGTTTTTACGTGGGTATATATGGTAATTGAAATAAAAGCCTGCTCCAGCCAGCCATTTCTTGCATTGCCTTTTGCAAACGTGTATTACAAGCTGAGCTTTCTCTGGCAACTTGTAGGACATCAACGGTCTGACTGAGAAACACTGTTTTTTTTCCCTTTAACCTTCACTTCTTCCTCTTCTTAATCACTTCTTCGAAACTATTATTTTGGTTTCTGGGGCGGGGGTGGGTTTTGGGTGTGCTTCGGGGTTTACTGTTTCTTTCTCCTAGTGTTTCTTTCTAGTTTTATCTGAGGGGCAGCATTGTTTGCCTTTTCTTCTTGGGGTTGTGTTTCTTTTAAAAGTTGATTTTTACAGTTCTTTCTTTCAGTGTTCAGTTACAGTTCTTTATCTTAGTTTTTTGTTTGGGGGGGCACTGCAGTTGTAGTTAGAGTTGTCCATTCTCCCAGTTTGGTAGCTGATGTACTTGTTGTAGTAGCTTGCCAATTTCAGGTACTGTTGTTCTGCTCTGGTTTGCTGGCCGGAGGGGGCACTGTTTGGTTCTCCTGCCAGAGCTGTTTTCACAGAACAGTTCTGTCAGAACTCTCTCAGGGTGTCTGACATCAAGAGAGGAAGGGAAGGCAATTGTAAGCCACTTTGAGACTCCTTTGGTTAGTAAAAAGCAGGGTACAAAAACCAGCAGCTATTCATCCTCTTGACTTTTCTGTGTTTGTTGGGGGGGGGAGGCTGGATGGGAGAGCCTGTGATGATGGAACATTTCCCACCCTCGGCTTATATGTGAGTCAATAATTTTGCCCAGATTTTGTGGTAAAATTAGGTGCCTTGGCTTATAGCGAGGATATACGGTACTTTCTTAGCAGCCCTCATACCCACTTCTGAGAAAACACAAAGACTGGGCTTACAGCAAAATATAGTAGTGACTGCAGCAAAGCTCTGAATTTGAGAACAATGTCTGTCAGGTATTTGTTATTTGCCATAAAATTTCAAACAGACCCCGAAACATTAGATTATCTATTGAAATATAAATGTTGAAACAATATCCTCTAACATTTCTTGGGAACCATACCATGTTTCTAATTTTGATTTTAATTTTAGGTGTTCATAATAGATGTAGAGAGAGCAGCACCATTCAAGAAAGTTCTTCTAGAATATGATTGAGGTTAATATTATGCAATGACTTTGGACAAGAAAATGTTGCTGCAGTACAACACACTTGGGCTGACATAATGAAGACAATTTCTGAATTCACTTCCACACAATGAAATTAATATTTAACCAGTTTTGAAAATTACTGAAAACTAATCTTCAAAGGCATAGTTAAATATTGAACTTAGCACATAGGGGCATACCCACAAAGCATCTTAAGCATAGTAGAATGACAGAGAAAGTCATTTTATGGCAGGCTGATATTAATGATGTACCAGCACTATGCATGATGGGAAGCAGCATGAGAGAAGAGCATATCTTACTCCCTCTCTTACCTGGCATACCATCTCCTGTGCTACTGGGTATCCATTGATTGCCAGTCTGATGCATGGAAGTGTATTAATTTTGTTGAATGTTATTGCACTGAAGCATAAATATCTTACTTACCTAATCAGCATTCAGATAGTTAATTTTTTTACCCATCTAAACCACAGCAGACAAAGAGCTTAGGACCAATTCTCACTGGTTTCCTCTGAGAGCAGAAATGTATATTCCAGGATTGTAAGATGTTCATGCAAGGTACTATTATTGTCTCTTTTCAATGTAATCTTTAAAAGAGTTATACCTTTCTATATCCATTGAAGTCAAGGGTCTAAGGAAACTGCTTGGGGTGACACTACGACCGTTTATGCACTGGAGGTTTCATGCCGGGCTGCAGGCTGGAGTTTTAGTCATGGCAGGTTGCCCCACCTCTTCTTGCACCCACATGGGGGAACATTTGACCTGGTGTGCCTCATCCACCCCCGATTTGTGCTCCTGCATGGGATCTGGGACAGTGAAGTTCCCAGTGTGTAAACGGTCTACAAGAGGTAAGCTTTGCAAATGAATGGTTCTTTTATACTTCCTCTCTACCCTTCTCAGGTGTTCCACACAAAGTAAAAAATGGTGGCCCTTTTGACATAATGACCCCTTTGCAAGTCTTGGATTGTCTGTAAAATGTCTGACTTTACCACTCCTTAAAGTCAACCCAGAGAAATACACTTGATATTTTTTTACAAGGAGCCTCTTGTGGTGCAGAGTGGTAAGGCAGCAGATATGCAGTCTGAAAGCTCTTCCCATGAGGCTGGGAGTTCAATCCCAGCAGCCGGCTCAAGGTTGACTCAGCCTTCCATCCTTCTGAGGTCGGTAAAATGAGTACCCAGCTTGCTGGGGGGTAAACAGTAATGACTGGGGAAGGCACTGGCAAACCACCCCATATTGAGTCTGCCATGAAAACACTAGAGGGCGTCATTCTAAGAGTCAGACATGACTCGGTGCTTGCATAGGGGATACCTTTACCTTTACCTTTACCAATTTTTTTTCAAACTCACCTGTGTTTGTACAATAGTGATCCACATACTGTATGCACTGTATTTATTTATGTATTGTATGTATATTTTGACATTATCGTTAGGTTTGATCTATTGCCGCTCTTTAGGTTTGTCATTTTTATTTATTTAATAGATTTTTATCCCTCTTGTCAATAACATGTTTCCAAGGCAGTTTACAGCACTAGTTAAAACAGATAGCAATAACAAACTAAAATATATATAACTAAATCTCAGTAAATATAAATAAAAACAGTAAGATAAAAAAAACATCAGGCAACAGCAGCAATAATCAAAATAGCAATAAAGGAGCAGATAAAAATACAAAAGCAACAACACTTGGCAGAAACAAGCTATTATATCAAATACTGTAAACAATATTAGCACATTGAGATAAAGCAATACTTCAGAGAGTTTGTTGTTGTTGTTATGTGCAAAGTCGTGTCCGACCCATCGCGACCCCATGGACAATGATCCTCCAGGCCTTCATGTCCTCTACCATTCCCCGGAGTCCATTTAAGTCTGCACCTACTGCTTCAGTGACTCCATCCAGCCACCTCATTCTCTGTCGTCCCCTTCTTCTTTTGCCCTCAATCTCTCCCAGCATTAGGCTCTTCTCCAGGGAGTCCTTCCTTCTCATGAGGTGGCCAAAGTATTTGAGTTTCACCTTCAATATCTGGCCTTCTATGGAGCAGTCAGGGCTGATCTCTTCTAGGACTAACCGGTTTGTTCGCCTTGCAGTCCAAGGGACTTGCAAGAATCTTCTCCAGCACCAGAGTTCAAAAGCCTCAATTCTTTGACGCTCGGCCTTCCTTATGGTCCAACTTTCGCAGCCATACATTGCAACTGGGAAGACCATAGCCTTGACTAAACGCACTTTTGTTGGCAGGGTGATGTCTCTGCTTTTTAGGATGCTGTCTAGATTTGCCATAGCTTTCCTCCCCAGGAGCAAGCGTCTTTTAATTTCTTTGCTGCAGTCCCCAGAGAGGTACAGTAGGCAAAAGTTTTGGATAATTATAGCATTTGTGCCTGGTGTCTAAAGAAGAAATCCCTAAACAGGTCTACTTCCATTGTATTCAATGAGGCTTACTCCCAGGTAAGTGTTTTTGGGATTGCAGCCTAAATGACAGCTGTTTTGGGACCAGGCAAATTTTCTTCAGGAGAGATTCTAGTACTTTTATGGAAGCCAAGCCTCCTACCTCCATTACATACTGATCTTGAACCTTTCCATTTTAGGGTGCCTAACTGCCAGTGTTCTGCTACCCTCAACCCATATTTACATCGCTATAATCTCTTTGGTTCCTGTTTATGAAAACTCATGTCACATTCCAATCACTAAGGGCTTGACCCAAGCAATGTCGTCCATTTAGATGTATCTCTGAGTTCATTGGAAGAGTTAACTTTCTTCCTCGGTAACCCAGAGTGCCTAACTTCTCCTGGACTGTGCTCACGGTCTGTAACATGCCATAGCATTTTGAATTTTCTCACTCCTGCAAGCTAATGTGGCATAACTATTTTGTATTACTCAGAGGTGAGTTCAATAGAGGCAAGATGAGGGATGCACTCTAAAATGTTCATCACTCAGAATAAAAACAAGTTTAAGTACAAACAGAACTAATGAATTTTATTTAATACTGGCAGTCCCTGAATGGCTGTGCAACAGATGGAGATAATACAAGGAAGCATTGAAGAAACCTATTATATAAAATAATATATTAAAATGTCACAGTCACACATCACTTAGGAGCAGTCTCAGAGAAGCTGTGCTTTTCTCCCTCAGTAAGCAACTGCTTATTTCATGGTTAAAAGAGGCACATTTCACAGCACATTGATCAGAAAAAAAAGGAGACAGTTCAAATTAAGCCAACTATTTATTGATGTACAAAAAGGCACATAGTGGTAAAGAACAGATTTCAAAGGAATCCATAATGAATATAAAAATATAGCCTCACTCATAGACTAAATTGAAGGCAATTCTGAAGAAGGAGCAGGAGCAGTAGAAGTCGTTGTAGTTGTTGTTGCTTCTAGTCCACCATAGCACCCAAATCCTACAACATGTATTAACCTGAAGCTCTCTCGTCAGTTCGGATACTGTTGACTGCTCATTCTTGCCCCTTTAGGGTTAATAATGCATTCACCTATTCCTGTACCGCTGACAATGACTAGCTGCTGCTCTGTGGACCCCCAAAAGGAAGAGTTCCTTCCCAGCACCTTCCGTCTGAGTACCTTTAACTGAAACAGTCACGAAAACAACGTGATTCAACCTGTTCATTTTCAGGCACAACTGGTGATGGAATATACATTTTTAAAATGTTGTTAGGTAGGTGGCATTTGTATAAACAGTTTGATGAAATAATGCAAAAGCTCCATGCAGGGAGAACAAAATGTCAGGAGTTTTACACAGAAAAAAAAATGAGGGGAAGAGAGATGGATGCTGGATCGAGGGAAACTGGTAGGAAAAATGTAATTAGAATGGAGGTCATATGTATGAGGACACTGTCCCATAGAGTGAAGGCATTATCATGTTCTTGATAATCTATTGGCCGATATTAGGAAGTCAGAAAGTGTTTCAGTGTACGAACAATACTGTATACTTTGAATTGCTTCTTCTTTGATTGTTAGTGCAGTTGAGGGAGAATGAACATATAGGTAATAGTGAGAAGGTCATCATGGTAGACAGTTGCCATGGACAGCTTGATGCCTGTAGAAAGTAGAGGTTCTACAAACTATCTAGCTAGCCTGCAGCTAGCTAGATAGTTAGGTCTCTGTCTGTCTCCTTCTATGCATAATTGTTTCTCTTCATAAATGAAACTATTTTATTTTTCAGCTGCCTGGTGCTCTGCTCTCTTTGCATATTCAAACTCTGCCAACCGAAATGTGGAGCTTAATTTGTAAACTGGTCTGTACCCCAGCCCTAATCTGTTTCAGGTATTAAAAGTATGAACCAGCACTTTGAATTGTGCCTGGTAATGGAAAGGCAGACAAGGCAGATCTTATAGTAGCAGAATATTTCATGTTGTTTGATGAAGTACTTAGTTTTGTCTGCCATTCTGAATGTTCTTAGAGCTTGTTGTCTCTGATTAGATTAGTTGTGCAATGACATCCACTCCCTTACAGGTGTCCCCTCTGTGTCCCCCCGGGCCCAGAAACTACTATACCCTTACATTTCTTCCCCATTTGGTGTTGTAGTTGTTGTCTTTGTTTCTGAATGTTGTGCTCTGTCTGAAAAGTTTTATACGTTTTATTCCGTACATTGCCTTGAGCTTTGGGAAAGGTGGCACAGAAATGTTCCAAGTAAACTGAACTTAGAAGCATGCTGGTTACTCATAAAATCCACAATACTGTTTCCCCAGGCCCTGTTCTTGCTGTCGAAGATCATGTCGTGCTTCCACGGGCTAGAGTGACAAGCTGGAAAAAGCAGTCAAGCTGATTTTAGAAACAAAGCTACAAAAGGAAGCTATCACAATCCAGTGCTTTTGCTGAGCATACTTTTATCAGTCAATACAAGACATTTAGCAGTCTATTTGCAGCACTCTAAGAAGTGCATTAAAGAAACAAATCCCTCTTTAATATTCCGGTTTCAGGCAGGCGGCATCCGTTGTATGGCAGCATCGATATATCAGGGTTGCTTCCTTTCCAACAATCATGAAGACAGGAGAAGAGGAATCTTAAACTCTTTGTTGTGTTTGAGGGCTGCAATGTGCTGTTGCCCTCAGCAACAGCCCTGAATCAACACGTTTTGACGAGGCTTCTCACTAAAACCATGAGGACCAGATCATGTCTCTTTCAGTGCAATCCTACAAAGAGTTACTGCACTCCTGAAGAGTAACTGCATAGGATTGCTCTCTTAGTTTACAGATGAACTAAGTAGCCGTGGCATGTGATTAGTCTAAGATCTAGGAGACCTAGGCTCAAATCCCTACTCTGCCATGGAAGCTTGGCAGGAGACCTTGGGACAGTCATACCCTCTCAGCCTAATGTACCACATAGGGTTGTTTTTGTGAGGATAAAATGGAGGAGAGGAGAACAATACAAGCTGCCTTGGGTCCTCACTGTGATTTCCAAGCATGGATGGGCCAGATTCTAATCACGACTATGGCAAGACAGGAGAAGAAGCTTCTGCCTCCACCAGCCCTGTACTGTTTTCCCATCCTGAAATGGCTTTGAAGAGTATTTACCCCACTCGGAAAATTCAAAGTGTACCAGATCAGCTTTAGCCTCTTTCCTTGCATGCTAACTGGACTTATGTATACCCAGGAAGAACTCCTAGAACTCCCAGACTACATATAACTCTTAATTAGCATCCTGAAGATAGTTGCCCTTTCCTGCAGCTTTTCATCATGTAGGATGTCAAGGTTTGACTTCCATAGAAGGAAGAATAATTCCTGAGTTGGCTGGAAATGTAACGAATTCCAGGGATGTATTCTCATAGATCCTGAGGAGCTCAGTTTGGAGGTGTTTCAGACTAGGCCAGACAGAGACCACATGGCCCAGGTGAAGGGAAGATGGCACAAACACAAAGATGGAAACTGAAATATGTCTACCATGATTATTTCATCTCTCTTTTTCAATATCACCTTCAGAACAGAGCAATGAAATAAAACATATAAACATAGGAATATACAAATAGAGAGAGGACTAATTAGAGTTAGGGCTAATAAGAGTTAGTGAGAGAACGCTAATGAAACAAGTCATCTCCTGCTGACAATGGGGGAGACCAACACATCTCTCTGGGGGGGGGGGGATTCCAGTTTCCACACCATGCTCAAGAAGAACCTTTCTAAGGTTGCCACCCATCTAGCCTCAGACAGTGGGGGAACCCGAAGCAGGCCATCTGAAGTTGACCAGAGAGAAAGAGTAGGCTTTATTTTCTGAGGTGTCAATGAGCATATTTCTTCAAGTTTCTGGTCATTATTTCTGTGGAGAGTGGTAGAACAAGCCTGAAGAGGTTAATTGCTATTGGCAAGTGTGTCTGTTGTCAAGTGTAACCACTGTAGGAGAACCGAAAGTGTGTCTGTTGTCAAGTGTAACCACTGTAGGAGAACCGAGATGTCTATGGGAGCTCTTGTGCCACAGTAATTCCCTTAAAACGTAAATCCTCAAAAATTTTAAAAATGTAATCTGCACATATGGAGAGACGGTATTGTTTCTTTTTATTTTTCCAGATTTGAGTTTGGTTACTGTATATAGATAGTGCCAAATCACATGTCTTGAATATATAATTACTAATGTGTTTTCTTTTCACTGTCTGACTCAGATGACCTATAAATTCTGACCTGTGCTCTGATTTTCTGTTCAAACTTGGAACCATAGTATATACATTTTACAAAGCTATACTTCAGCCCCTTTAAATATTTTACCTTCACAATGTCCCTGGGCCGTAATCAGTATTATTCTGGCATTACAGATGTGGGACTGATTCTGGAAGCCAAAGCCTGCAGAGAGCAGAGAGCACAATAAGGAGCATTTGAATGGAACTTTAAAAAGTTGTCTTATGGGGGCAGACCTAAGTAGGTATACTCTGAAGTAAGTCCTAGTTATTCCATCTGGCTTACTCCCAGGAAAGTGTTCATGGGAGTGCAGCCTACGGCGCTTTGGATGATCTTTCAGTTCGGCATTATCACTAATAACTGGTTATAGGAACCTTGGTTGGGAGCAGCCAACACCCTGCAGAAAGGCACAGCAGCTGTGACAACTGAGCAGCTGCTTGGCTGAAGTTCTGGACTGACGCATTAGAAATCTGTGTTCCAACCACTTCTGTGTTTAGCTTATGACTTTTGGCAGAGCCAAGCTAAGTCAGAACACTGTTGTGTTGAGAGCTTGATTTCTAGGACCACAAAAAATGCCACTTTGGAAATAAAGTCCACTGATAGGCATGGGCAGTTATGGTTAGTATTGGGCTGTGATGCTGCAATGCTATGTTCATTTTCTTGGGATGCCCACTGAAATATGTGGGACTGATTCCCAGTTGGGTCAACATAGGCTCATACCGACTTCTTCCTTCTGAGGAAAATGGGGATATATCATTTTCCTTCCAACCATAGCTAAATTCCACAAGTCTTTCTGGTTTCAGTATCACTCAAGTGGGTAGCCGTATTGGTCTGAAGCAGAACGATTTGAGTCCAATGGTAAATTTAAGACCAACAATGATTTATTCTAGGCATGCACATGTCCATGGCAACAACTAAAATCTAAATTTGACAACTATTAATTTTACCAAGAGCCTTCCAAACTACCCCCTTCCACTTTAGTAACAGGGTCAAAATCTCCAATCTCATCTCCCTTTAGCCAGGGATCTTGAGCAGATGTTGATCCATAGATCCTAGTGCTCTTGAGTTAATATAAGGGGGGGGGATGGTCCTGTAGAAGCACTGGTTCCAGACCAGAACCTTGAACCTTGCAAACATCAGGACAAAATGCCTGAGTGCTGCAAACAAAATGGCTGCCACGTGGCTCCAGTGCCACCAGGAGCCTTGGGGCCCAATTTCAGCTCATCAGAGGGTCAGCCCTGCACAACCAGTTCCTTAATGAGACTTCCCAAGAGTAAAAGGATAGCAAGGGCAGAAGGATTTCAGCTTGGGAAGCAGTGAATTCTGTGGAGGAGAGTTCAAGACAAGGAATGCAGCCACTGCTGGGCCACTTGTTGGTTGGCAGCTGTTGATGCCACTGAGTCCACACAGCTGCTCTCACAGCTCTCAGACTCTGCTGCCAAAGACCAACACCTTGTCTCATTCCTTGTTCCTTCTCTTCAATCCTATTTACTCTTCCAGCAATTTTCCCTCCACGATGGCCGGAACCGTGTGAGTGTGGATCCAGGTAGAAGAAGAGCTGTTTTTTTATCCCTGTTTTTCACCATGTGAAGGTGTCTCAAAGCAGCTTACAATTCTCTTCCTCTCCCCATGACAGACACCCTGCGAGGTAGGTAGGACTGAGACAGCCCTGACAGAACTGCTCTTTGAAAACAGATCTAACAGGACTGTGACTAGCCCAAGGTCATGTGAGAGAGCAGGGACTCAAACCCAGCTTGACAGACTGGAGGCCACCATTCTTAACCACTACATCATGTGTGTTCTATTCAAGGGGAGGAGCAAACCAGAAGGAATTGTCAAGTTTCTTCTGACTTTGCCACTCTCAGGCTGGCACTGGATGCAATTGTTTGGCCTGCCAGGAAGGCTGTTGGGCCCTTACCAGGAGACACCTCACTGGCACAAGGAGGTTCTCTGCCACGGCTGCATCTGGAGGTCTGCATGATCCTTGCCCAACGTGTTCCTCACCTTGCAGCAGCCAAACAATCCCAGGTGAATTCAGAGCTGCCATTTCTTGTTTTACAGTCCATATGCCAAAGAAGCACTTGTTTAGGACAGGCGAATGAAAGAGGCAAGAGATATTAACTAGACAGATTAGATTGTGGCATTTAACAATATCTACATACATGAAAATATCATTGTTTATGTAACTTCTCTGAAACAAGAGTGAGACAAAGGAAGATTTGCAGTAAATTGTGTGTAGAATGTGGATGCCACTTGGCATTTAACATTAGGCACATGCAGCAAGAACTATGGTATCTAGAGTAGAAAATTTTAAATGAAATAAAATTTCCTTTTTGTTGATTACCTACCATTTTGACTTTCTTTCTTCGCAAGAAATGATCCGATTCTCGTCAAGAGAATATCAAAAGCGGAAGACATTTACTTGGCTTCTTGGGGGGAAGAAAAAAAAAGTGCTGTGCTCAAAATCAGCAGCATGTTTGTTTAATTTATAAATTAATGTTCCCACAAAAGAAAAATTGTAATAGGATGACCTTGTGTACTCATTTGCCTAAGCTGTTTTGCTATTCACAGCTGTACCAGCATTACTTCCCAGTGAAGACGTGGGACAACCATACTTGGGTTTATTTGGTTTATTTAAAGTTCTGGTTAAGGTCTGCTATTCGAATAAATGGGTGGGATGCTTCAAGGCATGATTTTGGCAACTCCACCAGGGCTCCAAACCTGGCCATGCATTTTGGCTATTTTGTCTCCATATTAACTGTGAGGTCCAGTGCCAAACCTTATCTACCTTCCCCAATGTGCTGCAAAGAAAACTAAGGGTTTGGTGGAGGTTGCCAAGCACAGACAGTGTTCCCTCCTGACATAGTCCACTATACCATGATGATGGTGTGTGCAAAAATGCCCCTTTCACTGTTGCATGATGCTCACCTATTCACCCATGAATCATGAGCAATGTTTCCTCTTCCTGCCATATCTAGCTATAGCCTCAGTCCAAACATTAGTCCTATTTATTCCTATGAAGCAGGCAAAAAAGTGGTGCCTTAAAACTCTAGTCACAGGAGACAATAGCATACATAAAATATCTGGTTGTGAAAGGCAATGAGTCCCTTTTATGACTCTCCTGCATCCTTCCTGCAGTGATTCTCAGCCTGGGGGTCAGGACCCCTTTGGGGGTCGAATGACCCTTTCACAGGGGTCGTGGCAGGGCAAGCAGCTTGGCCGGGGGTGCCATCCACATAACAGCCTTGCAGGGTAGTTCATCTGTCTGGAGCGGCAGAAAAGAACGAGATGGGCATGATGGGACAAGAGGCAGAACTGAACTGAGAAACCCCAACAAAAAACTAATTTATATACAATCATGAACAATGGCTCTTCACACTATTGGTCAGTTTCAAATTAATTTCTGTGAAAGAACCCTTGCATAATTTCATGGTTGGGGTTCACCACAACATGAGGAACTGCATTAAAGGGTCACGGCATTAGGAAGGTTGAGAACCACTGCCCTATAGTCTGGACAACTAGCTTGCTCTAACCTATCAGGGCCCATGCCTTATTTGAATTCTAAAAGAGTTTTCAACAACAGCCTTAGACCCTAATCGCCCTGAAGGAATACATCAGGTGAAGCCATCAGTCATGCACCATTGCCCTGATATCCAGGAAGTACGGCAAGCGCTTCTTTTCTCCTATCAAGTGACTGATTAGCATTCAAAATGTGCATTTACATACCCAGCAATAATCCTTGAATTTCACATCGCTAGAAGAGAGTTGTGAATCAGCTCCTAGCTGCTCCAAAATATTTATTGCAAAAAAGAGCAAAACAAAACATTTAAAATATAACTTTAACTTTGTAGCTGTAGGAAAGATTTCTGTGGTTCTAACAGAACTGCTCAACTGAATGAAATAAACACCTGGTATTATTTGCTGAATGAGGAAAATAGTCAAAGATAGTTCTGTTCTGAGAGAGAACACAATATTCTCACCATTTTCTTATAATATTGCCATCCTCCTCAATATGAAAAAGCCAGTTTCTAAACCTCATAGTAGCTGAAAAATATCTGTGACAGAGAAATGACATTTCCCTGCCTTTTAGCCCACTGAGGTACAATAATTTCTCACACAAAAAAATCCAAGATTATATAGACTCTATATTGGGAAGCAAAGATTATTAACAGTTGCCACCACTGTGGTGTTGTGAGTCTCTAGACACACCAAAACAAACATAAGTTGTGCATTTCTTCGCTCTTCTTTTTGCCCACCTCACATCTCTGCTACAAAAACTGAGAAAACAGTTTTCTGGCATGAGAATGCACTTTTGAATGAAAGCCAGGCAAATGCAGAGAGTAGCAGTCTTTGGAATTATATTTTAAACTGTGGGCTGCATACCAGGTTAGTTGAAGCAGCACCATACAGGGTTTCTGTAACATCAAGCAAGCCCTCAAATTTATTGTACTAGTGCATTTATTGTATTAGTGCATAACTTGACCACTGAGGATGACCCTTTGGATCGAAATACATCTGGTCTCAGTTCCATGTGTTATTGTGTAGTGTACATACAGGGCTTTTCTGCACGTGATAAATATGGTGAAATGCTTACCTAATGTAGTCATTATATTCTAGCCGCTCTGCCTGATGTTGCCCACATCCAGTGTCTGGGCAGCAAACTGCTTGCTACATCCTCCATTTTAAAGTGTGAGTTGGGGAATGGCATAAAATGGATTCACTAGCCTAAAAACCGCTAGCTACCAGAGAGCAACCAGCAAACAACCAGCAGAGGGAAGGTATGGAGGCTCAAACGCACTAAAGTTGCCTGCCTCGTCCCACCCTCGCACTTGCCTCCCTCTTCCTTGTTCCTGGGGATGGGAATTTCTTTTTAAAAATGGCTAACTTACTTGGAGGAAGGAATAGGCAGAAATGCATGCAGGTGATGTCAGAAATATTTTTTTTTCAAAGTTGTAACACAAAGCATGCCTCTCAAACATTTTTCACCCCCCCCCCATAATAATGATATTAATTTTTAGATGTATCAAAGGACTCGTGATCCCATAAGGGGTGGCATTTAAAAAGCACTATGCATCTATGATTCCATGCATAGACATTGCAACAGAGAAGTATGAATTTAAAAAAATTAGCAGGCATTGCAAGACCTTTAAACTGTTGGAGAAAGGGGATTGGTTGCCTGAATTGATTGACAGGTGGAAACGAGTTGCTCCCTTCTGCCATTTCCAGCAGGAGGAGGGTGAGGTGCACGAAAAGGCAGCAGACAAAAGCATGACAGCAAAAATATAAGGAGGGGCTGGGAAGTGTGAAAAAAAATAGTGCTTTGCCATTCAGCTGGCCTAACGCTATTTTTACTGAAGTGCGGAAATGCCCAGAATATATCATTGTGATTTATCAATGTTTTTAAATTTTTAACTTGTGCATAATAAATATTTGCATTTTAAACTTTCTTAGTAGCTCTCTCTGTAGCCATGGTGGATCTGTAGTTCTGAGGGGTCTCCACGTCCCACCTGGAGGCTGGCACCCCTAGCCCTGGCTAATAGTTGGATGGGAGACCACCAGAACACCTAGGGTCACTATGCAAAGGGACACACTGACAAACCACCTCTGAATGTCTCTTGCCTTGAACAATGCCATCCTCCCTGATGCCAAAAGTTTATTGCAACATGATAGCACTTTATACACATATATATATTGGTGAGACAGCTGATACTTGGCCCCTTGTAATGCAGCTTTGCTACAATAGACATTAAAATTCAAACTGAGCCCACTTTTTCATATGTAAAAGGTGTGTCATGCATTGGTAGACATTGATCTGGGCAAATACAAAATCAGACACATTACTGTAGAAAAATGTCAAGACATACCATGATCTATAAAATCAGTGGATAATATAGGGCATTCCCTGGGAGTTGATACCAAGAGACCTGGGGCATTTCCAGAATCACTGACAGAAAAGGAGGGTATTTTCAGCAGGGAAAAATTGTGTGGAAAGAGGTGATTAAATCTGGCCATGCTTCTTCCATACAGTTATGAAGACTTTCATAGATTGATAAACTATATAAATCTGGTGGTTTATAAACTACTGAGATTTTTCTGCCTAATTGCCAGTTTCCCATAGTGACCTTGATTGCCAATAACTTCAGGATGGACAAAGGGAAGTACTATACCACACTCTGCATAATTTATGTTTGAATAAACTGCTGTAAAAGGTTACTGATTTAGAAGAGTTTAAAAGGGTTTAGTAATGGAGGAGGACAGGACCATGAGTGGCCATTAACTATGATGGCCAAATAGAACCTCCATGTTCAGAGGTGGTATACTCCAGAATGCCTTTTTTTTTTTTTTTTGGTGGACAGCCATGCGAGATAGATGTTGCCTTTATTTGCTGCCGATGGAATTCCAGTGTGGAAAATAGGACATTGGACTACAAAGACATCTGATATGATCTAGCAAGCCCCTTATTTTCTTCTCATAGCCCATGTAGCCATATTCTTGGTTTTACAGAGGGATTCAGAAATATAATCCAGTGTTCCCAGTGGTTTCTACTTCTTTAAATATATAATCATAGAATTGGAAGGAACCTCCAGGGTCATCTAGTTCAAACCCCTGCAGAATGCAGGAAATTCACAACTACCTGCCCACCCACAGTGACCCCCAATTCCATGCCCAGATGATGCCCCCCCCCAAAAAAAACCCAGAATCCATGGTCAGTTTGGTCTGGAGGAAATTTGCCCACTGACCCCATAGTGGCAATCAGAATTCCCCTGAGCATGCAAGAAAGGCCAACAAGAGCCAAGCTAAGGCACAATCCCTTCTGCCCACCCACTTACAAACTGCCTAATTCACAGAATCAGCATTTCTGTCAGCTGGCTACCTAGCCTCTACTTTAAAACTTCCAAAGAAGGAGAGTCCACCACAACTTGAGAAAGTCTGTTCCACTGAGGAACCACTCTAACTGTCAGGAACCTCTGGCTGTTAAGCTGAAAATTCATTTGAATTAATGTTATCCCATTGGTTCTGGTCCAACCCTCTGGGGCAACAGAAGACAACTCTGCTCCATCCTCTACAGCCCTTCAATACCTGAAGATGGCTATCGTATCACCTCTAAGTCTTCTCTCCAGGCTAAACAGACCAAGCTCCCTCAATCTTCCTTACATGTCTTGGTCTCCAAACTCCTCACCATTTTCGTTGCCCTCCTCTGGACTCACTCCAGTTTGTCTACATCCTTCTTCAATTGTGGTGCCCCAAATCGAACACAGAACTCTAAATTAGGTCTAACCAGAGCAAAGTGGTACCATCACCTTACACAATATGGACACTATTCTCTTTTCAATACAGCCCAAAAACCCATTTGCCTTTTTAGCCACTGAGTCACACTGCTGACTCATGTTCAGTGTATGGTCTACTAAGACTCTTAGATCCTTTTCACACATACTACTGCCAAGACAGGTCTCTTCCATCCTATAATGATGCATTTGATTTTTTTTTCCTACCTAAATAAAGAACTTTACATTTATCACTACTGAAATTCATTTTGGCCCAGTTTTCCTGCATATGCTACTACATAATTAAAGCTGTGAGGAGAAAGGTGATGGCGATCCTTCTATGGTTAGGGAAGGCATTCTTTGCATACCCAGAAGTATTTTTCCCCAAAACTCAGGGCCATTTCGCACGGCTTCAAAATAGCACAATGGTTGCTAATTGAAAACGCTACTAATTTGCCTTAACGCACGACGTCGCAGACAATCTGCAACACTCCTGAAACCAATCAGCAAAAAGCGCTTCGTTGTAGCGCTTTTAGGGGAATCCAGAAAAGTGGATTCACCCTCCGGATAGCGATACACTCCTGCAACCAATCTGCAACACTAGCGCTAAAGACCTGTGCATTACCATTGTTGCTGGTTCTTCAAAGTCCCTCCTCCTGAGCCTGTCCTCCAAACTTCCGGCGAAGCGATCGCCATTTTTTTTCTCCGAGCGAGCGGGGATAAACGCACCAGCGAGCCTCTTTCTGTTTAGAGGCTTCCCTGGCTTCAGTCCTTCACCTTTAGTCACTAAGCACAAACCACATAAAAGCCCGTTTGCTGAAATAAAGTCCCTTTATTTTTTACACATTAATTCAGCCGAAAATCGGGCCCGTGAGAGGGGGGGGGATTTTTTTTTATCACTCGAGGCAGCGTGCCAACGATCATACAATCAAACGACAGCTCACATTAGGCAGCTGGATGGGTCTCTCCGTTGCAACGAATCTACCTAGATTCGTTGCTATGGGTCTGTTTTTTTTAAAAAAAAACCTTTCTTAAAGGGAAAGGGGCTGTTTGGGAGCATGCTAATGGCTGCCCATTGGCTGCTTGACGGCCAGGGGCGGGACGAGCTTGGCAATAGCGCTTCCTTTCTAGCGATTTCTGCCGAGACCGGAAGCCTGTGGGAAACGCTAAAAAACGCAACTGATTCCACTACAAAGGCAGGTATGCATAACGACGAATTCCACTATTTTAAATGGCGATTTTTCATTCCGCAAACAATTTGCAACAAAGATCCCCGTGCATAAAGGCCCTCAGTCCACACTGAAAGCACTTTTCACCCTAGTGAAATCTTGGCACAGAGTAACCACGCCAGGGTAAGTGGCCAATGACTTATATCAGGAATAAGACTGAGAAATCTGTGGGGCAATTGGGATGATCGTTTTAAATGTTTTATTATGTGTAATTATGTATGTTTTATGTATAAATAAGTATGTATAATTTTATTTTATGTCAATTTTAATATGTTGTACACCACCCTGAGCCTTAGTGGGAGAGGCGATTGATTAATCCAGTAGTAGTAGTAGTAGTAGTAGTAGTAGTAGTAGTAGTAGTTAGACAAGACAAATTTGAGATGCATAGTCATGCCAATATGCTGTGGCAAGATAATAATAAAAAAGAAATTTTGAGTCACCATGGGGGAAAAATAGATGCATCATAGCTTAAGATTTCATGAATAGCATCTATTTCATAAGATAAATGAAACAAATTGTCACTGGGTACATGGGGGAAATATTTGTAAGGAAGTAAGGAAAGGAAATGTAACTTACATGCAAATGATTGCTATGAAGCTATGATATCTTATAATGACTTAATAATATATGTGTTTTTAAAAAACATATTCAAGGGAAATAGACAATTGGAAACAAGCCACATTAAATAACGTGAGACTTCTAAGGGAGACTTGTTGAGGATTACTCATCTGTTCTATCCTCTTTGATTTGCACCTTATGCTTCATCAGGAGCGCAGATCGGTCACCCTGGAAATTATTTCAGGGGCTATTTGGATTGCCAAGAGGTTTTCTTCCGTCCTTCTTTCCTAGTTGGATTTCAGCATCTAGGGCAGCTTTTCTAAACTATTTTACCATCCAGACATTTTACCATCCAAAATTCCTTCATGCTTCAAGAAACCTCAGAAGTGGAGCGATCATGCAGAATATGGTTGGGAAGCAAAATGATGTACATGCCTACCCAGGGCCCCTCCCCTTCCCACAACCTCCGGGCCCATCATTGGCCATTTTGGGAGGGTAGGCAGGCTGGTGTGAACATATATCATCATATCACCCGATAAATGTTTAACAAATTTTAAAAGATATAAAAAATGAATTAACTCCTACTCATTCACAAAATCTTTTCAGGGTTTTCAAGAAACCCCAGGGTTTCATGAAACCCTTGTCGAGAAAAGCCCAGTCTAGGGACTAGAGTTGTTTTCTAAAGTTAGCGTAAGTTCATGGGGGCATCCGAAGGTGGCTCACCTGCCTCCTCTCCCTGGAGGATAAAACTGGCTTTTCACTTCTTGCCCATTTTTCTTCCCCCATTTAGCACCTTCAGATTGCAGTGAGTTTCCTTTTATTTTGTTTGGGTTTAGTAGAAATCTTTTAAAGCATGTTTTTTTTCAGCGTAGTGCTTTTTGAGACAACCTGATGTCTCCTTTCAGTGGAACTTATTTCAATTAACTTTGCTGACCTGTTTGGATGTATCTGAACAAATCTGGAAGTGTCCATTTGCATTCTTAGACTGTTTCTTCTTCCTCACAGTTAGACATTCTTGCTTCCACCACTGCCTGCTGTTTCTCACAAGGTTTAAAAGAAGGCTGGATTCCATTTGTAGTTTCCTGCATCTTCTTCCTTGTCATTTGAAAGCTCCTACCACAAAAATTAATGAAATACTCTTCATTCAGTGCACTTTGATCCCCCCCCCCTCCATACGCACACATTTGGACAAAAATATAGCAGGTGTTACATTTCTGCAAAATATGAAGAAAATATTGTCTAACTATTGCATTTGTGAAATGGTGAAAAAAGTAACATTGGACAGCAACCCAATGAAAGGACAGATATATCAGGAAAAGGGGTGGGGGTGGACCCCAGACAGCTCACAATTAAGCAAAAAGATGAATAGAACCAGGGCGTATTTTATGAAAGTTCTTCCACTTATTCTATCAATTTCCATGGGATCCTTTGCTGTCGCAGTAAGATCTGTCAGACCGGTATTCCAATCACTGACTGATGGATTGCTGGTAGATTAATGTTGTGGTTATAATGAAGGAAAAGAAGCTACCACTGCTCGTGATATCTATTAATCTATGAAGAAATGATAAATGCCTTGTAGTGATTTAAAAAAAAGAGACAGCAATATATGATACATTCTCAATTATGCCTCAAGTTTTTGTTTTTGTATCATTTTGTTTTATAAACTCAGCAATCCGCACAATTGAAAGGCTGATCCTAAGGGCCTATTGATACAATTAGTAGAATGGAGAAGTGTTTGTCATTCTCAATTCCAGGAGATCTCAAGGCCCCACTTGGAGGTTTTGTAATAGTGGCTCTGAAATGCCTCCAAAAGTGCAAAATTGTCACTTATAAAGCATCATAAAGACAACCATCAGTAATAGCCATACGAGAAATATTTTGTTTGTTAGTTTGTGCATTTAAAACATTTATAGCCCCCTTTCCTCTATGCCACTTCACAACCATGGGCAGCATGGCTAGGACTGTGTTACTGTATTGCAATGTTCATCAAGAAGACAAAAGTCATGACTACTGGGGAATTACATGATTTTAAGGATGAGAATAAAGAAAATGAAATGGCTCCAGGTTTTCTATTCCTTGGCTCTATTATCAACCAAAAGGGAGACTGTAATCAAGAAATCAGAAGGAGATAGAGACTGAGGACAGCCATGAAGGAGTTAGAAAAGATTCTTAAGTGTAAGGATGTGCTGCTGGTGACTAAGATCACCAGTTAAATTCCAGATCAGCATTAAGGTTTTGGTACCCAACTTTAAGGCTATTCATGGTCTGAGTGTGGCATACCTGAGGGACTGCCTCTCTGCCTAGATCCCCCCCAAAAGTTCTCCACTTTGCAAATATCAACCCTGGTCCCTAGACTACAGCTAGCCTCAACCAGGAATGAGGCCCCAGAGGAGATCTGGACCCTGACAGAACTGGTTCAGTTCTGTGGGGACTGCAAAACTATGTTCTTCTGCCAAGATTTTGATAGGCACCAGTGAGTCTACTACATCAATTGGATCCCTCCTACGAAAGCACCCCAAACTGGAAAAGACCTATCAATATAGAGAATGTCTCCAAAGTTACAGTTATAATTGATGCAGTGGTTATTTATAGATGCTGATTTTAAACAGTTTTAGGAATGTATTAGAAACATTATTAATTGTATTTTCATCTATTATTATTTGTAATTGATTTTTATGTTGTACACTGCCCTGAGCTGGCTTGCTGGGAGGCTGGTATATAGACTGAAGAAAGAAAGAAAGAAAGAAAGAAAGAAAGAAAGAAAGAAAGAAAGAAAGAAAGAAAGAAAGAAAGAAAGAAAGAAAGAAAGAAAGAAAGAAAGAAAGAAAGAAAGAACTCTACACAGAAGTTAAAATGTGGAATTTGTTGCCAGATGATGTAATTATCAATAAACTGCTTTAAAAGAGATTAGATAGATTCAGGAAAAACCTCCATGTTCAGGGGTACCAGAACGAGTAGACAACGTTAGGAGAAGGTCTGAACATGGAGGTTCCCCTGAGTCACCATGGCTAGTACTCATGATAGATCCTTCATGAATCTATCCAATCCCTATCAAAGCTGTTTATTCCTGTGGCCAGCACTACATCCTCTGGCAGCAAATCCCATGTTTTACTCATAAAGAAGTTTTTCCTTTTGTCCATCCTGAATCTACTGCCCACCAGTTCTCATTTGATGCCCTTGAGTTTTAGTATTTTGGAAGATGAAGGAAAAATGATATTTGTCAGCTCTCTCTACCCCATGTGTAATTGTGTAACCCTTCCCACGTGGACATCCCTTTTCTAACCTAAAAAGTCTCAGATTCTTCAACCTTTTCTCATAGAGAAGATACTTCAACTTCCTTGGTTGCCTCCTCATCTTGGTTGCCCTCTTCTGTACTTTTTCCAGCTCTGCAATGTCCTTTTTGAAATGTGGCGACCAAAAGTTTACACAGTATTCCAAATGAGGTCACATCATAGATCTGTACAGGGGCATTATAAATCCAACCATTTTATGTTCAGTCCCTTTCCTAATCCCTTTTTCACTGCTGCAGTACACTGAGCTGACACTTTCATCAAGCTGTCCACTATGGCCCCAGATCTTTTTTCATCTCCATCTCAGCAAACTCAGACCCTATTAGTCTAGACTTGAAGATGGGGAATTGTTTGTCTCATCACCTTATCAAAATTGAACCTCATGTGCCACATTGTTACCCTACTCACCCAGATTGTGGAGATCCCCTTGGAGGGTCATAGTTGGCCTTTGTTTTCACCATCCTGAATAATTTGGTGTCATCTGCAAATTTGGCCACCACACTACTCACGCCTAGTTACAGATCACTGATGAAAAAATTAAATAATAAGAACCCCAGTACCACTTCTGGGAACTCCACCGCTTACTTCCATTGTGAGTAATATCTCTACTCCCTATCATTTAACCAGTGTTCAATCCATAAAATAACCTGTCTTCTCATCCCATAATTACTCAGTGTACTCAGGAAGCTGGCTCAAGTACATTAGATATACTGCAAGATCTGAATGAGAAATCATGAAATTCAGAACAAGTACCTGAACTATCAAAACAATTCATGTTTACATATGCACAAAATCTGCAGATGGGCCTACAGTATCTTCCTTTTTAGTGTTCTTAATATGTTTTGGTCTCCTCTAGCAAACCCATTAAGCTCTTATGTAAAATTAGCCAAAACACATGGATACAGACCTTGGGCTTACACTACGGTCCATTCAGAAATGGATATTTTGTCTCTTTTCAAACTGAAATGGGGACAATTCCATTTCCTGCACTGACTACTCATGATTGATGCTCATTGGCCATATGATAGTCTCTAGGCTGGCTGCCCTTGTGTCTCGGTCTTCTATTGGAAACATGTCCAGGCAAACATTCTTCTCCTTCTTTGGACTTGGTTGAACCCAAAAGGTGTTATGAGTTTAAGATGGCAGCCTCTAAAATGCTTCAAGTGACAGATTAGGCTCTGGAGCCAGCTGCTCACATATTTGAGCAGCCAGCAGGAATTCTTTGAGCAGTTCCTGTGTTTTAGAGGGGGAAACAGGGACTCTCCTGGTATTCTGTGACAATGTTTTTAATCTTTGCTATTTCATGTGACAGGCGGATAATGGTTAGCCGCAGGAGACCTGTCAGATCTTTACATCCATCCATTTTACCGCTACTAGAATTAAACAGCCCAGACACACCAACTGAGTAGTTGTGGGACACACCTTTTTTGATTCCTTATACACAAGGACTTACTATACAAGCTCAATTTTCAAGTGTTAATTAGTATTTTATTTTTGCACAACCTTGATCACTGAATTTTGTTAACACTACAAAGAGAACAATAAGAATTGGGAGGGAGTGGCATGACCCATTGAATTCCACTAAGTTGAATGGAAAGTATATGTTTAAATTACTTTTATTGAAACCAATAGAACTTAAATGTGTACAATTTACCCTAGATGATACCTTGTGTGTTTAAGTGTGTATTTCCTACGTAGTATTCTCATGACCCATGGTGAGTCGGTGCCTACACCAGTGTGAAAACCTGGGGCCATTCTGCACCCAATAAAAACGTGAAATGCTCACCTTATGCAGATGCCATATTTTTGGCATTTTGCATGACATCGCCAACATCCAGCATCCAAGCAGCAAACTGGTAGCTACGTCCTCCATTTTAAAGCACTATCTGGGGAATTGGATAAAGTCAATTCCTCAAACTAAGTAGCGCTAGCCAGAGGAGAGCAACTAGCAAGCTATGTGCCAAGGAAATGTGCTTAGCCAACGTAGCACTATCTTTGCCTCCAGTTCCTGCCCTTGGACCCACCACTCTCTCTCCCTTCTCCCAGGGACATTTTTTTTAAGCAAACCAAATAGAGAAACAAATAGGCATTAAATTGTTCAGTCAAAGCACAAAAAAATTCCCCCAGTTAAAACACAAAACATGTCACCTCCCCCCCCCAAAAAAAACAACAACAACCGGGTTTGAGATTAATTTTTAAAAGTTTCAAGGCTCATAATTCCAAAAGTGGTGGCATTTTAAAAAGTACTATGCATCTATGATTAGATGCATAGGCATCTCAACGAAGTTTTACTTTTAAAAGAATTTTCTGGCATTGCAGACCCTTTTAAACATGGAGAAAGGTGATTGGCTGCCTGGCTTGATTGACAGGCAGAGAGGTGCGTGCAAAGCACGGTGCTCTTCCGCCATTTCAAGCAGGTGTGCAGAGTGAGAAGAAATGCGAGAAGGTGGCAGAGGAAAGCAAGGGAGCCAGAAGGTGAGGAGTGGCCAGAGGGATGTTATTTTTTAGCATTACCCCATAATGCTATTTTTTTCAATGTGCCCTTGGAATGATACATCAAAAACAGCAAGTGTGAACCAAAAATCAGCATGTCATGCTCTCTAGCTTATTTAGCTTGTTCTATTGCTTCAGACCAATATGGCTACCCACCTGAATCTATCAACAGACTACTATATGCATGGAGAAAGGTTCAGGGCCCATCATATTCTAATCTCCTATGCATGCCCAGTACATTACAGTAGACCATCTCTGAGGAGAGTTACTGCTGTCTGAGCCCACTGAGATTGATGGGCTTAAATTGGAGTAACTCTGCATAAGATTGAGCTGTAAGTCTTTTCAACATACTTATTTATTTGGGAGATTTCTCTGCTGTTTCTCCATAGTGCCTGCTTAAGGATACTTACAAAGTAAAACATAATAAAGAATAGTACAATTTTAAAAATAACACCATAAAAGTCATAACAATGGAAGCAATATTTAAAATACAACATCAAAAATCCAGCAAAGGCATAAATATAGTGTGACACATCATCTTAAAATGGGTCTCATAAACACTTCTCAGGCACAGGAGACTGCAAAATGAGATCTGCTACAAATCAGCCTATGATAGTATACGGACTTCTGTTTCATCTTCTTTGTTGTACGTTTTTACCTTGTGATTTTAAAATGAAAAAGCAACTCAGAGAGAAACCATTTGCATAGCTGTTGCATTGCCCAAATGCACTGCCCAAATGCAAATATTTACATAACAAACAGGTGACTATTACCATGGCTTTAGACTGTGGATCTGACAACTGTCCTTTTACAAAGGATTACAAATGGAGACCATGGGTCAAGTGAAGATTCCAAACAAAGTAAATTTGTGTTTATAGATTCCTTAATCACAGGATATATTTGTTCTATGACTGGTGTTATGACTTTATAAGGGCAGCCCACAATCACCTTCTGTTATATCAGACAGCCTTTTAGTAGCTGATTGCTAACGGATTTTTATGTCATTTCAGACACAACCATTTTAGTAACTGGCTGCTAATGGATTTTATTTGCCTTTTCATACAAAGTAACTTCCATCCAGTTAAGTGTGGTTGAGGTACACTACTTTCTTCCATTTTCATTTTTTTCTTTTTACATCTGAGTCACTGTAGTGTACTATTTAAAATGTCTGCAGAGCTTCCGGTAGACCCATGCTTTCCCCCTCTGTCCTCTTTCAATGTATGATCTTCCTCAAACCTTTTTTGAACATTCTAACTTGAGCACTGTAGTATTAGACCCATATCGCTATAGCAGCACCATTGAGATGTCTTGGCACCACTGAGGCACAACAGACACCCTGTGAGGTAGGAACTCTGAGAGAACTGTGACTGGCCCAAGGTCACCCAGCTGGCTGCTTGTGGAGGAGCGGGGAATCAAACCCAGTTCTCCACTGCTCTTAACCAGCACACCAAGCTGGCTCTTATGCCAAGCTGGAGCTGTGAACAAGCAAGACAGGTCTTTCCAGAAACCTGAAAAGGACCCATGTTTGCAGAAAAACATAAAATCTTAACAATAAATACTATGGAAATTGCCTGTAGCATCAGATCTGCCTGTATGATGGTAAAAAACAAACAAACATCTGTATCTGATTAAAAAGTTAAGGAAACAAGAGGGATCTTATTGTGCAGTCCATGATTCATCACCTTGCAAATCTATTCCTCTATGTCTTCTCTAAGAAGGAGGTTATTCCAACATCATAGTTGCCAGTAACGCCTTCCATGCTTTGCTCCATGGATCCCGTTCAACACCTTTCTCAACTGTGCCAACTGACTTTGGTGTAGGTTAAGCTGCTACACAGCTATGCTAACTTGACTGCAAATGTGCTAAGCTGTGCCTTCTGTAAGTGCTAAAGAGTGTACTGAATCATGCAACCTAAATGGATTTTTAAAAGCTCTCTTGGTCTATTTTTAGCCAGGAGAGACCTTTTAGTTAGAGAGCGAGAACAAGCAGCAGTAGTGCATGTAGATTGCACACACACAAAAACAGGCTTTGTAGGTGCTTTGCCCTTGCAGTCATGCAGCTGGCTCATAAAACGTCAGTGCCTTAAACGGTCTAAGGTTATCCAGAGATGGAACATGGGCACAGAAGAAGCCTTCAGAATACAGGATCCGTGCAACGTGCATGAGGACTTTCAATCACCTTGGTTTTTCTCCTGCTATAGTCTTGAAATTACCCAAACATGAATATGGCAACATGTCTCAAAACAGTATGTGAATTCAAAAACAGCCCTTGAAAGAAGGTTTTGATTTGTTTCACTTCCCTTCTTGTTGGCAGGTTTGGGGGAGGGTTTTTTTTTTTTTTTAGATTAAACCCATTGAGGCCCTGGTTTCCATAAAAATGATTCCATTCTGACCTTCTATGGAGTTATTACAGAAGAATTGCCTCCTTCAGCTGCACTGGCTACCAATTGAATACTAGATCAGGTTTAAAGTACTGGTATTCACCTTCAAGGCCTTAAGTGGTCAGTGTGCTGCATATCTCAAGGACCATTTTCTTTTTAAAAATTGAAATGTATGCATTGCTATACGGACACATCACAACAATAGAACATTTTTTCTTGTTTTGTTTTGGGGATTCTTTTTATGATGGTTTCAATTCATGTTCGGGTAGATTTCTGATAGGCTTGAGACTTACGCTGTTCATGGTGATTGGGCCCTGAGGACTGTGTGTTCACAATACAGAACAAAAATACAGAACATGGATGCCATGCTAATAGAGAGATGTCTGCTTGATAACATGGGCCCCCCTCTTTTCCCGTTCATTCCCTATATCCAGAAAACTAAAACATGAATTTGTTTTAGATAGGGTTGCTGGCCACTCCCAACATAACAGTATATTTTATTTTCACTGATACATGGGCACGGCGGTTTGCATTCTTGTAGCAACACAGACTGAGCCATTTAAAAAAAATGGCATTCCGGAAATGGAGAGGGGAGGGTGGGTGCGAGGGCAGGGAAACCGCTAGCAAGACTGCCACATGTTTCTTCATCCAGACAGACTTGCCCTGGTTTTCACCTTGTTGTATGCTGCAAGAAGAAAGGGAAAGCAGATTCTCCTGCTTTCCCTTACTGCAGGACAATGGGAATGAAAACTCATGCCAACCCCTGGTTGCTGCCAATATCATCAGGAAGCAGCAATAAAACCCACTAACTATGAGAGGCTGGGCAGAGGCAAATTCCTCATGCAGAAATTGTCCAGCTTGTAACAGGACTGTGACAAAACCAAGGTCACCTAGCTGGAGGATCAGGGAATCAAACCTGGTTTGCTAGATTAGAAGCCACTGCTCTTAAACACTACATCAACCACAATTATTATTATTATTATTATTATTATTATTTATTTATTTATTTATTTATTTATTTATTTATTTATTTATTTATTTATTTATTTATTTATTTATATCCCGCCTCCCCCCGAAGGCTCGAGGTGGCTCACATAAAAATTCATCAGCTGGCAATAAATATATCACATAATAACCTTCTAATAAAAGGGAGTTCATTGCTGAAGTGCCTATGGATCACAACTTGCTGCAATAGACTGGAATGAGACACTAACACTTTAGAACAGCAAAAAAACAACAGACAGCCTTAGGAGCTATTTCCCAGAACTACATAGAATCTATGTTGACTGCAGGATATGTTGGGAAAGCATTTAGGCAGAGTATGAGTGGGTGTTTGTCTCTTGGGAACCTTCCTTGCATACCCAGGGAATAACTGATCCCCACTATGGATGGTAGGTAAATTTCCTCCAGGCCAGGCTGGATTCTGGAGATTTTTGGAGGGGGGATGACTTGGGCATGAAATTGGGGTCACTGTGGTTAGGCAGGTAGTTGTGAGTTCCTGCCTTGTGCAAGGGGTTAGGCTAGATTACTCTGGAGGTACCTTCCAACTCTGTGATTTTATGGAGCCATTAATCAATTGCTAAGGCTGCTATAAAAAAAAGGAGTCTGTCATGCTGTGGATTCTGCTATCATGAAACTGTCTAATGTCTTTGTATCTTGCATAGGGAGATCTGACACTCGAAAGCTCATACCTTGACATTCTTGTTGGTGTCTGAGGTGCTACTGGACTTGAAGCTAGCTCTTCCATCGCAGGCAACACAACTACCCACTGGAACTATAGCTGTGTGGAAAGTGAACTTCCCAGCCTTTCAGTGGTGTTTTGGTTCATCATAAGAATTATCATGGCCTTAAACCATTTCTGTAGTCCAGACACTCTGAATCACTATGTGCATTTAAGTTGCACCATTTTGCTGAACTTCTGCACGATTCTGCATTGTTGATGGACAAATGACTCAGCCATCTGCAGAATCAGTAGAGAAAAACGCATGACACTTCTGGATCACTGGGACAGGAAGAGCTGAAAGAGAAATACAGCTGAATTGTTTTATGTTAAAATATCCCTTGAAATATAAAGCAAAACAAAAACAAAAACTTAAAAATGCTCTGACAATCTATGACTCGTCTCTCTTCCTCACACATACCACTCTCACACACATACACATTTTGCATATGAACTACTGGAAAGAACAACTAGCCCTTGCATGGATCACATGTAATCTTTTGAATTGCCCTCTCTTGGTGCATGTGTGTGTTATGTGTCATCAAGTCACCTCCAGCCTATGGCAGCCCTATGACTGAATGGAATCCTTTGCCAATGGATGGTTCAGCAAAATGTCAAGTTTTAAAATGACACCAAATAATAAATCAGCTGCCATGAGACTGAGAAAAAAATATTCATTTGCAGTATCCAAAAGATAACCTGCATGTAATAAAACTAAGACTAAAGTCTCTTAGCAAGGAATGGAAACAACAAATGATAAGGGAGTATGGCAGATACATGCAATATCCAATTTTATGAGAATTTTGTGCAAAAAAATGGCCTTTTATATTCTACCACCTGCAGTGATCATACAGACTACTATTTGAAGCTACAGAAATCAGCATGATGACTGGCACCGATTAAGCGAGGCTTGTGAACACAAATGCGTCTGACATATCTTTAAAAATCTTTAGATGTTAATTTATATATGAGAGGGGATGTAACTGATGCACTGAATAGTACAGGAGGAGGTGGTGCTTCAAGTATATCAACATATATACTTTAAAATATAAATGTAAGAAAAAAATAGAAATGTTCCTCCCCCGGAAAAAAATGTATCAACTTTTAACTTTCTTTGGATCTTCAAAATTCACTCGAGGTGAAATGTGATGGTAACTTAGTCCTAATTCTCTTTGATCATGTCAGGATCTACACTTCTACAGAGTTTAGAGAAGGGCTCACAGAGTTGAATGTTTATCCACGTGAAAATTCCTTCCTGTGGGGAAAAAAGGGATCTAGTCTAATCTTCCTGACATGCTAACAGGCTGCACCTCACAGGACTGGACACGGTGCTAGTTGCAAATGGATTGTCCTGTGTGGATAAAATAATCCACTTACAGATTGTTGCTCTAATGCAGGGGTAGTCAAACTGCGGCCCTCCAGATGTCCATGGACTACAATTCCCAGGAGCCCCTGCCAGCGTTTGCTGGCAGGGGCTCCTGGGAATTGTAGTCCATGGACATCTGGAGGGCCGCAGTTTGACTACCCCTGCTCTAATGCAACAATAACAGGAGGTTGAATGATTCAACAAAAGAGGCTACACTTGCAGTTCACGATGATACCTCCCATACCCAGTTTTACTATGCCAGTAATAATCAGACCTTAGAGATGTGTGGGAACTCCCAGAGGGATTTTGCTGATGTAGTTATAATAGTAGTAATTTTCGACAGAACATGCTCAGAATTTTTCTGTCTACAACCCTTAAAATATATCTCAACATTTCCTTCAGGTAAAATTTGTTGGCAGCTTAAGGGGGGGAATGAAATTGTCCTTACAGGACCATGGACTAAGACAAAGGAAATTACAAGTGTAATCTAACACAAGAAGGCCAACTCAAGCATTCTGATGACTGATAGAAGGAAGACAATTAATATGACAGATCTGTCAGAAAGGCAGATGATACCATGCTGAGCTCAAAGACAGTGGCAAATTATAAATGTAAATGAGAAACTTTTTAAAGAAAAAAAAGGTCAGAAGTGAAATCAGAAGGGGGGGGGGAAGCCAAGTGCAAAGCCAGACTGCCTCTGGAGAAAGTGTGTATCAGAAGCAGTTGGGATACGTTCAAATATATGTTTTGTGCACAGAATGTCTGGGTTATTGCTTCTGCTCCCCGCAACTACGTTAATACATATGGTGTAGTTTAGGCAAGCAAGAAAAGAGAATATTCATAAGTGTAAAACTGTATGTTAATTTCCCTTCCCTGCCTCCACCGTATACACCTCAGGAATAACCCACCCTCGATTTTCTTCTGCCCCAGTCCCACTGAAATAAGCTAATGAAGAGTGAACTCCCCTGAGCTTGGTTTGAAATGGATTCAGTAGGTGGGGGGGGGGCTCATCTTTTAAGGCAGAAATCTAAATTGATCCATAACGTAAGACATTTTTAGCCTAAGTGTAGCTGGTTAAAGGTAAGCAAATATCCCCAATTGGTTTGTTGTTGAGGCTCCAGGGAACTGTGAACTTCCCAAGTCTTGTGAGAAACAGCTGCCCATGTCAGACAAAGGTGGAGGAAGCCAAGAGTTTCTCACTCTTTTTTTCTCTGTCATGGACCCAGGGACAGTGAGAGACAGCGAGTGGCAGACAGAGAAAAAGAGGAAGACTTTTTAAAAAATAGCTGTTCATGATGATAAAGAAAGGGGAGAGCCACTATCCTAGAAGCCTCAGTGCTGTATGCATTTGTGCAGCGGAAATACTTTTGAGAAGACCTGAATGTTCGCTGTTGGGGAGGCTTAAGGTTTTAAGGTCTGAATTGTTTTTATTGTTTTGTTTTGTGGGTTTATTGTTATGCTGGAAGTGATGGATAAATCAAATCAAATCAATCAATCAATTATTTGGAGAGCTCAGTAAAAAACATTCATTTTAAGGCTCCAGAGATTTGGTGTCATCCCAGGAATTTGTTAAGAGGTATGCACAAAGAAGTTCATACTTTACTAGTTCTGTGGCCAAATCCCATACACCAGGCTTTCTAAACAGGAGCTTAGTGAAACATGGAAAACATTTCTCCTTTTCCCTTTGGGCCAGGGCTAGCAACCCTCCGGTAAGTGGAGGGAAGTGAAGCCCTAGCTCATGGCTACCCTTCATGATCCAGCCCAGCTGAGTTTTGCGACCACATCAGCCAGCCAGGCTATGTGCAAGATCTGCCTTTCTCACTGGTACACCTGGAGCTTGGGAAAGGGGACAGTAAGGTAGGCAAGCAAGAAGCCACACCAGAAAGAGCAGGCCAATATCGGGGGAGGAGAGATGAAAGCCTGCCCCAGCTCTGTTCCTGGCTCATTTCTGGCATTGGGGGGTGGGAAATGGAGCATGATGTCACATACGATGGGATTGTCTGGGTGATATCACTTCTGGTGATATGTGATTTCCAGGGGCATGTCCAGGAGGTATGGCCTGCTGACATCACTCCCAGGGTTTCTTGAAGCCTGAATGTTTCAGGGGTTTATCTAGAGTAAAAACGGTTGAGAACGGCTGCTGCATGCATCGGGTTGAAATTTTGCTGTGCTGCCTCTAATCTCAGTTTTTTTCTCAGAAAAGGCCCTCCGAAATCAAGGCATCAAAGCACAGTCATGTCAAAATCTCTGGACTGACTCTGATATAACCAGAGGGCCAGCAACAATCTCCATGCAGTCTTCTTCCCTTCTTGGAGCTTTCTCGGGAAAAACAGGGCATAGAATACAGCTCATTTTTATCAACACAGCAGTGGATTTTATTCCCATTTCTAGCCCAAGCCTGTTTGTTTATATCCCACCCAGAGCACTCTATTTACATCACAACCATCAATATGAGCTGAGCTGGCCTATATATGCAAAGCCACACTTCTCATCCATCTTGCCTGGTGTTATCTAAGGTGACTGGCACAGCCCTCCAGAATCTGAGGCAGGGAGAGACCCATCCCCAGCCACTGATATCTACTAGCTGGAGGTTGTAGGAACTGAAAAAGGAATATTCCACAGGCAATGTGAATTATTTGGCTACAATTCCACCAGGAATGCCAGCCTAACAATAACAATGAGTTTCATACCTTATCTGGATTGGAAGCTATGATTCCCACACCCAAACTGATATGGCCTGGAGATCATAGGGAATTACAACTGATCTCCTGATTACAGAGATCAATTCCTCGGAGGGGGGGGCTGTTTTGGGAGTAGACCTTATGACATAATATTGTACTGAGGTTCTTTCCCTCCCAATATGCCACCCTCTACAGGTGACATCTTCAAAATCTCCAGGAATTTCTCAGCCTGGAATTGGAACCTCTGCACCAAACCCATTGGAATTCTTCAGTACCAATGTTTGGTCCTAAAGAAATAAGGATAGCATGGGGAAGCTTTAGAGTTCTGATTGATTATTTTCTGCTAGTATAAAAAGCTCCTGGCCACATGGGAGGAACTCACTCTCCCCATACTGGACCAACACCATTTTCCAACAATGATGAGGGGAGAAACTACTTACAGCTTCTCATATGTTCCCATGGCAACATGGGGAAAGATAATGCTGTTGCAGTGTCCATCTATATGACATGATGCTGGTGAAGAAGAAGCAAAGAAAGGAGCTCTGACCATTCGTTGAATGCCTTCTCTCAGCTTTTTCAAAACCCCTCCCCACAGTTCTGGGACAATCTTTAGAGATGGGTTTGTGTCCTGAAATGAAACTACTTGAGACAGCTTGTGTCAAAAAAGGAGTATTTTACACTTCAGAGGTCTCAGCAATAATTAGGACATCTGAAAACATTCAAGGTCCTCTTACTTCTTGCTTCATAAATAATACCTTGACCAAAGTGGTAGTGAGGTGGCCTATAGAACCACACAAATCCATTTTTTCTTCCGGAGTTGTTATATCACTGATGGATGACCACAGTACTTCCTGCCTGCTGTAAAAAGGACTGAATTCATCTGGGAGGGAAAGCGCAGGCTGACTAAAGTAGCATGTTAATCCTACAAATGTAGAACACATGCAAACGCCCCACTCCATATGAGCATTCTCATTGTTCACAACCCTGGTGATTAAGTTGCACTTTGCTGTGAGAGCCAAACTTGCACTTCAGGAAGTTCAGGGGGGCATGATGTGAGGGAGTAAACGATTAATCCTGTTGTAGACAGGGCTGCAGACAGCCAAATTCCATTGCTGTCAGCTGCTCTCTCTTTCCAAACAGATTGTCAATGTTTTCTGTGAAGTGATGGCTTATGGTTCCTGTTCCACACATTTGTCAGTGGCAGAGGTTTAAAAGAGTTGATGGGCATCGTTGCATTTCGGTTGACAAAACACATATTTTACAACCTACACTGTTTCCCAGCTCCACATTGCTGAAAATCAGCTTTGCCAGTTAGACATGGTGCTGTATCGACAACTTTTAAGTAGAACTGAATAGAGCACAGCCAAAAACCAACCAAGAGGTTTGCCATAGCAGGGAAGGAGCACTGACCTTTTTGTGGTTTATGACGCTGTCTCCTCACAAGGTAATTATATTTTTAAAAGGAGAATGGATGGGTTCCTCCTTTAGTCACTGCAATTGTTGAATCAAGGATGTTTGCACAGTTAGAAACATTTTTCCAGCTAGCTTATGACTGGACTTCCACCTTGGGGAGTTGGCAAATACAGCCTCTGCAAGATAAAGCTAATTCTTTAGAGAGTCTGCCAGGCCACTAAGTATACTGTGATGGAGAAGAGGAAGACAAGAAGTCTGTATTCTTCACCGTGATGCATGTATGTGCGCATAGCTTCCCACGAACCCTCAAGAACTAATCTCCGCTTCCCCATTAAAGCCTGCATTAGGAGGGGCATCATTTGTGTCTCCGTCTTACAACGATAGTGCCTCAGCTAGAAGCAATAAAGAAACCTATAGATAAAACTACCAGAATCTCCTGTGTGTTAGCTACAGAGCAGGACCAAAAAAGTGACATGACCTGGAAACAGGATGGGTAAACTCACCCCTGCCAACCTGGAGAGCCCAGGCATGCCCAGTCTCATCAGATATCAGAAGCTAAGCAGGGTTGGTTTTGGTTACTATTTGGATGAGAAACCTCCAAGGAAAACTAGGGTCATGATGCAGAGGCCCCAGATTGTCTCTTGCCTGGCTGCCAGACAATTCTCCAATGGCCCCAGTCTGGTGGACTGTTCTCCCTAGTGAGATCAGGACCCTCACATATTTTAAATAATTCTGGAAGGGTTATAAGACAGAGCTGTTCTTGGAAACAAATTTTTGCTGGATCATACTAGGACACCACAAATAGGACACCACAAATCTACTTCAAAATGCCCCCCAAATCAGTTAAGGATTGAATTAATGGTATCATGAAATAGTTGTTTCTCATAGAGGGGAAAATATTCTCTAAACTTTCATTTTCAACATGGCAATATTAATACTAAAATAATTAGTATGTATGACCTGTAGTATGTCTATATCTGAAAGCTCAGCACATGATAATTTAAAACTGTTCATTTTGGTTATCTAAAATAGCGATCCCCAACCTGTGGGCAGTGGACCACATGTGGTCCATTGACTAACTGGAGGTGGGCCGCGAAGGACTCCTTCTCCCTCCCCCAGCCCTTAACTTCATCCACGATCTGGCAGGCGCACATGGAACTATCTCGTTGCAGAGAAACAAGCTCAGGGTTCCCATTGATTTGTCATTGTTATGAGTTAAAATTTCCATGAAAATAAAATGTTCCTTATTTTCATTGTTGTGGCGTGTCTGTATCTTATTTTGAAGGGATGTTTAAACATTACCATAGCGACCAGAGTCAGAGAGCATTAGGGCAGTCGGCCTCAGTAAAATTGTCAAGCGTTGAGTGGTCCCCGGTGATAAAAAGGTTGGACCACTGATCTAAAAGACAGGCATAGAAGAGAGGAACTACCAGAAATCTGAACACATGTTGACACAGGTAGCCAGGTTATACATTTGATGCTGAAGTTTATCAAGCGATAGTCACACTGTGGGAAGTTCTCAGCAGAGGTTAAAGATTATTGCCAAGTGAGTGTTGCTGTTAAAAATGCATGCATGCTTTGGAGACCATGACAGGAGGCCCCCTACTGAAGGAGGCTGCAGACTTGTATGTCAGATAACTCCAATTATATATCTGAAAATCAGACAAGTTGAATTAACAGAAGAAGTGCAATTCAGAAAACACTGGGTGCCAAGTGCTATCAAGTCTCAGCCAATTTCTGGTGAAAGGGGCTTTCATGGCAAGTGAGAAGGAAAGATGGTTTGCCGTTGCCTTCTTTTGCACAGCCTTTTTGGAAGTCTCCCTTACAAAAACTAGCCCTGCTGAACTTCTGGGTTCTGATGAGATTGGCCTATGTCATGCTGCTTTCCCTCCAGCAGAAAATATTATGATCAAGTCCCAGTAAAATAACTGACATTTAAATTAGTCATAACTCAGTCCTATTTCATTTTTTCAATGGGATAATTGATCTGAGCTAACTTTTTGCTGTAAACTAACTTTGGGTCAATTGCTGTAAACAGATTCCATTGACATATTCTATCACTGAAAACCCTACATATGCAAGCTAAATGTCTTCAGTTCTCTACACAGGCTCAGGTGAGAAAGATCAGGAATGGTTTCTAAAAGGACAAAACTGAAACTACTTAAGTGAAGAAGCAATAACAGATTTATAATTTTATCAATAACTTAGGTTCTTCCGTCACATGGGGGGGGGAAATAATCACATTTCCAGTATGTGAAGTCCATCCCCTTCATGCACAAAATGAACTGAATCTGCAATTTCCTTTTGCAGACCAAAAGACTTCTATATTGCTGCCTTTCTGTTGACAGAACTATCTGAACAAAATTACATTGTTGACAAAATGTAATGAAATGTATTTGGTGGACAAAATGAAATGAGAGGTTTGACTAAAAAAAAAAAGTGCATCTTGTCTACCCAAAGGGCTCTGTGGGGTCCATAATTCTGTGTTTCAGTCTATAATCTCCAGAAATTGGAACCAGAATACTTAAAGTTAAGTGGAATCATATTAAGCTTTCAAGGTTCTGCTCTAGGAGAAGTGTTTTTTGCAAAGATGGATGGCAGGTAGAGATGGTCCAGCAGCAACATGTAATTGTTTTGCTGACTAAAGGTAAAGGTATCCCCTGTGCAAGCACTGAGTCATGTCTGACCCTTGGGGTGACGCCCTCTAGCGTTTTCATGGCAGACTCAATACGGGGTGGTTTGCCAGTGCCTTCCCCAGTCATTACTGTTTACCCCCCAGCAAGCTGGGTACTCATTTTACCGACCTCAGAAGGATGGAAGGCTGAGTCAACCTTGAGCCGGCTGCTGGGATTGAACTCCCAGCCTCATGGGCAAAGCTTTCAGACGGCTGCCTTACCACTCTGTGCCACAAGAGGCTCTGACTAAAAAGTGACTAATTGCAAAGTTTACAGTTCAGTTCCAAGTCTCATTACATTGACTTCTAAGTCAATGGACACAGAAGGGTGTAACTCTGATTAGGTAAGATTGTCATTTCCCTAGTCTCAGGAATTACTCCATGTTTGTTGATACATGCTAAAGGGTTCTATTAAAAGAAGGCTCAGTTTTACAGAATAACAAACAATCATAACAACAATTACACAGACCATTCATATCTTCTACACTAGGCAGCTATTGGGATGAAGAGAAATACTTTATTTTCACACAGTGCAAGCTTGCAGTAGTTTAGAACATGATCTCCAATTCTCCTTACCTTCTGCAATCCCCCTACTGTATAATGGAGGCATAAACCTCTTTCCAAGGCCATTGATAAGATCGCCCCCTGACATCCTCTTCACTCCATCCCAAGCCAACTCCATGGTATACATCGGAGCTGTGTGAACAGAAACAGGAACTGAGATGACTAGACCGAGTTTGGCAGAAAGCTCATGATGAGGCTTCAAGAACATCTTCTAAGATGCTTATTAATGCTTATTTGATGGATGTAAAACCCACAAAAGGGGAATATTTTGCAGCCTCACTAGCTCCACTAGCTCACACTGAGCTCAATTAATTTACAATAATTTGATATTGACATCCCTGACTAAAGGAAAATATGAATCCAATGGCACCTTTAAGACCAACAAAAAATTATTTTTGTTGGTCTTAAAGGTGCCATTGGACTTTTTTGTTGGTCTTAAAGGTGCCATTGGACTCCGATTTGTTGTTCTGCTTCAGACCAATACGGCTATCCACTTGATTCTATCTTAAAGGCTCATCTGAAATTGCTCAACTGGACATTAGTTGTGAAGCTTTTGTGAGCTTTTTTGCAGAGAAAATCTTGCCACTCCATCAGGACCTATCTGTCAAATTTGATACAGTTTGGGAGCTGGAGGTCCCTTGGTCATCTCAAAGTCCTACTTCGGACCACTTCAGTCCACTGTCCTTGACTGATGTAGACAGGACTCTGGTAACTGTCCAGCCAATGACATGGGATATTACTAACTTGTTCCTAGTTTCAGTCACCTTCCCAAAGAGATTAAAGAAGGCTGTGGTTAGGCCACTTTTGATGAAACTGTGGCTGAACCCATCTGACCCAGCCAACTACCAGCCAGTCTCACATTTGTTGTTTCTAGGTTATTTCTAGGTAAGGTGGTTGTGCATGCAGTTACAGGACAGCTGCAGAGTTTCCCAAATGAAACACTGGCTCTGTATCCATTCCAATCTGGTTTTTATTTCTGAATACAATGGTTGGGCATGCAGTCACAGGACAGCTACAGGGTTTCTTGGATGAAACATCGGCTCTTTATCCATCCTAACCCAGCAACATGACAAGAAGATATAGTTTTCTATTTAACTCTCTAACACTCTAAGATGAAGATGTTTAAGTGCTGTGGATAATTAAATTAAACCAGCTGTAATTGTTCTGTGGCCAACTTGCTCCAGCTGAAAAGTGGTGTGAGATTTTGTCCCTCTTCCCACCTCCCACTTCCTTCCAAAAATCTGTCCCATCTCCCATTGCTACTTTGTAAATGGTCCCATATACGAACTGGCTGCAGAGTGCATTGTTCTGGTCTTAAGATCATAAATAAATTCACCAAAATTTTGATCAATAATACCAGACAATGTATCCAATTTGCCAGAAGCCAATGAGACAATGATCAGGGTCCCCCCCCCCCCCCAGGATTAACAGTACATTCCTTTACTGAAATGTAGTATAGTCTATGCAGCATTAGAAGGTATTTGTTAAGTTGCATGTTAACAGTGCACTCATTATTCAGAGTCATAAAGCTGAATAGTGGGAGGCAGAGAAAGCTTTTATACTAGGCACAGTAAAAGCGTACCACACATTGTTTTCAGACTGACATGCTCCTATAAGGTGTGTCTCAGATAAGTATGGGTGCTGTGAAACAGACCTCCTGTAATTAAAGACTCAGTGAACAGGTATGTATTCCAATAAGACCTGCGTATTTTTTCAAGAGGATCCTACTATATTAGGGATGTTTCTATTCTAGGGCAGAGGAGCTCTACCACTAATATAAAACAAATTCAGGTCAACCTATGCATTATAATTATATTTAGACTTATGTATCTGCATCCCTACCCTTCAAGGATTGCTGCCTTGTCGTGGCAAAGGGGCTTGCGTAGCTCAGTGAAGCTATGAGCTATGCTGTGCAGGGCCACCCAAGATGGACAGATCATAGCAGAGAGCTCTGACAAAAGGTGATCCACTGGAGAAGGAAATGGCAAACCACTCCAGTATCTTTGCCATGAAAACTCTATGGACAGTTCCAAAAGGCAAAACGATATGACGCCGGAAGATGATCCCCTCAGGTCGGAAGGTATCCAATATGCTACTGGGGATGAGAAGACGGCTAGTACGAGTAGCTCCAGAATGAATGAAGCGACTGGGCCAAAGCCGAAAGGACGCTCAGTTGTGGAAGTAACTGGTGGTGAAAAGACGGTCCGATGCTGTAAAGACTTTTATTCCATAGGAACCTGGAATGTCAGATCCATGAATCAAGGCAAGCTGGACGTGGTCAAACAAGAGATGGCAAGACTGAACATCGATTTTTTAGGAATCAGTGAACTCAAATGGACAGGAATGGGGGGATTTAGATGACCATCAGGTATGCTACTATGGACAAGAATCTCGCAGAAGAAATGGAGTAGCCTTCATAATCAATAAGAGAGTAGGAAAAGCAGTCTTGGGATACAATCCCCAAAATGACAGAATGATCTCAGTTCGAATCCAAGGCAAACCATTCATCATCACAGTAATCCAGGTCTATGCACCAACCACTGCTGCTGAAGAGGATGAAGTTGACCAGTTCTATGAAGCCCTACAACACCTTCTAGAAGCAATGCCAAAAAATGACGTGCTTATCATCATGGGGGACTGGAATGCTAAAGTAGGAAGCCAAAAGATAACCGGGATAACAGGATCTGTTAGATTGTTTACTCCATTGCAATGTTATCTTCTTCGTTTATTGTTATCATTACTGTTGCCTTTCATTCATTATAATCACTGAGTTTTATGTATTGTTCTTGTTTACTTTTCATGTGAAATGTCCTGAGCCTTGGGGGAGGGTGATATATAAATGTAATAAATAAATACCTGCATAAATACATAAATAAAGTCTTGTTTGAAGCTGGTGGGCCTCATTCATTCACAACTAGTATTTCATTGTTTTCAGTGGGACTTACAGCCCAATCCAATACCTATTTTACTTGAAGGTAAATCCACAATATTCAATGAGCACAATCAACTGGTATGTATGGCACAGTTTTTCAACCTTCCTCAGCACAGAATTTAGCTAGATTGTGGTTTTAGGCCAAATTCATGTCAGTTAAGAGTTCTCTGCTCTTGTGACCAAGTACTCCTCCAGCAATGAATATTGTCTGTAGAGAAGACCCATGAATGTAATCGAAATGAGATAGTTCCTGTCCTATGCCAGTATGTACAGAGTAGAGTTATCAGCTTGAGTCTGGCAAGCAGTGGAAGATGAGATGGCTGGTGATATGATGACATCACTTCCAGTTCAATGTAGAAGTGATGTCATCATATGAAGCAATGCTCTAGCACAATAGAATTTGGGTGAATGCTGAAGCCCAAGAATGCATAACTATGGGTTACAATGTACTGAGAAATCATTGCCGAGGTCAGCTAAGAAAATATTCTGTGGAGTCTCCATCTTTACTGGAAAATGACAAGACGGGAGAAGGACTAGATTTCTAAATTGTTTAAAACAAACAAAAAACATGTTTCTGAATATAACAGGAGCAAGAAACTGGCTAAGGAGGAAGTTGAACCTGTGAACGACCCATTATGCACTGGGGGAATAACGCACATTCAGGGTGGAATGGCGGTGACTAAAATCACCGATAATGCACGGTGCCGGCTGCAACCGGCCGCAGCTTCGGTGCATGCCGCCGAAAAAGCCGCGTTAGCGAAATGCGGAAGAAAGCGCAGCTTCCGGGTGACCGGGGCGCAACCAGAAGCGGCGCCGGGATCGCCGCATGCATAATCGGTTACTCTGGGTTTTGCCGCCGTAGCACCCCATCCCATGCATAACCAGTGTGCTTCACATCTTCCCCCTCCGATTTTTCCATGTGCCCCGAAATCGCCGTTTCGGTGGCCGTGCATAATGGGCCAATGACAAAGGAAACAATGGATTGAATAAGAGAAATTGGGAGATGGCAGAGAAACTGAATGAATTGTTGCATCTGTTTTTACTATTGATGTGGTAGGGCAGGTACAGGAAGGCCGCATGAAGAACAGAGTCAAAATAAGGTGATTAGAGGTGATGTTCTAGAACTACTGAACATATTGAAAATAAATAGGTCTTCAGGTCTGGATGGCATACATGAAGGGTTCTTAAGGATCTGAATTGTTGATCTACTAACCAGTATATGTAACTTGCCACTAAAATTGGCTTCTGTACCAAAAGACTGGAAAGCAGCAAATGTTACATCAATTTTCAAACAGGGGTCCAGAGGGGATCCAGAAAATTAGAGGCCAGTTAACAGCTGTTCCAAGTATATTAGTATAAACTGTTACTGAGAATAGAATTATCAAACACATCAAGGACAAGGCTTGCCGAGTGATAGTCAAAATGGTTTCAGCACAGGGAAGTCCTGCTTCTCCAACCTTTTGGAATGCCTTGAGCAGATTAATCAGCATGTAGTTGGGCGTAATCCAGCTGGGTTTGCATACAGACATCCTAAAGATATTTGGCAAGGTACCTCAGCAAAGACTCCAGAGTACACTTGGTCGTCATAGGATAAGAGGATGAGCCTCCTTATGGATTGAAAATTTGTGTTTGATCTTTCTGTGATACTGCCAGTCATGGTGTTTTAAAAAATGCAAAATAAGGATTTTTGAGAAACCAAAGTATATTTTAATAAGCACAACAGTAAAATATATTCAACAATAAGTCACATAGCACAATAAAATAGTTTATTTCCGGTGATAAAATTATGTATGCAATAAGCATATCTGTGTATTTACGGCACACATTGTTTTACTGGCTATTTAGCATTAACAAAACTATTTTAGCATGTAAAGTAGTAAGAATCGCTTGTTATTTTATTGTTGTTATTATGAAAGTGTCCTTTTCTGTTTCTATATTTATACATTTTTTGGAGTTTGCTCCTCTGGATACCGTTTTGTTTCTTTTCTGGTTATGCAATCTGTTTCTTAGGGTTGAGTTCTCCCCCTCTCGTACTCCTGGTTATACAAAATAAGGATTTTTGCCACCATTTCAGTTCATGATTGTGGATTACATGGAGACTGGATTGAGAAGATGGCAGCTATTTGAAACTGCCTTATATATTTTGTAGAATGGGCATTAAGTTATACAGCATTAGGGTTCCTGGCCACAATCCATTTACTGCAGTCAGTCATCTGTAAACTCATATCACTGTGGTCTTTTTAACTGCAACCAATTCATTTTGTCCAGTTGCTGCAAAAAAAAAATTAAATTAAAAATTGCTGCAGCCCTTAGCATGCTTGCCCAGACATATATGACATTAGAGTTTACTTGTAGATAAAAATGCACAGGATTTCAGCCTTATTCTGTGAGGCTATTTAATTTGATACATTGTAAGGAATGGTTGTGCAAATACCTCAAGCAAGATTTATGTGAGCTGTTTTTTCGGTGCTTTTCGTATGACATAAAATAATTACAAATTCAGACAAAACATTATGATATGTACTTTCCCAGAATGCTTTGGGTTGGTGCCAGCCTAAATTTTCCAGTGACAGAATGGAACTTTTCTGCCTTCTTTTTCACAGTGCAACCTGCTGTTCTCCATGAAATGCCACTCCTGGGGGGCAGGGGGCACTGAGGAAGAACATGAGATGGTTCTGCTACAAGGGGGAACTAATAAAAAATACCAGTTCAGTTTGGATTCAACCCATTTTCACTTTCTGTTGCTAATAGCTGTTACTTATCATCACCGCTAAACCTAAGGTGGGATGGGTATATCACACTACAGAAATGTATTAACAGATTAGTGCATCCAGGATGTGTACAATGCTTCACTGTCTACTCCTTTCTTCTGCTGAATGATGGCCCTGGAAAGGTTTCAGGAATGGATGGGAGTTAATTAATGTTAATATATTTTTAAAATTTGTTAAACATTTATCATGATATGACCATATATGGTCATGTCAACCCACTCACCCCTCCCAAAATGGCCAATTATGGGCCTAGGGTCGGTGGGAAAGGGAGGAGCCCCAGGTGGGCATGTACACAGCTATGCTTCCCAACCATCTTCTACATGATTGCACTACTTCTGGGGTTTCTTGAAGCCTAAAGAATGTTTCAGAGGTTTTTCAGTGGTAAAAAAGTTGAGAAAGGCTGACCTAAGGGTTTGGTTGATACTGTTCATCCTCAAAGTCATCACCATTGACAACATATCTCACTGTTCCAGTGAATGATGGGCCGGTTTAAGAATGGCCTTTCATTCTTAAATACCTCATGACACTCACCAATTATCCTTACCTGTTCTAGCAACTGAACTTATGTCATCCCTAGTTATGGCCTAATCACTCAGAAAGCCAGGCCTATTTTAAATAATACTCTCCAAGCCACAACATGGAGAAGGCAAAAAGAGATCCTGCGTTTAGCAGGGGGTTGGACAAGATGGCCTGCGTGGCCCCTTCCAACTCTATGATTCTATGATTCTATGATTCTATGAGATCCACTGCAATAACTAGTTCATGGAGATCTAAAAAAAATCCCGCTCAGTCCCAAACAGTTGCTAGCTATTATCATAGAATACAGGTGGAGATGTTAACCATCTCACAGCAATGCATGCTTGAGGTGGGCAGAGTTTGCTTCAAAATATCTTCGTACACCCTCTTTATTGGCTGGGATTCAATCCAGCTTATCTAATTATATCCTTTCTCATATTTGATTTAAATAAGCTGGCACACTGGCATCTGCATCTCACTAAATTTCTCTTTTATTTTGTATGTTTTTATTGTGATGTGTCTCAGTTCACCTCGTTTTTTATTGCTGTTGTTGACTATACTTGCACTTCTTCAATACCATTTTAACATTTGTGTTGTTCACATATAAAATGAAGATGAAGAGTTGGTTCTTATATGCCACTTTTCTCTACCTGAAGGAGTCTTTTCTCTACCTGAAGGCTTACAGTCGCTTTCCCTTTCCTCTCCCCACAACAGACACCCTGTGGGGTGGGTGAGGCTGAGAGAGCCCTGATATTACAGCTTGGTCAGGACAGCCTTATAAGTGCTGTGGCAAGCACAAGGTCACCCAGCTGGTTGCATGTGGGGGAAGAGTGCAGAATCAAACCCGGCTCACCAGATTAGAAGTCGGCACTCCTAACCACTACACCAATAAATTGAAAGTCCAACAGCAGCATAAAGACTAACAAAATTTATTCCAGACCTTACTTCATCAGATGCAAGAAGCATTCGTCCTGTAAGCAGGTGTGTTCATATTCAAAACTATAGACAGCATAAAGGTGTTAGAAACCATATCCCATTCAGCCTATTCTTCTTCGAACACATTTCATACTGAAACTGAGTGATCAGAACTGCCGATATGATCCACTTTTCCAGACCCTTAGTTTGTCACATCACTGCTCTTCTCTTTATTACTTATGCTACATAGGTGCTTTCTTCTTGCATCTTCAGGGTGTCAGTGAGTCATGGTGATCTTCCACTGTCTCAAATCCTCTTTCTTTCACTTTAGTGTTTCCTGCTGGGTAACAAAAATGTTTGTTCATTTCCAAATGCATGACCCTTATACACTTCTCTGATTTCTAAAGCAAGGGATCAATGCAAAGTTATAGTCATGAAATATTAACAAGCGCACATTGAAGTTTGGTATGTTTTCCTTCCTTCCTTTAAGGGGAAAAAAACACAATCTTTTTGAGAAGAATGCCACGGAGAGTTTGCAACTACAAATAATAATAATAACCTACAGGAAACAGTAACAAGTTCAGCAAAGCATATTCCAAAACCTCTGGCTTGGAACAAACCTGTGTGTAATCCTGTTGGGACAGTAATTAGTTCATGGCAATCAACACTCCTCATCAATGAAAGCCACTTTCAAAGGTACTTCTTTTGTAGTGAAAAAGTGTGTGGGGGGGAGGAGGGGGGTCAAGGTTATGCTCTGCAGTGTGAGACTTTTTCCTGCATTCAGCAAGGGGGAAAGAATTGGCAGGCAAAGGCACATTATAACAAAACCCTTGAAGGGAGATAGGATGCACATTAAGTTTTCATTATTTCCTGCTGCAGAGGCACAGATAAATGCTATAAATACAGAAAGGAAATAAAAGACAGGTTCTGCTCAAGGAACGTAGCAGTGAAGGCAAGATTGTTTTTTTATTCAGAACATCCAGGGACTGACATGCAAGGGAAGTGTCTGGTATCAGCTTCAGAAACCAGCATTCTTAAAACTCACAGCTTTTAAAATTTTAAAGCAAGTTTCTAGCCCTTACGGCTGCAAAGAAATGATCGGAAATTGTGCGATATCTACTGAAATCTGAGCTGAGCTCACAGTGGGGCCTGCTTGTGATCTCACAGGAGATATGAAAGCAGGCAGGATGGAGAAGAAAATGAAAGGAAGCATGGCAGAAGGAAAACATAGATGGAAGCCGAGATCCAAAGTGATGTGATATAGAACCATACAGAAACAAATATATTATTTAGAAGTATTGGAATCTTATGTGAAAGTGATCATTATAAGGTTATGCCGCTTTTCCTTAAGGTTTGCAGCACTAAAGTTCCATTATTTTCATTTTGTTTTGTGGGTTCTCTGTTTTTCTCACTAAGAATCAAGATTACTCAGTGAAAATTAATGCAGTCATTTGGATGGTCATTCAGACAGGGGTCATCAACCAAAGCCACCAGGATTGTCCTGTCCCATAGCCCTGAAGCTGCACTGGAAAGGGTCAAAAAGCAGAGTTACCCAAGAAGACTTAGAGCTGGTCTGCTACTGCTCTCTCAGGCACTTTACCCATGAAGAGCAGATGAAAGACTCAGCAACAATTATTATGTAGGGGCACTTTTAAAAGTAGAGAATAAAGAACAGCCCCTTTGAAAGGCTCAGAGAAGGTGCCTTGAATTAGTGATTGATTTTTGGTAGATACTGAGGTATTGTTGCTGTCGTTCTTACAAGAGTTTAGCAGCACAAGATGAGCCAGGATCCAGGGCACAAATAGTGGCCTTCACAGATCCTAGGAATCTGTCAACTTCCATTGTGTTATTTGACTATGTTGTAACCACCATCCAGGTCAGAGCATATTTCTGATACTTAAACAGGATTTAAAAAAAAAAAACCTTTGCAAACAATCACAGCTAATTGTCTGTTTCTGAGACGATAAAGGCTCAGATATCAGAGCCACCAGATGCTGGGATACCTTAAACCAGGGGTAGTCAACCTGCCTTAAACGATTGGAATAATGATTTCGCTGATAAAAGAGAAGCAACATTTCTTAGCCATTGCCACTGCCACTTCATACGACTTTCTGTGGGCTCAATAACAAGTTCTGTCGAGCTCAGCATGAGTTTTCCACCAGAATTGTTATAGATATCTCTTGCTCTCTTCAGGTCTCTCTGAAGTTCAGGCTCCACCCCAAGGATGGAAGAAGTTGACACACGGCAACCCTGTTGATAGCTTCAAGGAGCTTCACGTCCCAAACTCACACTGCAGCCTCAACCTTTGAAGGGATTTTGAAAAAGTTGGGTTTGATGTTGAGAATGATTATTTTACTTGGTTTGATGCTCTCCCAGCCTCGCTCTTTATTAGTAATAATGCTTCATCAACACTGTAGTATCTCACGTTATTCTCTCAGCGAAAGTACTCCACTAAAGGGTATGAAAAGATGCTTGCTTTCATCTGCCCTGTCAATGTTGAGTTTGCAGAGAAAGTAATATCTTTGAAACTAACAGCAAGAATTAAGAATACTTTGGGGAATGAAACTTTAATTCCTTTCTGGCTGGGGTGTATAGAAGAGGAGGAAGAGCCATCTCTGGAAGCCCTGATGCCACTCATCAATTGGGTTCATTTTGCATGTTATTAATGTGTGTATGCTGAAAATCTCATCTGGCACCTAGCCAAAAAAAACAGGGAAGGAGAAATGGCCATGCTGGTGGAAAACCAGCCTCTGGCATCCCTCGCATCCAACTCCCCCCGTTGAAATGACTGTGATTTCAACACGCATAAGTGGGTGCGACGATTACAGCCTCAAGTTGGAGTTTAAAGGTCCAAGAATGACAGCATATTTAATGAGCAGTAATGCACATTAGGCCACATTGGAAAAGCTGAAAGTGGCTGGCTAATTACTGCATATCCTGCTTCTTCGGCGCACTGCATTTAGCAACGCTACGGCGGCGGCATAGCACCTGACTGTAGCACAAGCCAATTACCAAAGACAATTTCATGCATGGGTAACTCTGATCTTCTCCTCCCCCCCCCCCTTCCCCACCACATATTTAAACCAGAAGCAATGCTTTCCCCTCCCCACACCCCTAACTGAGATTAATAAATGAACACAGAGATTTAGCTCTACTTTATAGGCACTTTTGTTCTTTTTATATCTTTTTGTTTCAGCAAGGTTACGGAAATGTAAGACTTGTCCGAGATGTTATTGCCAAATAAGCTTAAGAAATATTGGGCTGTTCAAAAATAAGGGGTATGAGGAGTTCAGGAGAGAAAAGGAGGAGGATGTTTTATTATCAAGCTTAAGTAAAAGCCTAGATAAGATATGGAATGGGGAAAATGCAGCACCAGCTACAGTATGCTAACGTAGGCATTTATTTCAATTGAGCAGGATGATAAAAAAAGACCTTTGCCTGATCTAGTAGCAACGAGTCCTGCATGGAAAGCGGCTCTGTGTATACAACCAAATCAGATGCAGAAACATGGACTGTGCTCACCCTGGCCCAAATGAACTGGTTCACTTTTCAGGTAGATCGGGATGGCAATGAAGAAGGGGGGGGGGTGCACAAATGACTCAAAATGGTGGATGGGGGGGGGACCAAATGAAAGCATTTCTCCGTTGGACGGCCCTGAATTAGATTCTGCCTTGAAAAATGAAAACACTGTAATTGTCAATTCCTTAACCACGTGGTAAGTGAGAGGGCAATTCGGGTTGGTACCTGGAATGCTGGATTTGAGTGCGAAAAAGGACAGAAAAGTCAGCCCTTTAGAAAGGGAAATCCGAATGATATTGCTAGTGTGGAAATGGTCTCTGCCTTGGAAGGAAAAACCGGATGAGTGCCTGTTTTTTGTCCTTTAATGCTAGCATGGTGGAGGTAGATTTCTACAGGCAGAAACATTGGGTGATGGAAAGGTTAAACCTTCCCGTGTGGCTCAGATCCAAAGCAGGACTGTGCAGGGCCACAATTTCCTGAGGTTTTTTAATGCTGGAAAGATCCAGTCATGGCTTTTCAAGCTTCTTACATTAATCCAATATTCAATTGTTTAAGATCTCGCAGTCCAAATTTGGTCAGGGTGAAACTGACATTAATATCAGGGTGAAATTGACCTCAAGGAGAGCTAGGGCCTTTTCAACCCTAGCTGCAGCCTGGTGGAACACTCTAACTCAGTGGTCCCCAACCTTTCTATCACCGGGGACCGGTCAACGCTTGACAATTTTACTGAGGTCCGGGGGAGTAGTCTTTTGCCGAGGGCCGCTGCCGCCGCTTAAGTCCCTGCTCCGCTTACTTTCCCGCTGGCACCCCTGACTTCCTGCCGCCCACTGGGGGGGCGCTGCCAGCAGCAGCTACGCAGTGCCATGCCGAGGGGAAGTCCCAGCCATGGCGGCCACCAGAGAGTACCAAAGGTGAGCCAACAGCAGAGTGGCAGGGCAGCCCCTGAGTCAGCAGCCGGGGAGGAGGACGGTACCAACTGATCCACGGACCAGGACCGGTCCCTGGACTGGAGATTGGGGACCACTGCTCTACCTGATAAGATCAGGGCCCAGAGGGACCTAAAACAGTTCCACAGAGCCTGTAAAACAGAGCTGTTCCAACAGGCCTACTGCTGAGGCCTAGGAATAACATCGAGATGCTGGCCTCCTTGCTTGAAAGTCCACTCCAAACAAGTTCTCTTGTTGCCCCCCCCCTCAGTTATGCTACCATGTAGCTCCCATGAAGAGAAGGTGGTCTGAAGGTGAAATAGATGGGTTTGGTTTTAATTTTATCAATAAATCTTAAAGTGTTAAAATCTACTTATTAATATATTTTGTATATTTTAAATTTTTGTGAACGCCCTGAGTCTCTAGGGAAAGGCAGTATAAAGGGTATAAATGTAAAAATACATACACATGTACATGCAAGCATGCATGCATACATACGTATGTATGTCTGTATGTATGCATGCATATAAAGTTCCTGTTGGCAGCAGACGATAGGACCCACAGTAATGGGTTTAAACTACATATAGAATGGTGACAGCTAGATATCAGGAAGAAAATTCGGTCAGAGTAATTCAGCCATGGAATCAACTGCCTAAAGAGGTGGTGAGCTCCCCCTCATTGGCAGTCTTTAAGGAACAGCTGCAAAGAAACATACCATGGATGCTTTAGGGTGATCCTGCATTGAGAAGGAGGTTGGACTAGATGGCCTTATGGCCCTTTCCAATATGATCCTGTGATTCTATAATGCAATTTGAAGCAAAATTACACTCATCTAAACCCATATTCTTCAGTGGATTTAGAAGGGTATAACTATTTAGGACCACACTATACTTTTAAAAACACATCTGCCAGGACATTCACTATGCTCTATAACAGACATGTCCCATTGTTTTGCTGTGATTTCATTTTCCTGAAGCCCTAGTGGGTGCAGTATTGGTCTGGCATACTTTGAGGAACTTTTGTCTCAGCATTTTGCCAGTCCAAGTGTTACTGTTTCCAGGAAAGTGTTCTATTAACATAATTCAAGATCATAATCCACCAACAATGAATAAACTTTGTATGAATACAGGGTGCCGTTCCACCTAGCCTACACGCAGAGAGTTATGTGGAGAGCTGCCCCATTGAAGGCCTTCCTGCCTCCACCAAATAGACTTGTGCACTCCAGCTTGGGAAATTCATGGAGATATGGGGTTGTTGGCTGGGGAGAATTCTCAGTGATAGCAAAGCAACCTGCAGGTGAAGCCTGGAGATCTTCTGCAATTCCAACTGATATCCAGTCTCCAGGGATCAGTTCTGTGGATAAAGTGGCCACTTTGGAAATTGGGCTCTTGTATTACACCCTGCTGAGATCCCTCCCATCCACTAATCCTGCCCTCCTGAGACTCCACTTCCAAATCTCCAGAAATTTTCCAATCAATACAATACAATGCAAAAACCTTTAATGGCATCCAGAAATTTTCCAATCCAGAATTGGTAATCCTAGGATAAAATCTATCATCCAAAGCTGCTGTTTCCTCTGGCGAACTGATCTCTGAATTCTGGATACCAGCTGTAATTCCAGAAGAACTCCATGACCCTCCTAGAGTGAGACAAGCCTACCACTCAGACATTTTTGTGCAGGATTACTGTTGCATTGCAAGATGTGCAGTTATGCAACTAGGCTATTTATTCCACGGCAGAATTTACCCATGTCTGCCCTGCCAGCATTCACAAGCTCATTTTTCTACAGTACATAACTGTATTCCTAATTTTCATGGGATTACTGTGTGCCAAGGGCAGGCCTGGGGAACACATAAATATCCCATTGGTTTATTAGTACAGTCTGACTGACAGTCTGACTGGCAGTGGTCTCAGGGAGAGATTTTCCCCATCATCTATTACATACCAAGTGCTGTCAAGTCACAACCAATTTGCAGCAATCCCAGCAAGGGACTTCCAAAGCAAGTGAGAAGCAGAGGTGATTGCCTTCCTTGACAGATTCTTTGTTGGTGGTCTCCCATCCAAGCATTGTCCCTGCTTAGTTTCTGATATCTGATGAAGTCTATACCACCTGCCCTGCCTATCATCCATTGCTTGATCTTATTAGCTAGAGATGGCAGGGATTGAACCTGGAACTTTCTGTATGCACAGCAGATGTTCTGCCAGAGATATGGCCCAACCAACAATTTGGGGAATAACATGCTTGCAGAAGAATTTTGAAAGGGCCTGCTTAGCCACAACACAGCACAACTGGTAGCATTGTAACGGCTTAGCAAGGTGGGGAAGACTGTCCTCCAGGGTGCCCCTCTATGCTAGTCTGTATTTGTGAACCACATAAAATTGTATCATCATTGAAAATGTTGAGCTTTTTTTTAATTTGCTACAGAATCATCATGAATAATTTGTCTGAGATTTAGTAAATGGTTATATCTTATTAATTCTGTAATGAAGAAACTTGTTATATAAGAAACGGGGTACACTACTGTCTGGATGTGTGACTTGCATCAGCAAAGTCAAACTTCATATTCATTTAGCTGATGGAACTGCTTAATGAACTAAGGAAACATGAACTAGAAGTAATCAAACTAATGAAGTTCGAATCCACGCAAACATTCAAAAGCTGTTCACTGCATTTGGAGATTTGCTGATGTGTACAAATCTTAAGAATTCAATTGGTGAGTTAGTGAACATCAGCTTCCCTCCGGCAAAACCATCAAAATCTATATAAAACAATGGAAATGTGTATGTCCAAACTAGCAGCTGGCATCAATTATATTTTTTCTTTATTTATATATTTATATCCTGCATTTCTCCTTAGTAGAAGCCAAAAGCAGTTTACAAGACACCCTACAAATATAATTAGATAAACAACCAGCAACTGACAGAAAAGGTAGTAAACTCCAAGGATGGTTCAGGATTCACCTGGGCCAGCTCCTTTATAGCCATCTACCATAGGCCAAGGACCAACAGTCCTTTCATGCTTGCTGTTCCTCTCTTGCCAAAATGAGCATACCTATAAATATGTCCAGGCTTTAGTGCCTTAATGGAAGGCAAGCAGATGTTCCTAATGCCAAATTGTTGCTGCTTGTTGTGCCTCAGAACTGACCAGGAACTTCTCCAGGACAGTGAGAAACCTAAACAAGACCCATGTTCTAGGACTGACACAGTTGTGTTTGGATGGTGTGGGTATCAAGATTAAACCCCTTCTCTTCCATAAAAATCTCAGAAACATTTCATACATTAAATGAAGGCAAATGCAGGTTTGCTAAGCATTCATTATGGAGGAGCAAATACTCCCTATTTTGTTTGGGTTTTAAAATTCATTTCAAAACTTGTTTATTAACACTAAAATGCAGCTTCTTCAAATTAAACCAAATGCAGCTTCTTCAAATTTTCATATATATATCAAGAATGTACAATTTTTCTCAGGGGTTCAATGATCACTGTGGCTGAATTCTGTTTTCATCTTCTACTTGTCAATAGGGAAATGACCATCATTTCCATCTTCAGTCCATGAAACTCATACCTTTAAAAGTCAGAATTTCAACTTGTGTATGCTGACAATTGTAGATACATATATTGCTCTGCTCACACAAAATGGTGAACATACATATTGAGAGAATTGTGCATAACACAATCTCCCTTCTGCATGGTAGGGCTGCCAAGTAATGACTGAACAGGTGCCATAAGGTAAGAGAGAATCAGACATTTTTATATGATCCTTTTAATGTAAAAGTGAGTCCTTTTATACATGAGTCTACCATGGGCAAAGCAGGGAGTCAAACTTTTTAAATTTAAAAACAGAGTAAATAAGTAGGGGGGAAAACAATTCTGTCCTGTTAAACTGAGCTGAGTACTTGCCCATATGAAGTCTTTTTTCTTTCTTTCTCCTACACAGGTCTGCAAGTGACAATTTTACTTCCTTTTAGAATGGTGAGATTCTGTCCTACCTGCCTGAATGTATACTGGGATGGACAGTGTCCCTGAAAATTTCATACCAATTAGTTTGGAGACAAAAAAGTTATAGATGGGAATCTGTTTCCTGTGGAAACCAGGGTAAATGTCACCCAATAATGACTTCAAATACATGCCAGAGCAATATTGAAGAATCTAGGGTGAAAGGTCAGCAAACAAAATGGAGATGAAACCAAACCTGAATAACATTTCTGTGCACATTCCTAGGGAACTTATAATCATGGACACACTTGTGCGGGTGCCCAAGTCGCAAATTGGAAAGTATGGCTGTGTGTAAAGGACAGAATGCTGAAATCCCTTCATTTGTTTTCCAAAGAATCTGTACAGTGATCTCAGCTGAGGACAAATGAGGTTCAGGAAGTCTATTCTTCTGAGTTATTCTCCTGAGGCAGAACTCAGAGTGCAACATAATCAGTAAAGGAAAGTTATCAGCTCAGTACAGAGTGAGGATGATACAACACAATGAACATGGACTGATGGCATGGAAGAGTATGATCTACTTCATCCCTTGGGAGGTGGGGCCAGACAGGGAATTTGTGAGCATACCCGGCTTCAAAAGAATGATTTCTGTGAGAAAAAATAACAGATCTGAGGTGACTGTTCTCTTCCATTTCAGATGAGCATTAAGCAACTCTGTAAATACAAATGTGTGATGTTTGTTCCTCCACTGTCATTCTAGATTTTTTTAATGATCAGTAAACTGTAAATTCATCCCATCTTCAAAAACAACAACAACAGTTTCTAAGGGAGTCTCCAATCTAAAGGTACCAAAAAGCAAATCTGACACTCTGAAATCTGATCACAACAAATCCTGGAAATTACAAGTTCACTCCTGACAATAATTATTAATTATTTGGTATTTAGTTACACTTCTGCTCCTTCAAGCAATACCAGTGGTGACTGATTATTAGTTAATTGATTGGCTTCTGTATTCAGTTGTGCTCTGCATAGTACTATGGCAAAATTATGGATACCTTTTTGAATTGCCTGACCATTCTGCATTATTTTGTAACACTTTATTTAACTCTTTATTCTTGTAGGCAGAATGTGCATCCCTAACCATTTCATGAACCTGACAAACTGGATTCTGCCCAAAAAGAGATGTCAACATAACTTGGTTAGTATAGAAAATGTCACAAGATTCCTAGTTTTATCATATGTCTACTTCAGTATTTTCTCTTCTAATGTTGTACTGAGACAGCAGCTTTATTGGAAGATAAATATGATTCTCTTTAAAGTTCCAGGATTCTGTGACTTGAAACCATTTTTGCAAGCCCAGCAGAACCAGTGCAATATACTAGCACCCAGCAGAACCCAGTGTCATTGTGGAAGGGCAACAAAAATGGTGAGGGGGTTGGAGACCAAGACGTATAAGGAAGATTGAGGGAGCTTGGTCTGTTTAGACTGGAGAAGAGGAGGAGGAGGAGGAGGAGAAGGAGAAGGAGAAGGAGAAGGAGAAGGAGAAGGAGAAGGAGAAGGAGAAGGAGAAGGAGAAGGAGAAGAGTTGGTTCTTATATGCCGCTTTTCTCTACCCAAAGGAGTCTCAAAGCAGCTTACATTCACCTTCCCTTTCATCTCCCACAACAGACACCCTGTGAGGTGGGTGAGGCTGAGAGAGCCCTGATATCACTGCTCGATCAGAACAGCTTTATCAGAGCTGTGGCGAGCCCAAGGTCACCCAGTTGGCTGCATGTGGGAGAGTGCAGAATCAAACCCGGCTCGCCAGATTAGAAGTCCACACTCCTAACCACTACACCAAACTAACCTTGGACCAGAAATATATCCTTCAGTTTAGCCTACCTCATGGTTGTTATGAGAATAAACTGGAGAAAGCAGAGGATCCATGAACATTGCTCTGACACCCTTGAAGGAAGGGCAGGATAAAAAATGCATTAAGCATTTTAAAAAATGGGAGCAGTGGATAGTCTCTAAAGAAGGTGCATAGGAAAGGCCTGTTTGAGCCTTGCTCATGTCAAGGAACATAGCAGGAAATAACAATTTTTCTTGTCCTGTATGGAGAATTGTTCCTTGATGTGGGACTCTGACTGTCATCATTTTTACCTCCTCCAGATTTTGCCTCTATCAAGCTGGTTATACGAGACCCAATCAGTTAGCCATTTGTTCTAAGTGACAGTGATTGAGGCTCCTACTTATACTGCCCACCATGAATACCACACAAAATTAGTCCAGACCATACATCCAATGAGAGCTGTGCGTGGGTAATACTGCCAGCATTGAATCTAACTGGAGCTGCAATTGCCTCTCCTGCTACTGAAGCCAGTTCCAATATCATGCCAAGAGAAAACCTTACATAGTCATCATCCATCAATATACTGAACCTTCGAATGCCCCCACCAATACCATTTTCTGACATTCTGTAATGCATTTTAAAGAGATGTGAAAGATAGGAGATGGACAGCTCTTGTCATTTGTTGTGATGGGAGTTCTATATATAAGTTCCTATGCGCCATGTGAAAAATACATCTTTTAGGTTTTTTGAATCACATTGCTCCTCTTCAATACAACAAACTAGGCTGACTACTCATTTATTCTACAGAGCTTTCCCTATCATTAAATCATGGGGGGAAGTTCTGCCCAACTACGCTCAGCCACTTATCCGATCCATCCTTGTTACATTTGGGTTATTTCCACTATGAAAACAGGCAGCGCAACATTTCACAGAGGGAGAAAAGATAATATTTTACTATAATACGATGACTTTCCAAAACGGCACCCTTCTCATTTTTATAATATACTATTACGTTTAACAAGGTTGCTTTCATTTCACGCTTAGGGATGAAAGGTGCTATATACAAAACGGAAAGTATTATTAAGATCTGAATAAAGAAGGATATCTTTTTGGGAATACACACAGGCTGCCTGGGAGGTTTTGGTTTTAATGAATGGCTGAGGGGAGAAACCAGGACGATGAAAAGAATCACAACAAAACTCAGATTTCATAACTAAAAACAAGTGCAATTACCTGCATTGCCTGGGGACAGCCAAAATACTCAGGTGATCGGCAGTTCGGTTGACAGTAATTCCACTTGCGTGGACCAGATGGACATGGAAGGAGAATGCCATTCTTTTACTCATTTTTAAAAAGTATTCTGGCTTTACAGTTTTACTAGGAACCTTAAAGCAACTCACAAAAAATACCCCAGCCCTGCGTTAAAATCACAAGATGAAATAAAACCTAAAGCCATCATAAAACCTGCATAATATACTTCAAAACTTACATAAAAGCGGAGAGAGAGCAACATATTCAACCTGAGCATGCCAAAACCATTCAGAAACCAGACATTCCTAACTGCTTTTCTAAAATCAAAAATAAAGAAAAGAAAATGGACCAGGTTGGTCTCCCTAGAAAGGTGAGCACATGAAGCAAAGTCAGACCATTGGTCTATCAAGGTCAACATTGTTTACTCAGACTGGAAACTAGCTGTCCAAGGTCACAGGTGAAGGTGTTTCACCTATTGTATTAAATTTGTTCCTGGAGATGCTAGGAACTGAACCTGGGGCATCTTCTTCTGCATACAAAGTGAATGCTCTAGCAACTGATCATGACCCTGCCCTAAATGATGAATGCCTGATGAGAGACCTGTGGAATGGCCTCCCCTAGTAAAATGGAACTGATACAATTTGGAAGGAAGGTTCTCTGCCTGTGGGGTGATATGTGGGAGGATGGAAGACCTCCCAAAGAGATACAGTTCTGTGGTAGAGGGTGAAAGCTGAGGAAAGGGCAAGTAATCAGGGTGATTACCAGAGGAAAATATCACAGAGTGACTGCTTGTGAATAACAGCATGGTAATTCACAGTGAGCTGCAGAACAGAAGCAAGAAAAGGAAAAAGGAAATCAGTGGGGATGAGACATAATGAGAGAAATAGGGAGGAGATTCAAAGAGGTACCATAGTGCTGGAAACCAGCATCAAAAGCTTGAGGACAAGGGAAGGACGGTGAATAGAAACAGAAGAGAAATTTGGCAGAGGTGGTCATTGTACAGATTCAGTTAAATCCAGGAAAAGGAAAATCTGTATTTAATACCAGTGGCTGGGACGCAGTAACAGGGGAAGGCTATTGTCTTTGTGGTCTGATTATAGCATCTGGTAACCATTTCAGGAAACAAAAGTGTAGACTAGATGGACTGTCTGATCAGCAAGGCTCTTTGTACGCCTTCATCAGCATACAATAGTGCTCATAGAAATTTCATTGAGATGGTCTATGCACCATGTTAATTTGGTCCCCTTAAGCAAAATGCCACATGGGGGAGATCCAGGTTCAATTCTCAGCAAATACATGATTGTTAGTTTGATCCCCTTAAGCAAAAGGTCTCTATTTTTATGGGTTCTTGTCACCCTGGTAGGCACATGACTGTCAGCAGGAAGATGCAGACTGCAAAATGTTACTGATACAAACTACTGCACAATACAGTATGCTGCAACTTTCTTGTGTATTGTGCAGTAATGCCTTCCAATAAACCGTTTAATTCATCTCAGTAACACTTTAGAGCAGGGGTAGTCAACCTATGGTCCTCCAGATGTCCACGGATTACAATTCCCATGAGCCCCTGCCAGTGTTTGCTGGCAGGGGCTTACGGGAATTGTAGTCCATGAACATCTGGAGGACCACAGATTGACTACCTCTGCTTTAGAGTCTGTGTTTTCCAAGTGATAGTGGTATACCCACCAGGGGGAGAACCTATAAGAATACAGGCCACTTGTTTGAGGGGACTGAATTAGCATACCACATGTATTAATCGGAGTTTATTGTTTTAGCACAGCTCTGAGCTGAATGGCCTACAGTAAGACCAATCCCATCATATCTGGGAAGCTAACCTGGGGCACCCCTGGTTAGTATTAAAATGGGTGACTACCATGGAAGGCAAAAGTTGCTGCACAGAGCCAAGCAATGGCAAACCACCTTTGTTTGTCTCTTGGCTTGAAAACCCTATTAAATCCAGGAAAAGGAAATATGTATTTAATACCAGTGGCTGGGATGCAGTAACAGGGGAAGGCTATTGTCTTTGTGGTCTGATTATAGCATCTGGTAACCTATGAGGTTGGTACTGGTTGCTACAACTTGACAGCATTCTCCTCCACCACCGTCACCACCACATTTAAGCACATCATTCCTGTTCATAAATTGTAAAATGTCAGTTTAAGTCAAAGATGGAAGAGAATAGCAAGTGTTAATGTAACGGTGGGCTCCCACTTTCAGTTTAACTCAAAACTTTCATGTGACAAGACTCATAATCTCTGAGTGTAGTTCTTATTCTTTGATATTGTATAAGGGGATGTGACAAGGTGGTCTATCATCAGATAGCTATGGATGGTAGTCTTCACACAGTCCATTTATAAAATATTTGAATTAATTTCCATAGGAATGACATGGGTTAAAAAGCAGTACTGTCGGTTCTCAGGCCTACTAAAATTTGAAATTTACATCCTTGATTCCTAGAGGTTTCTGCATTTTAAAATAGTTAAGTGGACCACTTGCAAGAAAGATACGAGAGGGAGGGCTATAGTTCTGACAGCCTCTGTGATACATTTGACTTCTTTATCTGAGATTAAAAGATACAACTGATCAACCCCAAGCATCTATGGATTTTGTGCTTCCAAATTGGCTTGTAAAATAATACTTTGAACTCTTGATTCCATATACTGGGATTCTAGAGACTTGAACCTACAGGGATGGCTGGTATCTGCATGGAACTACTGTCACAGATGCTCAGAAAATATAATAATAGCCCACATCATGTGAATATATTTAAGTGAATGCAATTCATATATAAAATGGTAGATCATCTGATAATAAATTAATATTCTTTACCTCTTAATCATAGTAAGCATGAACATCAATGCAGATGTGATAAATATCCATATATGAATCAAGTACAAAACAATATTGCAGGAGCAATAATTCTTCCAACTACTTTTCCTCTTCTTCCTCTGGGATATATTTAAAATCTGGCACAGATCACATTCAAATGTACAGAGATTTGTACTACATGTCAATTCTGAAAAGGTTGGTATGGCGACACCTGAAATGAAAAATATAGATTTAGCAAATACATCGTATCAGAGCCTACCCAGAGATGCTTGTAAACCAGATCAAAAAAGTTAACCTAATGCATATGTAATGGTCTTGTTTCCTAATGATAACCAGGGCATCTGGAGAATTCTGAAGGCTAACACCTTTTTCCTCCCGTTCTATATTCAGATTCTCTTCCTTTCCTTACCTTTCTGGAAGCTAAACCTTGTGCTCCAGGACCAATGTTATTGCTAACCAAGGCTGAGGAGTCAAGAATGCTTCTGCCAATAGCTGTATTTTATTTTGTTTTTATGGGATTTTATGTAAACCGCCATGAGCTAGCATGGTCTGGGTGTGGTGGTCAATACATTCAAGTGTGGTTAGATAGATAGATAGATAGATAGATAGATAGATAGATAGATAGATAGATAGATAGATAGATAGATAGATAGATAGATAGATAGATAGATAGATAGATAGATAGATAGATAGATAGATAGATAGATAGATAGATAGATAGATAGATAGATAGATAGATATACAAAATGGAAAGTATTATTAAGATCTGAATAAAGAAGGATATCTTTTTTGGAATACACACAGGCTGGCTGGGAGGTTTTGGTTTTAATGAATGCCCCCCAAATCTCCAATTTTCAAGCCAGTGTTGGCATCCCGATCTACAAAACCTCAAGTGGGTCTGCAGTCTCATTGGCAGACTAATCTACCCCATCTACACCAATTATATGTAGGTTCACCAGAGAGGATAGGTCTCTTTCTAAACAGAATAATGCAGAATTCTATTTGGGAGGCATACTAAATACAAGGGCAGGGCATATAACAAATCAAATTATCAATAGTCTATTTGCACAGGATTTCTTTAGGATTCTTTGGACAGGGCTGCTCTGATCGCCTGTATTTGGTAGAAAGGCAGAATCTAAATCAATTCAAGAAAAAAAAAAAACACTGATAAAAAGTTCCAGCTGCTTTACAGAACAAATTATTTTGAGCCCAAATAATGCATTGAGCTCAGCTAGCACAATGAATTTAAAAGTTATTTTGTGCAAGTAGGAACAGGGAATTCCCACTTGGCATTAATCTTCCTGGCTTATGGACATGTTCATGCGCATGTTTGAATCCTAAACCATTAAACCTTTTATTATATACCTCTTCTGCAATGCCAATTGCTTAGGATAAAAAACACACTAACTTTTTTTTGCATATGAATGAGCCGGTTACATTTGCACTATTTTTATTATCAGTTTACTTAGATTTATAGCCTGCTCAGTTCCTAAAACTCAAGGGGGATAACAACTTCTCCAAATCTCATTAATCCTCAAGAGTGCTGCGAAGCAAGAAAGCAACTCAATGTTAGTTGACAGAACAGGAACTAAGGTGGGAGGGTGGAAGGTTTGAGGCTCTGAGACTTGCTTACAAGACCTGACCTATGCAGTGTATGGCAGGACTATGGCAACTTGCAATTTGGATGTCAGCCTCTGTTGAACCACCACAAGAATGCATTAGGCTTTTATGCCACAGCATCCTACTGACTGCTCATATTTAACAAACAATCAATGCATGCCCCAAGATTTTGTTCATACACACTGTTACCCAAAAGTGTATTCCCCCATCCAGTACACAGATATAGAACTTTGCACTTATTCTTGTTGAATTACACCTTTTTCATATCTGCCCAAATTTCCAGCGTGTTCAGATCTCACTGAATTTTTTCTCTATGTTCTGGGGCATTAGTCAGCCCTTCCATTTTGGTGTCATCTGAAACTTTAAGGAGTAGTTCCTCCACCTCCTCACCCAGATATTTTATAAAATTATTGAAAAGTACCAGGCTAAGAACGGAGTCTTGTGGCACCGCACTGGACACCTCCCTCCAATCAGAAAAAATGCCATTGGCAACCACTCTTTGGATGTGGTTTTCCAACCAGTTCCATATCCACTTAACTAATCCATATCCTAATCCAGTCTGCAGTCCTCCAGTTTACCCATCAGGAACCCCATTGAAAGTTTTATTGAAATATCAAGATTTCAGGTAGAAGAGTCACGCTAACCTGGTAGCCCAAGCTAGCCCAATCACATCAGATTTCAGAAGCTAAGCAGGTTCAGCTCTAGATAGTACTTGGATGGGAGTCCACCAAGGCAGTCTAGGGTTGCTGCTCAAAGTCAGGCAATGGCAACAGTCTTCCAGGTGTAAAAATTTCAATGTAAAAAAAAAAGGAAGGGACAAAGTTAAATGTGAATCCTGTTATAAATCTTTTGAGGGTGAATTTTCTATGCAATTGGCTAGAACAGAATTAGCAGGTTTGCAGGGCTGAAGAATCTCGATTTTTAAAAACCTTCAGATTAAGGAATGAAAGGATTAAAACGATGTTGTACCAGACTCAGAAGAAAGTAAAGAAAGCATAAGAGAGAACAGGACAGTGTTTCTCAATAGACCTGTAGAACTTATTGCTGGGGAAATTATTTTTGACAGAACAGGAGACAAATAATGAAGAATATAGGTCCAGAGGTAAAAGAGTACAAATCTTCTTTTGCTAATATATGTTAACCCAGAGGAAACTTATTCACAGGGGAAGGTTGTGGTGTTTACTCTGAAGATGGAAGGTCACAGGTAAAGGATCCCACCTGTGGGCACCTCAGGGATAATGCCACTGTTGCTTAACCCTATGTTGGTTCATTTAAAAAAGAATCCCACTCACAGCCTGATCCTATGCACTTTATTTACTTTATATATAGTCTTGGTTTGTCATGGAGACTTAAAATGGATTGATTCTTTCTTTCTTTCTTTATTTGTTTATTTATTTATTTGTTTGTTTATTTATTTATTTATTTATTTTTAGATTTCTATACTGCCACTAGCCATAGCCTCACGGCGGTTTACACATACAATTCTAAAACAATAAAACCCCAATAAAATCCCCATTAAAATAACAATCACATACTAAAAAACTATGTAATGGCGACCATAATCTCTAATAATCCCTCCTTGTTCAGGGTGGGGTACTGGACCTAATCTAATGTAATGAGAGCCGGGGCCAAGATTAATTTGGGAACCACTTGGAAAACCCCTCCCCCAGGACCCTGCCCTGGCCTCAACCGTACGCCTGGTGGAAGAGCTCCATCTTACAGGCCCTGTGGAAAGCTGGTAACTCCGGCAGGGCCCTTGGCTCTTCCGGGAGATAATTCCACCAGGTTGAGTCCAGGACCAAAAAGGCCCTGGCCCGGGTCGAGGCCAGGCATACGTCCCAGGGACCTGGGACAACCAGTTAATTCATACCCACAGAGCAAAGGGCCCTGCAGGGGGTATAAGCAAGCAAGGGGTCCCGCAGGTAGGCAGGACCTAGACCACGTATGGCCTTAAAGGTTAATACCAATATCTTGAACCTGACCCAGAAACAGACAGGTAACCAGTGCAGTTGACGAAGCACTGGCTGGATATGGGCCCTCCAAGATGTCCCAGTGAGGACCCTCGCAGTCACATTTTGTACCAGCTGTAACTTCCGGATCAAGGACAAGGGTAGGCCAGCATAGAGTGAGTTAACAGTAGTCTAATCTGGAAGTGACCGTTGCATGGATCACAGTGGCCAGGTGTTCTGAGGACAGATAGGGCACTAGTAGGCGGGCTTGGCAAAGATGGAAAAAAGCTGTCCTGGCTACTTTCGTGACCTGAGCCTCCATTGAAAGGGAGGCATCAAAAATCACTCCCAAATTCTGGCACCCCATCCAGGCATGGGAGGCACGCTTCCTGGTCCTGCCCTCTTCTCCCTAGCCACAGGACCTCCGTCTTGGAGGGGCTGAGTTTCAGATGACTCTGCCTGAGCCATCCAGCCACTGCTTCCAAACAGCTGGCAAATGCATCTGAGGAGGAGTCCAGCCGGCTGTCCATTAGGAGGTAGAGCTGGGTGTCATCCGCATATTGGTTACATCCCAGCCCATAGCCCTGGACCAGCTGGGCTAGAGGACGCATATAGATGTTAAAAAGCGTGGGGGAGAGTATCGCCCCCTGCAGAACCCCTCAAGGGAGCCCACAGGGGTCCGACAACTCATCCCCCACTGCAATCCTCTGTGATCGGTTCCGGAGGAAGGAGACTAGCCATTGCAGCGCAGTCCCTCTAACTCCAGTTCCGGCAAGGCGGTGAGCCAATATCTTGTGGTCGACTACATCGAATGCAGCCGACAGAACTAACAACATGAGTATGGCGGAGCTGCCCCGGTTCAGCTGGCACCAGATATCGTCCATCAGGGCGACCAGCATGGTCTCCACTCCGTGGCCAGGACGGAAGCCAGACTGATATGGATCCAGGGCTGATTATGTAGGATAAGCTAATGCAATAATTCACATGATACATCTGATAAACAATGTAATGACTAGAGTTACAACAATCTGAAACAGACAAATAAATGCATGAGGTATATCAAACAATGCAGGAATAGATATTACAAAGTTAGAAAGCAACAGAATAAGAGCAGGATATTACATATGGGCCTGCCTTTCTAAATGGATGAACACTCAAAGTCCTCTCATTCTGGATGTGCCCTCAAGCCCTGACCACGTGAATACATAGGCACTAAATCCCTGTCCATCTGAATAGATGGGCACTCAAGCCCTGTTCATCTGAATGATTCAGTTTTTAAAATATAGATATAGATATAAAAAGAATCTTAATCTGCAAAAGGACTTGGTTGTCAAAGCACTTTTTAAAAAAATGTCAAATGAAAGACTAAAATATTGACTCATTTTAGGAGCAATGAGATTAATAATGTTTGCACCTTATAATAACAATCACATAATGTACCAGGAAGAGAGCTATTATTGAAGAATTATACACCATGACTGGAAAGGGATGAGCAATGTTCAGCTACTTTTCAGCTTCAAAAAGGCCAGTCCTAATTGTTCCTAAAAGATTTCTACGTAAAACATTTGCTTCCTAGCTGAGCTAGAACATTAGAGGCTTAGTATCAGTTCTGTGCTTCACAACGGGCTGTATCTGTAGTCTTGACCATGTAGCAAGTGGCTTTTAGAAAAATCCTCATAACCAATAAATCCTCAAACTCATAAAGCTAAATGCAGTCTGCCAGCTGTGTACTGCCACCCTCCATTCTGTTTTTGTATTCCAAAGCTGGCCCTAAACCAAGAGGAGCATCAACTTGCTGGTGTGCTGCCATATATGGTGATATGGCAGTGTTCAGCTTAATGGGCTTCAAGTTGCGTGAATTTCTTCAGGTATTGATTGACCACTTATGGTGACTACTCAGGAGGTTTTAATACAGTCCACCCTGAAGCTTATGAAACTTACTTTGCAATGGATAGATCAGATCTGAATAAATCTCTGATCAATACTAGCCTAACTCCTACTTAGGCTAGTATTTCCACAATGGCAAATTAACCATATATAACATTTCTCCAACACTTTCATTGTGTGAGCAATAAAGCACAGATAGTATAGTACTCTCCATAATCACAAATGATGTTTATGAATTTCACTTACTCTTACTTTCTTCTAGGATTTTCTGCCACAGAGCACATGGATGCATTAGTTATTGGTCATTGTTTTGGAATAGATGTCTGACTTTGTAAAGATTACTCAGGCAAAAAAAAAATATGGCCACATAATTGGTACTTGCTACAGCTATGTGTTCCTTTCCATTATTTTTCTCCCCTGTAAATCATGCACATCAACAAATGTATGTACTGAAATATTGTACAGTTTTCTTTTAAGCATGGTTTTGAACCCAGAGTGAAGACTTTAAATGCTGATATTTGACAACGCTAGGGTGTAGTTTTAATAATCTGATCTATAGGGAAAGACTCTTGCGAGTCCCTTGGACTGCAAGGTGAACAAACCGGTCAGTCATAGAGGAGATCAGCCCTGACTGCTCCTTAGAAGGCCAGATCCTCAAGTTGAAACTCAAATACTTTGACCACCTCATGAGAAGGAAGGACTCCCTGGAGAAGAGCCTAATGCTGGGAGCGATCCAGGGCAAAAGAAGAAGGGGACGACAGAGAATGAGGTGGCTGGATGGAGTAACTGAAGCAGTAGGTGCAAACTTAAATGGACTTCAATGAATGGTAGAAGACAGGAAGGCCTGGAGGATCATTGTCCATGGGGTCGTGATGGGTCGGACACAACTTCGCACCTAACAACAACATATGGAAAGATCATATTAATATATATCTTCCTAACTCCTTGGCCTAGGCCAGACTTTCTCAACCAGGGTTTCATGACAGCCCTAGAAGGGTTTCCTGAATGGGTGGGAGTTAATTAATGTTTTGTATATTTATTAAAGTGGTTAAACATTTATTAAGCAATATGACCATCTGTGGTCATATTGACTCGCCCCCTTCCAAAATGGCCAGTGATGGGCCTAGAAGGGTGGGAAGGGGAGGGATCCTGGGTGGACATGTTCACTGATATGCCTCCCAACCATATTTTGTATGATCATGCCACTTCTGGTATTTCTCAATGGTAAAAAAGTTGAAAATGGCTGGCCTAGGCTAGCCCAATCATGTCAGTTCTCAGAAACTAAACACAGCTGGTCTTGGTCAGTAGTTGAATGGGAGACCACCAAGAAATACCAGAGTCATGGGCACACTATTTCCTTTGCCTGAGCTTGATGCTTCTTAATCAGAAGCAAGATATTTTGCTATTGACAGGCAACCAATGAAGTCTCTTCACAAGTCATGCATGGTGGGATCTGAATTTGACAGGTATCTTTAAACAGCCCCGTGGCGCAGAGCGCCACGGACTGAGTAAAGCACTAAGGGCTGTGTGGGAGGAGTTAGGGCGGGCCCTGTCCTTGATAAAAAACGGATAAAAACGCTTCGCGGCTCCTGATTGGCCCCTCCGAGTGTCCATCCCGCCCCAAGCAGCCAATGGGGAGCCGCGTGAAACGCGGCTCCCCATTGGCTGCTTCACCCGCCCAGGGAATGTGCCCGGCTGCTCTGCCGACCGGGAGAAGGCTCGGCTGAGTCTTGGCTGGGGGGTGGCCCGGCCAGCCTTCTCCCGGCCGCCGGAGCCGCCTCGCCTTACCACCGCGCCGTCCCTCGCCCCTTTCTAGCGCCCATTTTATTGCTTCTTAAAATGGGCTTAAAATCTAGTTATACAATATAACTCTTGAATGCCAGAGTTGAACTCATTGTGCCAATAGACCAAAATGGCACATCATGCTCAGCACATTGCTTTTGCCTGGCTGAAGGCTGGCAAAGTTGTCTTTGGGGGGGGGGGGCTTGCAATGCAGTGATAGGAAGTCACATCTTCACAGGTCCCTTTGAGTTCTCATTGTAAAGCAGAAGCCAAAACACTTATTGTTCATGACTCCAGGTTCAGCAATGATAAAACTTTGCAGAACTGATTCGCCAGCACCAGTTCTCTAACCTCCTTAAGCAGATCCACATATTGGGATGACACTACTTTGCTATCAAGTCTCAGCAACATCTGTCATCTTACCACAGTAGAATAGTGATAATAATAATAAATAGCGATATGGATGATGGAGGAAAAGTAATCACTGTGTACACAGAAATGTTCAAATATGTTCTTAATTTCTTTTTTTTTTTAAATCTCACTACCCTTCCTGCTCTTGGGTCAGCTAAGATTTCTCCATATTCATATAAATTTTCTCACAGATGGAAGATTTTTAATTGAATTCAGTATTTTTAAATTTATTTTTTCTCAGTGTTTCCTTGCTTTCTTTCCTTGGTTTCCATGTTATTTATGTGGTCTATTTTATCAGGCTCAGGTGGGGGAAATCTGTGTTCATGTCTCCACTAAGCCAAGAAGTAGATGGCCTTGTCTCCTTGTTCTCAGTCCATTACTATACTTTCCATGTTAGGTATACAATTAAACAATGATTGCGTGCCCTGAGTCCTTACGATATCTCAAAATATATGTGTAAAAATTCCATGGACAATGGATTTATTTACTAGCTGGTATTCAAAAAGCCGGCTTGGTTAGGAGTGCAGACTTCTAATCTGGCGAGCCGGGTTTGATTCTGTCCTCCCCTACATGCAGCCAGCTTGGGCTCACCACAGCACTGATAAAGCTGTTCTGATGGATCAGTGATATCAGGGCTGTTTGAGCCCCACCTATCTCACAGGGTGTCTTTTGTGGGGAGAGGAAAGGGAAGGCGAATGGAAGCCACTTTGAGACTCCTTTGGGTAGAGAAAAGTGGCATATAAGAACCAACTCTTCTTCTTCTATTTATAATATTAATATTACATTAATATGATTAATATCTAGATTGACATTCTACACATTTCTTCTTCTTTTAATACAACTGAAATGGGTTGCTTTCAACTCTGTATATTCTGTATCTTCTGTCTCATTCTTCATGAGACCTAACTATAGTTGTTGCATATTGTGTATGTATCTGCAAGTTAGCAAAAAATAATTTTATGGAATTGCAAATCCTTATCTGTTGTTCCTCTATATATTTCTGAAACAGCCTAGGGGGTGGCATATGTCCAGCTGTCCAAATTTTTCACAGTCAGAGTAGTTCAGCAGTGGAATAGGCTGCCTAAGGAGGTGGTGAGCTCCCCCTCACTGGCAGTCTTCAAGCAAAGGTTGGATACACACTTTTCTTGGATGCTTTAGGATGCTTTGGGCTGATCCTGTGTTGAGCAGGGGGTTGGACTAGATGGCCTGTATGGCCCCTTCCAACTCTATGATTCAGGTAATGCGTTTACCCACCCTAGCAGGGGTGCAACTTACCATCGTGCCCCAAGCTAGGAATTTGGGTGTGACCACTGATGCCTCCCTGACTATGGAGGCTCAGGTCAAGAGAGTAGCGGGCCAGGCATTTTTCTACCTTCGCCAGGCCCGGCTACTAGCGCCCTACCTGTCCTCTGACCACTTGGCCACAGTGATCCATGAGACAGTCACCTCCAGAATAGATTTCTGTAACTCGCTCTACGCAGGCCTACCCTTGTCCCTGATCCGGAAACTACAGCTGGTACAAAATGCAGCTGCCAGGGTCCTCACTGGAACATCCTGGAGGGCCCACATCCAGTCGGTGCTGAGGCAGCTGCATTGGCTGCCAATTGCTGCCCAGATCCGGTTCAAGGTTTTGGTTTTAACCTTCAAGGCCATACGCGGGTTGGGACCCACATACCTGAGGGACCGCCTACCGCTCTATGCCCCCTGCAGGGCCTTACGCTCTGCGGGTGAGAAACTGTTGGTCATCCCCGGCCCGAAGGAAACGCGTCTAGCCTCGACCAGGGCCAGGGCTTTTTCAGTCCTGGCCCCTACCTGGTGGAATGAGCTCCCGGGTGATCGGCGGGCCCTGCGGGATTTGTCAGCTTTCCGCAGGGCCTGTAAAATGGAGCTCTTCCACCAGGTCTATGGTTGAGGCTGGGGTCAGCAAATCAGGGACATCGCTCCCCCCCTAGGAGTTGGAGTGTACGCTACTCCCCTATCCTTTCCTCTTCACCTCTTAATAATTGGGGGAGGGAGGGGATTTTTAGCCGCCATGTTAGTAGACTGATATTTTAATGGGAATTTTAATGGGATTAGTTGTTGTGACCCGCCTCGAGCCTATCGGGAGAGGCGGGAAATAAATCTAATAATAATAATAATTCTATGATTCTATGATTCTAAAGCAAATCAATTTTAACTAAAATTACTATTTCTATAGTCCGTTATGAAAAGGAAATATTTAATAGCCTTTCGGTTATCCAAAACTTCCAGTTTTTCCCTAAAAGGCCACACAAAAGGGAATCATTCATTCAATGAAAGAGCCATGTGAGTTGAAGGAAGGGTCCCATAGGCTAAAGTGTAATATCAGTCACCATTGTGGTTTTGAACATTGTACCATCATAATTATTATTGTACCAGTATCATATACATTGTACCACTATCATAATTAAATCTTGTGCCTCTTGCTGTACAGTCCTGAAGAAATAGCTAAGGTGTTGAAGGAGAGACCTGCTGGATCAGACCACTGCTTCATCTAGGTCAGCATCCTGTCTCATATAGTGGCCATCCAGTTACTCTGGAAGGCCAACCACAAGGCATAAAGGCTGAAGCCTTAACAAAAACCCATCTCTAACAGAAACTTACAGTACCTGCTGTGGATAAATCAGGTCTCTAATGATACAACTTGATAATATTTCAAATCTCAAATAACTATCATTGCCCTAGCACTTAAAATTAATGCATGTGAGGTGACTGGACACAACACTCAGTGTCCAATGGCTATTGATCACATAGGAAGGTGCCTTAGGCTATTGGCCCATCAACATTAGTATTGTCAGTTCTGACTGGAAAAGATTCTTTGAAGTCTCTGGCACGGAAAAATCTTTCCCAACAACTGCTGCTAGTTAAGATGTTAACAATTTAACCTGGGATCTTTATTACTGAGGCACCACCCCTCCCTTTTTAGCATGGAAATTCACCTCCTGCATATATTTTCATTTCCTGCCTGGGACAACCATTATGCTACTTGCTTGAACCTTTAGAATTTACACAACATTTTTATGTCCAGGCTGTTTTGCCAGAGAGCTCTGGGGTTGAATCCATTTCCTGTTTGTTTACAGATCATTAGCTGATTGGACCCATAACATACCACACATCAAAAACTTGCTGACAAAACCCATAAAATACCACACATTGAAGAGCTGCTGACAGAAGGCAACATTTTTTTTAAATGAACAAAGACCATTTTTCCCTAAATGTTTTAATCAGGACAATGGACAGGGGTTTTTTGCTCAAAAAGAAAAGAAGCCCTGGCAAAACCACATGGCTCCCATTTTAGATTAACCTTTTCATTATTGTCAAGATTGGATTATGTTCTTTCTCAGTGTGGGCATGTGGGCTTAATGCTTTCCTTGCAGCATTTGTGAGGCTGTCAAATTGAGTTTCATGTCCCCATTTGTATTTTATGGCTTCATCTTTGAAAGGATAAGCACCAGTCTTTAGAGAGAGGGAGGCTGAGGAAAGCCCTGACTACTGGAGATGGCAAACAACTGCTTCTTAAATGGCTAATTTTTCCAATGCAAGCTCAGATACCAGATGGCAAAAGGAGAAAGACAGAAAAATTGAGGTGGTTTCATTGTTCAGTGATAAGAGGTTTTCCATCTGCTGGTTCAATTCTAACTTAGTTTTCATTCACTTAGAGGCAATACAATTAAAACTCAAATGGAAAATGAACTCCCCCCCCCCAACCAAAAAAGGTGAAAACCTAAAATAGCCTATTCAGCAGGTTATAATACAACATCTTAAATCTCAGAGGATATAAGGAGCTGTCATATGGAATCATGCTGTTGGTTCATCTACCTCCCCAAAGTCTGGATTTTATTTATTTAAAACTGTACTTCCAGCTTCTCCTTGTGGCAAAAAAATGCCAGTTTTCAAGACTTGGTGGGAAAATGAGAGGGAGGAGGCAGCGCAAACATTGTCTAGAAGTTTGTACCAAAGAGCTGGGGCAGCTCTGACAAAAGAACCCAGGTGTACTTGGAAAACTGCTGAAAAAAAATAGCATTTTTTAAATTGATCTGAAGCTGGCAAGAAGGAGCCTTTGTGGAAAACCAGAATAGTATAATGTAGTGATCCAAAGGCCAGACAACAACTAGGGACACTTCAAATACCCACTCCATCATTAATTTCCCTTGGTAAATATTGAGAGAGTTTTCCTCTTTCAGCCTAAGCCACCTCACAATGTTATTGAGAGGATCAAACAAGGAAGTCAAGAATCATGTGTGCAGCCCTTGACTCCATTGGAAGTCTCACTAGGACTTCCTAAGAACTTATTATTAGAAGTCAGACAAGGAACAAAATAGTGACTTCATTTCTCTTTGAATCCCATTAGAAGAATGTTCTACAAATCGAGATTGATTAGAACCTGGTACAAACCAGTATGGAGTGCTGGTAGGCTTGCCAGCCCCCTGGTAAGTTTGGGAAATCTTCCACTTTGGATCTGGTAAAATGGCCATAAGGCTGATATCACAATGTCATTTCCAGAGCAGAACTCAGGAATAATTTTAGTCTTCTCTGAGAATTGCTGGAAACTCTATGGTGACCAATAGAGACCTCACTGTGCCCCCAGCTTCCTGGGCAATGCCTGGCAATCATTAGTGCTGGTAAGAGACTAAAGTACTAGCTCCCATCTTCTGCTTTGGGTACCCTGAGAAAAACAATACCAATAATAAAGTTAAGTGTAAATCTTTGTCTACAAATGACAGGTGCTGTCATGTTGTGTTTAATGCTATTTCTCAAAGAAAAAAGACACCGAATAATGGTCCTTAGTGGTTATTTTTATTGAATAATAATTTATACAAATTATTTAAGTGTATTATTTAATAATAAATCCTATTTTAATTAGTTCACCCATTAGGTCAGCATTAGTCCATTCTCCAGGAAAGGTCACACTGACCTTTAGCCCTACTGTAAACCAAAGGTGAACACAACCAAAGTGAGAAATTAAGCATGTATTCCAGATAAAAAATAGGTTTGGAACAAATTCTCTCTCTTACCTATATACCTCCGGTATTTCATAGATTTTCTCAGGAAGAGAACAAATCAGGTACCTTTGATTCTGTTTAGGCTATATTTGCATGGAATTTGCATGTCTTGAAATACAGCTTCCTGTTAATATTTTCCCAAATATATTTGGCTTAGTTTAAGGACAATTCATGCTAGGTTTAAGCTAATGAAAGGGGGATTAACAACACCAAGTTTTTGGCATTGCTAAATTGGCTCTAAGCAAATAAAGTACTTAGTGAACTGGGAAAATTGCAGTAAATGATAAATAGGATGGAGCTGTGACATTTAATCACATTCTACTTTTTTTAAAAAAAGCAATCCTCTGATTTGCATATATTTCCCACTACTCTGACCTTAGTGCTACCAATGCACAAAACAGTCATTGCATGTCTTGTTTTCTGCTACACGTTCATGTTAAGCAGCTGTGATTTGCTCCAAGAAGCCAAAGACTGGTTCTGTTTTTAAATAAAAAATGAAACTGCAAGCAAAATCTTATGACTCTTCATGGCTATCTGCTGTCTGCAAAAGACTAAGAGCCCTACCAGAAAATTATCAAGCTGTCAATTACAGAGTCCCACGAGGAGCGGACCTCTCTCCAATTCTTTTTAATATCTTCATGTGCCCTCTTGCCCAACTGGCATGGAGGTTCAGGCTGGGATGTCAGCAATATGCAGATGACACCAGCTCTTCCTCTTGATGGATGACTGCCCTGATTCTCCCCTAGAAGCATTAGCCAGCTGCCTGGGAGCAGTGACAAAATGGCTCAAACAGAGTTGTCTGAAGCTCAACCCTTCAAAGATGGAGGTCCTCTGGCTGGGCAGGAAGGGTCCAAGCAAGGAAGCACATCTGTCCAACCTGGATGGAGTGCAGCTATCAGTGGCTCACTGTGCCAGAAACTTTACAGCAACACCATGCAGATCCCACATCTGGCTCTTCCTCCAACAACTGCACTGGATACCAGTTGAATTCTGAAGGTTCTGGTAGTCACCTTCAAGGCCATACACAGTCAGGACCCAGTGTACCTCAAGGACCACCTCTCTGTCTACACCCCTCAAAGAATGTTGTGTTCTGCCACCTCCAACTGGCTAATGATCCCTGGACCCAAGGAAGCCCACTTGACCTCACCCAGGGCCAGAGCCTTCTCTGTCCTGGCCCCTACCTGGTGGAATGAGCTCCCAGAGGAGATCAGGGCCCTAATGGGACTAAAACAGTTCCACATGGACTGCAAAGGGAGCTCCTCCACCAGGCATTTGGTTGAAATCGATTGGGATCAACACCACCAACTAGGGCCCTGAATCTCCCTCCCAGGAATCCATGTTCTTGACTTGAACCATGGACCTGTGTGATTGTTGTTCTGTTGAACTGATAGTATTCTGTGGTTGCTATTGTCATTACCATTGCTGTTGTTTCTATTTAATGTAAAAATCTGAATTTGATGCATAGTTCCTTTATGTTTCATGTGAACTGCTGGAAGATTAAAAAAAAAAACATTTTCTATCCCATCTTTCTCTCCAGTGGGGACCCAAAGCCTACAGGGTAGAGTAGGTAGGCCTATTTAGAGCAAGTTACAGAATTCCAGGTGACTGTTGCATGGATCACCATGGCCAGACAGTCTGAGGGCAGGTAAGTGCACTAGTAGCCATGCTTGACAAAGATGGAAAAATGCCATACACTCTACTTCTGTGATCTGGGCCTTCATCGACAGGGAGGCATCCAAACCCACCCCCAAATTCCTGGCCATGGGTGAGATATCAAGCCATGCCCCCATGAAGGTGGGGAGCTGTGCTTCCTGACCTGCTCCTTTCCTGCTCAGCCACGGGACCTCCATCTTGGAGGGGCTGAGTTTCAGGCAGCTCTGTTCTAACCACCCAGCAATGGCTTCCAAATATATGGCAGATGTATCCAGGGCAGAGTGTAGGTGGCCATCCCTGAGGAGCTAGAGCTGGGTCTCATCTGCATATTGATGACACCCCAGCCCATAGCTCTGGACCAGCTGACCTAGAGGGTACATAAAGATGTTGGATAATGTGGGGGAGAGTACCACCCCCTGTGGGTCTCCACAAGGGAGTTGGTAAGGGTGCAATAACATCTCCCCAACTGCCACCCTCTGTGTCTCCTCCAGAGAAAGGAGCATAGCTACTGAATGGCTATTCCCCAAATCCCATCTCCAGCAAGATGGTGGGCCAATAGCTCGTGGTCATTCACATCAAATGCAACCAATAGATCAAGCAATGCAAAAGTGGCTGAACCACCCCGATCAAGATGACGCGGAGCTCCACCACCAAGGCGACCAACACTGTCTCCACCCTATGGTCAGGATGGAAGCCCGACTGGTATAGATTGAGCAACAAATTTTCCTCCAAGTATACCAGCAGTTGATCCAATGCATCTTCTTCTTTGTGGGATTCTGCTTTTTAGAGCAACTTGCAATGAGAGCATGAACAATTGTCCTTCTATAGGGACACCCCACCCCACAGTTCAAGCCACAAGCTGGAAAATGATAGCATACATATGATGGCGGGAAAAACTGAAATTAGATCACTGGATGAAAGTACTTCTGGCTTTCTAAATGTACACTAAATGTCAATAGGGCTTGTGTTGGACATTTGCCAACGTGTCTTGTTAAAAGCTGCTCTGTACTATTAAGAGATTGAAATGAGGATAAAATGTGGTCAGAAACCAATGGTAATTGGTTGGCCTTCTAATAACTATCAGAAATGTTTATGACAATTAGGCCTGATTGGAATATTTACAAGTTCAACATTTCCTGTACTGATTGTTTGACAAGGGCACTTGGCTCACCCTGTAGCTGGCTCCCTAATATCCTAAGAAGTCAAAATATACCATGTTTTCCACGTACATTAACACAAGAGCACATTTATTTCTACAATGGATGTTCAAAATCTGTTCTATTGCCTAATCAGTTTCCAAATCCTCCCCATACCAGAACTATGCCACAGTTTTGATCCTGAGATCATACCCACAGACCATTTTATAGGACATCCTCTTGGTACTCTGGCAGTCATTGGCACCTGGATTTGCTTGTTCACACAGGTATATCCAGTTGCAAACAGATGCTAGAGTGAAATGAGAACTTGCATCCAGTGAGGCATGGATGCATCCAGTGAGGTAGACCTTAAACAAGTATGGATAAGGAATATTTGATTGTAAGATAACAGGCATGTAGCACAACAGTGTCACAACTCCATCAGTAATTGGGATAAAAATTCTCAGGCTCTGAACTTTCAGCTGCAGATCAGAGTCAAATGACTAGTCCAAGGTGACAAGTAAGCTACAAAGATCATGGACTGGAACCCAAATCACTAAAAAAAACATTGACACACAAGCTGAAGTGATGGTTTTTTATGCTTTTGGTACAGCGACGTGGTTGCCTTCCTTGTCAGCAACTGGGGCTTTGTCCACCTACAAGAGATTAACCTGACTATTCTTCCTTGGAATTATTAAATTCTTAACTTGTCTTGCCACCAACTTCATTTCCCAAAAAGTAGACCGGGGAACCAGGGGCTCTGCTATTTTAGACTTGATTCTCATCAATAGAGAAGAACTGGTAGATGAGGTGGAAGTAGTGGGCACACTTGGTAGCAGCGACCATGTGCTTTGGGAATTTTCAATCGTGGGAAAGAGAAAACCTTTATGTAGTTGTACGTATAGACTGGACTTTGGGAAAGCTGATTTTCACAGACTTAAAGGTATGTTGCGTAGAGTCCCGTGGTCAGAAAGACTTAAAGAGATGGGAGTCCAAAAGGGCTGGAAGTTTCTTAAAAGTGAGATACTGAAGGCTCAATCACAAACAATTGCCTTGAGAAGAAAGGATGGAAGGAGTCTAAGGAAGCCAAGTTGGCTCCATAAGCAGTTGTCAAAAGATTTGAGGAATAAAATAGTGTCATTTAGGAAATGGAAGGAAGGCCTTATTTAAAAGGATGAGTATAAACAAATAACCAATAATTATAGGGGGAGTGTTAGAAAACCTAAAGCTCAATATGAGCTTAGGCTAGCAAGAAATGCTAAACATAACAAAAAAAGGCTTCTTTAGTTCTATTTCAAGCAAGAAATAGAATAGGGACACCATAGGACCACTGCGAGGACAAGAAAGTGGAATTATAACAGATGATGATGAAGAGAGGGCTGAACTGCTTAACACCTATTTCTCCTCAGACTTCTCTTGTGAGGGAAATAGTGATCAATGTGGCAAAAATGTAACACAACATGGGGGACGGGAATGGTGGCCTAGGATCACTGTTGGAGCAGTTTCTTTAAATGAAACAAAGTCTCCTGGGCCAGATGAATTGCATCCAAGGATACTAAAAGAACTTTCAGATGTCATTTCTGAACCTCTGTCCATTATTTTTGACACTTCTTGGAGAACGAGTGAGGTGCCAGACGATTGGATGTGGGCAAATGTTGTCCCAATCTTCAAGAAAGGGAAAAAGGAGGATCCGGGTAATTATCAACCCATCAGCTTGACATCTGTAGCTGGCAAAATTTTGGAACAAATAATCAAACACTCTGTCCTTGAGCAGCTGGAACTGAGAGCTGTGATTTCTAAGACTCAGCACAGGTTTTGCAAGAACAAGTCATGTCAGACCAACCTTATCTCTTTTTTTGAGAAAGTGACTACCTTGTTGGATCAGGGGAATGCCATGGACATAGTTTATCTGGATTTCAGTAAAGCTTTTGATAAGGTTCCACATGATATTCTTGTTCACAAATTGGTAAAATGCAGCATGGATCCTAATTCTGTCAGGTGGATCAATAACTGGTTGACAAATCGTACCCAGAGGGTAGTTGTTAATGGTTCGGCATCTTCTTGGAAAAGAGTGACAAGTGGAGTACCCCAAGGATCTGTCCTGGGGCTTGTGTTGTTCAACATATTTATAAATGATTTGGATGAGGGATTAGAGGAGATACTTATTAAATTTGCAGATGATACTAAACTGGGAGGGGTAGCAAACACAACTGAAGACAGCAACAGAATACAGGATGATCTTAAATATAAGTGGTTCTCTTTTCTTTTTACATAGGCGTTATGCAGTCAGTCTTTATACCCTTAAACAAATCTAATTTGGCTCACAAATTTCAAGATACAAAAAGATAAGATGTCTACCTGAGTTTGAATAATTCCAACAACTGAGATTTCAAAAATCTTTTGTATGTCCAGAGAATTTCACAGAATCACAGAATCATAGAATCATAGAGTTGGAAGGGGCCATACAGGCCATCTAGCCCAACCCCCTGCTCAACGCAGGATCAGCCCTAAGCATCCTAAAGCATCCAAGAAAAGTGTGTATCCAACCTTTGCTTGAAAACTGCCAGGGATGGGGAGCTCACCACCTCCTTAGGCAGCCTATTCCACTGCTGAACTACTCTGACTGTGAAAAGTTTTTTCCTGATATCTAGCCTATATCGTTGTACTTGTAGTTTAAACCCATTACTGCACGTTCTTTTCTCTGCAGTCAATTTCTAAGCCAGCTGGGGGATCTTGGGCCAGTCACAATTCTCTCAGCATTCAGCCTCATGTACCTCACAGGGTATCTGTTGAGGGGAGAGGAAGGGTAGGCCGCTTTGAGACTACTTTGGGTAGTCAAAAGTGGGGTACCAAAAAAACAGCTCTTCTTCTTCTCTTCTACTGATGGTCCACTATGATGTCTCATTTTTCCCCCAGTGGCAGAACTAGTCTTGCACCCCCAGCCATTTGTACTAGTGTGTGTGTGTTAGAGGGGGGGTCAGGAGATTTATTTGATGCAAGCAGCTTCTGCTCTCCAAGAATAAAATAATCTTTCTGTTTGTACTGTCACAGGAATTGAGCATGGCTTTAATCATAGTCACCAGCTGCTTCTACTGGGTTTGAAGTCATGGCTGCATTTAAGAAAGAGGGCATACAATGCTTTTTGCTGCTTTGGTGTGACTACAGTGAGAATTCACATCTAAAATGAATTGCTACTGAAGTAAAGGAATCAATTACTGATCTCAAGCATCATAAATACATCAATTATTTTATGTGTTGTTCAAGGAGTACCTACTTGAGCTGTACTTGTTCTCATTATGAGTACCTCCTTTTTTCATATGGTCTTTTCAGAGTATTATTTTGCACAACTAATGTGCTTATTTGTTGTTGAAGAGATCCCCTCGAGGTTCAGACATAATGTTTTTCCAGTAGCTAGATGATCCGAGTCATTTTTTCTCAGAGAGGACACCATGTTGCCATTGTCAATGCTGGGTCATCCATACGAGATCTAATATGATGATTGTCCAAAGGCTCAGATCTCTTTCATTGTTATGTCACTAGATGAGATCATCCATTACTTTGTTGTTGGATGTCATCAGTATGTTGATGACAACCTTGCTATATATGTCATTTCTAAGCCTCCAGGAGCACTTGTCTTGCCATGACATCATGAGCAGACAGACAACCCTACAGAATTCCTTGGCTTTAGAAGGGTGTAACTCTGCTTGGGATAGCACTGTTGATCTAGAACCAGTCCCATGATGCTGGTCAGATCAATGTTGGGAATAATCTGAAGCTAAACCCAGGAAAAGTGGTGGAGATTAATTTACCCACTCTGGATAAATTCGGCCTGTCACTGTGGAATCATGTGAAGAATCTGGAAGTGTTCTTGGGCCTAGCCCTATTGACTGAAAAACAAATTGGCACCATCTCTAGCAATGCTTTCCATTTAAATCTGATTGGGAATCATTCCCTCTTTTAGATTCAGCTGACCTAACCATACTGACCCATGCATCTCTAACTTGTATTCTGGATTAAATAGCATTCTTTATTTTGGACTGACCTTGAAGACAATTTGGAAGCACCAGTTTCTTGTCAGCTGGCTTTCTTGTGGGGCTTGGTCACTGTGTTTGTCATTCATGTAAATGAAGTTCCCCTTGCAGATCAAAATATCTGTAAAAATGTATAAAATGAACCTGGGACTCCCAGATCATTCTGAGATAATTAAACTTTTATGACACTCTGGTGCCTACTCCTTACCATTGAGGCTGAAATATCTGCTGAGCCCATGAATTGTACTGGGTGACTTTGAACCAGACATGGTCTAACATATCTCAAAAGGTTATTGAGATGATAAAATGAGATGGCATCCTTGTATTTTGTCTTAAACTCTTTAAAGGAAGGCCATACAGATATACATTTTATATATGAAGGGAGAAATATAATTCCCTTTTGTTGAGCAGAATTGTTTTCCTAGGTGTTTTTTTTTCCTTGATTGTGGAGTTCTCCTTTCTTCATCAGGGGTTCACCTATACTAACTTGTTTTCTTTAAAAACCAATAAACACAGGAAAAGCCATTTGCTTGTGGTGAAGCTGTTCCCAGTACCAAGTGGGGAGAGAGGCAGTGAATTGCTATAGATCCATGTCAATATAAGTAATAGCATTAAACGATAAAAGTGGGACTTTAATTGTTTGGTTTAAAAAAAAAACACCACCTATCAGCCAAGTATGCGTGGGGGCACAACATCTGGGAAAGAACATGCATTTAAGCTCTTGACTTCTTGTCTTTGTTCTTCAAAGTGCTCAGCGTCGTCTTATCTGTCAATGAAAGCCAAACAGCTCAATATGTCAATACAGAGATGAGCTAACATCAGAAGTATATGTGAAAGTGGAATGAATAATAATCTTTCCAGACAGCGGAACCTTTTATATAAAAAAAGCCTGTCAGAGATTCAGTTAGAACACTTTTCCCTTGAATTTTCCGGATATGGGGAAAAGAAAAAGAAACAGACGCACACAACCAGCTTACACTAAGAACATGTGGATTTTCTCCAGTTTCATTTCCCTGTTCTACTGTGGCTTGAGCCTGCCCCACATTCTGCTACATTTATCTTCTCAGTTTGCACAAGACTTCCTGATGACTTTGGGAATTGGCACATGCTGAGTTTGTTGCCTTTCATTGGTGTTCATTGTCTTTTTACTAGAAATCCCTATGCAAGTAAAATAGTGTGTACGGAACGTTAATTTTTTTCAGTCCATACAAATGAATTAATTAAAACCATAAATCCAGAGCGAGAGGGATGGGCATTATAAAGCTCACACAATAGAGTATTATGCTGTGAACAGGAATAGGCATTTGCACATGGAGTGACTTCTCAAAATTAAACTGGAATCCAGGGCCACTTAAGTGTTCACAAGTCAAACATCTCTTCATCAGATGAATTAGAGTTTATACCCTTTAGGCTGAGCACAAAACATCAAACTCATGTGTATATGCTCCAAAGTATCCAATAAGTTATCCAATAAGGTAAGTGCAAACTCATGAAAGCTTATGATGGAATAAATGTTGTTAGACTTTATGATCTACAAGACTGCCTATCTAAAAAGAATTTGGTCTACCCAAGTATTTCAGTGATCATACTTGCAATGTACATGAATTTCAGGGACAGGAAACAAGTACAAAAACTGTAACAAGGGAAATCCTAGGAATTAAATAAGAATTAATGACTGATAAGGGATTAATAAAGGATCTGATGATGTAGGCTGACAAAAGTTGATATGGCTATCTTTGGAGAGAACACTGACTAACTTCAGATGACTCACGCTGACTGAGGTGGACAGGATGCTAATGGCAGCCAAGCCAACCACATGCCTTCTAGACCCATGCCTATCATGGTTGCTAAAGACAACTGACACAAGAGTAGTGGCCCCTGTCCAGGAGGTAATCAATCTCTCCCTTTCAAGAGGAGAATTCCCAGAAGATCTAGAAGAGTCAGTAGTTTGCCCATTGCTCAAAAAACCATCTCTGGACCCGCAAGAACCCAACAACTATGGCCCTCTTTGCACTTAGCGTTTCTGGGGAAGATGCTTGAAAGGGCTGTTGCAGACCAATTGTCAGCATTCCTGGAAGAAGGTTCAGTCCTAGACCCATCTCAGTCAGGTTTCTGGCCACCCGTGGGATAGAAACAGCACTAGTTGCCCTGGTGGGTGACCAGTGTCACCAATTGAACTGTGGTGGGTCGGCGCTACTTGTGCTACTAGACCTTTCAGCAATGTTCAACACAGTTGACCGTGAGTTTCTTGCTCGCCATCTCACCGACACGAGGATACAAGGGACAGTCCTTCAATGGCTGATATCCTTTCTCTGGGATAGCAGACAGAGGGTAGCAATATGAAAGAGTTCATCAAGTCGCCACAAATTTGCTTGTAGAGTCCCCAATGTTATTCAACATTTTTATACGCCCTCTTGCCCAACTGGTGTAGAAGTTTGGGCAGGGATGTCATCAATATGTTGATGTCAGCCAGCTCTTCTTCCTGATGGATGACCACCCTGATTCTCCCCTGAAACATTAGTCAGTTGCCTGGAAGCAGTGATGAGATAGCTCAAGCTGAGTTGTCTGAAGCTCAACCCTTCAAAGATGGAGGTACTATGGCAAGGTAAAAATGGTTCAAGCAAGGAAGTATGATTACCCAACCTGGACTGAGTACAGTTATCAGTGGCTCATTCTAACAGGAACCTGGGCATGATACTTGATGGCTTCCTCTCAATGGAGGTTCAGGTCATGAAAGTATCACAGCTTACGTTTTACCATCTTCATCAAGCAAAACTACTAGCACCCTACTTGGCCCAGGAATACCTAGCCACAGTGATCCATGCGACTGTCACCTCTAGACTGGACTTCTGTCACTTGCTCTATGCAGGTCTGCCCTTAACCTTGATCCAGAAACTACAGAATGCAGGGGCCAGGGTCCTCTTATCTACCCCATGGAGTTCCCACATTTGGCCTATTATTCAACAATTGCACTGGCTACCGGTAGAATTCCAAATCAGACTTAAGGTTCTGTTAATCACCTTTAAGGCCATATGTGGTCTGAGCCCAGTATACCTGAGGGACCGCCTTTCTGCCTACTCTCTTCAACGAACCTTACACTCTGCCACCTCCAACTGGCTGATGATACCTGGCCCCAAGGAAGCTCGCTTGACCTCAACCAGCACCAAAGCCATTTCCATCCTGGCCCCCACCTATTTGAATGAGCTCCCAGAAGAGATCAGAGCCCTAATGGAACTAGAACAGTTCCACAGGGCCTGCAGAAGGGAGCTCTTCCACCATGCATTTGGTTAAGGTCAACCAAAATCCGTTGCCTTCCATTGGGTCCCTAAGCCTCCCTCCCATAAAACTCTATGCATGAACTCACCAACCATGGTTCCATCAGTATGCTTCAGTTGTGAACTACTGTTCCCATTATTGATTTTTTGTTCAACTGTACTATTTTGTATTAATTGTTCTATTGTTATCCATGTTATTATCAAGACTTATGGATACCAATTGTTCTGTTCTACTATGTTTCATGTCAACTGCCCTGAGCCTCAGAGGAGGGTGGTTAATTAATTAATTAATTAATTAATTAATTAATTAATATGTTTGTTAATATTTAAGATGTTACAGGATTATTTTGTTAATTTTGCAGATAACTATGTATGTGTCTATTCTGGACTGCAAACATGTCATTGTGGGGAGAACTTCAGAGGGAGACAGATTTTGTAATCATTTCTAAACTACATCGTTCACAGAGAGAATTTGAAATTTGATGTGCTCCAGTAGGAGACTGAGGACATCCCCAGTGCATGTACCTGGCACAAGGATCTGCAGATAATGTATGCAGAAATGCAATGACATAGTTCACATCTGGTGATTAAATATTCCTAGGGGACTTTCAAAATAGTTTAGGCCAGAAATGGAAAATGCAAGGCAGGTGATAATTGGCGTCTTTAACACCCAACACTTCATTTTTAATTCCACCTCCCACCCACTCTACTTTTAGCTTAATAATGCAGGTATAGGATCTTCATGATAAGTTTTATACTTACAAGGAGCAAAATTATCCTGTTGATCATGCTACAGTAATAACCCTTTGCTGTTTGGCATTTGCTTGGGCCAGTCATTGGCTTGGATCTAGCAAAAAATTACTAACTAAAGTGGGAAGTGCTCTTCACTAACAGCTGACCCATGCTGTTCCCATCTCCTAGGAACAGCATTGGGGGGGGGCATTTTGGGTTGCAGTGGGAGAGAGGAGGCAAAGAAATTATGTTCTCTTGATGGAAATTCATTTCATTTGCTACGATTTTATATAACCTAGGGCATATGATTGTAATTTGCCAAGTCCATCATTGATTTCCCATTTACTTCCATGTCAAGTTTACCTACCCCTCTTCCAATGATCTTTTGCAAGGTTCTTCCCTTCTCCATTAGACTTGTACAATCAAATGGACAGGTAGGTTACAATGAGAGTGAATGGGTTGGGTCCAGAGTAAATCTTCAGGGCAGGCTTGTAGTCTTGTATGTGTGAGTTATGTTCCATCAAGTTGCGTAAGTTTATGATGACCCTATGGATTAGTGGCCTTCAAAACTTACTATCATTAACAGGCTTGCTCAGATCTTGCAATTCTTATCTGCTTCATCCTTCACATTAACTGAGCAGAGGCTGAAGTTCACTTTGATCAAATCCAGACAGTTCTTCTGATTGGGTTTTATGCTCACTTGAGAGATATGCTTAGCCTACTGCTGTCTGATATTTTCAACAATAGAAGAAGCAGCAAGTCAACATACTAAATTCACATGGGCTTTAACTGGTTTTCTTGACAGCCCTGGAAGGGATTCTGGAATGGGTGAGAGTTAATTAATTTGTTCAAATTTGTTAAACATTTATTGGGTGATGTGACCATAGATGGTCATGTTAAACCCCCCCTCCCAAAATAGCCAATTATGGACCTGGCTGGGGAGGAAAGGGGGAGGGGCCCCAGGTGAACATGTACACAGCTATGTTCTCCAACCATATTCTGCATGATTGCACCACTTAGGGGGATTCTTGAAGCCTGAAGAATGTTTAAGGGGTTTCTCAATGGTAAAAAAAAAGTTTAGAAAAGCTGGCTAGAAAACCAAGAACTACAAAGATTCTGTAAAACGGCTAAAAACCACAAGACAATACATCATTTACTGCATAATTAACTTATCACACTTCCTACCAAGAGCTTTGGTGGTGACTATTAAATGCATTTTAAAAGTAATTAGTCACATGGAAATAAAGTATGACAAAAAGGAATCTCATGTATGACAGCAGGAGATACATGAATATCAGATGTCAGGGACAAACAGCAGAAGAAGGCAGTTGTATTCATGCCTTCCAGGGGATCTAGGACAATTTGGCATGCCCTTGATAGTGTCAAACAATAAATGATGTTGGAGACTCATGACTGGAACTCCCAATATTTCTTTTGCTCTGAAAGTCATCTTCAGTGGGAAACAAGAAAGCCAGCATGGTGTAGAAGAAGAAGAGTTGATATTTATATCCTACTTTTCACTACCCAAAAGAGTCTCAAAGCAGCTTACAATTGCCTACCCTTCCTCTCCCCACAACAGACCCCCTGTGATGTAGGTCAGGCTGAGAATGCTCTGACAGGCCTGCTCAGTTAGAATAGCACTATCAGGGCTGTGAGTAGCCCAAGGTCACCCAGCTGGCTGCATGTGGAGGAACAGGAAATCAAACCTGGCTTGATTCCCCACTCCTCCGCAGGCAGTCAGCAGGATGAACATTGACTAGTCACAGTTCTCATAATAATGTGAGTCCCATCTACGTCACAGGGTGTCTGTTGTAGAAAGAGAAAAGGTAGGTGATTGTAAGGTACATTGAGATTCCTCGGGGTAGGGGGAAACAGGGTATTAAAAACAAAGAGTGGCCACGACTTACCAGTGGCCATCAGTTGACGCCATGGAGGGTGGGCCATACGAGGTGTGGCTGGTAAGGCCCAGATGGGGCATGCACATTCATGGAGCTTGCAGGGCAGCAGGACATTGGGGGGCAGGCATGGCCACCTTTATAAGGTGCCATGTGCAGAGGCCCGGCCTCTTCACCACCAACTGCCACCAGGACAGTAATAAAAAAGGGAATGCCAGGCAGAGTCATGCCAGCCCCGGGAAAGCCACAGGAGGAAGATGACATCAGGAGGAAGCCTAAATAAACCCCGTTAACAAGAAGAGAGTGAACCCAGGAAAATGACTCACATGAAAATTTTTATTTATTAGAATTTTTATGGTCTATCTGCAAGAAAGAGCCAGTGTGTGCTCATTTTGCTTTTGAGACCAGGGATCATTACTTGGAAACATGAGGTGTTTGAGTCCTAAATTCACCTGTACATGTGTTGCATGTAACATGGGAATTACTCATCACATGTATTGGTCTATTAAGATCAGTTAAGGTCAGGCTGGCAGTGGCTTTCTGTGGTCTCCGGCAGAGTTCTTTCATATTACCTATTTCCTGGTGGTTGAAGAGAAGGTGCCAATGATTGAACCTGGAGCCTTCTGCATGCCAAGCAGATTCTCTCCTACAGAGCCATATCCCAGGTAGGACTTCCTTTAGCCCTATGGTGGACCCTAAAATCTAGTAAGGTGAATTGATGATTAAGGAAAAAAACACAGGCCAAGTCTTAATTCCCCCTGTCTCCCCAACTATGAGTGGGGCCTCATAGTCAGATTACTACTACCCAGGTAAGTATCTCAATTAGACCTACATCACTAAGAGGGGGGAAATGTATTTAAAGGACTGAGGCTCCCAAGTGAAACTTCCTGTACGCTGTCTACAAATTGTTCAAAGGGCTAAACAAAGGCATTAGTAAACTGTGAGCCTGAATGATGGCAGCCCAACCAGAATTCTTCATCCCACACCAATAGGTTTTGTCGTTTGTTCTATAACATCATCATAGCATCCTGCACGTGCTGACATCACACACCGGAAGGGGAAAATCTGTTGCATCTTGTTACTGTGGAGATGCAGATGGTGACTGAAACTGCTTTATCACAATCTACTGAGATAGGTCTCCAAAATGAAAATGTGTCCTTGTAAATAGGAGTGGCCAAAGTCATTTTCAGTCTATTTCCTGCTCCACTGCATAGGCCCTGCATAAGGGCAATGAATAATCATCGGACTTTCAGTAGAAGACAGTTGCAGTAATAATGCAGTAATCCTTATTCTAACTCAGCAAAAGTTGCCTCTACCCACTTCTCAGACCGTGACACTTGTCATTTTCAGTCTCTGACTTTTCTTTCCCATTCCTGGATTGTCTGTCTACTGGAGAGGAATATCATCAGTCATACAAGCCTTTATTACCAAGTGTACAACATGCATTATCAATCAAGGCAAGCCCCACCCGATATAATATGACACTTTTAAAAAGTGCTCAGATGCTCAAATTTGACTGGAAACCCAAGGGTGAGTATTACTGTAGTATTTCTCTCTTTATGATAATTTCAAGTCAAAACATGCCTTAAACCTAGGGAAACCCAGGAGCCCAAACTTCTGTGCTCTCTTTTAGTTGTCCACTTGCTCATTCAGGCCCAGTAGGAGGATTTTTTTTTTAAATGGTATCATGCCAGTAGCGTGGCATCACTCAGTGAGTGCCTGGAAGTGATGCCATGTCATCGGGGTGATTCCAATGCAACACTCTAAGAAAATGGGCAGATGCCATTTTTTGTTGCTTTAGAGTTGCAAGCAGAAAGTCACTATGGCCTGCTTCAGATTGATTCTTCTGGTCTTCTGTACAGCTCTTTTACACTTTTGGCAAACTTGATATTTGGAGAAAACATTCGGGGAAATGGGCTAGACGGGAAAACTGGGTTAAGTCTCTCTCTCTGCCATTTCTCCATTGCCAATTGTACCCTCTTCCCACTGCCTTGCTACTCAGCTTTCTAAAACCCAATGGAGAGTCCATATTCAACCTGTGCTTTCGCAGCTGCAACGGCGGCAGATTGGGGACCAGATTAGTTGCAAAGTTTTGATTCTTACCTTTAAAACCATAAACAGTCTGGGACTTTCATATCTGCAGGACCCGACCTTAAGGAAATCCAACTGGCTTCAACCTGAGACAACTTTTGTCTCACACTTTTCAGCCCTTGCCCCAACCTGGTAGAACACGCTACCAAATGAGATTAGAGCCCTGCAGGACCCATAACAGCTCCATAGGCCTTATTAAGACGGAGCTCTACCTCCAGGCCTATGGTTGAGGCGAGAAGTAATATCAGAAACCGCCAGCATCTCAGCATGACCTTGCCAGGCTGAAAAACTGCACTGCAGTTCTGAATGCCCCCAGAAGAAAGCACAATGGCCAATTTTAATATTTAATATTTTAATTAATATGTAAGATTTTAATATTCTATAGAGTTGGTTTTAATGGTTATTAACCTTTCAGATTTATACAGGGATTTTGTTTATTCTATAAATGTGTAATCTACCCTGAGTTTCCGGAGACAGGGCAGAATAGATATCCCAAAACAAAAATAAATAAATAAAACATCTGGTTCAGCTAGATTTTCCAACTTCAGCCAGGAGAATTCCTAGAGCTTTGGGAGTGGTGCTCTTAGAAGGGGGAATTTGGGTAGGTATAGAATATATGATATTTCATAGAGTGCCCTCTAAAGCTGCCATTCCTCTCCAGGGGAATTGACCTCTGTAGTCTGGTGATCGGTTGTAATTCTGGAAGGATTCCTGGCTCAACCTGGAGGTTCAAGATACAAAAAGCATTTTCAGTCACCATGTAAGCCCAAACAATTTAAATCGAGAAATGGGAGAAATACTTTCCGGAGCAACAATGTTTACAACTGGTTTCAGAGCAATTGGTTTACAATACTGAGAAATAATTCAATAAGCCAATGGTTTTAAGCTTGTTTTCGGCTGAAAGCCTTCTTCAAAGAATCGTTTAGATGTAACAAAACCAGATTGGATCTCAAACTGGCTGTAAAAGGCTCAAATAGGACTCCTAAGTATAACAAGGCAACCAGTAAGGGTGCTAGTCCATTCTTGCTTCTTTACTCCACCTACTAAATATTGTATTTTATAAGCCAATGATTCTGAAACCAGTTGTAAACATTGTTGTTCTGGAAAATATGTTTGTCATTTCTTGATTTAAATTGTTTGGGCTTACATGATTACTGCAAATGCTTTTTGTATCTTGATCATTCGTTAACTGTGGCTCTGTTTGTACTTTGTATCAACCTAGAGGTTGGCGGTCCTGGGTCTGGCTCTGAGTGACCTTGGATAAAACTCCTCCTAGGGCCATTGTGCAGAAAGAATACAACTCTAAAGCTCTTTGCTGAAATGCCTTCTATGGTCGTGATAGCCTACCTAAGCTCCCAATCTAGGCTAATATATTTGTCCCCATTGAGCCTCAGTGTTTTCTGCAGCACTGTGGCAGAACAGAAGGTCCCTCTTTAGCGCTCATGCATTTCCCCACCCTTTCATTAAACTTAAGGCAAAGCTGTTCCCTAATAGATTTAAACCAGACCATGCCAATTGAGGAAAAGGGAACAGCTCCCCTCCCCCTCCAGCTCTGTGTGGGTGGTATGCAGGCAATTATTTTTAATCTTTTGCGTTCATACAATGAAATGATCTGCCGGCCTGTAATTTTCACCCGCCTGTTAGCACCGGTTGAATCTTTATTAGGGTGCTTGTTATTTACTCTTTTAAAAAAAGTGGCTCTTCCTTTGGCTAATAATACGTCGAGTTAAGAATGACTCTATTATCTTTCCATAAATGAAGGAGGATTGCAGCGGTGACATTCTCCATCTCTACAGCAGAAGAGAGCAGATGGCTACTCATGGCTCCCCACTGGCCAGTTCTTTGAGTGGCTTTGATGTCAGCCAGTCGCCTGCCCTCTCAGGATGTGTGGCACAAATACAGCTGGCCTGAAGGGACCAAGCCGAACAACAGAAGCAGGAAAACGACACAGACGGAGCAAATGAGTAGGCAAAGGATTAGTGCGAAGAAGAACGGCCTGATTACTATTGAGAATAACTTCTGAAAGACAACCCATTCAGCTTATGCTTTAACATGTGGCATTGCATATTATTAGTTCCTGGGCTTGAAACAATGGGGGGGGAACCTTTTTTCTAGTTTTCTAATTTTTTTAAAAAAGTGAAACACTTTAAAAATATAGAAATTTTTCCAGGGTCAGAAAGGATTTCTGGGGGAGGAGGATGGCAGGAAAATGCGTGGTCCTTAACAACCTTTGCATTGGATCCAGCCCAAAATAGCTCCAATCCAAAGACAGAAAATCAAAAATTGTACCACTTCTACCTAACCTCTTGGACACACCTCAAATATATCCTTGAATTCTATTCTATATCAGATACAATGGTTCCCAACTGTATAGTTTGGCAGAGACTGTGTTGGAGAGGCTGTGAGCAATTTGTGGTGTCTAGTAAGCTATGCAGCAATATTTTAATATATAATTACCAATGCTATATTAACATTATTAACCAATAGACTCGATTTGCAGAGAGCCCTTCAGCTTGGTGCCATGAAGCTACTCTTCCTGATAACCACACTCCTCCCTTAGACTCTGTTTAAGTCTTCTTCAAACTTCTCTTTGTGATACTGCCAAAATTTTGTTCAGGCTTCGAGGTACCAGGAACTGATGTTAACTGGCCATGCCTCCCTGTCACATACCTAGAAGTGAGAGGAGCCTTAGGCAGCAAAGATTTAAATGGCCGTGGAGCCTCCCCTTCCAACTCCCCAGGCCCGTCATTAGCCACTTTGGGAGGGCATTGGTCAACCAGCCAAAATAAGGGTAGATGTTTTAAAACTGAAATCCCATTTTCTTCCATCTTCGCTCACAGCCAGAAACAGCAGGCACTGGGTGGGAGGGCTCCCCCCAGGTGCCATATTGAAAACCCCCATGCTGCAGTACCATTGAGGGACCTTCCATGATTGGAAAACCCTGCTCTATTTGGTTGTTAATTCCCAAACATCTTTGTGGGGAACCTTATCCTCAAATATCCCCTTTCTGCTAATTCTGCTGTTCTTTATAGAATCATAGAATCATAGAGTTGGAAGGGGCCATACAAGCCATCTAGTCCAACCCCCTGCTCAATGCAGGATCAGCCCAAAGCATCCTAAAGCATCCAAGAAAAGTGTGTATCCAACCTTTGCTTGAAGACTGCCAGTGAGGGGGAGCTCACCACCTCCTTAGGCAGCCTATTCCACTGCTGAACTACTCTGACTGTGAAAAGTTTTTCCCTGATATCTAGCCTATATTGCTGAACTTGTAGTTTAAACCCATTACTGCGTGTCCTTTCCTCTGCAGCCAATGGGAACAGCATCCTGCCCTCCTCCAAATGACAACTTTTCAAATACTTAAAGAGGGCTATCATGTCCCCTCTCAACCTCCTTTTCTCCAGGCTGAACATTCCCAAGTCCCTCAACCTATCTTCATTTGGCTTGGTCCCTTGGCCCCAGATCATCTTCGTCGCTCTCCTCTGTACCCTTTCAATTTTATTGATGTCCTTCTTGAAGTGAGGCCTCCAGAACTGCACATAGTACTCCAGGTGTGGTCTGACCAGTGCCGTATACAATGGGATTATGAAATCTTGTCAAGGGAAGAAAACTATGTATACAATGAGCATGGCTTATTTATTTATTTTGTTTGCTTTAAATATTTCACCAGTGTTCTGTTAGTTTCTATTATTTTTGTGCTGCCTTATCTTCTTAAGAATTTTCACCCGGGACTTGACTGTCAAGTTTTTGTTCTAAAGGAGTGTTACATTTTCCCACTTATGGACTGCTGGTTAGAGTGATCTTGTGTCACATTCCTCCTTATTTCTCAGGATCAATTGCAGGTGTTGTCCATTCCCCCTGGAAAATTGTCTATCCAATTTTGCTACGTTATGTCATTGGAGCGTCTTCCTTAAACAACATTGCCGGCTTTCTCCATACTCAGTCATCTGGATGTAATGGTTGTAAGCCCTTTGAACCCTTGTCATAATGGTATTGTTGCTAGCTTTTTATCTGTTGTTTCTATTTATACATTTCTAAGTGTCCAACATCTTCTGTTTCTAGTAAACAGGGAAATCTTTTTCAAATAGCCCTTCAAAATAACAGGTCAGCTGAAGCTTTTCCATGACCTAATGGAGATTTCCTATAATTTAACATGGTCAAACATGTATCAGTACTAGTCTCCTGTGTTTTGATCAGTAAACAATTTCTACTCCATTTTCCATGAGGTCATTGGGTTTTGGATAACTAGGGCTTGAGGTGCTGTGTGGAAACCCATGAACCATATTTTTGTGTTAAAACTGTCCCAATTACCACCCATTCCCCTTAAATGCATCAGTAGACAATTGGGCCTGATATATACTATCATGATACCTGACCTGGCTAGCCCAGGCTAGCCCAATTTCATTAGATCTCAAAAGCTAAGCAACTATTTGGATGGCTGGTATTCGGTTGAGAGACCTCCAAGGAATACCAGGGTCATGATATGGAGACAAGTAATGGCAAACCACCTCTGAATGTCTCCTGCCCTGGAAACCTGACAGGATCATCATAAGTCAGCTGTGACTTGATGGCAAAAACAAAAACCCTATCATGAAAGTGAAATATTGGAGCCTGTTTTATCAACTTTTTAGACAGATGTTCAGACTCCATTTGGTGATGCCTTTCCAAGAACCCTTGCACATTTTTTACCAGCTGTTATCTTAAAGGGATAGGACATTCCCAGAAACTTTTGAAACCCTTCTTTGTCTGTGGGTGCTGGCATATTTATAATTCTTATATTCTTGAACTCCTCATGCTATTAACTTTCTCCCCTTCCAGTATGTTATTCTTCAAATTAGAATTTGTATTTTTGTTCATTCAATTAAAAACCTTCCAATTGAGCCATTTCCAGTAAAGAGGGGGGGGGAGCCCTGCTTTCCTTCCCTTGTACAATCAGTACTCTGCACAATCTCGGGTTATGTTCTGGTAGGGCCCAACCCCATATAATGACATAATCAACTTACACCCTTGTGCCTTCCATGCCCTCAAGGATCTGTTGTGCTTTCCTATGGAAATGCTTTACAGATTATTTCAACCCAAAAATCAATCTTAAGAAATAATAACAAAATCCACTTAAGCCATCCAAAGTAGTAAGCAAGTTTGCCGCTGCAGTGTCACCTAATCCCTTAGGTAAGTGGTTCATCATCAGGTATGATAACAAACAGCATATTTTCAACACTATTTTACCATTTGACCTGAAATTCACAGGCACCCACAGTTGAAATTATTTTCTCCCCATATGTTCTTAGTTTCACTTTCCTTTTATCCTTATAACTGGATGTTATGTGTAATTCAGCTACCACATTTTCAGTAATCGCTTTGGTTTTTGCTTCTATATCCAATTAAAAATTCACTGTATTACCATTTGTTTCTAATGTTACATCCCAGTGCTTTGATGTGACTGATTGCTAGAGTGTATTTGATGAGAATGAAAAATATAAAAATTCACTTTGCTTGTGACAGAAGTATAACAAGAAAAGCAAAACACTTGCTTGATCAAAACTGCACACCTAGATGCTATTGTTACAGCAAAAGGTGGAAACTTCTACTGCACCCAGACAGGAAGCCGCAGCATTATTCAGAGGCCCGGCTCTCTTTTTGAGAGTTGGGCGAGACAAGATTTACCATGATCGTCTTTTTGCTAAAATCTTTTGTGCCCCCTTCTTCCCCTTCCCCCCACCCCATATCTGACAGCGCACACCAGAACTGCCAGTAGTGGTACTCAGATATTTCTTAGAAACACGAGTTTAAAAGTTCAAGACAGATGTTGCTGTGAAATGGGTCAATGGTTCAACCTGCTCATTTCTCTGAAATAGTTTAAAACTAAGCTAAGAGCAGAACATTATACAGGAAACTAAGACTGCACAGGAAGCTATTTTGCTAAACTGCAGCCAGGCAAGTATGAAGTAAAATGTACCTTTATATTATTCTCTTAAAACTTCATGTTTCTTTTATGTAGACATCATCACCACCACCACCACCACTCTGAAGTGGGTGTGTGGACTGTAAACCCAGTCTCTCTCAGACAATGAGGGTGGGGGGGAGGAAATTATTATTATTATTATTATTATTATTATTATTATTATTATTATTATTATTATTATTATTATTATTATTATTATTATTCCATTTGTTTCCAGCCACTCCCTTACAGCTCGTATGGGTGTAAAATAGTATATAAGGGATATATGCTTATGAACAAATGATATTTATATTTATATTTATATTTATATTTATATTTATATTTATATTTATATTTATATTTATATTTATATTTATATTTATATTTATATTTATATTTATTCCTCGCCACTACCAGCAAGCCATCTCGCAGCGGGTTATATAATAAACATGCCACATAAAATAGTTATTATAATGCCTCATTAAAATTAAAAAACCTATCCTCCTACCCCCCCCCCCCCCCCCGTAACAACTAACTCCCTCTCAATATGCCATAGGAGGATCTACAGATGCCGGTGGTTGCCACAAGGCAATGGTGTGGCCCCAGTGGCAGTCTCTCCTGGAGAGGCCCATCTGATCATCCATGCCCAGACTTCAACCAAAGACCTGGCGGAAGAGCTCTGTTTTGCAGGCCCTGTAGAACACAGACAGCCCCTGCAAGGCACAATAACTCGTTCCCATTGTCTCCTTCTGTGTCTGGTTCTGCAGGGAGGAGAGCAGCCATTGAATGGCTGTCCCACATATCCCCATCCCAGTGAGGCAGTGGGCCAACAACTCATAGTCAACCACATAAAATGTGGCTGATAGATCTAACATTATGAGGATGGCTGAACCACCCCAATACAGTTGGTGACAGAAATCATCCACTGGCAATATGATAAATATATTCGTAAAAGAAAGAAAAAATGTCCTATTTTTGTAGTTTTCCTTGTTTCTTTATTCTTTAGGACTTCTGTCAAAACGGAATCCAGGTAATCTTTGTTTTCAGTTCTTTCATCAGTGACAAGTCCCGAACATTAAATAAGAATTATTATTACAGTATCAAAAGAAATTATAACAATAATAAGTAAAGAGGGCTCACTACATCTGAGTCTTCAGTATATTTATCAATAAGTATTGAGAGTTTAATCATGCATGTATACTACAAGTACTATATTAATCATTATTAACCTTAAGTCTAAAATATATTATACTGTTGATCCGTATCATACTTTACCTTATGTACCTTATTCTGGACTGCCAGTGGATGTATATTGCCCAAACACAGGAGGGGTGAAATCCTGAGCCAGGCCCACAGGGCAGAGTGGACTGACCATGGGATGACAGACTCTGACACCAGACCCACCTCTATCCCAGCACTGAAGATCAGATCAAGGGTGTGGCCAGCCTGATGGGTAGGACTGTTGACAAACTGCACGAACCCCCGTGTTGCCATGGTCCAAGCCATGACCCGGGGATGGTGCATCCACGTGGACATTGAAGTCCCCAGGGTTATAAGGTCCCAGTCACACAAGCAAGGTCAACCCCAGACTCTGCAAAATAATCATGCAGAGTTGAGGTATTGTTGTTAATCGATCTTGCATTGCAAAGCACCAAGAGTCTGTTCCTCCCTAACCTCCAACCCTATGCTGACATGCTCTCATATTAAACACCTTTGATATGATGAAGGAGAAATTGGTATCTCACTCTTTGTCTCCAGTTTTATGACTGGTGTTTCAATACTCCAGCTACAAGGGTGTAGCCCTGTGACTTGGGCATACCTGGATCATTCTTAACATACTGATCCGGAATTCCTCTCCCTTGGAAGTAGAGATGACTCCAACACAGTATGCAACACAATATGCACATTCTGCAACTTTTTCTTTGAACTCTGCCACTGTAAACTATAGCAAAATGACCCATCTTTTGGCCAGTTTTTCCTTCGGCTTGCCATGGCTGTGCTGTATGCATGCTCAAACACTATCTTCATTTTTCCCTTACTTTTCTATAAGAGCAAACTTGGATTTTTGCAGGCTTCCCCATCACATGCTGCTATGGCTGACTGAAGACATAATACTGTCTGCAGATTCCACAAACGTTTTCCTTCCAGCAAAGCTATTCTCTTCTGAATTACTTCTGCAGGTTGGCACACTTCAGTTGCCTTTACTAATATAAGATCTTTGATTTCTAGCTATCTCCCTCTCATTTTTCAATCCTGTATGCCTAGGGCAATTTATTAATGAATCAGCAAGCTCTCCAAAGTTACCTGTTTGATTAAGTTCTTTTTCAGATCAAACACGAAACTTTGAAACATCTCTGCAACACTTTGTTCGCCTGTATGGAAAAAAATCTCTCTCAAAAGCCTTGCTTTTACTTGGCCTACAGTGCTGCTCATACTTGCTTATCAGTATCAGATTTAGAGACCAAAAGCATTTAACCAATCCCAGATTGGTAGCCTGCAAGGTTTAAAAATGGGACTACCTTCCTATTCTGTGGCTTCTCCACAACTCCACTGGCTTCCCTGAACAAGTTAAGCTGCTAGCTGAATCTTCTCCAGTTGTCTGCAGCATATCTGAGAGTCTAAACTGCTCCTCCATCTGACTTCACAGCCACTCTGCAAAGACACCTAGCACAACATGGTTCCAATCCTACAACCTTGTGATGTTCTCTGGTTAGTAAATTACTTAGGGATTTTCCTTCTATAATCAACAATACTTTTAACATTAATAAACAAAAGACCTCACTTGTAGAGAACCTTTCTCCTTGCGGTGCTAAAGCTCCTATGCTTTCCCTTAGCCCTTTTTATTTATTTGTTTGTTTGTTTGATTGATTTTTAGCCCGCAACTCCCAACAAGGCTCGTGGCGGGTTACATCAGATAAAAATTCAACATTAAAATATAACCCTAAAATACATAATCCATAATATCCAATCCAGTGTTCAAGACATATGCAGCAACCTAACAACTAAAAAAAACCCTAAATACCAACTGCAACTCTGGGGGTGAACATGAGAAAAACAGATCTCAAGCTGCCGGTAGAATGGTCTGTTTGGCTGTTCCTTCCCACCCATTCCCTAAATGAACTTGATCCTCACACGTTTCTTTAATGTATTTACTGACAACTGACATGTTAAGTCTATTTGAACTCTCAGGCAGATGAGGAGCATGCTGTCTACTAGTAAATGTTTCCTGGCTTTTATTGTGCTTCCTCTCTTCCTGTAAGTTAGTTCTTGTATCCTGAAGGCCTCTCTGCTGTTTGAAGGCATGCAGTATATTAATGCTTTTTTTTTTTTTTTTGCAAATGCTGTTGTCACACTAAATGTGACTGAAAGCACCTCTGCATGTGTGGGAATCAGAGTGTTTCCATAAGTCTGTTGGCAGAGCAGTCATTGTTCTGAAAACTGCAGTGCATCTCTTTGCCATTTATATATTGCACTCCAGCTTATTTTGACAGCCCCCCATCCCCTGAGTTTCCAAAGGCACCAAGAAAAGAGTGTCACTGTGTATCAGGTGCATCATGCACAGCATGCAAGTCCCCAGGCAAGCTCTCAAGGAAAGCCCTCCCCTGCTGCCTCCTCTTCCATTACAAGCTGGCAGGAGAAACTGCCAGGGGCAGAAATGATGTCAGGCTACATGCCAATGCCACTTCTAGGCAAAAACCTGGAGGTGGCTTCAAACATCAGTGGACATTCCAGAAAAGATACGACAATATCACAGAATTCCGAGAGCATCAGTTAACATGCTGACATCACATCCAGGTTTTTGCTTCCAGGTATACTGGGGGCCTTTTTGCATGGGGATCTTTGTTGCAAATTGTTTGCGGAATGAAAAATCGCCATTTAAAATAGTGGAATTCGTCGTTATGCATACCTGCCTTTGTAGTGGAATCAGTTGCGTTTTTTAGCGTTTCCCACAGGCTTCCGGTCTCGGCAGAAATCGCTAGAAAGGAAGCGCTATTGCCAAGCTCGTCCCGCCCCTGGCCGTCAAGCAGCCAATGGGCAGCCGTTAGCATGCTCCCAAACAGCCCCTTTCCCTTTAAGGAAGGTTTAAAAAAAAAAAAAAAAAACAGACCCATTGTAACGAATCTGGGTAGATTCGTTGCAACGGAGAGACCCATCCAGCTGCCTGGGGTGTTTGAGCTGTCGTTTGATCGGTTGATCGTTAACACGCTGCCTCAGAGTGAAAAAAAAAAAATCCCCCTCCCCCTCTCACGGGCCCGATTTTCGGCTGAATGGAATGTGTGAAATGTGTGTGTGAAATGTGTGTGTGAAATGTGTGTGCTTAGTGACTGAAGGGGAGGGACTGAAGCCGGGAAGCCTCTGTTTGAGCTGTCATTTGATCGTGGCCACGCTGCCTCAGAGTGGAAAAAAAAATCCCCCCTCCCCCCCCCTCACGGGCGCGATTTTCAGCCGAAACAGTGTGAAAAATAAAGGGAAAATACATCAGCAAACGGGCTTCTGCGGGCTTCTTGTGACTGTAAACAGCTCTGAGGAGGGACTGCAGCCTGGGAAGCCTCACTGGCTAAACGGAGGCTCACCGGTGCATTGATCTCCACTCGCTCGGGGAAAAAAAATGGCGATCGCTTCGCCGGAAGTTTGGAGGACAGGCTCAGGAGGAGGGACTTTGAAGAAACGGCAACAATGGGAACGCACAGGTCTTTTTCGCTACTGTTGCAGATTGGTTGCAGGAGTGTATCGCTTTCCGGAGGGTGAATCCACTTTTTGGGATTCCCCTAAAAGCGCTACAACGAAGCGCTTTCTGCTGATTGGTTTCAGGAGTGTTGCAGATTGTCTATGACGTCGTGCGTTAAGGCAAATTAGTAGCGTTTTCAATTAGCAACCATTGTGCTATTTTGAAGCCGTGCAAAAAGCCCCTGGGTCAGCACCTGCCATCACTACGAGTCTCCCATTTTGAAGTATCATGAGGAAAGCCCTGCAACATGGCAGGAAGTAGAAGCATGCATAGCAGCTCTGAGGAGCCCATCCAGAAAAGGCAAGACAGACTCCAGGTGGAGCTGATGAGAGCTAACTAGCCTTGCCATGGGCTAAGCCAGTAGCTATTAGCACCAGGTGGGAGCAGGTGGGGCTGCCGGTCAGCCAAGCAAGGGTGCTTGTTAAGGCAAGGCTTAAAAGCAGCAGCAAGAGGTTTGCTCTAGCCACACCCAGACTAAAGACTCTGTAAAGCAAGGAAGCCCACCATTCTGGACAGTCTCTTTACTCTTGAGAAATCACATACTGTTTGAGAACAAACATTTTATATTATCTTTTACATATGGCTATTAGTCCTATTGAAGGGCTTTATACATCATATATATATATGTGCATATATTACTAATTTCATTGAAGAAAATGTGGAAAGGCACAATAATGACTGTATTGATGGTATAGCAGACAAGATTGGGTCAGATGCGTGTTTTCTGTGTTGGTGCTGCCATGATATTGTGTCTGCCAATATTTCCTGTCTCCTATGACATTTAAGAGGCACAAAAACATTGTTCTGTATCAGATCTGGCAATTCTGTTGTACCCTGAGCTGGTGACATGTGAATAAGACTGAAAATAATGCTGTGCTCTTTAGCTTTTCATTACTGGCTACACACAAAGAGGATGATGTATGTTATAATCATGATGACTGATGCTCGTGATGGATGGGATGGGAACAAAGAGGGGAAGGCATCCTCTTCCTGCCCTGTTTGTGAGCAGCCAGAGGTGTCTGTTAGCCCCACTATGGGGAACAGAGAGTTGGATTTGATGGATAAATTCAGACACAGTCTGTTGCAGTTATACTGATAGGGAACTCATTCAGGAGACCAGTTGTGTGGGGAAGTAGTTGCTCTCAATGACACGGTACTCTCCCTGAAGGAACCAACTGGGTTAGGAGTAATAACTTGGGGATTTTCTTGGACTCAGTCATGATCCTAGAACCTTAGATGCTAGCAGCTGTGTCTCAGGATGCCTTTTTGCCATTCATTCATTTATCTCTTTCTGCTCAAAAATAAAACCCACAACAGGTAACAAATATAATAAAATACAAACAAATAATAATTAAGCCAGAATGGGGTGCAGCATTTAAGGCAGGGCATGCATTCAGGTAACGCAAGATGGAAAACAACACCCCAAAATACCTCATAAGTTGTGGAGTTTTTTGTATTATTTCAGCCACGTCTAGATTTTTTACTATCTAAAATGGCCAGGCCTGGTTAAATCCTTTTTCAGTACGACCAAATAGCTGAAGCTGAAGGGTGTTGCTGTCTCTTTAAACACCTTCCGGGCTAATTTGTGGCTTGGGAAAGAGCCAGTGTGGTGTAGTGGTTAAGAGCAGCAGCTTCTAGTCTGGTGAGGCTTGATTCCCCGCTCCTCCATATGTAGCCAGCTGGGTGACCTTGGGCTCATCAGAGCTCTAATAGTGCTGTTCTCACAGTGCAGTCCTGTCAGGGCTCTCTCAGCTTCACTCAACTCACAAGGTAAAGGGGTAAAGAAGAGAAGGCTATTGTAAACTGCTTTGAAACTCCTTTGGACAGTGAAAAGTGGGGTATAAAAACCAGTTGTTCTTCTTAAAGGGATTGCAAGCTCCTTAAATGTTCACTCATGCCATAGCTAGCAAAAGTTATTTAAATTTTAAAAAGACCACCTTCTCTTTAAATGCCCTTTCCCTCTTCCATCAAAAGCAATGGAGGATGGGGGCACCTTCTTTGGTCCAATCTTTTTCAAATTTGGGAGGTTTTTGGAAAGGCGCCATCAACTATGTTGCAATTTTGACACTTCTACCTCAAAAAAGAGTCCTCTCCAGAGCCCCATATACCCCCAGATCAATTCTCCATTATGCTCTATGGGGACCATTGACAAATTTGACATTCCCAAATATTTACTGAATCTGAATATCACACCAGTATTTGAATTTAGGAATATTGGAGAATACTGATTATTTGAGGGGGTTCAATATCTGAAAAAAATTAGGATGTTTTTTTTTTTGTTTTGTTTTTGCACACCCCCAATTAAAAGCTTACGTAGCCAGTGGGTGGTGCCAAGAATTTGGGAAACCTTAGCCCCCAGTGGAATGTTCTCCCACCTTTGTTGGGTAGGTCAGCTAGGCCCACCATTAGAACAGAAAGATTTGGTCCTATTGTTGATACCTTAGTGATTCATAGATTGTGTTATTTCACTCCAAATGGTGCAGGTTTCATAGGCAAGAAAATTCAGCTGCCACCTATTTTTTTATGGGAACGAACAAGGAGCATTAATGATTCAAAGTACTGATTTTGACATTAAAAAGTTTCAAACATCTGGGCCCAGAAAACTTTTGGTTAATCTTATCCCAAAGGAACCCAGTTGCCCTTTAAACTCTATCAACAATGTCTTCACTGACTATGGATTTGTGACTAACATCATTGAGAGCAGAGCCTTTTCAGTAGTTGCCCCAATGCTACAGAACACCATCCTCAAGAGGCTTTTCACTTGTCCCCTTCCAGACCCCTTCTTATGAGAATGAGGCCCCTACTAAGTGAAACCAAAATATGAGATTCTACCAGCTTCTGTGTTTAATTGAATTACATATTGGATTTTTGATTATTTTCCTTGCGGCAAAAGTTATGTTTTAGTCTGCAAACCACTTTGTGAACCGTCATTTTTTTAAAAAATGGCATTAGGCTGTGATAAATAAATAATCTGGTGGGGGGGGTCACCTTGTTGCTCCTTCTGCACCAGCTATATACAGCTATATGCAAAGTCAGTCAGAGAGTTGTTCCTTAGGTTCTCTTCACACTTTCGCAGATTTCCACCTTCAAAGTAGATTCCCCCCCCCCTCCTCTACACCGAAGCCTTGTGGCCACCTGTCACCCCAACCTAATTACCCTTTCAGGTAGGGCTCAAATTATCTTCTTCTCCAAACAATGAATGCAAATAGAAAACCCAAGGAGAAAAGGCCAGCCTCCATCCACACAAAAAAGCGGCTGCAATGTTTCAGTATGGCACACACTGACATCCTGCTCCCATTGTAATGAGGAGGGCAGCAAGCATCTAATTATAACAAATGAGCGATTACCAAAGTTACTGGAAACGGTTCAGCCAAAGCCAAATTAAGAGCTGGCAGAGCGATAAGTCACATTGCGCATGTAGAGTGATAAGGACCCATTTGAACAATATCTGGGATTCAGCAGCTTTTTTAAGAATATATACTATTTAAGCTTCCCTTTTTCTTTTCTTTTTTCATTGGAAGACAGTATGTCTTTGTGGTTGCAGTCAGATTGCCTCATGCTAGCCTAGCCCACTCCCTAGCACAGATCTCGCTTGAATCCCAAGGACTGGCAGAGAAGGCTTGGACTGCCAGAAGCCCTTTGATGGGAAGTTGGGATAAAAGACAGATGAGTCCCTGCCCCATCAGCCAAGACATTTGGGGCCTTAGAAGAAAAGTGCCCAAAGGAGCATGGTATCCTGTCTGAGTTACGATCTGATCGCCTTCAGTTTGTTTTGGGTTTTTAACGGTCAAAACAATCATGAGTGTGCATGAGACAGAGAGAGAGAGAGAGAAAGATCTAAGCTTGCCAGCTCCGAGTTATGAAATACCTAGAGCTTTCTGGGTGGGACCTGGGAAGGGCAGTGTTCAGGGAGGAGAGGGAGCTCAGCAGGGTATAATGCCATTCATTCTGTTTTCCAAAGCAGCCATTTGCTTCAGGGGAACTTGTCATTTGGCAACCAGCTGTAATTCTGGGAGATCTCCAGCCTCCACCTGGAGGTTGGTCCCCTAAAAAAATAAGTGATTTAACCCTTTACCATTTCCTCCTCTGTGTCACCTCTACCCACCCCCCACACTAGAACTTTATTGCATGGGGGAAACATGCAATACATACACACACACACACACAGCTCCCTATGGCAGGAGGAAAACAGCATAAAAGATTTGAAATAACCCTCCCTTCACAGTATGTGCGAATCAATGTTTACACAACCAGTTGGATCCTGAGAACTTTACTCAAAGGGAGTTTATTCTGTAGTAGCATTTCTTACAGCATTCTCTACTTTGACTCTGTCTTGCTGCAAACAGCGCTCTGTTCTTTGGCCTGAGAAAAGCAGTCAATAAATACAATATCTACTTAATAGAATGGGGCTTTTTTGCACAGTTTTCGGTGGGTGTACAAGACCACATTACACTTTCCCCCAATTTAGGCTTCTTTTGACCACATCTTCTATCAGTGTGGTTCAACTTGATTCCAGTGCAACAAATGGTCAAAGGGCTTCAGTTGCTCAGCAGTTTTTCGTGGAAAAGTTTAATCAGCATTTGTTTTTGTTGCAGCACCAGAAATGGTACATAGGACAAGATCTCTCTCTACTATCTTCTGGAAAAGATTCCTATGGTTTTTGTTGAGTTTTTACCCAAGCATATATCTGTTACTAGTTCATGCAGCCTTCCTCTATGTTTGTCGATGCTTTGTCATTGGAAGTTTTTCCTGACTGGTCTACTTGAGGTGGGAGAGCAAATGTTCAAGAGAGATATCAGTGAATCGGAAGAGTTCTTTCTTTCACCCAGACATTTAATGTGCAAGGAACCACCATCCAGGAAAAGCTTTACCATGTGATTTTGCTGACTTTATAAGTGGCCCTTTGCTGTGTGTCATAGGGGAAGAGCCTAGTAAATGCTAGCATTTGATTGAGTCATTTCTTTTCTATCTTTAAATCAAACATTTCAAAGACACACATTTTAAAAAGTACATAATAGCAGTTAGCAATCAAACACAAAACCATCAAACAAAATGGAGGACTTTTCAATATAATTACAAGTTAGACAAAATTGTAGCTTGTTGAAATCCTGAATGCAAAAGATCTTAGTGAACATAACTAGCTGCACATCCCCTTGGAAGACATTGCACAGAGAGAGAGAAGTTCATGTATCTGGGGAATACACAATGATTTCAAAATTTGGAAGATCCCAAACCAGACCAGAATTTTTGAAGATGTTTTTTTAACAGGTGGGCAGGTTCATAAAGAAAGAAGCCATCCATTAAAAATCCTGATCTCTGGCCATTTAATGCTTTAAAATATGTTTGTTCAATTATAACCAATGAAGTGCAAACATGATAGGCCTAATAAGAACCTAAACTAAACCAGAATTAAGCAGCTTACGTATGACCTCACAAAAGAAAAACAACCAAAAACCCAACTAAGCTATTATCATCACAACACATTATAAAGGAAGGGAAAATAAATTTATTTTTCATTAAATTAGTGTCAATGTTGACCAAGGAAGCCCCCAATCACAATTAGGCAATTGTTATTTCTATTTTGAGACATTTTAGTAATTAAACTCTGTCTGAACATGCAAGATATTCTTAGTCCTTTATTAAAAATAATGATAATGATTAATCATTTTAAAGGTAGATAGGCTTTTATGAAAGGTTAGGGAATTTGCTTTTGTTTATGATTGTAAGGGGCAGGTTTATATGGGGATCTATTGCTTTCCTCCATGTACTTTAATATTTGTATAAGAATCACATCAGAGACATGAATGAGATCATCTGCAGCTCTGGAGCTGGATGTCATATGGTGATGACAACCAGCTCTACCTATCCTTATCTAAGCCTCCAGATGCAGAGCTATCTCTGTTGTAGGCTGGTGTCTGGAAGTTGTAGTATAGTGAATGAGGGAAAATAAGCTAAAACAACATTCAGGCAAGATGGCATTGATATGGGTCGCAAAGGCATATGTTCTAGATGGCACTGATCTGCCCACTTTAATAAAACCGATCTGTATCATTGGGGATATTAGCTGCCTTGACTCTAACAGGATATAAATGTTTTATATAATAAATAAAGTATCAGATTGAAAACCTACGGATGCTCTTAGACCCAGCCCTATTTTGAAGCTCAGGTATATGCAATCACTCACAGTGTTTTTTAACATCTGCACTTGACAGAAATGCTGAACTTAAGCAGATTGTAAATGGGTGGGCAGAAGGGATTGTGCCTGAGCTTGGCTCTAGTGGCCCTTTCTTGCATGCCCAAGGAAATGCTGATAGCCACTTTAGGGTCAGAAAGCGAATTTCCTCCAGACCAGACTGACCAGGGGTTCTGATTTTTTTTTTTTTTTGGTGGGAAGCATCATCTGGTCATGGAATTGGTGTCACTGTGGGTGGGCAGGTAGTTGTGAATGTCCTGCATTCTGCAGGGGGTTGGAATAGATGATCCTGGGGGTACCATCCAGCTCTATTATTCTATGACTAGAATTAAAGCCTATTTTATAGAGGAATAAAATGGGCACTAGGCAGGACCTGGGGTGTCCTGGCGGGTGCGGGATGCTCCCGGGGCAGGGAGAAGTCCGGCGGCCACCCAGCCATCCGGGAGGTTGGGGGAGCTGTCTCTCAGCCCGGGGAGCAGGCTCGCTCCCGGGGCCGAGGGAAGGGTGGTGTTTCCCCCACCCCACCTAGAAGGCTTTGGAAGCGGCAAAGGAAGTGGGGTGGGAAAGCAACTGCTCCTTTGCCTAGGTGGAGGAGAGGCCACGGCCGAGGACTTACCATGCGGGCTGCCTGTTCAGTCTGTGTGGCAAGTCCCCGGCTAGGCCGGGCCAGGCCAAGCAGCCAATGGGGAGCCGCGCTTTGCACGGCTCCCCATTGGCTGCTTGGCCCTGGATGGCCCTGGATGGACACTCGGAGGGCCCAATCAGGAGCCACTTTGTGGCTCCTGATTGGACCCTCCAAGTTTTTATCCCGGACAGGGCCCGCCCTAACCCCTCCCCAGGTGGCCTTACCCTTGTATTTAATCCCCTCCGCAGGAGCGGTTAAAGATTATATGATACCAATGGTTTATCGTTGCACAGAGCTATCTCAAACAAAGGACTAAAGGGGTATAAATCTTTTAATAAATTGATTAAATAAGCTGGAGAACCTATAAAATCCTCAGCAGGGTCTTGGCCAGTTGCATCCTATGATCATAAAATGTCATCCTAAACTCTGTGTTCAGCATGCTGTCCAACAAAACTATAAACCTGACAAGTCAGTTTATGAAGCTGACTTATACTAAGTCAGATCATGTTGGTCCATCCATCTTAATTCTGCCTATGTGAATTGATTGCCATTTCCAAATGAACATTTGGATGGATCCTTGCTACCTCTGCTACCTGAGATCCTTTTGATATGGAGGAGCCAAGGCAACTGAGTTATAATCTCTTTTATGTAGGGTTGCACAGATTGGGAAAGACGTGAAGATTTATGGAGTGGGGTTTGGAGAGGGCAAGGTTTGGGAAGGATAGAGACACTGGCTAGAATGTCACAGAGTTCACTCTTCAAATCAGCTATTTTCTCCAGAGGAACTAATCTCAGTGGCCTGGAGATTAGTTGTAATTCTAGGAGATCTTCAGGCCCTATCTGGAGGTTGAGAAATCACGTAAATTCTGAATAAAGACTGAATAGAGTACAATTAAGGTATACCATTATGATTCTTGACTGTTTTTCTTATTTCTGATTTATTTGTAGTCTTCACCCAAGTGCCATCCAGCTAACAACCACTTTAAAAATTCTTTTCAACAGCATTAAAGACACCAAAGGAGGTATAATAGACTCTGAGGTAAATTTCAGAAATAATCAAATATTTCTCAAAAGTGGTGTTGTAGAAAACGCTTACAAAGCACTAGATGCACTATTCCAAAATTTGGTTTCCAAGAGGGCCCAGCTTTCAGTATGGTAAAAACCTGAATAGAAACAAAGGAGATTGCCATGTGGCATTTTAGTTATACAAACTAAACCATGCCCTTTTCTTTAAGACATGCTGCATATTTTTTTGCACGCTTCAACAACAAAAATGTGTACCTATGATTATGGCTTAAGTCAGTTGAATTAACATCCATGTACAAACCTACATTTCATTATTTCTAATACTGCATTTCTTGCATGCAAGCCTATTAAAAAATGAAGAAGAGTTGGTTCTTATATGCTGCTTTTCTCTACCTGAAGGAGTCTCAGAGTGGTTTACATTCACCTTCCCTTTCCTCTCCCCACAACAGACATCCTGTGAGGGAGGTGAGGCTGAGAGAGCCCTGATATTACTGCTTGGTCAGAACAGGGTCAGTAAGACTAGGTCTAAGGACTGTGGGTTCAAATCCCCACTCTACCATAAAACTCATAAGGTCTCCTTGAACCAGTTACGCTCTCTCAACTTAACCGAATATAGGCCATGAGAGCAGTCCTGACGTCCCATAAGGAAGGGAAGAATAATATGTTATTATCTATCAGTGATTATATACAAAATAATATAAATAGAATTAAAGGGGGGGTTATGTATCCCATTCTGAGCTCCTTGAAGGGAAGTTAAGCTTTAAAAAATCAGATAAATAAAATGGCCTGCCAAGCATGACATTCAAGAGTGATGGACTACTGTTGGTGTCAAATTTTATGTCTTGCCTCACATTCAACAATGCCTCACACAGGAAATAGCAGAGTGAATAGACATAGCAGATTCTAATTATAATTCTCAAGGCCCAGATCCACTTGTTCCACTCAGGCTCTCTTCCTACCTCAGATTTTGTATTCCCAATAAGAGTCCATCTGTCCGTGGATCCCTATTAGCACTTACAAACATTTTGCTTTGAGAAGAGCCAATGAAATATCCATTTAGACACAGATAACAAAATATTCTTCCCTCCCTTTCCCTTTATCGTTCCAACTGTGAAGTTGCTCTAAGGCATTTGTTGAAATTGTTGCTTTTAAGCTGGCTTTTGTGGAGAAGGATTTCATGACTCCTGACCCCTGGAGGGTTGTTCTTTGACCTACCACTTTTCTTCACCATCTGGCATGTTTACTTGAAGCAAACGTGCCGGGTCAGAGGCCAAGGCAGACATGTGGTGGGGCAGCTTTGTCCTGAAAGCAGCAAAGAATGAGTGGGTGCTCCTGCATAGACCGCTGCGTATTTACCTCAGCTGCTGAACACAATAAAGTGAGGTCAGTCATATGGTGGAGGCTAAAATAAAAATATTAACAAGGAAAGCAAGCGCACAGGCTGAACTGTGGTCCACACAATGCCGAGGCTTTCAATCTCTTTGGATTTGTAAAGCCCTCTTTGGAAGCAAGCGGGAAAAGGCCCCTTTTTATAGGATTGCATTTATATGTAACACAAAAGACTGGTCGTAGCCTAGAGGCCTTGAATCACTAAGATTAGAGGTTAGGCCAGTTTGACTAAAAAGAGATATCAAGGTTCCAGCTGTCAGGTCAATATTTGTTTACATCTTTAAAAGCCCCTCACAAGTTGGTGCTTTTTAGCATTGTATGTCTCTTAAAGGACTTACAGGAAATAAATATAAAATGTGGTGTGCTTATTAGGTGAAGACACTTTTAGTAAAATGCAGACAGAGAACTACAACTACTCAAAATCCAAATCTACATGATATACTTGTTTTGAGCTAACTATGGGTTCAGTATTGTAATTGTATTAACTTGCTTTTAGGAAAGCTATCACACTTTACCTGTAATGTGCAGACACAAGGAAGTGCTGGGCAGGGCTGACCAGAGGAATAGGAACTGGACTGGACTACACTGGGATCTCAGGGAGGCAAAGAAATGATTTTGCAGGGGGTTATGATACCTCGCTGAAGACATGGTGTTGGGTGCTTCTCACTATACAGTCTATTTAGGATGACACTGTAGCCCAATAAGCCTGGGATATTATGAACTGAATTAGAATCTTCATATATGCCCCAGAATCTTCTTCGACGCAGTGGATTACATGACAGAGATACAGAGATCCTGCTACTAACAACATGACCTCCATCAAGGCTTTTCATTTCTTCTGGCTATAGGAATAGCCAAGAAGACCTGTATAATAAAGTTCTTCTTTGGGTATTCCTGTAGCCAAAAGAAATGGAAAGTTAAAGTGCTATCAAGGGTTCAAGGATTATGCTGGCAGTTGCAGGATGTGAACTGGCTTGTTTTGCCTTACATGGCACCTTCGTGTTAGGCTATGTGCCTTTAGCCTCTGAGATTTAAGGGGAATGAGTTAACCTTGAAGAACCTTGAAGAATATGAATCATTTGCACTAACAGTATTTAATGTCCCCAAGACACAAAAATAGGGACAAACCTCAGAGAGTAACAGGTCAGGGACAGAAAATTAGAACTGTCCATTGTAGACTAGCATACTTCAAGTAGACAAAAATTATTCCCTATAAACTTTACAATATGTACAGGAAAACTGTACATATCAATAGTGTTAATGTGTTGGCAGTGTTCATATCATATCTCATAACAGTAAACAGATTTACATTACATTACAGATTTACATTAAATTACATTTTTATACCACCCTCCCTTGTGGCTCAGGATAGTTTACAATAAGATCCACTGTGATACAGATTCAAATTTATTTTAATACCGCACTGCAGCCAGATAAAACAGATAGCAAGGAAAAAAAAACATTTCACAGCAGAAAATTGCATAATCAGGGAGCCAGTACAAAATTTACAGGACAAACAATTCATTAAAATTATGAACATTACAACATTATAACATCATAAACTGTATAACATTCAAACCATTAACTACACAATCGTATGTGTAACCACTGTTTATTGGATGGCTGGACCAGGAGTTGCCCTGTGCTGTATCGGTTGTATGCAATTGGTGGTAGGGAGGAGGCTTCTGGGTGGTTCTAGTCGGTGGTGTTGTTTCATTGGCCTCACCAACAATGAAAGCTTCGTGGAAGACCTCCATTTTGCAGGCCATGTAAAACTGTGCTAGCTCCAGCAGGGCCTGGATCTCCTGTTGGAGCTCATTCCACCAAGTGGGGGCCAGGACAGAGAAGATCCTGGCTCTGGTTAAGGCCAGACAAACTTCCTTGGGGCCAGGAATCACCAGCATATTGGAATTTTTATAGTGCTCTATGGGATCATAGGCAGGGAGGGAGTGCCTCAGATATGCTGAGCCCAGGCTGTATATAGCCTTGAAGGTAATTACCAAGCCCTTAAGCCTGATCCAGAATTCAATCACTAGCCAGTGCAGTTGTTGGAGCATGGGCCAGATGTGGGCCTTTCAGGGCATTCCTGTGAGGACCCCGGCTGCTGCATCCTGTACCAGCTAGAGTTTACGGAGCAGGGATAAGGATAGGCCTGTATACAGTAAGTTACAGAAATCTATTCTAGAGGTGACCATCACATGGATCACTGTGGCCAGGTGTTCTGGGGCCAGGCAGGGTGCTAGTAGCTTGGTCTGGCACAGGTGGAAGAACTCCAGTCATGCTACTCTTATGACCTGTTCCTCCAAGGAGAGGAAGGTGTCAGAGATCATGCCCAGGTTCTTGGTTGAGTGTGCCACTGATAGTTGCACCTCATCCAGATAGAGCAATCACGTGTCTTTACTGGGGCCCATCCTACCGAACCACAGGACTGAGTTTCCGACTGTTCTGCTTGATCCATTCTGTCTCTGCTTCCAGACATCTGGCTAAGGAGATACTTATTAAATCTTCTTCTAGGGTCCAATTATGGAAAAATATCTGAACGTACTTGGAAGTAAGCATTGGGACATTAGGAATGGACCAGATATGGTACTTCTTCCCCATTTGGAGTTGTCTGAAATGCAACACCAATATAGCACTTCAGTTATATACTGGTCCCCTTGAGATACCTTGACTCTACTGACCTAATAGACTGGTGTCCCTACAATGGTCTAGAGCTACAGCAACACCATTTAAAACTTAAAATCCAAGGCATGATGAAAATGGGCGGGGGGGGGGGCGAGCAGTATTGCAGGAAACACTATGCGCATTTTAAACAGCACATTACAAAGATTCTGAAGTTTGATGAAGAGGTAAAAACTGGAAGAAAGCAGTTTCCCTCAAAAATGGCTCAGCCATGCTTTGCTAACCTGATACAAGAAGGTATTGTATGAACAGCTAGCAGCCAGTTCCTAAAACAGCTCTCTCTGAAATAGGGGGGGGGGGGGAATCTGTGAGCAACCTGTTGATGAAACAGAATTCAGATGCAGTTTGAAAATTGCCACTGTGTTCTGCAATTCTAATAATGGGACTCCAGTATCATGTGCTGCTTGGCTGTGAGTTAATCTTTTTAAAAAAGAAAGAAATTCAACATCAGCAGTGCAGACTACCACCAAAGTGGTGTCAACATACGTTCCACCTGATAGGAAGAAGGGAGGGGAGACGGAAAAGACATTTCTTGGGGTAAAGACAAGTAGGCACCAGTCAGCTTTAGAGATACTGAAGTGGCTCAAATCTGCCCCTTAATATTGATGAAGCACTTTGAACAATGTCTGCTGCACAGTCTGTTTTGCTCCCATTTCTTGCCATCCCAAGATCCATCTCTGTGCTCTTAAAGCCGAGCATGATTGATAAAAAGGAACACTGTTTGATGGGCAAATCAAACAGGATCGGTGAGGCTGAGTGTTTTGCTGAAGCAAAAAAAGCTCCCTGTGATTTCAGGATCAGACTTGGGGGCCACAGCCTTACTTTCACTAACACCAAAACCTCAGCCATAAACCTCTAAAAGAATAGGAAAACAAAGTAAGAAAGGGTTCCCTTTAAAACAAAATCACGCACCACTAAATCCATCTTTGTAGCGTCTCCATTGTGCAGTAGGGCATGAAAGGTTCTCCCACAGGGAATATAATCCTACTTTTTTCTTCCTTTTTAAGGATTTATGCCACTGGTGGGAGAATTGAACCTGGTGAGAAACCATCTCAGACTGGGCATTAGGGGAACGAAGAAGAAGGAAGGAAGATTTCTACCAAGGCACTTGCAATGTGTCATCATTTAGCTACTACTGAAGAGCCAAAATTCAGTTGTGGTTTTAATTTGGCTAATGTACAGATTGATGATGATACTGTACAAGCTCTCTTATTCCCCCCTCCCTATCGTTATGAAAGGATTCAAGCTTATATTCTCCGGAAGGCATCTTCCCACACGAAATATCCTTTCATCCATATTTAATACAGCAGCTATATAAAAGTGTATTGGATGCAAACTACAAACAAGGAGATGGTTTCAGCCAGAAATTCTATAATGCTTTTCCTGGCAACGAACCAAATAAACAAACGTAAAAACTAAGCAGACAAGGTTAATAACTCGATGTGCCAACAATTACAATTCAATTATTAACACCATGTTTTTTTAAAGATATCTCTTCTCCCCCTACTCCATGGAATATTCTTGTTCTTCTTCCTTGAATCAAAGTTGCAAAAGTGAGAGATATTTATCTAGTCTTGATACAATGTCCTGTGCCCCTCTTTAAACTCCCTAGACTTGGATGTTACAATTAATTTTGTCTGATAGAGTCCTCCACTGAGCACTGATAAACAATTGGACTTGCTAGCCTCACCCAGTAACCCACAGTTGACACTCAGTGTAGTATCAGTTAGTAGTGTGGACTTCTAATCTGGCATGCCAGGTTCAATTCTGCACTCCCCCACATGCAGCCAGCTGGATGACCTTGGGCTCATCACAGCACTGATAAAGCTGTTCTGACCGAGCAGTAATATCAGGGCTCTCTCAGCCTCACCCACCTCACAGGGTGTCTGTTGTGGGAAGAGGAAAGGGAAGGGAATTGTAATCTGCTTTGAGACTCCTCCTCAGTATCCATTCAGGCTACTATGTTTACCCATCTGGGGCAACTGGCAATAGAATGGAGTATAGTTATTGCTGGCCAGCTCCCAGTATGGCCTCAGAATGAAGAAAATAGGTTAGCCTACACACAAGTGGATTTGTTTCCCAGATCTGCTTGCTTGATACAGTGGATTCTCCAGTAGAAGATTCCTTCAAAGCCATCCAGATCCTTGCATTTCCATGTCTTCAGTCCCATTCGTATTCCTCATCACTCAAAGATTTGCAAAAAATGTACCAGCCCCATGATGATGTAGGACTACACATCCCACTGGCCCTTCTCCCAAATTCATGTCCAAGGTTATATGCACCTGCACTACGAGAACAATGGGACAGCTCTCCCAGATTGGCTACAGGCCTGTAAAATTGTCCCTGTTGCCTATCATGTATGCTGAAGCCACAGGATCAGGCCCCCATAAATCTGATTAAATTAACAAGGAAGGTCTGTGTGAGAGCTTCTGATGTTCCACTGATATTTTGGCTAGCCCAGGCTACATCATATCATTGTATGTATGTGTTTGTGAAAAAGTCTAAAACATATAATGACCCCAACATTTCTGACATTGTATTTATTTTTTATAACATAGCCATGCCATCTTTTCCAGGAAATATGCCCATTTTTCACCTCTGAATTCCCATCAAATGTTAGCATTCCCAAATCTCTGACAATTATGCCAAAATGCATGCACAACACACAGAAATGCATGAACCCTTGCAAAAACAACCCATGGGGATTCTTTCCATCTTTGCTTGGAAGGATGGGAAAAAGCGAGTGCTCAGCTCAGCAGTCAGAAGTTATCAGGGAGCTCTTCTTTCCTCTTTGCTGTCTACAGTTTGAATCATGAGCTTTGCTTTACTTCACAGACAAGGTAAGGTTAAGGCCTGGTGTACCCATTAAGATCTTTTTCCCCTCCTCCTTTCAGCAGGAGCAGAGAATTCTCTCCCATGAGATCTGCTGGGGACACATCTGTGTTAATTTCCAAAGGGAAATTCAGCGAGACAGCTAAAATCACCTCAGGGTTTGAGACCTGAGAAATTTCCTGTCATGCCTTCAAGGCAGGTTACATTGCCTGACCCAAACAACATAGGCTCCGAGTTATATCTGTGCTGAGCAAATCATGTTACAAAACAGGGTTCCAGACAGCAGTTACCACTGAAAGAGGGAGCATGTGGCTACCTACGGCCAGCTTTCTGGTTTTTAATGTTGCATGACAACTGTAACAAACAATTAAAAGATCCTGTACATTTGCTATGCATGCCCAGACAGACAGGGGATACTGTTTGGCCAGTGCTGTTAATTTTGGAATTGTTACAATGTATAAAACGTGACCTCATCAAATGTTCTTAAAATGTTTAGTTTGTTTTGAAGTTGAATTTTGAGTGAGACTTTCAACCTTCTTTTCATCTCCTCTAATAGAGAAATCTTTCACTCACACTGTAATGTTTGAAATATTGCTCCAGCTTCTAGGCAGATGGGTGTAGTGATCAAAAAGTTGGACTGCAGTCTCTGAAACCCAGGTTCAAGTCCCCACTCTCCTACAAAATTATTCTTTGACCAATCTCTCTCTTTCTCTCAGTCTAATCCTACCTCAGCTTTCATAAGGTTTGGGGATGTGCAAAGACCTCTTTCTGGGACCCTGGGGAGGCATTGAGACAGCTGCATATGTTCCTAGCCATCACTTTCTCTCATCTATCAGAAGCATGTTTTAATCAGCCAGTTTAAAACATTCGCACCCTTTTCTTTCATTGAATTTACAAAATCATATTTGTTGTCATACCTGTGGAGTTTTGTGTGCCAATGAAGACCCCTCCCACACCTGTCTGTGTCTGTCGTGTGGCTTTCGTCAGCCACCTAGGGGCCATCTGGTTTATGAGCAACTTCAGTGAGAAAGAGATAATTCCAGTCCATTCAGAGTGACAAAGCCTTGAATGTCAAGGTTTTCAAGCTGCACTCAAGATTAGTTTGAGCAAATATAGACCAACAATAGAAAATAAAGAGCAGTTTTTATACCCATTTAAGAAATTTTACAGGAACCTCATGAGTCATCCAATGAGGTCAACCATTAAATCATTTTTCTTTGCAGGGAAAGCTTCTGAAACAGATACAAGAAGATACTTCTATTCCACTCTTTTGCTCTGTTTTTTCTTTGTGGGTTATTTTGGGATGTTAGTTTTAATTCTACTAATTGTTAGTTTTACTCTATTTCTTTTTTGCTTCTCACTCTATTTTGATATCTTTTTTATTCTTCTGCTATCCCCCCCTCCCCCCAGTTTTGAGTTTCTAAATCTGAAATGTGTTTTGTAGCAATTGCAGTTGCTTTTAGCCACCCTGGAAACCAGTTCTCCAGATTTGGAGAGAGAAACAAATGTTCAAAAATAAAAGAAGTAATATATATATAGTGCCACTGAATGAACATATAAGAGCTCTAGGGGTCAGTGGCAAGGAGACTAACTATGCCAGTGCTGATGTATTAGTGAATACACTGAGAGGGTAAACCAAGGAATTCAGAATGTAAACCACAGAATTACGGACTTGTCTGGGTAAGATCTCACTGACAGTTGCCTCCAGTGAGCTGAGGGGTAGTGCCACACACTCAAGGACAGCTCATTGACAGCCTTCTGTCCTGGCCATGCCACACCTATCAGCTGAGACACAGAGCCATGCCCACAACCATGAAGACATGGGGGGAACAGGAATGTTGGAGGAGTCATCAGCCACCAAACTCCATGGGAATCCTGCCATCCAATAGCCAGTATATCTTGCCAGAAAGAGCTCGGGTGTAGCCCAGTGCTCCTCTTTGAAGAAACAGGGCCCCAGTGAGACCTGCAGATCACAATGGGTTGGGGTTGCTTGGTGGATCCCATGGGGCCCAGTGCTCCTCCATTAGGCAACACGTGCCTAGTAAGACCTGCACATCTCAATGGGCTTCAGTTTGCAGGGTGAATCTTATGGCATCAGCCATGAGCTGAGGAGAAAATAGCAATCTAGAGACTTCAGTTAATGAGTGCGAGTGGGTGTACCATGCAGGAAAGTGGGGGAAAGAACTAGCAAAACCTTTTCTCCTTCCTTTAGACTATGGTTACCAGCCTCAACATGAGGCTGGTATTCTCCTGGACTTGCAACAAATCTCCAAACTACAGTTACACTGAAGAAAATTGGCAGCTTTAGAGGGAAGAGTGTTGATCATTACATCCCTGTAGAATTCCCTCTCTTCCCCAAACCCCTGCCTACCCTGGCACCCTGGCACCACCCCTAAATCTCTAGGAACTATCCAAACTAGATTCAATATCCTACTTCAGATTTCAGAGGAAACTCCGTATACAGTAGTCATGGCCAAGGGCAAGCCAGAAGGAAGCAGGGACAAACTCCCAGGCTCACATGAGTCCTCTTTCTGTTAAATTTGAGGAATCCTCACTCCCAGCATAAATTCTAAAGTCATCACTCATAATATGTCACTTTGCAGCAAGCACCTGAATACCCAGTTTGTTTTAAGAAAAGCAATTTACATGAATATTGACCATCTGGGTGTCAAAGCCAATATGGTTGGAGTTCAATACATGGCTCTTTGCATATGGATCATTGAACCAGCCTTTGGAATTGCAGTTAGGAGTCATCCTGATTATGACTGTAGCCCTGAATCATACCATGCTGAACAGAAATAATTCCTTAAAATTTCATTTCCAGCAGTTGTGTTTTATCTTGGTCTACTCTTCTAATTTTGTTGTGGACTGACTCGTCTCTTAGATGTTTCTATCCTATATGTGCAAACAAGGGGTGATGTAGAACAGAGAAGGAAGGAATTAGAGGAACATATTTGCCAACTGTTGAACATCTCCTGTTACAGGTAGTTTATAAAACCAAGGGGCTCTCAGTCAGTGGCTGTAGCCTATGCCTTAGGACAAGCCACTCAACAAGTCCAGGATGTGGGCTTTGGTCTAAGGTAGTTGCTTTTTCAGTAGGGATTATAATTGATCCTTCCCCACCAGGAAGCCAAGGTATCATAACTCCTGAAACCCCACATGGTGCTTTTTTGGATTAGCTCAGAGATTTGGCCTGAGCCAAAGCATGGAGGACTTGTTTTTGATGGTTGTAGGTGCATAGTCCAGCTTTTACTGTACATGATGACATCAACAATATATACTAATGTGAAGTTTCCTTTCCTCTCAGTCACTGGCTAGTTCCATCTTCATTCCATCTACTTCTGTTCTCAGAGTTTCCCTGGCTCCTCACTCATCTGCCACCTCCTTGGCCAACCCCCGCATCCTATGTACCTTCCTGGTATCAGACTCACCATCCCATGTTTAAGTGCTGTTCTTCTCCACCTTGGCCTCCTTCCCTGATGTCTGGCTTGTTGCACATTGGTGAGCTAAACTTGGCTGGTCTGTCTGTGTGAGCAGTCCTGTGCCTGAAGAGGGGATCATCCACAGGGCTGTCAACAAGTCCAGAGCACTTAGTCCAGGATCTGGATGGAATTGGACAGGAGAGACCACAGGCTCTGTCAAAAGAAATGTAAGTCCTCAATTAGGGGTGGAAAAAAGAGGTTTTGAGAAATGGGTTTTTTAGAAGCATCAAGACAAAGAAACATTTTTTTTTAATATATCTGGAACAGGAAACCAACCAGAGAAGCAGTGAGGCCACTGAATAACAAAGGAACACATGAATTGCTAAAGGAGGATGGGGAGAGAAGCTCAGTGCTTTTTTTGCTTTTGTGTTTACTGTGGAAAATTTTCCCTATTTTCAGGAAGGGAATCTGAGGAACTGAGGCAAATTGAGATGACCAGAGATAAAGTTCTAGAACTACTGAGGAAATTAAAAACTAATAAGTCTCTAGGTCCTGATGGCATACATCTAATAGTTCTTAAGGAATTCAGATAGTTGGTCTACTAACCTGTATATGTAACGTATCACTAAATTTACCCAATGTATAAGAAGACTGGAAAGCAGCAAATGTGAGACTAATTTTTAAAAAGGATTCCAGGGGGGAACCAATAAATTATAGACTAGTCAACCTAGCATCTGTTCCAGGCAAAGATAGAATTGTTAGGCACATAGAGAGACAAAGCCTGTTGAGGAGAAATCAGCATGGCTTCGGCAAAGGGAAGTCCTACCTCACCATCCTTTTGGAGTTCTTTGAGAAAATGAACAAACACATAGACAACAGTGACCTGATAGACATTATAGACCTGGACTTTCAAAAGGCTTTTGACAAGTTACCTCACCAAAGACTCCTGAATAAATTGAGCATTCATGAGATAAGAAGATGAGTTATTTTATGGATTAAAAAGCAAAGAGTAGGAATCAATGGACAGTTCTCACATGGACCATTTATGCACTGGGAAATTCACCGCCCCACCCCCCTATCAGATGCACAGATAGAGGGTGGATGAGGTGCACTGGGCCAAATGCTCCCCCATGTGGGTGCAGGAAGAGGTGGGGCAACCTGCCATGACTAAAACTCCAGCCTGCAGTCCGACATGAAACCTCCAGTACATAAACGGTCATGGAGAGACATAAGCAGTGGGGTACCACAAGGATTGGTATTGGGGTCAGTACTATTTAAATGATTCACCAATGATCTAGAACTAGGGGGTGAGTATTGCAGTGTAGTGACCAAGTTTGTAGATTATATAAAATTATTCAGGATGATAAGAATCAAGGCTGACTATGAAAAGCTCCACGAGAATCTCCACAAATTAGGTTTAATGTTGGTAAGTGGTAAATTGGGATGCACATTGAGACAGAAAATCCCAGCCTCAGGAATCAGCTAATAGAGCCTGAACTTGCTGTGACTGAAAGGAAGATTAACTTGGGGTTATAGCAAACAGCTCAACAAAACTGTCAACCCAGTGTGATGGGTGAAAAGGCAAACTTTATGTTAGGGATTATTAGGAGAGGAATTGAAAATAAAACGGCCAATATTGTAATACCCCTATAGTGCAGCCTAATTTGGCATGCAGTATACAGTTTTGGTCACTGTGTCTCAAAAAAGATATTGCGGGATTGGAAAAAATACGAAGGCAAGGAATCAAGATGATTACGAGATTGGAATGCCTTTTCGGTGAGGGAAGGCTGAAGAGAATGGGACTTTTCCATTTAGAAAAGAGACAACTAAGTGGGGACAATATAGAGGTTTATAAAATTATACATGAGGGAGAACTGTTGACAAAGAGAACTTTTTCTCCCCCTCTCAAAATACTAGAACTCAGGGACATCCAATAAAGCTGATGGGCAGTAGATTCAGGACAAAAGAAAACACCACTTTATACAGAGATTGATTCAGTGTGGAATTCGCTACCAGATGATGTAGTGATGGCCACAGAAATAAACAGTTTTCAAAAAAGATTCAATGGATTCATGGAGGATAAGTTTATTAATGACTACTAGCCATGTTAACTGAGGGGAACCTCCACATTCAGAAGCACTAATCCTCTGAATCCCAAAGCCAGGAGGCAACAGGAGGGGAAGGCCTCATCCATTGATGGTTGTCCAGAGGAAGTGGTTGACCACTGTGTGAGACAGGATGTTGGACTAACGGACTATTGGTCTGATCTAGCAGGACTCCTTATGTTCTTAACAGGAGGCTGACTGTCTTTTTCCCTGCTAAAACTGATAGCAGCTGTCTGGTTTGAAGACTCCTCTGTGAGTCACTCTCTCATGTTCCGGCTACTGCAACTATTGTCCTAACCTTATGCTGCAAGAATAAGGAAACAGTGACACACCACTATTATGGGCATTTGGAAAGATTCCAAGGATTACTGACCTCTTTTAAAAGTAAAGTAGAATCAGTATATTAAAGATTAAAGATACTAAAGAATAATGATGATTCAGTTGTGATTACCTAATCTCCAGATGCAATTCTATACAACTGGTTGTCCATTGCATGAAACTGTAACTGAGGCTGTAATTTCCAACAGAAACATTTGCACCCAGTAATGAGAACATGTTCCTTCACCAGAGAATGATTCATACTTAAAAGGATGACATGATGATGTTAAAAATGAAACTCCATGATGGGAGAAAGGATGATGTCAGGGAGTCTAAAAGTAAAGCAGTGGAAGGAAAGCAGTCGTTTCCTTTCACTGTATATCCAGTAACAGTGACAAATATTGAGGGGTCTTTGATCATGGCCCCGAGAGGAGGCTGTACAAACACCATCTCCATCCAATGTCATCCAGCAACTATTTGCTTAGAAAGGAAACTATAGATATAAAAGCCCAACGGATCAGGTGATGGAGAAGGACAAGTAGCAAACAGAGAAGATGTAATATTCCAGCTCAAGAAGTGGCTGTGTCAAGAAGAAAATGTGAAGAGTTCTGTATGAAGGAAGAAGTGCTCGGCTAGATGAGACCAACTTCCTGTTTCCCACAGTGGCAAGTCAAATCAGAGTGACCAACCAATTTGTTCATTTATATTTCCCTATTATTTCCAATGGGGACTCATAGCAGCTTGCATTATTCTTCTCTCCGTTTTATCCTCACAAAAAAATCTGTGTGGTTGGTTAGGCTGATAATGTGTGACTGGCCAAAGGTCCCCCCAAAAGAATGCATGGCTGGGCAGGGATTCCAAACTGGGTCTCACAGGTTGTACTCTGACACGGGCTCTCTGTATGAATTCCTGGATCCCTGTATATATTTAGGTGGGGGCAGATTAAAAGACATATATTTAAACAAGTGTGTATGAACTAGAAGAACAGGACATAAAGAGGTTGACGCCAGATAGAGAATTGAAGTTTATTAAATGAAGTTATTTGTTTGCTCTTAAAGTGCCTTTACCACAAGCAACAGTATAATCTGAAAGGTATTATAGAAGAGTACCTATTCATTATATAGCACTCTGTTATACACGTGTTTGATGATACTTTTCATTTTTCTCTGCAAAAACCTGTGAGAAGACCAGGTAAGTAAGAGTGATCTGCCTAAGGCTATCCCCAGAACCTCACATCTAAGCAACAATTAGAGATGGGTCTCCCATGATCAATAGTCAGTCCCATATACTCTAGTCTAATAAAGCCTATGAAAATAGAAACTGCCCTTGTAGGTAGCCATCGCCTGTTGCAGATAGGGCTGCCAGCCTTCAAATGGGACTTGGAGATCTCCTGTAATTATGACTGATCTTAAAACTACATAATTCAGTGCCACTGGAGAGAACAGCAGCTTCTAAGGATGGACTGCATGGCATTATACCCTACAGAGACCTCAACCCTCCCTTTGGGCTGCACCTTCAAATCTCCAGAGTGACTTTGGTCCGGTCACCATTTGACTCTAACCAATGTTCAAAGAGTTCACGACAACATAAAATGGAAGGACAGAGACCCTTGATTATTGCACTGAATTTCTTGAAGAAAGGATGGGCTAAAACCGTGAGGGGAAAATAATAGGAGAGCCAGCACAATGTAGTGGTTAGGAGTGGTAGACTCTGATCTGGAGGACTAGGTTTGATTCCCCACTCCTGCACATGCTTCCAACTGGGTGACCTTGGGTTAGTCACAAACCTGTTGGGGTGGTTCTCACAGACTACCTCTGTCAAAGCTCTGTCAGTCCCACCTACCTCAAACGGCATCTACAGTGGGGAAAGGAAGGGAAAGGTGTTTATAAGCTGCTTTGGGTCTCCTTCAGGTAGTGAAAAGTAGGATATATAAAACCAGCTCTTCTGTTCTTTGAGCACCCTTTTGGGAGGCAATTTGAGGGCAGGGGAGTGGATAATGCCAGCCCAGTTAATATTGCATTCAAGAATAAGTAAATTGGCCAATGTTTAAGGCAAGTTTACAGGACTATTTGGGCCAAGGGAAGTGGTACGTCCCACAGAGTCTCTCTGAGGAGCTCCTTTAGTAGGTGGGAAGCTCCGTGTCTCCCTCAGTCCTGTCATACCTCAGATCCCTCAGCAAGGTTTCAGAGCTTCCAAAGTTGTAATTATGGGCTGGTAGGGGTTCTCTCTTCGACCAGGGACTGCCTGCTTTCTCTTATAAAGTAAGGAGGCATGGCTAGGTGCCCAGTTTGTACCATAGCTGTTCTGATCTAACAAACCAACCCCACCTTCCCCACTACTCCTTTATATCCAGTGTCCATCTTTCTTTATATGCAGCCTACTTGTAGTGGAGGTATTGCAGTAGTGGAGGTATTGCATAGTCCCCACAGGACAGCTGCCTGATAATTTCATTTTGCCTTTATCCACCCCCATTTCTGAGTGAGACAACAAGGAGAAATTTTTACCTCCTGAATCCTCCATTCCTAAATTCTGCATCACAGACCGCAATGCCTGTATTCTGAATCCCTTGCCACATGGGTAAACACTGTACATTTTGTTCAATATATCAGCCATTACTGTCAGTAAACAGCAGAAATGAATAAAACAGCAACTTACATATTTTTAACACCTCTGGGTCAAAAAAAAACTACTCCACAGCAAGGAAAAAAGAACAGATGCTTCCTTCTAAATACTGGAGTTGCAACTGGGAATATGGAAGTTGTAACTTTTGCCATCTGTTTTCAAGTGTTCTTTTTATCTTGCCCTCATACATTCATTTCTGAATGCATAGCCATACATTTCCGTCAGGAGAAATGGGACCAACCGTGTGTACAGGGGAAACTGTTATATGTTCTCTTGCTTTTTTATTTTGTTTTAAAACCCAAAGGTCCTTAGTAATTAACGGTTCTACATTCATATGCTGCTGTGTTCCCTTTGTCTTTTTCATATATTTCAACTTTGGGGCTTTATTTTAAGCAAGATAATATAGACAGTTTCATATCCCACACAGGACTGGAAAAGGCATAACTGAGATGATGAGCTTCATGCAGACTGTAAAAGACAAATTGTGCACTTGTGCTCCTACAGTCTGAAACAGTGTCATGTAGGACCCCTGTTTGCATTAGGTAATCAAAGCTGTGCTTTCTGTGTTGTTATAAGAGGTTTAAAGGGGAAATACAGGTTTTTAAAGGGCTTGGGTCACCCAATTTCTATCAGTAAAACTGAAGGGAGCATGAAGGCCAGGATCTCTTCCTTTATTTCTTCACAGTCATGATGCAAATTGTGTCTGAACACAACTCATGCATAACTTTCTTTATACAGACGTATGGAGAGCTATGATATCAGAAATGAACATTTTGGCCACAGTCAAACCAGTTCCTTCAGAGAAGCAGATCAGCCCTGATCATCAAAATCGGTATGAATTTTATTTCATTTATCTACTTCATTTATACACTCCCGGTGTTCCCAGTGCGGATCCAAAGTAGCCCTGTCTTCTAGAGAGCCCTGTCTTCTAGAGGAGGGGTAGTCAACCTGTGGTCCTCCAGATGTTCATGGACTACAATTCCCATCAGCCCCTGCCATCTGGAGGACCACAGGTTGACTACCCCTGTTCTAGAGAACTCATCTACGAGCTCTGTAAGTTTTTTCAGGGATTCTAATGGGATGAAATAAGAAGAAAGGAATCTCTTTCTTCTTCCCTTCCATCTTGGTGCTAGGACTACTTCACAAGAAACAAGTGCTGGTCATCTCCAAGAAAAGGCTGAGAGAAGCAGAATCAGGTATAGCTTCACCTGAATCTCATCATGGTCACTGAAACGATAAAACAAGAACTGAGAAACCAAGCCTCGCACTTCGCACATAGGAAGCAGGGTTTCCAACTTACATACGGCACCTGGAGATTTCCTGCTCTTGCAATCGAACTTTAGATAATCAAGATCAGTTCCAAAAATAGTTGCTTGGGTGTGTGGACTCTATGGCATTACACCCTGCTAAGGCCCCTCCCCTTCCTAAATCCTGCCCTTCTCAGGCTCTTCCCCAAAATCTCCACAACTGTATGTTCATATTTAGCTTACATTTTGCAAGTACCCCAAGATCACGTTCACACACACTGCTACCCAGAAGTGTATCTCCCATCCAATATAAATGCTTCTCACTTTTGTGACCCAGATGTAGAACTCTATGCTTCTTCTTATTGAATTGCATCTTGTTCTCATTTGCCCACTTTTCCAGCGTGTTCAGATCTCATTGAACCCTATCTCTACCTTCTGAGGTATTCGCTACTCCTCCAAATTTGGTATCATCTGCAAATTTAATGAGGGGTCCCCTTATCCCCTCATCCAGATAATTGATGAAAATGTTGAATAGTACTGGACCAAGCCCATATCTGCTGCAGGTATGTATACAGCCCAGCAAGAGGTTTATACCATCTGCCCCGGATTTTCAAGGGCCATCTCCTCTGGATGCTAGGTCTGCATACCATGGAAGACTCTAGTGGGCAGACCTAGGGCTGGTAGACCTGTTCTCCAGAGATATGTTCTACCCACTTGGAGGTCAATGAAAGGAAGACCTCTCCCTGCACGTTGGAGCTCTCTTCCAGAGAAACCTTGGGTGGGTAGACCTGCCCTCCTGGCAACCAGGAAATTTGTCAGCAGGATTCTTCCTGTTCTCTATCCATTAGGAATCCACAACCAGTTAACCTGGCCTCTAAAAGCCAAATCTTCCCAAAGCAGCCTCCCACAAGGGAGACCTATATTCTTGAGGCCAGTTTACTTGTAGAGCCATATGGCAACTAGCACTGTTCTCCCATTGGTGAGGTCTACCCATGAAAATATACAGTGGGGAGACCTGTTCTCTAGAATACCAGGGATAATACCATCTCGAGATCTCTAATGGGGCAGAAATCTGGCAAACATGTCTGTCTACAGGAGCCTTAATGGATGCACCTGTTCTCTGGAGACCAGGTTTATCTGCTAGAAATAGCTAGTAGACCTTGCCACTGGAGGCCCGGCCTTTCCTAAAGCAGCCTTCCACAGGGAGACCTTTTCTCCTAAGTCCAGGTCTACCCATTGTAGCTCATGGCAAGTAGACCTGTTTTTCCAGTTTCCAGGAATTCTCATGGAAGCATGGAACAGAGGTAGACCTGTTATCCATAGACATTTGTGGCCAAGGCATGGTAGACTTGGCCTCTAAAGTGTGCACTTGGACCTGGGAAGATAGAACTGACCTCCAGAGGGTAGACCTGGCCACAGGAACTGACTTTGCCCAGGCAACAGAACAGGTAAACCTGGATCCTAAGGGGACTTTCACAGCCAAGGCACAGTAAGCCTGACCTCTGGAGAGAGCACTTGGGGACAGGAGAGGTGGTCATGGGCTCCCGGAAGGAGTTTTTCTTTCTCCCCCACCCCCAAGCCCCAGTCAAGTTTTGAGAGATGGCAAGAGAGAAATGTCCTTCCCCCAGAGGGCAGACCCACCCTTAGAAACAAATGGAATGACTCACAAACACTATTACTTCAGTTCACAAAATATATTAATGCAGTATATAAAACCATTAAATTTGGATTGAAATATGATAAGAACAGCAACAGTTTTCTAGATGTAATCATTGAAAAACAAGGTAACAGTATTCAAACAGACACTTTCAGGAAACCCACATTGGTGGGGGACAGTTTTCACCCCTACCAAAAGAAAAAAAATCTTCCCTTCTCTCAGTTACTAAGACTGTTCATTCCTTTCCCTCCCTCCCTCCTCTCTGGTTTTAACTGGTCCTAACAGTCCAGTTCCAACCTTCTGCCAGCACTGTTGCATCCTCTCCTATAACATTAAATTCTCCCTCCTCCCCCCATCTCAGTAAACCACCTCATCTGCCTTTGTATATGCACTGATTTCAGGGGGACACAACAGTATTTCTTGGCAGTCTGAAAGAAGGTAATTTCCCCTCCCTTCCTACTCCTTAACTGATAAACAAATTATTCCAGTTTTTCATAATTATTTAAATTTCTTACAGAGGACTGATAAATGGACTGATAAATGGACAGTTCCCATCAGATCCACTGACTTCCCCCCCCACCCTAAAAATAAGTAATCCTGATAATTATGTAGTCTCATTATTGGTTTGAGTTGTTTGAACTTATAACAATTATCCCATTGTCTTATTTTTTACAGGTTTTATAATTTATCTCTTTATTTTACAGGCTGCTTTATATATTTTATCATTATAGTAGTATCAAAGCCCATTTTAAAAAGGGGTTCCAAGGGATAAGGGAAAGGGCAACAGGTAAGACCCCCCCCCCCGCCAGCATACCGTTGGTCTGTGAAGCTGTCTCACTCCAGCGTTCACGGGCCAAGGGGCAACGGAAAGTTCCCCCCACTGCCCACACCATTGGGAGAGCTGCCCCTTTGCCTGGGAAGGTTTCTCGCTGTGTCAGGCCAAGGGGCAACAGAAAGTTCCCCTCCACCATCCACGCCCCCCCTTCTCCCCACCCCCAGGGCACTTACCTATGTCCTGGGGAGCGTCCAGGGGAAAACTGCCAGCAATGCAGGCAGAAAGCCCTTGGCCAACTGGGTGGGCGGGAGTGGGCGTGGCCTGTACAAGGCAGGGCCCACGCCCACTCTCCACCCACTTAGCCCTTAGCATGTTATTATAACAGTGAGCCCACTGTTACAGATGTGTGTCATAATTAGACCTCTAAGGAAGACCCAGTGAGAGTCAAAATGTAAGTCTAAGACCTAAGATTTTACCATGCACAGGATAACCATTCAGCAATGGCCTATGGGCATTGTGTGTTTTTAACATGAAAGGTTTTTTTTTTAAGTTTTATAAAATAAATGTTCACATTTTTTTTTTTATAGAAAGTTTTTATTTTATTTTCCAGAATTGAAGAGTTGAAGACAGTGAGATACATGCAATCTACATTGTTAATACAAAAAAGGAGAGCTATACTCTTCATTTGATACACTTGGTCCCCCATTTTTAATCCCTTTTGTAAATAGTTCAGGTAAGGGCCCCATTGTTCTTGAAAGGCCTCTTAGTGTCAGTTTGGCTATCTTGGTAAGATCAGCTAGTTTATTCACCCAGTCTTCTGTCGAGGGTAGTTCTTACGTTTTCCATTTCTTGGCCAATTCTAGTTTTTCTGCCGTCGTCGCATAGAAGAAGAAGCTCTGTATGTGGGTTAGGAAGCACTGTGGAAAAACATTTTGGTTCCCTGTTTCAATCTTAAAAACCCTCTTCTCTCCATTTAAGATTATAAACTGGCTACAATATTATGGACTTTTACCCAAAGCTTATAGACTTTTTATAGACTTTTTCACGTTTGCACCACATTTAAAAAGAGAAGTCTACCTTGTTACCATCATTTCAACATTTGTTTGCATAGTTTCTGATAGTTTTAACAATCATAAACAGTTTATACTTAACGTAGTCCTAGAGCCCTCCACATTTTCACTAGAAAAAGGGAAAAAGGAAAAAAAAAAAAAAAAGAATAAGCCTACTTAATTGTACAGAAAGAAGAGAAACAAATATGTATAAGTATACATTGTTAATACCAGAAATAATAAAATGGAGTCTTCATTAATTAATAGAATAGATTTTTCGTTAGTTATATTTACACCTCCTCAGTTAAAAACCTTCTTTTAGTTATGCTTTAAATTTAGGCTGAAAGTCACTACAGAGATATGCTAGATAATTCAAATTCAGCTATCATAGGAAATCTAAAACCCCACACTATAATATAAGCCCATTCCATTAGGTGTCTCCTTTTAGTTATGCTTTGATTTTGAGCTAGTAGGCAGTGCGAAATTAGGTTTAATAATACAGATTCAGCTTACTTAAAAGATCTTAAACCCCAGATTAACTTCTTAACTAGTTATATTGCCTATATGGCTACATACAGGAGGTAAAAGAGGAAAGGAATTTCGACCACTGTGTTGCATTTCCATTCCCCAAGCTTCTTAAGGAGGTCTCATTTCGAGGCTTATTACGTCTTGTGGCTCCCGTTGACTAATGTTCTGTCCTATTGGTCTTTGGCTGGGAAAGTACAGTTGTAGTCTTTCCCTCGAAGTATACATCGATAAATCTTGAAGCAGTTGTACCTCCTGGACTCCAATATCAGTACAGATGTTTTTCCATGAAGCTCCTTTCAATCGATTGCTTTCACCGCAGATCCATATGTCTTTCTTGTGTATTGTTGCTTTGGAGTGGCTATATATCTTCTCAGGTAGGGTGTCCTTATCTGAGCTGCAAGACTCTGACATCCCCTTTTCCATCTCCATAATTTCAGATTCCTCTTCTGCTGGTAATTTTCCATCTTGTTTAAAGCTATCATCAGCCACTACTATTGGTTCATCATTCCTGTTAGAGACTTCTTCCTTAATACCTTTAAACTCCATGAGCATATTTTTAAGTGAACCATTTAGAGATTCTTTCAGGTCTTGTGTTTGTTTATCTAGAAGATATGCAAATTTTTTAAACGAAAACATGTTCCAGGTTTGGAATTTTGTTAGACTTAATCAGTTATGCATATGTTGTTTCCAAAATATATTTGCAATTTTGCAAATAGCCAGTAGAGGTCCTACAGAGTCCTAACGAAAGCAACAGTCTGTTTTGAATTAAAGGAATGTTTCTAGAGCTTAGTTCTCGCGAGATTCCACGGCTCTAATCTCTCTTATCTTCGAAGACCAAAAACAGATATAATAAGAGCTGTTATTTATTAGTTTGAGTTGATTTAAGTCCTTCTTCGCTTAGAAAAGAAAATTAGCCTGCCTCATGATGAGGTGGCATCAAGCAGAGCCAGAAACGGGGGGAAAAGTAAAGACGGAGAAGCGGAAAAGCACTTGCATCTCTGCGTTGATTAATGACTCAATATCTTGGAATTTGGCTGCTTCACCCCCTCAGTGGTAATAAATCCTGTCACTCTGGCTTGTTTGGATTAGCGAGAGCAACTCTCCACGCCGAGAGTTCATTCCAGGGAAGAAGGTGCCGAGGGAAACCCCACTCACTGTTTGTAGGCTCTGATGTCTGCCAGATGTTTTCACTCCGGAGTTGTGGTGAGTCGAAGGTCTTGCTGGGAGGTATCCAATTATCTTTGTAGATTAAAATAAGCTTTGTAGATTGCAGAGTTGAAAAAAGAGGAAAAGGAAAAAAGATTTTAAGATGGCGGACGGCGCTTGCTGGACCCTGTGCACACTGAGCTTACGTTCCAGTGGGAGATTAATTTCCCTGCGGAACAGAGAGGCCCCAGAGATTCACAAGGAATTCCTGAGAAGATTTATGGTTGGGTTAGCGTACCCAAAACCCGATTCTGTCAATCACAGCAGTGATTGACCCTCAGTGGAACAGGAGCTCGAAGTATTCGAGCTATCCAAGTGCCATCATACACAACTCACATTTCCCTGGGTGGATCATGAATCAAGACAGACCCATCCAAATATTAGGCAGGTTAAATTTCTTGCCTGGTCGATATGTGTCAGGGTTCCTCCTGTCTTTCATGCCATGTGCATCCAAGAGGGCTGTATTTAGTTTATGGGTTAACTGTCACCTGGCTAGCAGAAGGAGGTGCTTCTAACAAAAATGTTATGGCTCCCTTAGCCTGGCTGTTGCTATGATCTCTGATCACACAGCCACCCTTTATATAGGCAAAAGTCACACCACCATCTCAGATAAAAAGTGGATGATTGGAAGGAACAAAAGGGAGAGACCATCTTCTGAGCACCAAGTTAGAGCTGAGTTTACATGTTGTTTCATCCCGATGCTTTTGACCACTGCATGACTCCTGAGAAAGCAGATATAATTCTTAAAGGTTAAGCGCCGCAAACAAATTTACCTCATGATGAGAAAAAATGTCAGGGAAAAGAATTAATTAAATCTGAAAAGATGTCTGTGTGTAGGCCAAGATTTACCTTGGAGTTAAATCAAGATCTTACAGTTTCTAAAATGTCAAATTCATTTTTAAAGAAAGGGGGCGGGAAATGGAAAAGATGGAATAGAAGGGCAGAACATTCTTTGGGGAAGGTTGACAATAGCAAGTGAGAACTTTAATGCTGAATGTGATACTTTCTTCTAAAAGTAAACATTAGATCTAAAAAGGAAGGCGCTGTGCAGAGCAAAGGCTGGCAAACTCAAAAGTGCCGGAGACAGCTTAGTGCTCAAATCATTCCACTGCTGTTTTGTGTGATTCTGAGATACTTTGTAAAATGTGAGGAAACTGTGATAAATAGGAATATGGTGCTGCTCTGTATATACGAGCACAGATACATCAGTAGGGAAATGGGAATACAGGGAGGGAACTGTCAATATTGAGATCAAAAAGTGTGTGAGGCCAAAGAAATTTGCAACATTTTTTATGCAGAGCACTGATGGATATGAGGTCAGCAGAGTAACCATTGGCAGAAGAAGTAACCAGTGTAAATGAAGTCCTCCAGATTGTTGAACTAATTTACCAATTTTACTGGGTGAGCAAAAATGTCATGTGGAGTCATACTTAGATGAATATGAACATACTTCCATATAAAGTCTACCATTTTCATCAAAGAATGCCATCGCTTTGGGAGCAGCAGCCAAAAGGAACTTGCATGCATGTTAACCTCTCCCATAATCCACATTTACAAAGTGCGTATTTTAATGGGCATCTGTGATTTGGATCCTTTAAAGCGTAGTTTAATCTTGAAAAGTGGCTGTGTGGCTGTCATGATTTAAACTAGAGGCGTGATTCTGGGCCAGGGAGCAAGTGAACGCTTCCCCTTGTATCATTTTCACATTGGAAATTACAAAAATGGGTGTCTCCCGCCCCCCCATATGAGGACAAATAGCAGCTAAAGGGGCAGTTCCAGTTAGGGAAACCATTCGAAGAGAAGTCATTTATCCACCGCCCACCCTTTCCTAATACTGGTGTCCCTATATCCAGCATAAGAGGTGGGGGATTCCTGCTCAAGCAATACATTTGTGGGCTACTGAAGAGAATTTTAATGACTGTGGTGAAGTTTAGTATCATTTCACAAGCAAATATTGTGTATTCCTATAAAGATCTTCCAGAATTGCAACCAGTCCCTTAGACTACAGAGATGAATTTCCCTGGAAGGACTAACAGCTTCGAGGACAGACTTTTATAGTATCAGATGCTAGCTGAGCAACCTCCCCTCCCCAGACTCTGCCCACCTTGGACACTGCCCCCAAATCCCCAGAAATTCCCAAGCCAAAGTTGGCAATCCTTTACCTAAACAGTCACCAAATGGCAATAAAAGAATTGTGTGTGAGCCAGAATGCCTACAAACCTCCACACAAACACCCTGTAGGAATTTTGAGAGCAGTCAAGATAATGTGAATACATTTTTCGAGAGCATCATGTATCTTCTAGCATTTTCCATAAGAAGGATTTTTGCCATGATGTAAATTTCAAGGTCATTTGAAGATCTTCTTAGCCATTGCATGAGCTCAGAATTGTCTAGTTCTCATGCTCTTGCTGAGAAAGTTGTTTTCCATTAGGGGAAGTTCTGTGCATGCTCATTAGTGTCAGAGATGCCTGATCAATGTCCCAGGGCAGCCAAATGTTAGCCATGGGAAATATTTGTTTCGAAGAGGAGTTCCTTCATCAAAATCATTATTTTGCAGATTCTGCTGCTTGGAAACAGTTATCAGATTTATAACTGTATACATGATGTATGATGTGACTGTTACAGGCTTTACACATAACAGGATTATAGCTGCTAGCCATGGATGTGTAATTCTGATGGTAATGGTACACATTCAGTCCCACATCAGCACAGAGTTTACGCACAGCATGGATGCACAATCTGTGTACAAAGTAGACTTGATTTTTGTATAGGTGCATTGAGTCATTCAACACACGTACTAATGGAATTTGTGGATTGAAACTGCACATTTATGCTGATTCTAAAGGTATGTATAATGAAATCCCCAAGCCAAAGACATATATGAAATTCGCTGTTTGGGGGCGGTACAGTTATTTCCTGGAACAGTAGTGCAAATCCAGGATGGTGGGATTTAATATAACAAAAAAAAACCCTTCCTTGAACAATCTGATTTTGTTTTGTTGTTTGTTCTGTTTTTCGTTCAGCAAAAATGTCCACTCATGCTTTTTCTTTGATTCCACTGATTTCCCAGCCACTGGCATTCTCCCTTCCCATTGCATAATTGCAGCTAAGGGACACAGAACTTCTTCAGCCAATCCCCTTTGCAAACAAGCTGCAGAGAACTGCTGTTCTCCTAAACTCCCTCCTGTGTGGGGCAGAGCTCTTTTATTTTCTCTGCAGGTAGAGCACCTGAGGCACCTCATTCAGGGTCCTGTTGCACCTGAACTCTTGGTCTAATTCATATCCCTGCCATTTTGGTTTCATTCTATTGAAAAACAGCCACTCACCTGCAATTCTCCCATAGGGAATAATGAGAGAGTTGCTGTTCTTGTTCCTCACTTTGTGAAGCAAACAGCAGACTACAATGAGAAAGCATGGTGTACATTTTTTTATCAGAAGTGTAAAGATTAGGAAAATGAAATGATTACAGATGATTTTTTTAAAATGCTGGTTGCTGGCACCATCCCCACTCCCCGGTAGGAATCAGTGGAGGGAACTGCCCTTGCATCAAGATACATCTACTGTAAAATCAAACACCTTGGTCCAATTCACCTGAAATTTAAGAGTGTATTTAGATTAGGAGGAATATATTATGTGAAATTTTGTGCTGGTAGCTTTTTAATAGCTGCCCCATAGCATGTTGTGGCACAGAGTGGTAAGGCAGCAGACATGCAGTCTGAAAGCTCTGCCCATGAGGCTGGGAGTTCAATCCCAGCAGCCGTCTCAAGGTTGACTCAGCCTTCCATCCTTCCGAGGTCGGTAAAATGAGTGCCCAGCTTGCTGGGGGGTAAATGGTAATGACTGGGGACGGCACTGGCAAACCACCCCGTATTGAGTCTACCATGAAAACGCTAGAGGGCGTCACCCCAAGGGTCAGACATAACCCGGTGCTTGCACAGGGGATACCTTTTACCCTCCAATAGATTCTCCATTGACAGTAATTATCTCAAAATGTCAGAACCTGAAAAAAAAATGTGGATTTGAATCCCAAACTATTTCCTGTCCCCCCCGCCCGCTCTCTCTCCTTCTTGCCTGTCACTTCTCTCACTTTCTGTCTCCCCTCCCACTCCATCGTTTCCCCAGCCACCCACTTACTTCCTCCACTGGGGTGTAAATTCTACCCTTTAAAAAAACAATTGTCTGTGCCCATGGAGACAAGACACTTACCACTGTGGTGGCAGCAGCCACTGGGAGATGCTTGGAGCCCAGCTGAGATGGCAGTGGGACACCAAGAAGTTATTCCAGACCCAGCTGTGGTGGTGGCAGCAAATTCCGGGAGCTGCTGTGGGCCCAGCCCAGCTGTGGACAGTGGATACCAAGAACTACTTTAGGCTCAAGGCAGTTCCTAGACATTGCCAACATGGGGTGGGGGGACTGGCAAACCCAGCAATGGGGAGGAGACAGAATTCTCCCCTGCAGGCCTATATTATATAAGAATAAGAAAAATAAAATATAAACTTGTTCTGTGATAACTAACATGAGATACTACATATTATATTGTGAAAGGGGAAATAAATATAAAATTACTTTGCTGGTGAATCCCAGCAAGTGCAGCAAGTTTTGATGGGGGTCTTACTTCAAAACGTTTGAGGACTACTGGTTCAGAATATATAAAATATATAGCTGTAGACATATTTGTGGAATAAAAGTCATAAGAAATGAAAGAAATGTTACAGAGCTCCAAGAAAGAAGCTGGCAGGACTGGGACACTGAGGGTATGTATAAACTGACTGTGCTTGCCCTATTTTAAATACTGTGGCTTCTCCTGAAGAGCCTCAGGAAATTTAGTTGGATGTTGTGAAGTCTCTGTTAGACAATCCTAGCCTTTTCTCACAGAATTATAAACCTCAGAGCTCTGGGAATGAAGAATGAGTATGAAGCTAGTTTATTGTGTATGTTTGTCCCCAAAAAAACCCATCTTTTAGCCCTTAACATGGCCACTGCAAATGGTGACGAGACACTGAAATGCTGGGAGAAAACCATTATAAAACCAAATGTTTTTTCTGATCAGTGTAAATCATTTGATTGACAGATGTGAGGGATTCATAAATAATATACCCAATAGCAGTGGGTTTGTGTACTACTAGTTGGGAAAGCCCAATGCCAAGCATTACATTGCTGTCATAATCTTGCTGCATATTTGTTCGACTGCTCTGCAGTATCCATCATTCCTATACATTCTATACTATGGTTGCCAACTTTGGGTTGGTAAATTCCTGGAGATTTGTAGATGGAACCTGAGGAGAGGCAGGGTGTGAGGAGGACAGGATCTCAGAGGGTTATAAATGCAGGAAGGTCCTCCCTCCAAGGCTCCTGTTTTCTCCATGAGATCAGATCTTTGTAGTCTGGAGATATAACTTGAGGAGATTTCCAGGCCCCACCTGTAGGTTGGCAACCCTATGATCTACACACCAATGTTCTACATGTCCCTAACCATACATAATGAGATAGGCTGTTCCTGTGAAGCCTGTATCTAATTACGCAGTGATGTATCTAGGCCTGTGGACCAGGAGGCCAGAAAGATATGATATGCTAAACACACACATAAGTAAAAGAATCACTACAAATCAAGAATCCCTCTCTCTCCGCTTCCGTATACATACACATACAAACAACAGGAAACTTGCTAAATCACGACATCTACTAAGCACTTAAACTCGGTGCCTAAATATTTCATCAGCTATTTCCCCATGCGTATACAAATATGACTCATTCTTCCCCTAATTGCCAATATGTCACTGCTAAGCATACATGTGCTGTTGACAGACTGGATCTCCATTTGCCACTTAAGGGAGGGAAGTTGTGGCAGGGAGGGGGGCATACGAAGGCCAGCAGCAGCAGCAGCAAAAAAAAAGAAAAAAGAAACTTGAAAAAAGCAGCTGTCACAATGGTATCAGTGCTCAGGCGGAGTAATCAGCCTAGGCAGCCCCAAATTCCATTATCTCAGCCTTATCCCCTAATCCCCCCATTCTGTGATGAGGGGTGGTAAGGGGCCCCAGCTGCCATGGCCTGTTAGTTACCGTCAGCTGCTCGCCTCTGTGGACTCTCCAGGGAAGACCAAGTCTGAGGCTTTCATCTACAGACTACAGATGTTAAATCAATTCTCCCCCCCCCCACACACACACACACACCAGCACATGCACAATTTGGGCATATGTACATTGCAGAAGCCCAATCATTGCTGCCCTCCTTTCCGTACTGGAGCAGAAGGGAGGGCTGGGGAGAGGCAGGAAGGTTCTATTCAAAACCTTGGCAGCTCTAATTTGTTTTCTTAATTTTATTTAAGCTAATGCACTCCCCTTTCTGACTTGGCCAGCATGTTGAAGGGACTGAAGGAGCATCACAGCTGCCCAACTACTTTGCTTTCTTGGTTCATTTAACTCTATCCTTCTAATCTCTTAAAAGCCAGTTTTTATACCCCACTTTTCACTACCCAATGGAGTTCCAAAGCAGCTTATAAATGCCTTTCCTTTCCTCTCCGAACAACAGACACCCTGTAAGGTAGGTGGGTCTGAGAAAGGTCGAAGAGTACTGCTCTATGAAAGCAACTCTAAGAGAACTGTGACTGGCCTAATGTCACCCAGTTTCTCTTTAACCACTACACCATGCTGGCTCTCTTAGAAGGAAAGTTGGTTCCCACCACATGCACACTTTCCCCCTATCCCAAGGAGTCTCAAAGTACTTTACAATCACATTTCCTTCCTTTCCCCACAACAGATACTCTATGAGGTATGTGGGGCTGAGAGAGTTCTGAGAGAACTGTGACTGGCCCAAGGTCTCCCAGTTAGCTTCACATGGAGAAGTGGGAAATCAAAACCAGTTCTCCAGATTAGAGACCACTGCTCTTAACTACTACCCCATGCTGCCTTTCAGTCCCTCCCCTCCCCAGGTTCCACTGCCAAAATCTCCAGGGATTTCCCACCACCTGGCAACCCTAATTATTGTCCCGATTCACATCTGGTTGCCTTAATCTAATGCTATATTTGTGTGACTGAATGGTTTCACCTCCTGTACTTTAAACGGATGTGATTGGTGCATGTTGTATTTTGATCAGTACTGGCTGAGACTTCAGTCCATGCACAAGAAACGCATTGTCTTCTGAGAAATGATCCTGCATTCCATATGTTCAGTTTTCTATATATCAGAACTTAAAGAGGACTATAAGATGGCAGAGGAGCATATTCAGAGAGGAAGCAGCCAGAATTTGACCTCTAGAGATCTTATTCCTTAATGGAGTTATTGGATCTAAACAGGCATATTAATGACATTTGAAAATGACGATAAATTCAGGTGTTGGTCTGAAGCAATAAAACAAAGTTTGAGTCCAGAGGCACCTTTAAGACCAACAAAGTTGAATTCTGGGTATGAGCTTCTGCATGCATTCTGAAGAAGTTTAACTAAGATGGTGACCACAAAGGACAGTAAGAAAGGGCAGAAAGGAGAGAATGATTCAGCAGATATGGGCCAGAGAGAGAGAGAGAGAGAGATCAGCCAACAAAAATAACTTACTGAGGAAATAAAGTGTACTTGGGAACTTATAATAACCTGTATTTCAGAATTTATAATAACATAGAGTGATTAAAATGTGGAATTTGCTGCCAGCAATGGACACAAAAATAAATTGCTTTCAAAGGGGATTTGATAGATTCATGGAGGATAGATCTGTCAGTGGCTACCAAGCATGGTGACTGAGGGAATATCCACATTCAGAGGAACTAAACCTCTGAATCCCAGAGGCAGGAGGCAACATCAGGAGAAGGCCTTGGTTGGCCACTGAGACAGGATGCTAGACTAGATCATTGGTCTGATCCATCAGAGATCCTCTTTTGCTCTTACTCTATGAAAGAGCTCCCTAAATTTCCCCTCAGAAATAATAGTAATGATAGCTCATCATCTGGTGCCATCCACCACCAATAAGTGAATCTATATAAAATACACTTCAAGGTATACAGAGTTCTGTTCTGTGAAACTGACTACAATAAACACATCTTCACCTGCCATTGTGACTGTGGCACATACCCATGTTTCTTTCAAAGTAGTGATATTTTTAATTTTAATTTTAATGTTTCAATTTATTTGCTACCTCAGTGCTCCTGTGAGGGCAGGAAGGTGAGTCTAAAATCTTAATAATGTACCCTATGTGGCAGCGGCTTCAGCAGCCAAGGGGCCTCCCCCGTTCATCTCTGCCATGGTAGTGGTGGTGGCAGCAGCTGTGGTGGTGGCAGCTGTGGTGGCAGCTGCGACAACAGTAGCCAAGCTGACATCCTCCTGGGACTCGCCATTTTCTGTGGTGACCACAGCAGCAGGGCTGGCATCTGCCTGAGCCTCGGCATCTGCCGGAGCCTTGGTGTGTGCTGGGGCTGCAGTGGAGAATTCCCTTATGGTGGCCGTCATGCCTGCCATGGAGGATGACTCTGTGGCAGGGCCCTCCATGGTGTCCAGGAGTTCTGGGAGAGACCCCTGTGCCCAGACATCCAGGGCGAGCCTCGTGAGGATGCCCAGGAGAGTCGGGTTCCTGGGAGCACCCTGACATATTGCACACAGAAAAATGAAACTCACTTCTTCTTTACCAAACATGTTATTTTAGGAGTGATGTCACACACACTGTCAACATGTGACTTCTGGGGGCATGCTAGGGAGTTGTGGCCCACTGGCATCACTTTCAGGGTTACTTAAAGGTTGAACAATATTTCAGGGGTTACTCCATGGTCAAAAGGCTGTTCTACGTGGATAAAGAACTCCTTCCAAATTAAGGCAGCCAACTCTAGGTTGGAAAATACTTGGAGATTTGGGGAATTGAACCTGAGGAAGTTTTGAGTGGAGAGAGAGTTCAGCGGGGTATAATGCAATTGGATCCCCTTCCAAAGAAGACATTTTCTCCTCATGAACTGATCTCCATCACCTGGAGAACAGTAATAATGCCAGAAGACCTCCAGCCACCACCTGGAGGTTGGTATCCCTGTCCTACACACCTGCCCTCTTAGTGGAAGTGTTGGTAGTCATGGTTTGGCCTCTTCCTCTGTGCCATATGCATCACACACACACACAAACACACACTGCTACCATACAATATCCCGGATACCTTGATACTTGTACTACGGTATCTGAAAGTCTTCAGTTGTAGTTTAGTAGATGTCGCGCAGAAATTTAAGAAGTGAAGAGTTTCCCCATAGTTAAGCATTCCCATTGAATTAAATAAGCATCCAATGAATTACGAAAAAAAACACATGAGCATCAGAGATGGAAAAACTGGAAACCTAGTGACTCTAATATTTGGAAAATAAGAAAATGAAAGGGTTGTGTATGTGCATTAAGACCGATACAGTATAAAATGGGACCACGGGACATCTAACATGCACCATGAAACATTTTAGTTTAATCTGAATAGCTTTATTGATCAGTTTGCTTTCAAAACAAGTTACTTTGATTCACAGACAGGTGCGATATTTTTGTTGTTCCCTAATGTTAACAAGTGTGTTGAAAGCAAAATAAGAAGGGGCGGGTGAGGCCTTTAAAGCATAAAATAGATTGTTCATGATATCTTGGCTTTATTTTCCAGTAGCCAATTAGAAAAGGCCACACAACTAAGCCTGAAATTACGAAAGCTGTGTGCCTCAGGGCAGCATGGCAAATGCTGAAGTTTCCAATATTTTGAAATGGCTTCTGCACAAACTTTTGCACAAATACAATGTGATCATTTGAGTACTAGTTGTTTTTTCCCTGGAATTCATTGTATAGTTGTATGGAAGTCCAAAAGAAAAAATCAATAGGTAAAGCACAGCTATTACCACCTCACTCAGGGTCCTCAGAGCATTGAAGGGGTCCAGGGATGGGGTGCAGGGAACAGATGCCCCAAAGGCCCAGTTGAAAGTCATTATGATAATATGGTCATTACAGTAAAAAAAATAGATGTCTTCCATTCATTACTATAAAGTCAGGCAGCCAGGGAGGGCAGGTTGCATTCTGAGCAAAGAATCTATGCTTAGTCACCACAATGGAGCAAAGAACTGTATAACACATGAAAGAACTGTATAAGACATGAAACATTCTTCATGCTTTGATAAATCCTAGAAGTGGTTCAATCATGTAGAATATGGTTGGGAAGTATAGCTGTGTACATGCCCATCCAATGCCCTTCCCCTTCCCACTCCCTCCAGGCCCATCATCGGCCATTTGGGGGGAGAGGTCGACATGACCATATATTGACATAGTCTACATAATGGGTGTGGTGGCAGCTGGTGAAGCCCAGCACTGTGCCCTGCTCGCTGTGCCACCACCACCACCACCTCTACCACCTGTCTTCAGAGGCCATTCCTGTATTCCTGATGGCCAAGATGGGGGCAGCACAGTGAGTGGGGCTCAGCACCGGGTCGGGCCAGTTGCCATCTACTAATACAACCCCTGAGGCAGTAAAATGGAGGTCACGTCCATAATCATATCCATTTCAGGGAGCTTGCCAGTAGATGTGTTTCCACATGGCTCACTAAGCCACCTCTTCTCTGAAAGTAGCAGGGTACAAAAAGCAAGACTTTTGAGGCAGATCTTAGCAGGCAGGCAAGATAGTATTTGGGGTGGTGGTCATTTTAGTGCCGTAAAGGTAAGAGCCATCACTTCAAATTGTACCCAGAAAAAATGGGTAGTCAGTACAAATCTTCCAGCATGAGGGTAATGCAATCCCTGTGTCCCACTCCTGACAGGAGCCTTGCTGGTGCAACCAAAGTTTCCAGACCGTTTTCAAAGGCAGCCCCATGAAGAGCATGTTCTTAACCTAACCCGAATGCAATCAAAACATTGATCTAGAATCTAGAATTTCATTTTACAGAGGCAGGGCCTTTTTAGAAATGGCCCCTCTGTTGTAAAATGTCTTCCATTTTTAGAAAATGCATCAATAGCAGTGTCTGTTGCCAGTTAACGAATTTATTTTAAACATTCTATCTCACAGGGGGTGGGGACATGTGTTCTTTTTCTTACTGGTCTTTTTATAAGAGTATAAGATTGAGATTGTTCTGTTGCTTCAACATGTGGATTTTTAAAATTACTTAAGTAAATTTATTTAATACCTTAGGGGATTTTGGAGCCGGTAGCTAAGAAATGAGAATTAGTTAGAGCCAGAGAGAGTGAGATAATGAACAGCCATAGAGGTAGGGAATGCAGGGAAAGGGGAAAAATTAAGTGACAACTGAAACTTCATGTATTGAACACATTTTAATAATTGAATCGGGGTTAATATAGTCAGAACAATATGTAGCTTAGGGGAAATACAGTGTGTCCAAATGAAACCTTTACAAGCCCGAATCATAATAAATACTGAATGAAAATACATCTAGTAGTGAAGTTTGCTGTAATGAAGAGAACATGTCTAAAAGTTTATCCAAATTCCACTTTGGACATGACCTCCCCACCTCCAAATCACCTGGAGGCTATCAGACCAGTACTCTCCTTGTTTGTTCAAGAATGTTTGCTACTATTCTAACAGTAACATTGTTCAGTCCTCTACAGACACCTGGAACATTAAAAAAATGCTGTCCTAAGCTTTCTGAGCTGCTTTACCATATGCAAAAAACTGCATTATGTTATGTCACCCCATGGATACTCTGGACTGTGTGCTGAGTTTTTAAAGACCTTATTCTGAAAAGCAAATGGTGCATAACCTTATTAACTGCAGATCAATTCAGGGAGGTAGCCATGCTGGTCTGAAGCAACAGAACAAAGTTTGAATCCAGTAGCACATTTAAGTGAGCTTGGTGTAGTGGTTAGGAGTGTGGACTTCTAATCTGGTGAGCTGGGTTTGATTCCACTCTCCCCCACATGCAGCCAGCTGGGTGACCTTGGGCTTGTCACAGCACTAATGAAGCTGTTCTGACCAAGCAGGAATATCAGGGCTCTCTCAGCCTCACCTACCTCACAGGTGTTGTGGGGAGAGGACTCCTTTGGGTAGAGAAAAGCGGCATATAAGAACTTTCCTCTTCTTCTTAAGACCCACAAAGTTTAATTCTAGGTATAAACTTTCATGTGCATATACTCTTCTTCAGATACATTAAAACAGATTCTTTTCCAATGTATTAGAAGAAGCGTGCATGCATATAGAAGTTTATACCCAGAATTAAATGTGGGTGGTCTTAAAGGTGCCACTGGATTCAAACTTTCTTATTAGCTGTAATCAGCCCCATTTACTCTACTAGCTGATCTTAATGCCTAGGTTCCCTGGCTGTGTTTCAGGATGCCACATAAGCAGCAGAATTGCAACCCCTGGGACCCTGATTTACAGGCTAAGTCTACTCACTTTTACTCAGAGGTTATGTCTCACAGCTTTCATTAGGATTCACTCTCAAGTAAGTTTGCATAGCACTGTAGCTTCATTGCATAAAATGAATCAACAAAAAACTGTATCCAAAGGTACTGTTCCATCAGCAAAATTGTACTTCACCTAGGAAGGGCAGTGTTGGTAGCCTCCCACTTTGCTCCCATGATGTTCCAGAGGGTCCTCTTATCCTCCAGAAGAGCATAATTAGGGAGAAGGGTTCAGTAAGCTACAGAGGGAATAGGAAAATAGGCTGCCTAAGGAGGTGGTGAGCTCCCCCTCACTGACAGTCTTCAAGCAAAGATTGGATACACACTTTTCTTGGATGCTTTAGGATGCTTTGGGCTGATCCTGCGTTGAGCAGGGGGTTGGACTAGATGGCCTGTATGGCCCCTTCCAACTCTATGATTCTGTGATTCTGTGAAATCTTGTTGATGTGGGACACATCTTCTGGCACACCTCATCAAACGGAAATAAATACAGACATGATGTCCATAGTCCCACCCACAAAGCATGTCAGAAGTTGAAGAGGGGCCTAGGTAGTGGTTGCATGCCCAGCAAGGGCCAAGGCAGTGGCTGCCCCACCTCCAAGGCTTTGGCAGTAGCCATGCCAGCTCCGGGAACCTAGGCAGCCACTGCCACTGGTCGCGCAATGGCTGCCATGCTCCCAAGGCCTTTGCAGTGTCCATGCTGGCCCTGGGGGCGTAGGCATCCGCTGGGTGACCAGCGGGGGCCAAAACAGCTGTGGAGAACATCAGCAGAAAGAGGAAGGGGGAGGGGAATGGAAAGGTATGTGTGTGTTCGCTTGAGAGGGAGAGAGGTTAGAAAACCAACAGGTAATGGGAGAAATAAGAGGGGGGAAGGGTATGTCTGTGTGTATGTGTGTTTGTGAGGGAGGGGGAGAGGAGGAACCAAGGAGGAGGTTGAGAAACCAACTGGTAAGTTGGGAATGGGGGGGGGGTCTCATGTGTGTGTGTTTGTGAGGGAAGCAGGTGGGAGGAACCAAGAAGGAGGTTGGGAGATCAACAGGTAGGGGGGGAAATGAGGGGAAGGTGTGTGTGTGTTTCCCAGGGAGAGAGGGGGACCTGTCCAAGTAGCACCAGAGCAGGTAAGTGTCCCACATGCCCTCTAAGAGTCAGGCTGTCAGTAGTTGTTGTTGTTTTTTCCTACCAGCTTTTCTCCTCTGTTGTTTCTTTTGATCCAGCCCATAAACTTTGCAGTATGTGTCCCAAAATCCCCTACAATGTTCTATCATCTGTTATAAAATTAACCCTGTAACTGGCAGAAGTCCATCAACCAGCTGAGCCTTACTCTAAAGTAAATGCCTCTGATTTCAGCTTCCAAGTAGATTTAGAAAGGATTGCAGCCAACAACTTCAAATACCATAGCAAATGAGACTCAGGTGTGATCTGTATGAGACACAAGCCCCTCTCCCCCCAAAAATAATGTGCATTACTGAATCCTTTGGAAGTCTTTGCACCCTGGTGGCCATTCTTATTTGGGATGCAGCTGGAATCGAGAGTGCACATTTTTTCCAAACATGTTTTTAAAAACCCACAAAATGAATTCTCTGCATTGTTTTAAAAAGTGTGAAATTGTTTGCCAGGAATCAGGTGTTGGGGAAAAGGGAGGCTGACAAATTTGGCATAGTACTACTCCTGATTTAGCCAAGCTAGGAGTTACAGTGGATGTTGTTTATTCGGTCAGAAACCTTTCTGGTAATAGCCTCTTCTAAATTAATCGCTCTCCTCACAGAGCAGAAATTGCAGCCTCACTAAAATTTATCACTATCTATCCCTGAACTAATAGAGGCAATGAAATTAACCAGGAAAGTGACAAGTTATTGCAAAAGTACCTAAGCTAAAATACATCATACAAATGCATTTAATCACAAGTCCGACATCGCTTAGCTTTTACTGTCGCAGAAGAAGGCCAGCTGAAATCCACATCATAGGGTTTGTTTTTAGGTGTTCTCTCTCTCTTGTAATACAAGCATTACATCTACATGCCTGCAAAGAACAGGGCTTGTCACTGAAATTTATCTCTGGAATTGAACTGATCAGAAATATCAGTTTCTTTTTGATCTTGCCCTCTTATCCTATGGACGTATCAAAATCCTTTAGAAAAATGTTTTGTTTCCATCTTATTCAGTGTGGTCCTAAGCTGATGGATTCAAGATAGCTGTGTTTGTCTGAAGCAGCAGAACAAAGTTTGAGTCCCGTGGCACTTTAAGACCAACAATGTTTCATTCAAGGTTTAACAATAACAGTGCAACAACAATAACCCCAACATGATAACAGCAATAATAATATGACAGAACTGCAAAGGAGCCTCAGCTCAACTCTTACTGGGACCCAGTGGGTTAGGCAGATTAGTGGCGGTTGTAATAGGAGAGGGGGGGCTGAGTACCAATTGGAAGTGATGGTCCAGGTCAACCTCAACCAAGTGCCTGGTGGAGGAGCTCTAATGTGCTTAGAAGGGTGTAACTCAGTATAGGATTGCACTGTTCATTCCATTTCCTGGTCTTGAAGAGTGGATTTCAGTAGAAATTCAGAGTGACAATTTGAATTTTAGCTGATTCTGGTGGGATGTCCATTATTTAGTTTACAAAAAGGTGCACCTTTCACTAATGATTGTGGTATGTCAGGGAATTTTGTCTAAGGTGCCTTGATTGCCTCATTTTTGTCCTGTTATGGATTCATCTGATCTTTTCCCAAAATGTTTTCTTATAAAGGTCTTCCACGAAATTTTAGCAGATTTTGGAGAACAGCATAAAGAATAAGAAGCCCTCTTCTCTTTTTCCCCAAAGAGACTGGGGCCAGCATTTGAAACCCTTTCAAATCTAGTCCTGTGTGTTCCAGAGAATCATAAAACTATTTCAGGGCTTCTTGCCACACAAGGGGCTGAAATTGAAGGAATTCTTCTTAATTCCTTTTTCCTGTGGCACAGAAGAGAAATGACAGAAACAAAATGAACACCTTCAAAATATCTCCATGTCCCCACCCCCCAAAAAACTTTTTCATTTTTTTAATTCTCAGATCTTTGAAGTCTCTGTGTAGATGTAGAGAGGAAGAGAGAAAATGGGGATGGGAACCCATAGTGGGAAATTCTCTCTGACTGTTCATAGATCAGGTTTCAGTCCAAAAAGCTACCAGAGAGGGCAGGACCAAAATTCAGTTACAGAATCCATCATAATTGGATTTCACAGAAATCACTTGTTTTTAACACTGCATAAACATTCATTTTCTCCCATATGTGTTTTCACTTGGTGTTACATTCCCCAAAGAGGAAAGCAATGTAGTTTGGTGGGCCAGGTTTGGTGCACAGGAAGTAAAATATTGCAGGCATGCAGCCATCATAAAAATGACCACATATATTTAAATGAGGCTCGAAATGGATGAGATTGCTGGGCAGTCTTCCATCCAGGCAGCCCCCAACCTCAGACCATTTTCAACCAAGTTGCAACCTCATGCACTTTCATATTCTGGGACCAAATAGGTGTGACATACTTGCATTAATCAAAACATAGCAAACTTGTTTTTCTCTTCCTGGGATTTAGAACTAATAGCCTCTGATCCATCTGGATTTGGGGAGACTAATGTTTCTGAGATTTTAGTTTTAGTTATTTGGACTAGAAATAGTGAATCCTTGATGGACACACACTTTTGCAGGGCCAAACTAGATGTTGCACTTTTTTGCTAGTTGCACCTGGCTTTCCCTGCCCAGATTCATGCGCACTGCCCTCATGCACCAACTGCAAGGAAAGTCATTTGAAAGATCAAAGGGAGCCCTTATCTGCATGGAACTGTGGTATGGAGGAGGGGGGCTCCTGCCCCCCATGCCATTTCAAGAAAGTGGAATGGCCACCAGCAGGGAATCATCTATGTAATTTGGGAGTGGTCCATGCTCTGAATGCTCCATATGCTGCTCAAAGTTATGTAAATAATTCCCTGTCAGGGTTATTGCAGATTCTAAGATCAATATGGGGACAGCAGGAACCCCTTCTCCCCCCCCCCCCATATCACAATTCTGAAGAAAAAGGAGCTTTCTCTGGTCTGCTTGGTGTAGTGATTAAGAGCAGCAGTGGAGAACCAGTTTTGATTCCTCACTGTTTCACATGCAGCCAGCTGGGTGACCTTGAGTTAGTCACAGTTCTCTCAGAGCTCTCTCAGCCTTACCTACCTCCCAGGGAGAGGAAGGGAGGGTAAGCCACTTTGAGACTCCTTTGGGTGGTAAAGAGTGGGGTACACAAAACATCCCCTCTTTAAAACAGATCTCCCTGCAGCTACTGCAGGGAACAGAAGTTTAATAAAGGAAACCCAAACACAACTCACTAAAAATGTCATGCTACTTTGGCCCTCAGTCTAGGCACTGTTCAAAGTAGCTGCTTCGTTGCCATTTAGCAACTGCAGTTAATAGATCTCATTTATTTATACACAGCTGCTTGGGAAATTCATCATTTGCCATTGTGACTTACTATTGCCTGTCTGCAGTTAAATCCCTGAGTTGTCCCTGGATCAGAAGGTGAATGAGTCTCAGACAATGCTGAAACCATCCCATAGATTTCCTGTAGGAATACACATTTCAGAGGTCTGTTTCACAGAGGCTGAAGAAAATTAAAACATGCCCTATTCAGACAAGCTTGTTATCAGTGGCTGACATTTAATTATTTATTCATTTTTAATTTATCCTTCCTGTCTATTATAAGCACCTACAAGGCATCTTACAACATAATAAATAATGTCATCAAAAACTATGAACAATATTAATCACGTCATAGCATGAAAGGCGATGAACATTACAACACATCAGCCCAAACAATTTTGTTGAAGGGCTAGTCCCATAGCTCTTTTTAATTATTTATTTGTTTAGTGAGTTTCTATGTTGCCTTTCCGTGAACAAATGTGCCCAAGGCAGCTCACAAAGACAGAACAAATAGAATCCAATATGAGAATCAAATCAAAAACTACAGCACAACGTGAACAAATAAAACCCCATGGTGGCACTATACGTACTCTAAGGTATTCAGAAACAAGGAAGTTCCCAAAGTGTATTTTGTTATTGCTTTCAGAATTCAGGAATGAAAAAGTATACGTAAATCCTTAAAGAAATGAATAAAGCATTGGACACTTTAGATAACTGGACATGGAACAATAATATGTCTTAAAAGACGTGGGGAGTATTCGTTCTGTCTGTCTAAAGTGGCTATGCCAAATCTATTCTACCTCTTTGGCCAATATTTGCTAGTGGCATCTAGCTGTTCTCTTTAGGGCATCCTGAACCATAGCTTAAGAAATTAGGCATTAAGTCTCTCCTGCAAAATCAATGCCTTCTTCTTCCAGCTGGATCCGAGGAACAAATAAGTGTCAGAATGGGATGAAATCTTTAATCTTTAATCCGCTCCTGTGGAATACACATTTCAGAGGTCTGTTTCACAGAGGCTGAAGAAAATTAAAACATGCCCTATTCAGACAAGCTTGTTAAACGCTAGTCCCCAGGTGGAGCCTGGGCATCCCTGGAATTATAGTTCATCTCCAGAGTTAAAGAAACCCCTGAAGAAAATGGCTGCTTTGCAAGGTAGACCCCATAGTATTATACTTCATTGAAGTTCCTCCCTGCCCCAAATCCCACCCACTCCCAGCTCCACCCCCAAGGTCTCCAGGTATTTCCCAACCCAGAGCTCATAACCCTAAGCATGGCCTCTGTTTGGAAGGAAAACCACCAAGGAATACTAGGATCAGCAGGTGGAGGCAGGCAACAGCAAACCACCCTTGAACATCTCTTGCCATGAAAACACTATGGGGTCACCACAAAGCAGCTGTTGACTTAATACCACTTTCCACCATCACCACCACCGAGTCTACATGTCATTAGGTATTGTGCTCCTATCTGTCATTCACCTCCTGAAATTTCCTGTCCAGACAGGAAAATTCATGAGATGAATTATTACAAATGTACAATACCCAGCACTATAGGAACCCTGTCCTGAACTGCTTGCAACCTCTGAGGCCACTTCAGCAGAGTATAATATCATAGCATCCCCCTTCTAAAGCACCCAGGAGAACTGGGAAAATGTTTTTAATAAATAAGCTCTTTATGTAGTCGGGAGATGAGCTGTAATTCCAAGAGATCTTCAGCCCTTACTTGAGGGTTGGCAACCTCAGCTGCAACCCAGGAGGAAATAAAACTTCACTTCTGCTGGGGGACTGTCAAGCTGTTAAGCCATTGCTTGAGCAGAACAGCAAGATGAGCCAAAATCTGAGCTTCAGTTCATGGGTGACAGTGGCTGTTGGAAACAGCATGTTTACATGCTGAATATGTTCCTCGAAAAGTTCATGGCTCCTCTAATAGTATCAGAGGGGGTGGGGAGAGAATCTTTACTGTTTGAGGAGCAGCTCAGGCACATGCTCTGTTCTATGACATTTGGTAGGGCTCTGTGATGTGGCCAGAGCGATGATGGCTTTGTCATTATTAGTCTACAAAAGGGCAAATAAGAGGGAGCATAGCAGCACTTTGCTTCCTTCTGTGACTAATAAATTACAGCAGTGATTTATCCAACCAGAAGAAGCTTAAAAAAAAATACTTCCAAGTCAGACAACTGATCTCAGCTTTTCTTCAGTCATTATCAACTATTATGAAAGGATGAAAGTAATTTTCTGCTCTCCTTTTGGGCAAGAATGGCCTTTGCTGCAGAGTCTGGTACTGTAAAAAATATATTAAAAAGAAACATTTTGGCATTTAAGTGTTATTGCACTACAAAGGGCTAATAGCATGGACAGGAAGCTTTTCTACATACGCGAGGATTTACCTTTTGAAGTTCCCATTGATTATATTAAAAATGTATATGGTGTAGAACAAGCCCTTTAATACAAGGAAGCAAGATCAGACATGAGGATTCACCTTCCATTTCCTAGAACCCAGCTTTATTTATTGAAAACAAATCAAAGACCACTGTAAAAACTGCTCATTCCTCCTACATTAAGGTTTAAAAAACAGTAATTCCATAGGGGCTGGATTGATTTCCTTGCAAAGATTATATATCATTGCTGGTAGATTTGCTGAAACCAGTGCTATATGCTGGCCCGTATTTGTGGGCAAAAGGAAAAAACCTACAAATTAGGGGATGAGAAGGCTTCTTGCAGCACAATCCTATTTAGTTATTAAAAGAAATTTCATGCCACCTTTTTAAGAAGCAGCTTAAAAAAATCTGAAACAATGGTATGTCCTTCTAAAACACTTGAATTAGCTTGGTGTATCTCTGTTGAGCATTGCTCTGTTAATCTTCCCCATCAAACGGTCAATTCCTTGTGGTATCTCCACTCCAAAAAAGTATATAGGAATTATTCCAAATCAATAATGGATCTTTTTATTTTTTCTTTTTATAATGATTTACAGCTCATCTCAAGTCTATATTTTCCCTGGAGAAAAGGGACGCTTTGGGGGTGGACTCTATGGCCGTTGTGTATCTGAGGTATGGCAAGTATGGCATGTGTCTTGGTCACCACCTAAGTACTACTTAGCAGTTTCTATTAAAGTCAGACAAGCCATCCTTAGAGAAAGAGATGGTGAGAACTCAAGAGAGATATCAGGGAGGTACAGCCCACTCCTGGTGCAGCCTTAGGAAATCATCTGGTGGGTTCTGCAAGCTGGCCTTGTGCTGAGTGTAGCCCAATGGCTTCCTCTTATTTTTCAAGTGCCATTCTGACTGCAGCTACTAAGAGTGCAGGGAACCTCAACATGGCAGTACGCCCTATAGGATTGGCTCCCCATCTTGACCTAGGATTCGCTCGATAGATTTCCATAGCTCCTCAGCTTGCTCACCAGAAGTTGCTTGGCAGATTGTGCAAGGTAGCTTTTAGAGCTGTTCTTGCAGAGCAGATCTCTCAATCTCTCTCAGGCCCACCTCCCACACAGGGTGTCATTTGTGGGGAAAGGAAGGATGTTTGTAAGCCGCTTTGGAACTCCGGGCAGTGAAAAGCAGAGCACAAAAATTAATTCCTCTCTTCCCTCCTGACAACTCTGCTTTATTCAGTCAGCTGCTCCTGCTGAACCCTGACACCACCAGTCTGCAGCCTGAACTAGCACAATGTCATTCAAATCTTCTTATTAGGACCAAATAGAACATCTCAAAATGACCTTCAAGTTTCTAAGCTCCCTCCTTCTTTTTCACACCTTTCACGTTCATTTCTGCCCCCCTCCACCTTTCCATGCTCCCTCTCCTTCATTTTCACTTCTTGGTCTCAAGACCTTCTTGTCCCTATCCTGCTTGACAAAGAATGTACAGATGAAATCATTTGTCCAGGGCCCATGGTGATTCTCAGCAGCCCTGAGGCCAGATGTGTAACTGTGATTGCAGTAGATCACAACCCCCCCTACACACACACAAGAAGAATCAAAGCCAGCACTGAGACTCAGCTCCCTCCTTGAAGCCATAACCCCAGTATAGCCTGATCTTGTCAGATCTCAGAAGCTAAGTCGGTCAACATGGAGGCAGGCAATGGCAAACCCACTCCGTCAGCTGATGGCTAACAGAACTGAGAAGGGGGGCATTAAAAACGTATTCACCTTGGGTACCAAACAGACTAGGTACGGCACTACTCTATGGCATTTTACCTCACTGAGGTCCCTGTCTTCCCCAGGACTGCCTCCAAATTTCAACCTAGATCTGTCAAACTTATCCCCCATCTCCTGTCGGTGTCCTAACACATGAAAATACATCTTGTGTATAGTTTAAACACCTTTAATTACAGTGATGTATTTATGGCAAAACAATTTGATTTCCCAATATTGGAGTAAGTTTAGCAACTATATTTGTGTGATCTATTATAGAGAAATATGGAAGAGTAGAAATGTCTGGAAATATAACACATATTACAATAAAATGAATATGTAAATGTAAAGTCACCTATTTGTTATGCCCAAAAACTGATTCCATGACCTCTGAAAATACTGAAATACTCTCAAGCAAGATAATTAAAAGGTTAAATATTTACAACCCCAAACTATGACCGTTTTCCACAGCCCCTGCATTGGAACCTTTTTCAAAGATGGAATCTTATCAGACCCAGCATCTACAGTCCTGCAGAAAGTGGATTTCCTTTCACAATTAATAACTTGCTTAATTTCAGTTGGCCTAACCCATGCCTAACCCAATTCATGACTAAATGAAGATAGACATTTAGAATCCTGCAACAGGATGGTTATTGGCAGAGGAAAACTTCAATGAAATTTCTTATTGCTTGCGAAGAACAAAAATGACGATTTCACACTGGTTCAATGGGATTTTTTTTTTTACTCTAACTAGTATTTTCTTTCCACTTTTTCAAAACAGGCAAAAAAAATTTAAGTGACAGTTTATGCAGCACACAAGTGAAGCACAATTAAGAAAATTCATATTGTCGTCTCCTGAATAGACTTGTCACATTACTATTCAGAGTTTTTGTCTGGTGACAGTGAAATATCAGAAAAGGCCCTGAATGAAAAAGTTTTTGGGGGAAATTTATTGTGCCGCAAAATCTAATCTTTGTCTGTATGCAATTGCCTTATTAAAAGATTTGCAAGCTTCCTCTTTCCGTGATTCAAAAGGAAACCAAGAAAAACCAGGCTGTTTGAAGCAAGAGAGAGAGAGAGAGAGAGAGAGAGAGAGAGAGAGAAATATGCACAGCTAATGCTCCCAAAACTGTACTTATTATATGACAACAATGTGTAATCCAAACTCAATGTTAAAATTGCAGCCTTCTGGCATTTTCACACTGGCAAAGATGCTCTGGTTGCCATCCAGCTCCATTATCATCAACGTGTGGGCTTCCATTCCGAGAGGCAGATCGTATCCTCTCTTGCCTTTAGCTACGCCTGGTTCTACAAATGGGGTTTTGTACATTTCTTTCTCCTCGCCTCATGAAAGCAGTCAGGAAAGCCCAAGGAACTGTTCCATGCAAATCCGCGCACCGCATTTCAGTGGCAATTTATGTTGTGCAGCATCACACCACCAGCCACCTGTTCCTTCCTACCTGTTCATTATAGCTAATAGATTCAGGGCAGGCCTCCTTGTCTGTTCCCGCCAACGCCAGCTTCCCCACTCGAAGGCTTCCTGCAGGGAGAACCGCTCCACAACTCAGCGGAAGTCAAAGAAGTAATTGCACAATATTGTTGCCAATACCGATTACAAATTGCCGACGCGAGTAAACAGTATGAGCGGATGAAACGTTTCTTTCGCCCCTTTGGCCCTTTTCCCTGTTTTTTTTCCCCTTTTCCTCATTTGCTGCACTAGTTGGCATTTGGATCGGGCAGAAGACAAAAGGATTGCAACCCGTAGCAACCCAGATGGTTGCTTTAGTTGTGTTTTTACCCACCCTTAAGTTAGGGAAGCGTATTGCAGGGCAGAATGCAGGGCTTCTTAGGTAAATGGCAGTGCTGCCCTAAGCCAAGTTACAACTTGCTAAACCCAATGAAGGCGGTGGGCTTACACAAGCATAACTCTATTTACAATTGCACTGTAATGGTGCTAATTTAGTGTATTATTCTTGGCCAGGAGGCCCAAGGTTTTGTTTTGTTTTTTACATCAAGGGACCACTTTTCCTAGAAGAAGTCTCATTGAATAAAATTGGACTTACTTCTGAGTAGACCTGCTCAGGCCGCTCCAGAGATTTCTCAATGTGATCCAATTTTTTTTTTTTAATCAACCATGGGGAGGAAAAATGGTGCCAAGAGAAAGGGGAACTCTCCCCCTATGTCTTGCTTGGGCCCAGATCCAAATCAACAATGTGCAGACCAGTGGGTGGGTATCTGTAAATGCAGTCGTGAAAGAAAAGTACAGTTCTCAGTCTCTTCTTTGTCCTTCATCGGCCTGCAGTCCACTTGACAGCTGCAACACTCACTGACAGGGGATTCTTCAAATGCTTTGGGACAAATCATTGATTGTTAGAAACATTTTATCCTTTAATCAGTCATTCCTATTGAGTTTCACTGTCATTGACCTTGGGGCCCTGGCATTTAGCCCTGGCATACGCTTCGAAAGCCTCTCCGGCCTAGAAGGAAGCCTGCAGCACTTCCTCGAATGCATTGCTGGAGTCTGTTGTCAGAAACTACAGTTTGTGCATGTCACACGAGGACCCTGGAGTTAGTTTCAGGCTCATTTTTGTTTTCCCCAAGTCTCGATAAGGGAATGCTTGTGCCGCATTCCTTTATGACAAAAAGAGACGATGTAGACCTACATGATAAAAAAAGGACTCAGAAAAAATGTAGAACCCAGTTGAAGCCACAAAGGCAGCTCTTTCTATGAAGTATTGCGCCACTGGGGGAGAAGAATTACATTACAGAATATGGTCGGAGAACACAGGCAATAGCTCTCTTGGTGTTGCTAAGCAGGTGTGGTCAGTGTCTGTGGAGAAGATCTCTTGGAAAGGCTATCTACAGTCCCTTAAGTTCTGTGATGGAAGAAAAGTAGGATAGAAAACAATGGTTTGATGCTTTAAACTTTCCTAAGATTTATATTATTTTGGTCCCTATTCTCCATTCTATAGACTTGGTCATGTGTGCTACCTTAGGCTGGGGGAAGTTTCATTGGAGGAAGAACCCTCTCAGTTGGACACAACCTCCATAACTTGAAGAAAGGCTCTGTACATTGCATGGCAGACATGCCTCTATCTGGCTTACTTATGGGCTGTTAGATAACCAAAGGCTGTAGTTTTCAAATCGTTTCGTGAAATTCAGATCTCAAGCCACTCTGAGTTTCTGTGAAATTCCTTGAAGGAGTTCTAAGAATTGCAGTGTTAGTGGCTGCTTGATATTACCCTTGTCACTCTGGATGGCTGTTGTGATGCCCTTGCCTAAATGAAAGCGGTGGGTAAAACCTGAGTGATGCTGACAGGTTGGCATTTGCCAACTTAGAGATACTCCACTTTGCTAACTGGTGTGTTAAAGGCTTGTGATGCAAGTCGGCTGTTTTAAAAACAGCGCTCTATTCGTTGTATGGGTCCCAACTCGACAGAAAACTCTTTCCTTACGACCTACATCAACACTTTGGATCGGTTTAATCCTGTAATATTCAGAAACCCATTTTGTGTTTTCTGCTCCTTCCAGGGTGTCAGAGCCTGGAGCAGTTCCAAACCAGGTTTCTTACTGATGGCTCTGGGTAAACTGGCTAGGCTAGCTGTTGTGAAGGATTCTTTGTTTATTATGCATACAGTTAGTTGGTTTGCTCAACACAACCCCCAGCAGATTCCTGAATGATTGCAGAATGAACTACCGCAATTACCGGCCTGTCATAGGCAGTGGGAAAGAGAAATTATGGGGCCACCGGATCAAATGGCTTTTTTAAACGATTAGACAAGTCTAAGGGTAAGGACAACATCAAAACCCATTAGCCAGGAGGACTGAATGGAATCTCTGTGTTCAGAGATGGTAGATGCAGCTAAGTAACGGGGCCTAACTACATGTTACGCCGTTTATGTAATGTGCTATGAATTTCCTGCTGAAGCGGAATTCTTGGGCATGCAGGAGCCTAATTTGAACTGGGACAGAGGAGGGGCAGAATAGCCTTCCCCCACAACACACATTGTTTTCCTGACCTGAAACAGGCCCAATGGGGGAAATTGCCCTATAGACCATCAGTTCACAAGTAATTCATCCAGCAGGGCAAAGAGCCACTGCTCAGGACCATTGAAGTTAAGGAAAAGGTGTTTGGGGAAGAGTTAAACCACCTGTCCCTCCCTAATGTTCCATGGTCCCAATCGGGACCCCTCTGTGGGCATGGGAATTAAGTCGCAACACAGAACTCCCAGAACTTTGTTGTTCTGGCAGGACCAAATATAGACATGCAAACAGTGTGGCAAGATTTTAGACTGTCAGGTGCCAGGGCAGCATGGCATAGTGGTTAGGGCAAGGGGCCTCAACACAGCCCCCAAAACAGCTGCCACAAAATGGCTGGCACAGAAAACAGCTCCAGTCCCCAAATGCTGCTGCAGCTTCGCTTCAGTGACACAGGGAAGACACTTGTGCAGAGGTGGCAGCTGCTGCCAAAGGAACATTTATTTAAAAATCTGCATGGCCAATCAAATCTATAATGTCAATCAGACTTACTGGATAGGAGCCCAACCTGGTCCTTCCCACTTTATAAAGAGACTTAGTAGGCACCAGAAGACGTTTCAGCAGGTGCCGTGGAGCCCATGGACACCACATGGGGGATCTCTGGGTTAGAGTGTGGGACTCATATCTGGGAAATCCAGGCTTGAATCCTTACTCTGCCATGGCAACTCACTGAGTGACCTGGGGACAGTCCTTTGCTTGTAACCTACCCCAGAGAACTCTTGTCAGGATAAAATGTTGGACCAGCTTTTGTTGACAAAAGTGATGTATAAATGAAATAAGCGAACAAAATACTAACTGCTTTTTATACTGTACACACCATTTTTGTCCTAATCATATCTAATTTGGATGCAATCAAAACACAAATAATATTCAGTGGTCCCTAACCCCTGGGCCACAAACCAGTACAGGTCCATAGATCAGTCGGTACAGGGCCACAGCTCCTCCGCATCCTCCTCCCCGGCTGCTGCCTCAAGGGCTGCCCTGCCACTCTGCCGCCAGCTGACCTTTGGTGCTCTCCGGCAGCCACCATGGCTGGGGCGCTGCTGGCAGCGCCCCCCAGTGGGCAGCGGGAATTCTTGACCGGACCCCGGTGATAAAAAGGTTGGGGACCACTGGATGATTCGAAGAGCTGGTTTTTTATACCCCACTTTCTAAAGCAGCTAACAAAAGCCTTTCCCTTGCAACAGACACCCTGTGAGGTAGGTGGGGCTGAGAGCTCTAACATAACTGCTGTATGAGAACAGTCCTAAGAGAACTGTGACTGTTCCAGGATCTCCCAGCAAGCTACACATACAGGGGTAGGGAGTCAAACCTGGACTGATTCTGCACTTACTTTGTTTTTTCCATTGTGGATCGTTCTGAATTCAGATCGATTTGAACTTGTGACATCCTCTATCCCCCCCCAACTGAAGCAGAAAGTGTTCTACACTTGATTGGAGAATCTCACAGTGGGGAGGGGAGCCAAGCACAGCAGAAGTCTCTTTCTTTTCTTGAATGGGCAGGAGAGGATTGGATACAAGAGAGCAGGGGGGAATAAATCCAAGAGGCAAATCTCTGCTGAGAGAAATTAGGGCTTCTGGAATACAGTCTTGCAACTGGGAACCAGGAAGTCTTTGAACTTTGAACTGGCCAATGAGGGAAGACTGTTCTGCTAGGAGGCACGGAGAAGGAAGAGAATAAGCATGGGAGAGAATAAGAGCTTCTGGTATACTTAATTGAGGGCCCAGTCAGGATTGGTTCCTCACAGCATTTTTCAGTGATGCAATTTCAACTCTGAATTGATCGTAGCATCGCCTCATCACTGCTGTGCCCACCGAAACACCTAGTTAGTCCCTCCAGCATCTGGCTCAAATGCCCCTTTCACCCAAGGCTTTTTTTTTTAGTTGAGTTTGTTTTCTGGTGTCGTTTTCTGAGTGGTTTACTGATTCCCTTCCTTCCCTGATCTGGAACCGTGCAGTTTATTTTTATCTAGCAGGGTGTGATGAAGCCATTAAGTGCTTAATTGATTTTTAATTAATGTTTTTAACAGCTGCTTTATTAATTATTGAATGTATTGGTTGTTCCGCTTTGAGGCCGGGCAGATTTTATTTGTGCTTGCCTGCTCTGCTGCCACCTCCGTTTGATCCTGTGGGGACAGGAGGGCGAGAGAGCTATTGGAGACTGACCCAATGTTTGTGTTCCTGCCTAACTTCTTAAACAGGGAGTGGCAGCAAATCCAGATTCAAACTGAACATCCACTTGACAGGGAGCTCCTATTAGGGAAGCCACACTTTCCTTGGCGAGCATACCCAACGTTTTGATTTACCAGGTTCCCCAGTGATAGTTTACCTTGTTCCCACCATGTCCCCCATAGGACACCAAGGTCCAGTGAACAAGATTGCTCAAGAGCCCCAGCCGCAAGGAGATCATACTGGTATCAACCAGGGCCAGGGTTTCCTTGGCCTTGGCCCCATCCTGGTGGCATGCTTTGACAAATGAGATCACACTCCTGCGGGACCTTCAACAGTTCTGCAGGGCTCGTAAGACAGAGTGTTTCCGCCAGGCCTACAGTTGAAGCCAGAAGCAGCATCAGAAGCCACTGGCCTCTCTGTCTGACTCCGCCAAAGTGAAACCTTACTGAGAGCTTTTCTTTATGATCTCTCCCCTCCTATGCCCCATATGAGAGAGAAAGCACTAGGAGGAATTTGAATAATGATATGTTAATATTTAACATAGCTTGCACCTATCCCCCAGAGGCAGACCTAGCCAGAGTGATCCATGTGATGGTCACCTCTAGATTAGACTTCTGCATCTCGCTCTATGTAGGGCTGCCCCTGAGACTGCTCCATAAACTCAAGCTGGTTCAAAATTCAGGAGCCCAAGTTCTGGCAGGCTCTCAATGGACAGCACAGATAACACCAGAGCTCTCCCAGCTGCAATGGTTCCAGATTGGAGACTGAATCAGGTTCAAGGTTGTGGTGCTAACCTTCAAGGCCCTAAACATCTGTGACCAGCTTATCTATGGGACCATCCTTCCCTTTATATTTCCCCAAGAGCACTAAGATCTTTGGAACAACAATGTGCTCAGGGGCCCTAGCCTAAAGGTGCGATTGACCTCAACAAGGGCCAGGGTCTTTTCTTAAACACAAGTAGAAATACTTAAACAAGATTAGAAAAAAACAAAACAAAGTTTTTATGTATGACCGATTTGTAGGAGTTACCATTGCAAAGCAACTGCAGAACAAGGAATGGGGAATGGAGAACACACAGGTCTGAAAAGTGGGTGGCACCATAATATACTCTCAGGGAGGGACGTGACAAACAACTCCCTGAATGGCCATGAGTGAACAGGCCTCCATTGAAAAATATGCCTCCCATTTGCAACTGATGAAGAGAATGTGGGGCTAAAGGGTGGTCAAGCATGGCAGACCCCAGTTCAGCATTTCTGATGAGAATGGCCCAGCTAACCCTAACTGACAGTCATTCTGCACATGTTGGATAATGCACTTTCAAGGCATGCCAGAAGTAGATTTTCCTGTTTCACACAGGCAAAATCCAGCTGTAAAAGCACATTGAAAGTGCATTATCCAATGTTTACAGAATGGTTTTATATTTATTATTATTAATTAGATGTTTGGGCCACTCCTCCCAGGCAACAGGCTCGGGGCAGCTAGCATCAGTAAAACATACACAAAGTAAATATAAAAGGATTTACAAACAATTTTTAAATTTTAAAAAACTAATTACCCTCTTGAGTGTTCCTGCCCTGCCCTTATGGGTCAGAATAATTCTGGGTTTGATTTTATATGCAGATTTCAGATGGGGAGGCTTTCTGAAGTCATATTGTGCTTGAGTTGGCCTCAGCCACATGCCTGGTAGAAGAGTGATGTCTTGCAGGCCCTGCAGAAAATTGCCAGCTCCGATAGGACCCGAGTCTCGGCCAGCAACTCATTCTTCCAGGCTGGAGCTAGAGGCAGAAAGGCTCTGGCTCTGGTCAAAGCCAATCAAACCTCTTTGGGGGCAGGGACTACCAGCAGGTTGGAATTTGTGGCAGGTCCTTGGAGAGGAGGTCCCTCAGGTACACAGGTCCTGGGCCGTGTATGCTCTTAAAGGTAATAACTTAACTTGATCTACAATTCAACCAGTAGTCAGTTCAGCTGCTGGAGAGCACGTCGAATATGCGCTCTCCATGGAGTCTTCTTAAGGACCTGAGCAGTGCAACCTGGACCAGCTGCAGTTTCCGGATTAAGGTCAAGGGTAGGCCTATGTAGAGCGAATTACAGATATCTCACCTGGAGGTGAGCAACACATGGATCGCTATGGCTAGGTGTTCTGGGGCCAGTAGTAGCTTTCTACTTATAATTTCTTTCCATTTGCATGCCTAAATTTTATATACACATACACAATAAACTGGAATCCTCCACTGGCTTGCATTTGTGAATGGGCTGTTGAAGCCCATTCACACACACAGCCTTCTCCACAGGCAGCAAGCTGGGTGACCTTGGAGTGGTCACAATTCTGATAGTGCTATTCTCCGAGAGCATCTCTCTCAGAGCTCTCAGCCCTACAGGGTGTGCTGTGGAGAGAGGGAGGGAAGACAATTGTAAGACAGCTTGGCGTAGTGGTTAGGAGCACCAAGTTCTAATGAGGTGAGTTAGATTTGATTCTCTGCTCCCCCACATGCAGCCAGCTGGGTGACCTTGGGCTAGTAACACCCCCGACGGTGCTGTTCTGACTGAGCAGTAATATCAGGGCTCTCTCACAGGGTGTCTGTTGTGGGGAGAGGAAAGGGAAGGTGAAGGTAAGCCACTTTGAGACTCCTCTGGGTAGAGAAAAGCGGCATATAAGAACCAGTTCTTCTTCTATGCCGCCTTGAGACTCCATCCACCACCAAATCCAGTGTTCATCAATAATCAACTACACAGAACACAAATGTCATCCATGCAGGTGTGAATTAGCCCTTGGAGTATATAGGCATGGGCTTACCCCAAAAGCAGTACATGAAAGGTGATCTCTTTGTGGCACCCCAGCCCTCAAGTCAGAACTGTGTGTATAAAGAACCCAAGGCTTGTCTATATGGACACATGTCTCTTTCTTCCAACCGGACGTATACACACTCCATTGAGGTCATCCTTGTCTGCTCAGACTGGCAGCAGCTCTCCAGGGTCTGAGGCAGAGGTCTTTCACATCACCTACTCTGCAGAGAGGCCCTGTCACCAAGCCAAGGCCCCTCCCCAGCAGCTCAGGTGGGCCAATTTGATGGGGAGAGTTGGGAAGAAGATTGGAATATCTTTTTCACAGGTGCTGTGACATAGTCTCACACACACACACAGAGCTGCTTTTGGAGCCAAATTGCACATCTGAAGCTCCTACTCTACTCTCCTACTGTACTGTGCAAAGATGCATTGGTTTCATGATAGCACAGAACAAATGCATCTTTGCACATGTTGCAAGGTCCTAAGTGCGCCCCTCAAAAAAGCAGCATGTGAGGAGGCCAGAATTTCAAAGCCCCAAAGTGTGTGATGGGGGGGGGGGGAGAACATCTGTGCCTACTAGAGAGAGGGTTTTATTGAATGGAGGGGGGGACCATCCATCACTGGAAAGCAGAACCAGTGAACCGAAATGGGCTTCCTGTTGGTTCTCTGTTCATGGAGACTCTCTCCTCCCTTCTTCTTCTTCCTGGCTTTGGACTCAAGTAAGCGAGCCATGTCCTCCCCCCCCTGCAGCCACCCCCCCCCCCACCCTCACCAGGCACTCCCACCATGGTAATCATCCCGATCCGCTTGGATCGTCTTCCTAATGTTTTCTGGTTAATCTTTTTTTGGTGGGGGGGGGAGGAGAAAGAAGAGGGGTGGTCTGCTTCTGATTGGTCAACCCTTTCTCCTTTTGTTTTGGAGATGATTATAGAATTGACTTCCAAGTGCTCTGTTCTCTCTCTGTCTCTCTCTCTCTCTGTCTCTGTCTGTCTTCCCCCCCCCCCCCCCCTTTGATGGTCCACCCAGCGTCAGGCGTTCTGCAAATTCCTAAGACTTCTCTGTGCGTGGACCAAGCAGCATGAGCTTGCAATGGTAAGTGCCCTTTGGTTGATTGCAGCGGGGCTTGCATTGGGGAGGGAAGGCGAGGCTGTTTTGGGGGGGAGGGAGGGGAGTGGTCCCAAAGAATCCTCTTAAGAAAGTCCCCGCAGGGGGAAAACTTCAGCTCTGCCCTGGGGGGGAAGGCAAAGGGTGCTGGGTGCGCGGGGATGCCTCCGCGTTCAGGTCTTCATTTTTCCCCCCCAAAGTCTCTGCCCGAATGTCAATGAGCCCGGAAGCGGCGGCGGCGGCGGCGGCGTGGGGGTGGGAGGGGGCCGGGGCTCTGAATGGTGCCCGAGCCGGAGAAGGGCGAGTCAGCCGAGCTAGCGCCGCCCAAGAACAATGGGGCTCGCCTCCCTTTCCGCGCCGGACGCGGCTGCCTCGCCTCGGCCGCGGCACGCTGGGCTCGCGGGGGCGGGGAGCGGAAGGGGCGCCCTTCCGAGCAGCGCCGGCTCCGCAGCGGCCCCCCTCGGCCAGGCGCCCACTCCGGACACTTTCCCCGGCAGTGCCGCGCCGACCCACCGGAGAGTCTCAGGGCGGCCCTCGGCCGTCTTCGGGGCGGGGGGCGCCTGGCAGCCCCAAGGCAGCTGCCGGGAATCGGCGTCGAGGATCCGCCTCCGGGCTGCCCGGGTTCCTTGGCTGCTCCAGACGAAAGCTGCTGCTCGGTGCGCGGGAGGTCAGCATTGCCCCTGGGCTGCTCCCTCGTCGGGCTCCCGACACAACGCGGCATTGGCAGCTGATGGAGTTTCTCCTGGCCGGGCCGCGCCAGCAGAGCCAGTGGCTGGGAGAAAGCGTGCTAGGTGGGTGGGTGTGTATTTCCCCCCCTGGTCAGTTGGCAACCCGCTGCTGTTGTCTGAGCCAGAGAGAGACTTGTCATTCGCCGCCTTGACCCTCCCGTTGGCAGAGCTTTGCCAAGGTGCAGCAGAACAGGAGCTGCCTAAGCAGGTCTGCTGGGAAGTCAGTCCCCTCTTCTTCAGTGGGTTTCACTGCCAACAAATGTTCTTAGCATTGCCACTTGAGGTCCTGAGGAGGATTTGAACCTGGGTCCTCCTTGTCCAAGGGCACCACTGTAGCCACTTTCATGCACTGGCTTCCCTTTGGAGGAGCCCCTCTTCCAATCCCCCTGACACTAACTCTATGCGTTTAACAAAGTTGGGGCTGGTAAGGATTCCAGAGGTGTAGATTTGCTCAGACCAGATAATGAGGGGAAAACTGCATTCGTGAAGATCTGTCCGTCACGTCCCCATCAAGAAACTCTGCGTCTTTACTAAGCAAATGCAGCACAGCAGCCCTCCACCTGTAGAATCCCAGCCTACGAAATGCGCAGCACGTCTACTTCTGTGCACCATGCACTTCTTTAATGCACAAAGTCACTGTCAGAGGAAAAGTGGTAACACCCACACACCTTCCCATAGTGTATATCTCCACATGGATTGTTAAAAAGATCATTCAGGGGATGCCCCACTTAAAAGATGTATTTTTTTGTACAACCATCCTAGCAAACTTCCCTCTCCCCCCCTCCCCTTGAGCTCTTCTATGGCCTTGTTGTACCTTTGAGATGAGCTTTTTTCCTTTCTATCTATTTGGGTCGCTGGCAATGACACAGAGAATGAAAGGTTTGAAAGGGAGATGGCATCTAACCTTCTGTGATTTCCAAAATTGGGACATTGCTCTTAAATTATAGCCTTGGGTGGGCGTTGCCTATTCAGGGCAGTGACAAAGAATATTAGAACGAGGGCGCAGTTCCAAGGTCCTCGGCACACAGTGGCAGGTAGGAGCTACCTTCCTTGGGGAAGAACAGTGGCCAGAGAAAAGGGGATGCATCTGGATGGCATGGTGCCCTCCTGGACTATCGTGCACGGGCAAGCCAGTCCAGTGGTAACTGATTTTTAAAGGGAAGCAGCAGCGCAATAGCCAATGAGGCGCAGAAGGGGGTTGAAAAAGTTAGGCCGCTTGACTTTGTAAGGAACCCCGCCCCCAGTAAATTTTGCCTTCACCATTGGCTTAAGCTGCTGTAAAGAAAGATCTCTGAGCTGGAAAACTTCCCCTGCCTGTTTCCTGCACATCAGGGCCCTCCTAAAATGACAGGCACAGGCCAGACCACAGTTCCCCTTGGTCTGCTGTCAGCAGCCTGACAGGGTGGAATTTCCAACAGGGATGCACTCCCTCACCTCTGGTGCATTTCTTTTTAATGTTTGTTTATGCCTCACCTTTCCACCAATGAGGTTTACATCATTGTCCTCCCTTCCTTTTTGATCCTTACAACAACCCTGTGAGATAGGCTAGACTGAGAAAAGGTGACTGCCCTGAGGTCATCCTGCAAGCTTCCATATTAGGGTGAGGATTTTGACTGGCATCTCCTGGGTCCAAGTCCAAACACTCTCACCACTACACAACACTGGATCTCTTTCAGGGGACTTGAGCCTTCACTTGCAGGGCTCAGGGGCAGAGACCCTGCTTGGCATGCCAGAGGTCTCAGGTTCCAACTCCAACACCCCCAGCAAAGAACCTCAGAGGACCAAGATTGGAGGAGCCAAGCTGGACCAATAAAGGCAGTTTATATCAACAAGCAGAACAAAGTCTGAGTACATTTTATTCAAGGTATAAGCTTTCGTGTGCATGTCCACCTTCTCAGAAACCTGATTTCTGCACATCAAGGCCCTTTGAGGAAGTATGCGGATACACAAAAGCTTAGACCTTAGATAACACTTTGTTGGTCTTATGGATGCCACTGGACTCACACTTTTTATCTATCTATCATCTATCTCTATTATATTTCTGTTTCCCTGCAACTCAGGGTGCTTCAGACCAACCCAGCAGCAACCCTCTTGAATCTATATCAAGAAGTGAAAAGTGCTTGACTTTCTGTTGTTCTAAAGATTGTGGATGTGTCACAAATGACTTTCTGGGCAAAAAGGGCTGTGTCAGTTCTTGGCTCTCCTGGCATTTTCTTGCATGCCTAGGAAAATGCCAATTGCCACTTTGGAATCGGGAAGCAAATTTCTTCCAGGCCAGACTGGCCATGGATTGGGGGGGGGCATCATCTGGGCATGGAATTGGAGTCACTGTGGGTAGACAGGAAGTTGTGAGTCTCCTGCATTCTGCAGGAGGTTGGACCGTGGAGATATCTTCCAACTCTATGATCCCATGAGTAGGAAGGCAGGCTTGTAAATTCTGCTGGAGACTAGTCAGTTTGGTAACTTTTCTTGGCCAGGCCACACTTGGCCTAAAGCCAGTAATCCAAACCCTGGTCTTTTCACCACCATCCAGCAATCTCTAGCAACAGCTATATAGTGCAAAACTTGGCAAAGTGGCTTGCAGAAACAAAGATCCACAGTGTTGAAACAAACCAGTTTTTCCCCTGTGCAGTAAAAGCAAACTCCCTTTTTGGTCTTTCTGCCCAGTCCAATCTTCACCTTTATGAGTCCAGTGGTGTTCAGAGGGACTACTCAATAAGCATAGAACTGCAATCCTAAAAGGAATTCCTGATCTCCTATAAAACCTGTTTGGAAAAAGGGATTGTTTCCTTTTCATGTTTCTAAGAGGGGGAGGGGGAGGAGGAGAAGTCCCGCAGTCCTATTAACCTCTCTCGTTTGTAGGCTCAACAAGACGACAACAGTATTCTGAACTGTTGTTTCAATCATGTCAGAAATGCACCTACCAGAGGTCCCTACAATTTGCTGTTAATAAACCTAATTATTTTTGATGGCATGCTGATAATTGCCACCCACCTCTGTTTTAATCATTAGTTCTTTTGCACTGTGGCACTTCGATCCTTCATGTTTCCATCCCTTTGAGTCTTGTTGAAATGAAAGGGCATCTCAGAAAGAACCCTGGGGCCGAGGAGTTCTAATAACAAGTGGGGTTATAGCTGTGATATGGACTGTGTTCCATTTACTGATGATTCGGATTTAGAGAAGTTTTACCACGCATACACACACACACACACAAGAATCAATGGGATTTACTTGTTATTAAAACTGCTGTCTGTATCTGGAATGAGGAGGTCCCTGTGAACTGGATTTTGCATCCTTCCTTCTCAGACCTGTTTTGACATCTAGATGAATCAGCCAGGCATCCAGGGCCTGGAAGGGTTCTGTCAAGTGATGTGTAACCACTTGTACTCGTCACAACTCTGTCTGAACCCTTCCCGGATGACAGACTTCCTCTCCAGTAATCCCGTCTGTACTTCCAGATTGTTGAATTGGTCCCTAGAAGTCATACAACAGTTGTAGGGGGCAGGGGAAGAAACGTAAGAATCCCTTCCCATCCTCACCTAGTAAAGGAGAGGCCTGTGGTGTGACCAGAATAAAGTGTGAAAAGCACAAAAATACAAGGACATGTGTTCTCTTCTTCTGCATGACAACAAAGGAAGGGGATGCATTTTTAATCTGTTTTTCAAGAAAAAAGGAAGCCAAGAAGGGAGCATTGTAGGCATTCTGGAGGAGGTTTCCATCCATAGCAAGGTCTCTAGAGACAAGACACTTTGCTTTGGACCGGGCTGCTTGTGCAAGGATCAGGTCTAGAATGCCTTTGGCCTTGCAACTCATGATTGTATTGTCAGGTTATACCCTCATAGTTGCTGTCAGAGAACAATTCTCCTGTCGGTGCAAATGTACAGATCAGAGGGAGGCACCCAGGCACTTCTAAACGCCTTTAAGCAGCAGAACAGGTGACGTTTACTTGGCAATAGGAGGGAAGGGCTCCCATAGGGATAGCCTGTCAAGCTACCACAGCCAAAAAACCCCAACATTCCTGAGATGACTACAAGTTGTGAGCATAACTCAAAGTAGATAAGAGTATAGTGCCGAAGCTGAACAAGTTTGCTTCTCGTTCTGCTGTGCCCTGATCAGGAGGGTCGCCAGCTCTGGGTTGGGAAATGCATGGACATTTTGGGGGTGGAGTCAGGGGAGGGCAGGGCTGGAGGATGGGCAGGACCTCAGCAGACCTCAGCCATGGAGCCCACCCTCCAAAGCAGCCATTTGCTCCAGGGGAACTGATCTGGATCACCTGGATATGAATTGTAATAGCAGGAGAATTCCAGGTACCACCTAGAGCCCTTCGGACCAGCCTAGTTTGGGGATCTTGAAACAGGGTGGAGAACCTCCCCCAGCTCCAGATGATCTGAGGCCAAATAGGACAGAACCTGTGAGTTCAAGGGCCACGTGTGGTTCACAAAGTTCAAGGGCCACGTGTGGTTTCCCCAGCCCACCCTAAACACCACAACTGGAAGTGGACACTCACATGGCTCCTGCAGGGACCACAGGATGAAGAGCACCAGCAAATAAGAGAGAGAAAGAGAGAGAGATGCTGCCCCAACAATGAAAAACAGCAAAAGACAAAGAACTGATGAGCCTGAAAAGGTGTTCATTAGCCCAGCGATATTTCCATGCCCCTTCCCACTGGCAATCTTACAAAGGTGCGTGCTCAGATCTGTGGCTTGTCTGGTGACTGCTTGTCTCGAAGCTGTGTGTATCTAGTGCTGGATGCTGGCATGATGAAGCTGACTGGCTCCTCAAACTCAGCCCTAACCCAATGGGCTCGCCTGTGTGCATCAAGGCTAGCATCGCCCATTGAAAAGCCAGTATTCTCCCTCTGGCTGGAGAGGAAATTTCAGTGGGTGCAGTTTTACTGAGCCCTGCATGAGGAGCAGCACTAGCCCAACTCTTGTAGCCATATCGGAGGTACAGGAGTACCCTTTGCCTCTGCCCCCCTTTGCCTCTGCCCTCCCAAAATAAATGCTAGCCTACCGTCAAGGCAAAACAGGGCCTTTCTCTTTCTGAAGGAGGAGCTGCTGGTGAGAATGTTTCTTTTTGGGGGGGGGTGGAGTGAAGGATCTATTTTCGCCTGCCATTTGTTAGCAAGTCAAGCATTTCCTTCTAAAAATATATTCAGCACTGACTTCCTGGTGGGTGCATTCTAAGAATGCAATGGTGTCTTTAATGTAGCAGACGCAAGCCACGCCGCCTGTGTTAATCATGCTGTTTGGACACATGTGCCTTTCTGGGGACTGAAGACAGATAGCCAGGGCTGGCTCCGTCTCCTTGTCTGCCAGCAAATGTCCTGCCGTTCTTTTGTTTGTCCATTTCTAAGCAAGCAGGCAATTAGTCTTCACATTAAATTGCACAAGCATCGATGGCGTTTTGCATGCCACGCCGCATTGTCTTGCTCGGTACAGGCGCACGATTAAACAGATGGCCGAGGGAGCCCAGGAAAAAAAGGGGAACCCCCTGTGTCCTTTCTTGATGTGACCTTAACGTTAAGGAGGTGGCACTGTCAATGCTTTGGAAATGGATATGTTTAAAACATCTGATTTTTGCAAGAAGGATCGGATTTCCTTTGGTAAAAAAAAACGTCACTGCAATATAATGTAATGTATGGACTTTGAAAGTTGCACAGCAATGACAGTACAGAAATCACTCTCTATACTATTCTCAGACTTGTTGAGCTCGAGATTTGATTTTTGGGCTTCCTCTACCTTCTGCCTCAATGCCAGCCCCATATCAAGTAACTGGTCCCTGAGGGAGCTTGCATGGATCCATGTATGCCATTGCATAGATATGAACTGGTGCAGGACAGAAGATCCTTGTGGACGCTTGACCAGCACTGGCCCAGAAGATAACTTCTGAAGATAGGGTAGAATATAAATTCCAAAATAAAATAAATTAATTGAAAAAGAACACACAAGGGTTACCCCGCTCAAGCCATGTTCAGGAAAAAGCTCTTGGAATCTGAACCCTGATTTGTCCCCCGTCTTGCCCCAACCATTTAACCATCCTCCACCATTTTCTCTCCTCTGGGATTCTCAGCCACTTGCTGGCCTGTGGGGGGCAGCCCCTGGTAGGTTTGCGAGAGGAAAGAAGTGGCAGGTCGTATTTCCAGGGAAATATCCTTCGCATGACACTGATCCTGTGCCAACCGTTTCATGGCAGGGAAGCTGCCCTTGCCCATCAATATCATATCAGGAAGGAGGCTGGACAGCAAAAACTGAAGAAAAGCTGGGTTGTGTTTTCCAAATGGAGTCCCAAAGTAGCTTTTAAATGCCTTTCCCTCCCCCTTGCTACAGCACACGTCCTGTGAGATGAGTGGGCCTGGGAGAGCTATAAGAGAACTGATCTGCAAAAACAGCCCTGAGAGAACTGTGACTGGCCCAAAGTTATCCAGCTGTGGGGGAGGAGTGGGGGATCAACCCTTCCTCCTGCTAACATCTGGTTTTCCATGCAGAGCATTTCACATGAAAGGAAATGCAGCCATTTGGACTCCCATCAGCAGGCTGAGGGTGCTAATCCTAAAGAGAGTGACCCCCTTCTAAGTCCATATAGATCTGCTTAGGATAGCATTGTGAACCTACTAAACTCCTAGCCATGACCTAAGCCCAATTTTCCCTATATTGAACCCAAAGGGCATACGGGGGGGGGGGGGACAGAATTGCCAAAGAATTGCCAAACTGTCCTGTCATCTCTAGGAAAGCTTTATAGCCTCAGAATGTTCTTGACTGTGTCCTTCAGGGTTTTTTTTTTTGGGGGGGGGATGTGATTGACTGATTGATACCCAGCAGTATGTATGATTTGACTTGTCCGGCTGGGGCTGCCGAAAGCGGTCGATGAGAACACAAAAGAAGACTCAGCGATGCTGCAAAGATTCAGGGAGACCAGAAATCCGGTGGGAAGGGTGGGAATGAGCAGAAAGAATAGATGCCATTTTCTGATGGTGCTACAGCAGACTGTAGCAAAGATGAACCTTTGCAGGAATGTTTCATTTACAGCATGCCCAGCATTGTAGTGATTGGTCGAGTGGGTGGCTTGCATACTGCTAGAACTCTTGGTGTGTCTCTGTGCAAGTCCATGGAGTTGGCCCCGTCAACTGGTTTGGGGACAATGCTGTTACATAGGAAAATCAAGTAGGTTTTTACTGGAATCCAGTCCACATTGCAGGGGCCTGAACAGAGCTGCAGCCTTAGCCTCTAGGGCAAGAGTGGCCAGGTCCCTGCTGGCAGGGGGTGGGGAGTAAGGCTGCCAGCTCCAGATTGAGAAATCCCTGGGAAGTATGAGGGTGGGACTGGGAAGGAGAGGGACCAGAGTGGGATCAAATGCCAAAGCAGCCATTTTCTCCAGGGGGGATGATCTCTGGAGTCTGGAGATGAGCTGAAATTCCAGGAGACTCCCTGGTCCCAATTGGAGACTGGCATCCCTAGCTGTCATACAGTCAGTCTGACATGAAAAGGAATTCATGCAGTCCTTCATTCATTTACCAGTGATAAAACCAAAAGGGAAACATAGCAACTAGTGACATCATGGAGCAGTCCTGTAAGCCAGGGCTAGTCAACCTATGGTCCTCCAGATGTTCATGGACTACAATTCCCATGAACCCCTGCCAGTGAATCCATGGGAATTGTAGCCCGTGAACATCTGGAGGACCACAGGTTGACTACCCCTGCTGCAAGCAATCTGAGCTTCCCATTATGCTAGCTAGGGATTTCTGCACCCTGATGGCTACATAACAAAACTTTGCTACAGTATAAGAAATTGTAGCATCCTTATCTAGAAGTAAGAAATTAACTAAAAAAAATGGTCAGAGTGTCCAGGGAACCCGATCAACAAAGGCAGAATCAGACCGTATCTAGCATCCCAATAAAAATTACAATGCAGTAAAATAAATGTAATTGTTTCAGCTTCAGTGGAGCTACAGGGATGAAGAAAGATTAATGGTATCGTGTCCTCAGAAACGTAGATATCAGTGGGACTTAACTGTTGAAAAATGACTCTGTCGAAAGCCAGTGTGGTGTAGCGTTGGGCTCTTATTGGGGAGACCTGGCTCTGAATCCCCACTCATGACATGGAATCTTGCTGGATGACCTTGGGCCAAAGTCACATTGTTTCAGTGCACTCTACCTTGCAGGGTTGTTGTGAGAATAAAATGGAGGAGAATGTCATCTTGAGTTCCCATTGGGGAGAAAGGCGGGGTACAAATGAATTTGAAATTAAATAAATAAAACATGCTTCCAGCTTTAGAAGAGGGGGGGCAATTTTGTGTCTGTGTCAAAACAAAAAAAAAGGATTGCTTGGGATGCTGAAGAAGACAGGGAAGCATCTCTGCACATCCACCTGTATATTTGTAAATCAAACAAATTCTACAAAAATGCAATAAATCTCCAGGGTACTTTCTCTTTCCAAGGGAATTAACCTGGGTAAGAGCTACTGCTTAGATCCTGCCACTGCTTGGAGACATGGAGTATGTCTCACACTAGTCTTTCTAATAGAGTCCCCTCCCCCAAATTGTGTAGAAACATGATGCAGAAATGTTCAGTCTCTATACACCTTTACCATGCTCTTAAGCATAAACTGGGTTGGCTCCAGTTTGCCAGAAGACCTAGAGAAAATGTCCCGGTTCTGCAACAGAGTCTTATTGTGTAGAAAAGTTGAAGCTTTTCCTGCTATGGAAGTCAATAACATCCCCTGGTAAATAATATCCATTAAGCCTTTGGTAAAGGCAGGGGGCATTTCTTTTTCTCCAGGCCTGTGGGAAACCTTAGTGCAGAGACTCAGGAATGGATGGGAAAGGGCTGCTAGTTCTGCAGAACCTTGTTCAAGAGGTTCCACAAGGCTTTGCGCCAGAGTTTATGCAGAGCTTTAAGTAGCAGGTTCACAAGCCCTTCCACCTTGGTGTTGAGCTTTCAGGCATTATTGAGAAGTTGCTTGCCATTGTAACAAAGTGATGAAACCTGTACAGATGTTGGAGAGAATTATATATGTGTAGATGTACACATATTCATATGCACTGGGAGATCATTTCATGTGATGAGGGATGGGAGCTGTGGCCTAGGATCACTGTAGGGTCCATAAACATCTAGTTTCTTTAAATGAAACCAAATCTTCTGGGCCAGATGAATTGCATCCAAGGCTTCTAAAAGAATATGCAGATGCAATTTCTGTCCATTATTTTTGACAATTCTTAGAAAACAGGTGAAGTGCCAGAAGATTGGAGGCGGGCAAATGTTGTCCCCATCTTCAAGAAGGGGAAAAAGCAGGACCCGGGTAGCTACCATCCCGTCAGCTTGATGTCTATAGATAGCAAAAAATTTTGAACAAGTCATCAAACAGTTGGTCCTTGAACAGCTAGAGCAGATGGCTGTAATTACTAAGAGTCAGCATGGCTTTCTCAAGAACAAATCATGTCATACTAACTTTATCTTTTTTTTGAGAAAGTTACTACCTGGCTAGATCAGGGGACTACTGTGTGCATTATTTACCTTGATTTCAGTAAGGCTTTTGATAAGGTTCCCAATGATATTCATAATGGCAAGTTGGTAAAGTGTGGTATGGATCCTATTACTATTAGGTGGATCGAGAACTGGTTGACAGATCGTTCCCAAAGGGTGGTTGTAAATGATTTGTCATCTTCTTGGAGAGGAGTGATGAGTAAACTGCCTCAGGGATCTGACCTGACATATTCATAAATGATTTGGATGAAGGAATAGAGGGGGTGCTTATTAAATTTGCAGATGATATTAAACTGGGAGGGGTAGCAAACAGACCAGAAGACAGAATCAGGATACAGGATGATCTTGACAGGCTGGAAAACTGGGCCGAAATGAATTTTAATAGTGACAAATGTAAAGTTCTACATTTAGGTAGGAAAAATCAAATGCAACACTATAGGATAGGTGAAACTTGGCAGTAGGATGTGTGAAAAAGATCTGGGGTCTTAGTAGATCATATACTGAACATGAGTCAGCAGCGTGAGTTGGTAAATGAAGAAAGATGTAGAGAAGCTGGAGCATGTCCAGAGGAGGGTGACAAAGATGGTGGGGGAAAGGTTGAGGGAGCTTGGTCTGTTTAGCTTGGAGAGAAGGCAACTAAGAGGTGATATGATAACCATCAAATTTGGGCATGAAATTTGGGTTACTGTGGGTAGGCAGGTATTTGTGAGTTCCTGCATTGTGTAGGGAGTTAGACTAGATGACCCTGGAAGTACCTTCCAACTCTATGATTTTATGTTCTAGGACTGAAATCCAATTGTTAGAGTGCTGGACCATGAATGGTTTAAATCCGCAGTAGAGATGCTCATCCTGACCTAGCTGACCTTGGCTAGCCCTGCCACACCAGATCTCAGAAGCTAAGCAGTGTTGAACCTTGTTAGGACTTGGCTGGGAGACCACCAAAGAAGCCCAGACAGAATCACTATGCAGAGACAGGCAAAGGCAAATCACCTCTCAGCGTCTCTTGTCTTGAAATCCTTATGAGGTTGCCATAAGTCTGCTGCAGCTTAAAGGCCCTTTCTGCCACCACCACAACCACCACCAGAGATGCCTGGTGACCTTGAACTGTTCACGTATCTCTCCCTCTCTCTTTCTGTCATAAGGGATAACATGGCAGAGGGGAGATCTGCTGCCCTCAAATACCTGGAAGAAAAGTGGGATATAAATTAAATCAGCAGGGGTCCTCTGTTGGACTGTGAGTCAAATACAGCTCCATGAAAGACTTGCATGTTCAGCTTCAACATCAAAGGAAACAACGTGGGTAACCAACTCTGTGACCACACGGCTTGGTAGTGTGTGTATGTGTGGGTTCTTCTTCCATTCTCGCCTCCTCTGTTACCAAGTAGCTCTCTGGCAAAGAAGCAAGGTCCAAGAACATACATGTTTTCTTGTTGACTTAGAATATACATAGACCATTTTTCTGTTACAAGTTGGAAGTAATGTCGCCTGCCTGCTGTACTCACACGAACAAACTGACTGATGTAAGCTCTTTCCTAAGCTAAGGTCTACCTTTCCCTTCTCTGTTCCCTTGCTGCCTGTGCCACCGCCATCAGCTGATTTGCATGTTCCGTTTTTAGGAAAATCCTTCAAAAAGAAGCATGTAAAATCCTCTTGAACTCATTTTGTTTGTGAAATTGAATAGCATTCAAATGAGAATGATCTTCCCAGGTTTTTTTCCTCCCCCTTCCTTAGGCTTGCCCAATCCAGCTGTATATTTTATATGCTAATCTGAATTCTATTTTTGTTCCCCTTGGGGGTTTTAAGTGATTATAATTGTTGCTCTTCAAAAGCCAAACAGATGATGATTGCTGCTTCAGGAATATACCAAAAGAAACTGGCTTTCATTAAACCTGCTCATCCTCTTCATAATTATCCCCTATTTTATCGCGCTAAGAAGCAGGGGGAAAAATGGCAAGTACAGTTCACGGAAGGCAGTTTGGTGATTTAAACACGGCTTTTATTGAGCTAACACGAAGTGTTAAAAGGGGATTTTGACGCTTTTCAGGGGGAAGACCCGCAGCCTGGTTACCTTTTCCACTGGAGGATCTGCGACCCTGAGTCAGCACGGAATGTAGGCCAGCCAAGAATATAGCAGGGTAGATGCACATTCAGCATCTCAGGAAAAGAAGAGAAGCTAAAAAAGAAATGCACACACATCCCAGGGAGTGTTAAACCCATTGTGGTGGGTACGATTGTGTGAGTAGACTGACAGCTGTTTCCCAACATGTCTCCCTGCCTGTCCGCTCTGCTGGAAGTTATATTACAGCAAGCGGCTCCTTGTGGGAGTTAGAGGAGGAAAGGAAAGGATGAGGCTGGCACGCTGAAGCAGAGAGGCAGGGAGCTGCTAGGAAAGTCGCAGAAGCAAGCAGGCCTCATCCATCATGTCAGCCCCTGAGGAGGCAGGAAAACTGGGACGGTACCCAGACCGTGTGGTTGGCAGGGATCCCTTCGACCTCAGAGAGAAACACTGGCCAAAGAATTTTAAAAACTTGATTCCGGGAGGCCGGGGTTACCCACTTCTACACTCTGCTCTTCCTGATCATTGTTGTGTGAGGACTCTCTAGAGTTATTCAGCAGACGGGAAAGGCAGTCTGGACATGCTCTTGGGCATTTGAATGCATTCTTGGCATCTAAGCCCCAGGATTCATTATCTGGAATTAACCACAGTTGTTGGGTGAGTCCTAAGTAAGCTTCCTAAATACATTGACATTGCAGTCCTATACCCTTCTAAGTCTGTTTATGTCAAGGGATTTAGAAGGGTGTAGCTCTGCTTAGGATGGCACCGCAAGTACTGGCTAAGGTAAAGGAAGCTTGCATTGCAGTACTGGCTAAGGTAAGCTTACAGTGTCATCCGCAGGTATGATGATGGTTCCTGTCTTTTAAAATGAAAACCAACGTTACTCCTTGCTTAGTGTACCTGGTCTGGTGCTCAGAAATGTATTGGCTAAACCTTCTCTCAGGGAGGTACAACTAAACGGTTCAACTTGCTGGGTACCAAGGCAGGGCTGGTCAGGGGGGCGAAATAGCACGTCTGCTCATCAGGAATCAGGAAGGAATACTGACACTCACCCTTAGATGAAGCTGATATTTGGAGACCCCTTGAATGTCAAAATGGCCAGAATGCTGTGTCAAAGGTGCTTGTCCCTGTTTTCCTACATTTGCACTGCCTTCCAGTTTGTTTCTGGAAGCAATTCAGAAGTGCTGGGTTGTTCCTGACGTTGTTTCTCACCTACAAAGCAGGGTTATGTTGATGGACCTCCTGCTCCCTTGGGCACCAGAGATCATTGTCTTATGAAGTCCTTTCTGAATCCCCAGATAATCTGATGTTGGCAGGCAGTGGCACCACGTCCCTGGAATATTCTGCCCCATGGGTTTTACTGGACACCTTCATTACTGGCATTCATTTGCAGGCAAATGCTTTCTGTACCGCAGCTAACACTCGCTCAATGTCTCCATGATTATTTTTCTGTTAGCCAGTTATGCTGTGAAGTTATGGTTACCGGGGATTTGATTTTAGTTGTTGGCATAGCTGAGATTATTTTTGCTACCTCTTCCGGGGCGGGGGGGAGATGGAAAAGCAAAACACACTTTTCTATCAGAGTCGAATGCCTGGCTCTGTGTGCCCCCCCCCCTCTGAAGCGTGGTGAATGGGAACCAGGGCAAGACCTCTTGACTGGCGGCCCCTCTATTATGTCTGTTTGGATAGATTCCCATGACACCTAGCTTATGATCTTAAAGGCAACAGGCAAGTTTATTGTTTGCCCAGGCTGATTGCGACTAATGTCCCTTCCTAAATTATTGCAGTTGCTTGTCAATTGTTTTTATCAATTTAAGAATTATTTTCCTGTTGTTACCTGTATTGATTTTTATAATTGTAAGCTAATTGGAGCTTGACCTAAGGAGAAGCAGCTAAGAAATAATAATAATACATTAACAGATTTTTAAACCTTTAGTGTAGGGTGGTCAGATGCCAATGAGGATAAGGTCCCTGTGCAATAATACCTGGGTAGAAGTAATGAAATTTGCTGTGTCAGTTAGGCAAGGAGTGTAACTCTGTGGTAGTGTACAAGTAGTGCATACAGGAGGTCCTGTTGGAATAGGCAAGGGCTATAGTATGCACAAGAGCCTCTAGTGGCACGGGGTGGTAAGGCAGCCAACGTGCTGTCTGAAGCTCTGCCCATGAGGCTGAGAGTTCAATCCCAGCAGCTGGCTCAAGGTTGACTCAGACTTCCATCCTTCCGAGGTCAGTAAAATGAGTATCCAGCTTGCTGGGGGGTAAACGGTAATGACTGGGGAAGGCACTGACAAACCACCCCGTATTGAGTCTGCCATGAAAACGCTAGAGGGCATCACCCCAAGGGTCAGACATGACTCTTTGCTTGGATACCTTTACCTTTACCTATAGTGTGCATAATTCAAAACCATACAAAGAATATCCAACAGGGGGCATGAGAGGAGATGTTTATTTGGCATAGTTAGGTTAGGAACTTACTGATGTTTTTCAAATAATCTCCTCCTATGTCTCAACAGGAGATTTCTTGCTCTTTTGAGCACTCTTCCTCCCTGCTTGCCTCCAGAATAAGGTAAAGCGGGACACCATTGACTGGGGTTGGGGTTCTTGATAAAAAATTTGGTCTATATGGAGCAACAAAAAGTTTCATAGAATGCATAGAACGCAAAAATAGTATTGTAATATATATTTTTAAATTTCAACATAAGTACAATTTGCCAGGTACCCCCAGATGTCCTTCCAAAAGTGGGACAATCTGGTCACCTTACTCCAGAACAGAACAGAATGAACAACAAACAATAGTTAGGGTTAGTTAGGAGTCTGTCTCTCATCTATCTATACAATGTTTGTTTCTCTTTATATGCAAATAAACATAAAACACAGCCCCCCTTTTCCTTGCCCCACCACGCTTTGCCTGTAATGCCCCATATGCAAATAAAAATCTAAAATTAAAAAATGGCAGCCACCATCTTAGAATCTCTCACACCGTGGTACGTCTGAGGGGCTATCGAGGTACAGAGCTGTACCTCAAGACAGTGGTTGAAGTGTGCCTGCACACATAAGCTCTCACCTTGAATAAATCTTTGTTGGTCTCATAGGTGCCATTGGACTCAAATTTTGTTGTGCTACTTCTGACCAACACGGTTACCCACTTGAATCATTCCGCCAGTCAGTAGAAAATACTGAATTAGGTAGCTCAATGGCGAGACTTAATATATCCTTTATTTTGATATTCAAACCCCATTTTTACCCCACCAGAAACCCAAAACGGCTTCTACCATTTGCAAGCTGCAGGTTAAGGAGCTTCCTAAATTCATATATCTGTATCAGTGAGCTAAGAAAGCCATATGCACTATAATTCAGTTGTTTATACAACAATTCATGCTTTGGCCCTCTGGCCTCCTAACTGAGAGTTCCCACTGAACCCAAGACCACCTCATTTTGTATCTGCACACCTCACTGAGATTAAAGGGCTATTTTCAGTAGCAGATCTTCTCCAGGCCTGTTTGCCCAAATCAGCTCATCGGAAGAAGTTAATTTTAATTGACATCAGCAAAAGAACTGGGCATCTTCTCAATCGTAGTGTTTGTTTGATGGTTTGTTTGTTTGTTTATTTCTAGACGGCCCCTCCCCTTGAGTCTGTTTACAACGGTAACTGAGTAATAGGACTCTGGGATACCAGTATGGTGTATCAAATGTTATAGTATAATAAGCAGACTTCTAAGGAGTCTTCAAACTTCAATTAGTTCTTTAAGGTCCAGAATATTAAACTGGTCCCAACGCATTTCGCTGTGTAGCTTTTTCAAGTTACATCAATGTCAATGTTCTCAACAGGAAAATTCAGTTTGGAGAAACAATCTCTTGACAGACTGTTACAACAAGGCATTCCAGTTCAAAGTTCTTTCCCCCCATCTCCTCAACATTTTGTGGGTCTCCAGGTTGCTACTGGAATTAAATCTACGAGAGGCAAGTGATGCAGATGGGGTGTGCCATTTGTCTCATGCTCCTCTCTTTCTGGCTGCCTAACAGGGCACTCGTTTTTCCTGAGCCCCCTTTTGTCAAAGAGATTGGGGGGGGGAAGCAGGGCAGTTGTCAGATTTGCCTGGTAGACAAGCTGCACTCTGTGTGTGATGAGGCTACTCTCCAGTGGGGAAAAGGGAAGGATTGCTTCCAAGGCTGTGCTTTTGTGCTCAGCGGCTTCTGTGCCATGCCTGGCCCTCTGAGCTCAACAGAGGGAAGAGGCATAAATTGTACAAGATGGCATGGGAGGTCAGCGCTTTGGAGCAAAGGCACCGTCTAGACAGGCTGTGAGGAAGCTATTCCCTCCCTATCCCCCAGCTCAACTGATCTTTTGCTTAGTCATGATCTCCCAGCTGTGCGGCAGTAATGGCCTGCTCCTAGCAATCCCACATGGCAACTAAATAGATATGAATAACGCAGCTACATGGGGACAGCCAGTTTTGTACATCTCTTCCAGCCAATCAGCATCCTCTCTCCTGGAAAGAACTACCCAATCATCTGCCATTGCACCTGTAGCCTTGCATCAAGGGCCTATTGCACAGAGAAGTGACTCCTGTGCTTCTGAGAAGGTGGCTTGTGGTAAAGGATGATGGCTGGAAGTCAAAGAGAAGCCTCCGTGGCATGGTGGTTAACGTGTGAGACTAGGCCCTAGGAGACCACAGTTCAAGCCCCCACTCTGCTGTGAAGCTTCCTGGGTGACCTCGGGCCTGTCACTCACTCTCAGCCTAACCTGCCTCCTATGAAAGTTAGTGTTGTGTCATGGTTAGGATCAGTGGGCTCTAATGTGGAGAGCCAAGTTCGATTCCCCACTCCTCCACCTGAAGCCCACCAGGGGGCCTTGGGCCAGTCACAGTGCTCTCAAAATTCTCTCAGACACACTGACCTCACAAGGTGCCTTGTTGGGGGGAGAAGAAGGGAAGGGGAAGGCAAGATGCTTTGAGACTCCTGTAAGGTAAGGGGAAAGCGGGGTATCAAACCCAACCTGATGGTGATTGTTGTTGTGAATATAAAATGGAAGTCAATGGAATGATATTGGCTCTCCTCGGGGAGCAAAGCAGGCTATAAATACCCACATAAATAAGAACACCTGGGAGAAAGTCTCCTTGAAGCCAGTGAGATTGACATCTGCTAAATATGGGACTGGGTACTGTTTATGTACACAGATTCCTTTCTAAAAAGGGCCGTTGTTGAGAACATTGTACCACTGTCATTGGAATATAAAAAATGTACATCTTTTCAAAGAAAATATCTGCCACGAATGTTCTAAAAACTCATTGGGATTGCAATTTAATTTGCAAGTCAGCCTTTGTTGAACATCTGATCCTCTCTCCCTCCCCCTTCCCCACACCCCAATAGCTGAAATGGCGCCTCTCTTTCAGAAGCCCTGTTCTGACGCAAAACCGTTTATCACCCCAGTGCCGAGCTCTAAAAGAATTGTTCTATTAAAACCGTAATTCCCAAACTGTGGGCCGGGACATGCTGGTGTGTCGCAAGGGAACGGCTGGCGCACCGAGAGAAATAAACAAATGCTGCCCACCGGTGTCTTTGGGCTTTCTTGCACAATAAATGATTCAGAGGTTATCTCAGGCTTCTTGGGAGAGCTGAGCAAGTGGCAGAGGGACCATGAGCTGTAGCTCCGGCTGAACTGAACCGTTTCCAGAATTGTAGAGGGAGAGCAAATGTTTCAGTGCTCCCCTCGTGCAAAACTCCAATAGCTTTCTGTACAGAAGGCAGTTTGTGGGTTTTGGTTTAGCTCTAGCCTATTCGCTTTCTCTGTGCAGGACAGAAATATTCAGATCTGAGGTTCCCCATCCAGCATGCAACCTGGGGTAGAACAGAGTGCCTTAGACCAGGGGTAGTCAACCTGTGGTCCTCCAGTTGTCCATGGACTACAATTCCCATGAGCCCCTGCCAGCACTTGCTGGCAGGGGCTCATGGGAATTGTAGTCCATGGACATTTGGAGGACCACAGGTTGACTACTCCTGCCTTAGACAAAGTCAGAACCTGGCTCTATAATCCTGGGCAGAGCTGCAGACTTCTACATCCATGCAAGTGGGTGTTGCTCTTCTTAGGACTGTGCCGTAGCTTTATCAAGGTCAGCATTGTCTACTCTGACGGACTGCCCAAGGTCTGAGGCAGAGGTCTATTATATCTCCTGCCACGTGATGCCAGGGATTAAACCAGGGACACGCTGCATGCGAAGCAGAGGCTCCGCCACAGGGCCCATGACTTTCCCTTAACAGTCTACTCCTGGCTCAATGAAAGGGTCCCACCATTTGGACAGGCTGACTCCCCAAACATATGCATGAAGAAGGGAATCCCAGACTATTTCAGCTGCCTAGAAGCCAGAGCTTTCTATGCGGGAAGCAGCCACATAAAAGCAAGGGAGCAGGCAATGCAGGCATTTCTTCACGTATACTCTGTATGTTCCCACAAAGGGGGCCACAAGCAGCTTACAATGTTATTCTGTAGCCCTCTGTTTTTATCCACACAACAACCACCTTGCGAGGCGGTTAGACTGACAGGGATTGACTGAGGACTCCCAGCGAGCTTCCATGGCAGAATGGAGATTCGAACCCAGGCCACTCAGATCCTAGTCCAGTATTCGAACCATGCTGGCTTTATCTATTTGATGGGCATGTCTATAGATATATATATACAAGCATGTAATCTGCTTAATGTTTTATTCAGCGTTCACAGAGGAATGGGATTTTTAGATTTTTATTTCCCCTCAAAAGCATTCATGCCTACATTTTCCATACAAGACTAGTGGTGCTGGAGATCGACTTCATAAAGGAGACAATATTCTCAAACTGGATGTCCACCAATTAGCTCTATTTAAAAACCAGCTCCCTCCAGGATACTCTTGTTTGGCCAGCAATCAGTATTGGGGCACTTCAAAATCACTGGCCATTTTTGAATATCCTAAATGACTTCAAAAGTAATCACCATTTCCAGCTTGGCTGTGCAATCAAGCCCAAAAAAGAGTTGCTATATAATTATCCTCTACTACAATTGCCATTCTTTTAATGAGTAGTTTAATTTCTAAGATGAGAAACCTCTCTACGTTAAACCGCCTGGCAGCCCTGGCCTTTAGTCCAGCAGTTCCCAACCTGAGGCCCTCTGGCCACATGCGGCCCCCGACCTCTTTCTGTGCGGCCCTTGACTTGGACATCAATGACTTGGCTAACCAAAAACAGCCACAAAAATCACACTGACTAGGTAAGCACATGCAGCTAAATAAAAGGATTCCACAGTAAAATATTGTTCCAATATGGATTGCATTAAAGTTAAGACTTCTTCATTTACCTTTGAATGTTCACTTTTGAACTAAATAAGTAGGTTAATAATTTTGGTACATTTTTGTTTAAGATGTATCCCTCTTTAGGCACTGGGCACACTAATGCAGCCCCCATGTGCCAAAAGGTTGGGGTCCCCTGCTCTAGTCTATATGGAAAGTATTGTAGTTGGGGATTTGGTACACACACAGTCATTATACAATGCAGTCCAAGGCTTAGCTTTGAAGGCTTGATCCTGGTTCAAAATGCTTGATGGCAGAAAGAAGGAATGGCCAATGAAGCATTTATTTAGCAGTATCAACAATAAGTCCGATTGCCATTACAGAATGAGTGATATCAGCACGCCTGTTCTCCAAACAAAGCCAATTGAAGCCATAGGATGAAATAAAAAGTGTTATGACGCAAATACACCTTGGAGAGCCATTTGCTCAATTGCCCCCAGTACTTGCTAATGAACTCCACCCAGACACAGGGGGAAAAAACATTTCCTAATGGATTTGCTAATGAACTCCACCCAGACACAGAAAAGGAGCTTCCTAGCTCCAGCCCCTGGAAGACACCCAGATACTACAGTAACATGAAACATTACAACCTCCTCCCCCCAAAATAAAATGCCCAGCAACTGATCACACAGTCCACACTTTGGCATGAAGAGACTCCCATCTTGCTATGTCCTATCTCTGAAGATGCCAGCCGCAGTTATTGGTGAAACATCGGGGATTAAAATTACCAGACCGTGGCCACACAGCCAGGAAAACCCATAGCAGCCAGTTGACTCCGACTGTGAAAGCCTTCGACAATTCATTGCCCCTCAGTGCATTTAGCCGATGACAGTGCCTTCCTCGTATTGATCAGGGGCTGGTGGCTTAGTAACCTTTATCTGGCATCATAGCAGCAGAAGACATTTGGACAATTGTGGTTTAAAGCAGGGCGGCATGATCTGGAATGAGGGAATCAAGCAAAAGATGCAGTCTTAGAAAAGTGGCAAAGCTTTATGGATTGATACCAATTGATCAATAATGTCTCGGTCTAGCAATGCCTTCCCGTGTAGCCACACACTAAAACTGGAATCACGGCGGTGTTTTGTAAGTGAGCAACTGGAACGATTTTCAGCTGTAAGAGGGAAATATAGGTTTTCTATACAATCGTTCAAATTAAGTCCATACAGGCAAGGTGCTGCACAAATACTATTGCACCATGATTGCGCAAAATCTTTAAAGCAATCTCAACCCATTATAATCAATGGGACTTTCATTGCATTCTCTTCATATCAACGCTAAATGGTGTGCAGGCCAAATCTAGGAAGTCAACTGATTGATGCCAGAAAGAATCAGAAACGACCAAGGAGGCATTTGTTTTGCATTAAATCAATGTATTCTGGTTAGTCTTTGGAGTGACCAAGCGTGTGAGCTTGGAAGCAGGCAAGGTTTTCCCTATGGAACACCTTGGACAATTGTCCAGGGCTTCATGCTGGGGGATGAAGAGGAAGGTGGTGGGCTGGCGAGGGTAACAGAATATAGTGATGGGAAATAAAGTTTGAGCCTAACATGTGTCATACATTATGGAAAAGGAGAGCTTTATTGCCAAGTTGGGGGAGGGGGAGAGAGAGAATAAAGAACATTAGGATAGGGTCATTTTTCCATTTTGCCCAAGGCCTCAGAATCATTAGATCTGCCACAGCTCAAAAGTCCCTGGTATGAATCTCATCTCAGCTGCAGACTCATGAGACCTGTATAATCCTGTCCACACATATGTGGGATTAAGCCCCACTGAATGTCAGAAGATGTGTGAGAAAGAAAGAACCTATCAGTGAGCTCAAGCAGCTCCTGTCCCTTTTTGCCTCAAAAAGAGCTTTCTAGACTAAGATTTTTGAGCATCATGACTGAGGTAGGTCCAATTGCTTTATTTAGGTTGACCTCCCTTGGAAAAATATAAGATATAAACAATCGTGCTCCCTTCCTTAGGGGAGAGCATATAATGTGACTTGCCTTTGAGTAAACATGCAAATGCTGCCTGTTTTGCAACACGTAAAGGATAAAGAGTCATCTTTGCTATAAAACTGGGGGTTTGTCTTTTCCTTTACATTTTTTTAAAGTATTCCATTTACTCTACCCCCCCCCCCAATGTCTGGTGATCTCCAGGGATGATCCTCCTTAATTTCAGCAATGGAACTAAGCCAGGAACCTTCAAATCCTCCTCTGGCTTCTTTCTTGTACATTTGGTGCCTTAATCTCTTGATGCCGTTAACAGTACCAGCCTCCTTTACAAGCTTGTTGTTAAGCATTACTGAGCGAATGTATGACAAACTTTGCACACTTCAAACAAGCTATGCAAATGCCAAGCATTCGCATATTCTTTGCATATTAGCAAAATGATATTTCTGAAGGTGGCAGACACATTCCACAAATACCATCCCTTAGTCTGAAAGAGCACTGCTTTATGGTTGGAGAGCTGTATTTATTTTATTAGATTTTTATACTGCCCTTCCATACGGCTCAGGGAGGTTTACAGATAAGGTCACGGGGGGGGGGGGGGATACATGGAACGATCTAACCTATCATCAGCATGACTCTTTCCGGCAAGCCTGGCTCCTGTTGTCTCCATCATGGACCAAGGTGGCAATTCTAGACATTCTTGGAAGTTAGATCATTGAACACTTGGCAGTTTGTTTCTGGGTAAGACCAAAAATCATCTCACTCCGTTCTTTCTGTAAGATCATAATTTAACTTCGTTCCTCCCATTTCACCAGGTGTGTTTAAAGTAACCATGGTATGACTTTAGTTCTCATAGGTACGGTCATTATCGAAAGATCTAATTATATCAGGCATGGAGGTTTCTTTCTCTTTTTTTAATGTAGTAGCTAGTAATGGGCAATAGTCATTATTTTACAGCATTATATTATTAGCAGAACAATTACGGCAGGAGAGATTTTAGTGCAAGGCGTACTTTTTGCTTCCTTAACTAATGGCATTCAAGCATTAAAGTCATGTTCCTGAAATTCATTCATAGATTTGTTTTAACTTTTCATACTAGAGGTGCTTGTTAATCATCACAGTAGCAAGCATCCCCTCCCTCCCTTTAAAAAAAAAACTTCTCCAAACAATTTAACTACTTACTAAAGTACCTCCGCCCCCCAAACATTGGGTCCTGGGATGCTTTATATTAAATAATAGCTGTTTACAGTTCTTTTTGAAAAGAGGATTTTTTTAAATGTAATACAACTGCATAGTACTGCTGTATGGCCACTCCCTTATCTGTTTTCTGTCATTTGCATAGAAGGAAGCAAAGGTGTTGTGCTCTGGACAGTTTTGTTTGAAGGCTGGCTAAAGCTGCAGGCAGTCAACCACTCCTGCCAGACAAATGGCTTGGCAACAGAAGGCTGGTATTGAAAAGTAGACAACCAAGCAAGTTAAGCTTGCCTGTATGTTCTGCTATTGTCTGTGCATAAATACCAGTGGTATAGACTTGTGTCTTCTTGGTCAGGATCGCCCTTCTCTGGTCTTCTGTTAATGGTCACTTGGTAAACTAAGGATGCTGAAAAAGGAAACGGATTCTCTCATTTGCTACAGCTGCTTCGTTTACGGGCTTGGATACATGTTGTATAAAGGCAAATGTGGCCTCCTCTTCTTGTGCTGGTGGGACATCCGTAGACCACAGTGGTTATCTGGCCTGGCTTTGAGACAGCAATCTGGAGGGCAGACCTGGGTGTTCTGTTGTTCACCCTGTCAAGATCCACACTTGGTGCTTAATATCTCAATGAAGTTCGAGCTGGGAAACTACAGCTTTACTTGGGGTGCCTCAGCCTCTGAGAAGGGAGGTGCTTGCATCCCAAGACCATTTCTTCCAGGTAGCTCTTCTGAGAACTGACTGGTACAGTTTCACTTTCAGAGAGGGACGGTTTTCCTGTGCATTAGGGACACACACAGGGTTCAAGCCGGAAGCCACATCACTTGTACCATGTGACCCAGTGATCCTCAGTGCAGACAGCTGTCGGTCTAAGATGCAGGGCCTGGAGAGAAGTGAAGGCACCCAGAATGCTTGAGAACTGCCCAGGTGTGGCTATTGTCAGCAGTTCTCTCCAAAGTACTGATAATTCTGCAAGGGCCCAGAACACGCACTGTCTCCATGAGCCTGCAAAGTGGTCGAAGGCATCGCCCCGCATTGCATTTAACCGGTGAGGTGCCTGAGAAAAGAAGGCTCCGTCCCGCAATGGTGGGGCAAGGGAGGTTTCAGCTGGAGCAGGCTCAGGCCACGCGTCCTTTTCTCGAGCTCAGCGCTTTCCGTCTTGAATGCTAAACGCACACAGGAAGTCTTCCTTCCGCATGAGGTATTTCCTTCACACTAAAGCTCAATCCCAACACTATTTGCCTTCCAAAGAGGAGTTGTTGCTTAGGCACACCGTTCAGCATATGGCTCCCTCCCTCCCACCCCCCTCCCTTTCCCCCCTTGCACCAATCCCGTAATTATTCCAAAGCTCATTAGTCAGGTTTCCCCAGGCCTCTTTTAGAGATGACGTTGCTCATTCATGATCCCTAAGGGAGAGGGCTGCCCATGTGGATGGAGGCCAACTTCTCCTTTACACATTTCCTGAGGTCTGCATTTACACCCCCATCTATAAGGCAGTTCAGTTTCCCCTCTAGAGCTGGGTGGGATTGCAGTGGGGAGCGAAAGGCCAGTGGTGTCGCAACTCCAGGGAAGATCCTGGGACTTTCGATTCCGTCCCCGACTCGCGCGTCCCTTAAGGACGGGAAGGCTCGGCCGGCCTGTCTTCCTCTCCCTTCGTGTCTTCTAAAGCAGGGCTCAGCCAAACCTTCCCTGTTCGAAAAGCGGGGGTTGACTTTCGCCGTCTGGGATTCCACCCGCGACTGTCCCTGCCCTCTCCCCCGCCCCGAGTCCCAACTTCTGACTGTACAGCACCGGTTTGTATTTCTTTACTCTTAGGGAGCTGGCTCCGGGGCTGCTGCGGCCTCACCGAGGCTGAAGTTTGGCGCATTGCACGCCCTCCCCCCCCCCTTTCAAGTGATTATCTGTCAAGGACCTCTTGAGCCATCTCCATCTCTGCAGCGCGCTGATAAGACAGCTGTTTCTCTCGCCGCCGCGTCTCTCCGGGCCTCGGTCTGTCTTTGGGTACAAACTGTGGCTTTGTTCGCCTGGCCTGGTGCTGTCACTTTCTCTGTTGTGCGGGCGTTTGATCCGAGCACAAAAGGGGGGAGGGAAATAGAGAGAACAGGGGAGGCAGAGGGCGGCGGGACTGATTGCCTGGCTGATAGGAAGGTACGGTCTCTCCCCCCCCCCCCCACACACACACACACACTCCTTTTTAAAAAGGAAACGCGTGTTGCACCCAAGTTGAAGGGGAGCTGTGGGGAGAAATACTCGCTCGCATAAGCCGCGTAGAAGAAAGCCCCCCCCCCCTTTAAAATTCCAGCCAGGGATAACAACCAGTTTCTGCCGGGAAAGCAAGCAGATGGCTTGCTCCAACCTAAACCCAAATAATGATCATTTATCTTTCCTTTCAAGAAGTTAAGGGATTGCTGGTGCCCTTGTCTGGAAGGAATCATTCCCCCCCTCCCATTAGCCTTCTTTCCCTCCCCCACCCTTCTCCATACCCATCATTCACCGGGAGGAGAGGGGGAGGAATAATAGCATTAAAACTGTGAGTGAGTGAGTGAGAGAGAGAGAGAGAGAGAGAGAGAGAGAGAGAGAGAGAGAGCATTGCCACGTGAAAGCTTACAAGTCAGACCTAAACTTGGCTTCAGCATAGAGAGGGCGACCCTGTATATGTTGATTCGGAAGTAGCACCCCCCCTCCCCGTTCTAAGGGATGCCCTCCCCAAAAAGTGTGCGCTTTGGTTTCCGCAGGACATGGGTCCAAGACAAGGTATATAGAAGCACCGCGGAAAGAACAGGAAAGCACACACTTTTTCTGTCCTAATATTGTGGGGAATTTGTTTGGTACAGTGTGGTGATTTGGTATCTTGAACCATGGTGAGAGTCTGAGGCAGCCCTGCGTGCTTGCTATACACTCTCATGACAGCCGCCGTGCCCAGTAACGTAGCCAGTAACCCAGAGGACTCTCAAAGAACGCTGCTTCAAAGCCCGATCTCCCCATTCATGCAATTTCGCACCCCGGCTGTACTAAGTAGCAACTATCTAGCTGAGACAATAAGCGCAGGTCAGACCCCAAGTTCCAGCGATAAGGTCTTTCTTTCGCTCGCTCGCTCTCGCTCACTCTTTTTCACCCTCCCCCAGCTGAAATCACCTTCCCTTGGAATCGTGGGGAATCGATCTTAAAAGTGATGTTCTTTGTGGCTAAGATAAAACAATAGCTTGCCAAGAAAGATTTCAGGAAATTAACAAATGCTTGACTTTATAACAGCCGCTTTTTACGCCTCCGTGATTCTTTTTGTAGGCTTGGCGGCGAAGGGCAGCAGGAAAGGGGAAAGGACGAGACAGTAACGCGCGCAGGACACGCTTGGGTATCTGTCCATGGTCCTGAAGCATTCCCAACTTGGCGGGCAGGGGGGAAATGCTGTGTATTGGCTCCTTAGATTCTCATGCGGCTTCCTGGAATTTCCTTGTTTTGTTTCCCTCCAGCCTCCAGAGTACCTACTCTTACCTACTCTGCCTACCTATTCTTATCTACCGACTCTTAGCACAATTACTGTCAAAGTTAGCCTGCTGAACCAGGTATATCCTGTACAGACATATTTTTTGTTTGATTGTTTGATTGCTGAAGTTACCCAGTTGCTATTCCATATTCTTGTATTTAGTTTGTTGTTGAAAAGGGGGAAAGGGGACTCAATGCTGCCCATATGCAAAAGTTTTGCATATGCTTTAAAAGAAAAAGAGCGAGCCCCAACGCGTGTGTTAAGTTTTATTATGTGACTGCCGACTTGGGTATGGAGCAAAAGCCTCAGAAGAAACTCTTGTGTAACTTGGAAAGTAAATGACTCCCTCTTTTGTGCCCGCCGTTTTGATGTTTCTGGAAATACAGATTTTACTTTGGAAAGTGGTCTGGAAGGACAGATCCATCCACCCAAGATAGTTGGGGACCGTTGTCTATACTAATTGTCTGCAGAGGAGGATAGGGGAATAAGGAGGGATCCCAAAATGATTTTCCTGGTCATAGTGACAGTGGAGGAGTTTCACTCACTATGTGTTGTTGTTGTTGTTGTTGTTGTTGTTGTTATAGTTCGGATAATAAGAAAAGGGAGGGTCCCTACAATGTGGACTTCTGTGCCCGATCACCTTCAAGAAGCCCCACTTAGCTCTTGGCAAATTTCATTTCTTCTTTCTTAACCACTGAGAATTGTAACTGTTCAGAGCTTCTGTTAAGCTGTTGCTTTTGAAAACTTAGCAAGAGCCTTTTCAAAAAATCGATTGGATGGGAGAGAATGTCAGTTCACTAAACGGTTTAGGTCCTGGCATTTCACAAGGTTGCCTTTCTTCGACAAAGCTGCCACTCTTTGTGGAATGTGCCTGAAGTGGTAACTTTGGGCTCAGAAGTAGTGAGAAACTCCTCCTCGGCTTATGCCTGTCGATAGCAGACGGTGCCCTTGCTTGTGGCCTCCTGCGTTCTCCCCCATCTTCCCAAGGCCGATTGGCCACCCCATCATCAGGCTTCATCAAAAGATGATTCTGAAGGAGGGGTGTGTCTAATGGAGGGCTGGGGGGGACAAAAACCTCACCTTCTGTTTACTTGTGGGAATCGTAAGGGAGCATAGCAGGACGCTGGGAATGACTTGGCTAGAACTGGATAACTGCCCACTTCCCCAAATTTAAAAGGGAATAAAGCAAGAAGTCCAAAGTATGTAATGGGTTGTAGGCATCTAGCCCCACAGTCTGCGTCTTTGGAGGGAGAGTCATACCCAAGGCTTCTAGGAAGGCACCAGACCCTTCTATGATATTTTAGTTTAGGATCTCTTTCAGCCCATAACCCCCCCCCCACACACACACACACATACACACACACGCCTGAAATCCAATTTTACTTCCAATAAGTTAGGGCTAGGCTGAAAAGGCAGCGAGACTCTAGCCCAATTGGAAGGGTTGGTTTGACACCGCAATGCCCATCACTGCACGCTACCGGGCAAATCGGAACATCGACGTTCCCCGTGTTGGTCTCCGTGGCTGGCGGCGTCGAGAGAACAGGGATATGATCTGGACCAAACAGCCGGTCCATTCCTCCTGCGGAAACACTCAAGGGCAGCTCCTCGGGAGCACTAATTGACGCTGTGCCGCTCTCCTGACTTGCCTCTCTTGCAATCTCTCCATGCAAATGCTGGGTCGTGTTAAAGAGACGCCCGAGTGTGTGTGTGTGTGTGTGTTGATTTTTCGAGGACTTCCAGTTTTGCAATTAAAAGGCAGAGCGGTTATTTCCCACCGCCCTCCTCCCCTCCCGTCAACCTAGAACCGAAAGCCTTTCCTGCGCAGAGAGAAGCCAGGCTGAAATACTGAGGAAGGACACGGAAGGGCAAAGCTTTGGAAACGCTAGGTGCGTGTGGGGGGCGGGGGAGGGGGGGATGCCTCAGGCAAGGGAGAGGGGGAGATATCAACACTGGTCTTCCCCAGCACCAAGTCAGGAGAGCTTCTGAAAGGTGCGCGCCTGTGTGAATTGTCATCGGCAAAGGCTCCTTTTAAAAGGTCTGTCGTCCAAGAGGAACAAATCTCTCAAGAAAATCCTATGTAGAGATACTCTGCATGCCCCCCAGTAGACTGGAGTCCTTTGCATAGGACTTAATTTTCACCTTGTTCTTCATCACCCTTCAGCATCCAGTTGTGTGTGTGGTGTGTGCGGGGGGAGAGGGGGAGTGAGAGTTTGAGATCACAGCTATGACGGGTAAGAGTATAGGGTCTGAAGTTGTCATTGAAGAGGGTTGCCTCTAGAACTTCCCCAAGTATCAAGTTCTGGTTAAGGCCACGCCAACCCAGCTCTTTCGTCTTGCTCTGGTTCCCCAAAGGATGACACCCACCACCACCACCACTCCCCCGCGCGGATTTTCGGGGCACCGAGGATTAAAGGGAATGTGTATGCGTCCGGGACTGGGCAGGGGAAAACTCATGTAAAGCACCTGCACCGGGATAGGCCACCCACTTCTCTCCGGCTCTAGAAGGGTGCGGGGGGACTAATACATGCTCCCCAGTTGAGACGTTCGGTCGCTCCGACGTGCTGTGCAAAGCCGTGGCAAGCTTTCCCATGCGGACGGCATCCCTCTAGCCCAGGAAAGTTTTCCTCCCAAAAGAGCAAGGGGATGGGGAGGGGTGCGGGGGAGGGGTGCGGGGGAGGGGAGGGGGGAGGAAGAGAGCTAGAAAGAGGACACCCGCCTGCCCGGCAGCACTGCCAACGGCATCCCGCGTCGCTTTGCCCCGGACGCTGCCTCTCCCCCCGTCTCTGTCTGTCTCTTTGCCTGCTGCCCCTGCGCTGAGGATGGTATCGCTCGGCTCAACCCACCCTGAGCAGGGACTCCATTGAGCCTGCCGGATTGACACCGCGCGGCAGCCAATGGAGTCGGGCCGCTTCGTCGGGGCGGCGCCAAGGCGGGCTCTTCCGACCAATGGGAAGAGCGAGAGGCCCGGCGAGCATGTTCAGTTGTCTCTGGCTTCGGCGTATACTTCCGCGCGTGGCACCCGGGATAGGTGGGAGAGCCTGGCACGGCTGCAGAGACACATACGCGCGCACACTCGTGCGGAAGCAGAGGAGCGCCGGGTGATACGGTTCCTATAAATCTGTGATCCAGTCCACCTCCCATTTAAGGCGTCCTCCCCCCTTATGCCTGCCCTCAGTTAAGAGATGCAGCAGCTTACTTCGATTGGGAGCTGCTAGAAAGAAAGCAGGAGGCAGAGCGAGGGGAGGCTTTAAGAAGCCCTCTGTCATTCCCTTCCTTCCTTTGTTCCTACCTTTTAATTTCTCTTCCCCTCCCCCCTTTTGGTTGAGTTGTGTTGTCACGGAAGAACGTTACGCTCCTGTCACGCTCCCTTTTTTTTTTTAAGTTCTCCCCCCCTTTTTTTAATCCCCCCTCCCGATTTCTTTTAGCGCTGCGGGAGTGGAGAAGAGAAGCTTTTTATTTATTTTTTTTGTTTTTTTTTCCTCCATTTTTTTTAAAAAATTGATTTTCTTTACAACTGTCTGCAATTTAGGTTTTGGGGTGTTGTCTTGAGACCTTTACCCATCTGCTTCTTAAGACTGATCCTTATTGGGAGACCCTGCATCGTTACTTTATTATTTTTTAAAAGCCGAAGAAAGAAAGGTAAGTGGCGCTGTTATTCATATTGATATCTGGGTAGCCTTTCTGTAACTGTTCAGCTGGCTGTGCACTAGATACAAAGAAATGCTCAAAGTGCATGCCGTATAGCATTAAGTTTCTCGCACACGCTTGTGCTCGGGGCTCCAGCAGTTCGTGTCCTCTGCAGTGGGCTCATAGGCTAGGTGTATGTTCTGACTCCTATAGAAATCTCAGGATGAAAGAAAGAGGAGGAAGCGCGGATGTGATCCGATCCGATTTTATTCTATCATTTAAGCAGGTACAGTGCAACACTGCGCCGGATTACTCCGGTCTAAATTCAATGAGCATCGACTGGAGTAACTGTGCCCTAGGGCTGCATTGTTAGACACCCACCCTGAACGTTCACGGGGCTCCAGGTAGATATAAGCAGTGAGCTGGAGGTGTAAAGTTCATCGCCTTAAAAACCCAAGTCGGATCGTGAAATGCATCGCAGGCGTTGGACCGGCGGGAAGCACCCAGCAGCCCCCGGCAGGGCGGATGAATGAATGGAGCGTGTGCCGCTTTGAAGAGCTTAAACCGGCGTTTGCAGATCAGCCGGGATAAGCTCCCGAACTCTAATTGCATTAGCCATTTGGTGGCTGGGGAGGAAAAAGGGAGGGGGAGAAGCCGCGAAAGGAAAGGGCTTGGGAGTCGGGACTGGCCAGACCGGCACATCCCGGTGGTTCGGCGGATGCTCCGAGACATGCCGGGATATCACAACCCCGGGGTGGGCAGGGTAGGAGAGCCAGACTTTTAAAGAACCTTCCAATTACAATTATAACGCTCGACCGGGAGGGCTGAGCTTTTATATCCGGGAGACACGATTTTTCTTTGTTCTGAGGAAGCGGAGGGTGGTGGTGATTGGGGGGGGGGGGGGGTGCTTCTGTTCTTGATGCCGCCGAAAGGCATTCTGTTGGGGAGCTCTGCTCGAGGCTGTCGAGCGAGGGATCCCCCACCCGCCACCCTGCCCGCTGTCCTTGGTCCTGAAAGGGGGCGGCGGCGTTGTTCAAGCCCAGAGTCAAAGGAAGACGTCCCCCTGAAGCCAGAAACCGTAGAGTCAGCCCAACGCCGAGCCTGTCCTCCCACCAGCCCCCTCCTATTGTGAAGCCGACACCATGCTAGAGAGGACGGCCGAGGCGTTGCTGGTTCGGAACCCGCGGTCGTTTTGCCGGCTGTCAGCATGTAGACTCCTTTTGTTGGATAGGGAAGAGCGAGGCACACCACCCCCTCTCCCTCCTCCCCCGGCGGCTGTTTGAATCTTGCATGAGAGAAGTTAGCGGCGAAGGAAAGACAATGTATATATGGGGCGTGGGGAATGTGGCCAGGCATTGACTAAGACGTCTTTAAATATATCTATATCTATATCTCCTTTTACTATATTAAAGTGGCTGTCAGGCTTTCTATCGGGGGCCGGCACGGGCGCTGCCATTGTGGCTTAATTTATGCCCAGCACGTTGCTGTGTGTGTACCCAACCGATTTTTACGGGAGAGAAGGCTCCCGGTGGCAAATGGGTAGCCTTGGACTCTTTTCCTTTCATTTTGGGTTTCTTCAAGTAGCTGCGGGAGGAAGGGAAGGAGAGAAGGAAACTGGACTCGAGGCGTTTGGATGAATAATGGCAGGTTTACACGAGCCGGTTTGAGGAGAGGAGGGGGAGGAAGGGAGGCTGAAAAGGCCCCCCCAGCCCTTGGGCGAGCTTTCCCAGGACGCGACGGTCCCTTTGCGGGTTAAACCCACAAACACACCCCTCCGTGCCATGAAGTGTGGCTGTCCCTGTGTGATATACCGGACATAAACGCAAGGGAAATCAATGCCGCTCCACATCACGATCAGAATGTTTTAGATATTCTGAAAGGCTGCGATATTCAGCTGCGCTCTCGGTAGAGGAGGCATCGGTAGGATTTCTCTGGAGTAAGCAGCTGGTGTGCGTGTGCGAGAGAGAAGGGGGGGGTGCCTTTAGATCCTCCTCAGGGGACAAAAGAGGATCTCCGCCATTCTTAATTCCAAGCAGGCACAATAGAGGGAATCTTGCTGCTGCTGCTGCTGCTGCTGCTGAGCCCGGGGATTGTCGACTCCAGTCCGTGGCACGCGAGCTTTCTCCAGCCTCGCCTTCTCGGAGAGGCTGCAAAACGGGCATTTACAGCAGCGCGGCAGGTTAGCGTTGCGAAGTTAAAAGCCACTTTGCTTCGGCGAGGGCACGCCTTTGAAAATCCGAGCTCGACCCACCCTGCCACTTCCAAGGGAGCGTATTTACTACGGAGAGGACGGGGGGCTGTAGGGATACAGCGTGCAGACACAGCTGTTGGGGAGGCGGGTGTAGCTCTCTCCCCCCTCCCCCAAATACGCGACAGCTTTTAATTTTTTCCTTAAAACTGGTCGTTTCTGCACCTTGGCTGCTGAAAGCGAGCGCAAGCGCCCACTCCAAAACTATAGAGGGCTACACCGGTTTCGCTCCGAAAGAAGGAGCACGCCCCTCCGATCCTTATTCCACGCGTCTTGCTAGGTCCCCCACAGGCCTCCTTGTGTGTCCAAACCAGGTCGCTTTTAAGGGCGTGCGAAGATGGTCACGCACCGTCCTGCCGCCTGTCTCCGAGCTTCAAGGGCATCCTCTCTGCAAACCGCCCCCCCTGCTTCCTTCTGTGCTCCCCCCCCCTTCCTCTCCCGGGCCGGTTGTGCATCGGAAATTGCTCCCGCACAGAGTGGGCAGGTGACCGCCATAAGCCTCCTTTCAAAGGGCTTCGCGAGGGGGCAGGTGCAAGCCCAGCCATCTAATTGTCGGCTGAAGGTCATGCTTTCGATGACTTAGCCAGAAGCCGGGCAAACGTTGCATTGCGAGTGCCCGGCGGGCAGGGCTCCGGCCGAGTGCTTTGGAGAAGGGGGGGGGGGGAGGCAGAAGGGCCCCTTCTCCTTGCGAGTGGCGACTCTAAGGCTGCAGACCTCAAATCACTTGCTAGGCTGTAATTCTTCCTTTCTGATTTGGAACTACACTCTAGATCCACCTGCCTGGCTTTCCATCTTGGCCGGCTGTTTTAGGAGCCTGCAGCTATACCGGCCTGGAGCTGTATATTCCCGAAGCCACGAAACCCGGCCTGATTTTAGGGGTTTAGGACCTGGAGTTCCATGAAACTGATGTCTTGCATGGGAACTGGGTAGGATTTGCTTCCAAGTCGATGGTCCTGGGAGGATCCGGTCACATTTCGGAAGCAACCTTGGAGTAGATCTCTCCTTCTCACCAGGGCTCAGAATTGCTGGCAGGCGAGCAAGGTCTTAAGACTGCAATCCTCGACTCAGTTACTAGACAGTAAGGCCCATTAAGGCTTCTTCGACCTATACTGGTTTAGGATTGCATTGTACGTGGCCTGAAGGACTGCAGTTCTAACAAAAGCCAACTGCATAACCAAGTCTCTTGCGACAGGTTGGTGAGAGAGCCAGCAAGTCATCCACCTGAAAAATGATTGCAGTCCAGAAAGCACTTAACCCAGTTTGGAACCAACCTGATTGTGGAGATGGAAAGATCTAGCTCCCGCCCCCTTGCTTTGCCCACTAGATATTCTGTTCCAGTTGGTAAATTCTGCCATGACGGCTTAAGTGTTATAGGGGTGAGAGTCTTGAATGCCCCATCCCATTCTCTCCCATTAATCTTTAACGAGACTTTCTGTACAGCTAAGAGGTTTGGTGGACTGCAGCCAAAACCGCTCATTCGAAGCCATCTACTCCAGAGTAAGTCCCTTGGCCTGTAAGATTTCACACAAGGCCGGCTTTCTTCTTCCTTTGACATGTTTACTGGGAGTAAGACTCTTGAACCTCTGCCGCACTTAATTCCCAGAAAGGATTTCACCCTGGCACCCATATTGGGAACGATGATCCCATGCAGGAAGCCGGCCTGTTAGTCATACCCATCTACTCCTACTTGCTGAGGGCTGCCTCCGAAGGACCTACCGCAGCGTTCACGTGGACAGTCTCCCAGTAAGGGGTGCACGGGATCCATCTTCAGCTCCTACGCAGAGGTAACCCATTCATTTCAACGAGATTTACTTTCTAGCAAGTATGCAGGATATGGTGTGCCTTAGTCGTGCAATCCCAATACGTATTTACTGGGAAGGGGGAAGAACCAAACCCACATTCTTGAATGGCTCTTCGACTCAGGAAACTCAGCACAGGACTGTGGCCATCCTCCCGATCCTATACGTCCACACCTGGGAGAAACAGCTTTGGGGAGCACCCCTGCTGTCCTTCTGAGGAAGCATGCATAGGATCGGGTGGTGAGTTGAGGACCTTCGCAGCCCAGCCGCCCGATCCTACTTTCTGGGGAAGGTAGGAGACCGATTTCCACACGGCCCATTGGCCCCACGAACGGACCACTGCAGCCATCCCTGCAGAAGACTGATTTCCTAAGGAGGGGGGACCACCAAAGAGAGAAGCCCCATTGTCTTTGGAACGCCCCTTCGCTAGGAAAGGCGAGGACGCGTGGAGCGTAACAAGTCCGCTGACCAGAAAGGAGGAGCGCGGGGCTCTTGCGGAGGAGGCCGGCCCTTTCTCCCGGGAGTCAGAGGTCACTCACTTCGTCAGTTGCACCGGAGTGCCAGCGCCATTAAGCCGATCCCCCTCCCAGCACAACAGAAAAGCCCAGGAGGGGAAGGAGGCGTTGGGAAGGGAGAGCAGCTTCCCACCCGAAGGGCCTCCTTCCAGTGAGGATCTGACGGGAGCTTGGCTTGAACCGGCCTCTCTCCCCTCTCCTTTCGAGTGGAGGCGCATTTCAGGGCTTCGTGTGAAGAGGGCTCTGACTCCCGACAGCAGCTGCTGGAATACATTTCACGAGTCTTGGAGGCACCACTAGGCTGCTGCTGCTGCTGCTGCTGCTGCTGCTGCTTAATTTTGCCACTCCTGCGTAACAGGGCTGCCCATCTGGAACCGAATCTCTGCCTCGGATCGCATTACACGAGGCTTGCACAAAGCAGCGGCTCCAGATGAAGGTGCCTTGTACTAATCAGGCCTCTAGCCTCTCAAGGTCAGCCGAATCCCGGGATCTCAGGTGGAGGTTTTTCCCCACATCAGCTGCGAGCAGGGGCCTGTTAGCCGGAGAGAGCAGGATTGCACCTGGGCGCTTGCTCTTTCCCATACCCCCCCCCCCCCGCGCATTTTAACGCGTGCAAACGTTGCCAACCTTTGGCCGACGATCGGGCCAGATTAATGGTGTGAAGGGGATGAAGCGCTAATAAGGATTCAAATTATACTGCATTTGGTCTCATAAAGACAAAAGTGTTTTTTCCCTTTCATGCTATGCTCACAACAACCCTGTGAGGCAGGTTGGGCTGAGAGAAGGGGGAAATTGCCCCCACTCGGCCATTGGCTGAGTTGGGAGGCTAAAACGCTCGAGTCTTCCGAGCTCTGGCTTTTGCACTGCCGCCTTTTGAGAGTCCCAGCCTATCTCCTGGGGCTCTTCCCCTTCTGCGCAAGCGCTCTGCTATGTTGGCTTTGAGTGGGGGCGGAGCCTCATCGCTCTTTGCAAGATTAATTCCGCCCTCCTAGCAGCGCGCAGGCGCAGCTAGTTGTCATTCAAGCTGCTCGAAGGCGAAGTCCTTGTTTTTCCCGCCCGCGCCGACCTCCTGCTCTTGTGCAGAACGCTCCGGCGGAGTCTTCTTGCACGGAAGCAGCCGCTTGCTGTAGGTGTGACTTTTGTTCCCCCTTTTCCCGGGGGTGGGCTTGAACTGAATTTACTGGCCGGGCGAGATGGAACAGAGTACAGTTGTGGGTGCTGTTTTGGGGGAGGCGGATTCCATTGGCTCTTAAGTCGAAGCGGGGTTTTCCCTCCCCTGGCTCCCACGCGCCTTCTTTCCCGCTTGTTGTGCGTGCTCTTTGCAAGTAAGTCTGGCTCCCTTCGGTAGGCCTTTTCAGGCAATGCACGTTGGATTGCAGCTGAAGTTACGACTTCACGTTGCCGGTTTAGCAGGCACGCCGCTCATCGCCCTTCGGCAGCAGGTAAACCAAATAAAAATGCTAAAAAGTCTCCCCCCCCCCCCGCAGGCTAAGCTGCGTAGACTTGATAAATTCACCCTAACCGGGGTGGCACGATTTCCCTGGGATTCATGGGCGTCACTGCCAAGGAAAGCTGCCGTCGTGGCTTGTCCAGCGGGACAGTTTTACTGAGCTCGCCGGGGTTGCAAACACGCTGAAGCATGCACCGGTGAGGCTTTGGAGCGCACTTACTCGGGGGCAAGTCTCCTTGGGCCCAGTCCGGTATTGGTTCTACGAAGGGCTGCGATCTTATCTGCGGGTGAGCTGCGCTCGTTAGAGGCCGCGCTTGCTTGCTTGCTGGGGGCGGTGGGGAGGAGGGAAGAGAAGGCTTCGCGGGGCAGCTGCACCCATTTACCCTTTTGCGCATTTTTCCCTTCTAGAGAGAAGGAGCTCTCCGCCTCCCACCCCGGGCCAAGCCGGAGTTGTTCGAGTGCTTGCAAAAACAACAGCAAAGGCCGCTCGAAGGTGCGGGGTGGCCGCCTGGTTGGAGCGGCGCTGCGCACTTTTGCTCTTGCGCGCGGGGAAAAGGCGGGGCACGGAGCGCGCCGCGGAGTGCCCGCAGAGGCCGGGCGCGAGGCCTGCGAGAAGCTGCCGAGCCACGTGCCGCTCGTCCTCGCTCCCTCTCCCCCAATTCCCCCCGGCTGTGCGCGCGGGTCGCTGCGAGCCCAGGTGGGAAGCGATTGCCCGGGCCGCTCACTAATGGCCGGCCGAGGCGGCTTTGAGTCAGGCTGCCTTAATGGGCCCGGAGAGCACCTGATGGTAGCTTGACCTTGGCCTGCTCGAGTTTACCCTTCAGCGGGCCTGTTCACTTCGGCCACCCCCACCCCCTTAGGCCCTTGAGTTCGACTCCAGCTCCTTTTCTCATTCGGGAAAGAGGGAAACAACCTGGATTAGTCTTCTTTTTCTTTGGTTGCCGCTGCTCTCGCAACAGAAAGGGAGTAAGGTGGTTTCTTCCTTGCCAGTCCTTTGCACACTCGGGAGAGGAGGCATGAGTAAGGCAGGGAAGTGCCTGAATCTTGATCCGAAATGGTTTCCAGTTAAAGGACGGAGGGCGAGGGGCCAAAAGCAAACATCACAACATGACTTAGTTGAAGTTGTATGCCTATCAGCCTGCTGTGTTAAGTTAAAGCAAGAACATACAAAGGTAAATTTTAATGCCAGGCAGGTAATATCTGATGGGTTTTGGTCAGAGTTGTAATGGGAGGGGGTGGTGTTTTTGGCTTCAGACCAGTTCTTTGCCATCTCTGTGTGTGAGAACTACAGACCATTTTACAAAACTTACTGCAAGTGCAAGAAAGAGCAAAAGAGCCATGGAAGCTGATAATGGCAAGACTGTGTAGTGTGTTCTGATAGTGTGTTTGGGAAATTTTAAAAAGGTCAAGTCATTCGCTGGTCAGAAATTTGGGAGCCTAGATTAAGACCGCATACATCTGAACATCCAAGGGGTGGTGAATGGCCTGCAGCATTGCAAGAGGGTTTTGCGTGATTTGGCTGGTGCTCCAGTTCATAATTGAATGATATACCTGCAGTCTGATGTGATGCAATCCTGCTGCATGTCTGCATCTTTACCGTGTGTGTGTAAAACAGGCTTACCTTTGCTTTTTATTAAGAAGACTACTACTTACAAGGAATAAGCTTGCACAGGGTCAGGCCTTTCCTCCGGCAGGGATTATATGTTTGCTTATGTGCAGAGTAGCTTCTATGGTTATGAGTGTGATGCTTGTTAGGTCCATTTTGCTGAGATTGCTTAGACTCTAGCTGGGTGTTTAGACTAAATGAATAACAGAAGGAATACAGACATTTCTAAATGTCACCGATGCAGCTGGAACTTTAGTCTGACTTACATTGTTCAAGAGAGATGGTGAAGATTCCGAAGTTCTTAGCACTGGGAGAGGTGAAGGGGATAGTGGGGGATAGCAAAGAGCAGCTGTTGCACTTAGTAAACTGAGTTACACTCAGCAGAACTGGGAGCTGCATGCGGATGCAGCTGGTGGGAAGAGTTCACCCAAGAAAGAACTTGCTGGAGCTAGCAAATGCTGAGGTGTGACGGGGGTGTGTTTGTGTGAGTGAGCAGGCATATGAAAAATAGCATATTTTCACAAGTCTGTAATCAGGAATGTAGAAATGTGTTAAAATGCATTGACATGGCTGGTGTTACATTTCTCAAAACTACAGAAATATAGGGCACAATTCAGTCAAAGTTATTTTTGACTTTGTCTCAATGGGCGTGTGTGCTTCACTTTTTCATTGAATTGGTGCGGATTCTGAGTGGTTAATCTGGCTGGATTGTAACTAGTCTCTCACTCAGTAAAGCTTACTTGAAACAGTACCCTTCTGTGCTGGCAGATTAAAAATTGTGACCTTAGCTGAATTTTCCATGCTTACTTTTACTTCTGTTATGTTACGCCACCTGTATCAGTGACGTTCCTTTGACATGTTTCTCTTGTTCAAACATTTCTGCATATAATGCTTCAAGTCTGACTATATTTTTTGGGCAAGAGGGAAGCCTATTTTATGAGCACCTGGATTCTTTGCTTTTGTAGTTGCCTTTTCTTTAATGATTTGGCCAGCTTGGTACTCCAGAAACAAACCAACCCTTAAAAACCCTATTAAGTTTATAATATTTGCCAATTGGAAAGCTCCTCTGGAATTACTTTAATGGCTAATAGCAGCAGGAGTGGTAAAGATGCAGATGGTAGAGCTTTATTGTGGTAAAACAAAGCACCTCCTGATCTTTCCTAATTTTCTTGGGCGGGAAAAATCAGAAAATGTATAAAAGCACTGAAAAAGCCTGTAAAGTATTTTGCTTTCAAAATAAACAAGCTGCTTTTACTGTCAGAGTTTAACTTACTCATATGATTTTTATGTAAGGCAAGATCCAAAAGTAGAAAACTATTCTGTAGACATATACAACATACTCAATGGTATGTTTAACAGTTACTGATTTTGTCTACAATTCATGTAGCATTGAAGAGTCCAGTGTTAAACTTTTACAGCCAAGTATGCTACTGTTGGACAGTCTCAAATCTTGTACATTTAGTACAGAATTATTTTTTTTACATTTTCTTGTTAAACAAGCAGTCCTAAGGTCACATAAGGTACAGTGGTTTGCCTTTTCCCCTCAGTCCCATGTATATGTACACAATGCCATGTATATTTACACAAATATATGCCACATTTTACCATTTTTGTATGCCAATGAGTTAAATGACACCTTTTATGTTGAAGCTAGTCATTCAGCAGTGAAATTGACTGCCTAAGGAGGTGGTGAGCTCCCTCTCACTTGACAGTCTTCAAGCAGTGGCTGGACAGATACTTATCCTGGATGCTTTAGGATGATCCGGCATTGAGCAGGGGGTTGGCCTGTATGGTCCCTTCCAACTCTCTGATTCTGTGATTAGAAAGCAATTACTGCATACCTCATTTTTTTCAAAATTTCTGGTGTCACATCTCTGAGATGTATCCATTTTTAGGGCTAATATATTTATTCTGCCTTTTTGGCTTTTACATGGGGTGAAGGTGCTGGCTCCTGATAATGGGATCATTATGTGAATTTTGCCTTCAGTTATAATATCCTACAGAGCATTTTTTTGTTATTTTTTGCAAGAGCCAATGTAGTATAAAAGTTAGATAGTTGGACAAGATCAGGGAGATGGTTCAAAATCCCTCTTTTGTAATGAAACTTTTCAGGAGACCTCCGATTGCCTACTCTCTATTTGCACATCAAATCGTTCTGAAAAATAAAGGAGGGGAGAAGTGCATGGTGCCAGGAATGTCTTGGAACATAGATGGTTTTGAAGATGTGAAGATGATGCTGAAGGTCAAATTAAACTCTTAAAATACACCTTCATGGCTTGCTTCACCATCAGCCAGATGTGGCTGCTCAAAAAAGAGCAACTGAGAAGCAGTTGAGAAACTGGCGTGAAACTTGGTGCTTGCTTGGGATGTTGAGTAAAGTGGAAACTCATAGTTGAGGTGTGTGGCAATGTGTGGCTAGAAAGCACCTGAGCAAAACTACTGTGACATCTCATGGATGACCACATAAAAACTTTACCTTCTGTTATTGTCGCCCCTGATGACTGTGAGTGTGGCGGTTGCAGACCAAAATAAGTGAATTCTTCTAGTATAGCCAGGAAAAGAACTGATTGGCATCTTCTTTTGCCTGTTAACAGATTAAAACAGTAGTGGATCAAGTTTGCTAATGCACACTGCTGAGACTTGGACTCATTACCCTCAACCACTCCTACAGTCCTGCTTCAGAGAAATGAATCACAAAGGAGAGGTTATTGGCTTGGCAGGGAGAGAAAATTGAAAATGCCATGTTGCAAAGAGAGCATTTACAGCTGAATTTGAAATGGGGAAAATGTCCAACATAGAAATGATGCCAGTGGGAGTGAGTCCGCCAGACTGTCCTAGTGACTAATTCTAGTTCAACCTTGCAAATAGGATGTAGCTTTGAGTAGTCAGCTTAAAATAAAATAACATACTAGCCAGCCCTATCAGTTGGCTGTTAGATGCCAAAAATAGCTCTTGTTGATGGTCCATTTCTTCCACTGATTTAATTCTGTTCCTAGCTGCATTATCCTATAACTGTTCCCTCTTTTAACCTCTGGAACCTTTGCTTTGCTCCTAATGTATGCAATATCTATGTTGCATGTGACCAAATACACAACCTCCTTCTTTTGTTTTCCTCTGCCTGCATTTTCTTGCTTTGCCATTTCTAGAATAACCAGTCAGTTTAAATAATAGAGGCACTTCCCTGTTCTGGATATACATGGATGGCTGTGGCACCAGGAGCACCCCCTGGTGGCTACAGGTGTATACTCGTGTCCAGTTTTCTGATCATCATAACCATGTATGGCAGAGGAAAAAATATGAAATGAAAGCTGAGAGTATTGGCAGATTAAAATGTCTGGTGATTCCAATAAAACCTCATAATCTGAGATAATTCCTGAGTGGGTAATTTGCTTCTGATTCAGTGTAGTGTAGGGAGTGTAGTTCTCCCTTGGGGGGGGTACCCTCCCTCGGGGGGGGTAATTCAAGAAACAAGCTGTTATGAAAATATTATGAAACCAACTTGAACTTTGAGAGAAAACGTCTATAATTTAACACATGCTTTAGTTTTTTTGAGTGATAGTTTTGTCAGCTTTTTAATGTATCAACAGCTTCTCAAAGTGACATTGAAGGCATTCATAACACAGTAGAATTTGTATTTAAATTGGATTAATCCTTTTTAGTTTTCAAATTGATCTAGGCTTTTAGCAAAACTGATTTTCAATATGCAAGTGCTCCAAGCTTGGAATATCTATTTACCCAAGTTGAGACAATATTGTTCATAGAATGCATCTAGCTTGTGCTTTGCTGTCTTTGATTATATTTCCCCCTACTTCTGTTGTTTTGACTGACCTGTAGAGAAGATCCAGTAAAAAATACTTTGTGCTTAAACTAAACAGATAAACTTCATTTGTAAGGTCAGTGAAGACATAAATGTTAAGCAAAAAAGGATATATATTGGTTTGTTCTTTTTCCTGTTTGGTAAACTGCATCTATAGGCTAAACCGCCTCTTAACACCAATGTAATTCTGGAAGTATTTATCAGATTGAGCCTTTTCTACTGTTCTAATTTCATACTAGTGATATAGCTAAAAGAAAAGCCATTGTTTGTTGAGTGATCCTGTTGCTAAATAAGGAATGTGCTTCATTTGCATTGATGTTTCAAATAGAAAACAACTTTTCGGATTAGTTCTGTAACCATCTCTGTGGCAAACATGATTAATTGCAAATAACCTTGAAAGTGGAACAGAATTGCATTGTCATTCAGTGTTTTGACACACGGAGGCTTTATTGCTTTTGAAAAGTCTTTTGTAGCGGTACTTGAGCTGATGCTTGCTTTTAAAATGAGTCTTCTCAGTTCCAATATGTATGTTAAGTAAAATGGTTGATCCTGTACTTGTACAATATAAAGATTTTAGTTGTTTTATCCTTTAGCGTAACTAGGGAAGTTGTATCATGTTTGATATCTGTACAAGCTTTCCCTATTGATCAGCACTATATGCAGTCAACTTTCCATTTTTTAAAAATATGCAGGAAGCTCAATGCTGTGACCTATATAAAATATGCAAATTAAGCATGTGCACTTATGCTTATTTTGTGCAGTTTTACAGTTCAGGGACAAGGAGATGTGCAGGGTACTGAATCTCCACCTTGGGCTTCTTGCGGTTATAGGTATAATCTAGATACTTCAAAGAATGTCTTTTGGAGCCCTTATGGCAAGAAAGTTATGCATGGTCACTCATTTTTATTTTATATTTTAGATTAAGGCCGCAGTTCTGCATTCTATGCTCCAGGCTAACTCTGTGGTTTTTCTATGTGTCCTGGAAAAATACTTTGTATTTGCTGGCCCACTTTGTTTATTGTGTCCGAATTCACAGAACAAGTGAGCTGACTCCTAGACCACCTCTCAGTAGTCATTCTCCAGATAAACTTAAAGCACTTCTCCAATAGCCTTATTAGGGGAAAAGTGGATGTGTTCGAATAGAAACAATCATCTTCTTAATGTGCACTTAGAAGGAAAAAAACGTACATAGCTGGACTGAATTCCAAACAGGAATATGTATGCTACTAGTATCAAAGCCCATTTTAAAAAGGCTTGGAAAGGGGTGGCAGGCAGGAGGGCGTGAGAGGGTGGCCACGGTGCCATTTGGCCCGCAAAGCAGGCTAAAGGGAGTGGAAAGCTCCCCCCCCCCAGCAGCAACGCTGGAGGAAGTTCCCTTTGGCCTGGGAAGTGCTCTTGCCGCAGTGAGGGCACTTCCTGGGTTAAAGGGAATGGAAATCTCCCCTGCTGGCGGCGACAGGTCTTTGCAGCCTTCAGGAGGCTCGAAACCCCCTCCCCCCCGGTTCCATCCCAGCAGGAGCATACCAGCGGGCTGCAAAGCCCTGTCACTGCTTCTCTCCTTGTGGGCAACAATGGAGGCTGTAGCCACAAGGTTTCTAGCAGGCAAGGAGGGAGGGTGGGAGCTGGAGGGGGAAGGCTAATCAGGGTGGACCTAAACAGACAGTGCCCCGGACAGTCTCCTCCCAGGAGGCTGTTTCCCAAATATAAGGGAGCGAAGTAGTGTTAAGGATCATGAACATGGCAGGGTTTTTTTTTTTCATATTTTATGAAACACTGGCCTTCAGTCTTTCCTGGCCTGAGGTGTGTAAATGTGTAACAGAAAAATTTTGACATTGGAGTCAGAGAATGGGGGAGGACAAGGTTGTGACTGTGGTGGTAGCAAAGCTTGGGCCATGGGCAGAAGTCAGAGAGAGCCAAGAACAGGGAACACAAGCTAAACACTAGCAGAAGAACCACACAGAGGGAGAAATTAAGGGCGGTGCTGGAGAAGAATCTTTTTGGCCATCCTTCTGCTTTTCTCTGTGTGTGCATGAGAAGAAAGGAAGGATAGGGGTGCCCTCTGTCTTGATGTGGACCTGTGTTTGTGCATGATTAGAAAAGACAGTATTTTGGGGGGAAATGTCTGCGCTAAGTTGCTTTCTCAATCCGAATATTGAAATATTGAGCATTAAAAGCACTCTAAGATATCACACTATAAAGGTAGGGTCACTCCGGATCGATCCTGCTTGTTGCAGAAGGAAAATTTAAATCACCCAAAATCGAAACTGAAATTGCATTCTGTGTAGACATCAGGGACTGAATCGACCTGGGATCGGAATAAAAGCTCCGTGCAGTTTACACCCTTGTTGATCTCTTGTGGTGGAGGAGAGTGCAGTTGATAGATGGTTTTACTTGCATTCTAAGTATGTACGTTTGTATCTTTTCCAAGTGATTTTTTCATTTGTCCTTAAAGGTTATCTTAAAGGTTATATCTTCCAAATTTTAAACTCTGTTTTTAGAAGGAAAAAACCCCACTATGCTTGTCTTGAAACACTTTTTACTTGCCATCATCCCCCAATACAAACTACTCTTGAAACTCCTTTAAAAATGTGTATAGCATTACAAGAAAAAAGTAAAAAATATTGAGTTGCTTTGGATGGCTTATATTAGGAAATATACTATTTGTTAGACTTCAGTCAACTAAACCTGTTATATATATATATTTTTAAGTGGATGTGTTAACAAGGTAGAATTCAGGAGTAGGTTTTTATGCCTATCTGTTGAGTAAAAGCAGAAAAACATTGCCAGTATTGAAGAGCAGCCTGTGTTTCTAGCCCAGCAGGCATTGTTGTCAAATTGCAGGGATTCCAGCATCTAATGAATTAAACTGGAGCTAGGCTTCTATAATATCTGCCAAACTATACAAATAGAAAACGTGTACTAGCAAGTAATTCTTTACTGCTGAAGCCAGCTGTACTAAGTAAGCAAGGAACCTGCTTTGGGTCCAAAGATGCCTTATTTTAAGTAAGCAAACATCCCTAGATCTGTGCTGAAATTCAAACTGCACTTGAGAGTAAGCATCATGGTACGCAGTGAGATTTTAATACTGGGAGACATGGTTAAGACTTGCAATTAAGACTTGGAGGGATATAATGAAGTCTTATACAGTAAAATGTTGGGGAGAAAGTGGTTCAGGTGTGTTGCAGATTTATTTTTTCCAGAAATAATGCAGATAACAAATGCAGTATTTGCTGCCGTATAAGACTACTTTCCCCCCCTGAAAAACATGCCTCCAAGTGGGGGGGGGGTCCTATACGCCGGGTGCACTTCAGTTGGGTTAGGCATAGCTGCCCATAGTGGCCCATAGTACTGTAATGTAACAAACTCTATATTTTGAGTGGAAATGTTGGGGGTCGTCTTATACGCCGGCAAATACAGTAGCAAATACAGTAACAAATGCTTTCTAGCAATTAAAAATAAGCAGTTCTGATCTGTAGCATATAGGAGAGATACTATGATTGATGGCATGTGCTGGGTTTTATGGGTTTTGGTGTTGGCACTGTGGTAAGAAGTAGTTATGGCTTATCAGGTGTTCAAATGAATGACCCCCCTGTCAATCCTAAATTTCAGTTTGAATTCCATTCTTTTTCACAACAAAAATATTAAAAATGGATGATTATTACAAACTAGCATAAACAAAAGGAGCATTTCTTGTTGTGAGGAGATAGTGGAAATTGGGAAGACGAGAGGAATATTGTATGCTTTGGTACTTCTGCCTGAATGCTTAGTATACAAGCTGTACTAAGAGATTAGTTATGGTGTCGTCTTGGAGACTTTGGGTCGGCACCAGCTTGAGTCTCATGGTGCTTTCATCTAATGCAGAGCATTCTGTAGAGGCAGGAGCCTATTGACTTAAGGGTGTTAGGAATAATTTCTAAGGGTTCTGTGGGTCAAAAGGGAAGTTGATCAGGCTTTCCTCTTTAACCCCTACATTAGCACATGATTCTTGTACAGAACATCACAGACAACAAGAAAAGATCTTCTTCCTTAGCAATCTCTAGATTTGATAGTCTACTCATCCTTCTCTTCATCTTTGCCTTGCTGTTGGGAGTGTGGCCATGTATGGTCACTTAGACACCCAATGTTTTAGGTCCTGTGGTTTGGACACTCAGACCTTCTGGAGCTTTTTACTGATATGCATCATAGCTGTCACTTACCCTTTTTGTTCCAGGATAGGCAGCTGATGATGATGCTTTTCCAGTCACTAGGACAGGTCATATAGGGACTTTTAAGCTGTCAGTCTTCTCCATTGCTGTCTTCTAACCTTCTTCAGCCCATTCATGCTCTTTCACTCTTCTTTATTCCCTCTAGACCTGACCAGAGCAGGTCCTTGCGTTCATTTCAAGCAGCATAAGTTTACTTCAAGCTGTCAGTTTCAGGCTTTTATTTATTGTGGAATTTTCTGTCTCCTCTAGTGGGAACCCTCTGCCCTGTTGTGGCTTTTTGCCTCCTGATGGGGCTGCAAGGAAAAGCAAAACTAACTTCTCCTTCTGCTCCTTGGTATGTCAATCACAGCAAGTCACCAATCACAGCACAGCAGATCTCTTATGGATTGAAACTCCCCCCTGAGCCCCAAAATTATTATTTTTTAAAAGGCACTGCTGTGTTGCTATGGAGAAATGCCAGAACGATACAGCAATTCCCTCCCCTCCCCTTGGGATTTGTGTTCTTTTGTAGTTTATTTCTGTCTGGGTGGATTTCTGAGATGCTGAGCATGGTCCCTAGAGCCACAAAAGACATTTTTTTAAATGGTTAGCTTAAAAACAGCGCTCTGACCCCTGTATGATCAGGAGAAGGCTGCCCAATCACCCGCCCCCCTTTCTCAGCTCATTTCCCACCTCCAGTAAACAAAAATGGGGCTCTGTTTTGCCTGCCTGATCCCAAAAACACTGTGGACGCTTTACAAGAATATTTTATTTTACCTTTGACAATGTAGGTTTGTGGTTGCACTGCAACGCGGACTGCGCCATTAAAGAAAATTACTTGGAGCAGGAAATGGAGAGGGGAGGGCGGGTGTGAGGACATGATAAAGTTTCTGAGACTATCGTGCATTTCCCCCTCCATACAGGCTTATCCCTGGTTGCTTACCGATGGAACATGTAATTTAGGGTTGTAAATTCAGTGCCAAAATTGCGAGTTAAAAATGGCGAAAGCTCAAGCCAGAAACTGGACAGCCTTGGGATACAGGCGATGTCATGTGGAGGGGGCTCTAAAATCTGCGAACATTCAAAGGCTGTCCAGGGGCAGATTCCTTATGCGGAAATGGTGCTATAATTCCCCAGACACATTAGGTCGGAAAATGTCCTCCTGTGACTTCTAGGCATTGCCATATAGTCAATATTGTTTGTTACCCTCTCAGTGACTAGTCCCAGTCCACTTCCTTCTGGAACAGTCACATCTTGCCTCCATATCTCTTAGAGTTGAGCTATCCTGAACCAGAGACATTTAATGTCCTGTTGGCTTTAAAAATGCCTGTAATGGAAGCAATAAAAAGTTGGAAAGATTCCTTTAAGCAATGGAAGGGTAATCTGAGTAAAGTAAATAAAAGGGAACACAGGCTTTGACAAATAAAATGTGAGTTGCTGATCAGACAGGCAGAAAAGTATAAAGGCAAACAATATTTTTTTTTAAATACCTTAAAAGCTGAAAACTAGTGGGGGGCAGTGGAGCCCTTGAATGACAAAGGGGTCAAAGGATTACTAAAGGTTGATGGGGAAACTGAATGCATTGTTTTCCTTCTGTCTTCACTATGGAAGAGATGGGAGGTGCTACTCCAGAACTGCCAATTTCAGGAGGGGTGTCAAAATACCTGAGTTGGCTTGAGAGGGTGAGAGAAGAGGTCCTCTGAATGGAGAAATTACAAACTGACAAATCACTGGGCCCTGATGACATACATCCAAGTCTTTTGAAAGTACTCAATTGTGAACTTGTGAATTTCTTGACAAAAATATGCTGTCACTAAAATCTACCTCCATTCCCTACATCTAGAAGGTAGCTCATGTAACACCAATCTTTAAAGAAGGCTCCAGAGGAGATCAGGGAAATTATAGGCAGGTCAATCTAATGTTGATACTAGGTAAGTTGATGAAATCTGTTATTAAAGATAGAATTAGTAGACACATTTGTGAATAAAAGCTATTGAGGAAGAATCAACATAGATTCTGTAAGTAAAGATTTTGGCTCACTAATTTTTCAGAGTTTTTTGAGGGGGTGGGCACACATGTGAACAAAGGTAAATGTTCTTTACTTAGACATTGAGGAAGCTTTTGATAAGTTCCTCATCAAAGGCCATTAAAGCTCAGCAGTCATTCAATAAGAGGACATGTCTACTTGTGGATTAAAAACCGGTTAATTAACAGGAAACTGAATATAAATGGGCAAGTTTTTACTGTGGAAGGTGAAAAACAGTGGGCAGTGGTCCCCAACCATTTTATCACTGGGGACTGGTCAACGCTTGACAAATTTACTGAGGCCTGGGGAGTAGTTTTTTGCTGAGGGACGTCGCCACTGCTGCCTGAGCCCCTGCTCTGCTTGCTTTCCTGCTGGCGCCCCAGACTTCCCACCGCCTGCTGGGTGGCGCTGCTAGCAGCAACTACACAGTGCCATGCCAAGGCTGAGCCCCAGCCATGGCAGCTGCCAGACAGCACCAAAGGTGAGCTGATGGCAGAGTGGCAGGGCAGCCCCCTTGGCAGCAGCTGGGAAGGAGGACGAGGTGCAGCTGCGGCCCGGTACTGACTGATTCACGGACCGGTCCCAGGACCGGGGGTTGGGGACCACTACAGTAGGGTACCACAGGGCTTGGTACTAGCTGCTTTTTAACTTGGTTATTAGACTTGTGAGTAAGCAGAGAGGTAGTTGAGTTTGCAGATCACACTAAGTTCTTCAGGGCAGTGGGGACTGCCATGGCTGGATGCGTGGGAGTCAATGTGGCAAATTGGGTTCACTGTGGGCAAGTGTAAAGTAATGCACATTGGAGCAAAAGTCCTATAAATATATATAGATGAGATCAGAACTGGAAGTAACTGATACAGAGCCTATGACTCTTGCCCTTCGACTTGTGTCAAAGACTTGCACATCTGCCTTGGAGGAGCCTTACAGTACAGAGGCCCACAGCTCCTGTCTGCCCACAGCACCAGCAGAGTGGGGCCTGCAGTCAGCCCCAGGCATACAGACCTTGCTCAGTGAGCAAGAGACCAGATAAAAGTCCCAAACACCCATACAAAAACAGCACTCTCCATCAGGCTATAAGCTGCCAGGCAATCTCAACTTTAGTTCTCCAAAAGCAATCTCGGTGATCCCCAGTAATTTAGCTGTTTAGAAAATGCAAACAACACTCCCAACACCACTCACCTTATAAGCAGCTCTCCTCTTTTTAATCCCCCCTCCAATCCCAGCTGGCTGAGATCTGCCTTCATTCTTTTCCATTTGGGATGTGTGGGAAGTATAGCATAAAATTTCATTTCTGTCAACAAGGCGATCTCTGTGCCCTTGTTTGCACTACATGTAGGGTCATTTCTTACACTACATGGTAACAAACTCAAGTGTAATTTTGTCAAGGAGTTAACAGCCAGTCCTGGCTTTTTGAATATGTCATAGGGGATGTTTCCATATATGTACAAACTTCAAGTAAAATACTAAGGTGTAAAAAGGTCTAAATAAGTGTGTGAAAAAAATACCTCCTTAGAGCTTATAATATATACTGGTTGCTTTAATGAGCTTAAGTGTGGGGGGAACGGTGCATGATTTGACAAGGTAGTGGTTCTGCCAAGAGTGTGAAAGATGAGAGAACTCCTATTGAACTCTGAAATATGAATTTTTTAGCTGTGCTGCAGCTGCGTGGCTTTTTAAATATGGAAATTGATGATCTTCAAGGACACCTAGCTAACACCTCACTGCCATTGTCTCATCCTTCCACTTGACATGGCGCACAGAATATTATCAAGGTGCTAAAATGCTTTTAGTCCATAAAAGTTAAAATTGGCACTAAGCTTAAACTTGCTATCAGGGAAGTAGTGCAAAATCCCAGTGTTTAGGATAGGCATTAACTGTGGGGATATCAGTACATACAAAATGAACTGCTCATACATAATGAAACATCTGTATGGATGAAGTGTTTACCTTACAAACAACAGTCTCTGTCATCTTGCAGTTAATCCTCGGGCTGCGGACCCAGATATGCGTACTTCACATTGAAACCAGTGGAATTTGTTTTGCAATAAGCACCGTTAAGGAGAGGCTGTTTGGGTCTGGATTAACAGGTTTTAAAGTTACTGTCAGAAACATGATGTGCATACCGATTTCATTATATTTTATACTGCTTGTGGATAGCAGTTGGATAATGCCTACCCTCCCTTTCATGTGGTGGATGTTCTCTCCCTCATGCAAGGGAACTTGTGCTGACAGCCTTTTGGAACCTGCTCTGAGTTAAAGAATTTTATTAACTAGAAATTATGAGTTACAAACAACAGTAGAACATTTGCTGAAACAGTAATGTACTGTGTGAATAAGAAGAGTGAGTCCTGGAATCCTTTTCTGGACCATGTATCAGTTACTAGATGAAACTAAAATGTGTCTTGCTAAGAACAACCTGTGAGGCTTTTTGATTTCAGTGAGATGGGATACTGTCTCACTTGAAGGAAGTCTTGTTATTGCTAAGAGTGGGGAAATAATACTTCACTGGGATGCTACTGTGGTGAAAAATAAGCACCTAACTGACTTAACTGAAAAGATTTTGCAAAATATATATTTGTTAAAAAGCAGAATCCAATATTTATCGAGGTTTGCTTTATTCCAAGTGAAGATCCCCACTATACAGAGCAATCCTGCTTGTATTCTTAGGAAGCGAATTCCATTGAGTTGAAGAGTACGGACTTTGAGGTAAGTGTGCCAAGAAACTCCCTTTTAAGCAATCAAATAGCATGCCACATAGTGGCCAGTGTTGGAACCTCAAGGGACTTATTTAACAGCCTTACAGTGGAAATTATATTTGTTTCTATGTTGCACAGGTTAGTATTTTCTCTTAAATAGCTGATCAAACTAATACTTTGAGTTTAAAATATTAGCATAAAGTTTTATATGTACCAATGGCAAGATTGATCAGGGTATATGATGCTGTCTTGCTTTTTCTATATGTGCTGTTCATCTCCAGTTTTGAATTTGCAACTGTAGGGAGTTAAAAGGTAGGGGCAAGTACCATTCTCTCCCCTAACTTCAGTGTTTTCCCTGAGATTTTGAGTCCCTGCAGGTTCAAATTAACAGTCTACACCTGCTATTAATTTACAAGAAAATTTTAACATAGACATAATAGATTACTTAGTAGGTTCCCTGTAGTTTAATAGACTGAAGCAACACTGTTTTGTATCCCTTAACTCAGTGGTTCTCAACCTTCCTAATGCCACGACCCTTTAATACAGTTCCTCATGTTGTGGTGACCTCCAACCATAAAATTATGCAAGTGTTCTTTCACAGAAATTAAACCGAAACTGACCAATGGCGTGAAGATCCATTGTTCATGATTGTAGATAAATTGTTTTTTTCCTGGGGTTTCTTAGTTCAGTTCTGCCTCTTGTCCCACCATGCTGATCTTGCTCTTTTCCGCTGCCCCAGACAGACAAACGCTCTACCTCGATCTACCCCGCAAGGGTGTCTTGTGGATGGCATCCCCCCACAGCCAAACTGCTTGCGGTGCCACGACGCCTGTGAAAGGGTTGTTTGATCCCCAAAGGGGTCTGACCTCCAAGTTGAGAACCCACTGCCTTAAGATGGAAGATACCATACTTTTTCTCTAAACTTTTAAACTGTTTATAAACTAGTGGTGATACTGGTTTTTATGAGTGGTGCCTAAATGTCTGTATCATTCCTATATAAATGAACAGCATAAATATATTAAAAAGCAACATGTTTTTCTTATTAACCCCCCCAAATATATTCCAGAAATATAAAAGGCAGAAAAAAATACCAAGTTGCAAAAATATTTGTGCTTTGAATACTTATTGGTTGCTTATAAATATTCACTAATGAAATTTTACAGGGTTTCCTACTAATCTACAAAAAGAAAATACCTTTCAAAAGATAAACAATACTGCTAGTGCAGTATGACTCCCATGTTGTGACAAATTGGATGGCTTCAGCTGTCCAGGAAACTTGCGCTTGACTTTAACAACAATTTCACTTTCCTCAGTTGCATATTTTGAAATGGGGCCCACCAGGCAAATCAACTGAACTCAGAGTAGCCATCTTTGTTGTAGTTGATTCCTTGTGACACCTTAAGTTACAGTGTGCCCACATTAAATTTGTTCTTAAAGAACCATGGTACTCTCAATTTTAACATGTGAAATAGAATGCATGCTGCTCCCAAGCTAGATAAGGATTATAGTTACTTAAAATGAGCACCATTTATACAGTATTAGTCTAATGGGTAAGCTAAACCAGCTAGTCACATCTGGCACCTTACAATAACCTCAACATAACATTAAATCAAGAACAGTGATCTCAACATAAGAGCATTAAAGCAAGAACGTTATAATAGTCTGCTGAATCAGATCTGCCTTTCCTTAGCTGTTGATGGCAAGAGTCCGCTGGGATCCTCACGGCAACAGCGTGCATTCACTGTTTGTCCCCAGCAACAGTCTCATGGAGGAATATTGTCTCAGGAAGTCTCATTTAACTGTCATGGTTAAAAACCCTTGAGAGGCCAAACCTATGTTGCTAAGCTTGTGACCTTGCGACATTATAGCAGCGTATAGCATAAAACTGACTATATGGCGGCTGCCTTCTCACTGCTGGTTATCTTCTTCCAGTGACCCATGTTCTGGTATTTATGAAGGAGGAATGAAATGTATTTTCTAACCATACATTCATAGTATAAAGTTATTGCTGTCCCCCTTTTCATTCTTTCCCCTTCATCTACAAAATTGAAGATAGAGGGAATATCTTTTCTACGAGGAAATATTCATATGAGTGCCTATGTGTCAAATCTTTCCTTTAGTGCTAAAGTATTATTTTTGGCATGCATTAACCAGAAAGGTACCTATTTCATGTCTATTCCATAGACATACTAATATTGAGTATGTGTACTTTTTTGGTTAAAAATTAAGATTATTTTGAAGGAGTAATTTTTAAAACAAACATAAAAGAACGTATGTCAAGAATGGTGCATATAGACAGGAATCTTGCATTGCTAGTACAACTCTGTATGCGCTAGATTTTTTTTAAAAGCTCCTAATCTCCAAGTTGTTCTTGTAAAAGAAAGCCTTAAGGGCTCATAGCACAACCCTACTGATGACTCAGCGAAGAAACTGAAATCAGAGACTACATTTAGAAGTTGTACTAGGTAACTCAGGGCAATATATTACCGGGCTTTGCATTCAAACACTTCTTAAAAATTTCTGAGCAGGTCTGTGGGTGTCTGTTTCAGGTCTGGTCTGTCCGTGGTTATCTAGAGACAATTTCTAGGCCAGAGATGCTCAGAGAGTAAAATTATTCAGCTAACTAGCATATACAGTTGCTGTTGCAAAGTCCTTGTTAACACTTCCTTGGTTAGAAGTGATCATGCACACATTGTCTTGTGATTATGTGGAGTGAAAGTGCAATGATATTTTGGGGAGATAGCTTACAATAGGGCTTCAAAAAATGGGGACCTTTTAAAAAGTACAGCTTATAAAAGTCCCCGTAGAAAATTTTAGTTCATTCTGTCATCCTAAAATGAAAATTTTAAATTATTGGTTGGCTTTCCCCCATTTTTGCAATGTTTCCAGTTCTACTGGAAGCCCTGTCTTAATATTACGTTATGTAACATATAAAAGCACACTTTGACTTGATATCTTAATCTGGACTTAAACTATAAAAGTGAATCAGTTCTATGCATTGTTCACCTCTTCCCAATTTACTGTCTTAACTTTCCCATTGATCCTTACCAACAGCTTGTTTAACACACAGCGGTAAGCCAGAGTTAAGAAATGTTCTTGGGGCTCTTTATTTATTGCTTAAATGCAACTAACAGTGCCAGTGTTTGTCATTGGTCTATGCTTTTCTATCTGAGCAGGAAGCAAAGAGGAGTGCTACTGCTGAAGAAACTGGGATCTGTACATTCAAATACTATGGCAAACGACAATTAGCAAGTTGGGCTTAGAATTCTAGTTGTCATCTGCCAGTAAATAAGTTTGCTGGAAAGCCTACATTCAGAAAAGGTAGTTTGATCAAACTTTGGTTTACAATTTATGGCTTGCCATGGTATCTGAATGCCCCTTGTATCTGCTGTTTGGTTCTATTTTCATTAGCCAAAGCACACAAATAAAAAACAAGCTGCGTAGGATTATTTTTTCCTAGTAACATATTGCAGTGGAAGATGCTTGAGTGGAATAAATGCAAACTGGGCATCCTTTTGAGAAATTAAGGTAAATTATAATCTACAGCCATTTTGGTAAAGAAGCAGAAAAAGGGCTTGCAAGCCAAATTAAATTTATGTTGGGGATACTGTTTGGACAGGTCATTCAAGGCTGCAGTGCTAAAATATACCAAGGCTGCAGTTATTTTCTACTCTCCCCTGGGGCTAGTGTAGCTATATTCAAAACTAATCTGTCCTTTAAAATGCAGCTGAAAAGTAAACTTTGCTCAATTGCTCTTGCTATATTTGGTTTCCGATGTTATTGGGAAGCTGTAAAGAAATACTTGTCAGACTGCTACATGTAAATGTAAATACACATTCATATTTGTTAAATACATGGCCCCTGTGCCATTCTAGAGTATGAAGTACAAGTCTTTACAATCTTATCTGGCTTGCCTTTATATGACTCCAGTCAAGTGGATCATCATGAGTGGGGCAATATAGGGGAGCAGAAAGTCACCAGAATCGACTCTAGTGGAAGAAAATGCAGGTGTTTGTCGCTGTTGTGTATAAAAAATTTACAGTAAGAAACCCTGAGAAATATGTGAATATTGATGCCAAAAAGTAGAGATGTGCTTTGCAATTTAGACCCCTCTGGTTGCAGTCCCTAGTCTGGATCAACAGTATGTTCCTGTAACATGGGAATATAGCAGCCATGTGAGCTTCTGGGAAAGGCTGTGTAACTCCTGGGGAGCTGTCACATGACCCCAGGATTCCCTGGAACCCTTGTATGGCACCCGTGGATTACAGCACCAAGTATGATTTGTTCTATATCACTTTCCCTCTATTTCACGATCTGTCCCTTCAAACCTGGTTGCTGTGCTTTCACAGACTGATGCTGTAATGTTGGAATCTTCACATCAGTACCCATGGAGCCCCATGTTAAGTTTTTACAGATTGCCCCCAAGCATTTTGTTTCCCCTCTTCTATACTAGACAGAACCATTTAAGTATGCATATGGCAAGCAGTATATGCCTCCATGGAAGCTTTTCTCCTCTTGCATCCTCAAAACTATCAGCCAACAGCCAGATCTCAGAGGACAATACACTCTAGCAGCTGTTTTGGTCGTTGATTGAATTCCAAATCAAGTTCAAGGTGCTGGTTTTAACCTTTAAGGTAATATGTGGTCTGGGCCTTGCATATCTAAGGCACTACTTATTTCAGTATGCCCCTGGAAGGATCTTAAAGTTGTCCAGCATTAATATGTTGGTGGTCCCCAACCTGAGGGAGATACCTCTGGCCTTGACCAGGGCCGACTGTGGCCTCTGCCTCTTGGAATGAGCTGCCAATTGGAACCCAGGACTTGACAGAGCTACTTCAATTCTGCAGCACCTGCAAGGCAGTGCTTTTCTACCAGACATTTGGTTGAGGCCAGAATGAACTAGTGCCAAGAGAATATATAGGCCTCTTTCTGCTCGCCTCTGTATTCCCTCCACTGAAGTAGAATTAAAATATTGCCTATACAATCCAAAAATAGGATTAAAAGTAGACTAGCAGAACACAGTTTTATGTTACACTGTAAACTAGGGTTGGGTGCTTCGGTGTCCCAAGTGGCTGCTCACACCCAAAGCAGCTAGCGTCTTGTGGAGGGAGGTGCTGTTTGTGCTGGTCGGCCCGTTGACGCCTGCGCCTCCCCCCCCCCCCGCAACGCAGCACTGGTGGCTTCGGCCGCGAGCGGCTGCTTCGGACACCGAAGCTCCCAACCTTCCTAAACCGTCAGGAACCTGCTCTGTGGAGAGAGGTGGTATATAAAACTAATAATAAATAAGCTATATTGGAAGTCGTGGTACTCTTGGATTCTTTAATGCTTTTGAGGATCTCAAAACAACTTAAAATGAATAACTTCTTTGGCATATAAAACTGAAATATGTTGTGTATATGGGATTTATAAGTATAAATCTTTTATTTTCTACAACCAGTAGTGCAAATATGCAAACAGTCTCTGTGCTTCCTTTGCACATTTATCTTTTTTGCAATTGTGAGAGGTAGGGAAAAGATTAGAAATGGTGGTCTGTTTTCTTTCCTAAAGAACTCTTTCTGTCCCACCCTGTCTCATTATACTGCTGGTTCAGCCCAGTACCTGCGGGAAGGGTTGGGATCACTCTTTAAATGCCACTAAAGATATTAGCAAAATATTTTATTCAACATAGAGGGGACAGATCAGGAGTTGAAATTTGTGAGGTAGCTCAATATAACTGAGATAAAACCAGTACATGCACAGACTGTAGTTATGTTTCAGGCTAATGATGAGAGTTTCTTAAGTTATTCAGTTATTTGAATCTTTATGTTGAGAGGCTTTTCTTGCAGTGTTTTCCCAAACATTCCAGTATGCTTCAAGTATTTTCTGAATCTTAGGTCCATTCCGCACAAATGTAGCTAAAGTCTTACCTTTTGTAAACACTATTAATTTAATGTTCGTCGTAAACAAACCGCAAAACTCCCGCCAAACTCCAACAATCGGAATTTTATAGCGCTTAGGGGGTAATCCAGAAAAGTGGATTCCCCCTGGAAAAAAAACGCTACACCTTTGAGCACAAGCCGCAACACATCAGCGAAAGACATCTGCGTTCTCAAAATAGCGGTAGAAAGAATGCCCCTCCCTAGCTCTCGCCCCCGACCTTCCGGAGATGCGATTGCCATTTTATTCCCCCTAAACCGGTGAAAGCAATGAATAAGCTAGGCTTCTCCGGATGAAGTCCCTCCACAAGCAATTCAGAAGCTCCCTTCTACAATTGTCTTTAAAGTTTCCGAGCACAATACAGCCCCCTGTTCAACACTGCCTGTAATTTTGGCCAGAAATTGCACCCGGGGGGGGGGGATTTTTTTTTTACTTGAAGAATGTGTAAACGATTAAGTGCCAGCTCCTATACCAGCGAAAAACGTCTTGAGGCATCAAATGAACAAATACTCATTGCTACTGGTGTTTTAGGGTTTTTAAAAAAACAGTTTTTAAAGGGAAAAGGGGCTTTTTGGGAGCACAAACACAACAGTTCATTGTTTGACGGCCAGGGGCGGAAAAATATTGCATCCTTTGTTGCAATTCTGGGGAGACCGGAAACCTGTGGGGAATGAATAGACCGCTACTGGCACTTCAATATTCCACTAGAATTGAAGGTATGCGGAATGATGAAATTCCACTATTAAATATAGCATTACTGCATACTGCAAACATTTAGCAACATTGGTCATTGTGCAGAATGGCCCTTAGAAGGCTGGTACACTCTTTCCAGTACTCAAGCCCCTCCTCTTGAAACACTACTACTCATCTTAAGTATAACTCTTAATTTTCCTAGACAATTTGTAACCAGACCAAAGATCTGTGCAATCTTCAGATCTATCACCCTGTTTAGGCTGGGTAGGGAAATGCTTTCTCTCGCTCTGAAGATCTATCTACTTTCTTTGGCCCCAATTTGAGTCTTTGCCTAACTTCCCAAACTTCTTAGGCAACAGTTGCCTATCTTAAATTGCTCTCAGCTACAGCTGAAAATCAGGCTGTATAGGCACTCAGACAAGACAGAAATCTGACTGAACCTCTCCTCAGCATGAAGCTCTAATTAATCAGATTACTTGGAGCAGCTGGTCACTTTGCACTCTGAAGAATTAACCATTCTCCTTTATCTGTTTACACAGCACTTCTAAGCTTTTAAAAGTATATCGCAACAGGTCTACTGGTATACTTGGATGCTATGTTACACTTGGCACAATTCAAGAGTTCAAAGTTTTCATTGCTATGTATGCTGATATATTTTGTATTATTCAACTTGAAATAATGCTTACAAATGTAGTATATGTGTGCTGTATGTGTACTCTACAGAGGAATTATATAATGTTGTAGATTTCCATGCTACATCTTATTATAATTTCTTAAATGCTTTCACTTATAAGACAATATTTCAGAAGCATTTTCTGTATCTCAAAGATGGGAGGTATGATGAAAACAGTCATCAGTTGTTTTTTTTCATGGATTTTCACATCTTTATCGAAATTATATTCTAACCTTCCTTCAACTACCTCTTTTAGAATTATAATTCTAGGTTTGCTTTTTTACAGTTAATATATAGCAACCTCTTAGTATGCTTGCACCTACCAGTTTCTGTTACTCTCTGAGGAGAAGGTAAGAGCACCTGTATCTTAAAAGTAAAAGCGGCTTTGAGGATTATGTTCAGCCAAGATTGGTTCGGCCAGAATTAGTTTCCACAGAAGAACCAAGAAGTCCTTTTGCTTCATGCTGGTCTTCTAAAATATATCCTCTGAATTTTTTTTTGAAGAAAGCCTTCATTGTGTAAAATGCATAAAACCAAAATATAATTTATAGCATGTTACATTTACTGAACCCCAGCAGTTGTTTTCAACAGAAGGTTATATAATGAGTTTTAATTCTTTGTAGGTCTTTGGATATTTCATGAATGCTGTTAAGGCTCTGTTACTCTGCTTGTCAAGACATGTGGAATTGGTGCAGATCTCTATAGGGTGCTGAATCTTGTGCTGCTAGAAATCTGCTCTCACCAGATTGTTTTTACACATAGTCAAGTCTCTCTTGGCAAGGACTGCAGACTTTTAGAAACTGCTCTCCGGAGTACTGAATTATACATCCACAGCTAATGTCTGTCCTGCTTTAGTATGACTATCGAACCTCTGCTCTGTTGCAGTGCTTGGGAAGAAAACTTCCTCTTGCAAAAGGCTGTTGAGGCTAATATATTAGCAGAACAAGCTGGCACTGAAATTCCACTAGGGTTGTTAAGTTATCTTTAAGTTTCTAATTAAAATAATGTACTTTTACTTAAACTTTGATGTGAGGAACAATGAACTCTTATGTTGGGGATGTATGTTGTATGGAAAGAGTAGGCACACAATCATGCTTGCAGCTGTGTCATTATTTCAGCAACCTGTCCTTCAGTATCGTCTTGGATGTGGACCAGGGAACCTTGGGTGATGGTCTTTCGTTTGTGTGCCTCAATGTTTAAGGGTATATATTTGCCAGTTATACTTGAAAACTGAGATTCACACAGGCTTGCACATTGCATGTAAACATTATAGAATAGAGAGAACATTCAACCGTTTTTGAAGAAACATTCAGTAAAATCTCCGTGGAATTTTGAGCATTTTTTGTTGTTGTTAGGTGCGAAGTTGTGTCCAACCCATCGTGACCCCATGGACAATGATCCTCCAGGTCTTCCTGTCCTCTACCATTCTCCGAAGTTCATTTAAGGTTGTACCTACTGCTTCAGTGATTGCTTCAGGATATGGCCTTCTAAGGAGCAGTCAGGGCTGATCTCTAGGACTGATTGGTTTGTTTGCCTTGCAGTACAAGGGACTCACAAGAGTCTTCTCCAGCACCAGAGATCAAAAGCCTCAATTCTTTGACGCTCGGCCTTCCTTATGGTCCAACTTTTACAGCCATACATTGCAACTGGAAATACCATAGCCTTGACTAAGCGCACTTTCGTTGGCAGGGTGATGTCTCTGCTTTTTAGGATGCTGTCTAGATTTGCCATAGCTTTCCTCCCCAGGAGCAAGCGTCTTTTAATTTCTTTGCTGCAGTCCCCATCTGCAGTGATCTTGGAGCCCAGGAAAATAAAATCTGTCACTATCTCAATTTCTTCCCCATCTATTTGCCAGGGATTGAGAGGGCCGGATGCCATGCCTGTTATGCTTGAAAACTGAGATTCACACAGGCTTGCACATTGCATATAAACATTATAGAATAGAGAGAACATTAACCGTTTTTGAAGAAAACATTCAGTAAAATCTTCCTGGAATTTTGAGCATTTTTTTACTAGGAATTAAAGCTAGATGCTGGGGGTAGGGGTGTGCGCTTTGGCCGGTTTGGTGAGCACTGAAGCCTGAGGAGGCCAGAGCTGTGGAGGGGCAGTTGCATGCCAGCCAGTGCCACGGCACTGGCTGCCTCGGGCTTCGGTGCTCGCCAGAGCGCACAACTCTAGTTGGGGGCAGTAGGAAACCACACCACCCTTTCTTCCCCATCCTTTCTCTGCTTTTAGTTGCACATGGTTGCATGTGTTGACTGGCTTTGCACGTCTGGTTTTGTGAAAGGTGGTAAAATTAAGTTTGCATACACCAGTTGGCATAGTGAAGAATCTATGGAAGCTTATTGCTGACACTGTCTCTAGTTACCTAGTTAGTCTCTTCTGTTGGATCAGTGTGGGTTTTTTTCTGTTAATGTTTGAGAACTGTGCTCTAACTGTCCTCTCAACCTATAATTTAAATCCACTTTCTGTTTGTCACTTGTGCTTTCTTTATGAAGAAATTACTTCCTGTGGACCAAATGTAAATAGACTTAAAAATATAAACCAGAAAATTCTTGCTGTTGTTCTTTCAGTAAGTGGCTTTTGGGCAAACGTCTATTGGTTACCTCACAATTGCAGTATGGGAGGTATACTGGCCTGTTCTGGATGCCTGTTGGAAAAAATCACCCAAAGCTCTTTGCTCTCCTTAAGTATGAAGCATTAACTTATTTGTACCCCTAATGCTAGACTGCAGGAGTGCAGTTGAAAGCAGATATAGATCTTTAAAAGTCAATGACAGTTGGTGTAACTCCTCAGGATTGACTTGTATCTCAGTACAATGTAGCTCCATAAGTCAGGGCTCCACCCGTTTCTACTACCAGCGAGGGGCTAGTTCTATTTGAAATAGAAGAGTGTCCAATCACTTTCCCCTTTGATGTATGTAGAATTCAAAGAAGGTGTTGGTAGAGATGACAGGTACAGGTTTGCTAGGAGGCCCAAGAGGTGTGGTCTCCTCATAATTCTATTTGAATACCAGCCTAGTTTAACACCTGCAATGATGTGTCAAAAGAAACTTTCTGGAGAGGGAGAAACCGTGGAAAGTGACATTGGCAGAAGGCTTGTCATGTGTCTGAGCGTACAAAGTCAGTGCTGTTAATCCGTAGAGTTCCTGGTCCTAGTTTAAAGCCAGGGCTTCCGCTTGTGGTCTTGGTGAAATACATGCAGTGGTATTATTAAGTAATAATACTAATACATTGATTAGCTGTTAACTAATGTAACTTGGAAAGATGCATAGAGAAAGGTCAAGGAGGCTGGAGGCAGTCAACTTTCACAGATTCTGGATCTTGATCTTTCAAATGCATAATATTTAGCAGATTCAAATAGAATCTTCCCCATCTATTTGCTAGTGTTGCATTCTGATTAATGCAGATCCTGAATAGAGATGGGAAGGCCTTGGGGGTAAACATGGGAACATTCAGGTAAACTGCCCCCCTCCCCTCATCTTGCCTATGACTTAAATGCTTCTAATGGAAAAAACTGGGAAATTTAACTGATATGGAATATTTTTTCTTTCAGTGAAATATTTAAAAAAAAGCAATCCTAAGTATATCTACGTAGAACAAGTTTTTTATATTCAGTGGAACTTATTCCAAGGAAAGTGTTTTTAAGGACTGCAGACTAAGTTTTATTCATTCAGAATGTATAGCAAAAAAGCTGAGGGTTTTCAAAAAGTTTTCTGTTGGAAAAACTGGGACACTTAGAGGGTGTGGAAATTCCTGTGAAAAAGATTTTTCTCTTATGGAAGAAGTCTGCTAAGATAGCATAAGCTGCAATACTTTGTCACTGTCATGCTTTAGGATTTGGGTATATTTTTAATTTTGCTTATAGGTAACTAGACATTTTTACTTCCCATAACTATGCCAGCTAGTATAGTTTGATATGCTAACTAAGCTTTGGTGGTACTAACTAAGTACTGTAGAGTCATATCTCTCTTATGGTGGCATTGTAGGATTTTCAAAGCAAACAATGTTCAGACATGGTTGGCCGTTGCCTGTCTGTGGGTTGCAATGCTGGTATTTATTGGTGTTCTCCCTTAGAAATACTAGTCAGGGCCAACCTTGCTCATTATCTGTGTTCTGGCAAGTTTGGGCTAGCCTGGATATTTAGGTCAACTAAGCTATAAAGTATGCATTTTATGTTAGGGTGGTAGGTATAGTCTCATTTTCCCCAAAATCCAGAAAATAATCCCCCCCCCCCAAGATGGTTTCAACATTTCTGGAAATTTTACAATTGACCCCTCTTCTGGGTCAAACATTGGTTATGCAGTGACTGACTGAGGTTTCTTTTTGAGGCTCTGCTCAAAAAGTGCACCCAAACAGTGCAGAACTCAGAACTATTTGTAGTCTTCTGTTTTTGTCTTCTATTGCATCAGCGCCTGAAGTAGTTGCTGTAGTTGGGATTTATCAAAACATAATATTCTTTAACCATAGTTCACTGTGTAAGACGAATTGGGCCTGCATGGAGGGTTGGGGATATGTTGGGGGCTTACCAGTTCTTAAATTAGGCAGTATGCTGCTTCTGGGGGCATTATTTACATATATGCATATATTGGCCTATTTTGTTGCAACTCCCTCTTTCCCAATTGATTTGTGTACAGAAGTTCTCACAAGAGGGAATTCAATTCTGGACCACTAGAAGTTCCCCATCTCGATGTGGTAGAAAATGCTTACTTAACCTCATGTGGAATGTCCTGGTTGGGGGAGTACAGCATGAAAATAGCATGAAATTGAGAGGGGATGTTTGGAAAACCCTACTATCTTGTCTTTGCTGCAGACAAATTTCCTCTGGCCTTGATATTCCCACAGAGATGGGAACAAAGCAGGCTTTTGGAAACATCAGTGCACACATGCACAAGCCATGGAAGAACAGCTGTTGGAGAACAGTGTCATGTCGATGTTGTGAAAAATCCTGCTCCAATTTCAAGAACTAAAACATTTCCAGCTGAGTCTTGAACGGGGATCACTATTCTCTCAAGTCTTTGATTTCATGGGCCTTATAGACATTACATCAGTACTGTAAAAAGAGAGCTGTTTTTCTGTGGGTTTGTTATATAGGGCAGCTGTAATGTTTAAAAAGTGATTCTGGCCAAGTGGCAATTGCATATTTATAAAGGTCACATTGTGACGGACCTCTAATCATCATGGCAGAGCTATGGGAAGAAGCTGTATAGAAATGTCTCATACCAATAAAGAGTGACTCAGCTACAAGCCATCATTCCATTAAATTGTTAGGAAGAATTGACAGTTGCTTTCAAGGGCAGTCATTGTATTCAGTGCTATTTTTTTAAGTGCAAAAGAGATTACTTGTCTTCCAACATATATCATATATCCCATTAACTATACTGAGCTAAAAGAAGTTTCAGGTTTCTTCTATTGTGAGAGCCAAACATATAGGTTGTGAATATGTAAGTGGTATAGTCATGAGAATGGCCTTAATAATTAAACAATAAGCTTTAATCTTCAGTACACTTAGCAAATCCTTGAGTTGACCTACATAACAACTACCTGTGCATGTGGAATGGTTTCTTGAAATGGTTTTATTAAACTGTTGAGGGCTTTCTCACGCACAGCACCTGTAGAGATTTGTAATGTGTGAAGTACCTGGAACTTCAGTCCTTGCTGTACTTTTTCTCAGTTATCGCAACTATGTTAAAACAAAACCATACAAAGACATCACATTGTTTGGTTCTGAGGGAATTTAACATGTTGCACTAATGACTCTTGGGAACAAGGCTGTTCCCTCAATAAAGCTTCTAAAGTAAATTTGGTGCAGGCTTTTATGGTGGTTCTTGTATTATAGCAAATCTCCTTCCTGCCTAGCTTAAAGGTAAAGGTAAAGGTATCCCCTGTGCAAGCACCGAGTCATGTCTGACCCTTGGGGTGACGCCCTCTAGCGTTTTCATGGCAGACTCAATACGGGGTGGTTTGCCAGTGCCTTCCCCAGTCATGACCGTTTACCCCCCAGCAAGCTGGGTACTCATTTTACCGACCTCGGGAGGATGGAAGGCTGAGTCAACCTTAGGAAGGCTGAGTCAACCTTCTGCCTAGCTTATGTGATCCCTAATGTGAAAAAATGTACAAGTTTTGGGAAGTGCAGTGTACTCAGATAGCCCTATTTCATTATTTACAGTACTAAAAACATAGTGCACTGGCTATCAGATTTCTTGTGTTCAATCCAGCCCAGAATAAGTACTGTAAGAATTGACTCATCACAGTTCACTTTTAATCTATTCGTGACATAGATATGGATATTAATTTTAGAGGGACAAATTCTTACTGCAAAAAATTGTTCTGTACATTGAGAACTTGCTGCGTAAAATGTCACCTAACAAAGTTGAAGATACTAAAAACTCAGATTGCCATTTGTTTACCATGGCTTGGCGTACTCCTTGATAAAGGTACAAAGTATATTCCAAGAATTCATTGGTTACCCAGGGCAGCATGAGTGTATGTGGATGACCCATTTGTTCACATTCCTCTTTTAGAGAACCTTGGGTAACTAATTTTCATGTCTTGGGTCATTAAAGATCAGGTTCAAGTGAAAGGAGAATGAGCAGATAAGTGAACGGTGACATTTCCTCCAGGGGAAATTATGACCCAGTGAGTAGTGACCAATGAGATAATAAAGTAGGAGAATTCTTTTGCACAGTAGGCTTCTGCAGATGATTTAGAATTTGTGCAACTCCCTGCACAGTGGTGTTCTCTGGCTAACCTGCTGGTTTTAGACACCTAAGTACTGAAGTTAAACCAGTAAGAGAAATGCAGTCTTTAAATCTTGTCTTCTTGCATACTTACCCACCTTAGACTAATTATGAAATATTTCTGCTTGAGATCAGGCTTCCAGCAGTAGGCATAGGAACTTATCCCCTGTATATTCAGGAGAATCATTAATTCTTTTTCTTCCCCCACCTTAGTATTATGTTTTGTGGCATCCATGCCAAAGTTTTAGTTAATGTGAAGTGCTTGGGGCCCCCGTATGATATTGGATAATATGTCTGTTAATTGTTCACCTCCACAGGAAGGAAAATCCAGTAGATTATTCATTACAGCACTATGATGACTGACTGTGTGGAATCTAGCCTACGAATGTATCTATAGCTTGCTTACTAAGCAGCACCAATCCAATAGCTCTCTAGTCTCTTAGATTTGCCTTTCTCTGAAAGCCTGCAGAGCTATTGCTTTGTTTAAAACATAATTGCATGGTCCATCATCTGAACACTTCTGTACCAATTCCTCATATATAAAGTTGTGCTCTAGTAGTACTACGAGGACTTGTAAATGTAGTGTAGATGATGGTCTCCTGAATAATAGCTTATTTGCACTAAAATTGAGGGATGCTGAAGTTGTCACATGGCTGTTACAAAGAAGCTCTGATTTTAGTTACAAAATTTATACCTGGTATTTCTGCTTTCATCAAGGCCACCCAGGCAACAAACAGCTTAAAACCATACATGACACTTAAAATGATTAAGATAAAGTTAAAATACACATGCAGTTCAAAAATGCATATCCATAAAAACAACAATTTAAAGTAGAAGGAAGGAGGGCAATGAAGGGATGGACGAGACTTTCTGAAGAATGAGTTCCAGAATTTCTGGTGATGGGGACTAATAGAATAAAAGATTTGGAAAGGACCTCCTGGGTCATCTAGTCCAACCCCCCCTCCCACACAATGCAGGACACTCACAACCCTATTGCTCACCCACTGAAACCTCTACCCCTTTCTGTAGCTAAATTGCTGGTGATGACCCCGCTCTGCATTATGAAGGGTTTACTGCCATTTTTATGCAACAGCCCTTTTAGATTACACCGTAGTGCATATATTGGTCTTAAGTACTGGAGGTTCATCATTTTTAGACATTGATAGACATGACTGCTGTAATACAAACTAACGGGAATTCTGAAAGATTAGCATCTTTTTCTGTCTAGTGACAATCACCCATGGAAAGGTATGGACATCTCAAAAGCATCAGCTTTTCATATAGAGTTTTTTCTTATGGAAGAAAATGGGGTGGGGATGAATTAGATATAGTAATCTTGGCAGAGATTGCATTATTTTATTTATAAATTGTATTATGTATTATGTTGATAATACATGATTGCATTACTGTGGTTAAGATAAATTAGTATGGTGGAAAAACTCTGGGTTGCCATTGTGTTCAAAGGCTTCAAGACTACGAGGGTTGCATCCAATTTGTATATGTTAGGTAGGGAGGATGGAGGAAGAAGTGAGCACAGAAAGCTAGCACTGTACTTGCCTCTTGCAAACAGTGTTGTCATGTTTGAATATGGTCAGTGAATTTACAGTATCTGGGAGGTCAGCATCTTTTGTTCTCCTGAGGCGGAGGATATTTTGGATCAGTTTTCCCACTGTTCACTCTGGGAGTCAGGAACAAAGCTTCTGTGTCTTCTTGTGAGAGACAACCCCAAAGCCAGTTATTTTCCTGCTTCTAAAGGGTGTGCACCTTTTCTGGGCTTGCTCGGAACTTCTAGTTTTTATCTATTATGTATATAGTTGGAGTTCAAAATAGATTTGTGGGTTGTCCCTCTAAAGGAGACAGGAAGTTGCAACAGCTTTATTCCTGCCTCCTGAGTGAATGGTGGGAAAACCCACCCAAGATGTCTTCCTTACCTTGGTAGAAAAGGGTCCTTTTCAGTAAGTAAACAATGATCGATCTCATCAGTGTACCATAGTATGATGTAGATATGGATGAATTGTCTATGCACATATAGGGATGTGCGCTTAAAAAAAATTGGTGCCATTTTGATTCATTCCAAATTGATTTGAGTATATCAGAATCACTGGCTTGGCACAGTGATTGGGTTTTACCTGAATCAGTTCGGCTTTATTGGAACCTGACAAACAGCTGAGGCTATTTGGTGGGATCTTCCTCCCCTCCCCAGCAGACCCATCTGAGACAAGTTGGCTGGGGAGAGGTTTAAAGACCCAGTGGTTTGGCACTGAGTCTTTTTTAATCATCCAAATCAAGCCCAAATTGATTCAGGCTTATCTGATTCTGCCCATATAAACTAATGTTTTTTTTTTGGGGGGGGGTTGCAATTTGACTCAAATAAGCCTGAAAAACCCCCCGTTAATCAGCATCGATTTCAGCTTTTGTGCACTTATCTGAGCTGAGTCACACATCCCTAGTCACAGTGTATCATTCAGAATTTCTTCTACTTGTTTCTAGTCACAAATAGTTTCTGAAAGATGAATACTTTTTAATTCTAAATCTTCATTTTTAGTTCTGTGGACTCCTGAGAACTGAGTATTTGAACAGATTGAAACAAGCATCTCTGCTCTTCACATGCTAGCACTTCATATCAGCAAGTAAGATATTTATGTACATAGGCCAGTTTCTTTTGAATATGTTGCTTACTCCCTTAAATTATAATTAGAAAAAGGCTTTTACTTTCTTAACTACAATAATATCCTTCTTGCTCCCTAGTGTTATGCCAAATATTTAATTTTTCAGTTTTAAATATAATGGGGAGGCCTTGAGATTTGTCTCAGTTGTTCTTTGGGCCTTCATGTGTCTATTGCTGAACCTTCTGGAGACTGGATGTTGATATACTATCTACAGACAGGTCTGGGCTCCTCAGAGATACTCAATTTGGATGCATCTAGCTTGTAGAAGAAGGCTTTCAAGTCATGTAACTCCCTATTTTGTCTATATGATGTAAGAGGTAGTGAAAGACATAGCTGTGGTTCACCATGTCTTACATCATTTCTGGCTTCTAGTTATGTTAAAGTGCTAACGTTTGTTGGCTTGCTTGTTTGTCAGGCTACCATACTACAAAATAAGTGTGAAGTACAAAAATTGAGTGGCAAATTATGAATAATGTCCTGGGCTTCTTAGACCAAAATAATAGCTTTTCTAGTGTATAGAAGAATTCTGCATCAGTTCAGCATTCTGGCACATGGGTGCTTTCTAGAAAATGTATTTAGGTGTACGGTGTCCTACCCTTTGGTCTCCAGCTGACTGAAATCTTTTCATAATTTAGTTATAGGGTAGCTTACTATCTATGATCTCCTGGTTCTGAGTACCTTTGGATGCTAAAGAATATTACTTTACTGATGTGGCTATGCTTCTTAATATTTATAGATAAAAGTTCTTCATGTTTTCCCTTAGCATGCTGACGCCAGTGTGGGTAGCATAGGATTCTAATGGAAATCAAAATGTTCACTTACAAGCATCTTAATATTTAATAGGAATTTTGTATAGAGATGTGAAGGCCTGGGGGACAACATGTTTTCTCTAAGGATTCTTTTCAGTTTGTCTTTTTTTTTCTTTTTTCTTTTTGGATAAAATGAAATGTATTTATTTTTGCTGTCAAGTCTCAGCTGATTTATGGCAATCTCTCACTGATTTTTCTCTCTTTTTTTGTAATTTTATTATTTATTATTATATAAAGCATTTACAGAAAAGTAAGAGGAAAAAAGCGACCAGCTGATATGGTTTGCCATCCTCTTTTAACATACATATTCAGTTCCCATCACATATTAATCCTAATCTAGAAGTTTTTACCATCTTTCTTAACGACCTAAGAGTTACTGCTGCTGTCTTGTTAATACATATGAAGTATTGTTTGCCATCCTCTTTTAGCATACATATTAGCATACATATTAAGTTCCCATCACATATTGATCCTGATCTAGAAGTTATTACCATCTTTCTTAGCAGAGTAATTGTTGATACATATGAGAGTATAATCTATTATAAGAATATATTCTATTATTGTCTTAGATAATATAAAGTCAGTTCCCTTCATATATTAGCCCTGACCTAAAAGTTACTGCTGCTGTCTTTCCCATAGGAGACCAGGAAAATGCTCCACTGTTCATCACATCCTTCAGGTGATCGCAGAAAATGAAATTGTATTTTTTTCCATAGTGACGCCTGATGATTTCTGCATAGAGTATTTCTGGTTGTCCTTCTATCAGGGCCAAAGAAGTCTCTTGCTTGATTCTTGCTTGCAGTCGCCTTAAGTAGGCTCTGTGTACTTTGTCAATCTGGATCTCTTCCTCTGGTCGCACAGACATATCTCCTGATAGCTTCCTGCCTGCTGTCGCCTTTGAATAGACTCTATTTATTTTGTTGATCCAAATCACTTCCTGCTCTAAATAGACTTCCAGGTTTTCGGTGCTTTCCTTCCTTAAATCTGTTTTCCCAAGTTCTTCCAAGGTGCTTTTGATTTTTATGTCCCTAGCTCTCTCTCCCCCTCCTGTTGATTAACTTCCAGACATTGAATTCTCATTTGAAGTATTGTTGGCTGAGTTGTGTTTTCATCAGCTGTTTTTCCAAACCGTCGGTTCTGTCTAAAAGCCCTTTCTTAGTCTTTTGGATTTCCTTTTCCACCTTGTTGACTGCTTTCAGTATCTTTGAGTTCCCTTCGCATAACAAATGGAAAAGCTGTGCCTTAGTTAATTTTTCCATAGTTCTAGGCAGTCACAAACTATAAACAGAAAGTCTTGTGAGGTCTCGTGGGAGCACGAGCGATCCAAAATTATCAGTTTGTCGATCTCCATATCAAGTCAGCGTCCCCCACTGAACTCTCTCCAACAAAACTTTAAAGTCTCTCTTTTCTTTAAGCTCTCTCTTTGTTTGATTAGTGAGTGTAATTAGCTGGGAGCCTCCCACTCGAAAGAATTCACTTGTAAATTGGTTGAGGAGGGGGGGGGGAAGAGATTGTGGGGGGAAAAAAGGAAAAAAATCAGAAAACTCACGGTCTTTACTGTTGCAGACTTCGGCTTCTGTCAGTCTGGTAAAAGATGATCTGGGAAGAATGTAGGGTCAGCTGGTCGTTTCAGGCTTAGAAAGTTATTTACGACAAGGGCGCCATCATGACCTTGAGCACATGCCGCGGCGATCTGGAGAACTCAGTCTCCATGGATCTGTAGGACCCTCAGGGTGCCGTTCCCGGTTTCTGGGGCGACCGGTGAGCAAGAATTGCATATCTGCTCAGGTATGCCAGGTGCGGTTGCTCCTGACCCTCAGCATGGCTTAAGAGCCGGGCAGAAGCCCAGCTAATACGGCGCCATCTTCAGTCGTTTTCCACCGATTATTTTCAGTATTTCCATTGAAAAATTTGTGGGATCACTCTGGGAAGGAAGCAATTCATGTGAAACATTTTCTTTTTTAGAATGAGTGAAATGCTTCTAAAGGAATGCTCTCTCATACAAAGTGTACAGCATGGAAAAATATAAAGCCCTTTTCAATTTTTGGCAAGGAAAATTTTGGGAAGCATGGAAAAAATTCATACAAAATATCTGATCCTTTCAAATGAGTGCAACAATTTTAAGACAAAAGTATTTTTCTTCTAGTGGGAAGCACTGAATTAATGAAATGCAAGGAAAACTTTTGTTCGCTGTGTAATATGAAAAAATATGCATCAGACAATCTACAGCATTAAATGATAATTCCTGTGTGTACTATGCAGCAGTTTCAGTATTTTTGTATATAATGTGTATATAATTTTGGGAACAATTTGTTATGTTTTATAATACATTATTATTAAAAGTTCATTGTTGTCTGTGTTAGATTTAACTTAATATTGATAACTAGTAAGCAAGCCCGCTGCAGCAAAATGCAGCGGGCGCTAGGCACTTACTGTCGTCGTCGTCGGGCTGGTCGGCGGCTGCGGAGGCGGCGGCGGGCTTCTGGTGTGGTACAGGCCGTCAGGCAGGGAACCCCCGGCAGCCGCGCTTCGCGCAACTGCCAGGGGCTCCCTGGGGCGGCGGCCTGTCGCGGCGAGAGGCGCTTCATGCCTCTCGCCGCGTCAGGCCGTCAGGCAGGGAACCCCCGGCTGCCGCACTTCGCGCAACTGCCAGGGGCTCCCTCGGGCAGCGGCCTGACGCAGCGAGAGGCGCTTTGCCTCACTTCAGTTTCCCCCCCCCCCAATATGCTGCCCCTTGATTTAAATATCTGGGATAATTTTTTTTCTTCCTGCGACTTCAACATTTCTGGATATTTTACATCTTCAGTATTGTACAACTTCTGTATGTAGCATTCATTGAAAAACAAAGTACTTCCTAGATGGAGTGTCAGTTTTGTATACATAGTCTATCTGCTAAAAAACAAAACTAGCTAAATGTCTGTGCTTGCTGACTTGCCATTTTCAGCTTTCTAGGGTTGGTGACAGGCTCTGCTGATATTGTCTGGATTGAATGGCTTGTTCTTCCTGCCATCTGTTAAAGTTGTGCACTTCCAGCTATCCATCTGGTTATGCTTGTGTTTAGAAAGACAATAGCTGCATTCATACATCTAACTGTGGTTAGTTTACCCATTGTGCATAAACAGACCTTAGTTTGTACTCCCCAGCTAATTTGCTGCTTGCCTCTCTTCCTGAGCTCCTTTGTGTTGCTAATATGTGGCCCACTTGGCTGAGTAAACTAGAATGGAGGTGGGAAGGAGAACCCTACGTAACCAAAGTCTTTTCATCTGATTCTTTGCTAGGCATTATCAATCTTCCTTTCAGTTACTAGCAGCTTTGCTGAAATTCTTTACTCTAAGTAAAGAAATAAGCCCTTTCACAATCCATATTTATTTATTAATCCTCCATATTCCCCATCCTTTTAAATCATTTCAGTGTACTCTACATAATACATTTCTCACCCTGTTTCATCAGCACCTATGTGGTACAATTTTTCAGCAACCCCCAATCAGTCATCAAACTAAACTGGATTTAGAGGTGTAAAATTTCCAGAAATTTTGAAATATTTTACCCTAGCTTTTCAGAAGAAAAAAAATGAAGGAAAATTGAAATAAATGCAATTCTTACTGTCCTATTGTATCTAAAACAAGGCTTAAACAACATAAACAGCATCATTTGTAATATACCATGTAAAATTAGTCATGTAATAATACTGTGTAATATTAGTCATATTTATGGGATTTAAAGGTGCCCTTTTTTCTACGAGCAGTTGAAAATATTTGAGAGAAAACTGCAGGCTTAAGTATCTTTTGCTACCTTAGTGCATGTACTTTACTGCTGGCTAGATGCTGTCTTCTTTTTTCTGCAGCTCCTGGTTAGTACTCAGATCTCAGTGAAACTTTCAGTGTTTTCCGTTAGATTCTGCCCCATCTTTTTCTGATCCTTTTTCTACTCCAGAAAGATAGGGCAGTAAGCTAATTACCCATTCTGTGTTACAGGGATTTGAGGGAAAGGTGAAAAAGCACAAGGGAAAGTCAGAAGGTCGGATGATAGGGTTAACTCAAAGGGACAGTAGAGGGCAATGAAAGTCCTGGATGCTCTTCTCATGTAGATTAAGTTTCCTTATAGATCCAGAAATGCATGGATTTAACAGTTATATATGATATACTTACCTTGTTCTTCAAAGCATTTCACTTATTCCTAAAGAGAAAGTACTTTGTAAAGAGTGTCCCCTCCCAGTACTCCCCCAAATTCCCATTGTTCTTTTCAGATAAAAAGTTGAGCGAAAGACATTTTCTGTTTTTTTCCTCTGGCCTTCATATTTCTTACCAAAACTGAATGAAATCATGGTTTATAGATTGTTTTATCATGATGTCTGAATTCAAATGATATTTGCAAAGAATTCCTGTACGATTGCAGAGTGTGTTAAAGTAGAACATCTTCTACAGACTATGCAATTTGCCTTTTGGAATCTGAGCAATGCATTAGACTAAACAAATAAGAACTTCAGAGAAAATAGTTGCTATTAGAAGTGAATGGTCGACACTGTTCTGTAAAACAGGTTTGTGAATACCCATTTTCCTAGCTGCTGGTGGCAAAATCATCTAGGAACATAATCAGAGAAGCTTCAGAAACTTTTTTTTTTTGCTTAAGCTGCAAATGTGTACTATAGGTTAAATCATAACAGAGTGAACAGAATTACCAGACTGAGGAGGCTTTCTTGAAGTCAATTTGGTCTTCTGTCCAGTCAGAGAAATTGGTCAGTTGAAGAGATGAATATTAGTCAAAATAGTTTGATGTACAAAAGCGTATTCTTCTAATAATCAACATGTTTGATGCCACTGATCTTTACAAAAGAAAATTAGTTTATTTGATTTTTATACTGCCCTTCCATACGGCTCAGGGCGGTTTCCATAAGGGCTATGATACAATACAATTAAGAAAATATAACTCAGTATTGAGGTATTTATAAATCTAAGTGGTTCACTGAACAGTTCTTTGAATTTTACCTTAAAATCTTATCAGGGGACAGTTTAAAAAATCTGGAGAAAAATAAGTAGTTACTGCTGACTTTTCTTTTTAAAGAAAAAAGGAAATCACGAGGCACATAGTATTCTTCTCTATGTTTATAGATGAAAAGGTTATAACAAAGTCTAAATGGTCAAACATATGATCAAACATAAAGAGTCAACCAAAACGGGATCCTAGGTTAAGTGACCTGCTTTCTGTTTTATCTTCGTCAGTGGTTGCTCTTCCAATATACTGTCACAGTAGTAGTCGTAGTATCACATTGGCAAAATGCTCATAATCGTCTGGGGACTTTTCTTTTAATGCAAGTCCAGCTTAAAGGTAGCTGTGCTGAATAGATGGCCAATTTTCCTAGCTTGGAAGGGAATGGTTTTATTTCAGCCCCCCATTAGAGGTGCTATTATTTTACTAGATTTGCTCCTGCGTATTGTAGGTTGCATGGTTGTGCACTGGAACTAGCCCTCATATCCTAACTATTAGTAATCTTAGATACAATTAATCTTATGTAAAAACTAGGCTTCAAAGCCCACTCGTAAAAGCAGGCTTTGAAAGGGGGGGTCCCACGGTGGCGCCCCCGGGTCCCCCCGCCCGCCATGTCCCTGGCTTCCCTGCGGGCCTCAGAGCAGGCCTGCCGCATCCCCGCTATGGCGAGCCTGCTCGAAGGCCCACAGAGAAGCCTCCACCGTCCGGGCTGCTCCCTGCCAAACTCCAGCCAGTCAGGAAGGTGCTTCACACCTCCCGATTGGCCCCTCACCCGAATGGCTGGAATTCTTGTCAGTCCGGGTGAGGGGCCAATTGGAAGGCGTTTCACGCCTTCCGATTGGCCCCTCATCCGGACTGGCTTCGCCCCTTTCTCCGCCCACTTACCCCTTAACGAATTATGAAGTGGGCCAGATGCAGCAGTTGACAGAAAACTACTAAAAAACCCTCAAGTTACCTAAAACTGAGAAAACAAAGATAACATTTCCTATGTCTCCACCAAAAAACTGGAGCAACCACTGTAATATGCAAATCAAGCTACAGCAAATTGATCATGACTTTAACTGGGTTTTTTGTTGGCCTCCATTGGCTAGAAGGTAAATATTCTTTTCTACTGAATATTGATCGAGGCTAAGATAGCTGCAAGTAATATGGATCATGGTTCTGCATAAAGAGGGCAGAACAAAACATAATGAAGAAGGCCCTCCTGTTCAAAGGCTTCTCAGGGACACAGAAGGGGGCAGGCAACAGCTTTTTGAGTGTAATGCCCCATTAACATGGCTGTTTGCATACTTAAAAAAACACAGCAGTTAAAGCATTTCTGAATTGATGGCAGGTGATGTTTAAAGGGTAGGGAGCTCATTTATGGTCCATTTTGATCAGTCCAAACCATGGGGAAAACTTGGAGCTGGATATGACATTCCTGTCAAACACAGCATCTAAGTTGACTACTCAGTTGCAAAGTTTGGCCCTGACTGCAGAGATTCACTGGGATTTAGCTGGTAAGAAATATTGAAGAAAATTGGATTCTATCATATAACACAAGTCTCTCTGCAGTAGGTTAAGGAAGTGCCTTGATAGGTGGCTGCTAGAAATATTTGTCTCTTGCACAAAGAATTGTCAACATGCACACAAATCCTGACAGAGGGGAGTCCAGTTCCCACCCACAAGAAGTCTGCTGGCTTACCCCGATGCAAAGCCAGGATACGTCTTTAAAATAAATTTTGGTCACCTGAAGGGTATTGTACAGAAAATAAATGCCCCAACTAGTGGAAGGCTTTGTCTTAATGTACTATTTGGCCACTGCCAAGTGTTGGTAGTCAGTTGGTCGATGTGCCAGCCATTAAGAAATTTGATTTGGTCAGTGTACTTTCATAATACGCTCCCTAGTAGGATCCAGAGTGGCCTCTGAAAGCTAGGTACAATTTAAACTTTGTTTTTTTTTTAAATATGAAAACATTTTTAAAATTTCACAACAACCTAGGCAGGTGGTTCCAAGGTAAGCACCAAAAGTTTTTAGACTTAACTACCTTCTGCAGGAGACACGCAGCCTAGCCTTTACAAGCGGCAGCTCCTTTCAAACTCCTCCTGGTTCAGATTTTGTTATTTATTTGATAGAAAGTATAGAATGTTTAACTATTCATTACCACAGTGCTTCACAATTAGCTACTGTTTTTGTAGTGTGGTGGAAACATTCCTTTTTTCCTTTTACAGTTTGGTAGCCTTTTGTTCTCTGTGGAGGACTTCACAGATTTCTTAAATGCCCCTGTTGGCCTCTGAGTCTCCCCCCCCCCCCATTGGAAGTGGACCTCAGAATGCTCCCTCGCCCCCAATGTGTGCAGCCTAGCAAGGTAGATTTTGTTACTGGAACATTCATTCACATGCACTTCTCTAATCCTTTAGCTATTTTCTGTAATGATGAATCTGCCAGATTCTACAGGAGACATGATGTGTCATGTCTGCCTCCTTCTGATAAGGAAGCTGTCACAGAAGAACAGCCTCGAGGAAGATGATGACACATAGGAAAAAGTATTTGATCAGAATAGTGCACAACCATTCTTTAACCTAATCAGAGCATCTTCCCAGTAAACTGAGGAGAAGGCTCCGTATTGCGTGTGGCTGGATGTTAAAGATCCTCTTGCAGAGAGGGAGCAGCAGGCTCAGGGAAACAAGCAGGGCCCTAGTTTGCCCTGGTAGTCAGCCAGTTGTCAAATCTGTGTATGAGTCATTGCACTGACGGGGGTTTGTTTCCGTCCTTCTGGTTCCGTAAATAGCCAAATTGCTGTAGGTTTGAGTGTATTGTCCCAGTGCTGTCTCCTGATACTTAATATCCAGTAGCTAGAGGTGCTGGTAAGATGGCGGCAAGTTGTTTTTTGGGTGAATCTGATGCTACTTCTGAAGTGGGCTTTTCCTGTACCAACTACCTGAGCTTGAAACTCTGATTGTAACTATTTCTGCCTTGCACCAAAGCTCAGGATGATGGCAGGAGGCCAGATGGTGGAGGAGACTATTGCACCCTGGAGAACTGTAAAGTGAATACTCAGAATTCCACAATTAGTTCAGCAAGTATAAGGTGAACCAAACAGTGTCTGTTGTTTGAGCTATTCATACATTTGTTCTGAGATTTGTGTTCCGAAATCCAAAGCTTTCAGTGGTTAGTCTGGTTACAGGCACGCTGAGTAGTACAGAAGCTCTTCAGTTTAGCATCAGAATCTAGCTGAGATGAATGCTAGCGGTAAGTTGTTTATCAAACAGTTTGATCCTTCTGATTCTTTTTAAATAGTTTGCCTAGTGTTTGTACAAAGCTTTCAAAATGATGGTTTGTTAAACATGAATGGAAGATATAGAGATAGAGTTGTAGAAGATGGAATGGGCATTATACATTGTTTGCAGGCATACTGCCATGACAGCTTAATATATCCTACCCTACACTGAATCAGATTACTGGTTTGTCTGTTTTGAGGCAGTGGCTTTACAGGGCTTCATGTTGAAGATCTTTACCCATCTACTACCCGGTTTCAGACAGAGGTAATTTCTAGCACATGCTACCTGATGATTCCTCTCCAGTCTTCTGGCACAGGCAACCAGCAGAGGCTCTCTTGCAGCTATGCTGGTATTTTTACCATTCCAAGGGGACCCTCTCCCCAGCAGAGCTCATTAGGGGCCATTTTTCCACCTAACTGGTAACATGCTATACAGGGAGGAGCCCCCTCTTTTTCTCAGTCCTTTCTTCACCACTGTGTTGTTTCATGAGTTTTTCTTGCTTTTGGGCTCCCTCTCCCCTCTTTGGAAAACATTGCAAAAGGCTTTATTTTACAGATGTACCCAGTGCGGTATGAAAATGACCCATTCAGATGAGCATCTTCTCTGCCTTTTCTGTTTGGGTGAGACCTATAAGATGAGCACACACAGGATTGGTCTCTAATTTAAGAACAGTCAGCGTGGCCTGTCGGAATGCAGCGGCCTTGTTCAGATTACAATACAGGGCTGGAGATGTGAAATGCCTGGAAAGTGTGAAGCCATGGCAGGGAAGAACACGTGTATTCTTGGGGCAGACACATGTTATCTGGGCAACCTAGTGCAGTCACAATGGGGCCATCATGATAGCAGGGCTACAGTTCCACAGGGCTTGCAAAATGGTGCTTTTCCATCAAGCTTCTGGCTGGGCCAGTAATTTAATAACATCTAATGCCCCCCCCCCATTAAAAAGACACTCCCATGTTTACATCAGTCTGGTAACTGATGACACTGGAAATGTTAGCTATAATTGATGTTGCTGTTAATTAAAGATGGTCCTAAAGACAGTTTTAAATGGTTTAATGTAGTATTTTAATTGTGCATTGTTTTATTGATGTTATACACCAGGAGGGCAGTATATAAACGGTATAAATTAAAAAAAAAATTATCCCAAAAGCCCACTCTGAGCAGTGTGCTTGAAGGCAAGTTTATGGGAGAAAACTCTCTAGTAGCCTGTCAGTGAAAACATCTGCCCTGGTAGCGCACAATCAATCTATACTTTCAAAATCACTGGTTAGAACAGGGGTAGTCAAACTGTGGCCCTCCAGATGTCCATGGACTACAATTCCCATGAGCCCCTGGAGGACCACAGGTTGACTACCCCTGGGTTAGAATCAAACAACTTGTGAGGTCACTATAGAGTGTCTTGGTTCCATCAGTTCCGGGGACAATTGATTCTTCAGATCCAGTTACCTGTTCTGCTGAATGCTGTGCATCAGAACCTCTCACCTAAGAAAACCCGTTCCAAAACCAAACATCAGGAGAATAAACTCTTTGGTTTCATCAGCTTTGGCTTTCATGGAATGGAGGAGAATCTTCCAACCACAAATGCCTTCTCCTTGTGCCTCCCTGGCTCATTCATTCCCGGAAGGGAAGCTAGAGCCTGGCAAGGGGGCATTGGTAGACCAAGCAGGTAGTCAAAGTGGTACAAATATTAGAGTAGCTCTAAGAAAGCCTTCAGTTCCAATGTGTGCTTGCACAGAAGACACCTCAATGAACAACAGTTACAGGTATGTGCAACACTGCTTTTAATCGTATGCAAAGGTGAATGTGGGCATCTTAAGCTAAATTATGCAGTCAAAGTTCAGTACTCAGTACTATCCAGAGTCTTAGGAATGATGCACATAACCTACTGGGTCTTTTAATTGGGGATACCAGAAACTGAACTCAAAGCCTCTCGCAAGCCAACTATGTGCTTTGCCACTGAGCCATACACATGGGTATAACAAGGGAATAGGATCTGTGATCCCAACCTTGATTACAGCTGCGAAGTTTCCTTGCCCTGTTGCAGTTTGGGCTCATTCCTTCCAGGCGATGAGTTCTTTGGCTGCCTTCCATTGGAGCATTACTCTCAAGGACATCTACCAGGCAGCTATCTGGGCAAAAGAGGAGACACTCATGAAGCACTATGCCATTGACCTCCACGACAGGTGAGATTCGGAGTTTGGGAGAGCGGTCCTCCAGTCCTTGTTCTGTTAAGGCAGTGGTTCTCAACCATGGGGTTCCGACCCCGTGGGGTTGCCTTCCCCTTCCATGGGGTCGCCAGGACAGGCTGGTGGCAGCAGAGCCATGCCACTGGCCGCCTTCATGCTACCTCCAGATCGTCGCGTGTGCCTATGTGCGCCACCCCCGCCACCACAGTTGGGAACCACTAGTCTACAGTGTTACTTCTAGTTGGACGCATCAGTCTGTCAGGAACATCCGTACGTATGTCACTTCATCAAGGGAGCAACTCTTAAAGATCCACAAGAGATGCATAAATTTCCAGCTTGAAAATTACATAACCAAGCTTTCATCCCTCCCCAAATCATCCTTTGAATCAATTAGAGGGATTCCATTGAAGCAACTGAGAATGAAAACCCTGTTCCTGGAAAACAGAGTCAGAGTTTTCAATCATGTCCAGGCTCTTCTTGGAAAACAGAGTCAGAGTTTTCAATCATGTCCAGGCTCTGTATCTTCTGCAAGGGTAAAGTGAAATTGAGGACTGAGTTAATTCCACACATCTTAAGAAATCGCTCTTCCATCTTTCTCCCTGAAACCCAGTCACCCAAGGGAAAGATCATGACACACTTTGGATGTCAGAACTCTAAAGGCACTCATATGTAGAATAAAACACACCAGAAAAACAGATGCCCTGCTCATTTCTGTTTCTCCACTGAACAAAATGTCAGTCAGCCATCAGCAGGTCTTTCAAGGCTTGCATCATCAAAGTATACAAGCTGGATTCACCACATGGTATCACAGCAACCAACGCGGCATTTGCTAGTCAAGCCACATTGGAAGAAATATGCAAGGTGGCGACATGGTTATCCATTTCTACATTTATAGGACGTTAACAATTCGACCAATGCTACCTTTGATAGATGATGAAGAATATGCCACTTTTTTTTTGCTTTTTAAAATAATTGCATGGGAGAATGCAGGTGCCAAGTAGACAAAGAAGAAGAGTTAATTCTTATATGCCACTTTTCTCTACCCAAAGGAGTCTCAAAGCAGCTTAAATTCACCTTCCCTTTCCCCACAACAGACACCCTGTGAGGAAGGTGAGGTTGAGAGAGGCCTGAAGTTACTGATTGGTCAGAACAGTTTTCAGTGCTGTCGTGAGCCCAAGGTCACCCAGCTGGCTGCATGTGGGGGAGTGCGGAATCAAACCTGGCTCACCAGATTAGAAGTCCGCACTCCTAACCACTACACCAAGCTGAAGAGTACTTCAGCCTATCCTAGGCACAGAAGATGATGACCCATATAGGATATGAGGACACTGCAATGGGAGGTTCCACCAAGAAGTCTTTGCCTCAGAGAGAGAATGGACCATTGGATACTTCCATGAAGGGTCCTTCTCCTCTGAGGGAAGGCAGACATCTTGTCCTTCCCAAGCCATTGTCAGTCAGTCAACCAATTAGCTGCAGGATTCCTTCCTGTCTTAACTGTTATGTGCTAATTGTTCTTAATTGACTTTCATTAATGTTATGCATGACCTGTTCTGCCCAGTTGTATAGAGTTGTTTAGCTGCTTTTGAAGTAGCTAGTACTGAAGGCTGGGCGACTCCTCACAGCGGAGACAAGGAGGAGGGAGGAAAAAGTTGTTCCTGCCTCTGAGTGGATGGTAGAAATCACCCATGTTGTCTGTCAGTGATCCCTAAACCCCCTTCCTCTGTAGAGATGCATGGAATTGTTCACTTTGCTCCCCTAACTGGCTTTCATTCAGAAAGATCGTATAAGCTTTGGCTTGACTAAACTCGGCTATCTGCTTCCAGACATTCTTGTTTTTAGACAACTTTGTATTTTCGCAATGGGGAAAATACTATCTCTGATTTCACTGTGTCCTGATGATTCAGTGGCGTAGTAAGTATGATTAGTGAAAGTCTGAAAATGCAATATAGTGCCAAATTTAATGTGTGCCATTTGGCTGCAGATTTGAGATCCTGTACCCCAACATGGTTGTTGAGAAAGCTCTGCAACAGGTTTGGCTTTCTTAGGAGATAACTTGAAAGTGTAGATGTAAGAGTGTGTAGTATTAAAATCCCCCCTCCCCCCAAGCTGTCTGTGGTGGATTAAAGGTGATCTGGACACCCTGGAAATCTTGTCTTATTTGTCACCTTGAAATATTATTTTACAATTGGAGATAGGGGAGCAAGCAACAAGCAAGTATGCTAAATAATCTGGAGCAGATGGCGGTAGATGACTCAATCCAGAAGAGTGGTGGGAGGGATGCAAACCATGGTTACTAGCTGGACTGGAAAAACATATTTCTAATTTTCAAGAGCAAGCATCTAATATCTAGCTGCTTAGGCGGTCACAGCAGGATTCTCTGGCTTTTCTTACCATTTCTAACTTTAGGTAAAGCCACCTCTCAGTGGCAGGTATGCCACTTGAATCCAAGCATAAAGCTAAACTCCTTTGCAGGATCCTCCAGTACTTTACAAGAAAATGTCAAATGGAGACTCCTTCTAAACTCAAGCTGAAAAAGAGGCTTACCTATCTCTGTATATGGAGAGCCCTTAACCAAATTATTATTTAGATTATACCCAGGGAAGATTATTGTGGTTGTACTTATTTGGTACCTGCTTAGCCAGCCAAGAGGTACCCTCTCCTCTTTTTTGCCCAAACATCTATTTACAGCAGGATTTCATTGAAAGTAAGCATATGGGTGCCTAGCTCTTGCCCTGCCTCTGTGACAGCCCTTGAATCTTCTAGGGCTCAGATCCAAGATCATGTCTTAGCTGAACCATCATAAGGAAATTTCAGTTTAAACCTCGGGGAAGGGGGGACAGCGGACCCTGTACACAAATTCTCTTCTAGTTAGCTGCTGTTACTACTTACTACAAATATTACAGCAATAGCTTATAGTAATCTTTTTACACGTTACACCCTGATGATTTTGCCCTTGGACAAACAAGTTAAAGAGATGCTTCTAACAAAGTCCACTGCCAAATGACCCGAGGAACTGTGCAAGAACTTTTAGGTGTATGTCAGTTCTTGATTAGGTGTGAAAAGGATACAAATGACAGTATTGTCTGCAAAAAAAAAAATCAGGCTTCTGGGACACTAGTAACTGATTGGAGTGCATTGAAAGCTCATTCAGCTCCGTGCATTGGAAGTTCTCCCCCATTTTAAATAAATGTATTAATGTATTAAAAATTCCTAAATTTTCAGCAGAGGTAGAAGAGTGTCTCAAGAAATATGTCTATGAGCCTAAAGTATCCAGTGTGGGTAGGGAGCAGTTTGGTGCAGTTCTGCCGGGTGTCTCCTTCTACTGGGGGGCAGGCCGGTCACTGGCACTGTTATCCACTGGATTTGTTTGGTCAGCCATGCCTGGGTAAGATAAGTGGCAAAGTTACTTGCTCTGGGAGGAGGCTGATTACTGTTGTGGAATTATTATAAGCAGAAGATGACAATACAGAATAATAGAGTGTGGACTAATCCCTGAGGGCACTAACTCCATCCCAAAATTTTTACTTTTAGAATTGGTCAGTTATCAGTCTGTAGCACATAATTTGGTGCAAGTCTAGTCGAAGATTTCCCAACTACCACTTGTTTCAAGGCAATGTATACTTGTCTCATTTGCATCTCCTGAAATAGGCATTTCAAACTGTTTTGGTAAGCAACTCCTCTTGCATGGTGTTTTGCAGTACAATCTTGAAAGGATTCTTAAGTTATCCAAACTTGCATCTTTCAAACAAGCTAATTCTCACCTGATAGCACCATGAAAAGCTATATTGTTAGCTTGCAGTAGCCCACTGGATTTTCTGAAGGGAGAACTGAAGAAGAGTTGGTTCTTATATGCTGCTTTTCTCTATCAGAAGGAATCTCAAAGTGGCTTACAATTGCCTTCCCTTTCCTCTCCCCACAACAGACTTCCTGTGAGGTATGTTAAGTTGAGAGAGCCCTGATATTACTGCTCGGTCAGAATAGCTTTATCAGTGCTGTGGAAAGCCCAAGGTCATCCAGCTGGCTGCATGTGGAGGAGGAGCAGTGAATCAAATCTGGTTTACCTGATTAGAAGCCGCTGCTTTTAACCACTACATCAAGCTGAACTCTGTAACATACCTTGAGAATAATGGTGCACAGCTTGTGAAATTCTGCTTGTGAGGATCAGAGGACCCTTATAAGCGGCATGAGGCAAAAAGTGTGTGGAAAAGTCTGTAGTTGAACAGATAGGGTCTGAAATTATAACCCACTATTTTCATAAGTGCTCTTTAGGCAGAAAGAGCAGTTGAATAAAACTTGTAATTCATATAGTCATGAAGTACTTTTTCTTTTTATTTTTGGTAGTCATGCTAGGCAATATTTGGCTTCAGAAGCATTATCTAAATAAAGTTTGCTTAATGTCTTCCAAAGGAACTTGGGAGCTTTGCCAGTCATGCATCCCTAGCTTAATTCATTTTAATGTTTAGCATCTCTTTTCATGGTTGGGAATCTCCTTGGTTGACCGTACAGCATGATCTAGCACTGGAAAATAAGGTGGTATATATTGGTACAGAAAGAGAATGGGATTTGGAGAATATAGACCAGATATTGTAGCCAACCAGTCAGCTAAAATGTAGACTCTGATCTGACTCAAAGCAATTGGAGAACTAGACTATCTGATGGTAAATTGGTCTTGTGCTTCTTAATTATTCCCATTCTGATAGAGAGAGAGAGAGAGAGAGAGAGATCATTCAGTTGCAGCCACCAACTATTTGGAAGATCATTTTTAAAGTATTTGAGAGTACAGTATTTGCTGGCGTATAAGACTACTTTCCCCCCCTGAAAAACATGCCTCCAAGTGTGTGGGGGGGGGGGGTTGTCCTATATGCCGGGTGCACTTCAGTTGGGATAGACATAGCTGCCCATAGTGGCCTCCCGATGCTCGCCCGGTGCCCATAGTGGCCTCCAGATGCCCGTCCACTTCATTCTACATACCATCCAGTATTGCGCAGTATGCAGCGCGGACGCAGTGGGTCATCAGTGGAGCTGCGGCGAGCATCAGCAGCGAGACAGGGGTGCCAGCCTTTTCAGCATGACTGGCCCGTTCTGCTCAGCGGGAAACAGTGGTGCTCCGGCCCACCCCTTGTCTCCGCAGAGCTCGCACATGCGCACTTGTGCCGGTCACAGGGAGATGCAGGGGCGGGCTGGAGGTGCTGCAGTTGCACTGCGGCCATACAATGGTGACAAACTCTATATTTTGAATGGAAATGTTGGGGGGTCGTTTTATATGCCCAGTCGTCTTATACACTGGCAAATGCGGTACTTTGAAATCTGTTTCATTTGGCATCATTGTTTGCTATTCAGAGAACTGGCTGGGTATGACCACCCCTGGGTCCTACAGTCCATACTGCTTTATAGATGATAGGAACCAAGCCCGTTTTACTTGTAAATACAACAGGTGCTAGGTGTGCTTTTGGGGTGGGGGGGAAGGCCCCCCCCCCAGCAGCAGCGTGGCCTTCTCGAAGGTTGGACTCTGAGGCACTGTACGATTTTGAAGTCCCACCTATAAAACTCCAGGAATATCTCCAACCCCGGGGTAGCCAACCTCCAGGTGGGGCCTGGAGAGCTCCTGGAATTACAGCTCATCTTCATCGTATAAAGATCAGTCCTCCAGGCAGAAAGGGCTACTTTGGACAGGGTTTTGTGGTAGAGAAGAAACATTTAAGGCCTCCCACACAGGTTGTTGTTGAATTGAAAGACTTGAGACCTACTGCACAGGGTTGTTGTGCAGATGATACAGGAGACAAAAGAACCTCTGCAACAGCATCCAGTTTCATCTGCAGAATAACACTGTGCAGTAGCCTGCACAGTGAGTTGCAAAGAAGAAATACACATGGCTTGGCTGTGTCTAACCCCTGGGCAGAGCAATATTTTAAGTGAGAAGGGGCTTTTCTGTGGCCTCCCTGTCAGCCGTTTGGCAGAAGGAGAAATCCCCCCCCCCCCCAAAGGAATGCCCACCCCCTTGCCATGAGGCTCACCTGCGTTGCTCTCGGAAACGCCTCCCTCCCCTGTCGGGCTATTAAAGGCTCCTTCTCAGCAGGCTTGAAGGGAGGGGGAGGGAGTGCACTCACCAGTCTCCTGCCATCTCTGTCAGTGTTTTGAGGCATTTTACAGTTGGACATGACAGGGCAGCCTTGGGGTGAAAAGGGCCGATGCAGCCTGTCCAAGCCTCTGTTCTCATCCCCCTTGGCAGCCCTACTGACCTCCTCTCCCTGTGGTGGTCAGGAGCAGATTGGCAGCGATGTCTCCAGATTGCCCCTGGCTGGGCTGGGTGGGTGGGTCGGTAGGTGCTTTTCACCCCCTGACTGGATGGAACTCTGGTCTGTCCTGGTGAGGGCCCAATTGGAAGGCTCTTTGCGTCTTCCAATTGGTCCCTCACCCAACTTCCTGGAATTCTTGTCAGTCCGAGGGAGAGGCCAATCAGCGCCTTCCACTATCCTGGACTGGCCACGCCCCATTCTTCTCCCACTTAGGCCTTAACCAATTATTTATACGGCTTCCAGCAGTTTACAGATTTAGGACACTTAAATGGTGTCATGAGTACTGACCTGAGTTCTAGAAATAGACAGTCCCAGGGCCCGATTCAATCTTGTGTAAAGACTGATGATAGCTACTATATCTTGCATTGCATTTATTATTCAGGTGGGTAACCATGTTTGTTGGAAGCAATAGAACAAAGTTTGAGTCCAGTAGCACCTTTAAGACCAGTGAAGTTGAATTCTGGGTTTCCTGGGCTTTCTTGTGCACTCACACTTTTTCAGATATATAGAAACAGTTTTTCTCAAGCCTTAAAAGTGCCACTGAATCTGTTGCAGTTCTTTGTGTTATTTTGGATCAAAAGTTAACATAAAATTATTCTCATATTTGTTAGGCATATATAGAAATGAATTTATAGCTCTATTCTATTTAATACTTCCGTTTTGACCGGCTTTCAGTGAAAATTTCTTGGTGCTCTGTTCTAGAAAGGTCTGGATAAGCATGAAGGTTTGAGCAAGCTTTGCTTGAATACTGAATGTCCCCTTAATTTGTAAAATGGATGGGCAGGCTTCTGAATAATTTACATAGTCTGAGCTGGTGGCCTCTGTGACCTAAATGTCTGTTCTGACATTCTTGTGATACTTGAATATACCTCTCTTATACTTTTTTTTTAAATAGAAAAAGGCTGAAGGCAGATAAAACTATTGACATGCTAACTTTAGCATATATTTTGCTTAGCAGCCATATTTATGGTATGGCAGCCTGGCTGAGGTCTCATTCTGTGGGAGAAGATAGAACATGTGGCAGGCAACCTGGAGTATTCATCCATGACACAATGTTTGTTTATTGTATTTATATACCACCCTCCCCGAAGGCTCAGGGCGGTTTACATGGAACAGGAACGATACAGGTAACTCAATTTGTAATAATAATGTGGTGATAACAATAACAATATAGGTATAACAATAAACAGCATTGTAGAACGGTAGAATGCTAGAGAGAACATTAATCAACTTGTACTGAAGGCCCAGTAGGTTGGGCGGATCTGTAGTGATTATCATTGGTGGGAGGCTTGGGGGCCAATGGGAAGCCTCAACCTGGTGGAGGAGCTCCCTTTTGCAGGCCCTGCAGAACTGTTTGAGTTCTATCAGGGCCCTGATCTCTTCTGAGAGCACGTTCCACCAGGTAGGATCCAAGATGCAGAAAGCTCTGGTCCTGGTTGAGGTCAAGTGGGCTTCTTTGGGGCAAGGGACCAATTGGAGGTGATAGAGCTCAAGGTTCTTTGAGAGGTGTAGGCAGAGAGATGATCCCTCAAGTATACTGGGCCCAGACTGTGTGTGGCCTTAAAGGTGATAGCCAAAGCTTTAAGCTGCTGGAGGATAGACTTGGATGTAGGACCTCCAAGGTGTTGCTGTGAGGACCCTGGCAGCTGCGTTCTGGACCAGTTGTAGTTTCTGGATCAAGAATAAGGGCAGGCCAGAATAGAGTTGCAGAAGTCCATTCTAGAGGTGACTGTCATGTGGATCATGTGGTTAGGTGTTCCAGTGTCAAATAGGGCACTAGTAGTTTGGATCTAGTCACTGGCAAAGGAATATCTGTTTTGTCTGCCATACATGTTATAGTTTGATATTGTTGTTGTGTCATCAGGAAACCTAGTTACTCTCTAGGACAGCCTTAAGGAAGGCTGTGTGTGTTGTTTTCTGAACATAGCAAAAAGGTGGCTTTAATGAAGAAAAAAATCTGGTTTTTATACCAGAGGGAGTCCCAAAGTGCCTTACAAACATCTCTCCCTTCCTCTGCCCACAACAGACACCTGTGAGGTAGGCGAGGCAAGAGAACACTACAAACTGCTCTGCAAGAATAGCTGTAAGAGAACTCTGCCTAGCCCAAGGTCACCCTGCTGGCTGCATGTGGAGGAGTCGGGAATCAAACCCAGTTCTCCAGATTAGAATCCACCACTCTTCATCTGGTTTGGATCCATTCCAGTCTGACTTCCAACTTGACATTGGGTGAAAATGGCACTGTTTGATCTCAGGGATGTGTTCTGCAGGCAGGTGGACTGAGGTGGATCAGTGCTGCTGATACAATTAGGTCTCACAGCAGCATTTGATATATTTAATCATGAGCTTTTAACTCACTGCCTTGCCAATCCAGGTATTCAGGGATTAGTCTTACAATGACTTACCTTTTGGGAAAAGATGGTGGCTATCAGGGAAGAGAAATTGCATTGCTGGCCACTCCCATATTTTATTTATCATACTTATGGGTTGCTTCAGGGTGTGTATACAAACCCAATGAATAAATAACCACTATACCATGCTGCCTCTAAGGGTACCTTTATTGTACCATAGCAACCAGTGTGTGGTAGTAATCAAAGGTTGGTGATTCCTGCATTTAACACTTACCAAAGAGGCTGATTATAGCTATTGTCATTCATATGCTGGTGATTTCCACCTCTGTTTCTATAGGTAAGAGGGGCGTGTAAACCACCTCAAAATCTGGTATTTTTGGGGTTCGGATATGTTGAACGCCCCAAAATATCATAGTTTCTTGACATTCCTAAATCCCAATACTGGCATGATATTCGGGTTCAGGAATATTTGGGAATGCTGAAGGTTTTTTTGCTCCATTATATTATAGCCTTTGTGGATAATTATAGTCAATGGTCCCCATAGGCTATAATGGATAATTGATTGGGAGGGGGCTGTTTTTTGAGTTGGAGCCCCAAATTTGCAGCATAACTGCTGGTGCCTTTTCCAAGAAGCCCTTTAAATGCACTTCAGCGCTGAATCCCAAATATTTTCCAGGTTCAGCCATTTTAGGTGGGGAAAAAATCTACCTGAAATAATGCCTCCAATTTCTGATAATGTATTTTTAGGTATGTTTTGGCTTGGATTAACCAAATGCATACCCCTAATAGCTAAGCATAAGGTAAAGGTAAAGGTATCCCCTGTGCAAGCACCGAGTCATGTCTGACCCTTGGGGTGCCGCCCTCTAGCGTTTTCATGGCAGACTCAATACGGGGTGGTTTGCCAGTGCCTTCCCCAGTCATTACCGTTTACCCCCCAGCAAGCTGGGTACTCATTTTACCGACCTCGGAAGGATGGAAGGCTGAGTCAACCTTGAGCCGGCTGCTGGGATCGAACTCCCAGCCTCATGGGCAAAGCTTTCAGGCGGCTGCCTTACCACTCTGCACCACAAGAGGCTCAGGAATTCAAAATGAGTGTTTAGGGGCCTGTGAAGGAATACGATTTTCACACAATAAATTAATCCAGGCAAGATGGTGTTGGTTGAAAATGCAGATTAAAAAAAAAGACAGTCTTGCATGACAGACTACTATATTCCCCTGCTTTTGCTCTTTCATTATTTTGCAATTCTACTGTTATCTTCCAAGAAAAAAATTACTGAATGTTAAGAGATTCTCAGCATGTTCCCGCACACTTTGCTCACTGCATATTCTTTTTCCTTGATTTTTAAAATATTTTTTTGCCTTTCTGTAGGAACATGCCAGCATGGAGTTAAAGTAAAATGAAAGCAACTTGCTTTTCTGTAAAAACAAGTTTTCTTCTGTATGTTTTTCTTTGCCATTCTGTCACAGTGCTCTAACAGAAAAAAACAGCATATGAAAAGATTACACAGGAAATATCTTCTGAATTTTTAAAATTTCTGCATCATCCTTGGACTTTGCCTTTATATAATTTCCTTCCCCCGTTTCAAACTATTATTTCACCAATTCTTGAAATACGAATCTGCAAGAAAAAGCCAGTTCTGACATTCAGTGCCACTCTGATCTTTTAGAAACCCAGTCTGGAGAATTTTGCAAGTGCCTCACTTGACACTGTGCTTATAGGGTTATAAATTAATCTAGTACAGCAAATTATGCTCCATGACTACATGAAAGAGCAGTGGCCCCTGTGGCAGAGTGCTTGCTTTGTTGGTATTTCCCTTTGTAAAATGGGAATCTCGCTGCCATTAATGTGTTTGTATTTTCTGGTCATCCTTATTATAAAGTTCTGTTCTGTCCTTTAGTTGCTTTAGCTGGTATAGAATGCTGCTGCTTACCACTTATAAGATACCACTTACAAGATTTCCTTTGTATTGTAGCAGCTGCTTTGAAGCCTTGAGTTTTTGTGGCCAATTTCAGGAAGTGGTATGGGATTATAGAATCTGTGGGGGTGGGTAGATGGAAGGAAGACTTGCTTATTTCTTTTTCTCTGCCTTACAGATATTGTCAGTTGACCATCTGAACAGAATCAAATACTGTAAATTATGCCATGAAGCTGAGAATGTCACAGTGTATGTGGCAGCTTGCTTTTTAAGATTTCATTATATAGAACTATTTGTTGTTGCTTCTAGTCTTGCAGTAGTTGGGGCTATATCCAGCCCCACAGGATGTTTTCTCCTCCTGGTTGCCTCCTACAACTGCTTTAAAAATGATCTTTATTTTTGTAGTATTTCATCCTCGAACACAGCTCTCTGAGTAGTCAAATACTTATTGGGGTTTTCGTAATATAATATCTAGTCCTTGCTTTTTCTCTTGGAGAAAAGAAGGGGGGAAAGAACACATAGACCCATTATGCACGGGGGGAATAACGCACATTCGGGGTGGAATGGCGGCGACTAAAATCACCGACAACGCACGGTGCGGCTGCAATCGGCTGCAGCTTCGGTGCATGCCGCTGAGAAAGCCGTGTTAGCAAAATGCGGAAGAAAGCGCAGCTTCCGGGTGACCGGGGCGCAACCAGAAGCGGTGCCGGGATCGCCGCATGCATAATCGGTTACTCTGGGTTTTGCCACCGTCGCGCCCCGCCCCGCCCCATGCATAATCGGTGTGCTTTGCGTTTTTCCCCTCTACATTTTCCATGTGATCCGAAATCGCTGTTTCGGCGGCCGTGCATAGGCCATAGGAAAGTTCATTTACTTTATTGTTCCCCTTTCTCACTGATAGTCCATTTGGATCATGAAATTTAAAAACAAACTTTAGAGTGGATGAAAATGAGTTTTTAAAAATAGGATTTGTTGCTATTTCTTAGGACACAAAAGGTAGTTAATAAAGATGTAATATAATGAAATAAACAGTAATGATTGGGGAAGGCACTGGCAAACCTTGAGTCTGCCATGAAAACGCTAGAGGGCGTCACCCCAAGGGTCAGACATGACTCGGTGCTTGCACAGGGGAAACCTTTACCTTTTATAATGAAATAGAGATTAAATATGTAGTGAGTCAATACATTCATAATATTTAAAAACATTGTAAATATTTTTTGGTATCTGAATATAGGCACTAATTTTCATGATGTTTTAGAACCAGCTGTATAAATTATTTAGGTTAATCTTTCTAACCGATGGGACTTGGTATATATGGTATCATTAGAGATGTTTAGTTTTTCACTTTTCAAAATGTGACCGTGTCCCCAGGGATAACTTTTCTTAATACCAAAAATATTTTTAAAAACATAGATGCAAAAGAAAACCTCCACCTTTTTGTGTCTCAACAAATTTGTATATTAAAATTTGAATACAATCAAGAATGCACTTATGTATAAAACCATACTTAAAACTATTCTTTGGTATGAGGGGGGTGGGGGTTTGAGTTAGAAGTGTAAAAATTTCAGCATAGCTGTAAGAACCTCTCAAAAGAACCCCCAAATTAAAAAAAGATTGGACCAGGTAGATCCAATTCTACGGGCACCTGAAGAGGGTTTCTTTGTCTAACCTCCGCTACTTCCTATGGTGGGAAAAAAGAGATTCTGTTTTTTTCTCCCCCCTCACTGTTGGAAACAATGGAGGTTGGATGGGGGTAACCTCTTTGGGCGTCCATAGAATTGGACCCTCTTGTCCAATCTTTTTGAAATTTGGCGGTTCTTTTGCGGATTCCATAGCTATGTCGCAAAGCTTGGTGCCTCTATCACAACCCACCCCCTGCACACCATGGAATAGATGAAAAGCCAAAATTTCCCATTGACTTTAAGGCACTGTAGGTTATAATTGAACTGAATCATTATCCAGCTTGCTGAATTGGGATTTGGATAAGGATGATCTGGACTGTTTAAAGTGCCAGGGAAAGGAGATTCAGCTCGGATATGATCAAAAAGTACCTGAATCGGCATTGATTTGGGTATTTTTTTGGCTTATCTGAACTAAATTGTCAATGGGAGATAGGGCAGCTACCAAGGATCAGAGCTTCAGATGTGGGCTTTTGTCCACTGCCAGCGTGCTGTTCTACTCACCTGTCTTTGTTTTCCTGCCACCTACTTATGATTGGAGAAAGAGGTGTAAATCATGGTAGCGAGAGGCCTTAGGGATTCTTCCTATGCCTTCTTCCAAAAAAGTCTTAGTTCCCTGCCCTTCATAAAAGCACTTTCCTGAACTGTTCTGTTTTACTTACTTTACAGAATGATAAAAGTGTAGACACCTTCCAGATAACTTCAGACTATTTCACCAGTTGAGAGTCACAACAGATAATGCTTGAGTACAAGTAGCTGTCAGTCTAACTCATATTTGTAGGATAAAAATGGCTTACTTACATGGCTTATGTCACCTTTCTGTGTATTCTGACTGTCCACTGTATTGCAATTGGAGGTAGGCTTTCTTCCCACCCATTATTTTCATTACAGCTTATCTTAGGCTTGCTATGTTTAGAATAACACCTGCTTTCAAGGACTTTGCTCAGGAACTTGTAGAATATTATGGTATTGGGATATGTGCAAAAAGTCCCTTTTTGGTATACATTAACCCCAGCTAGTCCCCATGCATTTAAGAGGAACAAAAATATTCTCCATTATGCCCTTACTCTATTTCAGGGCCTGTCATTCTGATAAAGGGTTGTAGGCACAACCACAAAATGGTTGTTGTAGGAAGCATAGCCTCAAAACGTAGTGAAGTTATGCGTAACTCTAATATTAAACACTTCAACATTTCAAACAAATTCTGTTTAACAGAATCTTGCACATATACGCAATGCTGTGGTGGTAGCTGTCATAGAAGCAAATTTAAAAGCTCTGCATGGCCAATCAGATCTCCAGTGGACCTGCTGGGTAAAACTCTACATGGCCCTTCCCACTTTCTAAAAACACTTGGCAGGTTTCAGGAAAGATGTTGGCCATTGCATCCTTGGGCACTGCTATGAGAACACCTGTCCTGTTTGTTATACCCAGTGTCATGCAGTTGCTTGTTTTCCGCATGGGACCAAGCGTATGTATGTTATCTATCAATGCTGTGGCTGCCAGTAGTGCTGTGGCAATGTGACTTCCACTGCCCAAGTACCCTTGTGGAGGCTGCCTTTCTGCACCATTGGTGTCGAGATTTTTTTTTAAAAAAATGGTCAAGCAATATTGTTCTAATATTATAACAATATGCCTTGGATCTTTGAATCCCTAGCTTTCATTTAAAAGTCCCTAGTCCCTTTGTTGTAGAAATAAAAGGGGAATAGCATATCTGCAATGAAGAGGGCTAGAAATGTTTAAAAATGAAAGCTTGGGAATTCAGAGAATCCAACAGAAATTGTTACAGCATTACAATACTGTAATGATGTGTCACCAGCTGATTAAAAACCAAATAGCTCTCTGGTGGTGGTGGGAAGGTAGAAGACCAGGGAAAGGAAAATAACAATGATGTGGGTGGACTGCTGCAACCTTTTCCAAGGCTTTGTAGCAAAGCGAGTTTGGGAAGGATTGTAAGTGACCTAATAACTAAGTTACTTTTGCCAGTGGGTAAGGCTTAAAGCAAGCAGGGTGATGCTGTGTACTTTCCCGTCCCAAACATTCCAGGGTATGACTGCTGTTTTACTTAATGGTGTAGCCAAATACAACCATTTGCTTTCTTGTTTAGACTTTTGATGGGAAAGTAGTAGCTAGGAAATAAATCCATGGGTGTTCCTTGGAATCAGACTTGACTTCTTTTTTTTAAAGAGAGTCTTATGGAACAGATGTTACAAATCAGAGTTTATGTGCCAGTCCCTACTTGCCTGCATAGTGTAACACCTGACAAAGCCTGGTTTACCATAGAGCAGAAACCTGTGGGCTGAAGTTATGCTCTGATCAGGTCCATGAGCAACTGGTGGGAGGGAGGGAAAGTACGAGTTGCTGGGGTGAATGAGTGGGCATGTGTTACAGTTGCCTTGTTCCAGATTATTGCCAGGAGATTGCCTTCCATTGATCTCTTTACTTGGTAATAAAAAGACACTCTAATTTTGGCATGTTGCCACCTTAAAAATGACCAGACATGTCCTGTCTCTACTGTTGACGTGCTGGAGGAGGAGGTGATAAGAAGTAGAGTTGGTTCTTAAATGTCACTTTTCTCTACCCAAAGTAGTCTCAAAGTGGCTTACAGTCACCTTCCCTTTCCTCTCCCCACAACAGACACCCTGTGAATTGGGTGAGGCTGAGAGAGCCCTGATATCACTGCTTGGTCAGAACAGGTTTATCAGTGCTGTGGCAAGGCCAAGGTCACCCAGCTGGCTGCATGTGGGACAGTGCAGAATCGAACCCGGCTTGCCAGATTAGAAGTCCACACTCCTAACCACTACACCAAACTGATTGGTTGCTTTCTCCTCACCCAACTCAAACCTGCAGAGTCTGCCTAGTGCTCACTCTTGTGAAAGCACCTTCCTCACAGTCCCTTCTCACCAAGAAGCTAGCAACTCCTACTTGTCCAGGCACACTTCTTGCTTGAAACTGTTTTTAAAGACCATAAGAGTGAGTAAAAACTCACAACAAGTAATGGTGTTTCAAGAGTCTGCTTAGCATTAGAGAAAAAGTGTACCTCCCTGCTGGAAACCAAAAGAATTATAGTCAGAAGTGTACTAGAATATTTGGGAAATCACTGAAACAAAAGCCTCTCAGTGTAAAGATTTGAGTAACTAGAAGTAGCTTAAGAAACTCTGTGCATGTACAGAGTCATCTATATTGAGTTACCCAGAAATGTCAGCACCTACTTCTTCGTTGAATACAATCTCTTCAATTTCTGTTTGCACCAAGTTTTAAAAATTGGTGTTCTTCCTGGCATGCTGAAGTCCCAACTCATAGATCTCTTCTTCTATGAAGAACTTGTATCCTGTGTTGTGTGTTGGAAACCTAACATAGATTTGGGAAGATTTGGAAATAATGTTAAAACGAGACAAGGAGTTTTCATGTCCTGCAGATTTCTTGCATAAGGACCACCACCAGTCAGTGGAATTGACTAGTTAGTTGAGCATATAAACTATTATTTTAGTGAACCTTAATCTGGTAGAGAACTAGTGATGTGGCTTCTGTACTTACCTTTGCATGGAGTTTGTAGGTGAGGTTGTTTAGCAAGTACACCTTGATATTATTCCTATAATAAATTTTACAGTGCCTTACTGTGCCTTTAACCAAGTAAGCTAATCAAGATTGGCTTGTTTGATGGGACTTACATCCTAATTATAGATAGTTTGCTAATAATACAATTAAACCTGGAGCTTTTCTTATCCAGTGTAGCAAGAAAGTTGATTTTCATGATTTGTAAACATTCAATATTCATAGCCATTTATTTTCTGTTCTATTAATGCACTAATTGCCATTTCTTATGAGAAGTTTTTGCACTCATTTTGCAGTGTTTGCTCTTTCAAGCATTAAATAACAACAAGCCTGGGTTAAATAAAACAAAAGATCCGTCGCACCTTAAAGACTAATAACAATAAGAGCTTTTGTGACTTGGATCTCATTTCTTAAGGTAACATGGAAATGAAATCGTGTTGGTGAATAGTTGCAGAGAAAATTACAGAAGGGGAGGAAATGAGTTGAGGGAGAGAGATTTGGTGTGAATCCTATCATAAGTTTTGCAATTGTAATTTTGTTTAAGGAACTGAAATGGAATAAGTTCTTATACATAGTGGATGATGAGAGAAGTCAGAAGTTGCAGCTGCTTGGAGTAAAAATAAAGTAATCAGGAAGTATGATTCTGCATTAGCCATTGGATGAGCACTTCACATGGAGCCATAACCAGAACTACTGTAATTTCCTGGCTTCAATCCCCATTCTGCCGTCAAAGTGTACTTGATGATTGCGCTCTCTCAAACTGAACTGCCTCAATAGGTTATTGTTGAGAAGATAAGGTGGTGGAGGGGAGAACACTGGAAAACATCCTGTGTCCATGGTGGGGCAAAGAGTAGTTTACACATTCTTGAGACAGATGTTTGTAAGCATGAGTTTCTATACCTGATTTAGTTAAATGTTAATATTGTGCTGTGATGTACCCCAAATTGGTAAAAAAAAAAAAACTGTTCTTGTTGCAGCCTTACGTTCAAACTACCATTTTGTGTGCCACCTTTGACTTTCACTTTATGCATTATTATTTTTGGCTGATCATCCTGCATATTGAACTGCACTCTTGCACAGCATTCTCATCTGAAAAATGGAGTGCCAGAGGAAGAAACTGGAGCCGTTGCGGTTGAAGCTCTCTCTGTATGCTAAACAGCAAAAAGGATAGAGCTTGCTTTTGGTTGGTGTAACGTTTGTTTGGTCTTGCTGTAAAACGCCCTAAATTTCAGCTATTAACAAAATATCGTAAGTTTTGCATTCAAAGCAGATAACCTAATTGCTGTGTGGCAGCTGAATACTTTAAACATATTTGGCACAAATCCAGTTCAATGCAGAGTGCAGAAGTCTTTCTGGAAGTCTAAATGGGAAGGCCTTGTTAATGTAGTTCCAGTCACAGGCTCTACTTAAGACAGAATGTTGAGCATTGCAGTCTGTTCCAATTTAAAGGATCCTTTGTGTGTATTGATCTCCCTGTTAAGAGGAAAGGCTGATAAAGATGACTTCATACCTTAAATCTGAAAGAGCAAAAGGAACAGTAGATGTAAGAAATTGAAGCTGCACTAGGCTGCTGATCTGTGGTTGTTCAGCTAGAGGGGAGAGAACATTAGGAATATGTACTTCAAAGAATTTTCCTTTTCCCTAATTGGACTGAAGAGACTACATCTCATGTTGTGAGATACCTGCTGTCTGATTCATTTAAAGATGCTTTTTTAAGGGCTTTAAACTGAAAAAGGTACACAGTGATAATGTACTATGTACAAAGGGGAAAGTGAATGTGTTGATGCTGGCCATGTACATCACAACAGTGGAAGACAAAATTGGTGTGTGTGAATGTGATTCATCGCACCTCTGTTTTTGTAGAAGCCATAAATGTATATCTCTCTGCTTTCTGTCTGCCCACACTCGGCTTCATTTGCTTTTTAATCTGAAGTGTATTATGGTTATTCTCTGGAGTAGCCATGACATTTTATTATTTCTAGCACAACTACACAATCATTTTAAAGGACATTTAACACACTGAGGCTGCAGTTTCCTAGGAGAGAATGGGAAGGGGTTGCTTCTTAAACTTCCCCGCTCCTGTTGTTTCCTGCTCCCTGAAAACTGGTGCCCCCAATTGGCTTTCACTCTTGCTGGGAAAAAACACATATCCTCTTCTCCCCTCCCCTCACAGGAAACTGCATTGGAGTAGGATTTAAAGTCCCTATTTCATTTGGCTGGTCTCTCTTGAAAAGTGCAGCTCTAGTGGCTGCATTACATAAAGCGGTTTTCAAAGGGCTTTTTTTTTTCCTTTCATGGATCTACAAATCAAGTGTAATTCTGCCCTCATATCACTTTACCCCTTTTCTCATTCTTTGCTTCCAGGAAACTGGCTAATGCTAATGGTACTTGGATCAAATCACATGGTCATTAAAAGCAACAAAAATTAAAATAAAATATCTGGCTGGGTGGCTTAAAGTGCCCACTCAGCAGTGTGAAGTATAGAGAGGAAATTGTTCCAAAATAGCTTCCTGTGCCTTATTGTGTGTTTGTGTGTGTGTGTGTGTGTGTGTGTAAAATGGTACATCTACAAAATTTCACAGTTCTGTAGCACATCCACAGCAAATGGATGTTGTTGCAAATAGAACACTAGGCAAACTTGGCAGCTTTGGAAATGTAATGTTATCCAGGTAATTATCCCTTGAAATTTTGTGAGTGTACATGTATTTTGTATTGATCAGTAAATGGGATAAACTGCAAATGTGTAAACGAATTTTAAAAGGTATAAATGTGCCAAATTAGTTTTGTGGCTGAAATCTTTATTTAATGTCGCTCCTCACATAATTACCGACTAGATATGCAATAAAGAAGTCATGCAGGAAATGTCATGGGTAGTAGAACTAAGATGTTCCTGTGAAAGAGTTGAATCCTGTTGATGACTAGACCAGTGGATAACCACTAAATATAATGCACAGTTCTTTGGATGTGCTAAAATTAACACATCAACAATTTTCAGTGCCTTTTGTTCTCCCCCCTGAAAATTAAACAATGTGGGAAAGGTACATGCATGGTTGATTTTTATTGTTTCCATGTAACACTTTAATTTTGTTTGAATCTAATGTTTAAACCACACTGAATTCATTAGCCTAAAATTTCAGTTCAAGTATTTGTTACTATTGGGACACAAAATTAACACAGAGTACTTTTTAAAAATTAAATATAGGTCACAATAAATATTGTTAATCTGATCATTATTTTGGGTACTGGGAAAGTTTTCTGGAAAATTTTACTAGTTCTCAAGATAATGTAAATCATTGAGGATAAGTAGAGGAGTTAAGCATTGGTTTAGAGTGGGGCAGAAGGTGATAGGGAACCCTAATGACTAAGCGACACCATATAAACATTTCAAGCTCCTTTCTGTGTCTTGGCTGTGTTGAGATTATCTGAGCATCTGCCACATGCCTGGTACTTAGTACTGAACTCCATTGTCAAACCAGTGTCCTCACTACCCCCCAAATCTGAGATTGTGGCACAGGGCTATAATGTGGAGGCATTTTTAAACCCTAGAGATTTTTACTACAGAAAAAGTAGTCCTTAATTGCTCTAGAAGAAAAGCGTTTATCTTTAAAATGAAACAAGATCTTAGGGAAATATAGTTGTACCAGTGTGTGCCAAGTGCCTTTTCCTCAGTTGCACACATCTATTTATCTGGTATTGTGGGATGCATTTTTAGGTAGCAGGGGGAGTCCTTTGCAAACAGGATTCTCTAATTCTAATAAAGAAATAACTTATTAGCCATATCTGTCATCATGTTTCCAGATATATTTCAGAATGCCACCTACCCTGCAGCATCTCTTCAGGGAACATTGATACAGAAGAACAGATGAAGTGTTCATAGTAGAATTACAAGCAAATAAGTTTCTCCTCTAGTAGATTGCATGCCTTACTTGGATATATGAGCAGGGAATTCTTTGATTTCATAGCACTCTGTCTGTTACTTTAGTGCTATACTAACCTTTCTGAATTTAAAATTGAGAAATCAGTTAAAAGGGAGTTCTCAAGTGTACAGACAGAAGTAATGTATAGTTGAAGGAGTGTGGTCTCAGGGCTTACCATCTTCCTTCTCTCCCTGCCAGTGGAGAATCTAAGCTTATCAGACCTGTCTCACTTTTATACTGTTTTCTTTTTAGAAGCTTCTCATAGCCCCATTCCATGTGTCAGAGGACTTGTCAACTTCAATGGGATTTACTCCTGCTTAAGCATGGATAGGAGAAGCAACCCTATTCTGCTTCTCAGTATCACAGCATTATCCGTGTGTGTGGTCAGCAATGGTGGCTCTCTAAAAATAGGTGTCTGATAGTACTTTTTAAATTATCTAGTCCAGTGGTCCCCAACCCCCAGTCCGGGGACTGGTGCTGGTCCGTAGATCAGTCGGTACCGGGCCGTGACTCCTCCTTGTCCTCCTCCCCAGCTGCTGCCTCAGGGCCGCCCTGCCACTCTGCCACCGGCTCACCTGTGGTGCTCTCCAGTGGCTACCATGGCTGGGGCTCCCCCTCGGCACGGCACTGCGCAGCTACTGCTGGCAGCACCCCCCAGAGGGCAGCGGGAAGTCAGGGGCACCGGCAGGAAAGCTAGTGGAGCAGGGGCTCAGGCAGCAGCAGCAGCGACGTCCCTCGGCAGAAGACTACCCCCCCCCCCCGCCAGGCCTCAGTAAAATTGTCAAGCGCTGACCGGTCCCCGGTGATAAAAAGGTTGGGGACCATTGAACTAGTCAACTTAAAAATCAGTAGTAGTGAGACATTTTTATTGACATAAATATACTTGGAGTGAGAACATAAAAGAGTTTGATATTGCCGGCTCCTAAGTTTTGCATGTAGAGTCCTAGAGCTGCACCAGATTTCTCTTGGACTGTATGACCCTGGGGGTACCTTCCAACTCTATGATTCTATGAACTGAGTTCCAAGTAGTATCTGTGGGGTCAGTTAAGCTATGTGCTGTTTTCTCTGTAGAGGGCTAACAGTTCAGGAACCACACAGGCATTTGTGTGTGTATTCCCTCATTGGGAAATGTGGCTGACATAGCAGCCAGGATAGTTTAGTGTTGTTGTTAATGGGTCCCTAGATTCTGGCTGGCTTTGGTAGTAGGCCATTATTTGTAGTCACTAATAACTCCCTCCTTCCTGTCACAGGGAGCTTTGACTCACAAAAGGATAAACCAGGAAAGGTTTACTGAACTTGAATCTTATTCTACTGCTGCCAACTAGCATGGCTGCCCTGCCTGATCTTAGCTCCCTTTCCTAACTTTGTCTCCTAACGGTGGGATGTAGAGAGCACCTACGGACCAAACTACACAGTATAAACATGTCAAGCATTGTATAGCATTGACGAGATTATTGCAATGTACCAAATATATATTTAGAAAAAAAATTGCCACCTCTCCAGACACCTACACTAGCTGGCATACCTGCTTGAGACTTGTACTTCTTCTTACCTTACTGTGAACATAATATCATGAGTTTCCAACCCTGTACTGGATGTCATATATTCTTCTACCATAAGTCTGGAGTTATTGGTATTACTAATCAGCCTAACCCGCTACTTGTCGCCAAATCTGTTAAATTTATCAAATGTCAAAACAGGAGAATTTTTCACAGCACAGTTTCTTCAGTGCTTTGCATATGTAAACACTTATTAACATTATAGCATTCCTCCTCCTATTTCTTTTGTCTGCTGATTTCAACAGCCAAGCCACTTTCCTCCTGTTGGGCTTGCACACACATACTGAGCGGTTATAAATATTTTAAATACAAAAGAGCCGAAGGGTGGCTTTTATTATTTTTATTTTATTAAAACGCTGTGTGCTGCCTTTGCAGCTCAAGGGGGCTTGATTTATTCCGCAAACATAAAATAAATCATTCATAAAACTCTCCACAGAAAAAAAAACCCTTGCCTTCAGCTCAAGTCCCACTAAATGCTATCAAACATTACAACCCTGCAGTGCTATCTAAAAGCCTCCAAAAGAGAATGCCCCCTCACTACTTCAGATAGTTTCCCAAAACAAACCCTGGAGGCCCCTGTTGAAATGAAACGGGCACGCCACGCAGACAACACTGGGCCGAGTCTACAGGATATTGACTAGCAGAGTATAATTTTAAGTTTTCTTGTCAGTAGGTATTTCACAGCCACTTGTATCTCTATCTCTGCTCCAAACCACTGCTTGTTTTTCTATATTAGCAACTGGCAGTTCTCATTGCATGTAGATTGCGTGACCGTCTGGCCAATGGGGTAATAATGAGTGTCAAAACAGAGGTGGTGCAAGATGGGTGGCCATGTTCGTCTGACCACAGCAGTAGAAAGGATCAAGAGTCCGGAAGCACCTTGAAGACGAACAAAATTTGTTAGTGTCTTCAAGAGTAACAAAATTTGTATCATGAGTTTTCTTGACACACTGCTTGTTTCTTTAGATACCAAACAATCCGAAGAAATGAGTAGTGACTCAGGGAAGCCACCAATTTTGTTAGCATTTAAGGTGCTATGGAACTTATGCTTTTTTCCTAGTATAACAGAGGCTGTTTGTGTGCAAAGCAATTCCCTTTAGTGGCATCGACCTCCTTTATAACTTTAATTCATTTTGAATATTGAGTCTGGGGCTAATATACATCTTCAATAATGTTGCATTCTTCATTGACGATAATGTTGGAAATACCTGGAAGTTTTTAGGGGATCCATTTTCTTGGAGAGCCTACATGAGAGATGTTTTTATTGAATAAAGCTTGCTTATACATAACAAGTTAGATAGCAGGGGCACAGGACACAGGAAGGCAATGCTGGATCCAAAGCAGCTTCTGTGTCGCATCCTCAGAACTAAAAATACGTGTCTGCTGGACAGACTGTAAGAACAATGTCTACCCAGTTTTCCTTGAGGCCATGTTCTCCTAGCTTGGGCTAACTACGCCAACAATAGTTGACTATCCAAGCTAGCTGAGGTCTGCTGTACTTGATTGCTAGGTCAAATGATGCTAACAGGCAACTACCATATTATGCTAAAATCGAGAGAGAATACAGTCTCTTGATTTGTCTTATAATAACAACCGCCAACAGAATTGTTTGTGTATCATTTTCTGTGCAGGGAATACAGGGTTTTGATAATACGGTGAAGAGCAGGGTGTCTAGTGAGACTGTACAATGACATGACACTAAATGTATCCTGTACCACTGCTTTTATCAGGTTTGTCAAGGTATTACATGAACAGCTAATAAATGTCAGTCCTGTTCAGTATGTGTTCCATCTCCTGTTGAATTTTTCCCTGCTTATCTCATTCATATTCAACGTGTAACTTGATAATTCTGTCCTTGGAGGATTCACTATTTTAAAGTGGAAAAGCATGCTTTTGCAGAAGGAAGAGACAACTCGGCAACTAAGTGTGTAAACTCACTTAATTGAGTTTCTACATTGAGGCTCTAAATAGTGCCAGATAATTGAGGCTCTACATAGTGCTAGTTTGCTTGCAAATTGGAGGCACTAGTCTGTTTGGGAGCACTATTAGTATACGCTAAAATATCAAGTTGTCTTCATGACTTTGACCTTCGATCGAAGAATGTTTATTGTAACAGGTAACAGGCTGGAAATAAACACCTGTGTATTCATTACAGGTGAAAAACCATCTCCTCTCAAGGAAACTTTTTTTTTTTTTGTAAAATGGAAGATTAATTATTTCAGGCTGTTGATCAACAGTAGCCTAATGGAGGCTATATGGATTGATGGGCCAATGAGCTTGTTTTATTGTCTAGTAGCTTTGGACTTTTAGTTGGAAGGTTATGTTTATTTTTACAGTTGAAGTGTGCTTCTGATTAAAAGCCAACATAAACTGTCCTTCAGAATACCTACCTTTTCAAAGTCTCATTTGTGAATACAGACACACACGCACACATATGCCTACATATTATGGCTAGAGTATACTCATGCCTGGATTGCTAAAATAATCCAAATGAGAGACTTGAATAGCTTTGCTTGGCACATTCATGTTTGTGGTGCAAAACTTCTCTACCATCATCATGTCAATACCTGGGCAACTTGTAATAAATTGTAAATGGCATATGCGCTTTACCACCACCTAGCTTTGCTAAATTTAAATCCCACTAGGTTTGCAATTTGCATGGGACTTCATTTTTTCTTTGGGCCTTGAACAAAATGCATCATGGAAAATATTTCTCTTGAGTTATTTGCTCCATGTGTACAAAGCTACTTGTTTGTATTATTTCCTTAGCATACAATGAACTAGCTTATTAGTACAGCATTGAATTTAACTGAGATCTTACCAAGTCTTTTATCAACAGCATTAACAGCTTAGTAGAATGAGGCAACAGTTGGTATTAGAAGACTTGGTGAAGGTGAATGTAGTCCATGGATTCCGTCTCTGAATTAGAATGACAACTGTTTTCTTTTCCATCTGTCTCTACTTTCATACTCAATTGGCTTAGCTTCCTTCTCCCCCCCCCCTTCCGCCCTCGTGAGGAGGTGGTTCTTTTATACATGGGTGGTATGATTGCACTAACATAAGATTAAGCTTGGATACAAAGTGACTAGCTCATGCTACATTTACATCAGGCTTCTAAAAAGTATCTTAATTCTTGCAAGAAAAACATGTTAAATGAATTTGAAACGATTAGATTGGAATTGCCTGAAATTCTATTAAGCCACACTGCATGGACGTGCTGGGAATATAAATACAATTACTGTAAATTTGTACAAACTGATTTGTTGCATTATCTTGCTAATCTAACATATGGTACTTTTTGTGTCCATATTGCAGACGGCAACTCCAAACTAACATGGCAGTCAGACTGTGTGATGTGGCTTCTCTGCTTAGAAGTGGTTCGTGGGCAGCAGAGCCTTGGACCGGGGTCTGTGGGATTTTTCTTAAATTCTGTAGGCTATTTTTAACATGTTACAATGGTGCTGAGGCCATACCAAACACTTTAAATCATACTTGGAATAATTTGATACGTCTTTTCTAAGTTTTGGGTAGGAATTAGGCTGTGTCCCTGGTCTTGGGCAGGGCATCCTTCTAAACTTCTAATACACATAAGATTTCCTGGAATGCCACCTGCCGCCTTCTTGATTGTAACTTGAATTATCTGTTTAGTACAATTTTTAAATATAGTATTGTATTAAAGCTGTTTTGGTATGGTCTGAATGCTGTATAAGTTGCTTTTGAAAGTAATTTATATGTGTATTTTTTTGGTTACTGATTGAAATGATAGAATTTTCACTCATTGATCTGCTTGGCTGGAAAGAGTAAAATTCAGGACAGATGCAAATCAGGTTTCTCCTCAGTGCTTTTTCATAAACCTTTTAATGAGGAACTAATTTAAAGTGTAAGATGTTAATGTCTTATGCAGAAGCAAATGGCTTTGTGTCAGTGGCGTTGTGATTTATCACAACACAACTGCACTTGTACATGTGAACATTCTCACATTTATGAGACAAGAATAAAATGCTAAAACCAATCAGTTCCTGTTTTTAAATTGTGCTCATTAGTCAATCAATCAACACGTTTCAGTTAGACACTTCTAGGAAGCTTCAGCTTGACGATATTGTTATTGCCCATCACTTTTTCCAGAAATGGGAATGTCTGACTAGAAATTGGTTAAAATTGTTCTTAGTTGATTTTCTACATAGCCAGCTTAGTCTTGTAGGAATTCAGAAGTTAACCTATAAGCGAATAATAAATATTTCTTTGTCAGTAGTCATCTGGATTTTTTGGTATTTCTTCACTTTTCTGGAACCCATTCATTTTTTTTCTGGGTGATCCATAATCTCCCTTTCCCTTTCCTACCTTATATAGTTTTTATATATATGACAGACATGCCAGTATTGACATAGCTCTTTTCTGGATACTAGCAGGTTAATTGTTGTCAAATTCCTGAATACGAGGTTTACTATGAATAACTTGCCACCCCCTTTTTATAGTTCTGAGGGCTGAAGTTGGGCCTACCGGAACTGTTATTCTGCTGTACTCCCTGCTATTGAATCATGCATAAGCTCTTTCATGAATGAAGTGAAGGCTTCCACATGATGCCATGGCAGGCAGGACTTTTTCTTAACTTCTCCATCGTTTTGTATTGTCTTCTGCCATGTTCCATGATGGGCCAAAGACCCTTGAGAACAGCTTTTCAGGGGACTATGTAAAGAAGACAGGAGAATCTCCGCTGCTCATTTGGCAGTATAAAACCAGCTCATTAAGAACCTGTTAATTGCTGCCTTTCGAAGTTAACATCCTTTAGTGAATTTGGGGTAGCATAATTTTATTAGCACAACATAATTGTTTGTTAAGCTATTTATTGGAACTAGGGTAAAATTCTGTCTTGGCAGGTTTAATAAAACATAGGTTCTCAGGTTTGGAAATCTTCCTGGAAACAGACCAAGTACCAAATCTCAAAAACAGAACCTTTAGGTTTTGTGTAGAAAAGTCGCTAACTGCTGCATTGTAGCAGTCCACCTGAAATTGAAATCAATCTTTTGCATGTAGGGTAGAACAAATCTTAATCCTCTGTTTTGAAATGAGCAATCCTTGTTTTGTTGACAGACTTATGGACTAGCTCAGTTTAACTGGATGTGCACATCTGCTTGTACTACTCTAGGGGCATTGGAAGGAGCAACAGAAGTCCAAATTGTCGCATTCTAATTGGTGGTAAAGCTTTTCATTTCATCAAAGCTCCAGAAGTGTAGGGCAGAAGTAGACTTGCCAGCATTTCTACATTTAAACTTGTCAATTGCAAAGGCTTTTGGAACAGAAAAATTACTTGCTGGTACTATGATCAATACATTGAACCCTCTTTTTACTGGAAAAGTAACCAAAACAGTACATGGTTTATAATAATGCCTTTCCATGAAGTCTACTGTGTGCCATTGTTCACCTTTTTGCAATAATTGTGGAAGCTTCCCAGATGTGACTCTTGTACTTGCTCACTGCTGATGCTGTACCTGAATTCAGTATATCCACAGTTAAGTTTTTAAAAGATTTACTGAAATAATTTAGCTCTGAGCCAGGGATAAAAATGTTTGATTCCTTGAGACTGGCAAAAGCTCTTGAGACTTATTTTAATAGTCCAGTTGTAGAGAATCTTTTAGTAAAGTCTTTTGTGTTGCCTTAAAACTTTTGGGTTATGTGGGGTAGGGAATGAAAACTGCTTTATTGTAGAGCCCATTATTGCAGCCCTAACAATTGGCCACCTTTTGCATAGTGACGAAGATTTAAATTCTCGGCTAGAATCGCTAATAGATTCTGAAATATGAATTCTGACAGTTCCCATTTTCTCTGTTTTTAGCAGGTAATTGCTGCCATGGAAACACAACTGTCTAATGGACCAACTTGCAATAACACAACCAATGGTCCTACTACCATAAACAACAACTGCTCATCACCAGTTGATTCTGGAAACACAGAGGACAGCAAAACCAATTTAATAGTCAACTATCTTCCTCAGAACATGACACAAGAAGAGCTGAAAAGTCTTTTTGGGAGCATTGGGGAGATAGAATCCTGCAAACTTGTAAGAGACAAAATAACAGGTATGTACAGGCCTAGTGTGTGCATGTGACACAAATGTTACTTTTCAGCAGGAGCCTGAATAGCATTGCGTGCTTGTGAGTGACAGAAAAGGAGTTTTGGGGAATTGACTTGAGTGATGGCTTAGCATTTCAGCCTGGCTGTCATGCGTTAAATAGAAGACTTAACCAGGCTTTCAAAGAATAACCTGAGAAGCTTTCAAAAGCTCCTGGAAAAAGAGATTTAATTGTAAGGATGACCTAACAGTCCACATTGCCGGTGAAGAATACTTTTGCTTCCACAAAGGAATCCCAATTACCAACAGATTTTTAAAGCTGCCTTTTCTTAACGTTGTTTCTTCTTATGGCTAGAGAGGTGAACAAAAAATGGGACTGGAAAACGTGAAGCTGTCGTTTGTCTCGGTTGGCACGGCCTTTCTATCCACATCAGAGCTGCTGAGTGAAAGGATGGAGGAAAGAGGGAGGGATCTTTAGATTCATAATTAACCCGTTTGACTCCATTAATACTCTAGAATGGAGACCAAACTCAAAAAGTTGATGTTGTGTTGATAGTAGCTTTTTTGTCATAAAGAGATTTGGATGGGTGGCAGTCATATAGGCGAAGATAGACCTGTTGTATGACAAAATAAATTTTAAGGAGAATTTCTTCTGTTCAGAGGCATGTGCCTAATGACTATAATAGTCCGTAAAGGAATAGGCTGGTACTAAAAGAAGGCTTCCAAGGTCAACTCTTATGTTCACCTGGCTTTTAAACTTTCTGTAGTATTTACATGAACTGTGTAACATGCAAGGCAGGAGTTCAGACCTTGGTCCCAAGCTCTGCAACACAAATAACCTTCAAAAATCATATGCTGGTTCGATTCTTCTTTTGGATTGGCAGTTGTGTCTTGGTCACCTGTCATTTACAGCTTATTACCGTCTAGGTAGGTAGACAGTAAATTCAGTTCACTTTATAAATCCTGCATCTCTTCTGTTAGCTCAGTAAGATTAAAAAAAAAAAAAAAAACTTTCTTTCTCTCCCCTGCCTCTGTCTCCCAACTTTTATTTTAGCTTCTGTGTTTTGTATTCTTGGCACTTTCCCAGGATAGCATCTCCTCTTGTTCTCTCCTTGTTCCTATTCATCACCCTGTTCAGAAGTTGACTGTCATATTGACACTCAAGTGTTGGCAACTCCCTGTGTTTTTGTTCTAAAAACATTAAGAAATCTTAAACATTGTAAACGTAGTGCTTTGGAAAGGTTGCATTAATGGCTGCAAGTCAGCTTGAATAATTAGCAATTAGCGGCTTCTCTGCCTTGGAGATTTTTATGTGTGATTTAGCTTAATGCTCCTCGTGGCAAGGAATAGATAGCATGTATGCCTTGCTGATTCTTTATTCTTCCTGTGCACCAACTCTCCCCTCTGCATAGTTTATGTTGCTGCCTTGATCTGGCTGTGTAGAGCCTCTCTAATTCAATAATGTATGTAGTGAATACCAAATTGTGGTACTTTTGAATCTCCAGAGTAGTGGTTAAATTCTCGGACTAAGGCCTGAGAAATGCAGGTTCAAATCCCCAATCTGCCCTGGAATGCCCGTCACACTCCTCGAGTGCATCCTACTCTCAAGGAGGTTGCAAAAGTAAAATTTAGGACGGGAGACTCATGTATGGAGCTCTTAGCTCTTAAATTGACAGGTATTCCCCCCCCTCCAAAAAAAAAGAGTGGTAGATCTTTATATTCCGCACACATTAGATAATGCACTTTCAATTTACTTTAGAAGTAGATTTTCCTGTTCTGTATGGGAAAATTCAGCTCCAAAATCACATTGAAAGTGCATTCTCCATTGTGATCTATGAAGGAGGCGTGGTATGGACATCATGAACTTATGAAACCACCTTATTAGACCCTTGGTCCATTGAGGTTATTTTTGTCTACTCAGACTGGCAGTGGTTCCCTCGGTCTCAGGTAGAGGTCTTTTTGTTGTCCCATTCTGGAGAGGGATGGGTTAAAAATATGATTAGTTGCAGGAATATCCCTAGTCTCATTGACCTACTGTGTAGCTTTCCATGACATTCTTATCCTCAAATCTGCAAACGTAACAGCTGGTTGTAAGAATTATTGTGTATGTATGGCGTGCATTCAAAACTTCCAGTGTGCTGTCCAAACGTTACATGGAGCAATAAAACTGGCTTGTGTTGAACATGTTAGTGAAGTAAAATAATCTGTGCGAAAACCACTGGTAGCTTGACTAATAGCTTGGGTGGATTAAGAGAAATCTCTGAACTGTTCAGTCTGTAAATTGCAGTTTGAACCCAAGTGTCTATTAGAATCCAGTGGTTTTCTCCAGAGGACCACACAAGATACTTGTGGAAGAAAAATGTCAAGAGGGAATGGGTGCTTAGGTTAATATTCATCTGCTATATTCCTTGCAGTGGGTTGAGCTAAGCAGTTATTTCCCTGACTCCCTTCCTGGGAGAAAAATGATATGAGGCAGGGGTCAGCTCTAATTCTTAGTTCTTCTACTCACTGTTGTAAAATTTTCAGAAATGTTGAAGCCATGAAAATGGTAGGAAAACAAATATGTACAGTACCTTTTCTAGAGAAACCAAAACTTATTTTATTTAATTCATTTATGCCCCACATTTCTCCACGATGGGAATCCAAAGTGCCTGCCATCATTGTCCTCCATTTTGTTCTCTCAACCCTTTGAGGTAGGTTAGGCTGAGGTGTGTGACTGGCCCAATGAGCTTCCGTGGCCAAGTGGGGCTTCAAGCCTCAGTCTCCCAGATCCTGAACCAACACTGTAACCCAGCCTTTTTCAACCTTTGGACCATGGAGGAGCCCTTGAAATAATTGTTCAGGCTCTGAAGAACTCCAGAAGTGATGTCAGCTGGCCATGCATCTCTGCCACGCCCCCTAGAAGTTCCATGTCACCAGAAGTTATATCACCATTCATGTTACCATGCAGGCTTGAGTAGGATTGAGGGTGGAGGGAGAGACAGGATGCAGTTTGAAGGTTCAAGTAGGTGTGCAGGCTCCACCCCTTCCCAGGCACAGAAACCATGAGAGAACTCGCTCATGCTTGGGAAGGGGGAGCAATGAAAACAGCCAGTTCCCTAGCTAGTGGCCTAGTCCATTAATGCAGGAGGGGAGATGCCGTGGACCCTGTGGACTACAGAACACTATCTCTCTCGCTTTGCTCTTTTAATAATACATTATGCATTTTCTAATGGCAGAATGGAACTTCCTTTCATCTGACTTTCGACTGGTTTCAGTGAAATGGCACTCCTGGGGAATAGATAGGAAAACCTGAGGAGTGGCATGACTGAGGTGGGGGGGGGGGGGAAGCACTGGGAAAGCACTTACTCTGGATCCAGCTCATTCGGTATAACTTGGTGTGACAGATTTTACACTGTGTGACATGTAATTGAAAACTTTTAACAGATTTTATTTTATGCTCTGTAATGGGCAAACGGACACATATATAAGGGAAAAGCAAATCCTTTCCTTTTGCTATACTTTCCAACTGAAAATATCCCCCACCATTGATATTTTCCTTCATTCCCCCACCATTATTTTTCTTTCTGAGATACTATGCAGTTATCTAAGTTTTGCCCATTGGGTCAAATGTTTCTTTTTTGTGGTTTCAGTAATAAAAACTGGGTGAAGAAGATTTAAATAAGCCCTTCTTATTTGTGCCAGTATTTTACTTTAAACCACTGCCCTTAGCACAACTACATTGCCTAAAATTTTAAAAAATGCCACATATGGAATATAGAGTTCTTTCCCATGGAAGCTGAGATGAAACCAATTTGATCCATGTTATAGGATGGATTGCCTGACTCCTTATATTTCTGTTCTTAAGTAGCACTGCCAACAGTCTTCATTAGATTGGTTATGAAATACACGTTTGAGTCTTTTTAGTTTAACCTGAGTCTCTCATTACATCAAAATGAGAAGCATTACTTCATGTCAGGAAAAAGGAATGCATTGAAAGTGGCATAGGGCATTCCAGCAGCTGTAGAGCAATTTTGTCGTCAGGCTGCTATAATATTCTTATTCAGATTTGTACAAAATGGGTTTTGTTTTCAATTCCTGTAACTCCAGTTTAGCTCTGGAAAGAGGTGGTCTTGGCAACTCTGAACTTCATAGAATTGGAGAACATTTTAAAAATTGGTGTCAACTGCTTGCTTGCTTATATATATATGTATGGATCTCTGTTGAAATGGCATCAGATCTGAATTTCCATTGGGAATCTTGAAATTTCTGCTGTTACTGCAAGAGTGGTATAGTTTGGAAGAGAAATATGCCACTTAATGGTGTACAGCCTTGTTTTTGAGATTATTGATGTAGGTCAAGGGTCCCCAACATGGTGCCTTGTGGGTGCCATGGCATCCACTGGCACCTTTCCTGGCTCCTACCAAGTATTTTTAGAATGTAGGTGGGGCTAGGTGGGGGTTTTGCCCAGCAAGGGTTGTCCCAGTCCAGTCAGCCAAGTCGTCCTATCAGGAAGTTCAAAAGCACAGAGAAAGTGCTATTTTCAGAACATAGCTGCAGAGCCCATGGCCACTTGAACCCCTAACTATGAGTGACAGCCATTTTACGTACTCAACCAGGGGCTGTGAGGAAGAACCTTTGGATTCTACAAAACGTTTGGGCAACTAGGGAGCTGGTGAGAAGGAAAGGCAGGTGCGAATTTCAGTTTCCATTGAGCTGACATTGTATTCAGTGGACACCATGTTAGGGTGATGGATAAATAATGTACCTGAATCTGGGCCCTTTAATTTCCCTCCAGAGCTGTTCTCACTAATTAGGTAGACTATGAAGAAGGGGCTGAGAATTTCTGCTAACAGGGAAGCCTTAGTTCAGATATCTAGCCCTCCCTCCTACTCTCGCCCCCCCATCCCAAGCCTGAGAAATCAGGAAGAGCCTCAATAAGTAAAGGATTTTGATAGCCAACTAAAGCGGCAGAAAAGGAAAATTAAAGCACAGACCAAAGGGAAATTAAGAATTCTTCCCTAGATCCAGCATAAATGAGAAGTCCGTTCCCTTCTTTGAGTTCTTTGAGAAGAAGTTGAAGACAGAATAGTCAAAGCCCATGGCTAATAGGCAGTTCCCAGGCTTCATTAAAAAAACTATATGCATTACCATCTTATGAAAGTGAGTTTTTGCGGGTGCCCCAGGTTGATCCTTCCATCATAGCATTACAGTTTTCAGGATTACTGTCGGAGACTGTTAAGACTTCATCAGAGATAACATGGGCAAAAGGGCTGACTTTGTGCTAAAGAAGGCCACAGCCACGGTGATCAGAGCATCCACTATGACTTCTAAGTAACCAAGGCAGCCGAAGTGTGGAACAAGAAGGTACTTCTGCTGATTCCACATAACAATTCCTGTCTGAGATGTCAACACACTACTCAAGGCAATGTCCTTCACAGTGGACTCCTTGATTCCCCCCCCCCTCAAGGGTCATGGCTTCAGTAGCAGCAGCGATGAGAACATTATGGCTGCACACATGGCAGGATGGATCACCACTCAAAAGGCATAGTCTTGGCCTACACATTCCATGGGAACAGACTGCTTGGTGATGTGCCTGACAGTGCCCTGGTGGAGACTAGGGATAAGAAAAAGGCACTTCTTAGAACATTGAGGTACAACAATAGAAGTCAGTTTGGAAATTTCTCCTTTTGTGCCCAACATGTAATTCTTAGATTCAGGCAAGAAACAAGATTCAACTAGAAACAATCAAGACTGACATTCAGAAGGGAAATCTTCAACCCCAGGTTTAACAAAAAAACATCAGATTGGGCAGGGCTAGTTGAGGTGGGAATACCTGTAAGGTGTTATTTGCTATCATCTCTGGTGGGAAGATGTCTGATTCACTTCAGGGATGTCTAGATCAATTCCCTTACCAATAGTTGGGCAGTAGAGATACCAATGGATATATCACATAACATATCCTGTCCATAACAAAACTAGTGAACCATCAAAGCAATTGACCATCTTCTAAACGTGCAAGCAATAAAGCCTGTCCTCACTCAGAAAGGGGGCATAGAGTATTCCCTTATTTTCTTTACAGCCCCCCCAAAGGAATGGGGATTGAAGAGCAATTCTCAATCTGAAATATCTCAGCAGAGTCATGAAATTGACTTATTTCCGAATGGACACCCTGCAATTGATCACCAGGTCCTTACAACCAGAAGAGTACCTCGCATTGATAAATGTGATGGTGGCTTAGCTCCACATACTAATATTCAAGAGTCACAGAGATTTCTGCACTCCTGTGTTCAAGGGAATAAACTGCAGTTCAGAGCTCTGTCCTTCAGCCTACCTGCAGCTCCACATGTTTTTTTAATTGCTGTTAAATCCATTCATAAAAGTGAGATAATAAGGAGTTCAAATCAAGTAGACAGCCTCCTAATCAGGTCAAGTTCCTGACAGAAGTCAAGGAGGAATGCAAGAAAACCATCAGGTACATACAAGCCTAGAAATTCCTTGTGAACCAGTGCAGAGGTCTGAACACATAAGCATACACCATGTTCAACTGTCTTTTTCACAGATAGGGAAGCAAAGAAGATGGAGGATCTAGCAGAAATGATAATAAAGAACAGATCCTCATCTCTAATAATCCTCACAACAGTAGTGGGCCTTATTTCAACAAACAGGGAGTATCCACATCCAGTGTGCTTCACAGAGAAATAGTCAGGATCCTAACATGGGATCCTAATGTGGGCCAGTACGTCCCTCCCCCAGGGCATTGAGATCACCTGATGGAAATCTGTTGAAGATCCCCTGGCCAAAGGAGATGAGACTGGTCTCAACCAGGGCCAGGGCCTTTTCAGTAGAGATAAGGGCCCTGCGGGATTTTAACCAGTTTTGCAGGGCCTGCAGGACAGAACTGTTCCATCAGGCCTATAGTCGAGGCTCATATGGCCCATCTAGAAATACTCTCCTCACCCCTGGAAACTAAGGGAAGAGCCATCCTTCAAGGAGCTACCCATTCTCCCCCCCCCCATCTAGAATTTTAGATGAATTGGGTGTAAATTGAATTATAAAATGGTTTACTGTTACATTATGTGATTTTGTACATTATTGATTTTGCCTTGTGTTGTTACCTACGCAGACAGGTTGTAAGAATAAAGATTTATTTTTTATTTAGAGGACAAAATATCTCCGGGCAGAACACATCAAAAGAATGGCAAGCATTCAAGCAGACTGGCTCAGCAGGCAGGCAATCCAAGAGGGGGAATAGTCCCTCAAGAATGAACTTTTTAATCCAATTTCAATCCAATTCAGGCCCCACTGGTGGATCTCATTTCATCTTCAATGACCCCCCAGATGGGCCTATACATCAAATTCCATCATCCTCAGGTCAAAGGAACAGATGGCCAAGAGGTCTGCTATACTGATTTCCACCAGTCCCAATACTACCAAAATTAATAAGATCAAGGAACAAACTGGCAGAGGTCAAACTAATGGCTCCCTTGAAGCCTCATTGTCTGTGGTTCGCGATCCTACTTTTAATGTTGACAGGTCCATCTCTGAGACTCAAGGTATTTGTGAACATGCTACAACAGGTACCAATCCAGCATCCATACCCAGAGTGATTAAATTTGTCTTCTTGGAGATTTAACAAGATAATGTCCACCAATTAAGTTACAACACAGAAGTAGAAAATTCTCTCCTAGCTTCTAGAACAGTGGTCCCCAACCTTTCTGAGGCTGGGGACCGGCAGGGCATGCGCGATGCCCGGCCCTGATTCCCTCTCCCCGCCCTCCCGCAGTAAGAAGCTTCCCGGCCGCAAGCTTGCCGCCTGGGAAGTTTTTTACTGCGGGGGGGGGGGGCGGGGAGAGGGAGCCGCGGCCCGCAGGTTGGAGACCACTGCTCTAGAAGACAATCGACCAACAGGCGAGTATATGTTTGGTGTAATAGGAAGTGTTACCATTAACCACAGCCCAAATCACTTCTAAACTTCCTTCAAGAAAGCATCAACAGCGGTTTCAGAGCTTCAAAGAAGGCAAGTTGCAACACTGTCTTGAGTATTGCCTAAAGTGGGAGGTGGGAGTCTGTCTTTGAAGGAACAACTCTGAAAGATCCTCCACAAATACATAGATTTCCAGTCTGGAAATTACTCTGCCATCTTTTTGTCAGAACCCCAGTCCCCAGCACACTTTAGATGTCAGGAGAGCTTTAGGAAAATAGATGTTGTCTTCATTTCTGTCTCCCAACTGAATATGGGGAATAGAACATTTAAATCAGCCATCAGCAGGTCTTTCAAGGCTTGTATCTTTGAAATATACAAAGTGCACAAGTTGGTCATGGCACATGGAATTATGACACTTTCAGTGAGGAGTGTGGCAACAAACACAACCTTTGCTAAACAGGCCACAGTGGAAAAAGTATGCCAGATGGCGACATGGTAATACATCTCTATAAACAGCTACCATTTGTTTGACACTGCCTTCAAAAGAAGAGTATTTCAGCATATATTAGACACAGAATATGATTATCCACTGGACACTGCTGTAGCAAGTCCCACCAAGATGTCCTCTGCCTCAGAGTGAGAACAGACCATTGAATACTTACCATGAAGGGTCCGTCTCCTGTGAGGAGAGGAGAATATCTTGTCTCTTCCAAGCTATTGTCAGTCAATTAACCAATTTTCTGTACGATTCCATTCTGAAATGGAAACAGGAAAATGGACAGGAATGGGTGAATTTAATTCAGATGACCATCAGGTATACTACTGTGGACAAGAATCTCGCAGAAGAAATGGAGTAGCCTTCATAATCAATAAGAGAGTAGGAAAAGCAGTCTTGGGATACAATCTCCAAAATGACAGAATGATCTCAGTTCGAATCCAAGGCAAACCATTCAACATCACAGTAATCCAGGTCTATGCCCCAACCACTGCTGCTGAAGAGGATGAAGTTCTATGAAGCCCTACAACACCTTCTAGAAGCAACGCCAAAAAATGATGTGCTTATCTTCCTGGGGGATTGGAATGCTAAAGTAGGAAGCCAAAAGATAACCGGGATAACAGGCAAGCTTGGCCTTGGAGTACAAAATGAAGCAGGGCACAGGATGGTAGAATTTTGTCAAGAGAATACAATGGCCATAGCAAACACTCTTTTCCAACAACCCAAGAGACGACTCTACACATGGACATCACCAGACAGTCAACACAGAAATCAGATTGACTATGTGCTCTGCAGCCAAAGATGGAGAAGTTCTATACATTCAGTAAAAATAAGACCAGGAGCTCATTGTGCTTCAGATCATCAGCTTCTTGTTGCAATATTTAGGCTTAAATTGAAGAAAGTAGGGAAAAGCACTAGGCCACTCAGGTGTGAACTAAATAATATCCCCGACGAATATACAGTAGAGGTGACAAATAGATTTAAGGAATGGACGGCGGTTCGCAACATTGTACAAGAGGTAGCAACTAAAACCATCCCAAAGAAAAAAGAAATGCAAGAAATCAAAAAGGCTATTAGCTTTACAAATAGCTAAGGAGAGAAGGGAAGTGAAAGGCAAGGGAGAATGAGAAAGATACACCCAATTGAATGCAGAATTCCAGAGAAAAGCTAGAAGAGATAAGAATGCCTTCTTAAATGAACAGTGAAAACAAATAGAAGAAAACAATAGAATGGGGAGGACCAGAGATCTTTTCAAGAAAATTGGAGATATGAAGAGAACGTTTCATGCAAAGATGGGTATGATAAGGGACCAAAATGGTAAGGACCTCACAGAAGCAGAAGAGATTTTAAAAAGGTGGCAAAATTATACAGAAGAACTATACAAGAGCGAGCTTAACATCCCTGATAACCACAATGGGGTAGTTATTGACCTGGAGCCAGACATCCTGGAATGTGAAGTCAAATGGGCCTTAGGAAGTCTGAGCAACAATAATGCTAGTGGTGGTGACAGCATTCCAGTTGAACTATTCAAAATCTTAAAAGACGATGCAGTAAAAGTGCTACACTCAGTATGCCACCAAATTTGGAAAACTCAACAATGGCCACAGGATTGGAAAAGGACAGTTTACATCCAATCCCAAAGAAGGGCAATGCCAAAGAATGTTCAAACTACCACACCATTGCACTCATTTCTCATGCTAGCAAAGTTATGCTCAAAATTTTACAAGCTAGGTTCCAGCAATATGTGGACCGAGAACTTCCAGAAGTACAGGCAGGATTTCGAAGAGGCAGAGGAACTAGAGATCAAATTGCCAACATACGCTGGATCATGGAGAAAGCTAGGGAGTTCCAGAAGAACATCTACTTTGCTTCATTGACTATGCTAAAGCCTTTGATTGTGTTGAGCACAACAAATTGTGGCAAGTTCTTAAAGAGATGGGAATACCAGAGAATCTTATTTGTCTCTTGAGAAACATATGCAGGTCAAGAAGCAACAGTGAGAACTGAATGTGGAATCACTGATTAGTTCAAAATTCAGAAAGGAGTTTGGCAAAGCTGTATTGTTGCCTTGCCTATTTAACTTGTATGCGGAGCACATCATGGGAAATGTGGGATTAGAGAAGTCACAAATTGGGATCAAGATTGCAGGGAGAAATAACAACCTCAGATATGCAGATGACACCACTCTAATGGCAGAAAGTGAAGAGGAACTAAAGAGCCTGTTGATGCGGGTGAAGGAGGAGAGTGCAAAAGTTGGCTTGAAACTCAACATCAAGAAAACAAAGATCATGGCATCCGGCCCTCTCAATTCCTGGCAAATAGATGAGATAGAAATGGAGATAGTGACAGGTTTTATTTTCCTGGGCTCCAAGATCACTGCAGATGGGGACTGCAGCAAAGAAATTAAAAGACGCTTGCTCCTGGGGAGGAAAGCTATGGCAAATCTACACAGCATCCTAAAAAGCAAAGACATCACCCTGCCAACAATAGTGCATTTAGTCAAGGCTATGGTATTCCCAGTTGCAATGTATGGCTGCAAAAGTTGTACCATAAGGAAGGCTGAGGGTCAAAGAATTGAGGCTTTTGAACTGTGGTGCTGGAGAAGACTCTTGCGAGTCCCTTGGACTGCAAGGCGGACAAACCGGTCAGTCCTAGAGGAGATCAGCCCTGATTGCTCCTTAGAAGGCTAGATCCTGATGAAACTGAAATACTTTGGCCACCTCATGAGAAGGAAGGACTCCCTGGAGAAGATCCTAATGCTGGGAGTGATCGAGGGCAAAAGAAGAAGGGGACGACAGAGAATGAGGTGGCTGGATGGAGTAACTGAAGCAGTAGGTGCAAACTTAAATGGACTCCAGAGAATGGTAGAGGACAGGAAGGCCTGGAGGATCATTGTCCATGGGGTCGCGATGGGTCGGACACGACTTCACACCTAACAACCATTCTGAAGTTTATGAAATAAGCTCTATACTTACTATCCAGGAGAAGCTGTATGTAGTTTTGGCTGGGTTTTGGCTGGGTTCATACGTTATGAGAGTGTAGGATGAAAAGGGCAAGTGCTTTTGGAAGTGTTTTCAGATTCTTGCTGTTCCTTGTGTTTTATGTTTATGCACACTCTCTGTATTTAGGCTACTATTTGTTGGGTGGGGGGAGAGTTGTTTAGAAGAAATGGAACACTTCCACTGGGTCCAAGCTTCTTAGCTCATCTTGATGCTTCATTTAAAAACTTTCTCAGCCTAACATTGTGCATGATTGATGGCAAATCACATTAATATTCATTGGGGATCAAAATACCCACCTTCAATCAAGAAAATGTTGACAGGTCTTCAAGGAGTAATTGGTTTATTTTTAAAAAACAAACACAACAACTGGAAGAAAAGTAGAAAATTCTAATTGGACTGAAACTTTTTGTTTTTGAAACTGAAGCCTAGTACTTTTAGAGAGTTGACTTTATAGTAGACTATATATTAATAGAGCCTCTTGTGGCATAGAGTGGTAAGCAGCAGACATGCAGTCTGAAAGCTTTGTCCATGAGGCTAGGAGTTCAATCCCAGCAGCCGGCTCAAGGTTGACTCAGCCTTCCATCCTTCCAAGGTCAGTAAAATGAGTACCCAGCTTGCTGGAGGGTAAACGGTAATGACTGGGGAAGGCATTGGCAAACCACCCCATATTGAGTCTGCCATGAAAATGCTAGAGGGTATCACCCCAAGAGTCAGACATGACCCGGTGCTTGCACAGGGGATACCTTTACCTTTATATAGTAATAGCTAAATCTAAGGATACTTAAATCTGGTGACTGAGTTGTGAACGGACAAGACAGGACTTCAAATCTGAAAAGGGCCCTAAGTTTGCAGAAAAATGTGAAATCTATATAAAAAAAAACCCTTCACAATATTGTGGGGTTTAAAAATCCAAAAATGATAAAAGGAGCACCTGTAGCTTTAAATATTAGATTCCTTAACTGGCTGTTGCTAGACAACCACAGTATATCAGTAAAAGACACCACCCTTTCCAGGCCTATATTGGCCTTTGAGGGAGGATTGGTTTCCTTTTTGGGAAATTCCTGGAGGTTTTGTGGTGGAGTCTGAGGACAGCAGGCTTTGGGGGGAGAGCTAAACAGAATATAATGCCAGAAAGTCCATATCCCATAAAGTAGCTATTTACTCCAGGGGAACAGATCTCTGTTGTGTTGAGTTGAATTGTAATTCTGGGAGATCGCTAGGTCCCACTTAGAGGTTGGGAACCTTAGACCTGGAAGCAACCTCTTAGTAACTTGATACTACCTAACTCACATGACTTCACTAGGCCTGGCTGCTTGCTGCTGTTTAGGAGCAGTCAACCTATGAAAGTGAATATGCTGTAACACAGGGGTAGTCAAACTGCGGCCCTCTAGATGTCCATGGACTACAATTCCTAGGAGCCCTTGCCAGCATTCGCTGGCGAATGCTGGCAAGGGCTCCTGGGAATTGTAGTCCATGGACATCTGGAGGGCCGCAGTTTGACTACCCCTACTGTAACAGTTAGAGCTTCAGAGTAGGATCTAGGAGACCCAGGTTTGAATCCCCATCTTGCTGTGGAAGTGCACTAGGTATGGAAGCATACCAGTCACATACTTTCAGCCTAATCTACCTCGCATGGTTATTGTGCAGATAAAAAGGAGAGGAGAATAATGTGAGCAGCTTTGATCCCCACACTGGAGAAAAGTGGGTTATAAATGATGTGAATAAATAGTGAATATAGCTGAAGAGGAGAGGCAGATCAAGGCATGCTGGTGAATGGCTGAGAAGAAAAGAGTGAGGCAGGGAAAGGGGAGATGATTTGGGGGTGCCAAGAGAGAAATAGGAATAGGAAACGGAAAAGTAAACCACCACAGAAGTCCTTGAATGTTCCCTACCATGCAAGTGGGCATCGTTTATTGGCCAGCATCACACAGCTTGACCCATAGTGTTCCTAGGTAGAGGCTGCTGGGGGAAGAAGGAAAGCTGAAGATAGGAGCAGGTGAAAGTAGGATGGCTTTTGGATGGGAAGAAAAATAGGGTTGCCAGTTCCGGATTAGGAAATACCTGGAGATTTAGGGGTTTGGGTACAATGGGCTTTGCCTGTAGGTCTTTAATATTCTGAAAAGCTACTAGGTAGAGCCTTTTGGTAATTAAAAAGTTATATTACAGTCTTCAAAGTACGGTGTTCCCACAAAATGACTGTGCCTCCGGCGGGATTTAAAATGCAAAAAACGTTCCTTGGTGAAGGTCAGCAGTGAACCAATCACTCTCTGCATTCTTACTTCCGGGATTCTTTCTTCCCAGCTGTGTTTATTTCTTATTTCGAAATGTGACTAGGAGAATGTCCTTGGGAGGTGAGCAGTGATAGGGGACAGTTGAGGAAAAGGTCATATGAACTGTCACTGCATAGGAATTGTAGATGAAATATGAATTGCATGTTTGTCTTTACTTAAAGCATCACCATGTATGTTTTTTTTTAAGTTCTTGGGCATTTCCAAGTATTTTGGGCTACCACTTAAAGGAAATAGACTTAAATTTCTTCAAAACTAGCACTCCAGATCAATACAATTCGGCATTCTACTTGTAAGCATCTACAATCAATGCATACATTTAGATTTGGGGTCACAGGGTATTTTTGTTTCTTGCAGCAGAAACCAATATTTTAAGCCATAGGCCAGCAGCAGTTCAATATTTGAGTCCCGTTACTGTGTTCCCGTAACAAGGAATAACAAAGCTTAAACATGGAACTTCATGCATTCAAATGTTGTACTGTAGTGTTGAGCTGTTGCAGCTCATTCTTTTATAAGATGGCTCCTGTTATGTATTTTACCTGAGTGTCTGGCAGGGGGAATAAACTGCAAAAGGGAGCTGAGATTCTGTCTGTTTATATTCACCTGTATCGTGTCTCCTAATTTCAGTCAGCTCCCCATTACACTTTATTAGGTAGCTGTGTAGGTGATTTTGAAAGCTTGCCACTGCAGACTTATGAAGGCAATAGTAGTTTACAAATGGTTCACCGTGGTATTGTAGTTAAGAGTGGTGGCTTTTAATCTGGTGAACCGGGTTGGATTTCCCACTCATTCACATGCAGCTAGCTGGGTGATCTTAGGTTCATCACAGCCCTCATAGTGCTGTTCTGACTGAGGACTCCTGTCAGAGTTCTCTTAACCTTACCTACCTCACAGAGTGTCTGTTGTGGGGAGAGGAAGGGAAGGCAATTGTAAGCTGCTTTGAGACTCCTTCGGGCAATGAAAAGGGGGGGGATAAAAACCAGCTTTTCTTATACAGCTCTTCTATATAGCGACCCTTTCATACAAACAGCAGAGAGAGAGAGCGCCATGGTAGTCTGAAACAAAAATGAGTATTGTGGTATATTGTGGCAGCATAGTTTGTGGGCTGCAAAGTAAATAATACAAGCAGCAACTTTCAAGTATGATTTGTTTTCTTGAAAAAGAGAAAAAGCTTGTAAAGTTAGACCTAAAGAGATTTCTATGCATTTAAATATCATGTAGCTCTACATCATGGTTTGTAGATCGAGTACACACACACACACACACATATGCTGGATTTGCCTTTAGGCATTCAGAAACTACCTAGGATCTAAATATAAGTTGCATAAGTTCAGTCCCTATTACATTTCCCCAGAAACTGATTATCTTTCAAGTTAATTAACCTTCTAGTATGTTTAAAATTCATATCCCACCTTTCCTCCTGCATGTTTTACAGTCCCCACCTTGTATTTTATTTTATTTTATTTTATTTTGGTGAGCTAGCAGTGGCACAAACATGTGCCCAGCCACTCACTTTTGAGCCCTGTTCCAATTTGGAGGTAATTTAACTTAAACATTTCAGATTTTTCTGGAAACCTGGGGGATCCCCCAAATTTGCAGAAAAATATGTGTTGCATCTGTGTGGCCCCAATCTGTGTATTTAGGTATCTGCAAAGGGGGGCCAACACATCAGTGTTAAATATATAATCTGTTGCAAAAAGGGTTAACTATATACACCACCAGGGGGAGCTAAGTACTGGTATAATAAACAGGGTCATAGACTTATAATATTGCAAATGTAAACCGTAATTATGAATGGTTGAGTGTACTTTTACAAATATTCAACATGTGTTTACAAATGGGCTTGAGCATATTTTAACAAATGTGTAATATGTATTGGCAAATGAATTTGTACATACTTTAATATGTGTTCCTTATTTCTGGAGATGATGTTTACAGTTACAGATTTGGAGCAGGCATTTGACTATAGATTTTAGCTCATCTGTCTCTTCTTTGTTTGGCCTGCAAATGCAGGCATTGGTAAGTTAAAGCAAAAAAACTAAACAAACAAAACAAACAAAAAAACACATTCTAGATGTAAACATATGATTGCAACAAGATGTAGCTAACAGACACCCGCGTATTAATAAATCCCAACACACAAGGAAGTGTCGATACAATCACATGTGCAATTGCGATGAAGAAACCATTGCAGAAAAGCTGTGGGCACAGACACTGGGACAGTAAAGAACTAAAGAAGCTGATCACACGTGCAGCAGTCTCCACTATTCAAAAATGAAAAGAAGAATTTTTATTCCCAGGATATTGGAATGGTAACCAAGTATCCTGGAACTTCAAAGTCTGTAAAGAAACTTGGATCTTTCCAAAGCATTCTTATCTACAGAACACTTAAAAAACCAACTGGATTGATAACGACCACTGGGACAGTGGTGAAAAATGGAGCAATTTACAAATATTCTGCTGCCCCATTACGAATTTCATCCAAGCACCAGCAACATTTTAATTTACACAACAAGGGGGCTTAGGGGGACAAGATCGAGACTTTCCCCCCTTTCCCTGTAATGCTAGAACTCAGTAGCATCCAACAACGTTTTGGGCAAATAGACATGGCAAGGTAATACTACTTTATTCAATGAAGGTAGTTTCAGAAGGTAGCCATGATGGTCTGCAGTGGAATAGCTAGATTCATATATCATTAAGGGAGCTTTGACTTGTAATTTCTTGATATTAACAACATTGCTTGGGTATTGCAAAAATCTACTACAAAGAGTAAGAGTTCTGGTCACCTAGAGCAGGGGCAGTCAACCTGTGGTCCTCCAGATGTTCATGGACTACAATTCCCACGAGCCCCTGCCAGCAAACACTCAGTGTTTGCTGGCAGGGGATCATGGGAATTGTAGTCCAGGAACATCTGGAGGACCACAGGTTAACTACCCCTGACCTAGAGGACATCTGTTCCTGTATTGGTTTGATAACACTTTTTCACTAGAATCCTTCTGAAGTGTTTTTTTCAGTGGTCTCTGAGCTTTCCACCTTATAATATGCATTCAGATCACTTAGAATAGTGATGCCTAGGATGAGAGGTCCGATGCCATTTGAATCATGGAAGCACCAGCTGTTAGGAACCAGGATTGGCTGTTTATCTAATTTAATTTATGTAATGAATGTTTTATATTCTTTATAATTGATTGATGATGATTTGTACCAAATGTTTTGATTTTGTTACCCGCCCTGAGCCTGTTAGGGAAGAATGAGCTTATAAGAGTAAAGTTTTTGTTATTGTTATCTGTTGGGGATGATGTGGGTCATAGAACTAGAATTGCCATCCCTAATTCCTGGATTGAGCTTGGAGTGCAAAACGTTCTAGATCTAGAGTATGGATTAGTGCAAGAATTCATTGGTTCCTTCTCTAGTTGTGAACCACTTACCAGCACATAGCCACATGGATATACTATCAAACGGAACAATTTTTGGCGGCTATTATTATATTGGAAACAATTGGCAACCTTATAGTGTGGTACTTCATTTGCTTGTGTTTTCCTTAGAAGCACTGTGTCTGTTTTCCCCTGCCCCTTTAAAGTAGTTTGTTGAAACATTAATGTGAATTTCTTAGGAAGACTTTTTCACTCTCAAACAGTTAATTGATTCTTAGTAGCTGAAGGTTGGCTTCTTTTAATTTTTTAAATTATTTTAATTTTACTTAATTGAGCCTCTAATCCACTGGATTTTTTTAATTCACATAAGTCCTGTCATTATGAGCTTGTGTACAGTTACATTTACTAAGTAAGAAAATATACAAAGAAACGATGGAAATAACATTTAGTTTAAAATACTTTGACCCACTTCCTCTCTTAATTGCTGCCACATTTATCTTGTGCCATTTTTGCTTCCAGAGTCCTAGAGCCTGCTATACTTTCTTCCAATTTATTTATTTATTTTTGGATTTATACTCCTTGTACAACATGACTTCCTTTTTCTTCATATTGCTGAAAGTGAAATCTGCATGTTGTCTTGTTCATAATTTGTCCAATTCATCCTCACTATGTTGTCCTATTTGTTGTTCTGTTCATTTATACCAGTTTTGATTTGGTAGATTCTGCCTCTTCCTGTCCATTAATAAAGAAGCTTTAGGATGCTTTGGGCTGATCCTACGTTGTACAGGGGGTTGGACTAGATGGCCTGTATGGCCCCTTCCAACTCTATGATTCTATGATTAAACTGTTTGTTTTCCATCTTACAGAGTTTTTCTTCTCTTCCCTACCCCCATTCTTATGGAGTCCTCTGGCATCTCTTTAACTTTATCATTGCTGCTCTTTAACTTTATTCTCCTCCATCTAATCCCATATCTCAGTTGCCTATGTGATAATTCTTCTGTTGCTGTCTTAAATTCAGTATGTCTGAGACTGTCCCACCTTGGTTCCCGAGATGCTCAGGATAAAGGTAGGCATATGCATTTAAAATCTATCCTCCCAAGCTTTGTTATCCATATCTACTGACAGCATCATGACCTATCCTGTAGAACAACCTTTATCACCGGGAACCACTCAACGCTTGACAATTTTACTGAGGCCCAGTGGGGGGGGGGGTAGTTTACTCCTCTACTCTCAACCACTGCCCTAACGCTCTCTGACTCTGGTCGCTATGGTAATGTTTAAACATCCCTTCAAAATAAGATACAGACACGCCACAACAATGAACATAAGGAACATTTTATTTTCATGGAAATTTTAACTCATTACAATGACAAATCAATGGGAACCCTGAGCTTGTTTCTCTGCAACAAGATAGTCCCATGTGCGCCTGCCAGTTTGTGGATGAAGTAAAGGGCCGGGGGGAGAGAAGATGTCCTTCGCGGCCCACCTCCAGTTAGTCAACGGACCATATGTGGTCCGCAGCCCACAGGTTGGGGATCACTACTGTAGAATACAAATAAAAGCCTTCATCTTCAACACTCCTCTTTTTTTCCATGGCCTGGTTCAACTACATCGGCAGCAGTTTTCTTACTCCTGTGATTGAAAATGATTTCATAGCTGGAAGTGGTATGGGAGAGTGTCTCAAAAACTTGGCATGTACATTTGTACAATTGGCATTTTTATCAAATTTAAATCATGGATATATTCGACACTAGAGAGAAGTGTAGACAACTGTGCCCTTTACTTCATGTATTTTAGTTTTTACCATTTGAAGGGTAACAAGAAGAGTTTGAAATAGAAATTGAAATAGAAAAAACAGAAATACACTCATGGACAATTTCATATGGTAGCATATCTGGATATAGTATTCAGCTTTAATCCTGAAAACATTCTTCAACACATTGTTTTATATGTCTGCAGTGCATAAGGAATTATCTAATTCTGCAAACTTTTATAAACAAATCTTGTGTTTAGAGAAGATAAAACCTTTATTTAAAAATAACTTTTCATATTCTGAAACAGTATATTTTGTAGGAGTTTTAGTGTACCAAATTCCAGTTTTTTCTCAGAAAAAAACTCCTAGGAAGTGTAAATTCCTCTCCCACTTCCTTGTTTCTGCCTTTAACAACATAAGGGGCTTTTTATGTTCTTACCTGTAGAACAGAAGTTAAGTGCTGCAAATAGGGGCATGTCAAGTTTTAAAATCAAAGCTAAGAGCTACTGAAACTATGAGCCAGTGTGGTGACTTTTCCACATTTTTTCCTTGAGACTTGATATGGAGAAATAAATGAGATCCTTTAATGAAGTTCTGCTTTCAAACTGATCTATGAAACTGTTGACTGCATTATAGTAATGTTTTCCTTCTGTCTCCCCTGCCCCCGAAGGCTCTCTTAAGGCCATCCCCCAATGGCAGTGCATATATACAAAGTTTCTGTTTCACTTTGAATAACTTTGGGTAGGAATATTGATAGGGACTGTAGTCAAGACCATGAAAACTGCAAGGTTCATATGTTCCTACATAGCATCTTTGCTTTTTGTTTAATTAATTAACTAATTAAGATAATTAAGATATATATAACCCTTTCTTGCGCCCTCCCTTGTGACACTGGGTGATTTACAAACAACATAAATTGCATGATACAATGCAGCATAGTACAATAACAGTGAACAGGGTCATTAATGCGGTATCTTCAGCATTGTCATAAAATAATATAGATAATGTTTATTCACAGAACACTTAATCCCGGTAACATTATAGTTGTACCCTGTAAAATGAGTGTATCTGGATGGGAGGGGGTTCTGAGAGCCCAAAAGGTGTTGTTATTAACCAAATGCCTGGCAGAAGAGCTCATTTTGCAAGTCCTGTGGAACTGTGGTAGCTCCAACAGGGCTTGGGTTTTTTCTGGGAGCTCATTCCACCAGGTGGGGGCCAAGACAGAAACGAAGTGGCCCTGGTTGAGGCCAGTTGAAGTGTGCATACTGTTTCCTAGTAAAAGTAATATGGTATGCTGGCGGGGGCTCATGGTAATCGCCATCCATGGACATCCGGAGAGGCGCAGTTTGGCCACCTCTGGTTTACAGCAATGCTAATTTCTTTGTTTTGGATTTTATTTTCCACTTTGCCAGTTGACTGAACAATATGGACCAGCATAATTTAAAAATCTCAGTATCAGGAAATACAGAGCAGAGAATATGGCTGCATCTGTTTCTGTTAATGCTAATTTGGAAGATATTCATGGGTTGCAGTAAACAGAGTGGACACCTACTTGTAATGTTTTCTGTTTGTAAGCTAAGAAGTATTCAGCAGTTCATGAATGATTATTTACGGTTAATGCTTGAATTACATAGCTGCTTTTTAAAATGGTTTATCCTGGAAATCTTGGATGGGTGATTCCCACCCTTCACTCAGGGAGGCAGGAACAACTTTTTTTTTCTTGTCTGCTTTCCTGGGAGTCATCCTTTCCTCGGTTCCTTTCCTGCCTCAGTAGGGAGAGAAACGGTTTTCAATATATTTTCTCTTTTGATCCTTTTTCTTGATCTTGGAGCTTAAAAAGGAAATGAAGACAATCTGCCTTGAAGAGTGGCAGGTATTTTGCCTACCTTTTACATCATACTCTCTGGAAGGCTTAAAAATGGCCAAATTGGCCGCGGATGATGCATTTCTTTCCAAAAATGATCTGGAGGCACCAGTTGCTGCTGGAAGTGCAGCACCTCCTACTGCAATGTGTTTTGCTTCCTTGGGAGCAAAACTTGCTATGCCCACATCAGAGCTACATGCAGGGCACAAAAAATGCACCAAAAAAGAAGCTATCAGCAAAAGATGCTGCAAAAGCTCTGAGGCTAATCCTGGCAACCGTTTTGATAGTGCCGCCTTCTTCTATGAATGCAGTACAGTGATTGCTTCTTTAAGCTATATAAGCATAGTCTCAGGAACCCCAGAGCAAGATCTATCAGCAGCACCATTTCAGATGGGTAAAGCAAGCACTCCTGGGACCTTCAGCCTCCCTCCAGAGTTTCTCCCCCGTGTATTTGGCAGACCATGAGGGAGGCAATTGTCCATTTTTGCCCACAGGGAAATATTCAATCAGATAGACCCAGTTCCAGCTTCCCCCTTCTTTCCCTCCCCTGGGGCAATGAAGAACATGGGGAGATCCCTCCATTCAGCTGACTGACTGACCAAAGCAGCCACGAAGATTCAGCCTTTTAGTGCATATGGGGTCATTCTTCTTACTGTGACAGCAATACAAAGGAGTAGGGTGAGTTTCTTTCTGATGAGCACAAGGATGGTGAGATCAGGTGCCAAAACAGTCTATGGTATTCTTTAAGGTGGAGGATTTTCAGTATTTACTGTCTAAATCCTTAGCAGCTTTAGATCTTAAGGAGTCTCCTATAACAGAGGAGCAGTCCAATGGAACTGAGCCCAGTTGCACACCCAGAGGGAATAAGGAATATTTTCTAGCATAACTCTAGGCCAAAAGGGTTCCCTCTGAGGTTCAACTAACAGATGAAAACTGAGTGGTCATGCCCTATGTCTAACAAGCACTTTCTAGAATTTATTTTAAAAATGTATTTACTGCCTTCCTGTAAGAGAGGATATTTTGCAGGTACCCCTGTGGATCTTCCAGTCACAGCACTTCAGTAATTGGGCTTCTGTCTAAGTATGGAGCAAGTCATATTAGAAATGCGGTGGACAAGAGAGCTGATTCTTGCTTTGAAAAAGACACATGCAGCTATTGCCATAGATATCAGGGCTTCTGCTACTGTATCCCATCGTCTTCACGGCAGTAACAGCCCGGACTAGGAAGCTTCTGCAGCTTATCTCTGAAAACAACTGCTGGCTGAGAAAGAGTACCAACTGAATCTTGAAGGCTTCTTCTGATCTTCTTGGCCAGGGCATTAGCATCAGCAATAGTTACCAGAAGGTTTCTTTGGTTGAGAGTATGGAATGTGGACTGCTGTTAAATGGCAGCATACCCTTTTCAGGGAGACAAATTATATGATATATCACTCAACAAAATCTTAGTTGAAACAAGAGACATGAAGAGAGTCCTGCCCAGAAGCCTGTGCTACGCCAACTGAAGGACACTGGACTCTTTTCTTTCATATCCAACAGATGATGCTTGGGTTTAAACAGGATTTCGGAACCAGACTAAACGAGGATTCATAGAGGGATCCCTTAACCCATGGGTAGTCAACCTGTGGTCCTCCAGATGTCCATGGACTACAATTCCCATGAGCCCCTGCCAGCAAATGCTGGCAGGGGCTCATGGGAATTGTAGTCCATGGACATCTGGAGGGCCACAGGTTGACTACCCCTGCCTTAACCCACACTTCAGTAAGTCCAGTGCTAACTGACCTGACAGGACAGACAGGGTCAGTAAGATCAACAAAGTATGACTCAACTGATATTCCGCGGATGGGTGGTGCCTTCTGCTTTTCAAGGGCATTTGATACAATCAACATGCAGACTGCTGGGCAACTGATGTTGTATCCACTGGTTATGCCTTCTCCCATTGAATGATTTCTCAACTCACCATTACACAAAAAACATCAAAAGAGACAATGAAGTCAATAGAATATATTTTGTAGATGTAGTCAATTGAACTTGTGCTTGAGAAGACGGGTCATGGTATTTGTTCCCTATTCTTTACAGTCACCATAAAAAGATAGGGACTGGGAAGCTATTCCAGACTTGAAATTTCTAAACAAATATGTAAGACTAAGAAACTTCAGTATGGAAACCTTGAGATCCATTTCTGAGGCATTACAAATGGGAGAGTTCTTAACACCCTTCGATATCTCAGACCTATTTGCACATACCTGTATTTCAGTGGCATCAAGGGTTCTTTTGTTTCTGTATGATCAACAGCTTCAAGCTCTTATCTTTTTGTCTTTCCACAACCCCCAGAGTTTTTTTCAAAGATGCTAATCAATCCTATAGTAATAGTAAACCACGAGGTCTTCCACCTACACCTCTGGCTGGGCAATGTTCTAATTCAATCCAATATAAAACAGCAATCTGCTTTAGACACAGAGCTTAACCATCCAATGGCTTCAGGATTATGGCTTCCTAGCAAATCTGGAGGAAAGCTTGCTCAAGCCATCCCATGTTACATCATCTGGAAGGTCCTTATAGATGCCAAATCAAATGTCCTATTCCTCACAGACAAAAAGGTTCAAAAGACCAGGAACCTCACAGCAACCATGATAAAAAGCAGGTCGTGTTCTTTAATGACTCAGGAATCTGATAATATTCAACATAGATGCTCTATAATGGGGAAGGCTTCATTCAAGGGCCCTACATCTGTTCCTCAGGCCCTTCCAGAACTGCATTGCCAAGAAGCAGGAGATGTCAATCCAAGTGCCTCTAGTTGTAAAGAACTACTTGACCTGGTAAACAAGGGTGTCCAACCTCAAATAAGGAAAGTCCTGGATTCAGGCTCACATTCATATAGATTTGTTTGTACTCTTACCAGTCTGGGGCACCATCTTGGATGGCCTTCCAGTCCAGGGCAGGTAGAACCAACCTGATACACTCTTATCAGTTAACCATTTAGAACTTCAGGCAATCCGTCTGGCATTTCTTTCTGTAAGGATTTTCTTGCTCAATTACACATCCTGATCTGGAATGACAACATTGCTGCCAGATCTTATGTGAACAAGCAGTGAGGTTCCAGGTCCATTGCGCTACACAAGGAAATGGATGAAGAAAAATCTAGCATCATTCTGGGTCAAGCATTTACGGGTGAATGTATAAGTGGAAAATCGTCAAATATATCAAGGAGAATGGTCTATGATGACCAATCTGATATCAAACTACTTTAGAATTCCCCTGGTGAATCTAATCGCATGCCACAGAAATTATCAGACAAAATTTCAGCCCTCAGCTAGGGGGATAGATGCAAGGACTGGATTGGTCAGAAAGTCCTCTATATGCATTTCTATGAGTCCCAGTACTATCAAAACTCCTGCAGAAGATCAGAGAATAGTGAGCAGAAGTAATAGCAGTAGCAACCATGATTTTTTACCTTCCTCAGATGTCCTCAGTTCGTCCTCTCTGTCTGCTAGTCATTCTGGACTTACTACATCAGGGGCCAATCTGGCATCCCATCTGGAATGGCTGAAACTATACATGGAGGCTGAGGAAGTCAAGCTCATAAAACTTGGGTAGAGCAATGTAGTTGTGGAAATGATCAGCCTCCAGAACACAGTCAACTACCCTATATACTCATGTATAAGCCTAGTTTTTCAGCACCTTTTTTCACACTGAAAAAGCCCTCCTCGGCTTATATGCGGGTATATATGGTAATTGAAATAAAAGCCAGCTCCAGCCAGCCAATCGTTGCTCTGGCAGCTTGTAGGACATCAGTGATTTGACTGAGGAACTCTGACCTTTTTTCCCTTTTGCCTTCACTTCCTCTTCTTAATCACTTCTTCCAAACTGTTCTTTTGGTTTCTGTGGGTGAAAAGTGGGGTACAAAAACCAGCAGCTATTCATCATCTTGACTTTTCTGTATTTGTTAGGGGAGGTGGTGAGGCTGGATGGGAGAGCCTGTGATGATGGAGCATTTCCCACCCTCGGCTTTTATGTGAGTCAATAAATTTGCCCAGTTTTTGTGGTAAAATTGGGTGCCTCGGCTTGTATGCGGGTCGGCTTATATACAGTAATCAAATTCACAATGTGACTTGGAAGGCTTTCATGCATAGGTGCCAGAGAAAGAAGATGTGTTGCAGGGGTCCTTGCATCAGGAATGTCTTGACATTTCTCCCAGAGGGAATAGTTCCTGATCTTAAGGCTGTGGCCTTCAGAAGACAAGTGGCAGCTTTCTGTCTTGCTCATTCACTCCAATTTGAATGACTTAGTATATCATTACTCTGTTGATTGTCCTTATAGTTATTATAGTGGTAGTTTTTTAGAAGTTACAGCTTGCAGAGTTATTGGAACAGAGGAAAGGTTGACTCCCACAAAGAAGACAGAAAGAGGAAAATGTTGTTCCTACTTCCCGGTTTGAATGGTGGGAATCACCCATCCAAGGTGTTTTCTTGTCTTCAGAGGAGAAGGGTCCTTCATGTTAAGTGCCCAATGGTCATTCTCTATTCTTGGCCTCTGGTATAGCATGGATATTTGATAGTTTAAATTTTGTATTCAGTGTTCTAACAGTGACATAGAATTTTTAAAATATGGCTGAAACAGGAAAACATACTTGTTTTCAATCTTTTGTTTGACTCTGGATTTAATTCTGAAGTGTTGCTGAGTCTGGGAACTGGGCTGTTGCCTAGTGCTTTCATTAGGCTGTACAATCGCATAGCATTGCACTGCAAAATTTTAAAATCATTATGTAACCTGTTCCTGAAATATTTAATTGAAAATTGAGCTAAATTGATAGGGCTTGGACTGTGTAAAACTTTTCTGAAATACAAATTCCCATTTCTAATATTGTACTCAGTTTTGTCAAAAAGGCTCTTTCCAGTTTCAAACATGAAAATAATGGTTATAGGAAATGGACCTCTTGCTATTTAAAGCTCTGTACCTGAAAGCATTCTATATAACTTGAAAAGCTTGCTTCTAGCATTTGAAAAAAATTAGTCCAGGAAAGGCACCTTGTTCTTTCTGTCACTGTCCCTTCCTGCTGTTTTCCTGTACTTGGGAGTATCATTAAACCAGGTACCATAACGCTTGTATTATACCTTGTTCTGATCTTCTGTATAAAATGGAGCATGGCTACTTTTGCTTTCATTATGCATTAAGGCTTGGTTTTGCTCTCCAGCACCAAGAGATAAAAGCAGAATTAGATTAAAGCTTTGTGTGTTTGTGTGTGTGTGTGTGTGGGGGGGTTGCAGCATTGGACTTGCACCATTTTCATATCCAAGTGTCATTTCAGGTGGAATTCCATATGTGATTCCATCTCTTCTCATAAGTGGAATATAGAGGAAGAAGGTGAATTTCAGGCATACTATCTGCATATGCTTTTAGGTGTTTTTAGCAGGCATTACCTTTCTTGGTCCCAGTGATTCTTATAAAGATGCTCAAGGTACACCATACGTCTTCTTGGCTTTTTGAAAAAATGTGTGTTTGGGAAGGTGACATATTTTATGTGTTCAAACTTTGAAATAGAAGCTTTAACAAGAATTTGTATTCTGACTGCTTTTGCCTTTTTTAAAGCATTTGTCAAATGTTGCTGTTTGTTTTCATCTCGTGGAGTTCACTGCTTTACTTGAAGCTTTTGTGTGTGTGTGTGTGTGTGTGTGTGTGTGAAGAAATAAGTATGTCCTTATAGAAATTTGTACCAAGAATCCAGGGTGAAATCTATATTCTAAATCTGCAATATTGGGCATAAGTGAAACACAATGTACTATTGTTTACTTGATTATTCTGTGTCTGTACATTGTTTAATGTAGTATTGAATCAAATGCTTTACTTTGGTAAGTGTCAGCATTTGTTTCAGCAGCTATATACTGAATATTTTATCTGCCATTTTGGAGAGTGTATAGAATGGTGGCCTATGTGCAAATAGTTTTATAGCTACCAAGTAAAAATTATGGTATAGAAGTATTATTATTATTATTATTATTATTATTATTATTATTATTATTATTTGTTTTATTTGTTTTATTTGTTTTATTCCCCGCCACTCCCTTGCGGCTCGTGGCGGGTTACACCATCTTAAAACCCCACTAAAAGTCCATTAAAACAATAATTACAGTTTTAACATTATTAGCTAACTAACTAACTAACTAAGATGGCACGATCGGCTAATCAACTTCCCCCCTCCTGCTACTGGCAGGTGGAGAGGGGATACTGATGGTTCCTAGTTCCAAATCCCGAATCCTGGGGGGGCATAGGTGTGAACCTTGGCCTCAACCATAAACCTGGCGGAAGAGCTCCGTTTTGGGGGCCTTCGGAACGATGGAGGATCCCGCAGGGCCCGCAGCTCTCCCGGGAGCTCATTCCACCAGGCAGGGGCCAGGACCGAAAAGGCCCTGGCCCTGGTCGAGGCCAGGCGTGCTTCCCTAGGGCTGGGAATGACCAACAGATTTTCACCCACAGAACGCAAGGCCCTGCGGGGGGCATAGGGCGATAGGCGGTCCCTCATAGGCGGTATAGCATCTTGTGTGTCTAGACAAGTATTCTTCATGAGACTCATTCATCCATTAGCTTCTAAATGGGAAAAGAAAATAATTGGGATTAAGAAAAAAGGAACTTTCCATACATCTTGAGCACTTTTGGTCTAATTTGACACTTCTGATTTTCCTTCCTTGATCATCAGTAGCTGCTTTCCTGCTTCATATCTCCAATAAATCTCTGTACGTTTACTTCTAAAAAAGTAATTGGAGGTTCTTTGGGGCAAGATGTGTGATGGGTGGAAATTTGTTGAATATTGTGTTAATACTCTGCTTGTATATTCAGTATTCAGCTGCCATACTGTTGGGGAGACAACAAGCTGGAGGCATAGGAAAACCCCATTTCTTTTTGCCTGTAGGCATGATCTGAATGAAGGTATACTTCAGCTGCTGTTTAACTGTAGAGCTAAACTGAATACCTTTTCAGATGTTCACATGGGTGTTCTAGCTAGTAAAAATTCTCTTGCAGAGTAAGAGAATACTATGGAGAAACCTTAAGGAATCACTGGATGCAAGCAAACTAAAGTGGTTCTAGTATTTTCAAAAATGCCTTTTTTTGGTCTCAGTAATAACTTGAAAAGACTTTTTCTGTGCAAAATAATTTTTCAACAGGTCTGAGTCATTAGAGATGCGGGATTCTGGTTCTAGTATTTTTTTAAATGATTTTTGAAGAAATTGAATTTCCCTAAGATAGCGAATGCCCTGGTGTTTGAGAAGTTGTTAAGTAGGCCATGTTTCCGGTTCACCAAAACTGTGTAACAAGCTGTTGGTTAGACTATGATAGATGATTGTGTTGTCATTAAAGGGTTTCCTAATAATTCCATACACATGGCATTACAAAAAAAAAAACAAGCTGGGGGCAAGCCTGGCTAATACCCGGGTTAATAAGAAGGGGTCCTTCCCCATCCTTGTGAAATCTGAACCCCCTGCGGGGCTGACCATCGGCCCCCTTGATTTACATCTATTAGCATAACTGGGAATAGATTAGTTGAGGAGTACGTTCTATAAGACTAGTTACTGCTGCCATCTATGCTATGCTGTTTTATTGTTGTGTATTTTAGTCATCGGCAAGCTGGTAGGGTTTGTTGTCTTGCGGTTTTTTTGTGTTTTTATGTGTGTGTGTGTGTGTGTGTGTGTGTGTGTGTGTGTGTGTGTGAACCACCACAAGCCGGTTGGTCCATGAATGGCAGTATAAAAGTTCAATAATAAAAAAATAAATAAAAGTGAGATGTTGGGATTGAATAGGGTTCTCCCCTCTTGGTTTTCTGATATGTGCTGAATTAGGAGGATGTGAGAGTAATGCTTGCTATTTTATGGGAAATATTCATTTATTTAAAATGCTGAAGCTTGTGAAGAAGCAAAATTTTGAGCAAGTATTTCTGTATTCCCAGATAACAGCACTTAACATCGTTTCCAAATCTTTTCCTTACTTGAAAGGTGGCCAAAGTGGAATGTGTAGAGGTAAAAAAAAAATGTTAGAGCACTTCATTGCTCTAATTGAAAGTATTTAAAATGGGTTCAATAATCTAAACTGTCCTCATATGGCACCCAAATGAAACCTCTCAAATTAAAAATTGTCCTTATAAAGTATGTAGAAAGGCTAGAGCTTACTGAATATCTTTGCTGACAATTTTAATTTAGGGGAAAGCTGGTATACAGTTAATGTTCTCTTGAATAAAATCAGCTGTTCTCAGCAGGATTGCGCTTTGTCAAAGAGAACCAATCCATGAGGAATATACTCTGGGAAAAATGGGCTGGGAATGGGAAAAATATCATAGGGGAATCTTTTTTGTTTTCCTTTTGAGGTGTATTCTTTTTTTTTTCTAATGGGGAAAACAGAAAATCTTTTTGGGAAAAAGAAAAGAACCCCTACTTGTAAAATAGTCTCCTTTGGGGATGAAAAATAAAATGCTTTTAAAATCAGTTTTAAAATATTGCTAATCTTTCAAATACTTCCTGTCAACTGAGCAAATACCATCACAATTTATGTTTACTGAAATGTGCACACGCTTCAGATACTCTTGTTTCAATTGGATTCTTCTGTTTATATAGAAAATGATTTATTCAGAAATTCACATACCAAATCAAAGAACATGTCAATGTGAAAAAGTGAAGCTTCTTTCCAGCTCTCAAGTTCATGGGAAACATAGTGAAAGTTCAGAATCTTGAACTGATTCTGCCAAATGAGGACATGGCCCCCGTTGCAGCCCAGTTACATTGGGAAAGGTTGGAACTGTGTTGTACCTCCTACTGCTGCCTTTGATAAACAAGTATTTAGGGGCTTTGTTTCTTAATAATGTTTACTGTATGCAACGTAGACTGTTTAAAGGTAAAGGTATCCCCTGTGCAAGCACCGAGTCATGTCTTACCCTTGGGGTGACGCCCTCAAGCGTTTTTCATGGCAGACTCAATACGGGGTGGCTTGCCAGTGCCTTCCCCGGTCATTACCGTTTACCCCCCAGCAAGCTGGGTACTCATTTCACCGACCTCGGAAGGATGGAAGGCTGAGTCAACCTTGAGCCGGCTGCTGGGATTGAACTTCCAGCCTCATGGGCGAAGCTTTCAGACGGCTGCCTTACCACTCTGCGCCACAAGAGGTTCGGAGACTGTTTAAGACAGAGTAATAAAACATCTCTCTTGCTTATTATGTAGTTGATGGTTTCTGTTTTTGACTCCTCATTTTTCTATTATACTTTCAAATCAAAGGTTAAGAAATGCTTAATCTGGTACTTCAGGGTGCAGCAGCATCTCTCTCAATAAAAATGTAATTTTTTGGGAAGGGGATATAATGATTGTTTAAATTAAACTATAGTATGCATGCTTTCTGTCATTTCATAAACATCCCAAACAAAAATACCATTAAAATGTGATGAATTGGCTCCTGGAGGATTGTGCAGTGAGCTGCACCCCCCCCCCCAGTGGTCTTCTGCAGCCTGATCAAAGTGGTGTTGATGAAGCAGAAGACCTTACCTGTATGACTTCAGACTAAGCCCTATGTCTTATTCAAACTGGGCTCCTGCCTGTGCAAAATAAGTATGTGTGTTTAGCACGTCAGGATACTGTTTGCTTAAGCTACAGATTGCTAACGTCACACACTTAATTGCTTTGTGTGGACAGCATCCCAGTTGAAACAAAGTGCCTTGTCAGCACCACATTTAAATTGGGCCTAAGGCTTCTGAAAAGCTTCTTCTGAGGCTTGGAGGGGGATAAAATTAGCATAAATTGCTCCCTGCCATTTCTGGGCCAAGGAGGACAAGCTTATGTGTGATTTGTGTAAAAGTGACAGCCACACAGAAACTCTGATAGGAGTGATTTTACAGTGGCTTCAAAAGGTTCCCCAGAAGAAAAAAAAGTAGAAGAATGGTTCTTATATGCCGCTTTTCTCTACCCAAAGGAGGCTCAAAGCAGCTTGCAATCACCTTCCCTTTCCTCTCCCCACAACAGACACCCTGTGTGGTAGGTGAGTCTGAGAGAGCCTTGATATCACTGCTCAGTCAGAACAGTTTTATCAGTGCCATGGCGAGCCCAAGGTCACCCAGCTGGCTGCATGTGGGGGAGTGCAGAATCGAACCCGGCATGCTAGATTAGAAGTCCACGCTCCTAACCACTACACCAAGCTGGCTTTCAAAGTAGAGCTTGCTCCATTTATGGAAATATAGGATTCTTAAACAAGAAAAGTAAAATACAATTATTTCTTTTTTACCTAAATACATATTGTTTATTGGGGGCGGGGAATCTAGAGTTGCCATTATCCCCACCTGCCCTGACTTGTTCGTGCAAATATTAGTTTTGTGTTTGTAAATTATGGTTGTTGCTGCTAGTGTCATATCTGTTTTGTTCTTGAAATCTCCTCATTAAGTATTGCAACATCATTTTTCACTAGTTCATTTTTGTTACATTTTTTAATTGTGACACTCCTAGAAAAAATTATCTCTTTGAATTGTGAAAATCATGTTTTGTTTCTCTTCAGCAATTGACTGCTGTAGCCACTCTGTGTTATAATACGTCCATGGCATATGTATACTATACGGATGGATTCAAGGTTAAGCAGGTTTATAGAAGTGATTTTTCAACACTTACTCTCAAAAGGTTTCTCTGAGGATTGATGGACCCTCAAACAATGTCACATAGGGGGACTGTAATTGGAAGGTGAAGTGTGGCTGAATTGCCCACTTCAGTCTTGTACCATCTCTGTGAATAAAGGAAAAATGCTATTTGTTTGCAGAAAGAGCCATGGATTATTATTCCTAGAGTCCTGATCTGCTGCTTCTAGACCACCAACTTGCCAAGTGAAATATTGTCTGGTGACCAAGGATTTTTTTTGCTTTCTTTTGAGGCAACTTGCAAAGCGGTTGTTGATGTCACTTTTATGGTGTGGCCATGCAGGTGTTTTGTTTTTAACACTCAAGATTACTGCCTTAATTTGAGATGGACTGAAGGAACATAGAACATTGGGAGATAAATGGCTTGTATTCAGGGAAAGCAAAAAGTAAGAAACCTCCAGATCTTCTCAGAGATTCTTACACACAACAATGTCCTGTATAACAATTACCATACAAAAATTAAAATAGCTATAAGGTGCTTAATCAACTTTCTTCCTATATATTATTCCTTAGTCATTATTATCTGTGACTGGTGGGTCAGAATATTATAAATGTAAATATAATAAATATAATAAATAAAAATATAAATAAATATTCTAAAAGATCATAAAAAGGTAAAGGTATCCCCTGTGCAAGCACCGGGACATGTCTGACCCTTGGGGTGACACCCTCTAGCGATTTCAAGGCAGACTCAATACGGGGTGGTTTGCCAGTGCCTTCCCCAGTCCTTACCGTTTACCCCCACACACACACACACACATGCACACACAAGCTGGGTACTCATTTTACCGACCTCGGAAGGATGGAAGGCTGAGTCAACCCTGAGCCAGCTGCTGGGATCGAACTCCCAGCCTCATGGGCAGAGCTTTCAGACTGCATGACTGCTGTCTTACCACTCTGGATTCTCGCCTCTTTAAGTAATTCCATCAGAGAAGATTACTTTATTCTTGTCCTTTTTTGAAGAAAAGTTTTACATAGTTTGGGTTTGAAACTAGGCCGTTTGTATATCTGTAGCATGGATGTAATTGTATGTGGACATCTGATAATCTGGCTTCAAACCATTTCTGGCAATTTTGAGCTATCCTTCTAAAGACTGATTACATTTTGGAATCTAAGGAGAGAAGGATCAGCTGGACAAGCCTGAAGTGGATTACAACTTTTTCTAGATCTGCTATAATGCTACACTGGTACTTTTTTGTGACAAATGTGAGTGAAATGAAATGTCTTTCCAGTGCTCAGTACCTGTCCCAGTTCCATCTGTTTTCATATTGGCAGTCAGTATTTCAGTTGCCTAGACAGAGGTTTGGAGCAGAGACATCACAGCCAAGCATTTTGTTCCACTATTTATTACACAGTAATTGCTTGAGGAATCTTGTATGGCTCACTTACAGGATGAAAAATAAATATTGATGATCTGGTAGCTTTTTGATACAGTGCAATTAGTTATATTCACTATATTGGTAGGTATACAGTTGTTGGTTTTCTTACTTTTATTATTTATCAGAAATAACTGGTTGCCAGCTCACAAGGAAGGGGTTTGGAGCTTTAGATTTTTAAACTTAACATTTTATCATGTAACTAGAAATCAAGCCCACTGTATAAGAGATAGAGTGGGCGCTAGCAGGCAGTGGGTGGGTGCGAGAGGCCCCCCCAGCCACGCCCCCCCCAGAGGGAGGGGAGGAAGGAAGGCAGGCAGGCACAGAGAAAGGTAGAAGGAGAGAGGGTGGGAGGGAGGGAGAGAGAGAGAAAGTGAGAGAGAGTGAAGAGGAGAGTTAGCAACGTGAGATAGAATGGGAGAGAGGCAGAAGAGAAATGGAAGGATGGGAGCGAGAAAGGAGATTAAGAGATTGGTGGATGTATGGAGAAAAGGAAGGGAAAAAGGAAGAAAGGCAGAAAGACAGAAAGAGGAAGCGAGAGGGGGAGAGACATAAAGGGAAGGAAGGGAGGGAGGAAAGAAGGAAGGAAGGCAGGCAGGCAGACGGTGGAAGGCAAGCGCGGGGCAGAGAGAGAAAGTAAAGAAGGACAGTAGGGAAGCCAGTGGGAAGGAGGGGGGCAGGGAGGTGAAGGGCCCGCTGGGCGGTTGAGGGAAGGCCGAGTTGTGAGGGTGCAAGCCCCCTGAGGTTGTATAGCTGGGCGGGGGATCGTGGGAGAGACGGATGGGTGCGGAAGGTTTCCCCAGGCCTGGGAAGCACGGCCGCCGCATCAGCGACGCATGCGGCATGGTCCCCGGGTCTGTAGGAGGGCGGGGGATCGTGGGGGAGGGGGAGGGCCACAGGAGGGTTCCCCCGGCCCGGGAAGCACAGCCGCTGTGTCAGTGCCTGGCAATTGGCCCCTCTGCTTGTCAGTCCTTGGGCGAGGGACCAATGGGCCCCCTTGCCCATCACGGACACGGCCCACCCCTCCCCTCCTTAGCCTTTTATTTATACTGCTCCTGAGGAGCAGTTACAGATAATTTGATATTTTAATGATTTTATTTACAAAGTTGAAAGAAAAATAAAGCTGCTTCTTCCAGGCTGAACATGCTTTTGAACTCCTCTCAGCCAATAAGGATTGCATCCTAGAGATGTTCCACGGACATTGATTTTGCCTGAGTCCCTGTATATCGCAACCCCAAAAGGCCCTGACAGTGTCTTTTCACAAGGAACTGTGTGTTCTTACCACCCCAGTCAAATTAAAGCAACTTGTCCCATTAGTATAAGGTACATTACCCACGGTAGAAGTCTCCTGTATCTGGAAATGCCTGTATTGGGGGGAACACACAGCTTGTAGTTGAACTGAGTTGTTGGATATAATGCAATAAAACATTAGACAGGAATTTGTTTCGTTTCTTCATTTTTGTTAATTCCAAAGGGAGAGAGGTGATTTCTTACGGGGTTTTTTGTTTGTTTTGTTATTTATTTTTATTATTCTGTTTTATTATTATTTCCCATTGGTTTCTGTGGAAGACACCCACCCACACACACACACTCGTTTTCAGGTCTGTATGTTCTTGCATTTCTATTCAAATTGAACAAAACTTAAATGTGGGTTGTATTTTCCAAGGACATATTGCCAGATTGCAGACAGAGAGATAGAATAAATAATAATAAATCCCCCGTTTGTTTTTGAGACAATGAAAAGCCCCCATGTTTAACATTAAAGTATATTGGGCAATCGATAGGAAAGATGCCAATAGTATCTGAGACGGCTGCAGCCACTGAACTTCTAAGAAAAGCAACATGAGAAAGAGGTTGATATTTGATGGCTTATGGAAGATAAGGATTGTAAGCAGGCAGTAGGAGGATCTTGTGGTGGGCTAGCTTGGCAAGGGGATAAGATTTGAAGACCAACAGACAAGCACTAGAATTCAGATGGCAATAGGAAATTTGGCACAGCAAATGAGCCATTGGGAGAAGAGAGGAAGGCATACTCTTCAGAATTGGAGTACCTCCTCACATGTGTATAATCCTGGTGGCTACAGTTTGCAGTCAGCCAAGAAACCTCAGAGCCTCTCCCCACAGGAACTCAATGTTCCCTGCCCATATTAGGAAATTGCTTCCTGCTTTGTAAAAGTGAAACCAATAGAATCAGAAACTGCATTCTTCTCCATGGTTCCTCTCTATATATTTGTGAAACAGCCTGGGGGGTGGAACGGGTCTGCCTGTCCAAGTTGGAATAGGGCCAAGTTGGAATAGGGCCTGGTTGGCCCTGCCCCTGCAGCTCCCTCCATCCATTCCTGGACTCTAGCCTCTTTGCTCTCAGATGCGCCTCAGTGCCTGGAGCCAGCAGCAGGTAAGGGGTGAGCGCCCTGGGCAAAAGGTCCTGGTGGAGGGCCTGCTAGGGTGGGCCTGCTAACGAGGGCCTCCTGACCTGCTGACTGCCTGCTAAGGAGCTCTGCCCCAGGCCTGCTAACAAGCTGCCCAGCCCCCACCCGCCCACCCACCCCACTTGATCCGGCTGCAAGCTGCGGCCCAAAGCCACCTTAAGCTGCCTGGCTGGGGGCCTGGGGAGGGTACCCTTTCAAGGCCCGTTCTTAGGAACGGGCTTTGATGCTAGTAGCAAAATAAATCAGAACAAATCAAGGAAAATCCTTGGGTTCCCCCCCATTATTAGCTGTTTAGGTGGGAAATTTGTTTCATTTTCATATTAATTATGATCATCATGAAACACCCAATTTTTGTAAATACTATAATTAATAACAAAAGATGCACAAGTCCATGAAACTTTGCTTTTATGTTGATTATAAGTCTGTTTTCATGCAGTTTTTTCAACAGTGATTTAATTTGGCAATACCATATCACAGTAGCTTGTTACAGAAGAATTAATAGCAGTATGTTAACCTACTTTATTATTGTGACTCATTAGAGAGTAAGCAAGTTAACAAATTTTTCATTCATCTTCAGTATACAAATAACTTGTGTGCTTGTAATATCTTTTTAAAATATCTTATAACATTAAATGACACATATTTATCTCTGTTTTTTGCCCATCAGGCCAGAGTTTGGGATATGGATTTGTGAACTACATTGACCCGAAGGATGCTGAAAAAGCGATTAATACTCTGAACGGATTGAGACTTCAAACCAAAACAATAAAAGTATGTAAAAATTAAAGCTAAGTGATATGACTTCACAGGTTACACACAATTTCTAAGTGTAATATGTCTCTGGAACAAGTAGGCTTTTTATATGCTCACATGCTGCGGTATAATCTACTCTTCATATGGACATGGGCTAAAATGAAACTTTTTAAACAGAGGCTAGATAGCCATCTGACGGATAGGCTGATTCTGTGAAGGCAAAGGGGTGGCAGGTTACAGTAGATGAGTGATTGGGATGTTAGTGTCCTGCATAGTGCAGGGGGTTGGACTAGATGACCCATGAGATCCCTTTCAACTCTATGATTCTATGAAACCAAATTACTTGATAGCTTATCTGCTGCTATGCTGACATTGAGGGTCCATGTCCTTGAATTTAGACGTCTTGTTTTTAGATGTTTTTAGATGCTTCCCTGATAACTACTTTTGTCTTACTGTAGGGAGTCAAATGAATACGTGCTTAAATATGCTCTGTGTCTGAAGCCTTCCACTTCCAGATCCCCGTTTACATGGAGAAAGAAACCATTTTTTCCCTTGGCTCCTTCCTGACCACCATTTCCCCATTCCAAAAAGTACTGTCCTGCTACCTCCCATATGGGAATGTGTGTATAGGGAGTATAAGAAAGTTAGGTAGTGAATGTTTTCCTGCACTTCCTTTCTTCGGCTTCTCTTTTCCTGCTCTGCCAACTTGAGGCAACTTTTGCTTATCTAAAGAAGGAAAATCAGTTGTGGCAACTTGCAATCTGCAACCTTGGTATGTAGATTGGAGACTTGTTGGACCTGTGGTATTGGCAGTACTGGAAGTGGACTCTTAACTATTAGGGGTGTGCACTTGGCTAATCCAAACCAAAAAAATTACTTCATTGGTAATTTCCCAAGTATTAATTTAGCCCTTTTTGCCATTTTTTTCTGGCTGCCAAAATGGCAGGGCCCAAAAATATTCATTGATTTTTCAGGATAGCCTTTAAATGGTCCCTCAGTTCATTTCCTGCCTCATCATTTCTATACTAATCTCCTTTCTCTGAAACTGCTCTCCTTGAGTCTTTGACCTCAGAGGAAAACAAAAGAAGACTCAGTCTTGTCAGCTGGTGGAGTCATTTTCTATTTGACAGTTTACGAAGTGGGTCCTTTTGGCTTCCTAAGCCATGAAGGAAGGCAATGATGGTGTCCTCTCTGAGGAGGAATTCCCACTGCCAGGGTGACTATCAGGATGTGTGTGTTCATAGACATATTCAGTAACACAATAATATATAAATCAAAAATTCTAAGTCCAGTTTACTGTTTAGGTCTTAGAAGCCAAATAAATTTTTGTTGTAATACATTGTGAACAGGATTCCAGTGTAACAAAGCCTGTTTCACGAATTTCTTCAGCAGTATTAACCAAATGTCAGGACAAAGGTTCTTAATGGCACCTGGCTCACAATGGCTTGTGTCCCACCATTAAACTTAGCGACTGTAGGATCAGTAGGTATCAGAAGAATACCTCCCGCAGTTGCTCAGTTTAAAGGTGAGACAGGTCTAAGATAAAAGTAAAATTGCCCATCTAGCTCCTAGAACTTCAAGCCAACTACCTTGCTCTGCTTCACTTCAGTCCACAAATAACTCATCATCATGCCCTAATAAGAACAGACAACATGTTGGCATAAACTTAAGCAAGAAGGATCCAGATCCACAGCGTTCTATAAGGAAGGCAACCAAGATCTCAGCATGGACAGAGAAGAACGTCTTTAGTCAAAGCAGAACACATAAAGAGGCCCACAAACATCCAAGCAGACTCTGGCTCAACAGGCAAACTCCTCAAGAATGGGCCCTCAGGAAGAACTTGTTTCAGTTAATCACAAGTCACTTGGTTTCCCCTCTAGTGGATCTCTTTGTATCATTTACAAACCACCAACTTGAACAGGTTTTTCCATCCCAAAGCTGAAGCAACCAATGTTCTAACATCATACTGGCCGAAGGATCAACTGTTGGCCTTTCCACGCATGCCAATCATACCCAAACTGATCAGGAAGATCAAGGAGCAGAAGTTATCTGAGGGGCGTTTTTCTGGCCCCATTGACCAATCCTTGGATCTTCCTGAATCATTGTAGTTGCATTTGACTGCCTGGATATTGAATGGAGCAACTTTCTTTGACTAGGCTATGGTACAAACTTGACAGTGGCCTAAAGGCTCCACCCTTAGATGACAGGTTGCAGCGTTATTCATGGTGTTGCTTCAAGTCAAAGACGTTCTCAAAAGTGTGGCCTTGAAAGATCACTGCAGGTACGTAGGTTTACTACATGAGAGCTACATACAGTACGTCCTTCCTTCAAAAAACTGCCCTATGAACAAATTAGGGGAAACTCTTTAAAGTGGTTGAGGGTGAAAACCTTCTTGCTCTTAGTCATGTCAGCAAGAAGAGTATTGTTGCGAGGTGCCCTTTCCATCAAGACTGAGTGGTGTGTATTTCACAAAGACAATGTGTTCTGAGAACTGACCCAACTTTTAGACCAGAGGTCAAGTCTACCTTTCACAGATTTCAGGAGATGTACCTTCCATCCTTATGAATGTAAGGAAAGCACTTAAGGAATACATATGCAGAACCGAGCATATTAGGAGAACTGATAACCTGTTCCTATCCATCTCTCCACAAAATAAGCAAAACAAAATGTCCAAATCTGCTATCAGTAGTTCATCCAAAGCCTGCATCATCAAGGCCTACATGTTCTACAGTGCTAACATTCCACTTGGAATGACTGCTCAGTCAGTGAGGAATGCTGCCACCAATTTAGCCTTTGCCAGGGACACACTCTGCAAGTATGAATCTGCTGGTCATCCCAGGCCCCCGGGACATTCACCTGGCCTCAACCAGGGCCAGGGCTTTTTTGGCCCTGGCCCTAGCCTGGTGGAAAAAGCTCCTGGAAGAGCTAAGGGCCCTGTCAGAGTTATCCGCTTTCCACAGGACCTACAAGACAGAGCTCTTCCACCAGGTGTATGGTTGAGGCCAGGCTGAGGTCCCGGAGTTACTATTGGCGGATCTCCTAGAGTTAGAATTAGATCAGGATCCTCGCTCCTAACGAAAGAGCTCTGACTGCAGCTGGACAGGGGAGGGGAGATGGGGAGTTAACTCCAATGAATTGCCATCTTTTAATGTGTTGGGGGTTTTATGGGATGGGCTGTTTTATTCTTTTATTGTTAACCGCCACAAGTCTTTGAGAGCGGCAGTATATAAGTTAAGATATAAAATAAATAAATAAACAGCTGAGCTATGGAGGCAGCTAAAAGGTGCTTAGAAAAGCAGGATTTGCTGGCGTTACCTTAACTCTAAAGCCTTTAACTTTATTATGTACAACTACCTGGTTTATATATTACTTTCTGGTTTGTGTTATCATTTACAAATAGATGCCATTAATCTGACACATTGACACTATAATTTTATTTTTGCTTTATTGTAAACTAGGGGCCAAGTACATTGCATTCAGGATTATAGATTAGGGTTGTGTGGAAGATCTCTGCGGACAGTCTCCCACTCCCCCAGGACTTGGAAAGGCTGCAGACAGCTGTTAGGGAACTCACCGGCAGGGGCAGCTCTCACGCAGCAGGGATCTGCAGCCTCCGAGCCTCAGAAGTGGAAGGAGGAGGGGGGTGGTCGGATTGGTGATTGGAGGTGATTGGATGGCCACTGGCAGACCAGCAAGCCAGTTGGAGGAGGAGGCACCTGGCTGGGACAGCTGCCCTGAGTGGGTATTAAGTGCTGAGTGGCACTTAAGCCATGAAGCATACTCCTCCTCCAAGCCTTTACCAGAAATATATTATGAGGAATAGATTGGAAAAACTGGCTTGGTTCTATAGAACTAGTTTCACATGCCCAAAGGAGCTTCTTTTTTTGTAGAAACAGCCCTTCATGCACAACATATGATAAATCATTTTGGAGCTGAACAGGGCTTTAAAAGTTTAATAATGAATCAGAGATTGCCACTCAGATTTCACTAGCCATGTCAATGATCTTGTATCTGACTCCAGTAGCTTCCTAGATAGCTTTCTATTTTGAGAAAAAGTAGACTTGAAAATGTCACCTTACTTTGAAAATGTCTGAAGAAGTTCTTTCTCTTGAACCTTACATGGCTAACTTCTCTTTAATTGAGTGGTATACTCTAGTGCAGTGGTCCCCAAACCCTGGTCCGGGGACCGGGACCAGTCTGTGGATCAGTTGGTACTCGGCCACAGATCCTCCTCGTCCTCCTCCCCAGCTGCTATCTCGGGGGCTGCCCTGCCACTCTGCTGCCAGCTCACGTTATGTGCTCTCCAGCAGCCACCATGGCTGGGGCTCCCCCTTGGTGTGGCGCTGCGCAGCTGCTGCTGGCAGTGCCCCAAGTAGGCAGCAGGAAGTCAGGGGCACTGGCTGGAAAGCAAGTAGAGCAGGGGCTCAGGCGGCGGCGGCGTCCCTTGGCAAAAGACTACCCCCCCCCCCGGGACTCAGTAAAATTGTCAAGCGTTGACTGGTCCTCAGTGATAAAAAGGTTGGGTTGGGGACCACTTCTTTAATGGACTGAGAAAAATGAAGGCTGCTATTTAAAGATACTGTGTCAGTGTCCATCTTGGTGATTCCTCCAAAGTGCTATCACCCTGATAATATAATTTAAGTGGAACTGGACAGGAGGGTCCAAAATGGTCATGTTTAGAATTAGAAATATTTCACATAACAAGAAGGTGTAAGACTGGGTGATGCTGAGCCAGAAAAAGAGACTCTTCCACTGAGCCACAGCCCCTCCCCACTGACATTCTATCTCAGTTGACATACCAGTCCTTCTATATGGGCAACTTCAGTTTAATGATCTCATTAGTGCGAGTATAGGCTTTTAGTAAGAATAGTAAGCTCATAGAGCAGCCTTGGCTTTCGTGAAACTCTGGGGTTTCTTGATGGCCCTGGAAAAGTTTCCTGAATGGGTGGGAGTTAATTAATTTTAATATATTTTTAAAATTTGTTAAACATTTATTGGGTGATATGGCCATATATAAGAGCCTCTTGTGGCGCAGAGTGGTAAGGCAGCCATCTGAAAGCTTTGCCCATGAGGCTGGGATTTCAATCCCAGCAGCCGGCTCAAGGTTGACTCAGCCTTCCATCCTTCCGAGGTCGGTAAAATGAGTACCCAGCTTGCTGGGGGTTAAATGGTAATGACTGGGGAAGGCACTGGCAAACCACCCCGTATTGAGTCTGCCATGAAAACGCTAGAGGGCGTCACCCCAAGGGTCAGACATGACCTGGTGCTTGCACAGGGGATACCTTTACCTTTACCTTATGGCCATATATGGTAATATCAATCCACCCCTACCCAAATGGCCAATAATGGGCCTGGAGGGGGTGGGAAGGGGAAGGATCCTGTGTGGAAGTCTACACAGCTATGCTTCCCAGCCATATTTTACATGGTTGTGCCACTTCTGAGGTTTCTCAAAGGTAATAAAATTGAGAAAGGGTAGCATAGAGGAAGAAGGCTATTGCTTGAAAATTCGTTTGTATCTTTGGCTGCTATTACAAAAAAATAATGCTTATGAGAAGGTAGTGTTGTTCTTCCATTTCAGTGCAGTTAAGCCAAGAGTATTCTGTCTTAATACAGTCTGGAGGTGGTGTGAGATTCCCAGGCACTTTTCTGATTGCTGTGCATATACCATATTGACCTGATGGTGGCTCTCAATGACCCCAATATCTCTGCTGCTTTTGTAAGAACCTTCCATATATCTTTTCATCTTTTATTTATAGACCACTGTTCTACTATTGGGGGAAAAATTCAAAAAGAGTCTGCAGTTTCTAAATATTCCAAGGATATGTCAAGCTGCTCAAAAAGTGATAGTTGTGAATGTAAATTCAACGCCAAACTATGCACCTCTTTAGAATTGTCTGTTTTCTAACCACAGTAGCTCGAAGTGTGATGGTGAAGAAAGACTGCTCTGTAACTGTTTCTCCATGGATGCCTTCATTATTTTCTCTATAATGAAATGTGTTCTGTAGGAATAATTCCTACAGCCCTTCTTAGAAACTGTTGCTGCTGTGATTTACAAGAATTAACTGAGAATGTTGATATTGAAGGGAGGGCAGTGAATCTCGTCAAGTGTCCTCCTGTCATTTGTTCCTTTGTTCAGGTACTGGCCTCTACAGCTTTTTCCCAGCAGTTGACTACAGAGCTGCACTTCTCAGCTCTCTGGCTTCTTTTCTAGAGCAGCTAAGGTTTGAGTCTTGCCACCTCTCCAGGTCTGCTTGTAGTGACTCACAACTATAAAGTCAAACCAAACACAGTAAAAACAATGTTGAATCATAGCAATAAAAAGACCTGCCAGTCAAAGTAGCCAATCAAAAGAATAATCTCCAGCTTCTACACGCTCCTCATTATGTAGGTCAAATGCCACTTTATTGTGGAAGTTACAAGCTGGTCATTGTTAGAATCTGGTAGATGCAGTACATAGTGGGAATCATCTGTTTATATTTGACTTCGACCTTGGCCTTTGTGACTTTGATCCATAGAGCAAATACTGCTGGATAACTTAGTGGCCTTTGATACAGTTGACCATTCTTATCAACTGGCTTAAATATGGAGTTGTTGTTAAGGACATAGCCCATCAGTGGTTTCACCCTTTGCTGTCTGGCTGTACACAGTGTCTCCTCCAGAGGTGCTCATCAACTGGGTGGAATTTATCTGGTGAAGTGCTGTAAGGTCCTCTTCTGTCAACCATGATTTGTATGAAGCTGCTGAAGAAGATTGTCAAGAGCTTTGGAGTTGAGTGTCAATAATGTGGAGATGACTACATTCAGTTCTATATTTGATTATGCAGGCTTCCCGATATGTGTCTCTTGATACTGAATGGATTTTTCAAGGCTGTAGTCAGGTAGTTCATTGAACATAAATTTAGACCAAACAGTGGTAATGCTGATTGGGAAGGCTGATAGTCCAGAGGGAGCGAATCTACTTGTCATAGATGAGGTGACATTTCACATTTTCACAGCAGGTTAAGAGCTTTGGGAGTGTTCATAGACCTTGCCTTGGTGTTTGAAAAGTAGGTTGGCATAGTGACCAAGAATGCCCTCTCTCAGCCACATAACCAACTTTCTCATTACCTAAATTCATCTGATCTGGCCACACTGATCCATTCTTTTGTAATCTCACAGTTTGATTACTGCAACATACTGTACATGGAGTGTCCTTGAAGACAATCCAGAAATTAGACTGTTGCCTTCCCACCACTTGGGGTGGCTCTTCTGGCATCAACTAGAGCCTAGGCCTTTTCCTTCAAGACTGCAGCTCTGTGGAATGGGCTCCCTAAGGAGGTGACCCCTCCCCCCATGTTGTACTGCAAGGCTGCCTGTTTGTGGGGGTGGGAAGGGTTTTCAAATAACCATCATCTTAGAAGGGTGGGATTTGGGGCTTGTCGTTTTGTGCTTGATTTTATCACAAAATGTGTTAACTAGTGCATGCCACCTTGAGCCAAGAGGGAATGTGGGGTACAACTTTTAAAATAAATACTCTGAACCAGACTAGACCAATCTCTTCATAGTTTGGAAGCTAAGCAGTGTTGGCCCTTATTAGTATTTGGATGGGAGACCACCAAGGAAGTCCAGGGTTGCAACACAGAGGCAAACCACCTCTGAATGTCTTTTGCCTTGAAAAGCCTTACCTTGAAAAACCAACATAATGGCAAACCACCTTTGAATGTCTCTTGCCTTGAAAAACCCTACAGAGTTGCAGAAGGTGATTGTAACTGGACTCCAGTTTCCACCACCAATAAATAAAAGCTGGACTGTTATGTATTTGGGCTATAAGAATGATACCAGTGCCATGCTCTTTCTTATAATGTCACAATGGAACTCGATGTCAAGATAAAGCAAAGCTATATGATAGATTCATGTTGTACAGACTATCACACTGCTATCACACTGCTTCTTTTGTCCTATGTAAAATTAGTTGTTGATTTAATTTTTAGGCAATTTTAGGTGGAAAATTAGAAAATGGTTTGAGAATACAAGCTTGGAATTTTCATACCTGATGCTTATGTGATGACCATAGAGAGGACTTAAAGTAGGACTTTTTGATATTGTCCATAAATAAGAATCCGTGATTATAAGTCTATAGCACAAATGAGCAATTCCCCATAGGCAAAGAGTGCCCAAATATTCCTTCTTTCTTACATGAATATTCTTTCATATGACATTTCTGAGTCGGCTGAGTTAATGTGTATATAAATAATTATCACCTGTCAGAATATAGATTGCTTCTTTAAAAAAAAATCTTCAAATTAAGTCCGTGGGTTTTCTTCCCACTCTGTGTTTCTTACTTATTTAAAAACCTTAAATGCATTGTCACCAGGCAGAAGTTGGAAGAGAATCTGAAAAGTTTCTTCATTGCCTATTCTACTAAAATGACCAGGAATTTTTATTTCTAGGAACTACTCAAATATAGAAATGGTTTATTTCCAAACGTGTACAGATTCTGTTCTTCAGAGTCTAATTTAACAGCTGTAACAATTTAAGGGCAAATACCATTTATCACATGTTTTTAAGTTCTTCATCAATACTGGATTCCTTCATGCAATAGCTTCTTCAAAATGAAAACTTTAACACTGCAACTTCTAGGAGCCTTGTATATTCATTGCAAGCTGCTCAATGGATGAATGTCCTTTCTAGAATGGAATAGAAGCATAAGTACAGACAATGCTGAAATTGTTTCTGATGGGCATGTGTTTGTACTGTACATATTTGTAGAAATATATTGGGAAATAATCTGATGTAGCTTTTAATGGCGATCTTTTCCGTTAACGCATGTCAAGAGAACTGTGAAATATGTATGCGTTGTACAAAATCCCTTTAGAACATCTGAAGGAAATGAACTGTGAAAGTGAGGAAGAAGCACCCGCTCAACCTCTGCATTTTGTTCTTTCCATATTAAAGAACATTGATCCTAGTGAGCGGCAAAAGGAGATCCTATTTGGAGTTTTAATTAAAATAAGTGAATTTTATTGATGCTATCAATCAGCAGAGATTGAGGGAAAGGGCTTGGTGCCAAACCATTTAGTGCTCTTGACAGGGTAATTAAATATCACAGGACTGTACTCTCAAGATAAAGTGAAATGATTCTGCAGATGTGTGGCAGAATAACAATTTGTGTTGGAACAAAAGAGAAGGGTTTTTCCCAGACTGAAATTTCTGCAAGAATTTAAAAAAAAACACCACAAATTAATTAGACCATCTGTTTTGTCAGACCTTTTAAATATAGTATCATTTTGTAAGTTTTTTTTAGTGTCCTTTCCATTCCCTTATTTAACATACTTGATGTTAAATTCTTGAATGTCTTGCCCTTTTTCTGTATTTTGAAAAAAACTGATACCCCAACTAATCATTTAAAGTCTGAAAAGCTATTTGACAGCCTGACCTTTAGAAATCTAGAATCTCTACAAAACTTTGGTTATGGTCCCAGGTACAATATTCTTTGCCTACATTAGTCAAACAAGGACAGGGAGGTATTAACTTGACTGCATTTGCAACACTAATCATAGCTGCTCATATGGCTATGATAGGGCTAGGCAATTTTAAAAGATGGGAAAGACCTATTCATACAATATCCTCCTTCCCTAGTATTTCCCCTGCCTCAAAAGGGAGAGCAGTGTAGTGAGAGCTTCTAACTTAATTTGGCAACCTTCTTCCCCCTTTCCCCCCTACTTTCCCCTCTCAGTTCCTCCCCCCTCTCCTCCAAGTGTCTTAGGCTTCTGAAAAATGGCTGGACCAACATGGTGGCCATAAAAAGAAAACAGCAGACAAGGTGAGAGGCAAGTCCCCTAAGCAGCAGTAGGTTCCAGCACCAAAGTCTGCTGAGCCTCTAAGAGAAGTGGTAAACAGCTCAGCAGGGGATCATGTGAATCAAAGGGGGACATAATTCCTTCTTTTTTTTTTTTTTTTTGTAAGGCTATGCATGAAGAAATTGTGGTTTTTCTGCCAGAATGAAGAATCCTTTTCTGAAGGGGGGGACTCCCCACACCATTCATCTAGCTCAATGGTTCTCAACCTTCCTAATGCCACAACCCTTTAATACAGTTCCTCATGCTGTGGTGACCCCCAACCATAAAATTATGCAGCTGTTCTTTCACAGAAATTAAACTGAAACTGACCAATGGCGTGAACATCCATTGTTCATGATTGTAGATAAAACGTTTTTTTTTCCAGATTTTCAGTTCTGCCTCTTGTCCCACCAAGCCTATCTCACTCTTTCCCGCTGCTCCAGACAGACGAATGCTCTATCTCAATCTACCCTGCAAGGCTGTTGTGTGGATGATGCCCCCCTAGCCAAACTGTTTGCCCTGCCACGACCCCTGTGAAAGGGTCGTTCGACCTCCAAAGGGGTCCTGACCTCAAGGTTGAGAACCACTGATCTAGCTCTTATGGGCATGATTTCACTGAGAGTCTTGTTTGCACAAGAAAATCCACTTCTTATCATGCTTACTACTATTGTTGCCCAGGTTACAAGACCAAACATCTTTCTCTTGTGAGTAAAAGCATACACACTTCTTTTACTGGTAAAATAGATATGCGATTATATGACTGGCGTACCACAATGAGACGGGTGTGACTTAAAAAAATCCTCAAGAAAACATTTTGAAATGTGTCAGGGAATTTTACAGTATTCATTCAAATGCGAAATGCTGTATTTTTGGATATTTTATTCTTGTTCAGTTATCTTCCTTTGTGTGTGTGTGTGTACACTGTCATTTCACAGCTGACTTAGGGAGACTGTAGGCAAGTGACATTCCATGGTGGTTTGCCATTTCCTGCCTCTGTGAGGTCCTTGGTCTCCCATCCAAATGCTAAATATGTCTGATTCTTAGCTTTTGAGATCAGATGATATCAGGATAGCTTGGGCTATCCAGGTCAGAGCTCAATTTTAAGGGTGTACATATTTTGACAGGCTGTGGTAGGCCTTCAAAATCAGCTCATTTCTGACTTCTTGTCCCTCTCCGCATCATGACAGGAAGTGATGGGGTTTTGATGGTGTTGGTTGGTCTTCTAAGGCAGTGGTCCCCAACCTGCGGGCACCGGGCCGCGAAGGCCATGGCGCCGGGCCGCGGCTCCCTCTCCCCGCCCCCCCCAGTAAAAAACTTCCCAGGCCGCAAGCTTGCGGCCCGGGAAGCTTCTTTCTGCGGGAGGGCAGGGAGAGGGAATCAGGGCCGGGCTGTGTGGGCGCGGCCCGCGGGCGTGGCCCGATGCGTGGGCGTGGCCCACGGGCGCGGCCCGATGCGCAGGTGTGGCCCGTGGGGGCGTGGCCCGATGCCCTGCCGGTCCCGAGCCTCAGAAAGGTTGGGGACCACTGTTCTAAGGCCTAGTGCAACCATAGAGACACATCTATATTATATCATATTGAAATTTCACAGAGAATCTGAAGACTTCTTGATATGTTTTAAGTCTTATAAAATCTCATTCTATTTGCAAACAGATTACTTTGATTATAACCTCATTTGAGAGTGCTTTGTACAAAAATATGCATTAAAGCCACAAATCACATTTCCATTTTAAATGAGCCCTGAAGAATAATTGTAGCAAAGGAAGTGGTCTTAGAAGCAAGTCCAATCTTATTCAATATGGCTTGCTTCCAGGATTTCCGCTGTAGCCCTGAAGGGTTAAATCATGATTTAAATTGCCCTGATTGGAATAAATCTGACATTGCACTTCGCTGCTCCAAAGGATACAGTCTGTCTTCCCTGAAGGCTACAGCATCTGCTCCATTTGGCCTATAGAAATTCTGTTGGGGATTTTTTGTTGTGTCTAGTTTTCTTGGTGTGTTTTGGGAGAATGGTGACTGCCCATTGGTAAATTCTTCTTGGCCGCCATAAGATTATTTAATGCCTGTGATTTAGCTGGAGAATACATAGGGTCAAGTAGGTAATAAACAGACCATTTGAGAGGTTCATGGACTCTCTTCTGTAGGGAGATCATCTGCAATCCTTCAGCAGAAACCCACCAGTAACATGTCAGTGTAAAAACTGAGATGTTGCCAGTGTCCTATGTGTGAAGGCCTCTTAAATCTTGTTGAACCCTGGTTGCCTTCTTTCCAGTTAGTTCTCCTGGGAGATTTGAGTATCTATGTGTGATGGCAGTTCTGTTGCTGTTGAACCTGTAAGGAACAGTGAGGGTAGCCACAAGATTTCTTCCATAGCCAAGAGTGGCTGGATTTAGAACTCAAAGATCTGGATTTCCGTTGCTAACCCCCCCTCCCCCAGAAAAAAAAAACACTCCATAAAAGCAAAGAAGATCATGGGTGCCCAGGTGATTAGAAGTGTAGGTTATGCATTTCAGCTTCAAGTAGGTGGTTGTAAAATCATCCATTAAAATCACTCACTCCTCATCCATGAGGAAACAAAGTCTTCCTTTCTTTTCAGAGAGAGAAGTCATCTTGCTTTTCACCCAGATTAAGAGTTCATCTGCCAGGGTAGCTATCTGAATTACATGTGAAATGAACAGGCAATACTGGTAACTGGAACCTGGGAAGTGGACACAAAATGCATACATTTGTCAAAAGTTGAATTCTTTGCTGAAGGAAATCTGATGTCTCATACCTCAAATTTTATGCCGTGATCACTGAAACAAATCATGGTGCAAGTTGCTGCTCCATTCTAAGTGATTCAGTAAAACTCATTTAATAAAGAAGTCTCAGAGTCCAGAGAGATGAATATTTTCTGATTAAAATAAAATTTTAAAATTGGATGCTAGAGTATTCATTTATGAGGGGAACATCACTGCTTTGTGATGTGATTTTCTGATTAATGGGGAAATATTAAACTGATAAATCCAAAATCCATAAAATTTCATAAGATACAGGATAAATCTAAAGAATCAAACTACAAATAGGACATTTGTCATAATTGAGCATTTTAAAATCCCCATGGCACACACAAATAAAACCTTTTCAGTAGGCACCGGAAGAGGACAGACCGCATGCTCTGTGGCTTGTTTTCTCTAATATTGCTAGTGCATTTAATCTGAATACCTAAATTATGATTAAGGATTTCTTTGCAAAACATGATTATGAAAACATGATTTGAAGTGGGTTTGCAAACCAAAGTTGTGTAGCATCTTCTATGGGACCGTTTCTGCACTAGGTATATCATTTAGATTTGCATTTTTAAAGGGTTGAGTTTTTTGTCTGTTTCCACACTGAAATTCGCTTTTTTGAGTGCAAACATGAATTTCTCCCCTCACTTGCCCCACAGCAAAGGAATCCAAAGAAATCCGTTTTTCACTTTCTGAAGTGGGGTGTAACAGGTCTAAATCAGGACTGGCTAATGCAGAAACATAGCATTTGGGCTTTTCCAGTCTGTGGCTACCATAGTTCCCCACCTATGTATAGTGTCACTGCCTTCTCTCCTGCCCTGTTTTAAGCAATAATAGTGTTACTACTCTATTAAGTTATAGAGTAATATAGCTTAAGCTATAATAGCGTTACTACTCTATTCCCCCTCCCCAAAGGAAGGTGCTTCAGAATGAGTAATTGAGAATGGGATAAAGTTGCTTCACCAAAAAAAACCTCTTCAGGAGAATCTGTGCATCCTTCAGTTTCCCCCCACCTTCCCTGATCCTTCAAGAGCCTGGATGCTGGCTTGTATGGGGGAAGATTGACGGTGGAACTCCAAGACTCCGCTCCCCGATGTGATCTGACTCCGCGCATCCCCTCCCCGATGCAATCTGGCAACCGGCTGAACTCCAAGGTCATAGAATACAGTCTTTGTATATAATTTGATATATTCAGGCCTCAAACTCTGTTTCAGGTCCTGCTGGGTTCTGATTTCAATGGGCAGAGCATTCCACCAGGCTGGGGCTTGGTTTAGAGCAATTTTATTTCTTTAGGTCCAGGGATCCTAAGCAGGTTTTGGTCATTTATTTATGTAGATTAGATTAGATGTATATCCAGCTGCTATCGAGGTTCGTTTTGTAGCAGGTTACAATTATAAAATATCAAACCCCACAAAGATTAAAAATTAAAACTCAACCATAATCAGTAGTGACATAGCATTGCAGAGCATGCACAAAGGAGACATAGGCAATAGAAATGAAGCTGCCATAGAGAAACATGCTGAATTAATCTGATCAGCATATAGTCACAACATTTCTTTGTAAATATCAAATCATCAGAGTCAGTAAGTAATAAAGCCTGAGGAGATTTCATCTGTATTGGTGAAACGTCTTTCATAAAATATGGTCTTAAACGTAGGCTACCTTAGCAGGTTGTGGCATGGGGTCTGAGTGTACATGTGATAGGGTATTCACAGGCTAAATTTAACTTTGTGTAATTTTTAGCTCCTTTAAAAAAGAATTGAACAGCCATTATCATTTTTTTATTTGATTTGACGATGGATGGATGGATGGATGGATGGATGGATGGATGGATGGATGGATGGATGGATGATAGCTGTTAAAATTGGCAGCCAAGATTGGTGCTTCACGGAAATTTGTCAGATGCTCCCAGAGTTCTTTTAAAAATTGGAGTTTGTGGTCTTTGGCTTGGTATTTAATGTGGTAATATTTGGAATATGCGTGATGTAGCACTTTTGCTAAAGCTAAGCACCCTGATGTGGAATCATGGGTGTCTGGAGTTTCATGAAGGAATAAAGGCAGTCATATCCTGCCCCCTATTGTTGCAGCTGTTCTTACTATTAAGGTTTCACCTAGTGGAATGAGCTCCCAGGAGAACTGAGGGTCCTGACAGAGACCTGTTACAGTTCCACAAGGCCTGCAAAATGGAGCTCTTTCGTCAGGTTTTCAAATGAGGCCAGGGCAAGTAAGATCTAGGTCCCCTCCCCGAGTCAACCAGTACATTGGGTTGCTTCCCATTAATCTCTGTTACAAAATGTGGCCTGTTGAGCAGGAGGGGTAGGGGGATGGATTGAAGTAAATGGCTTTATTGTTATATGGTTAAGGGGATTTTATTGTGGGGTTTTATGACTGTTACTTGCTATGAGCCACATTGTATTGGAGTGGTGGGCAAACAATCAATATTGAGCATGTTTAAACACATTGTTTATTAATGCCCAATGTGTTCTGAACAGTGAAGCAGGCTGATGCAGGATTTCTTTGTGGGTTCATCTACATGCACCTTGCACCTATTATTCTTCAGGACCTTTGAAGAAGATTGGACTCAAGTGTTGCAAGTGGAACATTCCATCTGGTTTTGAGTTCTTGAAAACAAATCTAGTTGGAAACTAAAAGATAAAAGTAAATGCTTTACAACAGCCTTTCTCAACTTTTTACCATTGAGAAACCCCTGAAACATTCTAGAGACCTGGGAAATTGCATAATTGTCCCTGAACATATGGGGGTGGGGGGTGGAGGATGAACCTACCAAGGTTCCTTTGTAGCCTTGGTCCACAATCCTCTATGTGCAGCCATTGAAAGTTAGACTCAACGGGCAAAGTGATATTGGTAGGTCATATTGAAATTGGATATATAAGAAACTCATTATATTTTGCATTCTCTTTGTGGATTTCCTCGGTTGATTGGTCTTCTTTGTATTGGGGGGCATTCTTGCAAGTTACATTTTGGCATTGTTACAAAAGGGTCACAGCATAACATTATTAGTATTCTTTAGGCATAATAGATTTTTCTATTAACTGTTTCAGGCCAATTTATCTTCCTCCTCAAACCTATAAGAGAGGCAGGTAGGAGAGATTACAATTTCATAGTCTGAGAAAGGGTTGCTTTTAAGGAAGTCACTTCTTGACTCTTCATGTTGATGCCATTGTTTCTAAAAGTAAGGGTAGCCATTGGAGATTATGATTGACAGTTCAGTTTTTGAAATGGTGCTTTGTCAGCAGCTGCCACTTTGGCACAAGACTCTTCACTGTGTGTCTGAAGGTAAGCTGCGTTAGTCATATTGTGGCTGACTCCACCTCCTATAGCTGCCCTCCTCCTGTGCCCATTAGTGTCAGAATTCTGAAGGTGCACACATGCCTGAAAAGGTTGGGGACCCCTGGTCTATATTAGTAACAGCTGATACGGAATTCAGTCATGTTTTATGTTCCTTGTGTATGCTGATTAACTGTGATAGTATGATTTTGACAAACTCCTCCTTACTTTTGGACTTCTGTAGTTCCACATCCTGCTATTTTGTCATTAACTACTGCTGCATATAATTTGTTATAAATGTGTGAAAAGGGGAGTTTTATTATACGGTGCCTACCAGTGAAAACTCTGAAGGATAAAATTGGAAGAGACAACTTGGAGCAGACCAAAACCACACAGTATCTGAACCAGGTGTACTATAAACATAGAACTGGGGGGGGGGGGTGTCCTTCAGCACTCAACCATTATAATTTATTATAGTGTATATTCTCATCAATTTGTTTTTTTGTAAACATCCAATTTTATAAAATTATAGAAACCAATAAGTCAAATATGAGACCAGAGTAGGAGGGCTTCTGCATACAACCAGTTGTGTGTATGATTGATACACACTCATCATACACATACTGTACCAGCTCATAGAACATAGCTGGTGATGCTCATCTTGTGTGTGGAAGCAAAGTCACATGGATTCGCAAGCTGTGAAGTAGAATTTCTCAGATTTAGCACGTGGTCAGTTTGGTACCTTAAATATTTGAACAAGTCACATCACAAAATGTACATTTACCGCAAAGATGTCATTTTAAGAAAATGGGTTACTTTAGACTTCATGGCCTACAGTAAGAATGTTTTCTCTTAGAAGATTATCCTGTTTCATGAAGAAAACCATGAATCATAAAAATAATACACTTCTAGGTTTGCTTGGAAAGTATAACCTTAATATAAGTTATCTAATAATTAATTTGAAGAAAGGGGGAACCCTTATGTAGCTGAATCTTGCATTTGTCTTATGGATTGTTTTGCAAAATGCACTCACCAGGTTGCCAGTGGTGAGGCTGTTTTCCTCCTGGTGATTACTCTTAAAGGCAACACTGTGCCTTTTTCAGTGTAATAGGTCTAGGCCTACTGCCAATTTTACTTTTGTTTTCAACTCCATGCTGTTTTATACTTCAAAAGTAACTTTAGTTGTCTTTGGGGCCTTTCTGCTTCTCTTCCTTCTCAGTCAAAAAGAGGGTGAAAGTACAATACCACTGTGAAAAGTACTCCATTTTACACATGAGGCAAGAAGAGAGTATTGTTTTTTTTGTTTTGTTGTTTAAAAAACCCAACAACCTGAAATCAGATTTGCTGCTGATTCTTGGTGCAAAACTTTTTTCAATCCATTGGTCAAGACTTTTAAATGATATTCAGTCTGATCATATGTGTGTTTATTCAAAGTTATAAGCCTCTCGGTTTAGCTTTATTTTTAAATCACAGTACACAGAATTGAGGCGTTGTATGAATGTGTGTGTATGAATCTGTTCCATACTGAGTCAGGCCATTGACACAGCAATCTCAGCATTGTCTACACTAAACGTAATGGGGCTTTGGGGTCCTAAGCCACAGATTTTTCCTTTCTGTGTTATATGTGCCCTCTTGCACAGCTGGTCTGGGGAACAAGGGATTGGGTGCCATCAGTATCTGGAAATTACAACTGGCGCAAAATGCAGCTGCCTGGGTCCATACGAGGACCCCATGGAGAGCTCTTATAAGACCTGCCCTCAAACAGCTGCATTGGTTGCCAGTAGAGTTCCAGATTAGTTTCAAGGTATTGGAACTAAACTTTAAGGCCTTATATGTTCTGGGCCCAGTATCTGAGGGACCACCTGTCTCAGTATGCTCGCTGAAGAGCATTGCATTCAGCAAATACCAAAATGTTGGTGATCTGCTGGCCTCAACCTTTTCGGCCCTGCCTTCTTCCTGGTGAAATCTGTTGCCAGTTGAGTTCCAGGCCTTAATGAAACTGTCAAAGTTCTGCAGGGTCTGTAAAACGACACCCTTCCACCAGGACTGTGGTTGAGGCCAGGCCAACCTAGAAGCACTATAGACCTCCCTCTTCTCCTTGCCATGCTCCTTTCCTGCCCTCCTATATTTTAAATTCTTTAAAATATGTATGCTGTTGTGCCTCACAACATACCAGCAATAAAACCATAAATTAACATTCAACATTTAAAACAATCTGTTTCCCACATTAAAACCAATCAAGATTTTAAAAATTGCTTCTTTCTCTCTGTTAGGAAGGAGGGCGGAACAATGCACTATTATTAAGAATTTCTGGGTAGTGTATAGATGTTTGCTGACTTGTAAGGGAGGCCAGTTATTGATGGTGTTGTCTTTTTAGGTCTCAACCATAGGCCCAGTAGTACAGCTCAGTCTTACAGCCCCTGTAGAACTGTTTTGAGGTCCCATGGGTTAGTTTTAAATGTATAAGACCCACAGTACACAGAGGCACTGCAGAGGCAGTCCATAAATGAAATTATAAATAAATAAACAATGAAGAGCTAATTCTGTCTAAAGATGAAAGCCTCTGCACTTGGGAGCCTTCTGCATAAAAGGCATGTATTCTACCGCTAGGCTTTCATTCCTCCTGACTCATCTAAAAAAGTAGAATATTCTTTGAATGTCTCCTTAGTGTTTCAAGGTTCCACAGAAAGCCTCGTTATTGCAAAAACTGCCTAGTTGTACTTGTAATTCTTTGGGATAGGAATTTAAACATGGTTCTTGTCCTTATGGCTGCCAGAATATTGTGCTTATAATTAGCTCAAATAGTATACAGCGGGGATTCCCAACCAGGGCTTCCTGGCCCTTTCCTTGTATCCTGCCTTAATGGATTCTGTCCCAAGCTATTCCCAACATTGCCATGAACGCAGGGAACTGGTTGTTTCTGTTGACCTGGGGGAGGTACATGAGGCAGGAGTAGGCATCTAGGCTTCACCCACCTCCTTTCTCCCCCCCTCAAGTCCTCCTTGGGCATGGTAGGGAGGTATGGTTGGGTGATATACCTTCTGCCCAGTTCTGGGCTCCTCAGGGTCTATTTCAGGAGCTCCTCCTTTGTCAAAAGGTTGAAAAAGGCTGGTATACAAAACCCCATCTGTAAAGAAGTCATGGATTGAGCCAAATTCTTCCTGGTAATTGAATCTTATACTTGACAAATGTAAAAAAGAAATAAAATAGTAACAATCAGACAGCAAACAAAATTACAAAATTAATCGGAGCTCGAAGAGCCCTCCATTTAGCTGGCTCCAATCTGATGATGATCTCCAGCCCTAAAGAGGTGCACCTGGCCTTGACCAGAGCAAGGCCCTCTTAGCTTGGCTCCGGCCCGATGGAATGAGCTGCTGGCAGTGACGCAGGCCCTCACAGAGCTATCAGAGTTCTGGAGGGCCTACAAAACACAGTACCTCCCCACCAGGCATTTGGTTGAGCCCACAATCACACTTCTATCATGAATATTGGGCACCCTGCCAGCCCTGTATTGGTGTTTCACCCAGATTGCGAGCCCTCAGATTGCAAGCCCCCATCTTGAGTCAGGCTATATAATGTGTCATTATTGATGTGGAAACATCTACTTGCGCGGCCCCTTAATCCGGAAGTCTACGAACATGACATCTATAGTCTTGCTCCCAGGAGACTTCGTCAGTAGATGGAGAGCACAGGTGGCCTCGAAGAATGAGCAGCAGTGGTGGCTGGCTAGGTTCAGAGGTGAGCCCCATCGCCACACTGCTGCCACCTGTCCTCCAAGGCAGTCCGTGCCCTCAGAAGAGGGCGGGTGGCCTTGGAGGAAGTGCAGTAACCCCAAATGGGGCTCGGCTCCAGGCCTCACCACCCACTGCCACAGGCTGCTGTTTGTCCTCCAAGGCCACCCTCAGCTTGGGTGGCCTTGGAGGATGCGCAGTAGCACTGAATGGGGTTCAGCTCTGGGCCTCGTCATCCGCCACCGCTGCTTGTCTGAGGCCACCCCTGCCCTCAGGAGAGCGTGGGCAGCCTTGTAAACAAGCAGTGGCAGTGGCTGACCAGGCTCAGAGCCAAGCTCCATTCACAACACTGCTGCCACCTGTCTTCCAAGACTGCCAGCACCCTCAGGAGACTGCAGGCATCCTTGAAGGTTGGCTCTGGGCCTCACCACCCACTGCCACTGCTTGTCCTTCAAGGCCACCCCCACCAGCCCCGTTTGCCCTGCCACCTGCCCTCAGAAGAGCGCAGACGGGTGGAGGTGGCAGCTGGGGCCTGGCACCTGGACTCACCAGCCGTTGCTCCAGCTGTTATGTGGGATGCTTCCACATACTGGCCGAGAATCTAGTTGTGGACATTTTATTGGTAGTCCTGGTTCGGTGGTGTTCAGGATGGAGTGATTTTAGTACATAATTGTTTTGTATTAGATTGGTTTTATATGCTGCTGTAAGCCGCCCTGAGACCATCTTGGGGAGGAGAGGCTGAAAATTCTCATAAATAATAAATAAATCAGAAGTGAAAAAACAATTCATGTATTTATTTAGATTAACCCTTGCTTAAAGAATGTTTTTAGGTTAGGAGGGGAGAGGGTTCTTCAAGGGGCTAGTAGAAAAAAAGTTGGCTACTAGACCTAACTACAATTTGTGGAAGTCCGCTGTTATGTGGTCCTCTTGGATAAAACCCTTATTTTTCTTCTGTTTTCTCCTCCAGGTTTCCTATGCGCGACCAAGCTCAGCTTCCATTAGAGATGCTAATCTGTATGTCAGTGGTCTCCCAAAAACTATGACCCAGAAAGAACTAGAACAGTTATTCTCTCAATACGGACGCATTATTACTTCCCGTATTCTCGTTGACCAAGTCACCGGTAAGTAGACAGGTGCTCTGCCCTGTATCTCACTTTTTTCAGTCTGGTAGGTTGTAAAATATTCCACCTTCCAATACAGCAGTCTTGCCTCTAGAACTATCAAAAGTATATGTGGCCCAGAAAATACAATTTTCTGCCGGAATTGTTCATAAATATGCATGGACAAAAATAGATTGTGCAGTGTAGTCAGTCAGCCTGAGTCATTTCTACCTTCAAGGTGCAGGTTTGAAGCCTGTTTCATGCCTTGTAATAAATTTACAGCTGCTATAATCTTCATTTCCAAGCTGTGGAGTGGAAATAGTTCCTGTGCTCCTTACGAAATACTAATAAACAGCTTCCCCCCCCCCCCCCCCAAATGCATAATCTTATGCAGAAGTGTTCAGCTGTTCTCTCAGGCTAAGATTATACAAAATCCAAACTGGTAATTGCTACTAAGACTTTTAAAAAGTTTTATTATCATACTGCTGAAGAATATGAACTGTAAAATCCAGAGGAAAACAGATCGCAAGAGTTTTTTTAACATTAAGACTGAATTGTTCATTTTTATTTAGCCCATTCTGAGTTCTAGAGGCATTGCAAAGCTGAGCACACTGCTCATACCTGCTCTCTAATCTGGATGTAGTAGTTGTTGTTGTTAGGTGTGAAGTCGTGTCCGACCCATCGCGACCCCATGGACAATGATCCTCCAGGCCTTCCTGTCCTCTACCATTCCCCAGACAAATCTGTTAAAGTGCACTACAACACAGCTAGAAATTTCATAATCTTCAAGTGGAATGCTCTCTTGATTTCCCCCCACCCCATCCTATATGACACACTCGATAGCATAGAATTTCAAAAGTGACTCTGCAAATGTATTAGCTTCTTGCCTTGATAAAGCAAAGGTGAGCTGCAGGCAGAAGTGAGTGTCTATGGGAGAATCCTATTTGGGATCAGGAATTGTTTATAATGACTAGTAATAGCTAATTGTGGGAACATTGGACTTTCATATTTTGATGTTGACCGATATTAACACTGCCTGTATTAAAAATCTGCAGTCTTGTTCAGATTTTTGGAGAGATGTCCTTAACTATTTTACAATTAAACCTCTGAACCACTGCTGAAAATTTCCCTGAGTTTGTAAAACAGCAATTTAAAAGGGAACATATGCAAAAATAACACTTGCAGAATGGAAGACAGTTTCTTCATAAGCACTTTTTGCTCTGGGTGCTATGTCTCTCCTCTGCTTTTTAAAAACAATGCAGGGATTCATTAGGAGAGCAATAAAATCAGAGTCCAGTAGCACCTTTAAGACCTTTATGCACCTTTATCTCAGTGATTATATTTTCTGTAGTCTTGTATATGAATCATCTGTCATGCACACACTGAGGCATATTTTATGTATTTATTTATTATTATATATTATTAAGTCATGTATTTTCCACCTTTGCTCATGATTCAAGGCAGTTCACAGTACTAGTTAAAAACATTTCCAGTTTGAAACCAAAAATAAGATAACAAATCCCAAATCTCTTTCTCCTCTCTCCTTAAAAGACACCTGCCAATTCAGACTCCCTCAAAGACAGGCATATAACGAGGCATATCAAAGCTTTTCTATTGATTCATTGGGAGATAAGAGTTATTTTGCAATTGGAAGGTTCTGATTTTATTTAAAACAAGTAAATGAGCTCATAAGGCCCAGTTTTAATATCTCTGGTGGGTAACATATCCAGCATGTCTCCTGAACTGGGCCCTCGGCCGCACTGGAGTGCCATGCCTTGAAAACTGAATTCATTGTTTTGGCCTGATATAAGTTTTGAAAGTGAGTGATGAAACCCTATGCTTTGTATTTCCATGTAGGAGTTTCAAGGGGTGTAGGCTTCATACGATTCGACAAGCGAATTGAGGCAGAAGAAGCCATTAAAGGCTTGAATGGGCAGAAACCTCCAGGTGCCACAGAGCCAATCACTGTAAAGTTTGCCAACAATCCAAGCCAAAAAACCAATCAGGCCATCCTTTCCCAGCTGTACCAGTCTCCAAACAGAAGGTATCCCGGACCTCTAGCTCAGCAGGCCCAACGTTTTAGGTAGGTGGTGTTATACTGAAGTTTCTGGGATTTCCTTGGAGCCTGCCTGTGCTTTTCCTGACGAGAGTTGTATTTCCTGATCTGATGGTTGGTTTTCTAAACTGTTTCAGCATCTAAAAGGCATAACAGTCAGTACTTATTTAGAAGCACTGCCATCTGTTGGCAGCTATAAACAGACAAAAGGATTTACACAGTTAATTAGTAGCACCTAAACAATAAGATATTTTTTTTTACTAATTTGCAGCATGTTTTAAATTATTTTTAACATTCTAAAAATAGTATTCCGTTAACTTTCTTGGACTTCTTAACCATACGATATCCTACATTGGAAAATTTGTTTACTGGTTTCAGGCTATTCTGGATTATGTCTCACTCTTTTTTTTTTCCTTTGGCAACATAAAACATATGGTGGGGAAGCAGCCTGAAAAGTTTGTGGTCTGTGTTCCTGTGGCACAGCCTTATGTGTTTCTCTGATACTTTATTGTGCTGAAAAGGACAGATGGTGTGAATTGAAGCAAATACTGCATTAATCTACATTCATGATCTGATTGGTGCTTTTAAAATGGGTGTAGTGCCTTTTGTGAGATGCTATTTAAGTGTCCTATTCTAGTGTCCCATCCTATTCTACTTTGCATCAAATTCTAGTATGTCCAGCTTGGGAATTCTTATTTTATTGCAGAATGGAAAGGACTTGAAAGACTGATCACTTTAGGTAGACATTGCCTTGCTCAGGTGAAAAACTGAGAATTTTCAAACCAGGATTTAAATGGTAATTAACGTGCCTTCTGCTAAGAAGCTAGCTGATAGCAAAACTTACTAAATAAAAGCAACTTCAGATGGTGGTTTATAAAAGCATTCTCTTTAGCTTCCTACGTGAGCAGGTAGAGACAGTTGTTGCCTTTATCCAGTGTTCAGTGGAAGATTCCCTGAGTGTATTTTTAAAACAGGGGTAGTCAAACTGTGGCCCTCCAGATGTCCATGAACTACAATTCCCATGAGCCCCTGCCAGCAATCGCACTTTGACTTCCTCTGCAGTTTGACTACCCCTGTTTTAAATGTTACTCTTATCAAGCCACTGAATATTAAATAAAAGGAGACTTGCTCCACTGGTCAGTGTCAGGGCAGAGCAGAGGTAGCATTACTCAGAAGAGGAATCCCAGAATGCACTGTGGCTGATGTTAAAGTCATTAAGGGGTTGCTGCACTAACATGAAAGAGGTAAATAAACCTGTGGAAATGATAAATGCTAGGGTTGCTGGTACACAATGCCAAGTAGCCTTTGAAGTCCCTGTGCAGCCTCTACTCAGGTTATTCTGATCCTGTTCTCTCCTATATCATCTGCAAGCTTGCAGATTTTGAGCGATGTTCATCAGGCTGGGAATAAGGACAGCTGGATCTGAAGGAGAATATGATGCGCTAGTTTGCACTGTGGACACTTGGTAGTAAATGAATTGGGATGAATTCAAAGCACTGCTGCCATAAATCTGGTATAAGTAAAATAAATCAGAAAGGTTTCCCTGGATTAACCTCTCTCTCTTGCTTTTAACCTGAATGTTGACTTGGCTCCTAGAGCATCCGTTCTTTCTTCGCTCGCCCAGTTCTTTAATGAAATCTTGAAAAGTCTCTGTAATTGGTTCCAATCCCTTGTGAAGACAATGCAGTCCAATATGTTTACCTAGAAACAATCTGCTGTTCCAGAGGAGCTTTCTTTTTTCCAAACAGGTTTCAGAGTGGCAGCCTGGATCTTAAAATCTTTAATCGTTGTGCTTTATATTCATGTCAAGTAGCACTGAATTGCTCAAAGGGGACTGCTTCCATTCTACAATATTTTGTAGGATTGCATTTCTAGGCACATTTCCAAAATTTTAAAAAAGCATAAAACAAAGGTTTTTTTTTTTTTTTACCTTCAGCCTTGTTAGGTCAGTGGGTATATACTAGAAACCTTAAAAATGTGGCTTGGGGGGTACCTATGCAACTTGTTCTATATGCCTGGGATGGGAGGCTTGTGAAGGCTTTTCCTTACATTAAGGATGGGGCAAAGCACAGTTATTTACTGTCATCTGCACATGCCACAGTGTTTATAGAACATTGCCTGAATTTGTTGAATTTGTGCAGTTGGGCTCTTGAAGTAAATTTTGTTAGTATAAATAACCAGTCACACAAGGTGTGGGTGTTGCATCAGTCGTACAGCTAACAAGTAGTCTGCATTTCTGACAACATAGGATTGTGCTTACTTTACAGGCAGGCATACTAAATGATACATACAAGCCTCGAAGGAGGCTGTATCAAAACAGAGAAGTTTGTATTGTCTCCTTTGTTCAAGAGGGTGCCAGAATCCTGACCTGAGAGCCATGTTAGTCTGTGACTTGTTTATTTTACAGGAATTTTCACAGGCTTTGGACTCTGGAAATATGTTTCCATGTAACATTAAGAGTATGCTAGTATCTATGATTTGACTACTATATTCTAAATGTGCATCTGAACCCAACTGTGTTTTGATGTGCAGTATATTTTATTTATTTATTTCTTATATTTTTGTACCACCTTCCCTTGTGGCTCAGGATGTTTTACACAAAATGTAGGGATAGTACAGCGCAATTCATAACATCAGGCAAACAACAATAACATGGATTCCATAAATGAAGATAACAAGTATTGTAACCTTTCGTTTGATAACATTACCTTGCTAACTATGATCCCATAGGTTGGTCAGCTTGGGATTCAGTTCATGGGGAAGGGATTCTGGGTACCCAGTTGATTTTTCTGGTTTGGTCTAGGTCAACCAAATGCCTGATGGAAGAGGTCCCTTTTTCAGGCGCTGCAGAAGTGTGATAGCTCGGGCAAGGCCCTGATCTCTTCAGGGAGCTCATTCCACCAGGTGGGGGGCCGGGACAGAGAAATCTCAGGGCACCAGCCAGTTGGAAGTGGCAGAGCGTAGAGCTCTCTCTGGGATATAGACAGTGAGGCAGTCCCTCAGGTAGACTGGACCCAGGCCGTGTATGGCCTTAAAGATGATTATCAAAACCTCTTAAACCTGATTGGTAATCAGTGCAGTTGTCGGAGAGCAGGTTGGATATGGGACCTCCATGGCGTTCCTGTGAGGATTCTGGCCCCTGCATTCTGGAACAGCTGTAGTTTCCAGATAAAAGTTAAGGGTAGGCCTGCGTAGTGAGAGTTGCATAAGTCCAGGCTAGAATTGGCCACTGCAGGGATCACTGTGGCTCGATGTTCCAGGGCCAAGTAGGATGCTACTAGTTTGCCTTGGTGCAGGTGATAGAATGCCAGCCACACTACTTTTGTGACCTGTGCCTCCATAGAGATGGAGACGTTGACGATCACGCCCAAGTTGCTGGCAGAGTGAGCCAATGATAGCTGCATCCCATCCAGTTTGGTCAATCACGCTTTCTTACTCGGACACTTCCTGCCCAGCCGCAGGACCTCTGTCTTTATATTTTGGTGTATTCAGTGATATTCCCACAGTACAGAGGCCAGTGACTAGAATGCTTTATTTCCTGTGTATCTGTCTCACTTGGTACTATTCAATACATTGTTAAGGTTCCAATCTAATCCGTGTTTGACCTGAACTCAATCTTTTTTGTATGAGTAAAGCTGCCTAACCAATATTGGCTTTAGGAACTCTGAATATGAATGGTATTGGCCACTTCAGATTGAAGAATCTATTTTATACACACAACCAGAGTTAATGTGTTTGCTTGTACAGAGTTAATGTGTTTGCTTTGGGCTGATCCTGTGTTGAGCAGGGGGTTGGACTAGATGGCCTGTATGGCCCCTTCCAACTCTATGGTTCTATGATTCTACACTTACAGCATAGCCATTTGTTGAAATATCAAGACCAACAGTCTACAACAACTGTTAATTCATATTACTCAAAACAGGATTTCAATATATCCCTCTTCTAGACATTGGCTTCTGTATAGCTTGCTTCATGGCATTTACTTACTTACTTACTTACTTACTTACTTACTTACTTACTTACTTACTTACTTACTTACTTACTTACTTACTTACTTACTTACTTATATTTTTATACTGCCCTTCCTAACGGCTCTGGGTGGTTTGGTATGAAGGCAACATGCACATTTTATAATTTAAAAATGTATGCATGCAAGCTTAAATAACACACGTAAACAGTGGTTCAATTTTATAGCTTGCTGAAAATATTCAAAATAGGATAATTCTTTGAGCATTTCCTTGGATTTCATTTGGAAAAAGGACAATCCAGTATTGATCTACATTGACTCTGCTGCTGCTTTGCCAAAACTCTCACCATACATAATTCCTACAACCTTGCCACTCCTGCCTCACCTACTTTATTCATGAAAATAATTCTGAGCAGCTAATATGTAGATCATGCAAGGATTCAAAGTAATGTGTCTATGTTCTGCAGTAATAGCCAGAGGAGACAGTGAGAAGGCATCTCCCTCGGACTCCTTTCAGAATCCTTAACAATTTTGACTGAAACCATAGAGATTTGTTTTTTTTTTAACATACTGCATCCATCCCATTGGAATTTTTGGTAGTCCCAATTTTTCACTAGACGGGATTTAAAATTAATGTGTTACATTGGCTTATGTGCTTATCCTTGCTTCAATGATACTGTGCATTGGGTGGAACATAACAGGTAATGGATGATTATGGGAGCTGTTTTTCTACAGCCTTTTTTCCAAATTGACTATATAGTTTGTGGTCATATTTAACTGATACACAGTTATGTAGATACACCTCATTATGTCCTTTAGTATAAATAGAGGTAGCAATCCCTACGCTAGGTTACTCCCTTTCTCTACACTTTACCCCAAGGTTGCACTAACCGAATCTTCTGAAATCTTCCTTCTGGTGAGGCTTTTCTTTAACTTTTTCTGTATCTTTGAAGATCCTGGCACTCATATGAAGATAGTATTCTTAGTCAGGATTGTTCACTGAAGATGCTGGTATAAGGACATCAGGTTGTTGTACCAGGAAAATTCCATCTTGTCTTCAGCCTGACCCTGTAAGGCTCTTTTTCCTCCAGTCATAATCTTCCTGTCAGCTTTGTTTGTCAGATCACACAGCTCTTCAGCTGTCCTTTGTGTGACTCTTTTCCTTTCATAATTGTAGCATCTTCTCTCTTCACATGGACTCTACTCTCTCTGACCATGCTGAGGTTGATCTTTTTGTTTGTTTCTTTTTTTTCCCTGGCAAGCCCTTCAACCAATTAAAATTCACTGTGTGTCAGCCATCCCTTACTTAATTGGCCATTGAAACTGGCTAAATCATCCACTAACATGCCCACACAGAAGTGATACATTCTAATCTTTTCCCCCTGTAAATATGAGAGAGATTCATAGAAAACCTCAGAAAAAGCCACTCCCTTGGTAACAGTAATTACAGTATTTGCTGGCGTATAAGACTACTTTTCCCCCCTGAAAAACATACCTCCAAGTGGGGGGGGGGGTCGTCCTATACACCGGGTGCACTTCAGTTGGGATAGACATAGCTGCCCATAGTGGCCCATAGTACTGTAATGTAATGTAACAAACTATATTTTGAGTGGAAATGTTGGGGGCCGTCTTATACGCCCAGTCGTCTTATACGCTGTCAAATACGGTAGGTATCATTTCGATCACTTAACAAGGCACCCATGCATTGTAGCTTTATTTCCCTTTGAGAGGTAAAATTACCTCATAATTTGTTATACTGTTAGAATTTGTTAACCTTGAATGGTCTTTATACAGAACTATTACTTACATTCTTTTATATTTGCATGCACCTTATTCTGTACTGAGGAAATTTGAGCCTGTTTGTTCAGACTTTGCTATTTTAGTGATGGATAAGGAAGAGCCAGCATTAACTTATTCATCAGTCCTTTATGAGTATGAGATCACTTGCTCTACATAGGTTCATGTTTTATATTAAATTAAAGTACAATCTGCCAAATTGTTATTTTTAAATGTTTATGTGGTAAAATGTTCTAGAATGCTGCTGGTAGTAAATCAAGAGTTCATTACAATCTCTTTTTAACATTTGAGAGGACCTGGTTCCAAAACAAGTAACTGATATCAAGAAATTATCTATTCAATAGAAACCTTGGCAAAATGGGTTCCCCGCACTGGTTTTGATATCTGTTCCCCATAATATATTTCTGGTAAGGCTTTGGAGGAGGAAAGTGTCTCATGGCTTAAGTGCCACCGCTCATGGTGGTTGTCCCACCCCTGAGTGCCTCCTCCAAATGGCTTGCCTGTCTGTCCAGCGGCCAGCCAACTGCCTTCCGTCCCCCACCCCTGACCACCCCACCTCCTTCCACTTCCCTCCCAGGATCAGAAGCTGCAGATCCCTGTTGCATGAGAGCTGCCCCTGCTGGTGAGTTCCCTTCCCAGGGGCCTCCAGCCTGTAGCCTTTCCAGGTCCTGGGAGGAAGGAGAGGCCATCCACAGAGTTCTTCCACCCCAGTCCAGAATAAGGTGACCAGATTGTCCCACTTTTGGAGGGACATCTGGGGTACCTGGCAAATTGTACTTATGCTGAAATTAATATATATATTACAATGCTATTTTTGCGTTCTATGAAACTTTTTGTTGGTCCATATAGACCAAATTTTTAATCAAGACCTCCCCCCCCCCCCGGTCAATGGTGTCCCGCTATACCAATGTTAAAATCTGGTCACCTTAGTCTAGAACCCGTTGTATTCCTGAATGCAACGGGCTTGGTCCCTAGTCTATGTATAAGTGTGGAATGACTATATAGAAACAATGATTTAGTGCATTTGTTAAGCAATTCCTTAAAGCAGTGGTCCCCAACCTTTCTGAGGTTGGGGACCGGCAGGGCATCGGGGCGCGGCCCGCGGGCCACGCCCACGCATCGGCTGCACCCGCGCATCGGGCTGCACCCGGGGCCGCGCCCACACATCGGGCCGCGCCCCCGCATCGGGCCGCGCCCGCACATCGGGCCTGCGAGCTGCGCCCGCAGGGGCGCGGCCCGGCCCCGATTCCTTCTCTCCGCCCTCCCGCAGTAAGAAGCTTCTCGGGCCGCAAGCTTGCAGCCTGGGAAGTTTTTTACTGCGGGGGGGGGGGTCGGGGAGAGGGAGCCGCGGCCCGGCGCCATGGCCTTTGCGGCCCGGCACCGGGCCGCGGGCCGCAGGTTGGGGACCACTGCCTTAAAGAAGAATACATTTTCTCACTAACAAAACCACTTAGCTTACCAACAAGGAATCCTGTATGAAATTAATTTTTGAAATTATTTTAAATATATTGGGCATTTTATCACTTGTAACACGTCTGTTGGTGTTAAAAAACAGGTGTTGTCTTTCCAAGCAAAATAGCTTCTGGAAGCGTAATTGTGTCTGACTGTGTGGAAGTATGCCAGCTCCAAGTGGGAAAGGATAGAAAATTCAGAAAATGTATGCTTTTATATCTGCAAAGTTGTAAACTTGTGTTGTGAACCTTATTTGAGATGTATTAGCAATATGACACATGTGGGTAAATCTGAAGACTGAACTCTTTACTAAATGTCTTTTGCAGGTTGGACAATCTGCTCAATATGGCTTATGGAGTAAAGAGGTAATGATGACATGTTAGGTCCATAACACTTAATCTTCCTAATGATTGATTGTGTTGAATGTATATTGAAGTGTTTAAGGTTTTGTTTTTTTTATGTTGAATTCTGCCTGCATGTTTGTATATTAAACAAGGCCATTTCATTTTAGTGAACACTTGCCATTCGCTCTCCTTGTCATCAGTTTTTAGCATTATTTTTAACACTATCTGCTGACTATTCTTTATGTTAAAAATTGAATAATCTCTTTACTTCTGTGTCAGTCAGCTATTTTGAAAGACCAAGAAACCTTTTTGCACAACTCAAGTAGTATATTCAGCTGCATTTTAATGTGCTTGAAACAACATAGCATACCTCTTTCAGCTCCAGTAGCACATTACACTTATGGTCAATAGGTGAAGAGGGGGATTAGACTTGTCAGAATAATGGTAATACTTGAATTTAATACTTTATATTCGCATACACATGCTACTCCTATACAGTCCTATAACAGAAGTTCCCAAGTTATAGAGCAGCGGTCCGCAAACTTTTTCAGGTTGCGATCCACTGCCAAGGGATGGGGAGAGAGGGCGACCCGGGCCCCATGCATGCGCATTTGCAGGGGGCGCAACAGTGCATGCACAACAGTTTCGTGCATGTGCGGGACTGCATTTGTGCGTATTTGTGCTGCCGGTATGCCCCTCCCCCCCTCCCCCCCCTCCCACAATGATTTGTTTGCAGCCTGGAGAGCTTCTCGCTGCGGGGGGGTGGCGGGAAAGACCACTGTTATAGAGAACACACATGCAATCCAAGTACAGTGTACACCTGCTTTTTCTTAATATATAGATCGCGTAATTCTCATTTTACGTCAATGCACATAGAGCTGAATGTGTGATTTAAACCCCACATTCATGCAGGTAGTGGTCTGTCATTTTATATGTAAAATGAACTTGTGTTAGCTCCGTCTTACAAAATAGGTATACATACTTATATATAGGTTGTACATGCAGTCACCGTAACATGTGAATAAGGTTATTATGAATTCCATTTATTGCCAATGAGATCCAGTGGTTAGGAGAATAGGGAATTCCATGAATTGACCTCTTACACTCTTAGTCAGTTGCTTTTATTGGGAAGGTTTGTCATTGCAACTGCTTCCCAAAATGAATCTGTCTGGATTTGTAGGTGCACGCTAAGACTAGGCATGATTCAGTGTGTTCCAAAATGAATCAAAAGCACCAAAACAAACTTCTAAGCGGGGAGAAGTGAAGCAGACTGCTGAAATAGCTGCCATTTAAACAGCTTGGTGGATCTGCCCATCAACAATTAGGTTTAAATAGCAGGCAGCCATTTGAACCATCTGTTTCACTCCCCTCGCTTTGAAGCAGTGGGAAGCAAAACAGACCACTAAAATGGCTGCAATCATTTCACCAATTGGCTTTATTTCCCCACGCTTTGAAGTCAGAGAAAGTGAAATAGATTGTTGAAATAGCTGCCAGCCATTTCCATGGTCTGTTTTGCTTTTCCCCTCTTGGAAGTGAGGAGAGCAAAATAGATGGTTTAAATGGCTTGCAGACATTTAAACCTAAGAGGCCTCCCTGCTCAGCTGCTAGGTTTAAATGGCCTGAACCCCAAACTTGTACAAAAGATCTGGGAAGGATTTAGGCACATACTGGGCCAGATTTGTCACAATTTTTGGCTTATGAGTTCATGCTCATCCCTAGCTATCTCCAAATAATGAATACAACTTTAAGGTAAACATGGGGGGAGGGGGGAGGGAACATTTATTTATTTATTTTTATTTATTTAGATTTATATATAACAGTCATGTGCTCTTCATCCTTAAGTAACCACATTCCATATAAACTGCAATAATGGTTTTAGCAATATCCCAGCCAAGGCAAATCTGTTCATTGGATTATATCACTCCTCATGCAGAAAAAGACGTGTTGTTAGTTGTGAAGGCATGTCCGACCCATCTTGACCCCATGGACAATGATCCTCCAGGCCTTCCTCTCCTCTACCATTCCCCGGAGTCCATTTAAGCTCGCACTGACTGCTTCAGTGACTCCATCCAGCCACCTCATTCTCTGTCGTCCCCTTCTTCTTTTGCTCTCAATCACTCCCAGCATTAGGCTCTTCTCCAGGGAGTCCTTCCTTTTCATGAGGTGGCCAAAGTAATTGAAAAATACTTTGCAAAAGACTAGGGAGATTCATTTGGAACAATAACTCATGTAGAGACATAGCTCTGGCATGTTTCTTTCAATGTGGGGTGTGATTGTAATAAGCTATTTCTAATGCAGGAAGACTTGTCCCCCAAGTCTTGTTTGAAGGGAAACTTCCCAGAAGCTCATGGCAGCCTTAACCTATTTTTTACAACTTGTTGGAAAATCTCTACATTTTTTCCAAGGCCTTCTTCCAGGGAGCTTAGGAGGATGATTATCCCCTTCCCAGTTTGTCCTAACAATGGCCCAGAGAATGTGACTGGTCAAGGAGCACTCAGTGAAGCTCTTAGCTGGGTATTCAAACCTGGGCTTCTACTTTGAGATTAATCACTCTGTTCCAGTAAGTGCTGCTTTTCTCAGGTGTAAATTTAATGTGCTTTCCATGCTGAGAAAATTTAGTAACTCCCAGCAAAATTAGGAAAACTGCATGAAATGGCTCTATGCTCATTTTCAACACAACATTTAATTGTGCAGAAAGGATCTTGGTTTAACAATCAGCATGTTATTATTAATAGGGAATAGACGTCATCCTTAAATTCTCCTGGAACTAAAAAAAGCTTTTTGTTTCTTCTGTGTCCCCCATCCCATCCCCTGTTGGTTAGTAGGTTTTCTCCAATGACCATTGATGGAATGACCAGTTTGGCTGGGATCAATATCCCGGGACACGCAGGAACCGGATGGTGCATTTTTGTATACAATTTAGCTCCTGATGCGGACGAGAGCATCCTGTGGCAAATGTTTGGACCCTTCGGCGCCGTGACCAACGTCAAGGTCATCCGTGACTTCAACACAAACAAGTGCAAAGGTTTTGGATTTGTGACTATGACAAACTATGATGAGGCAGCCATGGCAATAGCCAGCCTGAATGGATACCGCCTTGGAGACAGAGTTTTGCAGGTCTCATTTAAAACAAACAAAACGCACAAAGCCTAATGAGTTGCCCTCAGCCCAATTTATATTTGAAAACTATTCAACAAAGGCAAGTTAAAAAAGAAACTTTATACATTAGTAAATGTCTTTGTAAGTCAGTGTTGAGATGGGAGGGGGGGATTAAAAAAAAGACTAGCATCCTAAGAAATATGTGAGATTTTTTATTGCTAGTATTTGAATTAAAACTTCTTAAATATCTTATGTTTGAATATGGACAAGAGGTACAGGGTTTTTACCTGTCACAATGCATTCTATTGCCTTCTTTGAAGAAGGCGGACCTTTTAAAATGTTTGCGCTAAGGGAAGAAATTTCTTTTACACGACTGCCTTGAACCTGTGAGTAGATATTGAGGCTTTGTGTTATAATCTTTAAGTTGGTTGTCTTGAGTTCCTATTGGTTTACACTTTACTGCCTTGCTGTTCAGTCTGTTCAAGAAAAGTGTTTTTTGAAGTTTACATTTTTATTTATAAAGTTTAAAAATATTTATTTTGTAGTTATGATTTGGGTTTGGGGATGGGGGGTGGTGCATTATAAAAGCTTATTGTAAGATTACTGGAGAACTTTTCGTAAAGCAGTACCTTGCCAAAGAGATAAGAGCCTCTTTGATGTGGGTTTAAAAAAAAAAACAAAGCATCTATTTTTATAAAAAAGAGAAAATTTGGAGAAACTTTTTACAGGTCCTGGAACAAATATTTTGACTTGAATACTTTGAGAAATCTCTTCATATGACACCTAGTGAGCTTTTAAAACTTACCAGGAAATTTGCAGTGGTTGGGGGAAAACTTTAGAGAGATTTATGATGTAGAAATTCTTTAGAGATCTTTGTTATTCAAGAAGTGGAATCACTGGGAAAGCACTGCTGGTTTTGCTTTTGTAATCGTTGGTGCAGTCTCTGAACATCCTGGTTACTATGTGATGAGTGGCTCACGTTAACTTGTGATTTTGAAACAAAAGAAAAAACATTTAAAAGTATATAAGAGCAGGCAAGAAATTTAAATTAACTGAGATGGGGGAAAAAATCTGTTCTTCCTATAGAATTCCCTTCAGATAGAGCTCATGGTGTTTAGTGATGTACTTGCAGTATTGTTTGAAGAATTGTTTTGTCTTAAAGAAAAAGACGTTTGCACATGGTTTGCTTAATGGCAGACCAGGAAGAAGCAGTCTTGCATTGGATATATTTGAAGGTATTTTGAAAGTTACGTTCAAGGCTAACACCTGAGCTTTGTGTAATGTAAATAAGATCTTGCGTTTATGAACCTCTTTTCAGCTACTATTTTGAGTTTTTTTTTCTGGTTTTCTGTTTCCTTTATTTAACATGCCAAGTGATGTTCAGATTTTGAATGTTTTTGTATTTTTCTTTTCTTTGTAAATGGCATTAACATTGTTACTTGAGGTCTGCTTATTCATTTTTGTTGTCCTGGGGACTTGAATTTACAGTGTATCAGATACGTTGCAAATTTTGTCTGTAGATAGTCTAGCTTCAGCTGTTTATGGTGATGCTACATTTTTGTTTATAAATATGTTTGTGGTAAAAAAAATGAGTATAACCATAGGTTTTGAACAAATTCCTTACATTTTTCATACCAGAATCATAAATACCTGTATGCTATTGAAATTTAACTTTGTATGACGCTTAAATCACTTATTTGGGGAAATAATAAATAAAAGTCTTTACCATGTATGGAAGAAATTTAAGGTCAAAAAAGTACAGATATTTTCTGATTAGCATCTAGCTTATAATAAATTTTTAAAAAGCTGAAGGCTGCTGTGCCTTCCCCAGGATGCACTGATACAACTATATAGTTACGTCCTGCTTTTTGTATAAACTGAGATGCTCATACGCTTCCCCTTAGAACAAGCAATGTGCTATGCATTAACATACTTGTACATGATCTTTGCAGTTGCTTTTTTTGATTCTTATTTTTTAAAAAAATTGTAGTTATAAAATTTCAGTATAGTACAGTACATATACTGTGGGAGAATAAAGTGTGCTAAAGTGACAAGCGACGTTTCATGCTGGACCCACTCAATGCTACTTAAAAAAAATCAATTGGCTTCCTGACACGTGCTTGTTCTAGGTGCATTGAAAAACTGTTGTGCATTTAAACAATTTTTCAGAAAACAAAGAGTTCCATTGTGGGGGTGGGTGGGGGAGAACAGAACCTACATTCTTTGCTACCATATATTACCGTAGCAAAACGACAAAACAGTCTGGGGGCATTGATGAGAAGGCATGTGTATCGGGCTTCACTTTGCACTGTTTATCAGAGCACTTAATAAAATGTAAGGCTGGTATTTATTTGAAGTTGTACAGTATGACTTAATTCACATCTGTTGGAGTAGAAAAAATATATTCTGTTGAGTATTTAAAAAAGAGGCTGTACATGTTTTCTTTTGTGTTTGGATCCTTTGTACTTTTTCATGTTCAGTACATCAATAAACAAAGTTGAAGGGAAAGAAGAGTGTGTTTGCACAGGTCTTTAGCATTTGTTCATTTGTTTGGAGGGGTCTTCTGCGATGGGGTGGGGTTAAGGTTTTTCCTGCGTTTTTAGCATCACTTCAAGCTCTGCAATTGGTACCACTGATTGGAACCACCACTACAAAAAGCATTCCGCAAAAAATCTGTTGTCTCTGGAGTTTGGTTTTTCAGGAAAGGTTGCATGATGTAATGTTAACATGCTCTCAAATTGTAAGGCTGTTAAGTTTTTGCACTCCATGCTTTTCTGAGCAGCAAGAAGTTCTGGATACTGTCATGTAGACATCTTTCCCCCCCGAAGAGACTCCTGAAGACAACGGTGCCTTTGGGGTTTGCAAATATACATGTTGAGAAGATGAGAAACACGCGTCACCTTAGTGGCTTAATATTGTAAGAGCTATTTATGCCAACCAAGTATTCTGTTAGTCTCCCCTTCTCCAATATGGACTAAATTCCACTCTTTCACATTCAGAAGTTCTCTTCACACATCACTCCTACAGGTAGAACACTGGATTCCACTTCATTTTTGGCATGTGGGCAGGAATTTCCTTCTCATCTCTGAAGACTCCTTACTGTTTGTTATTGATCAAAAAAGGCTTTGATCAGAGGTTGAGTGTTAGTCCCAAAGGATAGAAAAGATACAAGTAGGCATGGTTTTTAAAATATTTGTTAAAGATCTAGCTGGAGTAGTCCTCTGTAGTGTATATGTGAGGAGTATAATTGTTAAGCAGATTTGCAGCACGTTAACAGAATCCAAAGTGGTCTTGTGAGTCACAGCTTCCTTGCTAGTAATATTGAAAGCAACATCTGAACATAAAATTGTTGGTATAAATTGCTTTTATTTAGACAAATCTAGTAGCAAATTGGTAGTAGAGCTGCATATTGGCCCTGATCTACTAATATTTCTCATAGAAAATCATTTAAACTAGATATGGAATAGCTTGTTATTAAACTGTTTTTTTTATTGACCTGGATAGCTCAGCTTAGTCTGGTCTCCTGAGATCTTGGAAGCTAAGTAGTGTCAGATGCGGTTTGTTCTTGGATAGACTATCAAAGGAATACCAGAGTTAATAAGCAGAGGCAAGGCAATGGCAAAGCCCCTCTGAATGTCTCTTGCCTTGAAAATCCTATGGGGTCACCATAAGGTGGCTGTGTCTTTTTTTTTTTTTTTTTGGTATAAATTTTTATTTTTCCAGAAAAGATAGAAATTGAATAGATACGTATAATAAACATTAGTGAAGCAATTGTTTAGAATCTAAGCATATTAAAAACCCCTCCTTTCCCCGTATGTTTTACTTTCTTAAATAGTTCAAGTAAGGACCCCAATTGTTCTTGAAAGGCTTCTTCTGATTTTCCATTAACAGTTAATGTCAATTTAGCCATCTTGGGGAGATCTTCAAATTTGTTCAGCCAGTCTTCTATTGATGGTAGCTCCTGCGTTTTCCAAGGTGGCTGTGTCTTGAGGGCAAAAAAGGAAGTGTTCTGGCCGTGCTTGATCAAACAGACCTTGGAAAGGAGGGTGGGGTGGAGAGTAGTCCTAGTCTGCTGCTTTCATTCTAGATAAGTGTTTTGGGTTTATTTTTGAACTCATGGACACCTTTTGAATTCCTACAAAGGGTGGTGAGTGCAACCAGAAAATGACTGCTACAGGAGGCTCAGCGACACCCAAATATACACACAGAATCCCAAGCACAAAGCAGAAGAGGGGTAATTGAGAGCCAGTTTGGTGTTGTGGTTGGCATGCCAGGTTCGATTCTGCACTCGCCCACATGCAGCCAGCTCGGTGACTTTGGGCTCACCACGGCACTGATAAGGCTGTTCTGACCGAGCAGTGATATTGGTGGGCTCTCTCAGCCTCACCCACCTCACAGGGTGTCTGTTGTGGGGAGAGGAAAGGGAAGGTGACTGTAAGCCGCTTTGAGCCTCCTTTGGGTAGAGAAAAGCGGCATATAAGAACCAACTCTTCTTCTTATTATTATTATTAAAAAATACAGTTTGAAAGAGGTGTGAGAATAAAGCAATGCTGTACATATAGCTGTTGCTAAAGCACTATTTCAATCTGCATGGCCAGCCAGATATCCAGTGGTCAATCAGATGCCATTGAGCCCCAGCGACATTCCACAATTCCACAATTAGTGGACACCGGAAAAGATTTTGGTGGGCTCCTGGAACCACTGGACTAGTTTCTCACTAGTTTCCAATTGTCTGCTTTGAGTCCTGAGTAGTACAGGAGAAAGGCTGGCATATACAAACACACGTTTCAAGTAAATAACTAAATTGCTAAATGAAACCTCCAGCAGTCAAAACATGGGAGACATTCTGTTCCTTGTTTTTGCCATATATTTAGCAAGACGTGAATAAATAATACATAAAATAAGATTAAACACCTGTTTCCTGTCCTGCAATGCTTCATGTAAGTAGCATTTCATGATACAATCTCACCTGTGGCTACTGCATTTGCACGTGACTAATGTTGCTTGGGCTGGTGCTACCTTGTGGACTAATATTCTGGCTTGTTTAGAATATTGCAAATAACCGAGCTATACCTGTTACAATATCATGATTTATTTCTGTCTTACTTGCAATAATAGTACAAGCAGGATTTCTTGTGTTCAAGTTTATCCATTTTGTATGCTCATGTGCATATTTCATTTTCCACTGATTTCTGCTTAACATTGGCTGTGCAAACAGAATTTATATTTCAGAGCTTGCTTGTATAAAGGTTCTCGTAATCAACTATGTCAGTGCTTAACATACAGAAAAGATAACCGTAATCAACTATGTCAGTGCTTAACATACAGAAAAGATAACCATTTACCAAGGTCTAATCTCAGAACCTATCTTAGTGTGGCAGGAAACCTGAAAACTCTAAGCTTGTGTTAAGTTCTAGTTGTTTCAGCTCTTCAGGTATAAGATGGCATGCTAAAAGTCAATCGTGGCTGAATGGAAATGCATGTTTGCTCTTAGTACTTGGCCAACTGACTACTGACTGACATAAATTTCTGAATAGGATTTACATCTACATCTTAAGTTAGGTCATGGTGGCATGCAAAAAGAAGTTGTAACAGACCTGTGGTTAGGTTGTATAATTGGTCCAAGATCACCCAAGGACCTCCGTAGCAGAGTAAGATTTGAACTTTGGTCTCCTCTGAACAAGTGCATCAGGGTGGCTCCTCTGGGCTATGTTCTCTGTTATTTTGGTAATTTAATTAATAGATTATCCCAGGGAGAATACATTTACCACTGCATTTATTTTAGGTGGAGTTTGTCAAATATGTTGTCTGTGCCTGTATTTGTAGATGTGATCCGGGCTCTATGCAAATCAGGAGTGTACTGCCTCTCCCTTTTTTTACTTGCCAATTCTAACTTTGAATCCTGTTTGCATCTCTATGGGTTCAGGCCATCATTCATGTTAACAATGTTTTTTTCTTAAGAGTTTGTGATTTATTTAGTGAAGTGAAAAATCTCCATCAGTACATCATGTATCTGAAATGAAATATTTACTTTTCAAGTCTTTCCCAGAAAAGGGGCGGGGGGGGGGGCTATTTATTTATTTAGATTTCTATACCGCCCTTCCATATAGTTCTGGGTGGTTTACATATAACATCATAGAACATTGCAACAAATATAACAAGTATAACAATCATTACATGTCAACCAGAACAATATTTAAACAAAACATTGACACAGCTTTGAGTAGGTCGGATTAGTTTATATGCTTCGGCTGCCGGAGTGGCCGTTCAAGCCTGAGGTGGCCAGCGCTGCGGTGCAAGGGGGTGGCGCAGGCGGCGGCATGCCAGTCTGTGCCTTCATGCAGGTGCCAACTTGCTCGTTGCCACCAGTGCCATCCCTTCTCCCCCACCCTGCAGCGCTGGGCCACCCTGGGCTTGAATGGCCACTTCAGTGGGCAAAGCACACAACCCTAGGTCAGATTCTTCGGTCATGGAAGGGGGTATCTGGGAGGGCAGTGGGTGTTTTGGGGCTGCTTGGCCTCAAGCAAATGCCTGGTGGAGGAGCTCCCTTTTGATATTGTGAGAGTTCAGACAGGGCCCTGATCTCTTCCGGGAGCTCATTCCACCAGGTGGGGGCCAGGACCAAGAAGGCTCTGGCCCTTGTTGAGGTCCAACTTGCTTCTCTGAGGCCAGGGATCTGCAGCCAGTTGGATGTGGCAGAGTGTAAGGCTCTTTGGGGGGTATACGGAGGGAGACGGTCTCTCAGGTACACTGAGCCCAGAACGTGTATGGCCTTGAATGTGATTACTAGAACCTTAAACTTAATCCGGAATTCAACTGGGAGCGAGTTGAGTTGTTGGAGTACAGGTTAGATGTGGGATCTCCATGGTGTATTAGTGAGAATCAGGGCTGTGGCATTCTGCATCAGCTGTAGTTTCCAGATCAAGGATAAGGGTAGGCCTGCTTAGGGCGGCTTACCAAAGTCCAATCTAGAGGTGACCATCACATGGATCACTATGGCTAGGTGTTCCGAGGCCAAGTAGGGCACTAATAGCTTGGCGGAGGTGGTGAAATGCCAGCCATGCTACCCCTATGACCTGGACTTCCATTGTAAGGGAAGTATCCAGGATCACGCCCAAGTTCCTGCCAGAGTGAGCCGTTATGAGCTGCACTCCATCCAGTGTGGGCAGACGTGATACCTCCCATAGTCCCTTCCTGCCCATCCACAGGACCTTAGTCTTTATAGGGTTGAGCTTCAGACAACTCTGCTTGAGCCATTTCATCACTGCTTCCAGGCATCTGGCTAATGCTTCTAGGGGAGAGTGAGGGCAGTCATCCATCAGGAGGAAGAGCTGGGTGTCATCTGCGTATTGGTAGCAACCCAGCCCAAACCACTGCACTAGCTGAGCAAGAGGGCACATGAAGATATTAAATAGGATAGGAGAGAGGACTGCTCCTTGTTGGACTCCACATGTGAGCTGGTGATGGCTAGATACTCTCTCTCCTATTGATGCTCTCTGTCCGTGACCCCGGAGTGGACAGTATTGATCCTGACCCCCCCCCCCCGCAAAAAAAAAGAAAAGAAATGCCTACTACCTCTTAAGCTCAACTGAACAATTTACATGGGAAATGAAGAAAGTGGCCAGCTCCCGTGCCTGTACATTTTGAATGTCCACTTCTGTCCATGCTTAAGCAAACTTTGCTTATCTTAGTTTTATTTGTTAAGGCATTCTGAAGAAGCAGACGAGTAAGTCCTGTTGAGTTGCAGCCAACTTATGGCAACCCTAAAATATTTTCAAGACAAGAGGTATTCAAAGGTGATTTGCCATTGCTTTCCTCTTCATAGTGACCCTGGAATTCTTTAATGGTCTCCCATCCAATACTAACCAACTCTGCTTTGTTTCCAGGATCTGAGAAGACACAGGCTAGCTGAGGCCAACCAGGTCAGGGCAAATAGCAAGTGAATACGGTGGCAAAAATACAAAAACATAGAAATTTCTTAATTTTCTGAAGATTGCCATGCTGATCCATGGTGCTTGATTATTGCAATACTCTTGGAAATTATTCAGAATCTCCAACTGGTGAAAATGTGTCAGCCTGGTGGTGGTTTGGGCATGGCCTCTTCAAGGATTTCTTGCCTCTTCCAGTGTTCAGTTCAAGGTGCTGCTCTCTTCCTTTTCTATAGCTCTTCGTGATCTGCGACCCAGATATTCAAAGAACCACCTGTCCCTGGATGTACTTCTGCATAACTCCATTCTGCTCAACCATGCCTTCCCAGTTTCTCTTCCTTTGATAGCAAGTGATTGGATATTGCCTAGATATGAGCATATTTAATCACCGTCAATCAGCAAAAGAGAATTTCAACTTGTTGATGTCTGAGTGGACTTCAGAACCAAGTTATTTAAGAAGGTATTTGAGTCTGGCTTGGAGGGGCATTGCATGAAACTTGAGCAGTATACTCAATTAATGGCTGCAGGACTTCAAACGGGCACTGGTAGTTTATCAAGGATCAGCTGAGATCTGTTTGGTCAATACTGTTTTTAGTTACCTTATTATTATTATTTGATTTATTTACATTTGTTTATGCAAGATTAAAAATTTGATATGTATCTACCACTTTTTTCAGTAGAAAATTGAAGCCTTTCATCTTAAGTAGCTGTTCCACTAGTGGAAGAGCTGCATGTTAGAACAGAGCTGTTTGGTTAGGGGATAGTCTGGACAAAGGCTCGGTCACAGGCTGTTTTAAATAAAATTTTGTAGCAATTTAAATGACATGGATGTAGCTTATAGTCAGACTAGTTCTTCTTCTCCTGAGGCTCTCAGGGCCTCAGGCAACTGTTTTCCCAGATTTTTAAGTGTAGTTTCCAGACACTGAACCTGGAGTCATCAGCACCCAAAACCTATACTCTGCCAGTAAGTCTTCCCGAGAAACCTTTTTCTGGTTTCAGTAGATACTAGAAGTGCCTACATGCACATCTGTTGGTTTATCCTGCCAGACGTATGAATGCTCAGCTATATTTTTAAATCTATACTCTGCCCACACTCAAACTTTCAGAAGACAAGGCTGAAAAAATATGCATAAAACAACCAATTAAGATTACCAAAAGTAATCTAGTTTTAAAGACTTGAAATAAGGTAGCCCTCATGTTTTTTTTTTTAATGACTTTATCTCTGGGCTTACTTCCATTTGAGAGTTATCACAGATAACAATTCTTTCTATCATCCCATCAAGAGGCATGATTTGTATAAGAATTATGTAGCCATGGACTATATTAAAGCTATTCTCCCCCTCCACACACAGAGACAGAGACAGAAAGAGCAACTTGGATGCGTGAAGAGGCAGACTGCTGCTTAGAACAGCAAAAAGCTTGCAGGGCAGGGCATAAAGGAAGAGTGATAACTCCAACATGGTTTCTTCCCAATAGGTGGAAAGTGTTGTCATCACACTCAACTTGCGTTCTCTCTTCAAGGCAAGAGACTTTTAGAGGTGGTTGGCCTCCTATCCAAGTACTCACCAGATCTAACCTTGCTGAGCTTCCAAGATCTGATGAGATCAAGCTAGCCTGGGCCAACCAAATCTCTGCATTATTTCCATTTAGTTATTCTGTAATATTGGAAAGCATTCTCCAGCTGGCCATTTATGTCAATCTCAACTGGTGGAACCATCCCATTTTACTTTTACAAGTGGTTTTTATACCTCACTTTTCTTTACCTTAAGGAATCTCAAAGTGGCTTATAATTGCCCACCTCTCCCCGAAACAGGTACCTTAGTTAGGGTTGAAAGAATTTTGAGAGAACGATGACTGGCCCAAGGTCACCCAGCAGGCTTCACGTGAAGGAGAGGGGAATTGAACCTGGTTCTCCAGTTTAGAATCCTTCTGTTCTTAACAACTACACCATGCTGGAAACTTGGGTTACCTTCATTAGTGTGTAGGGACTTAAATCTGTGTCTTAGTAAAGCCCACCCTGCATTATGTCCACTCTGCCATACTCACTATTGTGGTGATCTAGACGGTAGTAAGGGATAGGGCTCTACAGAACAGTCCTGGATTGTCTCAGTAGGTTCACTGGCTCACAAAATGAAGGGGAAATGGGGTTTGTGTGTGTGAAGATGCTTCTGTTGCACTATTGAGCTAAATCAAAACATTCATCATCCTGTACACTGACAATTATAGGGTTCAGAGAGCAACTCAAAAGGATTTTTGGCTATTGGTATGTAGCCCAGCAAGGGATTCATATTGGATGTCCTTAAAGCATGAGGACTGACTGGAAAATACTAAGATGCCCTTATGACATTGTGGCAGATATGCTTCAGCTGTAGAGATGTGAAATTTCTGTACAGCTTTAACATAAAATCCATTATTTATACTGTACCATATAAAATTGCAATATTTATTTATGAAATGTAAAAAATAAGTACGTCTTTGTTTTCTACAAGCAAAATTACACATATAAAGAATACTTGAGAGAAAAGTTCAAGCTGATAGACCATCTGCTACCTTAGCACCCGTACTTTAGTTCCAGCAAGTTTCTGTTTTCTTCCTTCTGCAGCTCCTGGCTAGCGACAACTCAGTTCTCAATGGGACTTTCAGAACTTTCTTTGGAAGCTTCATTGAAGTTTCTGCCTACCTCTTTCTGATCTATTTTCTGCTCCAGTGAAGTAGGGCAGTAAGCCTGTTTTTAACCCAATCTGTGAGCATATGCCTCTCACTGGTTTGGGGGAGAGATTAAAAGATCAATCTCAACTAAAGAGTTGGGTCAAAAGGGCAACGGAAGGCATGCAACAACTGAGAAGCAATGAAAAGTCCTTCATGCTCCCCTCACGAAGGTTAGGTATCCTCCTAGGTACAGAAATTGGGAGAGGGAAGGCTTTGAAAAAAATAGATTTCCCCCCTGAGTTTTCTAGATCCCTCCCCACCAGGCCTTCCCATCTCTATGCAGTTGAGAGGAGGGTGCTCAGCTTAAGACCTTTGTGTTTCTTCCTTCTGGCATGGTCATGACATTGAATCTTTAGTTCATTTGCTTTGGTTTTAAGATAACACTTAGCAGGGCAGCGACAGCAATCCCAAAACTCTAACGCTCAGAGCCCAAATATTGTCTGCATAGTCTTAACTTCTCTTGATACCTTTGCCTGTAATTCAATTCTGGATTCCATTTGAATGCCCCCCCCCCTTTGAATATTTCATTTCCTTTTATTTCCAAATGTCTGGTTCAGGCAGTGGTCACTCACTTTAGTGCTCATTCAAGTCCTCCCAGGACTGGACTTGATCAAGTATAACAGCAGAAACAATTATAGCCCAGCTGCCATACTCACTTCATAAAGAATTAATGGGTGAAACTGCTGAGTTATTAGCTGAAAATGCTAACACCACTTTTAAAAAGCTTGCTGCATGAGGAACTCAAGAGGACCAATGTATGAACAATCTGATATAAAAAGATCCAGTGTTGGCAAGAATTAGGGCCACTTTAAATATTACTTCATAGTCTGGCAAGATCCTTATGTACAAAATAACATGCCTCATACCCTCAGTCTTGTAAGCAACTGCAACAGAACAAGAGCACACTGTTCCAGTGTTTAGAACGGAACTTTTTAAGGTGCGGAACTATATTGCTACCTGGAATGAAAAGTGGTACACTCCATTGTGGTGCTTCCATTCTTCTATTTGTGTGTTCTGGGATTACGCTAGTATTGTGATATATATTTTTGTTGCTTCTTTATTTTCTATGTAAACATTGAATCTGAGAAGGTCAAACCCCCACTTGTGTGTGTTTTAAAGAGAAAATAGCTAAAAGTTCCGATGAGCATACTTCTTGCTGAGAAGCCTATTGTATATTCTGTGGAATTTTAAAAAGGTTCTGTTTTACATTGTTATGAGTAATATTCGAAAACAGTACTTATGTGCACATTCTCAGCTATGTTTAAAGTGTGTGTGTGTGGGGGGGAGTCTCCATGCTGTTGGTGCTCATACATCTGGTTTTGGCATTTGTAAGATAGCTGTATGCCTTGGTTCTAATTGCTACAGGGTGTCCTTGTTAAAATCAGTGTGCAGAATTCATGCCTAGGCCCATTAGATCTACCGTCCTTGACCTCTGTACAAACAGAAGCACATATTAATAAATGAATTAAGGATACAGGTTCTGTTCAAGCATTCAGCCTGAGCAATGGGCCAAAGAAAAGGGGAAAACACACAATTCCTGTTCTTTACCCTGTACTCAGAACTTCTAAACAATCCTTAATTTAAAAGGGATTAGCTTTACTTTAATTGGCAGTAATTTAAATTTCAACAGTACCTTAGTTTTCATGGTTGGAATTTTCATTGTTCCTCAACACATGGCCTAAATGGAGTCACCAGATAAAGGCTTAGTCCAGAAATGTCAAATATAAGGGGCAGGGGGCAGGGGCCAGCCTGTTCAGGGCTCTTATCCATCCCGTGATCAGCTGGTGCCTTCAGCTGAATGCTACTGCCACTTCATAGAGGGCAGTGGGGCAGTACTGGTGATCTCCAGTTCTGTTGGTTGCTGGGTGGCCTGGAGCCTCTGCCACATGCACAGCCTTTTGTGCATGATGCCCACTCCCCCGCCAGATGATCTGATGGCCTTCAGCCTGGTGCAGGTGCTGCAGCATGAAGATGGCACAACTTGTTGGTAATCCCTGGCTTGAATCCCAGCATCATTCCAACATGGATCACCTGGCAGCCTTGGCCAGAGGTGACTGTTGCTGTACAGTCATCTCCAGCTTCTTAGGCTTTACTTGTCCAAAGTTCTCTCATGCATGTGTCCTTGAACTTGGGCCACTGCCACCCCAGCTTCTACAGATTGATTGATTGATTTATATTTTTATACTGCCCTTCTCTACGGCTCTGGGCAGTTTACATAAAACATTTTGGAACATTTACATAGAACACTAGATGGAAGGGTTAGGTCAACCTGTCTTCCCAGTCCCCTTCCATGGTGACTCGGGGCAGGGGTGAGCTCACAACACCCAGATGCTTCACATTTAATCTGGGGCCCAGGCTCCCAGCATTGGCGGCAGGACTGGGCTGGGGAAGGGTTTTGCTTCCCCCTCCAGGCAGCATGGAGTGTCTGCTCAGCTGCTCTCCAGTCCACACATGCAGTTTTCCTCTGCACTTCCCCCTACCCATGTTGCCTTGTCACGAGGATATACCAGCTCAGAGCTTACAAACTACTGTCCTTTATAAAGTTTGTATCTCCCATACCTGGAATTTCATTTTATGGCACACATGGTTGGCCACATTTATGCCAGATCTGGCCCCCATAGCAAATGAGTTTGATATCTCTGATTCAGTCCTTCATAGTTTGTATCTTCCTGGTTGCAAGCCATAATTCAAGAAAGAGCTGCTTTTCTACATCTAGATAATTTATAAACCCCTCATGTTCACCTGCTTGTGAGTCATACTTCTTGTTCAAACAGAAAGGATACTCTCTAGCCTTTGTACACTTAAACTCTGTAATCCTAGGTGTGATTCTCTAGTTGTAGTGCAAACTAATATCTCTTTGTTCTTGGTGTAAGTAAATGAAAAAAACATATTACTCAGCTATAAATTCCCTATGTGTTTGGGAAACCAGCTACTTTAGGGGGATCTTTGATATAATATACAAACATAATACCGAGGTCTCATAATTATATAACAATGGCTATTTAGTTAAATTGTAATTTGATGTTTAAAACACTTTGTTTATGTGATTTTAGCTGAGTAAATGTTCATCTTTGTTGCTTCTGTGCAGTTCCATATGGGACTGCATGTCAGTAGATAAGCTACATAGAGGATTTTTACAAGTTTATAGAATTCTAGATATGGAGAGTGCTTCCCCTCCCCCTGTAGATGGCTATTCCCACCCCAAACAGAATGTGATTGGCAATGGTCTCCTCATGGCCTCCATGAAAAGCTAGAGCTGTGTCTCGACGCTGAGTTTTTCTTCAATCTTTTATTGGCTCTCGTTAAGAAATTAAGAAATGTGCCGACTGTGGCATGAAAATGGCCCTGTCAGATGGGTGAGTTGCATGCTTCATTTGTTTGGGGGAAGATCACAACCTGTAGCATGTGGAATTTGCTGTCAATTTACTCCCAAGGCCAACCATGACGGGGTCTCTTGGCTCAAGGCTGCATTGTGGGACAAGATGCTGAATTGTGAGTACTCAGGCTCCTCAACTCAAAAAGCACCCTTCCTTGGCTGAGGAACCAGCCTAAACATCCATGCTGGCATCAGAGCCAAAATCTTCATCAGATCTGACTGGTAAGAAGGTTCCAAAACACACCCAGGTTCTGACTTGGAACCACCAGTGAATAAAAAGAGAAAGACCAAACACTCTTAACCAGATGTCAGAGTTTGCCCCCTATTCAAGGCTTGATGCCAATTAACTTCCCCCTCCCCCTGAGGTATTCTCAGATCTGGTTCAAACTACTACATGGCTCTGGTCATCCCCAAAACCCTTTGCCCTCTGTAGGGATCGATGGATACCCATCTTCCTCCTCCAATGATGTGTTTGAGGTTTTGACCCAGTGTCTGACATCATTTCCATCAAAAGTAGGCATCTCTACTCATCCTGCATCAGTTTCAACGCCTCCCCTTTAAATGCCATGGTCCCCCCCCCCAATTTCCACCTCAGGAGGCCAAAGGAAATCAAAAGCAGCCAACCTAGTCCCAAGTTCCCCAATGGAGTATACCACCCATCTTATTCAGTTCTGGAGGACAGGTTCCAGTGCTGGCACCATTTTCTCAGAGCCAGATGTTTTCCTCAGATCAATGCCTTTTGAATTCAGATGGACATGACATCCATTGATCCAACATGGATTCAGGTCCATTCTTTGCCTTCATGGTTGGATGCAGTCAAATCACTCTTGCCTGTTTCCCCAATGGAGGATCTCAGGCTTCACACCAAGCATCTCCTCTGTATGTCTAAAGCTCCCCATGGATTCAATGTCTTCATATCTAATCTTAAAGATACTCTGTTCTGAAAACATGGGGTCAGTGACACTCCCAGTGGTGCACAGCCCCTTATATATAGCAACAGTTGTCTGGTCTAAGCCAGTTTCCAACTCCATCTCTGCTAAGATGCTTGAGCAACTTTATTGAGTGAAGGAAGAATTTCTGTTGCAGCTTCCTCCAGCAGATTCACAAGTTGTTGAAGTTCTGCCATTCAGATACAGAGCAGACCGTCATGCATCCTCCTCAGATAAGGAGGGCCAGAAATTGGATGCCCTGGGATGCAAAATCTGCACCTCTCCCATTATGGACTCGAGAACAGTTAACTTTACAGTTGTCATGGGTCAGTACCAAACGAGAGCCAGCGTGGTGTAGTGGTTAAGTGCGATGGACTGTAATCTGGAGAACTGGGTTTGATTGCCCACTCCTCTACGTGCAGCCACCTGAGTGACCTCAAGCTAGTCACATTTCTCTTAGAGCTGTACTTGCAGGTAAGTTATATCTGAGCGATCTCTGTCCCACCTATCTCACAGTGTGTCTGTTGTGGGGAGAGGACAGGAGAGGTGGTTGTAAGCTGCTTTGGGACTCCTTTGGGTAGTGAAAAGTGTAGTATAAAAAATCAGCTTTTCTCTTTTTCTCCTTTGGGAGAAACGGGAACAATTTCTAGATGTCCTCCCAGAAGACAAGAAAGCTGTTTCCAAGGCCTTGGAAGCAAAAAGTACAAGATTGGAAAACAGCAGCTGAGCACATAGAGGCACCCGTTTGACTACAGTGCATAGCCTCCTTCATTGCTCTACAGAGACAGTCCTAGCTCTGCTCCTTAACTCGGCTTCCTGACACCAACTCTAGAGTGAGAAATATGCCCTTTGAGGGGAAGGAGATCTTCAGCTCCCAGACTGACACTATGTTGGAAAGGATGTGCAAGAACAAACTATCAGCCAAATCTCTATGCCCATCCAGCTTGGGAAACCACAATATCTTCTGAGGCAGTCTTTCAAATATCCAAGGCCCTACCCCCAGCAATGGTAGTTCCAACACTGTGACTCCTCTTACCCCCACCAGCAATCTGGCAGGAAGCACCAGAGAAGCACAGAGGAGAACCTCAACCTAGATCTTCCAGGAAGCAGCTCAATGGGAAAACCCCTGATATAACTCGCCAGCCTTCTACGTAGTTTTTGGCAACAGCCTGGGACAGTTTCTTTATAATTAGAGTTCTGTTACTAAAGATTGTTGGGTGTTAAAGATTATTGCTTGTGGTTATTACCTTGAGTTTGATTTCCCCCCTTCCTTCAACCATCCCTGATTCACCCCAGAACTTCCCATCCCACTGAAGGCTAAGGTGGAGGCTGCAGTAAAAAAAAAAAGGGGGGGGGGACAATTAAGGATATTTCTTTTAAGGGGGGGAGACAAGGAGATTCGTTTCCAGATATTTGCTAGTCAAGAAGAAAGGGTGTGGGTTGCATCTCATATTGGATCTTATAGCCCTCAACAGAATCTTGAAGGCCTCCAAGTTTAGGATGGTTTCACTACAGGAAATATTACCACTCTTAGAGAAGGGCACATGGATTGTGGTACCTTCCACATTGCTACAAGTACTCTGTGTTACACTTTGGTCTGGCCATCACCTTCAGGGTGTACTCCAAATGTACATTCATAGTGACCTTGCATTAGATTAACAGGGTGTATGGTCTATCCCTAACTCAATGATTAGCTTATTGTCTAGCCCTAATTCAGTGACTGGCTTAATTACCTATCTCCTCTGGACCCTTTCAGAATTGAGGCTCCTTGTTAATTTGGAGAAACCACATCTTATTTTCAGCAGGTTGATTACATCAGGGCTACCTTGGACTTGAATAGGGAAAGTCTTTTTACCAGGTGACATGATCACAGTCATTCAGTCGCTAATGAAGAGGTTTTCATTGAACCATTTCAGAACTTGATGCATATTCGGTCAGTATTAGACAGGATTTCTGTCCCTCAGCAGAGAAGTGGTCATTGCAAGATTCAAAACCATCCATTTAGATGCCTCTCTTTAAGCCATTCATGATGGGCATTCAGAATGAGGGCAGATTCTTTAAACAGACAACTGAATCCAGACTGTGAATGCATACTCAACCCAACTTATCTACATCCAGTGTTCCAGTAGTAAGGTTTTCCCATCAAAAACAAAATGTTCTCAGTTCTGTCCTCAACCTTTTTACCATTGAGAAATCCCTGAAACATTCTTCAGGCTTCAAGAAACCCCAGAACTGATGTCAGCAAGCCACACCTCCCTGCCCAACTGACAAGTCATATTCACCAGATGTGACATCATCCTCTGCCCTCTAATTTCAGAAATGGTTGAGTGGCCTACTCTGCTTGGCCAGGAACAGGATTGGGATAGGCATCCAACTCCCCTTGCCATCCCCCCAACACAGGTAAGTTAAAATGAGTGTACTAACCTCTCTGGAGTCCAGTTGCCACCATGTGCAATGAGCCTCAGCCAGCAAGGATTTTTATGAACAGGGACTGTCCTCTTTCCACCATCTCTAGGCCCATCATTGGCCATTTCAGGAGGGGGGGTGAGTCTATAGAACCATATATAGTCATATGATATTTAATATATATATATATATATAAAAAACAATAACTCCCACCCAATCAATGAAACCCTTCAGAGGCCATCAAGCAAGCCCAGGGTTTCACAAACCCCGTTGAGAAGCCTGCCCTAGGAGATGCCTTCCATATTGGTTGGTGGAGGGAGTTCTTCTGTGCGTATCCCCCTTTCCCTATCCTGCACAAAGTGATCCATAAGGTAAATGTGGGGAAAATGTGGTATCCTTATGGCTCCCTTTTAGCTTTTAAGTTCTTAGTTCCCTGCCTTTTGGAGACTGGTCTAAAGCAGATGCATCACCCTACATCAAAAGCCCACTCTCCTCTGTTGGGGGTTATTGGAACACTATGATGTGAGGTCCCTGCATTTAACCACATGCTTGATCAACTGAGATTCATATTTGGATAGGGTCATTGAGGTTCTGCAAGCAGCCTATAAACCTTCTCAAAGATCATACTCTTCAAAATGAGAAAAATGCTCATTCTGGATATCCAAGCAGAATTTAGAATCTTACTCCTGCCCCTGCTGGCAGTGTTGGATTACCTTTTGATGCTAAGGGTCAGCGGATTATTTTTCCCCTCCATTAAAGTTCACTTAGCAGCTATCTCTACTAACTAGGTAGACAAATCTTTGTTTGCTTTTCAGGACACAAAAAGGTAAGGATGGCCACACAGTAAATATCTAGGCAAGTGGTTTCAGTCTTCAGAATGTCGTATAGTCTCAGTGCTCTTCTACTCAAGACACATTCAACCAGGGCACTTGGGTCATCATTGGCCTTCATTTACAACATCTCCATATCGGACAACTGCAAGGAAGCAAACTGGTTCTGCACTTCTATATTCTTGAACTCCAGGAAGAAAGCATCAGTGGGAAGAAATGTGCTGCAGTTGCTATTCCCTTGATCAGTCTACAACCTCCTTTTTGGTAAGTGAGCTTGCTACTCTTCCATATGGAACTATACAGAATCCATAAAGACAAAGTCATAGTTGCACTTGCCTGTACATTATGTTAATTGAGTAAGTTTCTTTGCAGGTACACATACCTCCCTCCTTTCCCCACTGTGGGCTGCTTGCTGTAGTTCCAGGTACTCACGGCGGTGATAAGAAGATGAAGGAGGAAACTACCCCTGATCATGTGCCATTTTGGGTGGGAATGAATCACAAAGTTAGAAGGGGCCCTCCAGGCCATCTTGTCCAATCCACCATTTCAAAGCAGGATCAGCCTAAAGTGTTTCAAGCCACTGCTTGAAAACTGCCAGAAGAAAGCCAGCATGGTATAGTGGTTAGGAGTGGTGGTCTCTAATTGGGAGAACCGGGTTTTAATCCCCACTGTTCCACATGCAACCAGCTGGGTGACCTTGGACTAGTCCCAGTTCTCTTAGAGGTTTCATAGCCTCACCTACCTCACATAGTGCCTGTTGTGAGGAGAAGAAGGATAGGTGATTGTAAGCTGCTTTGAGACTCCTTTAGGTAGTAAAAAGCAGGGAATAAAACAAAACCTCACCACCTCCTTAGACAGCCTATTCCCCTGTTGAATTACGTTGACTGTGAATTTTTTTCCTTGATATCTACTTGGTACTGTTTTACACATTGTTAAACCCATTACTAGGGGGGCTTTCCTCCAAGTGACAACCTTTCAGATACTCAGAGAGCAATCATGGCCATCTCTGGATATGTAGGGGAGCACTTTTCACATCTGGGGCACTAGAAACTTGCAAAATTCTCATATGTTCCTGCACAGAAACCCACTCGACAAACATCAGTTACAGGCAAGTGCAACTATGTTTTATATAATTACATAAGAAGTAAATGTTATATTGTCTTACAGACTCCCCTGAAGTCTGTAACCGTTGGCAAAAACATCATGAGTCATTTAATGTAGCTGTCCCCAACCCCCGGTCTAGGGACCGGGACTAGTCCATGGATCAGTTGGTACCGGCTCCTCCTTGTCCTCCTTCCCGGCTGCTGCCTCAGGGGCTGCCTTGCCACTCTGCTGCTGGCTCACCTTTGGTGCTGTCCGGCGGCTGCCATGGCTGGGGCTCCCCCTCAGCGTGGCACTGCACAGCTGCTGTTGGCAGCGCTCCCCAGTGGGCGACAGGAAGTCAGGGGCGCCAGCGGGAAAGCAACTGGAGCAGGGGTTCAGATGGCAGCAGCAATGTCCCTTGGCAAAAGACTGCCCCCCCCCCCAGGCCTCAGTAAAATTGTCAAGCTTTGACCAGTCCCCGGTGATAAAAAGATTGGGGACCACAGATTTAATGGAGTAATGCCTTTTCTGTACACCATCAGCCTTGGCCTGATTTTCATTTCTCAGTGATTGGCATAGCCGTTTTGTTAACTCATTGTTCTTACCTTGTCATTTCTATATGTTAATTATTTGCCTGGTCTTCTGGTGTTCCTATGTTTTAATTGTTGTTTTTATGTTTGTGTATATGTATTTTGGCTTTGGTTTTAATTAATAACATGAGGGGGTTGTTTTGATGGTTTTTAAGGGTTTTTTAAATACATGCTCTTAGGTACCTTGAAAGGCACTGATGAGGGCAGAAAGGTGGGGTATAAATTTTATAAATAACTGAAATATAGAGTGCAGCTCCATCCATGACAATTCTAACAATTCTATTATGTAGGCTAGCGATCCCCAACCTGTGGGCCGTGGACCACATGTGGTCCTTTGACTAATTGGAGGTGGGCCCCGAAGGACACCTTCTCCCCCCCACCCCCGCCCCTTTACTTCATCCCCCCCAGCCCTTTACAACACACTTCATTGTTGTGGTGTGTCTGTATCTTATTTTGAAGGGATGTTTAAACATTACCATAGCGATCAGAGAGCGTTAGGGCAGTGGTTGAGAGTAGAGGAGTAAACTACCCCCCCCACCGGGCCTCAGTAAAAGGTGTTGAGTGGTCCCCAGGGTTGAGTGGTCCCCGGTGATAAAAAGGTTGGAGACCACTGATGTAGGCAATCTCTTCACTCTCTTATATCTGCTTCTTTGATGGTTTTACACCACTGATCACAATTCTAAAATACTGATGATCAAGTTTCTTTATTACAAATGTCTTTATTACCCATCTTTCTTCCTGGCACCCTGGGTTTTTACCGCTGGAATTTTAGTTCACTGAATAGTTTTAGTTATTTTTTATTTTAAATTACAAGAAATCAAAGCCACAGCTGAGGATGCACTTTCAAGTTCATCTTAATAGGCTGGGAAAACTTCTCTGTTCAAACTGCATGACTGAGCAGTAGACCAAAAATTCCAGCTATGCATATTCCATACCTGAGGGATCCAAATTGACTGTATTTACTTATGGAAAATCACTGAACACATCACCTCAATGGTTGGCAATTTTTCAAAAAAGGTAAACAAGGGAGGGAGATGGGAGAAAGATGTTGACATTATAGAAAATATGGTATATCTGTTTTTCAGAAGTTCAGTGTAAAACATCCCTAAGGCTACTGTTACCTCAAGTTAGAATCAGCCCCTAAGCTATGCATTGAAATTATGTTGTTTTTCAAGTGCAGTGTAAGAATCAAAAGAAATGGTGGCTGTTTGTGGTAAAAGCAGCTTCTACATGGCAGTCATTTCAGCCTATATACATGTTTTGTTTTTCAAATTGGAGGGTTCCATTTTTATTTGTTTGTTTCTGTAGATAGACAAAAGGCATCACAGTCTATCTACCTAATCTATGTTCATAGTCTTAGCAGTGACTGAACTCTAACTCAAAAGCTTTCTTAATATGTAAAATGCTTAATATGTAAAATGCTTCATAATCCATATTAGTCCTAATTGGCTCTGAGAGTTCTGTGATTTACCTTATCTTATTCTGGGGGCTTTGGTGCCTCAGGCCGACACCTAGCTTGCCCCACTCCCATAATCTGGGCTTATCCACAGCTGCTGGGACCAAGTGCTCATGGACCTTGGCCATGCTCTTAGCGGCTGGGCCTGAGCTAGGTGTATCCAAGCATGGTGAGTAGCTGAGCACCAGCTCGTCTAGAAAGAAGGAGCTGCCAACCACTGTTTTGTGATCTTAGGGAGGAGGCTCAGTGCTGGTAGATCTGGTAGCTGCCCACTCTTCATCTCTCCTTTCTGAGGATGGGGTGAAACAAAGCAGGTAAGGTGAGCTGCTGCATCCACCCAAAGCTGGAGAAGAGCCTATGTGGCAGAGCTGGCCATTGCCTGCTCTTCCTCCATATTTCACAGAGGCAGGTGGGCAGGTTGAGCAAGGCTACCTGAGCAGCTGTCCTGGGGTGAGGGGCGCTGTTTGGGGCCTGCCCTGGCAAGCAATCTTAGGTGTCCACAATGCCCTGGTTTCTGGAGCCCTAAGCAGTTGCCTAGATCTACACCATGAATGAGCCAGCTTTGAATCCATGTGGATCCATCTTTGTTGGATGGCAGTTTTAGGTTGCATTCAATCATCATTGACTGTTGCACTAGGATTGCATTAATCATTTTATTGTGTCTACACAGGAGGAAAAATCCATTTACGAATGACTGCTATAGTGCAACAATAGCAGAATAGTCACTGATCTATGAATACAGTCATAGTGCTACAGTAGCAGAATAACCACTGATCTATGGGCACAGACAATTTTTGCAAAATTGTTGTGAAATATTTTGGTTATTAGGATAGTGGAGAGAAATACTTGGCTAAAGCTTCCTATGCCCTAGTCTACAGGAGGGAGATGACCTATGAAACCTTGAAATCCTTGGAATTAGACATAGGAGAATTCATAAGCAAAGATATGTAGCTATGTTTTCCACTCCCTCTTAAATCACTGCTTTGGCTATTTTTCATTGGATATTATAGAATGCGATGGAGAAAAATGCTTACTGAAATAACTCCAACCAGCTGGACCTTGATGAACCAAGGGTCTGATTAAGTATAAGGCAGTTTCATGTCTTCAGTGTAGGTTTGTCCTGAAATACTTATTCATCTATTCTTTGATTTATATCCCAGCCCTCCCGGCATTGCCGGCTCGAGGTGGCTTCCAACATAGCTTCCAACATAGCATAACACAATACAATAAATATAGGCAATTGTTGAAATTATTAAAGCATCTTAAAACAGTCAAATATACAGCTGTATGGGAGAATGAGAACAGTCAGAACATCTTGGCTTTTCCAGAGGGAAGTATATATGTGCTTGAAAGAAGGCAGGGGGGCACACAGCTTGTGATTCAGTCTGCGATGAACCTTGATAGATTCTGAGCAGTTTGTTCCACCGCATCCTTTGCTTTCTGGTATCTGTGCCTTTAGGCTGTTTGCATGAAATATGAAAAGTTGGGACCGGAGCTTGCCTTTACTTTTGCAAACTGATATTGTTGTGGCTAACCCTCATCGCTTTGGAGAAAAGCAGACAACAGAAATACTCTCTGCAACCAAAACTCTTTTTTTCCTCCACTGCACAAATTGCAGCAGCTTCCCAAAAGCAGCACCTCTCCATGAATATTGGCCACTGGGAGACCAAGTGGGCATTCTGTCGCCTTACACAGGTTTGGGGAGAACTTGCCTTAGAAGCCTAATGGTTGACTGTACTGATATAGTATTGAGACATTGGTACCCTGGACAGCTCTGCCTGCTTACAGTCTATTTGAACCAAGGATTTTCTGAAGATAATGCTACCTTGCTGATTGGATGCGAACCAAAGCTTTGTAGCTATGAACAGCTCATGGAGCACCAAGTGTACAAAGAAATGATTGCATGGCTACTTTCCCTTCTGTTCTGCTTTCTTCTCTGTACTGTTCTGAAGAATCTCTTTTTAGAACACTAATTACAGAATATATTATGAAGTGCCCCATTTTTGGTACGTAAAATGGCAAGAGTTCAATAGAGTTCATTGAAGCTCTTTACCTACTGTACCATTAGAATGTCCATGCCTCTCCTTTTTTTAACAACAGCTTAAGTTTTTTGAAGAGCGTTAGTCATAATGGCTCCAGTGGGGTGGACTAACTCTTCCTGTGTTCCATTATTGACCACTTTGTCTGTGGTCCAGTGATGTGTATTGAATTTATGAAGCAGGAGTGCATACTCAGGATCTTTTTAACAGTTAAGTTATAGCTACCATATATAAAGGGATCATGAGCACACACACTGATTGAATAACATTCTTGCTTTTGGGATCAGACCAAGGCCAAGGTTCTTTGCAAGAATCTTAACAACTGTTCAATGGATCCACTGGAAATTGTTCAGTAGATCATAGCCTAATTCTCTTGCTGGATGGAGATGGTTTCAGTACACACACAGTCTGCTCACACTGCTGTTTCTTGACCTGTCTGTAATATGACTATAATAATTATAATCTACTTTGGTGTAATGGATTTGAGAGCTTGAAATCACCACCTGCCCACATACACACGTACACTTGTTGTCATGGACAGCCATTTTGTGGTGACCCTCAAAGCAAGAGACATTAAGAGGTCATTTGCTGTTGCCTGCCTCCTTGTGGTGACCTGGACTTCCTTTATGGTTTCGTATCCACAAACTGATTAGGGCTGACTCTACTTAGCTGACAGATATGACTAGCCTTGTCTATTCAGGTCCGAGCTGGAATCACAATATGAATGTGGTTTACTGCTGTTCCACTGAATTTGGAAATAAATGGTTGGGTCCGGACCAAATTTATGATAGGCACATTTATTTACTTAAAACACAGACTTCCATCAACCGAGCATGATATTCTTCCTCCCTACCCAGCCAGTCCTGCTGCTAGAGCAGAGAGAGGGGACCCCAGGAATAGAGGGTCTTTTAAACTGAGTTAGGAAGAGATAGACTGGGAAATCACAATTATGAGTGCACCCTTGGAAAACATTCATGTGGAGCACTTACTACTATAGGTTTCCATCTGTTGTCAGTGAAGCATCCTAATCCATAGTTAGTATTAGGAGATGCAGAATCTTTTGTTTTGTATTAGCAATAAAAACAATTAAGGCTTCTGGGGTTGAAAGATGCATTTATATTTCACTGCTCTAGTGTCTAGTGATGGTTCTTTTTAGGGCAGTTACTGTCGTTGCTGTTAGATGGATTACCCACCAGGTTCTCGTTGAACGTGTATGTGTGCAATACCAGAACAACAAAGGGAGTTTTCTGAAAATGTTAAGACTTTGAGGTACTAAGTTCTTAGTGCAACCTTTCTCAACTTTTTTACCATTAGGAAACCCCTGAATCATTCTTTAGGCTTCAAGAAACTCCAGAAGTGGCACGATTGTGAAGAATACGGTTGGGAAGCATAACTGTGTACATGACAACTCAAGGCCCCTCCATTTCCCACCCCCTCCAGGCCCATCATTGGCCATTTTGGGAGGGTTGACATGACCATATATGGCCATATCACCCAATAAATGTTTAACAAATGTTAAAAATACATAAAAAATAAGTAACTCTCAGCCATTCAGAAAACCTTTCCAAGGCCATCAAGAAAATCCAGAGTTTCACAAAACCCTGACTGAGAAAGTCTGTCTTAGTGAAAGGACAAATTTGTTAGGGCTGGTGCTACCTCGGTGTGGAGAAGTCATGTGATTGAATTTTCTTCTGTACCACCCCAGATTCCTTATTGATAGAAAACTATCAATTCAGGGAGAAAGCTAATACAAAAATGTCATCTAGGCTTTAGTGTGAAGAATGGAATTTACCTCTGAGGGCTTACAGGAGGCCTCATAAAACCGAGCTCTCCAAAGATATCTGTCCAGTAGAGCAAATTCTCAGTTTATGGTTTGATCTGAATTTACAAACGAGTCAACCTCTTACCTAGAGGTGCTTCTAAATCAGGGGTCTCCAGCAGGTAGCTGATGAACTGCGGGCAGCTCACTGGTTTGTTGCAGCATGGCTTTTGCATTTCCTAGGAAACCCAGGAAAAGATCACAAAAAATCCATGTGATGCTTATTGATAGATTTATCTCCAGTGATTTTCCTAATCCCTGCTCTGTTTTTAGGACCAAACAAAACTTGGAAACATGGGGGAGAAGGAGTGACAGCTTCGGATACATTTCATTATGCAGAAGTAACTGTCATTAAAGAAAAGGGTAATGAACACTGTTTAAATATTACTGCTTTATGTACAAGTAGATTTGTCATTTACTCACTGGCGTTGTGAGATTCCCACACACAGCTCCCATTGATCATCAGTGCTCTGGCCCCCAGCGGCAGGGAAGCAAAAATTGCTGTTGATGTAATGCTGCTATGTCCCTTCTGGGAAAGCTTGGAAGTGATGTCACCTTGAGCTAGAAATTGACAGGAAGTCTGTTTTTTTCTAAAGAAATGACATCACTTCCATTTTTTCCCCTATAACTGACTTGATATTGGTACCCAAGGGCATTCCTCCAGACCCCCACCAGTTGCCAGCCTGTGGGAGCCTTTGGGGCAGCCAACATTTGCTGGATGCTGTTGCATTCTAGATGTCCATCCTCAAGCTATCCCACAATCTCCCACTGAATGCTTGGAATGTCTAGCACAGGTTTCTTAAAATTAGAAGCTTGCATGGGTGGTGAGGTGATCCACCTTTGGCTTATAAAGATTTGTATGTAAATAATTCATCTCCCAGAGAAAACCCTAGTTGTAGTATGTGTTGTATAGTGGTCTTGGAGTGGGTGGAATCTCTTAGCCATGAGGCAGAAAATGGCAACATCTATGGATTAGTGTCCCTTAACTAGCCTTCAAGACTGATTTTTCTGGCTTTCAGCACTGGCTGTGTAGCAAGATAAAGGTGAAGAGGAGATAAATTTCCTTTAAAGCACAGCAAACTGTTCCTTTGATTTATATTCCCATGCAATTTGGAGGGTGGGAGATTATATCCAGCAAGTGATAAGACAAAAGGGTTCCCCTTTTATTTATTTCATTTGTACCCTGCTTTTCTCCCTGATAAAGCTGTTCTGATGGAGCAGTGATATCAGGGCTCTCTCAGTCTCATCTACCTCACAGGGTGTCTGTTGTGGGGAGAGGAAAGGGGACTGTAAACTGCTTGGATACTCCTTTGGGTAGAGGAAAGTGGCATATAAGAACCAACTCTTCTTCTCCTTCTTCTTTATTCTCCTCTGCTCCACTTCATCCTCACAACAACCTGTGAGATGTTAGGCTGAGAGAGGGTGGCTATTCCAAGGACACCCAGTGAGCTTCCGTGATATGAACAGGGATTCAAATTTGTTTCTCCCAGATGCTAGTCCAATACTCTTAACCACTATACCACATTGCTGTGATATAATGTTCCTGAACTCAAAAATCTGTCTTTTGGTTCAGATTGCTGCCTTCTTTCTTGCAGTTTCTAGGGGCTCTCTTTTTCTCTAGAATTAAAATACATTGGGCATGGTTGAATTGGTTGTTTGTCTACATCTTCTTTGTTTCTTTAGTTCTTTCAATATACATAATTTCTGGTTTGCATGTGCATTAATGTTTCCAAGAAGCCTAATGTGGCTACCGGGTCAACCATGTTTCTTGGAAATATTGTTTTCAGCCCACTCAAACATGAGAATGTACCCTGTCATCCATAATCACACGCTTGAGGTCCCTAGTTTGGGTGTTTTGTTTGTGACTGACTCTGTCGTCTTCTTATAAAGAGCATTCGTCCTTAAATTATTTTTTAAGGCCTAGCAAAGCTGTCAAGAATAATAACTTAACAGATTCCCTCTTCACATCATCTTGTTCCTTGTAGGTGTTGGTGAACAGATCCACTCTTTATTAGAATCCATAAAATAGATAGATGTATTGTTTACCCAAATCCACAAACCAGCTGAGACCTCTTGGCTAGCGATGCCTGCCTTGTGGAAACTTAACTGTAATTTGTTGTGACTGATCCCAAATGCATGTGTTAGCGGTGGCTACTTGCCATGAGTAGGAAAGTGAAACTAAGTGTTGTTTATCTAGAGGAGAAGTGATACCAAAATGAGACAGGGAGGTGTGATTCTAATTTGCACCTCGGTTTCGCTTCTGCCCCGAGGAGCCACGCTTCTTTGTCAGTGCATTTCAGAGCCGTGACAAGGGGAGACAAACCAAATGTGCTGCTAACAGATGTAGCAGCTGTGCTAAAATTCAGAGCGCTTTGTGCCTGGGTGATGAGCTTAATTCTCCATGCGCGTGCTACCAGAGAGCAATGGGTGACATCTTGCGTGCCATCTCCGACAGGAACTGTGAACATTATGGATGAAATGCAAACTGAGGTAGAGAAACTGAAAACCTTTGAAGACATCCAGTCTTATTTTGGTGATGGGCAGTTCCTGAAATCTTCCTTTAGCTTTACAGAACCCAGGCAATAACCCCAACTAACACAAAACAGTGCGTAGGAGTGAATTCTTAACCACATTGATGAAGTTTACTAGGAGTAAAGAATGGTGATTTTAAAATTTGGTTTTTATGTTTACATATTTTTATCTATGTTATTTTTTATTTTTATCCATTTAAGCTATCTTGAGTTCCACAAGGAAGAAAAGTGGTTGATAAATGTTTTCAAGAAATAAAGCTCCATGGAGAAAAGTCGAAAACAAAATTGTTTCAGGACTGGATCTTTAAATCTCTGCCTCCTGTGTTGAATCCCCAAGCAGTATTGAATGGATTGGTAGCACTATGCCTGTGTTTGTGGGGGTGTACACCTTCTTTTAAACTGTCCTGAGATTTCTTTGTTGGATTGAAGTTGGGATATAAATATTTTAAGAAAGAATGTGATTCTTTTAGAACTTGGGATGTACCCAAACATTCTATAAATGAATTTGTCCTTGGGTTTTTTGAAAAAGAAAATGGAATTTTATTCTTTCTAATATTTATAGGACCTCCTTTCTCCTGACCAAGACAGCACCTAAAATGCTACCAATAAAATACAATATATCACCATACACAAAAAATGACAACTATGTACCCAGGGACATCAGTTTGGAACTCAGCAGGAGTGGAATGAGATTTATGAAAGGGAGAACAAGATTTCTCTCATGAACTACATTCAAGATTTAATTACCCCAAAGTGTTCCACAGGGACTCACAATTAATAGCACAGGAACAGAGGGCAGTTGCCATTGCATTAAGGGGAAAGGATGTGTTCCTTAGCTTTTCCCTGGGTAATACAGCCTATATCACTGGTTAATCATGATGATGCAGCTGATGTGTTGAGAAACCGGGAGCTAGTTCGTGATTATATGAGCTCTCATGAAGAATATCAAGGTGGTCCTGAAATGTGCAGTGCAAGGCAATGACTGCCCCGGACTCTCCTTGGCAGCTCTTGGGCTGCTTCAAAAGAGTTACATCTTTTGATCGATCAATAGGAGGCAATTTTTTTTTAAAGTTTGTGGCTGGGCAAGGGATAGCTTCTTACCATTAGTCATTTCAGTGTTTGGGGAGAATTAATTTGATTCTCCTTTGGATATCTTAAATGTTTACAGGCGCACCTGTCCCTTTCTCAATAAATCTTTTTTTCCTGTAAGATCTGCCTTGGAGCACTTCCTTGCTAGGTAGAAGCTTTAAAAGTAGGGGCTGGAAACCGTTTGAAAGTAACATTGTTGGGCTGAAGCCAATCTAAGATGTTGATAAACTCTGTTTTCTCTCTGCATAGTGCAGAAGTTCAGAAAGACATTGAACTCTCCAATGGGGCTTATGCATGACAGCTGCTTGGTAGGGTTTTTTTAGATTCATAATTGGGCGCGCAAATGGATGCCCTGTTCTGGCTTTTGGAAACTCAGTGGACACAAATTGGGCCTACAAAATGTAATCCGTGAACCGAGAAGGCAAATTCCATTTGGAAACAGCAAGAGATGGTAATGCAATGGTACAGAAAGTAGAAAACAGAGTTATATTCTTAGGGTTCTTACAAATTGCCAGTATTTTGGGGAGGGTGGGGAAGAATCTTCTGGGGGAGACCTCTGTTAACAACTGGGCAGGAGTCTAAGCAGGCGTTCCTATTCCATGTAGCAAAACAGTCTTGGTCTCAGATTCTTTTGCCAAAGACATACAGTGAAGAAACTTGATTGTCATTAGAAATGGCTCCTTCTGTTGTCAGAGGGAGGAGACATAGCAAAACCAAAGCGAGAAATATTTATAGCTAACCTTATTTTTTAAAAATCTACAGTTTATTAGAATATTTTGTGCTATGGTCTGGAGAAGCTATTTCTGGGGTTGTCCCCCCCCCCCCGAGTGGCTGACCTATTGTCATGAACACTTGAGAACAATTCTGGCCACAGGTCTGCGAACAGCATGTCTGAAATCATGTTACCTTTTGTTTGAGATCAACCACAATTGCGTTATGATGTGATTGTGCTATCGTGTCTCCACTTTGCTGATTCCAATATAAAAAAAAAATTATTCCTGCCACCACACGCCTGTAAGAGGCAAGTCCAACTGCCCCGGCTCAGCTTTATTTATACCTCTCTTGGCCCTGTGGATGTTCATATAAGACAAAGACATGTGCTTAGTTAGTGTGGCTATCCAGGGACATGGGGAATGGAAAGTCAACTACTGGCGCCAGTAGAGGAAGCCCAAAGCTGCCACGGGCCCCGTCAGAGGAGCACCCCAAAAGGCTTTGGGAGAGCCCACCTGGCAGCCAAGCCCTGGAACCGATCAGAGCCAAGGCCGGCAGTGCCACTGGAGCAAGCCCCAGCAGGCTCTGTCTCCTCTTCCAAGCGAGCTGTGCACCTCTGCAGAGCCAGCTGCTATGCCTGGAGCCTGCCTCTGGGGCCCTGGCCCTCTGGGACTGAGAGGGTGTGTCAGGGCACACCACGACACTTGGCCAGGCTTCAGCTTCCCCAGCATCCAGCCAGGTGGACCCAGATCGGCTGAGAGGCTTCGTCGAGCCCCAGAGCTTCAGCATAGACCCCAAGCGGATTCTACATAAGCCTCTCCCTCCTGTGGCACTTATTTTCAGTGAGGTGCCCATGACCATCTGGGTGGAGGCAGCCCGTGTTTAGAAGGTTGTCCCACTTCAGAAAAATAAATACTGCACTAGCTAGCAACTCCCTACTTTCTCCCCCAAACTTACATTTCATCTCAGGAATGGCTCTAATTATAGCACCATTATTATTATTATTATTATTATTATTATTATTATTATTATTATTATTATTATTATTATTATTATTATTATTATATAAGTCTCCAGCCAAACAGTGCATAAACTATATACTTCATACTTATTGTATCAAATTTACTTCTTCAACATTAAAATTAATTTTACATTTTCTTTCTTTAATCCCAGAAGCCACAAGTCATCCAATCGTTCTCCCACCCCTTTCCTGCAAGAAGTCAATAGGAGTTTTCCAATTAACCATAAAGGAAGTTGTTGTCTTCTCTCTCATGAGCACCATTTTTTTTCAATGAAAGGTGACCGTGGCAGCTGCAGTGGCATTAATCAGAAGGCCCCCATGAGTCAGAAGGACCGGCTGGGACATCAGAAGCACTGATAAATGGCACACCCTTGAGCAGCAGCCCGCAGTCAAAGCACACAGTATGTAGTAGTGAAACAGTAGCTCACTGGCTGTCCATGTCTCACTACTGTTTCACAACACTAAGCCAAAATCACAGCAAAGCAGCTTCTGCGGTGGGGGCTTTGGGGGAGTTGAGAGTGTAATGGGAAGGAATGAGAAACCTATGTGTGGATTGTGTGCAGGATGACAGTAGCATGGGAGCCGCCCTCTGGCAAGCCATTCAAGAAGATAGAGGGGGCGCAATAGAGAATCCCCTGGAAGATGGGCCCTTGTTGATCTTGCCTATTTGCTGGGGTACACCTTCAGAAGGCCAGGAATTAATGGACAGCGCTGTTGTGACAGAAAGTAGGAGGAGAATACATTTAATCCTGAACAAATGGGGGTATAGAGGGGTGCATTAAAAAGAGATGCAAAAGTATTTACTGCAGGAAAATGAGAGCAGAAATATTTTCCAGATATTGGGTTCTCTACTTGGAGTCAAAACAAACAAGATATTGGTAAGATTGGTGATTAAATATTTGCATCTTTTTTTGTTTGTTTGTTTGTTTTTGAAGCCCCGCTTTGGAGCAGGGCTGGATTGACTCTTCATACCTCTGAAGTTTCACTTGTACAAACAACCGCACACCACTCCTGTTAGCTTTTGAAGAGAAAAAGGGGTGTATGGCAGGGTGGTTTTGCCTGGAGTGAAGGGAGGGATTTAAACCTCCATCCAGCCTCAGTCTGAAACACATGTGAAATTTAGCTTTTCAAGACATTGAGTGATCAATGAATTTTGACTCTTATAGTTTGACCATGAAGAGTTGAATTCAGTACGCTTTGTTGAAAATAATGCCCAACCCCACCCTGGCTATTGAGAAAAGGCTGTGCCAGTTCCTACCTAACACAAAGCTAGTACCCAACACTTGATCGCATTCCCCAGCCAGTCCCACAAATGTACTCATGGGCTGCAGAGCTCAGGGGAACGGGACTAGCTGTCAGATCCCCATCAGCTTTCTCAATGAACACACTTGGCATTAGTGGCAAAAGCAGTTTATTAAGATAACAATATGAAACTCATGATTATTCTTGCTGAAACTGATTTGATAGGCAATACACTGATCAATATAACCCCTGAAACCCTCCCTCCGACAACAGGCAGGATTCCCCTGTTCCAGGAAAAGGTGGGCTCCTCCCCACTCCCAGGAAAATGTGTGCAAACTGGTCCTGCACTCAGCTGTACATTACATGATACTTGCAAGGCGAATTCAAGGCCAGCCTTACTGATTATGATCAGTCTCTACTCTTCCACAGTTCCATATGCCCAAGAGAAAATTAGCAAACCAGCAAGCAATGCAAAGCAGTGCTGTAGTTATTGGAAGGCATGTACAGCAGGGGTAGTCAACCTGTGGTCCTCCAGATGTTAATGAACTACAATTCCCATGAGCCCCTGCCAGCAAACGGTGGCAGGGGCTCATGGGAATTGTAGTTCATTAACATCTGGAGGACCACAGGTTGACTACCCCTGCTGTACAGGATCCAGTAGAGCCGATATGCCACCACTGACTGCTGGGATTCTCCATGCTATGGGGGGAATTGCAGTGTTAGCTGTTTTGCATGTACCTGATGTACCACATAGATCCTGGAGTCATCTGTTTAAGCAAATGCCCTTTTGGGTTGCTGTTTTTCCATTGGTGACATTCCTTTTATTCACTCGGCTGGGGAGAGGAGGAGTATTAGGCCAAACAGAAGCTGAGGAAGCAACTCAGTAGAACTGGCAGTATAAAGTAAAAAATTGCCATGGGCAGGAATATGCGTTCCCAAGTGTCAGGAATATGCAATGAGCTATTATTTCTTTTTGAAATTTCTGAGGTGCTTGCAGGATTTGAGTAGCCTAGTTACTGTTTTTTTTTCCATATGGCCCTTTACTATTTAATGGGAAATATCCATATCAGACAGTGTATCTTTTGTTAATAGAGTCCTAAGTGTGACTTTCGTGTAGAACACTCTAGAATCACAATCTTGAGTAAGCATATTAGGCAAGGTTTTTTATTCCTGGATTTCAAATCTGTAAAAAGGCAAAGTCAGACAGTTTTCTGAACCAGCGAACTTGTTTAACAGTGCCATGCTCAGATTTCTTTGTAATTTGGGGGAGCAGAGGTAACTAGAAAAAACAAAATCCTTAATACTATTTCACTCCCTTATATATTAGGAAACAGCACTCCTGGGAGGAGACTGTCCAGGGCCCTGTCCGTCCAGGTCCACCCTGATTGGCCCTCATCCTCCGGCTCCCACCCTCCCTCCTTGCCTGCTAGAAGCCTTGTGGCTGTGGCCTCCATTGTTGCTCACGAGGAGAGAGGCAGCGACAGGACTTTGCGGCCTGCAGGTACACTCCTGCTGGGAGGGAGCTGGTGGGGGGGGGGGTTGGAGCCTCCCTGTGGGCCGCAAATCCCTGTTGCCACCAGCGTGGGGGGGCTTTCCACTTCCTTTAGCCCACTTTGCAGACCAAAGGGAGCCGCTGCCACCCTCTCACACCCTCCTGCCTGCCGCCCCTTTCAAAGCCCATTTTTAAAACGGGCTTTGATACTAGTTTAGGAATAAAAGGATTGTGGCTTATATATACAGGTATTCCTGCCCCAAGAAGGACATAGACAAAATTGAAAGGGTACAGAGGAGAGCGACGAGGATGATCTGGGGCCAAGGGACCAAGCCCTATGTAGATAGGTTGAGGGATTTGGGAATGTTCAGCCTGGAGAAAAGGAGGTTGAGAGGGGACATGATTGCCCTCTTTAACTATTTGAAAGGTTGTCACTTGGAGGAGGGCAGGATGCTGTTTCTGTTGGCTGCAGAGGAGAGGACACGCAGTAATGGGTTTAAACTACAAGTACAACGATATAGGCTAGATATCAGGAAAAAGTTTTTCACAGTCAGAGTAGTTCAGCAGTGGAATAGGCTGCCTAAGGAGGTGGTGAGCTCCCCCTCACTGGCAGTCTTCAAACAAAGGTTGGATACACACTTTTCCTGGATGCTTTAGGATGCTTTGGGCTGATCCTGCGTTGAGCAGGGGGTTGGACTAGATGGCCTGTATGGCCCCCTTCCAACTCTATGATTCTATAAGAGTTTCTGTTTCCAGTGGTATTTGAATCTCATTATCATCATTTTTAAAAGAACCAAAGATATTTGTCCTGTAGACAAGGAGTTTTCTTCTTCACATATTGGATGGGAGACCTTGGATTCAACCCAAATGTACTACAGATTTTTACACTCTGTGAAAGGTTTTGAAGCATTTCTCACACACTTCTTCAATAACTGTTACAGCAATCCTGTAAGAGAGATTGCCGTTCTTATCCTGTTACAGTAGGGAGTCATTTGCCGGAGATCTCCCAAAACCAATTTACAAGTTACCAAGGGCTTTGCATCAGGCATGGAATGGTAGTAAACACCCCCCCCACACACACACACACACACACCTCCAATGTATGCAGCATTCTAATCACAAATGTGGCTTTTGTGACAAAAGATCTGCAGCTCACCCACCTCTCCTGGAGCATTTTCTCATCCCAAAACAACCCTGGTTGGTCCTATGGCAAAAACTATATAACTTATAAAATTAGGGTCTTCCTTTAATACTAACAAAGATTTATTCAAGGCATGAGCTTTCGAGTGCAAGTTACTGCAAGCAAGAATAAATCTTTGTTGGTCTTAAAGGTGCTACTGGACTCTGATTTTATTGTGTTACTTCAGACCAACATGGCTACTCATTTGCATAACTTATATGCAGTTTCCACCATGAGGCAAACAGATCCCCGGGGTGTTTTCAGGATGTGGAAGTGGTTTGCGAGTGTCGTGGCACCGTTTTTCTCCTGGATTAAATGAAGTCTCAATCTGCATATCAGTCTTTTCCTGAAAAGGTGTCCTTGGCATTCCAGGGGTCTCACTCAGGCCAAGGCAACTTCCCTGTGTTCATGCAAGCTAAAGCTAGTTCTGTGGTATCCCCAGGCTCTTTGTGCTTGTCAGAATTTGCCATTATCTGTGGGGCAGGCTTTCCCAGTCATGTACCCAGGCTTGGTTGGAAGGTGCTGGCACACTGGTTTTCCGCTTGCTTTTTGCTTTCCAAAAAGCTTATGTTTAACTATCAGGTCAAATTCGCTTTTGCAGAAAGCTGTTGGGAGTGCGATACCAAAGAAACACACATTTCAGCTTCACTTGTCAGATATGATTATTCCTAAAGGCCAAAAATATTGCTGCTGGAAGTATCGCTGTATAAACAGAGTTTACTTATGTTGCACAGAGCTTTCACTAAAGGCATCTTAGCCCATTAAACTTAAACAAATGCCCATATATTTTGTTATAAATCTATTCTTAAAAACAATACTCCAGAGGCCCTGCTTTTACAAAGGTTGCGGCTCCCACATGAAGCAGGGAGGCCGAGGAGAATTGTAGCAGTCGGCACAGTGTGGGGAGGGGGGCACACCTTGCAGGAATGGATAACAACAATACCAGTGTCAACCTGCAAAGAGAAGCAAAGTGGAAAAAAATCTGCACATGTCAGAGGAGAGTGCCATCTTCTCTTCCTGCCCAATGCTTCTGCCCTCTTTTCCCTGTCATGGACCTTTTCTGCACCGAGAACGCAAAGCCGCACTGCCACCAAGTTTTTGATCCAGTTGCCCCGATGTTTCCCACTTCCTAACAGGAGCTGTTGATGTACTTAATCCCCTTGTCATGCCCAGATTTGTGCTGCTGCATGAGGCAGCCAATGGACCAGAAGCCAGGGCTTCCCGCCGTTCATTTAACTTGTCAATCATTGTGATGTGGCGGGAACTCGCCAATCACCTTCCAACACCATTTGAGGGGAGCCCCTCCAAGTCCAAAATATTTTTTTTTTCAGATTTTAAAATCATTTATTGTGTTGTAATTAAAAAATTAAGGAAATGCTCACCCCTCCTACAAACTCCACAGCTCACCCAAACCCAAAGGTTTTTTTTTTTTAAAAATCGACAGAATAATAACACAACTGTTATGTTGCATAAATAAAATGCTCCCCGTTGCTGCCTGGGCACCAGAGTTGCACAGGGCTGAACTCCCATCCCCGCCTGCCCATAGCTGCCCCTGCTTTGCTTTGTGTAGCTAAATAAAAAGCTTCCACAGTAAAATATTGTTCCAAAATTAGCATTAAAGCTAAGATTTCTTCATTTAACATTTACTTTTGATCTAAATAAGTAGGTTAATAATTTTGTTGCATTTTGGTTTAAGATGTGTCCCTCTTTAGGGACTGGGCATGCTAATGCAGCTCCCATGTGTCAAAAGGTTGGGGGCCCCTGCTGTAAAGGGAGGGCCAGGGCCAGGGAAGGGAAGGGCCGCAGGCAGCAGAGGAAGTGTGTGCGGTCAGCCCAGGCCATTCAGGTCAGAGCTCTTCCCTCCCCGTCTCTCTTGGCTGGCCTCCTCAGATGCCCCCTCTGCCAATCTGCTTCATTGCTGGAGGTTGCTTTGCAATCTCACTGCTTGCTGGTTGAGAGAGGCAATTGCAATCCTTTTCTTTGGTTCTGGAATTCTTCCCATTGTAAACTTAACTGGGGCCATGAGAATATCCTTTGCCTAGGCATGCATACTCTTTACCATTAAGTAGGTGCTGAAGAGGGCCAGCTGCTCAGAAATCTGTGGGGTTCCTTAATTCTCTAGGGTCTTGAGAGGCTGATGTGCAGCAATCATCATTGCACGGCCAGTGGAAAGAGCTGATAGCTTTGAACAAGGGTTGAAGGCAGCCATTGTGGAGATCTGTATTGGCTGCATGCATCATGCTGGGATTGCAGACCGGGGAAGGAGGGCATAGGTGAGGAATGAAGGAGGCAGGTGACTCTGTTTTTGATAAAATCAAAGTCACAGCTTTTATTCCTTACATAGCAGCCGCATTGGCACAACATGGAGAGGGATCCTGGGTCGGACAACTTGCCTGCCACCCAATGACCCCAGCCTTCCTTCTGGGGGTGAAACTGGAGTGGCAACCCTGGGATCCAGTTGGGCGCTGGCTGCTGCATGGTTCCCATGCCACCTGGTAGTGAGAGCCCCAACAACAGCTCCCAAGCTGGGCATACTGCTGAACTGGTACCACTTCAAGATCCCTTAAAGAAGCCCCTAAATTGGTGGAGGTGAGCACACAGGTTCAGCATCCCCTGCCAAAAGAATCCCTTCCTTTGCCAAAACCAACATAAATCTGTGACAAAAGAACAGACATGAAAAAAGAAACACAGCCTATAGCAACCAAAATATAGGGAGTGTGAGTAAGAACAAGCAGCACCAAAAACTGAGATCAAGAGCCCAGCAAAATATAAGAGGGGCAAGAGGATGGGGGGTCTCCCACAGGGGCCAGCTTCCAATCCCACTGGACCCCAACTATTGTACCTGTCCTTTCAGCTGGATGCAGGCAGCGCATGGCCACCTCTTTCTGCTTCCCCACCCGAAACCTGCAAAGGCAGTGTCTGGTAAGTCCTTTCCGCAGCTTGCTACTTGACAGTGCTGTAAGTAGATACCCTTGTCATCTTGACATAGGTTTTTCAGTAGGCTTCATATTGGATGGTGCAGACCCATTCTCTGACGTAATGAGCCTTCATCTGATGCGAGAAGCCCTTCTCTTAGCAGGAGAACCTCTTGTGTCATGGGAGAGCTCCTTTGCTGGGTGTAAGTGCTACTGCTAAGCACTACTGCTAGAGGATTGGGTCCTCAGCATCCACCTTATCATGTCTTCTTCTCCCCCCACTATGGTTTCATATCTTCTCCTCCTTCCCCCACCATACATGGTTTGAGTGTCAGACTCTGATCTGGAAGGCCCAAATTTGGATCTCTCCCTCTGCTGTGGAAGCTCACTGGGTGAACTTGGGCCAGTCACTCTTTTTGTCAGCCTAACCTGGCAGAGGAGAGGACAACATTGTCAGTCTCATCAGATCTGTGCCATTTGGGACCAATACCATCTTCAGGGACACTTTCAGCAGCGTGGTGGGAGAAAGAACCCCAGTATGGCCATGCTACTGCTTGCTCTCTTTGAAGATTCACGGATTTCTTCCCGTTCCTGACTCTGCATGAAAATTAACCAGAGCAGTTTAATCATGAATGTTTATGGCCGACAGTAATCCTGAATTTAACTATAAAATTTAACGATATGCTAGCTGCTTGACCAATAATTCATGCTACCACTAGCTCAGCGATGCGATTTAATTTGTCTGAAATAATTGGAATGTATGTATTAATGGAGAAGGGCTTGGGTTTGTGGGAGGGGAGAGAAATAACAGCTGAACACATGCTGTGTTGGCTGCGTGTGTACAGTAAATAGGGAATATTGGGGGGGGGGGAGCTGAATTTAGCGAGTCAGGTTCTCAACTATTTTCTAAAAACTGTTGCCAAAGGATGAGGGAAAACCGTACAGAGTATTTAGCAAATGTTTTCACTGGCAAGTCTGAATTTAGGTACAACATTTAGGGCTGCACCAAATGTTGGCAGATGAATTTTTCTGTGTGGAAGGGGACCATGGACAAGATGACTTTAAAGGTGTCTCCCTCTCTTCACCCCAGTCCCATTATTTGCTGGTTCATCGCATTTTTTTGACATTGTCCTCAGCAACTCCAGCCAATCAGTGATATCCTCTCATTGACAAGAAGAAGGCAGAATGCCCTGTCGCTAGGCCACATCTCTCTGGGGTGGGTGTCATTCTTGCCACACGTCAGGTGTTTGTAGAGTGCCATCAAGTCACAGCTGATTTGCGGCAACTTTGAAGGGTTTTCAAGGGGAGAGAGTAACAGCTAGTTTGCCACTGCTTTCCTCTGCAGTACAACCCTGGACTTCCTTGGCCTCCCATCCAAATACTAAGAAGGGCCAAGCTTGCTTAGCTTGCCATCAGGCTAGCCAGGGCCATCCAGGTGAGGGCACATTTTCATATCCAACAATAATTAATCCTTTTCTAGTTCTTGTTTTTTAAGCAAGTATCACCTTTATTTATACAAGACAATGATGTGCTTGTGATCTACAGGGCTTCCAAGGCAGAATGCTTTATTTGTAATCATGGTCTGTCCAGGTATGATCCATGTAGTTCCCAGATTTTCCCCCAATGAACCAAGGAAAAACCTCCAGGTCCTAGAGGAAGGCTCGGGTCAGTAGTCGATAGAGAATCCATGTGGACACTCTGCCTGCAGCCAGTTTGGGGAAGGGGCAAAGCTAAGCTGCAACCCCCCCTCCCCCTGTTCGCCTTTTATGGGCTTTTTTCCCTGAGCACCTGAGCCACCGGGCAGCCTTGCTCCACAGCTCAACCAGGAAGGAGAAAAGGGTATGTTACTTTTGTGCCAATGCACCAAAAGGGAAGGGGGTGGATGGTGGCAGGAGGGGGAGTTGTAGAGGCAGGCTCTGTGAGCCCCTGCTCACCCTCTACAGTTGCATTTCCAGCCTCCCATGGCAGGCAAGGGTTGGGGGCCAGCCAGATGAGGTGTGGGAGTTCTGTGTCTTTCATTTCAGGTTAGATGATGTTTCAAATCCAACCAAGCAACATTGAGCCTGTGTGACAGACCTAGAAAGAACCTTGTGCAGGCCGTATCTGGAAGAGTCAAGCTGGCACCTGGGGAGGCAGTATCTAATATTCCCCAGACCTCTTTCTTCAGGTACCTGCCCTTGCAATGCCTGCCTCTCCCTGGTTTGGTTGCCTAAACAGCTCTGGTATGAGCAGGTCTTCAGTGGCCTAAGATCAGGGTCAGCTGTTCCTATTTTATGTTTCTCAGGGACAGCTTCTTCTTAGTCCAGCACCTCCAAGCTCTCCAGAGACTATTTCCAGCTACGCTTTGCTAGACTGGTAAGAGCATGAAACATTTCAATAGCTGTTTACAATATTCGTCAAAGGTGGGTAGTCATCTTAGTCTGTAGCAGTAGAAAAATGCAAGAGTCCAGCTGCACATTAAAGCCAGCTTGGTGTGGTGGTTAAGAGTGGCAGCTTCTAATCTGGTGAGCTGGGTTTGATTCCCCGCTCCTCCACATGCAGCTAGCTGGGTGACCTTGGGCTTGCCGCAGCACTGATAACACTGCTCTGTGAGAACAGCACTATCAGGGCTCTCTCAGCTTCAGCTACCTCACAGAGTTTCGGTTGTGGGGAGAAGAAGAGAAGGTGATTGTAAGCTGCTTTGAGACTCCTGGAAGAGAAAAGCAGGGTATAAAAAACAATTCTTCTAACGATTAGCAGCTTTTGTGGTAGAGTATGAGCTTTCATGAGTCATTTCTAAGACCGTTTTGCTGAGACTCAGCGTGACCAAGTAGGCAGGTGGTTGGGAGAGCACTGGGTTCAAATCCCTCTTCTTTCCTTCAGCCTAGAGAGAAATCCCTGATATTCTAGAGCCTTGGCCCTGCATTAGAACAGGACGTGAGGAGATAGTCTCAGTGGACAGGAGATACGCTGCCACTTTTCCTGAGCCTAAAACATGTGGTCCTGTGCTGGAAAGAAGAAACCCAGCCCATTCATGTAAAGATAATGCAAGGGTTAAAAACTGGTGTGGGGAGGAGAGGCTTACAAAATGGCAGCAAGGTAAATGGTACAATGGCTGTGCTTGCTACAAGCATGATGCTCAGCTCTTCTAGTTTGATAACAAGCTGAGCAAGAGAAGCAACCGCAGAGCGCAGGAAGCAAGGGCAAGGAACAAGCAGAAAGTGGTGTTACTTAAATGTATTCCAGGGGTGATAGGAGAACAATCTTCCTTAAGGAAATGTATATCTTCAACAACAGACATCACAAGTGACGGATAGAGTGGAAGTGTTGTTAGCATTCTGCTTTATTCATGCTTTGTTGAGTCGTAGAAGAAAAGAAGAGTTGGTTCTTATATGCCGCTTTTCCCTACCCGAAGGAGGCTCAAAGCGGCTTACAGTCGCTTTCCCTTTCCTCTCCCCACAATAGACACCCTGTGAGGTGGGTGAGGCTGAGGGAGCCCCGATATCGCTGCTCTGTCAGAACAGCTTTATCAGTGCTGTGGTGAGCTCAAGGTCACCCAGCTGGTTGCATGTGGGGGAACGCAGAATCGAACCTGGCATGCCAAGATTAGAAGTCTGCACTCCTAACCACTACACCAAACTGGCTCTCAGTTTGTGGAAGGGGAGGGGAGAGCAATTCAGCCTTTAAAGTGCGTGTGTTACATAGGTCTGCATGTGTGCAACTGTACTGTTTATCGATGCTGCAGAGTTGTGCAGTCATGGGTAGATGTCCATCCCCATTTGTGTCAGGGGCAGTAGGTGCCCCTGATTATTCCTCTACCCACCATACAAACGGAATGAACTATTGCCTCTTTGGGGTCTCCTTTTTGGGGTGCTTGGAAACGTAGGTTCCCTGGAACTAGGAGTCCTCCCTTGAAGGAGAGTCCCCCAGCTGTGGCTCTCTGTCTCAAGGCAGCGAGACTACCTTGCTGAGCTGTTGGGAGAATGAATGGATCCAAATGGTCATGCACATGCCCTTTGAGTTTGTCATGGAAGTGTAGTTGCCATTAATGACTGAAGCAGCAGCAGTGGTGCTTTAACTCCCTGGAGAAGATTGGTAGGCAGTGCAAGTGCAGAAATTGTGGAGCCCTTGTATTTGCCTCCGGACGTTGATTTCTTAGCTGTTATAGCTATCAAGTTCTTTTTTGTTCCTTCTTTTAAGCGTGAGTAAACTCTTAACACTCGCCTTACTTCTGCACCGAAGCACACAAATATTGTACTTGAATGTTTTCCTTCCGTTTGAAGGATAACCCAGTCCCTAATCTGGAGAGTGGACCTATTCTGGAGTCATGTAGCTGCTTTGTCACCACCATCAGTCATTTAGCTTAGCTTTCATGTGGGAGGAAGAGACTTGGTGGCTTTTGCCAGACTGGGCATTGTCACCCTGTCATTCATTCTAAGGGCCAGTTCCTGTAACAATAAGACCATTCCAATCATGACGATTTTGGCACTCCTACCCCACTCACCAAGTGCGCTGTATGTGACCCTGTCAGTACATGGCCACCATGTGGTGTGAATAGTGTGTTTTCCAGCTTTTGTATGTGCACATGGAAATCCTTTCTGATAGCACATACCGAAGCTGGAAAAGATCCTCATTGCCTCATTCATACGAAATAGCCATTCAGGCTAGACGGCATTTATTTTTAGGATATTCAAAATGAACTTAACAAAGTCACACTTTTCAAAAGATGCCTTTCTTCTTGTCGCTGCTGGTACACTACGGTCCTTTTCTGTTATCCTGCGTCTCACGGGAGGTTACGACACCCTGCTTCCTTTGCAGAAACACATTTAAGGTATTCATTAAAAGCTATTTCTGTTAATGCGTTCTCAAAGAATGAGCTGAATTCCATACCCTGTAAATGAAGTTTCAACAGGTTAATTCCAGCAGTTTAACAAGCTCTGACGTGCCTCCATCCCTTTGCAATATGCAATTTCCTGGAAGCTGGAGAGATGATATAATAGATATTTTAGCTGTGCATGCCGTTTTGCCATTAAATTGGGATGTGATTACCTCCCATCGCCAAAAGGACTACCCTTGGGTCCCAAGCAATATGACATTATTTTGCAAACAGGTCGCACCAACGTTATTCGATGGCAGTGACTGGGAAGCCACCGACACTTCATTAACATTTTTGCATCTTCCCGTCTCCTTAATGTTTCATGAAAGGATGAGTTTGACACCATGCTGCAGACGCATCCCAGGCTTGCCCACCTTGATGTAACTTCAGCTTGAGAAGCCTTTGAGAACAGTGCCCCCCCCCCCGTGTTTTTTGGGGAAAGGTGAGGAGACTGGAGAGGCACTTAGAGCTCACTTCTAAGTGAGTCGCAGTCTCTGACCTCTTCAGCTCATTTGAGCCAAGGGGAGTAAAACACAGCCTTCCACCATGAATTCAAGCAGGAAAACCAGGAAGACCAAGGGCCATTCCGCACCGGGATCCATGTAGCAAATTGTTTGCTGAACGAAAAATCACCATTTTAAATAGTGGCATTTGGCGTAACGCATACCTGCCTTTGTAGTGGAATCCAGTTGCGTTTCTATCGTTTCCCACAGGGTTCCGGTCTCTGCAAAAATCGCTAGCCAGGAAGCGCTATTGCTAAGCTGTGTCCCGCCCCTGGCCGTCAAGCAGCCAATGGGCGACCGTTATCATGCTCCCAAACAGCCCCTTTCCCTTTAAGGAAGGTTTTTTTTTAAAAAAACCACACCCGTTGCAACGAATATGCATTGATTCGTTGCAACAGAGAGACCCATCCAGCTAGCAGGTGGTGTTTGAGCTGCCATTTCATCGTTGCCACGCTCCCCCCGATTGAACCCCCCCCCATGGGCGCAATTTTCAGCCGAAAACAGTGTGAAAAATAAAGTGAAAATAAACCAGCAAACGGGCCTCTGCGATGCTTGTGCTTGGTGACTTTAAACAGAGGGGCTGCAGCCAGGGAAGCCTCGCTGGGTAAACAAAGGCTCGCTGGTGCGTTGATCTCTGCTCGCTCTGAGAAAAAAAAATGGCGATCTCTTCGCCGGAAGATTAAAGGAGAGAGCCAGGGGGAGGGACTTTGCAGAAACCGCAACAATGGTAACGCACAGAACTTTCCCGCTAGTGTTGCAGATTGGTTGCAGGAGTGTAGCGCTTTCTGGAGGGTGAATCCACTTTTTGGGATTTCCCTGAAAGCGCTACAATGAAGCGCTTTTTGCAGATCGGTTTCAGGAGTGTTGCAGTTTGTCAAAGACGTTGTGCATAATGGCAAAACTGTAGCGATTTCAATTATTAACCATTGTGCTATTTTGGACGAATGCGGAACGCCCCCAAGAATGAAGCCAGTTAGCAGAAGTATCTTGCAGGCATTAGAAGAATACAGTCATTTATGTGATACACTTTCCCCCACACACTCTCTTCTTCCAAAGAGCTCAGGATAGTGGGCATTTGTCACCCTGCCTCCATTTTGTCTTGGCAACCACCATCTGAGGTAGGTTAGAGTGAGAAAGAGAGAAGCTAGTCTAAGGTCTCCCAGTAAGCTTCCTGGTGAAGTAGGAATTTGGCCATTGGTTTCCCATATCCTGGTCTGACATGTTGGCTTTTGACTTATTATAATTTTCTCATGTCCTTGGCCTATAACTGCAGTAGAACAAGAGGGCAGGGTAGTGGTGGACTTCAGGGGAACAGCTATATTCGTTTCACGATCTTTAGATTCCCTGTAAGTGGAAAAGCTAGTACAACTTGCTCCCCTGTGAGCTATTTCTTTATTTGTAAGGAAGTTTGTTATGGGCAGGCATTAAAAATGTGAAATTGCACAGGCTTTTCTACTCCTCCTTCTCCTGTTCATGTAGACCAAGCCTAATTGCTTGGAAGCTATGGGGATATCCTAGAGCTGAGTCTAGCCTGTGAGCCACATCTGTTCAACTTTGGACCTGCAGAGCTGAATGCTGAACCCTAGGTAGATATTACGGCTTGCCTGATTCTTTGTAACACTCCTATTTTTACAGTCCAAGGCTAGCAACTATGAGAAACTTATATTATCTCAGGTGGACTTTTATATTTGGTTCCAGGGCTGCATGTGACTTGATTGATCACCCACTGTGCAATTGTGAGCTGTCCTATATGGTCCCTGAAACGAACCAGTGACAGGCTTGGGTGGAGGTAGTTTCCAACTCTGTTCACTGGAATTGTTGTGGCCAGAGTTTGAACCTGAGACTTTTCACACCCCGGCCATGTGTCCTACTGATGAACTAGGGGGCCTCATGCATGCAAATATTCCCCCATCTCAGTCAAGTTGTAGTTTGGGAAACTGCGTTTGAAACATTCAGTAAATCCCCTTACATTTCAAGGTCCCTGCTCAGGTTTTAATATATGCACTTACTGGAAGGAAAGAGAAACGGGGCCACACCAAGGCAAAATAAAGAAGAGGAAACAAATGCTGAAAAAGGAAAAGAACCTTTAATGATTCAATAAACCCTCCATGTGTGCAGCTTTGTCAGGGGGGATTAAAACATGAAACATGTTAAGTATATCGTTTTTAAAAGTTGATAAAATATAGGAGAATTTCAAAAAGTGTATACAAAGCCCAGTTCATAATCAGATGTGAATGTATTGCCTGGACAGCTCATTTCATTTTAAATGGAGATATGGGAAGGAAACGAAAAAGATTCTGAAAGGTCCTCCAACACCTATTTAACAAATACTCAAAACAGAGATTCCTTTGCACTTATTCAATATGACTTGCATTCTGTATATGCTTTGTGAAATTTTAGTATTTTGCTAAAACTAGTTCCTTTTTGTACACATTAACAACAATGAATTGCACTCTGCACGTGCTCTGTGAAATTCTCCTGTATTTTATCAACTTTTTAAAATGATGTATTTAATATATTTCATGTTTTATATTTAGTAAATTCACACTGACAAAGCTGCACACAAAACATATAGGGGTTTTGCAATTATTATGATTCTTTTCCTTTTGCAATTAGAAGAACTGGTTTCTCATACCTGAAGTATTCACTACCCGAAGGAGTCTCAAAGCAGCTTACAATTGCCTTCCTCTTCCCACAACAGACACTCTGTGAGGTAGGTGGGGCTGTGGGAGTTCTGACAGAACTGCTCTGTGAGTACAGGACTATCAGGACTGGGAGTGGCCCAAGGTCACCCAGCAGGCTGCATGTGGAGGAGAAGCAGGGAATCAAACCCAGCTTGCCAGAACAGAGGCCGCTGCTCTTAACCACTCTTAAGGAGAGAAGAACAGTTTTTGAATATTGAAACAGAAAGTATAATTAAATTAACATCTTCTGATCTCTCAGCTCAAGACAGTTGGAGCATTCTTAGTTGCATAGTTGTTGCAAGAGTGTTATTTCAGGAGAATTCAGCCTTTATTGTTTGTCATTTCTCAGGTACTTTTCCTCCTTTCAGGTCTCCTGTGGTTAAACTTGAGCACCTTAGAGATCAATGCAATTTTTCGGGGTATGAGCTTTTTAACTGACTTACTTGAGAACAACATGGCTGTCCTTGGAAACTGGTCTCCTCTGGGAATTTGGGTATATTGATTTTGGTGGCCATGAGCTGTTTGGTGGTGCTTGATTTTATACAGTTTTTAAATTTTGTGCAGCCTACTCTGGTAAACCTTGGTAAAAGTTTTAAATTAATCAACAGACAGATTGCTCAATGGATTCAGTCTGAGGAGCTGGAAACAGTTAACCCATTTTTTTTTCCAGATGTCCTTTTTATAGGGCATCTTGTGCCAAGATTATTGAGCCTTTGATCAGAGAAATGAATGGTGGGGGTGAAGAGGAGTGAATGAAAATGCTCCTTATGGAAGATAACACTCACCTTACTATCCAGGTTGCAAAAAAAACATATGGTTTTAATTACAGTCAGACAAGTTACTGTAATTTCTACTGTACAGGTTTTAGCTTTTGGCTGATCTGTTCTATTAATCATTTATATTTACTCTTAAGTCTATTGTTTTAAAGTTTCTTGTTATGGCTGGCAGAGGCTGTAATAATACATTTGAAAAAGATTCAGTCTCTCAGGTAGTCTCTTGTGTGGCTAAAGATTATAACAAAGCTCTGAGGTGGTCCCCCCCCCCTCAAATCCACATTCAGTCACAACGTTCACTGAATGGCCTTGGAACAACCCCTCTCTATACCCATCCTACCCTGCAGGATTGTTGTGAGGACAAAATGGAGGAGGGAGTGGTGCTCCTTGCCCTGAGCTCCATGAGAAAAGGACATCAGAGCAAAACGATCAGAGCAAATCTAAAAGCTTCCTCCGTTTGCAAGATATCTCAGCGGCAATTTTGTGTAGCTGTGAACAGCGTCACCATAGGAATCAGCTCCATTTTGTACTGTTTATTTATTTATCGCCCTTGTTGAAGACAGTGGAAAGTAAATCTCCCTTAAATGTAAACCAGAGTGGCTTGATCTGCCTAACGCTAATTCATTAGTAGTTCATTAGATAGTAACTTACTGTAAATAATGGAATAAACAAAGGCTCTTGGGTTTTTTCTTTTTCCATTGCTGTTTATTATCATGGTCAAAGCTCTTTCTGGAACTTGCTGGGCTCCATTAAGGCTAATGATCCTGAAAGAATCATAGCAGGGAAAGGTATAGGTTATTCACGCTGGAAATCTTTCATGTTCTCCATGGAGTTATCTGTCTCAAGAAATGAAATGGTCCCGGACTTAATGCACCAACAAGGCCAAAATATTGTAATAGAAGCAATAAAACATGCCCTCTCTTTATAGCCTAACAGCACAACCATGTGCTAATGGAAAAAAAGGTTTCATGTGATCACATTAAAAAAAATGCATACCTCAAATGGCTTTTCATAGGCATTCCAGACACTTTTACTTCTCTGTACTAAAAAGAGAATATTTCTGGTTACGCTGGAGACCGCAGGTCAAAAGCACTAGGTTATGGGCAGGGGGCATACCCCCAGGAAATTATGAGTTTGTACCAGGAGGACCAGGAAACAGGGGAGGCCAATTTTGAGGCAGGGTGAACCTGCAGATCGAAGACTTAAGGAGACATGGGAGCAGGCAAGGGACAGAGAACCTTGCAGGTCAAGAGAGGCAAGTACATGGGGAACTCAAGGGAAGAACAGACAGAGATTTCTGACGCAACACACAAGGAGACACACCAAGCTACAGCTGAGTCTGGCCAAACCGTCATCTAGCATCCTGTTTCCTACAGTGGCCAAACTGATGCTTCAGGAAGCAGGGCACATAAGGATGCCCCTTCTGCAACACGTGTTCAGGGATATACTGCCTCTGAGCAGAGAGGTTCCATTTTAATATCAGGGGTAACAGCAATGGATTTTCCAAGAAGCAGGAGTCTTCTTTTAAAAACGGACGAGTCCATCATGTGGCAATGGCTTCTGGAACTGAATAACACATTATGGGAAATGTTTTATTTTATTTGTCCTGAGTGTCCTATGCAAAGATGCAGCCTATCACCAAAGTATTTATTAGGTAAGCCTCATCATGGATCCCCCCCTCAAAAAAAAGATGGAGGATGACGTCCTGCTGGGATCAGGGCCTCTTCTGCATGATGGATAAGCTGATGAAAACTCACTAAATACTTCGTTGTTTTTCTGATCTCTGCACAGAAGAGTTAATTTACTCCGCAAAACTGATTTTGCTCTGCATGGTGAACTGCCTCTTTAAGCATCTTTTAAGCGTTGTTTCTGAAAGATGCTTTTCACCGATTCATTTCTCTCCTGCCTGCCTGAGATTATCTATTAGCCATGCAGAGAAGTTCTTTAGTTATGCAGATTAGTGACTGCATTAGAGAACAAAGCGGAGTTGGCAAAACTGCAGGGGGCAGGGCTATGAATTGTTTTATGCAGAGAGCATTGCAACGTAGTTTTTCAACAGACTATATTCAATGCAGAACAACAATATAATAAAGCAGTCTAAACTGGTTGTTTTTTTAAATTGTTTTATTTGGCTCCATGCAGAATATCTCCTGGGCAGATAATGTTACCTCCTTTACTCTGCAGTCTCAGTTTTCCATAGGCACAGGAGGGCACCAGTTGGATTCTTGAGGATTCTAGTTCAGGTGGCCTTGCTGGGCTGGAATGTGTAGATTTCTCTCTCTCTCTCTCTCTCTCTCTCTCTCTCTCTCTCTCTCTCTCTCTCTCTCTGTCTTTCATGGGCCATACTAAGCATATTTATCTAAGCACCACCATCCCAAAATGAAAAGGCAGAGATCTGAATGTGAGTAAATGTTTGTGTTGGCCACATGAGGGGCTTAGTGGCTGTGTTTGGACCACAGAACAAAGAGGCCATTGTTAGAAATGTTATTTTGCAGATATGCATAGAGAAATCACAATATGCAGGTGCATTCAGTAAGAGTTGTGTTGGTCCCAACTTAAGAAAATGTGGCACCTTTAATTCATATGCATGCTTCTGATAGAAATTGGAAGGACATTCGTATTTTGGCACTAGCAAAAGCCAGTGGGGAAGTGTTCTCTCCCAGTCTGATTTCTTCAGCTGCTGGTCTTTTGAGTGCTATTGGTTGATCTTGCTCTGATGTCACAGAGAACCTGGGAGGCCATGATGATACAAGCCCTTCTAGCTGCCACAAACATAAAAGCTCCTCTGCATCACCAGCTAGGCCAGGCGGATGGATGCTACGAAGACTGTGTATGAATTCTAAAGGCAATGAAGCTGGGTCCATACTGCTGCTGTGCATTCTAATGACACCTACCAGGTGCAAATCAGATGAGGAATCCTGGAGCCCTTTCGTGAGAGACAGACAGAAAGGCAGGTTTAGTGTTCATAAAGTAAGATGTTCCCGGTGCAGTGTGCTGTTCCTGTGTCAGTTACACAGTCTGAATTTGTTTTCCATGACCATTGCAGTATGTGCTTAAAATTCAGCATTTGAAAGTTGCAGTAAATACAGCTGCTGGAACATTTGAAGCAAGCGAAAACACACAAGGTTGCCAACAGCATTCATTGAATGTGACAGACTTCTGCTGACAATGAAGATCGGCCAATGCAAAACAGTGACCGTGTATGTTCTGTGAGTAGGTTAAAAAAAAAAAAACAAGTCCCAGATATGCTGGGGACAAGCCAGTGAAATAGCTTTCCCAATTTTGTTCATGGAATCTGTTTAACACATATTGACTGTAGCAAGATTCCCACTGTTAAAATTGAAAACTGTGAAATCTACCTTGCAGTCCAAAGAGCATTTGTATGAAAGTAGCAATGCACCCATCAGGCAGTACAGTGGGGGTACACACAGCCCCAGGAATGAAAAGCTACATCCCAGTGAGGTGGTAAGGTAGTGGTACTCCATTGCCTCTAATAGGCCTTCACTTATCTGCTTTTGTTACAAAACAAATAAAGCCCTGTAGAGTCAACATAGAGAGAAGCTGATGGGGAACTCCCTCCCCCTCCCCCTTCTGCTGTATACCCATGTTCATACAGAAGGCTCACACTGGTGCTATTGGGGTTGAGTGTACTAGACAATCTCCTTGGTTATGCCTTCTCATCATGCAACTCAGTTGGAAGATAGAAGTGTGGTATAGTGATTAAAGGACAGTGGACTCTTATCTGGAGAACCGGGTTTGATTCCCCTCTCCTCCTCCACAAGCAGCCAGCTGGGTGATCTTTGGCTAGTCACAGTTCTCTTAGAGCTGTCCTTGTAGAGCAGTTCTCTTAGAGCTCTCTCAGCCTCACCTAAGACACAGGGTGTCTGTTGAGGGGAAAGCAGGGAAAGGTGTTTGTAAGCTGCTTTGGGACACCTTCAGGTAATGAAACAACAGCTCTTCTCTCTCTCACCTTTCACTTCATGCTTTGTGTAGAAAAGGGCATGCAAATGTGTAGACACGCAATGCTATAATCAAGTGAACATGACTTGCCAAGGCTCTTCAATGTGTGTGTACAAACATTGTTGGGGCTCTGGACTTGAACCAAGAAACTCTTGGCCTGAAGCTAGCCTAGTGAGCGACCTCGGACTGCTGGTCCTTGGACCTCTCTTTCCACAGGCACAGATGGAAGTAAATACGTGCTGCATTGCGCCCTGTAACTTTTTAATTCCACTTTTCCTTCAGGAAGATCAAGGCAGCCTACATGTCTCTGTCCTCCCCCCCCCCATTTGGCCCCCTACATCAGCCTTGTGGGGCCAGGCCGAAAGAGAGCTCGACCAGCCTAAGATTAGCCACACGGCTTCATAACCTTAGAGTTCTTCACTCTGATTATGATGAACTATGACCCAAGTTTGCAGGACAATAACCAAAGCTCCCAGTGCCTACTTAACAATATGACTTCCCCAATGAGTTGATCATAATTTATTTACATTATCTATAGCTCACCTTCCTCCCTGAGCCTCAGAGGTAACACAGAGTAAGTCAATACAATGCAATAAGCAATGCAATACAGTTAGAAGAGCAGAAATCGGAAAGCGTGCAAATAAAGCACAAATGTTGACATGTTCAATGATGCAGAAATGAGATAGTAGAATAGCGAGTTCATTCCTATCGAATGTATTTATTTATATCCTGCTTTTCTCTACCAGTTGAGACTCAAAATGGCTTAGAGGTAAGACAGTTTCATAGTCTTGAACTTTTGTCATGATTCCCCCATCTGCTGTGAAGCTTGGATAGGGTAATATTTCTTTCCCTTTATTGTGCCAAGCTGGGACCAGTGGACACCACAGACCCCCAAAAATTCCTATTGCCCCAGGCATAGGTTCTAGCTGCTCATGAGTACAAAGAGGCAAGTCTGACATGGGGACTGATTAGGGCAACAACCCCTTCTCTGCATGAACAGTAGTAAAAAAATGCCTACAGGATCATGGGTCATCGTTCTGTACAAGAGATGGAATGGTATGGCAGTGCTGCCATGTGTGCAGGGGTAAAACAATGTGAAAAATAAATAAATCTCAGTGCAGTCCTATGTATGACAGCATTTGGGTGCATTTAGGGTAGTGTTTCCCTGATTAGTCCCAATGTACCTGCACTGTCATACAAAACCCCAAAAGATGATATTGACATTAGAAAAGGAACACAGATCTCAATAATGCAAGAACTGAAACCTGAAGCAAGCTAGAAGAAGAAGAGGAGTTGGTTCTTACATGCCACTTTTCCCTACCCGAAGGAGTCTCAAAGCAGCTTACAGTTGCCTTCCCTTTCCCCACAACAGACACCCTGTGTGGTGGGTGAGGCTGAGAGAGCCCTGATATCACTGCTTGGTCAGAACAGCTTTATCAGTTCTGAGGCGAGCTCAAGGTCACCCAGCTGGCTGCATGTGGGGGAGTGCGGAATTGAACCCGTCTTGCCAGATTAGAAGTCCGCACTCCTAACCACTACACCAAACTGGCTAGTTCAAATCTCCCATCAGACCTAGATGCTCTTTGGTGACCTTGGACCAATCACTCTCTTATCTCTCTCTCTCTCTCTCTCTCTCTCTCTCTCTCTCTCTCTCTCTCTTTATCCGTCTCTCTTTGCCTAACCTACCTCATAGGGTTGTGAGGATAAAATGGAAGAGAACCCTCTTATAAGCCCCTTTGGTTCTCCATTGAGAAGAAAAGTAAGCTATAAATATCTTTTTAAAAATTTAATATTGTGCAAGCTGAAAGACTCTCCTGGCATAAAGTGCACACATATTCAGTACCTTTTCCCCAGCCCTGTCTTTAGATGAGTTAGGGAAAGTCTCCCGTCTCCTTGAAGAATCTGTTCTTCAGCGATCTCCCCCTGTTTTGTTTTATCTAGCCGCCTCTAAATGCACGCAGGAGCTGCAGATCAGAGAAACATCATGTTCCATCATCATATTTAGGAAATTATCCCTATAGCTTATTTATAACTTGGCAGCTGCATGCTAGGCCCCCCCCCCACCCCTTCTTAAAGGAAGTCACAGAGCAGAGGAAGTTATTTGGAGATTACATTTCACCAAAGGATTTCTTTTAGCAATTTTTTTCTCACTTTTGGAATTTAGTGTATTTGATCAAAATAAAAGGCAATAAGCAGCTCGCTTGGGGGAATTGAATCTTCCCTCCTTCCCATATTCTGTTTTGGAAACTGTAATACACTTTTGTACAGTAAACATTAAATAAAGGCCTTCCTTTTTTAAAAGATAACTCCTGGGGTTATCTCGTAATGAAGCAAAGCCAGGTCTGTTGCTACAGATGATGCTACAGATTACGAAGAAGAGATTAAAGGTTTGTTCTTTGCAGATGCAGGTTGCAGGTATGAAAGAATTTGTTCTAATTAATTGTCATTTCTAAATCTATCTGCTTCCCAAGCTGATTCAGCTTCATGCCAATGAGGACCCTGATGTGGTTTCAGGTGGGTAGCTGTGCGGGGCTGCACTGGAAGAGTGGGATGAGAGTCCAATGCACCTTAGACACCTACAAGAATTCCAGGGTGGAAACTTTCAAGAATCAAAGTTCTTGGTCAGACAGAGGGATCTTTGATGCTTCAATGCTCATACCCCCTGAAAATCTTCTTGGTCTTGAAGGTACTATCGGACCTTGACTCTTGCTCATTGATGTGGTAGTTTTTGTGGCCTCCGTATTCTGTTTTGTTTCTCTCTTGACACACACTCAAAAAATGAAAGAAAAAGCACTTGGAGCCTAGGCTCCTAGCACAAGATTCAAAGTTTAAACTGACAGGATCTACACTGAAGTTGGCCACTGTCATAGACACCTTGGAGAAAGATGCCACATAGAGGAAGAGGCACTGACTGGGAGTTTATCCTGCAGACTTCAACTGGACAAGACCCCAGTCTCAGTGTGAGCATTCTGCAGGTTTTTTACAAGCTCCAATGCTCCGTTTTGCTCCTCGGGCCAACAGGTTCAGGCCCTGCAAACCATGGACCAGAATCAACAACTATCCAAGGCCCCTCACTTCCCTGTGAGCTCCCAGTGGAGAAGACAGTGGGCGCTCTTGGAGGGCACTCTCCAATTGTGGAATGTTGTGCTTTTATCCAGAGCCTTCATCCTTGAGCCCATTGGTAACTTTTACTTGAGGGACAAGACTTGCACAATGAGGCGGCTTGTGCTTAAGTTGGGAGTTGAGCTCCAAACTCTGTTAAAAGCATATCCATCCTTACCAGGAGTTAGCACTAGGCCACTGTGCTGGCCAAAATTATATAGTGGGTAGAATATTATACTAAGGGCCAAATGAACCATTACAGTTTTTTAAAAGTTGGATCTCGGGAACCCATGTTCCCTACAGCCAGAAAACAGCTATGGAGAACAGTTTCTTTTTTTTAAAAAATGGAAGGAGAGAAGAGGAAGAAAAGTTTGTTTTTATGCCCCGCTTTTCACTGCCCGAAGGAGTCTCAAAGAAGCTTACCAGCACCTTCCTTTCCTCTCCCCCCAATAGAGACTCTGTGAAGTAGGTGATGCTGAGAGAGCTTCTGACAGGACTGCTCAGTGAGAACAGCTCTATTAGGGCTGTGACAAGCCCAAGGTCACCCATCTGGCTGCATGTGGAAGAGCAGGGAATCAGACCTGGCTTGCCAGATTAGAAGCCACCACTCTTAACCTCTACACCATGTTGGTTCTCAAATAGGCTCAGAATATCACTGCAGGGAAAGGGCTCCTGGCTCTCCCCAATTCATTTTCTGAACAGAAAACACTGTGTGGGAAAGTTATTTCCCGAATACTGGGCTTCATGTACATAGATACCGTATATGCTCGCATATAAGCCAACCTGGATAGTGTTTGGATAGTGGCTTTTCCCCCTCCCCTTCCCTTTTGGGCAGGATCTTTTTTTCCTTTTCTTCCCACCCTTCTCCTTCCTCTTTCCCTCTGATCCCTCTTGCCTTTTTATATCCAATCCTGTGCTCCTTCTTTTACCTCCACTTTTCATTCCTTTCCTCCTCCTGCTCTCCCTCTGAGACAGAGGCTTCAGAGCTTCCTGCAGAGCTTCCTGCAACATGTGCTGGCCTTGTGCTAGCCTCATTAAGGCAGTAAGGGGGAGGCGGAGACTGCTCTTCCCTCCCCTCCCACTCCCCCCCCCGGGCTTGCTGCTTTGTTCCGGCTTCTGTTCTTCAGGCATGTATACTTGTCTCCCCCCCCCCTTTCTGGCAACTTTTTAAAAAAAACTCATATATAAGCCGAGGGGGACCTTTTCAGCTTAAAAAAAGAGCTGGAAAACTCGGCTTATATGCGAGTATATATGGTACATAGATACTTCACATTTGACCCTAAGACTTGGAAAACCTGGGTTCAAATCACCATTTAGTCCTGGAATTCATTAAATGACCATAAGCCCAGACATACCTACACCCTCAGTCTAACCAACCACTGCAAAAGATAAAGCTCAGAATACAATGGAAGAGAACAGAGCTATGTGGGCTACGCTGAGTATTCATGGAGGACAAGTTGATAGATGGGTCATGATAGCTGCTCTCTTCTCTCCCGAGCCTTGTTCTGTGTGCCTCAGAGGGGTCACTACCTTAAGATGTTGGCTTTTTGGACTGATTGCAATTTGTTTACTCAGCATTTTAAAACAAAAAGTTTGGCAGCATAGTCATTAGACCTATGTTCAGTTATCTCAAAGTTGTATTTTATTTGTTTAAAGATTTATATCCTGCTTTTCCTTCCAGTCAGGGCCACTAACCAATGCTTTATGCAACAACAAATGTTGCTGAAATCTTCTGCTAATCCTTTGTATGTTGCACCCATTGGCACAAAGTGAAACTAGCCAAACTGACCTTCATTTGACCTTCATTAATTTTATTCTAGACCTATGACGAATTTTTGGATTTGATGGCCTCTTTTGCCCAAGGATCAAATGCACTGACCTAGTGTGAGCTGAGCTGTCTGTTTGGTCCAGTAATGTTTACCCGGAATGGCCATTCTACGATCTTCTGCATGCACACCACCCATTATCCTTCAGTGGGAGATTGCCTTCTGCATGCAAAACATGTGCTTTGCCACTGAATTATGGCCCCTCGTTATGTTAGAAAGAAATGCACAGAGGGTAGAGAGAGCAGATTCTCTTTCCCCAGTGTGAAAGGTAAAGAAAATGTATTTGCTTATGATCCTTTAGAGCTAGAACTGTGCTATCCAGTCTCTATGAACTGTACTCCCAGTTTGGTAGCTGGTTGGATTTTTTGCAAACCTAAGATAAGGAAAATTGATGTTGCGGTGCTTTTTTTCAATTCCACCCAGATAGCTTGCTGCTGCTGTGGAAAGAAAAAGCCAGTTTCCTTTTCTTCCTTTCCTTTTTCTTTTTCAACACCTCAAGGCTCATTTTATCTTTGCAAAACAATATGAGCTTGATATCGGCAACGTCAAAGCAAATTAATTCCCCAAATATTTTCTAATTTTGAGCAAACGCAAAAACACATTTGGCGAAGAGAAGGTTTGCTGGGGAACGCATCAAGGACTAATGCTTATGTCTGCCAAACAGGATGTGCAGTTGCCATAGCAGCAATCAATCTACTAAATAACTAGCAACATAAACTGATTCAAAGGCACAAAATTCCAGTCCAGTGGCACCTGTAAAACCAACAAAGTTCTATTCAAGGTATAAGCTTTCATGTGTATCCCTTCTTCTTCAGATACAGTGAAATGGAAGTCGCCAGTCCATACATAGAGGTGGAGGGTGAACATTCCAAGGCAGACTGATTTAGGTCATGAACATTCCATGAAAAGAGCAACTTTTTTTCTCTGTGACTAGTGACAGTTGTGTTTGCTTTTGTGGAAAGCTCTTGAAACGCATATGGGAAGGCTGCTTGCCTGCTGGAGCCAGAGCATGGTCCTGAAGAGCTCTTGAGCAGAGAGTGAAGAACCAACCCACTTATGGCAATTCCAGCAGACCCTCGTCAGATAAAGATAGGTGCTGCAGATTGTCTGATGCTATTTATGGGTCCCTCTTCCAACAGCAAGGAAAGCTTTAACTGCATATGACAGTACATGAGCAACCAGCCATTGTGAGAAAGAGGGTCCCATTAACAGAGCAAAGTCCGCAGCCTGGACCTGGATTTGGGTCAGCTTGGAGAACTAGTGACTCCCATACAATGGCCTGTGGGGCTGAGTTAAGATGGAAGACTGACAAGAACCGTGGAGAGGTGCAGGACTTATGGACAACATCTCCTTGTGTGGTCCAGAATGCAGATCCAGCTGCCACAACATGGTCATTTATTTATGTGATGGTTTTTATCCTGCCATTTCTTCAAGGAGCTCAGGATGGATTGCATTATTCTCCCCTCCTCCATTTTTTAAAATCCTTTCAACAATTCTGTGAGGGGAGGTTAGACAGAGAGGAAGCAACTGGCTCAAGGTCACTCAGCAGGTGGCGATTTGAAACTGGATCACCCACTGGCACCTTTCTGGGTGCCTGCCAAGTGTTTTTGAATAGTGGGCCAGGACCAGGTGATGGTTTTAGCCAGCAAGACTTCTGATTGGCCATTGAAGATTTGCTGATTTTTAAAGCCATTGCTTTGGCCACAACTACCAGTATGGCACAGCTTAAAGATCTTAGTTATGTGACCAAAGATAAGCTTCAACAGCCATTTCCTGCTTGGCTGTGCCATTTGTGGCAGTCAGTTTGTGGAAGCCATTTTGTGGCTGTGCCAGAATTCTAGGGGTGCCCACAGGCTCAAAAAGGTTGGGGACCCCTTTCTTAGATCCTTTAAGAAATCCTTATTTTGCCAATCAAGAAGACACAGTGAAGGCGCCAGTTTAGAGTGCTGGTTTTTCCCTCCAGTGGTATTTGCAGAGCATTCCTGCCTTCCTCTAAACTCGTGTTCTCATAATTTATTTTTTCAGAGTCCAATAACTTAGTAATGTATAAAGCATAAAAGATGCACTTCCAGATAGCTCTGCTCTGAATTCTTTTCCTTGAAGGGAACCATCCATTTTCTTCCTTCAGTCCCAGTGATGAGAAGGACACTTGGCAAACAGATATTTTTTTAAAGTGTATAAATTCACCAGCAGGATGAGTGAGCTAAGAATTATCCCAAGGACAATCAGCTCCTGCTGAAAAACCATAAAGCATCTATTACATGTCAAACTGTCTTCGTCCCCAGTGACTCAGTCTGGAATTGTAAACCATTGACCTAGTTTAAAGCAAATGTTTCTGGCTTTGTATTGTTAAATGGTCCTCCAAACCAAATGTCCTGCACATGATTTTCTAAAAATTGCCTCTGCCTTGCTTTTGCCAAGAGCCACCAAAAGAAGAATGTAATTCTAGCATTCAAATAATGCACCCCTTCTGTTGACTTTGTTGTTCCATATGTGAGGACAGGACACCATCCAATCCTTTGGAACAGTCATAGTTTCAAACTAGAGAGTGCACATTGCCAAGCTGAAGTATTTGGGAATCTCTGACAAATTGCCTTGCTGGTTCAGACTAACCATGGATTCTGTTGCTGCAGGAACCTTTCAGGTAGCTCCCAGAAACTTACAAATGAGGCAGAAGGTCAGCAGTCACCCTCCCACACATACCTTTGTTGTCTGTGGCATCCATTGCTCAAAGATGGCAGTTGGACTAGGACATAGTCAACCTGTGGTCCTCCAGATGCTCATGGACTACAATTCCCATGAGCCCCTGGCAGTGTTTGCTGGCATGGGCTCATGGGAATTGTAGTCCATGAACATCTGGAAGACCACAGGTTGACTACCCCTGGACTAGGAGGTTCCATTGGACTGCCCTGGCTAAAAGCCATTGAAAATCTTCAGTTGCATTGTTTTGGCCACTTGATCAGAAACCAGAGCAATCTTTGGCTGTATCAGCAAGTGATTATTTGGGGAAAGGAAGATGAAACAGCAAGGGTATTAGTCCAAGGTTATCAACATATTTCATTTATACAGAAATCAGGGTGAGGTGAAAATACTTAAAGGAATGTCAGTTGACCAGAAACCAATTGGGTTGGACAGCGTTGAGGCCAACTTCTAAAAAGAACAAGGAGAAAAACTATGTTTCCCTACTGGCCACATTTTAGAAGGGCATTTTACAAAAATAGTTCGTTTTTGTGTTGCTCCCTGCTTTAGTCCCATATTTGTCCATTTTTAAGTGATGATCTATGTTTTATTTCTATTTCTTTGGATCACAGCCTTACATGGTTAGCTGTTTCTTTTTAACGGTCTGAGCTAAAACCAAAGGTACTTTGTAGAGTAAGAACAATTTTCCAAAGAATGATTAAAGAAAAGCTATTTTCTTGTATTGTACAAACATGGCAAAGATGCTGGAGTGAATACAAAGAAACAAGAAAAATAGATGGTTTTTATACTCCACTTTTCACTGCCCGAAGGAGTCTCAAAGTGGCTTACAATCACATTCCCTTCCTCTCCCCACAACAGACACCTTGAAAAGTAGGTGAGGCTGAGAGAGCTCTGAGAGAAATGCTCTGTGAGAATAGCTTCTGACAGGGCTGTGACAAGCCCAAGGTCTCCCAGATGGCTACATGTGGAGGAACAGGGAATCAAACCCGCCTCACCAGATTAAAGGCAGCCACTATTAACAACTACACCAAACCCATCCCAGATACAATGAAATATGCCAGCGTTATTTCCTACTTGTGTGTAAAAGCTGCCAGTCGAAGTGTTCCTTTGATCTCATGGAAGCCACTTAAAATGGCTGCATCTGGCCCTTTCTTCAACCCCACACATTGCTATCTGTGATATCCTTCTTTTGCCACCTTTCCGGTTTATTCCTCTCCATCGTAATTGCTTGCCACCCGTGGCCAGTCTTCTTTTTTCCTGTACGTTCTATTTCAAATCCCAAACTATGCAAAAAGATTCAAACAGCCACTTCTCACAAAGCAGAAAAATAACATCCCCTGACGGTGGATGCCACTCAGAGCAGCTTGTCAGGGTGCCTTGATGACCTGTGCTGCCCTGTTGACTGTGTACCAGTAGTAAATCTAGATTTACATTTCCCAAAAATGTGTCAAATGGCAAGGTCACCAGGGTGCTGAAATTGGGGGCTGATCCATTTGTAAGCTGCAGCAATTCAGAGAAGAGGCCTGGGCAGAGAAGAGGCTCAGGGAAAAACCACATGAACTTCTGAATTGAAATGTACATCACAAATTGAGAGATCTTGTCCTGGGGTAGAGAATTGTAAGAGAACAGTGGAAACTTCTAGCAACAATCAAACAACCTGCTACTAGCATGCATCCTCTTTTCTGGCACTCCTGCAGCCAGCTACCTCCCAAAACTATGCAGATCTGTTGCCGGGTGGGACAAGAAAAATTGCTTCATCTTGCCTCCTGCCCTTCATCTGTACTAACCCATCTGTCTGCTGGAGTACGGTTCTCAAATGATGCGAGCGATATATTAAGAACATGGGCTTTTTCTTAGGCTTTTCCATCAAACCATATTCAATCACATGCTGTCATAAAATGTGCCTGCTTTAGTATTTTCCATTTTAACATTTTGAACTGCAGTCTACCAATTTTTATTTCATATGTTTGGATCGCTGCCCTCTTTCCAAGAAGTTCAAGTAGCCTGTTTGAGGTTATCACAATTCATGAATGAAGAAAAGACGATCGCTGAATTTGTCTGAAAAGTTGTGATCTGCTTGTGCGCTGGTAAAACTGATTACCTTATGAAGAATGAGGAGTAGAAGTTGGTAGGTACGGCTCCAACCAGAGAGAGAGAGAGAGAGAGAGAGAGAGAGAGAGAGACTCACAGGACCATTCCGCTCTAGGATCAATGTTTCAGCAGGCTGAACAGAATAATAAAAGAAAAATCAAGATAAATGAGTTTGAGTTTGGTGCTCTCTCTAGAGTAGGTCCGGGGTAATGAATTTTTGTTCTGTCCAGCAGGATGCCTGTTTAATAAGGTTTTGGCAAAGACCCACTCACATGGACTAGTAATCAATGAATTCACAGATCTTCCTCCATAATAACAGAAATTTGGCTTAAATGTGTCTTTGGATTGTAAAATTCTAAAGAAAATTTTGATGGCTACTGCTTGTGAGAGTGTAAGAGTCAATGAGAAGGCCCTGATACTCCACCCACCAGTGAACCTTAAGCCCAATAAGACACGTTAGGCTGACAGAATGTGACTTAATATCACTGTTAAGCATATAGCCAACTCCAGCATTCAGAGCACTTCACACTTGCTGCATTTATCATAACAACCCTGTATATTAGGCCAATATTTGCTTCTAGCAGATGAGAAATATCTGAGGTTGAGTGAATGCCTTGCCTAGTGATCTTCTGGTTGAGGTCAGATGTAAATCAAGGGGACCTCTCAGATTGTAGCTCATAAGATTAAGTGGTAACCCTCACACCTTCCTTGTAAGGTAGGTTGGCATTATGCTGCCATATTGCAGATGGCAGTCAGAGGCTGAGCGTGGTTTGCTTCTACACTACAGCAGCTTGTCCAGTGAGCTTCATCCCCAAGGAAGATCTTGAAATCTGGCCTCTCCAGTTCACACATGTGACATCAGACTCACTCTTCAGCTACTTGTCTGGAATCATCTGATGCTCTAACACTGCTGGAGCCTAAAAGGAAGTGTGAGTCAGAACCATCTTTGACAGGCGACCACTGTGAACCCCAAGTCTGAGAAGACTGTAAATATGACTGATGGGTTTCAAATGACATCTTTGTTCCAGATACATCATAAGTGATGGATTTATTTCTTTGTGCAGCTAAGCAGTCTCAAAGTTTGAATCTTGTGAAGAAAATTAAGAGTGGATCCTGAGTGCTGGTAAAAATAATATATTAAAGGAGAGAAGGCCCAGGCTAACCCAATCTCGGAGGTTAAGCAGGATCAATCTTGGTTAGTATTTGGATGGCAGACCATCAAGTAAGTTCAGGGTTGCTACCCAGAGGCAGCCAATGGCAAACTACATCTGAACGTCTCTTGCCTTGAACACCTTATGACATCGCTGTAAGTTAGCTGTGACTTGACTACACTTTCTATCACCAAAGGTGAGATTATCAAACTTTATACTAGCTCTTTTGTGGAATGTTCAATGGTTTAAAAATGAACTTAAAGGACTTTTTGTCTTCTAAAATTCAAGTATAATGTGGAGACTTAGCTGTGAACTAGGAAGTTCTCGCACAGATTTTCCCTCAGCCATGTTGAATGCTGTAGGCCAAGGTACACTGCCACGGTTTTGGCCTATGTGTCCAGTATTGGGACTATATTGTACTGGCACATTTTAGACTGATGCAGGAATTACTGAGATGTTTGTAAAGTGAAAACTGTGATCATTATATATTTTACTAGCATGGGGATAAAAATAATCTACACTCCTGAGCTAGAAACAGATTGGCTATTTTTTTTTACAAGCCTGAGAGAAGCCCCAGGTTTGCAGGGAGTGGGGTAATCTGAAATCCTAAAACAAATAAACCAACAAACAAAAACTGTGGGATTACCCCATCACCGCCATCACCAAATGATAGAAGCTATGTCTCTAGCCTTGGTCAGTAATATTGTAGGGAGGGGGAAAGAGACTGAAAATGATACGAGGAGGAAGGAAGGAAGGAAGAGAAAATAGATGGAGAAATATAGAAAATAGAAAGGTAGAGGACTGAAAAAGTGAGAGGCCACCAGAATAAGAAAGGAGGGAAAGCTGGAGAAACAGATAAAGGTTTGGGCAGATTGTTGGTAGATGGGAAGGGGGAAAGTAGGAAACAATAAGGATTGCTCAGGAATTAAAAGAGGAATTAATGTGGGCTGAGCGGTATACAAACAGTTGAAGGGTTTCACAGGAACAGGAACAGAGAAACTTGAGTGACAGGCTGCTCCAAGCAGTCTAATTGGTTATCATCAGTTGAGCAGCAAAAGACTTGAGAGCTGCATGCTGAGAGAGACATGTTTCTGCCTTGACTGAATTGAGACTGCTTTCAGCCTTAGCTAAGAGCAGTTTAACACAGGTGAAGAACTTGGAGAAAGTTGACAAGGAAGTCTGGGTAGTAGGTAAAGACTCCCATTTGGGCCAAGGAAAGAGAGTAGATCCTCTAGAGAGATAAGGGAATTTCCTATCCAGGCAAATGGTGTTAGCTCTGAACAGTGCAGAGATCACTGGTCTGGTGTGGCTAGAAACTGCCATTAGAGACTTTAAGAGCCAGTTAAAAACTCAGGATGAGCACTGGTGTTTCAAAAGAAAGGAGTTGGATACTGGAAAGAATTTGCCAGCCTTCTGGAAACCAAGAGAATTAGAAATTTCTCAAAGGGAAACACTTAAGTGTTTGGGGAAAGCACTGGAACCAAAAACCTCTCAACATTAAACTATTTCTTAAACAAATAGTTTAAGAAATTCTCATTAGCCTGAAACATAAGAACTAATATACTAGTTTTACCTCAGAAATTTCAATCCCTGATTTCACCCGACCTTCTCCTTCTATGTTAAATATATTCTTTTCAAATTTTAAAACTCCTCAAGAGCCATTTAAGTTAAGTAAAAGCAGGCTCCTGATTTTTCTCTCAGATTCCTGGGCTGAGCCAATAGCCAAAATATCATACTGTGAGAGGGTGAGACACCCACATTACTCAGTCTATAAAAACAAATAAAAATAGAGGGAAAATATTGTTTCTGAGGGAGAGAAGTGGATGGGGCCATCATACATGCCTTTGTCCATTCACTATTTATAATGTACAATGGCAATATTAGCTCATTCATAAACACAAAGAGATTGACACTTCATAGAATTTACTCCTTTTGATTGTTTAATTTTATGATATGTTCACTGTACAAAACAAGGCCATGCCAAATTCCATGAAAGTTATTTCTCATACTTTTCCTCACCAGAGATCTTTCCAATTTACTCCTGTGCTGTGCCCCCCCCCACCTTTAAGAATGTTACTATTTACTTAACAGCTTTCCTCAAATGAGTCCCTAGCAGTGTGCATGAGATTATTGCATATGTTGAGGGTGGGGGGGAAAATGGGGTAAAGTCAGATGTTCCACAGGTTTGGCTACAGGTCAGCCCAAAGGCAAACATAAAACCCTTTCTGGAGGGAAAAGTAAATCTCATTCTGATCTTGACAGAAAAGTACAAAGTTTAGGAAGACATCAAAGGCTTGAACATATTCAAGAAATGAAAGTGATGCCAAGGCGCAGTTTTATCTGCACTGTGATGAGTAATTGTCCTTTACTTCTGCAGAGGACACAGAGGTCTGTAATTAAATTGCTAGCACTCTTTGCATGAATAATACAACCAGGGGGAAAAAAAGAGGACTTTCTGGAAAATATAAGGTAGGCATTCTTTTAAAAGTCTTTTCCCTGTGATTTAGAACTATACTGTGCCACACACCAGAATACTGAAGAAAAATGTTCCCCTTTTGTGTTATCTGACCTATACATCTTTAGTGGCAATGCCTACATGAATAGCATTCAGGTTGTCCTAAGGTTGCCATGTCCCACCTGGCCACTGGCACTTTAGGGCTGCCAGATCCAGGTTGGGAAACTCCTAGAGATTTGGGTTGTAGCCTGGGGAGGACAGAGACCTCAGTGGGATACAATGCCATAAAGACCACCCTCCAAACTATCCATTTTGTCCATGAAATCTCATCTCTGTAATCTCTGTAGTCTGGAGATGAGCTGTGATTCCAGGGGATCCCCAGGTCCTTCCTGGAGTTTGGCATCCCTAAGTTACAAACATCTGTTTCTGGGAGTCTGCTCAATAAAAATTGGCTATTACTCCATTTGTGGTCAACATTTTCACAGGTGGCAGAACTAAATACTCAGTGGTCCAGAGACTGCATAGTCCTTATTCCTTGTGCAAAGAGCATGGGTTCTCCTAATGCATAAGCTCTTTCCGGGACAGGCCTTCCCATGGGTATCTCCTGCCATTCCCTGTTGCCTGTTGTCTACATTTTCTGCCTTAAGGCTTATCTACATTATGAATTGAATTACAGTCATCTGTTTTATACCAATTTAGCTGTCATGGCTTTCTCCAAAGAAACGGGGAATTGTCGAACCAGGAGGGTTCTGAGAATTCTCGATTAGAGCTATTTATACTATAGTTTCAAGTGATCCCTAGAGAGGAGGATTGGCTATTAAAGCAATTTAAGTCTGATGTAGGTAAAAGAGAGCACAAAAAAAAGTCTTTTAGTCAAGTGAGAGAGAGGGAGAGAAGCTTGGTCTTAAAATAATCTCTGGTGTTAAAGAGCATGAGCTTTTGTAGATGTTGTCAAGCTATTTATCTAGGAAAGCTCGTTCTTTTGAATGGATGAAGCTGAGATCAGGCAGATGCAGCTGGATATTTTTATAAAATATTTTCTGAAATGGCTTGATTCTAGGGATACCGTGTTTGCAATGAGAAAGCAGACAAGTATTGCCAAATTAAGGGAAGGACAGGATCCTGAGATATAAATAAATAATTCTTTACTTTTATAGCCTGCCCTTTCAATACAGCTCAGGGCAGGTGACAACATTATTAAAAACAATGAATTACATTAAAAGCATAAACATCATCTTAGTTCCCTTCAATTAATACATTGCAGATGAGGGGGGTTATAGCGTTTGCAGAGCAGCTCTTCCCTGTGGTGAGGCAAGCCCTTCCTTCTGCCAAAGGATTTTCAGAAGGTATTGCCCACCTAAAGGGATGTCCAGTGCAGTGTGGCCTGATTCTGCCTGTACTCTCTGATAATCCTGTTGAGGCCATTGAAGTGACCTGTATGGAATTCGATCATTCCTCTCTGCAGTATTATCTACCTTATCACAACAATCCAGACCTAAGGTAGAAAAAGTTTTGATGAACAACTACATCCTAATGGGAGATGCCAGGGATTCAACTTGAGACTTTCTGCATGTAAACTATGTGATGTATGGCTATGAATGGAGTTGTTGTAACAATAAACCCAGGGGGAAATCATAGAAAACTAAATGCGGTTGGGAAAGGTTCATGTCATAAGGCAAACAATTTTTATCTTCAGTTGAGTCCCACCTTAGTTTCATCTGTTAATCATTTTTTTTTCTTGATATACTCACCCTGTGATAAGAAGTGGTCTCTACTTCGGCAGAGAACAACCTGAGACCCGGTGTGGTAATGTGGTTTAGGGTGTTGGAAAAGGATTGTGAAGACCCAAGTTTAAATCCTAGGGATGCCAGTCTCCATATGGGGCCAGAGCATCACTTGGAATTACAGCTCATCTACTGACTACAGAGATCAATTCCCCTTGAAAAAATGGAGGCTTGGGGGGGACGGGGGACTGTGGCATAATACACTGAGGTCCCTGTTCTCTCAAGGCTCTGGCAACCCAATGAAATCTTCATCCAGCCATGGAGCTTCCTGGTAACTCAGAGCCAGCCACACTCCCACTTCTCGCAGGTTTAAACTATTTCATAGCATTGTTGTGAGGCTAGGAATGGTGACCAATGTGCACCTGTCTGAGCTCCTTGGAGAAATGGTAACTAAATAATGTACTAAGTAAATAAAACTGGCATTTTACCTCTCATAACAAATAGCAGCTCACACTACATCATAGCCTTTTTTGTTTGTTACCTGTCAGGTTGCAGCTGACTTAGGGGGACCCCATTGGATTTTCAAGGCAAGAGACATTCAAAGGTGGTTGGCCATCACCTGAGTAGCAATTCTGAACTTCCTTGCTCAGCTCTCATCCAAATACAACCAGGGCTGACCCTGTTTAGCTTCCAAGATCTAATGACATGGTTATTCCCAAGTAAATACCATCCACATTTTTTACCACACAATGTCATGGTAAAATCACCTTGGGATATCTTTACCACAACACACAGTGACTTGAGAATTGTCCTTTATTATGTACACTGAATTTCTGAGAGAAAAAGCAAGATAAAATGTTATAAATATACATTGTGTTGTGTACTATTCAGTTTTTCAACCTTGTATCTTCCTCTGCTGACCTCCTTGGCCAATGTGATTGAAAAGCTGGCAAGGGAATTAGAAAGTAAATGAACATAGGAATTTGAAAGTAAATGAATTTGAAAGTAAATTGAAGCAACATGACAGACTTGTTTGGCTGATTTTTCTCCTAAGATCAAACCTAAGATCATGTCGCTGAGGAGCTCTGTATGATAACTCATCATTTTTGTTTCTCCTCACATCTGAGGTTCTGGAATAGAAAGTATCAAGCATCTATCAGAATGTTGGCTGGGATCACAAATTTGTACAGATTGTCTGCTGGACTTCTTGGTGGCCACAGACATTCTAGTTATACAGCAATGGTTTTCATCTCACAATCTCTACCCTGAAAACAGCTGTCTTTTCGACCTGTGAATGTGTGTCAAAATTGCTTCCACCATATTTTAAAATGTCTGTGTACCTCCGAACATGTGTTTGTTTTCATGTTCAGTTACAGATTTATTGCAAAGGTGGCATGACATTGTACAGATTGAGAGTGAAGGGAATACTGCATTAATCTTGCTGGCAATCATGCCTGTGATAACCAAGAGCAAACCTATACAAATGCGTCATCCCTGTACTTTGCACACATATTCAGGGGCAAACTAAGTGCTTGATAAGGTATTTGGTTGAGGCCGGAATTATTCAAATCTATGGGCCCTTCTCGCTATAGCTGTAACATCAAGCTATCTCCTCTCTTATCCCCTCAAGGCACAGGATGTGGTGGAGGTCTGTGGAGTTTGGGCAGGGGGACTGGTTTTGCTGTCAATGTTGTTGTTCTTAAGGGTTGGATTTTTTATTTTTATTGTCAGGATCTTTTATTTGTAACCTGCCACAAGTCCGGGAGTGCGAGTAATAAAAAAATAATAAATCAAAATAAAATAAATAAGACTTCCCTACCTTATTTATAGAACTTTGGGCAGATAGCAGAAGGTTTCCAGTATTCCCAGGGCAACATTCAAGGCTGGTTCATTGAATTTGTCTTGTTGGGTTATAAGCTATACAAGTCCGCCCTACAGGATAAAGCCCTATCATAACAAAAAAGCAGTTCTTTGATATGAGGCAATGTTGGTCCCAGCAGAGGCACAGTCCTGGAATGGAGGGGTAATGATGGGGTAGCATGATATTGACTACTCTTTGTAGAACCAGAAATCGACAGAAGAATCATCGGACATACAGTCTGCTCATAAATATACAAGTGCTTTATTCAGCCCAGATAGCACCCAATAAGTTTCCCAAAAGTTAGTAAGATCCCAGTACACTGCTGATAATTCCCATTCTCGTACCCTTTCCCAATAGTTGTCGAAAGTGAACTATTAGGAAGAAAAATAGAGCAGAGTTTGACAAGATCTAGATTACTGTAATCATCAAATAATCTGGAAATGATGATGTGTGGGAGAAGCCATTTAAAAAGTCATGCTGTAGTGACTCTTACTAGTAGTTAACTTGAGGTCTCCTCTTTTCAATATAGGCACAAATTGTGGTGCTGGTATTATGTGGTAATGGCAGGCAAATCCTGCTATTTCAAGCGTACTTATCGTAATTAAGCCATAATAGGAGAGGGTAGCAGAAGAGGCTTCCCATTGTACTTGTATCACCGTCCTTGTCACCTCCTCTTGCGCATACACAGACAGGATGTTTTCCCCTTTATGATCTGTGCAAATGATACTGTTAAATATTTGTAAGATCTGCACTGGGGTTTTAAAAAAGACAAAATGGTGTTTGTTTTTATTTGAGGCATGAGCAAATTACCAAGAAGCCGAAAAGTGCAAGCACCGTGATCCTTTGTGATGCGTAGAAGGGCTATAATAGATGGATTCTGCTGCTAACCGTAGGCTTTCTTGTGCCTCTCTGTGGGTCTCCTGTGGAAATGGGGATTGGCCTAACTCTGCAGTTAGGTGTATTCAGAATAAAAGGCAAAGATAATTGCCTGCAGCTAGGAGGGGAAAGGTATTGTTTTGGATTGAGTTCCCCCTCATCACTTACTGAAAAGAGCCTGATCATTGGGACAAAAGAATTCCGCTTCCACTGGTTATGGGAGAAGGGCTGGTGATTCACTTCTGAATTACCTGGAGATTCACTGAAATAGAAGAACCCTCATTAATTATCCTCAGCCTGCCATTTCAAATTAAGGACAAAGTTGGAGTTCTCAGAAGGGATGTGGGGAAGAGAACTAGAGTTAAGCAGGATATGGGGGGAGACAGAAGGCCTGAGGTTTAGAAGAGCATCATTGTGGTAGACCTTAGGACTGAAACTCCACACCGCTGCTTGGGAGCAACCTCCAGTCCATTCTGTGGGGCTCAGCTTCTGAATTTTTGTTGTACCTTCTTATTGTACCTTTGTAGCATTCTCATGGTACTGTTGTGCAGTGGTATAAAAACAGCTTTCATCTGTGGTTGCTGCTATTTTCTACAAAATGTCATAATGCCTTATTATCATTGGTGATGTAGTAGAAGCACTTGCAATGTCATTGAGCCTTCTGGCCAGTGTAGGTATTGCACTCAGGTACAGGTGTGGGAATTGCCTCAAGGGCCTTTTCTGCACACACAGTTTACTTCCGATTCATTGAATTTGAGTCGGTAGAGCTTTAACTTGCATCCTATGTCTGCACTCCACATCCCCCCCCCATGACATTGCCTTGGGAATTGCAATGTCTATGATCTGAACACTATCTAGAAAACTTGGATAGTTTTGGAGCACATGGTGCCATGGGGTTGGTCTCTCCTTACTGGTCCGTTTCACGCTGGGCATGTCTTTTGAAATAGGAAGTAGGGATCCTTCATGTTGCATTTACTCTCTGGTAGCCATTTTAGCAGAACATTAGTTTCCCCCTTTCATCTGTGTACAAGATCCTCAATTGTTTAGTTTCTCTGTCCTGTCAATGTCTGCTGGGTGTTGTTTTTTTTTTTTTTTAAGGGTGGGAGTAATAAGTCTATGTTTCCTATGAATTTTCATTGAAGGCGAAAGGCTGGTCAAAAAATTAGTGACAGGGAGGATCCTAAACACTGTGTGTGTGAGAGAGTGTGTGAATGCTGTTTAAAGAAGAGATGTGCTCTCTGCAGGAGATGCCATTGGCCAGGTTGACCATGGTTGGGCTGGGCAACATGACCCTCAGCCTTTTCTCTGCAATCTGTCCTGCTTGAAGTCACAGAATGTATGCTCTCTTCCCTGATGAGAGAATGGGTGCTCAGCATGTGCAGAAGCTCCTTCCCATGGTTGTTGAGCCTCTGCAAGTTGTTGTGTCCATCTCCAAGCCAGGGAATGGGACAGAGAGATTGCTTGAGAGTAATCCTGCACTGCTGGCTTCAACTCCCATGCATTCACTGCTCAAGTCAGCAGCCAGGCATTTGTTGCAATGTTGGTGCTCCGCTTCAAGACTGCAATCTTGGTGGTGATTTCAGGAAATAAACGAGTGCAGGGAGGAAGACCAGCTATGGACTGGCCCTGAGGGGTCTGGATTCTGAGCTGCCTTGGGGGCTCCAGGCACACAACTTCTATTCTGCAGGGGGGAAGCTGTGTGGAATGGGGGGAGAGGATTTATGTGGAGGTGGGGGGTCAGGCCACTGTGCACGTGGAAGGGCTGTTCCAATGCTCAGGATTCTTCCTCTGGCTTTAGTGGGGGGAAATTGGTAGGTAACCAGGCCCTTCCTCAGTGCCTCTCTCTCTTCAGAGCCAGAGCTCAGAAGGATAGTAGGCTAAGGGTAGGTGTATGGTTAAGCAGCTGGGCTGTGGTCCTGGACCAAAAATAAATGGTTGCTGACCCCCAAACACAGTTAAATCCTCTTCAATTTGCCCTCCTGGCAGAGCAGAAGCTATGTGCCTGGAACTCCCAAGGCAGTTCCGAATTCAGAACCCTCAGAATCCAGTCCCATTTAGAATTTTAAGAAAGTTCCAGGGTCCATATACATGAGCACCCATTCTCAGCATCCAGTCACATGGGAGTGTACATGGAATCTTATCAAACTTACTCCCAGTCATGGAGAAAGGGTTTTAGTCTTCCATCTAGCACTGTTCTCCTGATCTGAAAATGTCCAAACTGGTGGGGGCACTGTTTGGCCCATTGGGGAAACCCACAAACATTTTAGTGGTTTTCCCAGTGGACCCATTAGCCTCAGGTCTAAGCTGTGTACTTTACGAAGTGGAAAGAGGCCATCCATTGTCATATAGCTTATCAAAATTCAGTAATTTTTAGATCTCATTGCAAAACCTGCTTGTCATTTCCGAGCAACAAAAACTATACATGTCAGTGTTACGGCCATTAATTAATTCCCGGGATCTGCAGAGTCTCCCATTTTTACTTCCACAGTCTCCAAAGTGATGAGATGGAAGGTAATGAATTTTTAGGGATCATTTTATTTAATGCTCATTTCTGCTGTGAAATTAGGTTAATGAACATGTGGGAATAGAGCCAAACTGAGATAAACAGGTTGTCTTCAGTCTGAGAATGTTTTGATTAAAAAAAATGTTCAGTGAATCTTTTTACTATATATATTTAATCTCTTTGAGAATATCTTCAGTTTGTTGTATTTAGCTTGCTTTAATTACTTTTCAGTTTTCACTTGGAATACCTGTATGATGTCAAAATGCCAAATCTGGATATGCTCATTTCTTTCTTTGCTTCGTTTGGTAAATGCCACTGACAAACACATAAATATCACATTGCAGAATTTTCAAGTCAGCTAAATCTGGCAGCTGATATTTTTCTAGCTCATGTTCGATTTTAATCTCTATTAAAAGGAAGTGATTTCAAAGTTTTGTATCTAATCGGTAGTACTAAACAAATCTGGGCTTTGAGAATTATTTGGAATGAAGTTGAGGTGCTAGACTGGCTGGGTCCCATGCCTCATACTTATAAGGTCATTTCCTTGATGCTCTTTTTCAAGGAGCTGGGGCAATGGACATGATTCTCCCCACCTTTTGATCCCCACAACTATTCTGTGTCAATAAAAGAATATGGCTTAGAAGGTGTGTAACAAGGGAGTTGTGAGAGGTATGGTCTGCCCCGGGTGCACCTTTAAAGACAGCCTCAGCCTAATGTTTTCCCTTTTATTTTTAAGATGCAGTTCTGGCTGCAGTCACTAGGAATGCATGGTAGTCTGAGCTAGGGGTATGCAAAAAAAATGTTTACAAAAAAAGTTAGGTATACTGCAAGATATTTCCTGATATTCCCCTACTGGCATGGTATTTGGATACAGTAATATCTGGGAATCTTGAATTTGGGGGGGGGGGTCCATTATACCCTTTGGCAGTGGTCCCCAACCTTTTTGAGGCTGGGGACCGGCAGGGCAACTGCCCGCCTGCGCGTGCCGTGCATGCGCGCCCACGCCCACGCATTGTGCATGCGCGGCCGGGCCGCGCATCACGCATGCGCGGGCACAGCCCTGATTCCCTCTCTCCCCCCTCCCACAGTAAGAAGCTTCCCGTGCCACAAGCTTGTGGCCTGGGAAGTTTTTTACTGCGGGGGGGGGCGGGGAGAGGGAGCCGCGGCCCGGCGACATGGCCTTCGCGGCCCGGCACCGGGCCGTGGCCCACGGGTTGGGGACCACTGCCCTATGGGGATCATTAAAGTCAATAAAAAATTTATCAGGTATATTCAGTGGTTGAGGTAGAGGCACCAAATTTGCACTATTGCTGCTATAGGCTCTACTCAAAAGAACCCCACATTTCAAAAAGTTTGGACCAGGGGATCTAATTCCATGGGAACCCAAAGAAAGTGTCCCCATCTCCCATTGTTTCCAGTGGGGGAGGAATTGAAAGGCAATACAAGCCTAGCTGGATGTCCCAAAGACATAACAGTTTGACACCTTTTTATGAACACTCCGACCCAAAAACTAGGGTTTTGTCTTTCAAAAAAGCCTAACCTCCACTTGCTTCAGGTTTTGTTTTTGTTTGTTTTTGTGTTCTTGATTTGGGGGGGGGGTTAAAGGGTTTTTAAAAAATAACTGGTGACTTCATATACAGAAACCTGACTGTGGTTTAATAAACTAGCCTTGAGATGGAATAGCTAATCATTTAAAATAGCTAATCATTTTAAAAGTTTAAAGAGCCTCTTGTGGCGCAGAGTGGTAAGGCAGCAGACATGCAGTCTGAAAGCTCTGCCCATGAGTCTGGGAGTTCAATCCCAGCAGCTGGCTCAAGGTTGACTCAGCCTTCCATCCTTCCGAGGTCGGTAAAATGAGTACCCAGCTTGGGGTAATGACTGGGGAAGGCACTGGCAAACCACCTCGTATTGAGACTGCCATGAAAACGCTAGAGGGCGTCACCCCAAGGGTCAGACATGACCCAGTGCTTGCACAGGGGATACCTTTACCTTTACCTTTACCTTTAAAAGTTTAAGGCTCTTTGTTAAATGTCTCCTGAGTAAATTCTATTGGAGAGAGTGTGATTTTCCTTATGGAAAAATAGGAGCTCCCTCCTGAAAACTGAAAAACTATTGGACAACCTAAAGGGAAATTTGTCGAAAAGGGCCTGCTTTTGTTGAAGCGCAATCCCACATGCTGCTTTTAAAAAAGTTAATGTAGGCTACTTTACGAGTGCTTTGAAGAAATACCCAACTTTGTCTCTTTAATAACCTTCTAGCACTGGCCTAGGTAGGGACAAACTAAAACCCTATGCTGGGATTTAAGTGAAAGTGTTTAAAAGTTCAACAGTCCCTAAAACAGTCCCATATTGCTACAGGCCTATTTAGCCATATCCAAGTATTGTACTCAATAGCCTTTGAAACCAGAACACACACTTAGAACACTGAACCTGAAGACCTCCCCCCCCCCCAAAAAAAAAAAACCTTCTAGAAATTAAAGGGAAGAAATACATGGGGTGGAAACTACTGGGAGGAAAGGCAGGAAAAGGGACTTAAGATAGAAGAGGAAGCAAGAAAAAACCTAAACCAACAGCTTCTATACACACACCCCAGACCAAAAAGAATAAAAGGGGGGAAGTAGAAGAAACAAGCAACAAAGCCTCACCCCTCAATTCCCAAACAAGAGAAAAAGAAGCAAAAACAGCAACAAAAGATGGTGAAAAGAGAGAACTTTAATAGTAGTCATTTCCATTTCTCAGACTGCGACATAAGATATGTTTCCACATCAATAAAACTAAAGAGAATAACAACAACTAAAGGCCTGAGTCCCTTGGCCTCCCCCGCTCTCCCCACACACACAGCAGCCAGGCCCCCCAAAAACTCCAACAGGGCGAGCCACAAAACCAGAAGGAACTAAAGCCTTTACACAACAATGGCTTTAACATCAAGTGTTCTTCATTCTGTATTCATGGATGCCTATTTTGATTTCATTGTAACATGTTTCCAAACCAATGTCTTACTGAAGGTGCAGCATTTGTTGTTTACAATATTTGTAGACCTCCCTTTCTTCCAAATATTGGGACCCAGATTGAATGACACAGGATAAACCAACAATAATAAAAATCCCTCCAAACAGCCTTTACCAGTTTGTGCCAGTAGAAAAGAGCAAAAGTCTAGTTGCAATTTAAATGGTATCTCAGGAAGTAAGAGTGACTCGTGAAAGCAGATACCCTGCCACAAATGTTTTGCTAGGCTTTAGGGTGCTCCTGGACTCGTGTTCTTTTGTACTGCTACAGGCAAACGAACATGGCTACTTATCTCGATCTGTCTCCACTGTTAATTCAGCTAATGGCCATCTTCCCAATACTCTAGACCAGTGGTCCCCAACCTTTTTATCACAAGGGACCGGTCAATGCTTGACAATTTTACTGAGGCCCGGGGAGGTGGAGCTAGTCTTTTGCCAAGGGACATCACCGCTGCCTGAGCCTATGCTCCACTTGCTTTCCCGCCAGTGCCCCTGACTTCCCACTGCCTGCTGGGGGGAGCTACCAGCAGCAGTTGCGCAGTGCCACGCCAAGGGGCAGCCCCAGCCATGGTGGCCACCAGAGAGCACCAAAGGTGAGCCAGCAGCAGAGTGGCAGGGCAGCCCCCGAGGCAGCAGCTGGGGAGGAGTATGAGGAGGAGTCGCGGACCGGTACTGAGTGATCTACGGACCGGTACTGGTCCCTGGAACAGGGGTTGGGGACCACTGCTCTAGACCAGGCTTTCTCAACCGGGGTTTCACAAAACCCTGGGTTTCCCCAACAGCTCCAGAAGGGTTTCACCAAATGGGTGGGAGTTAATTAATTTTTAAATATATTTTTAAAAAATTTAAATGCATTAGGTGATATGACCATGTATGGCCTTGTTGACCTGCCACTGGGGGGTGAGTGAGTGGGAAGGAGAGGGGCCATGTCTATACAAATCCTAGCTGGCCAAGGCTTGTCACACATGGTAGCAACTGGAGTCCAGAGTGGTAGGTACTCTCATTTTAACTTAATGGGGGTGGAAGCAACAGAGTGGCATAGGCCTGTCACAGCCCGGTTTCCTGACTCCCACTTCAGGCTCTGGTTACAGAAGAACAAACTGGTAGCCAACCCAGAGTACAGACATGGATCTGTTCACAAATAATCTGAAAATATTTCTGTGCTGTGGGAGTGGCCTAGTGATGTCACACCTGGCGGGCGTGTCCGGGTGACGTCACTTCTGGGGATGTGGCAGGAAGGTGTGGCTTGCTGCTGTCACTTCCAGGGGTTTCCCGATTCAGGAGTTTCTCAGTGGTAAGAAGGCTGAGAAAGGCTGCATTATAGAAAAGGGAAATGAATGAAAAGAAATCTACCAACCACAATGCAAAATAAGGTTTAAAGAAAAAAATATGAAAAAGAGATGCAAAGGTCCCAAAATGACATTTTGACTCAAGTGAAAAGCAGTGGATCCAGCTAGATAGATATAGGAAAACTCATGATAATGTAATTTAAATTTACCTGATCCTGCAAGCAGTTATAGCCAGCTCTTTTAACTCATCAGAAAATTTAGTTAATTTTTCTTCAATATCAGTTAATCATGAATCAAAAGTAGCTGGAAACATTGTTATTTATTTATGATTTAGCTTGTATCCCGCCACTCCCGCAAAACCAGCCCGTGGCGGCTAACAGTGTATAAACCTCACATTAAAACCCTCCATAAAACCATAACCCCATTACACCTAAAACATAGCCAATTCCAGACAGCGGTAGCCACCCCTCCTTCCCCCAGCATAAAAAGATGGATGATACCATATGGGGGGGGGGGGGTCCAGGGAGAACTAATTGGCTCAAGGGGGGAAGAGGGTTGGATTCCTTGTATTTTAAGGAATCCAAAATCATAAAATATCATTGGTGCACTTTTCTAACTCTGCTATTGAAGTTTCGATAGGTCAAAATAATTTTTTTTGAAAAAGAGATGCAAAAATAGAGCTCCATCTATTTCTAATTGTCTCATGATTGTGATACATAGTTGGAAGTGTTGGTATTTGCAATCCTTTAGGAATTTTATTGTTTGTATAGTAATCTGAAATAAAAGATGCATATATTTTCGATCTTATTTTTACTTTTTCAGAAAAAAACATTAATTCCAATCAGTATCATCAGTATTACAGATTTCTATAACTGAACCAAGACTGGCAAAGATCCTGTCTGACTTTTTCCACATGGAGGACTCACCCAGTTGTGCTATCCACCATCCCCCCCCCCCCCGTGGGATGGCTCTCCCAGTCTTTTCGTACAACTGGATGAGAACCCCTTGTCCTGCTTCTCCCCGTTTGCCCCAGATTTGTGTTGGCACACGAGGGACGGGAAGTCAAAACACCAAACACCAAAACACCCTCCAACTCTTAAATCTTTTTTTATATATAGAAACATGGTTATTGCATTATGATGCTGTGGCATTTTAACAAGCAAGGATTTTTTTTTTTTTGTCCCTGGAGGACTAAAAACAAGAAAAACCAAGCCACTATATATTCCACCCCCCCCCCAAAAAAAATTGGAGTCCTCAGTGCTGTTCCCAGAAGAAATTCCGGTTTGACCCTTGTGTTCTCTATTTAGCTTGCAGGACCTCACTCACAGCTTCTGGGAACGGCACTCTGGCATGCCTGTTGCTTTTAATGTATAATTATCTTTTGTATTGTACCTGTCCTTTCTTATATATTAAATAATTATTGATTTACTGTAGTTGGTTTGGGGGGAAAATTTATACACAGTGGATTGGCTTTTCTTGTTTTCACATCTCCGGAGACCCAAAAAAGTCCTTTCTTATTAAAATGCTGCAGCGTCATAACACAATAACCTGCCTGCACAGCAAACCTCTCTTCCCCATCTCCACCGTTAAAAAAATAATTCTTGTTGTGCTGGAATTGCATTGTAATGCAACCAGATGGCGGGGGAA